>NC_064445.1:8750000-10000000 GCF_023343835.1 Lagopus muta
GAGCTGATCAGCAGCTTTGTTGATAGCATCTGTTGGTCACCACTTAGCAAAGCAAAGTCATGGATGAGGTGGGCCTGGGTTCACACACACCTCCTGCTCCTGTTGTTGGGGGGAACTCGGACGATACGACTCCCAGCCCCTCAGCTCTCCATCATGTCCTGTTAGCAGCACAAATCTGGAGGATCTTAAATTAAGCTCTTAAGCAGTTTGGAGGAATTAGTTCTAGCAATCACTGATTAGCTCAGCTAGAAGTCAAGTGATTGTCAGGAGCTGTCAATTAATTGTCAGGAAATTCCCAAACCAGGCAATGTTATTCTTTTGTTACAGCCAGCGTGAAACTAGCAAAAAACTAATAAAATGGAAAGAAGTAAAACAAGAAAAAAAGTCTAAAATCCCACTGAAGGAAAGTGTTTTTTTTTCCTTATATTTACTCATTTTTATTCTACTTATTTATATGGCAATGTCAGAAAAAAAAATTATGGTTGATTTTGAACAGGATGAGGGCTAGAAATTTCTATTTGCTACCATTTTTCAAGCAGGAGAAGATTAAGGCAGATTAAGTCTCTGGCTTCAACTACACGACAAAAAGCATTGCTGCATTTTAAATCACTACTATTTTGTGTTTGAAACCTGAATTGTAAATGCTTTGCTATTTGATCTGGCCATAGCTTGTTCCAGATTAAATCCTATGTACCAACAAGAAACTGGCAAGAAATATATCATTTCTAAAAATAAATATATGGCCAAAAGTCTGTGAACAAAATGATTACAAACCAACCTACAAGAAAATTCTCATCTGCCCAGTGAAATAAAAGTTTCTGGTAATTTAGTACTAAAAAAACATAAAGCCAAGTGATTACAAATACAAAACACTTCAAACACACACACAGATGCTTAAGCTACTACTTTTTCAGATGCTTGGGACACTTACATGGCAGCATGCAGAAATGGGACACAGGACAGGACTAGAAACTGAAATTTAAATCCAACTAGGAAGGATCAGACTGGAAGTACTGCAACATTTCCATCTAGAGCTAAAAGCTGCTGCAGCTCGAGATCCTGCTGGTGCTAACAAAGAAAAGAACAGAAAACTGAACACTGATTTGAGACCATTTCCAGTTATTTTCCCATTCTTTGTGAGAAAACAGTTATAACTGTTTACTTAAACTATCAGGCATGGGGTAACAGATACGTGATGGTAGGTAGTGGCAATGTCAGTAGCAAGCTTGTCCACAGAACCTCTAAGCAACTGCTGGTGAAAGGGCAAATGTTTAACTTAGTAAGAATACTAAGCTAACAAGGGGAAGCAAGTTGCACTAACTGAGCAGGATTCCTTAATTCTTTTGTCAGCAGAAGTAGTCTGATACACAGTAACATTTCTGGGGACATTCCTCATGGCTTCTTAGGGAGCAGGCTGCCTCACTACACTTCCAGGCATTTCCCAGTGAAACCCTTGAAAAAGCCTTCAGGGGTTCACAGCGTTATTTTTCACCTATGCCAGAGGAGTAAACACAGAGAGACAGGACAGGATTAAAGGTGCTCGAAGGAGGCTGGGCAGCTCCTGAAGTCCCAGTCAGGAAGCAGCCCGCTCCTGTAGCAGGCTGATGCAGGCAGGATGCTCACAGCTGGGTGTGCTGCTGCCTCTTGGAAGGGTCTCTGAGCACAGCCCTGAGCCACGCAGATGGGAGGCTGTGGCAGGACCAAATCGCATGAAGATTAATGCGGGAACAATAAGAGAGAGTGTAGAAATAAATGGAAGAATTATGGGTTTCTGCATTAAATAACTGTGACAAGAAAAGAGCAGGGAAGCCAGCCAGAGATGGTACTGAAAGGCCAGAGGTGAACAAAATGCGACTTTCATATTTATGAAATGTTTTTGTAAGTTATGTAAATAGCTTTTTCTAAACTATCATTTTTTCTGACCTTCTAGGTATGCTAACTTCATTTCACAGGCCATACCTAATTGCTGTGCCACCTGTCACTGCAATCACTTCTTCCTTTGCTGCCACTCAGTAACTCACAGGTACACCTGGCTGCCGCAGCTCCGTGCTACATTCAGTCTTTGTTTCTCTCTCTTCTTTTGCAAAATTATTACTTCATGTCTGCTTTCCTACTGAGCCACTTTGCTATTTGCTGCCTCTCAGCATCTCTCATTTTTCAAATATCTGATGTGTCAACTGTACTTCTAAAGATTATCTATTTCTTTTCAGATATAAAAAGGTGCACTGAAGGTGCACTTCCATAATGGACATAAGCCAATTTCAAACCATGCTGCTGCTGAAAGAGGGAACAACTTTTCCTCCCATCTCCTCTCCTGTACTGGCACTGGTAATTTTATGGCTGTACAGCAAACCAGATCTGCCAGCTTCAGCAAGTGAGAGGTGAAGTGCACAGAAGGTGAAGGGAAACTCAGCTGCTCAACCTTTTCTTTTTACTTTCTTTTGTCAACATGTTAAAGAACTTTGGTTCTTTAGCAGCTAAAGCAGCTAAAGCATTCTTCTGCTCTTTGCCTCTTGCACTCACTACCTCCAAATGTCTTTGTGGCGGCATGTTGGGCTGGACCAGGGAGCTGAGTCACCCGAACAATAGCTCAGGAAAAATACAAGAAAAGGGTTTTGTTCAGCAGCTGAATATGCTCCAATGCAGTTTACGGTACAGACACCAACCAGAGCAGCATTAGCAGCAGGCAGGGCAAGGAAGAATTACAGGGCACAAACTGCGTGCAGGTAGAAAAGAGTGGCTGCAACACCAAGCACAAAGCAGGACACAGAGAGGGTGAGGACTGGCTGCTCCCTGCTCCTTTGCAAGCACAGATGCTTCTGAAGTACAAAATTCCTACCAGTTATGTCAGATTTTTTAAAAAATGTGTTGGTAGTACAGAGGGCAACAAATCAGTCCCTTCACAAAAGACAGAGATGGCCTGAGTCCCAGCTAGCCCTGATGGGACAGTGCTCCCCTGTGTACAAATGTGGTCAGGGAAAGAGGAAGAAACTGATGGCTGGGTTAATAATAACAAAACTGCAGGAGGGAAGTTGATTTTGGTATGTTGCCCTAAGGAATCATCAATTAAATCCTTGACAATTACAGAAAATCTTACGATGCATCTTATGTTTAATTTCATAACTGAAAAAGCAGTTATACTACATAACTTGACAAATTAAGCACAATTTGTTTAAAACATAAATCTAATTAACAGGACAGCTTTTTTGACAGACCTTTGCAGTCTGCGGAAATCGCAGTACTAAATTTTTATATGAGGCCCCCCAAATCACTGGGCATACACAGCTATTTGAAAAATGCATTTTTTTATGCAATAGACCTTGGAGGGCCTATTCTTGTTACCAGTCATTATTTAATATAAGAAGCACTTTGGTGATTATTTGTGCGGGTCTGGCCTCAATCCAAGTAGGAACTTAAGTGCCTGCCTCACTTCCATATATATTGCTAATCCTCCCATTGATTTGCACAGGAATATTCACATGATTCTAATTAAACTTAAGTGCATTGCTGGAGCAGAGCCTGAGAGCACTGAATGCTGCATGATTGAGCCCACAACGGCCAAAGGTTTGTGGATCATCTCATTCAATTTCATGGATCGAAATTCATGTCTCTGTGCAAGGGCATCACACAGAAGAATTATACCTCACTTAAGTCCTCCTCCATTTTGAAAAATCCTCTGCAGGAATTAACTTTTCCCATGATACTTGCTGGTATATGCATGTGCTAATTTCCTCAATAAAGACAGTCTTTGGTAGCACAATTACATTTCCCAGTGCTTACAATTGCAGCACTTTCAGTGCCTTCTCCACTCCAGAATAGTCAGTGACATGACCTGAACAAAGCCTGCTTGTAGAGAGATTGCATTCCTTGAAGCACGTAGTGCTTGGTGTCTTTAGGAAAAGAAATAAGCACTAAACAAATTTTTTCATTTGTTCTCATCACCTATAGTCTACCTTTGTTATATCCTTTATAATCTCATGAGAATTTATTATACAGCCTTGTACAATTACGTGGAAGTGCTGGTTTAATCAAGAAAATGCTATATAATCTTTGGGAGATCTGAAGTTACTGCTTCTCAGTCGACTAAGAAATTCAGTAGACAGCAAAAATGAGAATACTGCTCGTGTTCAGCAGAGAGGAGGTACTGATCTCAAGGAGATGAGAAAAAAATTCCTCCAGGCAACATGTGGAGACTGAGTCAGTCCAGAGGAACTCCTGCCAGTGAGGAGCCAAAAGGAGCAGAAATGGCTTGTTTGGCACTTTTCATAGCTCTACCAAAGGACATGAGAGTAAGATACAGAACTTTAAGAAATTTGCATTTTCTCCAGACAGGTCTCTTCCCAAGGTCAAGATGGTACTCATACAGCTGCACTGAAACCAAAGAGACACCACTCTATACATGGAAAAATACAAAGGTCAGAGTGAAGCTTTCTTCTCAAGGACTGAAGGAAAAATGCTTGGAGGGCAGAGTACTTACTGATCTTACTTAAATGGATGTTCTCTTCTATTTTGTGATTAAGCACAATTACACTTTCCAAAAGGTGGTGATCAGCTGTACCCAGCTCTCCTTCTAGATACAGGACCAGTGGTATTGCCACCAAAAATACTCACACACAGCATCTTTAACACTAGCTTTATGGCAGCAGTAAATTTCATCTCCTCTAAGTTACATGAGATGCAAAGTAAATGAGATACAGACTAGGTGAAGACTGAACATAGCCCAGGAATACAGCTAGCAAAACCAAAAAAAAACAGCTCCATTTCTGGTTGCCTGTGACAGAGGCATCCAAATTATCTGAAGTGTGACCTCTCATGCTACTTGCTCAGATAAAGGCAGGATATATGTTCAGCATGCAAGCATCCCACAACACTGCTACACATTCAGTGGCTTCTTTCAGTCCAGTATGCCCAGTGAAGTGGTCAACCACACATCTGACACAATCATAGAATCCTTTGAGTTGAAAGGTACCCATAAATTACATCTAATCCAACTCTGCAGTGAACAGGAGCATCTACACTGTATCAGGCACATTGAGCCAGGTCCACCCTGACCTTGAGTGTCTCCATGGATGGGGCATTTACCACCTCTCTGGACAACCTGTGCCAGTGCCTCACCACCCTGATGGGGAAAAATGTTATATTAAATATAAATCTCTCCCTTCTTTTAGCTTGAGACCATTTCTCCTTGTCTTACCACAACAGATCCTGCTAAAGAGCTGTTTCCTTCTTTCTCATAGTCTCCTTTTAGATACTGACCTCCAATCCATACTATCTAATATTGCAGCCCACTGGAGGGAAAAGAGCCTTAAACTTGTCCCCTTTCCAGCTACAAATCCTTGATAAAATTCTTAATTTTGTTGAACTGCTCATCTGACTATTATTCCTACATCACAAGTACTAGTCAAACAACTTATTACACCCTTTATTTTTGTTTTAATAAGTAGACTGAAAACAACAGCAGTGAATTTATTTTGCATATTGGGACATTTTCATGTTTTGCTCTGAAACAGGTTGTTGTACTTGCTACTACAGACTTGGCACTTTGGCTATATTTTGGATATACTGCAAACACATTTTGATTTAATTCTGGCAGGCTCCCAGTTAAGCTGAATTACACGGAATGCCAACACATTACAATTTCTTTCAGTAAATAAGCCAGTTTCTTAGGCAAGCGGCCATATGCCATGTTCTTGCACTATTCATTTTTTAACCCAAAGAGCTGAATTTAGCCATTGCTTATAAAGGAAAAGAGAGAATAGATGGAACTTCTCTCATACTTGAGGAAGATGAATTTGTCTGAGTGTCAGAAAGGCTCTGTGTGAAATCAGCCTGTACAGCTATGCCAAATGGGGAAAGGGAATTCCACTCCTAAAGAATAAAAGCAGAGATGAGAGCAGGGAGGTGCTGCCTTCTGCTCCCTGAGTTTGCTTGAGATAGGGAGATTCAATGCTGGCTTCTGTGCCCAGATGAATGTTCCAAAGCAACTCTAAATGACCAATTTCTATTGCACAGAAAGACCCAAACATACCTTGAGAGGTTTTCCAGAATGACAAACAATTCTGTTCACAAGTATGTAAATTTATTTTAAAGAGAATCTTAGAATTTAATTAAAAAAACACAGGAAGATGAACCAAGATGGGCATGGCAAGCCAGAATTCAGAGCTCACCCATTATTAATGATCTCATCTCTGTCATGGATTTATGGTTTTGGGCTGTCGGTGTTCCACATCACAACATCATGTAGTGCACTGGGAGTTAAAGAGTCAATGCTGCAGTTCCAGGCACCTGTCCCAGAAGAGAAGAACTGCACACCCCAGAGGGCTTTGTGTTCAGAGTGGAGATAGATAAAGCCCCTGGCAAGGTGACAGGACCAAGCTCTCCTCCCTTCTGCTTGTCTCAAGCGCACGTCTCACCTCAGCATTAAAGTAAGGCCATTGGCTTTTGGGTACTCTCATTATATTTGATTTATTAGCTCCAATTCTAATTGTATTGTGTTATATTGTATTATAGTGTGTTATCTTGCATTCCGATATCTTATTTAGTAAGTTACTTTGTTTCTCCTCAGATCATTGCTGCTGTTATTTTTGAGGCCCATCTCTCTTTCCCTTGATTTTCCCCTTTCCAGAGGTGTGGACCCACAGACCCACTCTGCCCCACTAGTCACCAAGCTGGGCCGAATCAGCCCATTAACCACTGACAACCTCTCGTGCTGAAGCTTACAGTGAACTCCCAGCAACCTAAATAGGTAGCTTCTTGAAAAACTGTTTCTATTCAAAGTCTATTATTAATCAGAGTATTCCCAAAATTTCATAATTTCTGGAAGATAGTTCTGACAAAACTCTTCTGATAAGACAGTGACAGGCAGGAACACTGATAGTGGATAGGTCTTTTGCTAATCTTTTAAAACCCAGCAGAAATGACAGCTCTCTCCTTTGAAGCCTGTCCAACAGACAAAAAGAAATAGGAGAGTTCAATTTATCTCAAAGAGAACAAAAACAAAAACATGAACAGGTTTCTGAACTGGAAGTCAATTCCACACTCACAGCGCTTTCCTCTGCGGTTTCTTCCCACATGTTGCTCCCCTCTCCTGCATCTGCACACACAATTATGAAGCTGTGCAAGTGGGTTCTAACAGCTGGTGGATATATTTTATGAACCCTCTTGTAGGGCAGCACACTGCCAGGATAATGACAAGACCACTGCTATCTGTGACAGCACAGTGTCAGATCAGCTTCAGCTGGTGGGGAACCTGCACCAGCAAGGTGTACAGCCTTCTTTCCAGAGATACTCCAGGGTCCCTTCTGGCTTCTTAGCATACAAACTCTCAAAAAGCACAGATGTATGAAATTAAAATGTGTTACAATACATATGTGTATTAATGACAATAATGCGTTATTTTTATGCAGCAAAGCTTATGTTAGCAAAACTCACAGCTCATTATAAATCCCTATTTCACAGGTTAAAAAACTGAACCAAACAGACGTAAAGCAATTTTCATGAAATCACACTGAAGAGCAGTGGGAGAGCTAGAAATAGGCACTGTGCCTCTTCACAGTTCTCATGCAAGGGCCTAATTAAGAGGAAAAAATTAGAATCTTCTCTAACCAGAAGATAAATGAAGCACCTATTGTCTCAGAAAGCAAAGAAAATTTGTAACATACACTTTTCCTTCTTTTTTTTTTCTTAAGATTTGCAAAAATCTGCAATGAGCAGTGCTCAAGCTGCATTTTCCTCTAATGCATTTCAGGTCACGAGTGTTGATAATCAAAATAAATCCAAGTGTTATAAATGAGGCATGGAAAATTACATCCACTTGGTCTACCACATCTTTATCACATTTCTCATGCCAGAAAATTCAAGTAGGCATTATGTATTCACACATTCTGTCGCTTGCTCTTTAACTCTACTTGTTTTCCCACATATCTCTTGTTCATTTTGCAAATGTTCTAACAGCCCTTTCTTATTTTAGTTATCTGCACTCCCATTTGTTTTTCTCAGTACTTCTTTTAGACTCCCCTTCTCCTGTTTATTTTATTCTCATCCTGTAGGGTCAGCTCTGGCTCTTGTTTCCTAACCTGCAATTTTCTATCACCGTTCCTAGTAATGTGCAGCTGAGTGGCTGCTGAGAGCATGGTAATGATGCAAGCATCTTACATTTTGCCATCCAATGCTTTTTGCAGTCCACCTATTCCCTTCTAAGCAACTTTAATTCCACTCTGCAAATTTCCAGCATTCCTCTTCTCTCTCCCCAAAAATCAGCATGCTTGGTCAAAATTCATCCCCATCAAAAGATTTATTAACAAATTGCTAAAACTTAATTAACACATTCCATTCCACGTTTATTCTATATTTAATTGTACTGAGCATAACATTTTCGCAAGCCTTGATATTAGACTGTTTTAACCCAAATTGTTCTCCTAACTCTTCTGCCACCAGTTCTCTCACTGCAGTAAATCTGCAGGACTCTTTATCCCCTCATGTTTTCAATCTGATCACTAAACGGGTCAAAAGAAGAGTCAGCTTCCAACTGCAGCAAAAAAATCTTTGAGAAATTACAGAAGAAAGCACAATTGTCTCAAGTAAATCTCTCTCCAAATATCTCAAGAAGTCAATGTGGACTGCATTGTGAGCAATCTCTAGTTCTATTCTGTTTCAGTAATCAAAATGGATATGAGCTTTTGCTTCAGTAATAGTTCCTTCTGAAACATGCATCTTTATAAGTGAGGGTTTTTTGAAGATATTTTTTTCATTCTCCAAATTGCTATATTCATCTCTAGTGCTAACTAGATCTCTCTGGAGGAGAAAGCCCAAATGTAATTGTTGAAGTGCATCATGCCTCACCTGGAGGAACACTCACTCCATGTTCATCTGTCAGGAAAAGTTATAAGATTTTACGCTGTTCACCTCTCAGACATCAAACAGCAAAAACGTGAGCAAGGAATGCTTAAATATTTTAATCCATCTGTATTTGTGTGCTGCAGGGTTTTCTGCTATACCTTCAACTTATGGGAGTAAATGGTTATAAGCTTCCTCAAATTTACCCGCATCTCCCAGTTTCAGCTTGTAGAGCCTAGCTGGCACTCACTCATTCTCCTTTAATTACTGTGTCCTTTTTGATCTTAAGCACTCTTCTTCCCCTCTACAGCAAAACACCAAGTCTCCCTGGGAATCCACCTCCAAACTATTTATAGCTCCTGCACCGTGTTACCTTCCAAGTCTCATGGCTCACATTTCCCTTCTGCCTTTTTAAAACCAGCTTCTTTCAAACTTCATCAAAACTGCTCGCTTCCATTTTCCTAGCCATCGCAGTCAGTGTGCTCATGAAGCAGATTAACAATGAACTTAAAAGGCTGTGTCAATAAAGGCTGAAATATTGTCTGAAAAGAACGGTGTGACTGAGTAGAAATTGAATGAAATACAGTGATATAAAAGGTCGTGCAGTCTGGGAACTGTTAACAGATTACTGCTACTGTGTGGAAAGTCATCAATTAGAGAAAAAAGAAAAAGTAGAACAGGGAAGAACCTGAGTGACTGAGAGGTGACTTCCACACTGCAAAATGCTGGGGCTACAAGGAAGGGAAATATAAATCACAAGTGAAGTGGAAGATATATCTTCAGTATTGTTACTTATTCATACTGAGCTTTCTCAAAGTTGCTGTGATAATTTCTCCATTTCAATTGTAAATACGTCAGTTTCCTTCAGGACAAGTTTTATTGCTGCTAAGCAGTGTCACAAAAAGTGTCACAAAAAGTAACTTGCAATCCACTCCACAAACTCACTTTCTTCATTATTTTATATTTTTCTCTTTATTTTGGAAGCCTTGAATGCCACACTGGATTTTCTTGAAACTCAGAGCTTACAAGCCCACGTGTTCAAATTGTGTTAATTATCCTAGCACTACTTTCCCTCACCAATATCAGCATCTGGAGTGGCCAAACCAGAGGCAGAACTGCATCCTGCTCTCCCATCTACTGACAGAACAGAATGCTGCAAAATCACATGGCTTCATTTTCCTGGAATGTTGCAAAATCACTTTCTCTTTGAGAAACAAGATTTTTCAATTCAAAACCAAACCAACGGAAAAACTTTATCACAGCACCACTCAGAGGAATTACCCTCACTGCTTCTGGGTGATTTTCCCATTGCATCCCGCTGTCGGCATTTTGCGCTCTCTCATTTTCTAGGGAGGTCTTCACAAAATTTACATGACTGTATTGAGGATGCTGTCATTTTCTGCTCAATTCACTGCAATTCTGATTTTCGTTCACAGTTGAGCAGAAAGTGTTATTTTTTACCTTCAAGAAGCTTCTTCCAGACGAAAAAGAAAAAGAAGATGAAATAAGCACTGAAGATGTGATGACAGAATGTGTTTCTGATCAACAGGTTTTTCCTTATGACAGATCTATACACAGGAAAATAATAAAATGGAATTATATATAACAAGTGAGGTATCCCATAGGGACAGTTCTCTTTTCTGACTATGTACAAGCTTTTCTGCTCATACAAGCTTTCATAAGAATTATCTTTTGCTTTGTTGAGTTGCAAGTGCCTCAGGAGATATTCAATTCACTGCCACTGAATTTAGCATGTATGCAACTACTAGTCTAAGCTGCTAGCATACATTCTGGGTTAACCAGGCATTTTTACACTGCATTAATGTGACATGAAGATAGAGCATTGTCACATTTATCAATTTTATCAGATTGCCAAATTATCACATTTTTCTAGCAAATTTGCAATGTTTATCATCTAACACAGAACTATCTGTTGCTGCCTCCTGCTGTAGTTAACTTTAATGTACTTCTCCAGACCTGTGAAACTTTGTGCACAATTAAGACGACTAACTTCACAAACACATTAATGAAAGCAGGTGCTCAATGAAACCATTTGTGTAAGCATGCAGTTCTGCTACAAAACAAAACATCAAAGATCTCAAAGCAGAAAGAACAGGAACTGGGGGAAGTACCCACATGCTTATGTTAATAATTACGTGAAAAATGGTTTTTTACAACAACAACGATTATGTTTACGACAAACATTCTCCCATCACATGTGGAAAGAGGCACTTCACAACACATCATCCATTCGTTTTTTCTGAAATCTACCAATGTCCTACCAAACACAACAACCCGCTAACACCAAACTGAATTGGAGTCTTAGAAGATGTACGAGAACAAATAGGTTTTCATTTTAATTGCTTTCAATGCCCAATTAGTTCCCAGAACAATCACTGTGACTGTACAAAAGTTGTCACTATTGTCAACACCAGCACAGGCATTTCTGCATAAATCTGTGCATCTGCTCTCAACAATTTCCAGCACTATATGTATTTTTCACCTTTCAAGAACAAGACAAGTTGCACATGCAAGTTTTCAAACACGAATGCCTCAAGGAGTACAGTTAAGGTGCTACAGAAGGTTTAAGACTTCACCTAAAAACAGTAAAAGACATGACAAACAAAAGTGAAACTTCAGTAACTGCTTTTCATTAATCAGACTTAGATTCTTTTCCTAGTGAAGGGAAACTAAAAGCGTTCAGCTGCCATTAAGCTTTGATGAAAAAAATATAAAAATATCCTTAGTGTGCTAAGAAGGGAAGAATTGCCTGCTAGAACAAACTCAGAAATCTGCCTTAGGCCACTAGCCTCTGCCTCTCTCGTGTCGGCCACTCCGAGATGTCAGCATTGCCCAAACTTCAAAGAATCACTCCACTTTCCTTAGTTCTGAAACTTCATTATTAACACCTAGCCTCCATTGCCAATTTTAACAAATATTCTTGACAGAAGCCTCCTGAAGGTTTACGTGCAATACAGTTAACTGGATCACATATGCCTGTATCTGCCTGCACACCAACTCCATCAAGGAACTCTGATATTTAGGAGCCATAAGTCCATTTATAAAAGCTGTATTGATTTTACCTAATGCATCATATTTATTCCTGTAACTCTTAGCTTTAGCTGTAGTTTCTATTAATATTGCCCAGCAAGGAAATAAAATTTATTTCTCCAGTACACCACAATCATGTCAGAAACCCTATTAAAGATTTATATCTCATTTACAATCTTCTATCCCTCTCATACTAGGGCTGCTTTCATTAGAAGTTATGTATCAGTAAACTCACATTTGAGGTTTTGTTATGTGGTGGCTTTGTTTTGAGAATCATTTTAGTATAATAGCAGCTTGTGACAATTTTTGTCACCTAGCAGTTCATTACATAAATCATCTGCTGCCATTTCAGACAACACTTCAGACACATCCCCTGAAAAAATAGCCCTCCGATCTCCTCTATTGATGAGTTATTTTACGTTGCATTTTGAACTCAGTAGACAAAAGACAAATGATGGTATGTAAAATACAGTTTAACAGAGGAGCATATAATGCTCAAATTAGGCAATTACTTGTAAAATAGTTGTGATGAATACTGCACTTTAACTCAATCATGCTGTTTTTTCAATTTTTCCTGCACTGTGCACAGGCCAAAGCTTCCTAAATGGATGTAGATATCCAAGCACTAAAATGAATAATTAGCAGATAAATTAAACTTGTTATCAAAATGCTACTCTATTGTTAACAGGTGAAAAATGAGTAGATCAAATGCCTGCAGCAGGAGAATCTAATAAAAGCTCATCTGTGACCTGTCATCTTCTGCCATAGCACTTAATTCAGGGTAATGTATACTCATATGCACTACCAATTACTTTGTACCTGCCTGCATTATTGCATCTCTAAAGTAATTTCAAGATAAAGCTATGCAGCTTAATTTCTGAATTAGCAGATAGCAGGGAATGCACTATCAGAGTAAGGGGGAAGAGAGAAGCTGGGAACCTTCTTGGCCAAGCGTTCAGTAGATACTTCCAAGGTTTGAGCATGAAGATGGGGGGAAAGAAATTGAAACAAGAAATCCCACATCTATGCTGAACTTACTTTGTTATTTTTTATCCTAGAAACAGAACAAAGGAAGAGGACAGGTAAACTGAAGAAACTGCACACGCTTTCCCTGTATCACCAGTTTTCTTCTTAACTGTGAAAACGTTCTGTTAAAAGGTTCTCCATCATATAGTAAGATGAACAGAAGAAGGTGGGGTAGGCAGCAGGTTGCATGATGACTGCAGAACCCACTGGATTACTCCAGAACAACTCCAGCAGATGCTTAAGCCATTTGGACAAAACGTTGAAGAAATCTCCTCTCTAACATCCTCCTTCCCTTACAGCAAAGAGAAAGATTAGACAGTAGAAACATCATACAGTGCAAGGGCAAGGAAATTGAAACTTCAGAGGGAATCGTCTGCCACTGACACCAACCTGGGATAATCCTGAAAGTGCTGGTTAAAAAGAAAGCTGTTCTAAAAAGGAGAAAGCACCTAGAATGCCCTTTCCCTCCTTGACTGACACTGGTATGAATCACAGCACTGTGAAAAAACCATGGCTGTCAGTTGTATTCCCTTCTTTTCTGCTATGTTGTGATGACTTTAAACTACCCATCTGAAAAACAGTTCTGTAATCTTCAAGCCTTTAAGCCAGCACTATACCAGCTCTAAAGCACTATAACTTCTTCCTTGCTGCTCTGTACGTAGTGTAAGTTTTACCTTCCCAGGATGAGGTGAGGTGGGAGCCAAGGCCCAGCTGCACTCTCAGACTGGCACAGAGCCCAGCAGCCAAACCCAGTAGGCAGGATGGGTGCTGGCAGCAGGGCCCTTCAGCAGCCCCCCAACAAGGCAAGCCATGAAACAGGAACTCGGAGGCCAGTCAAGAACATGAGGAAGGGGGGCCAGACTTGGAGACAAAACTCAGCGTGCATCATCCTATGTGAGTCCATCCAGAAGAGAACCTGCCTCCACTGCTGATCTCAGAGCCACTCAGGGAGCCTAGCAAAGACAGCACTGCTTACAGTTAAGCAGAGACTGGAGGCTTGGAGCTGAACTGCTGAAGGACTCTTGAGCACTGGGAAGATGGAAGCCCCCCAGATGAAGCTTGTCAGAGCAATTCATGTTTATGGGCACCTGCAGAGCTCTGCTATGGAGAGGTAATGGTTGCAACTGGTGATGCTAGTGCTGTGTCAGGTATTCTGTTTTTAATGACAAGAAGGTTAAATCTTGGTTTTCCTTTAGTACTGGTTAAATAAAGAATTAAGTTCTTTGGGAAAAAAGGAATACTATTTGTCTTCATTTTTGTCTGATTTAGCACTCATAGTGGCTGAGCTGGGGATAACATCTTGGTGCAGCCATAATGGACTAAAGTCTGCATAAAAATACCTTTGCTTAACTTAATAGGTAAATTGCCAAGCAACTGCTATTATCAAAACAAACGAGTAATGTGCAAATCTACAGTATTGTAATGTTAAATGATCCCCTTCCTTTAAAAATATATATATACATAAAAAAATTCTGATTCTATACTAATAGATATAAATATAACTTTATTGAACCACAGCTGATAGCTGATATGTAGAAGGAAGGAACTGACAAATTGAAAGAGAGTCACCATGCAGTAGAAAGTGAAATATACAGGTATCAGTAGAATAATAAATCCTCTGATACCATCTCTAAGAAGCCTGAAGCCATCACACCATTATTCAAAGTATTATTAATGTGAGCAAAATCTTCATAGGAAGATTATCTTCATCTTCCTTTAGCATACCCTGCGTTCTGTGATCAAAGCTACAAAGTCTTCTGTATTCAGCTTTCCATGACAATCTCTTACTGATAACTTCTGCAAGTCAAAGCTACCCGGGAGTCTACAAAGCCTTTCTCTGGGGTTTTCTCAGACTGAAAGAAAGGAAATTGCCAAAATCCTTCTTTTCTTTCATGGTTCACTTTATCCCTGAATGTGCTCTCTTTTTGCGAGAGTCAAAATATGTGAATCAAAATGCAATGCTTGCCTCAGAAAGAGATGACACAACTTCCCGTGAGTATCTCTAAATGTCCTTCTGTTTTACAAGTACTTTTGAATGAATTTTTTGTGACCTATAATATTAGAAAGCCTGTCCACCCCTTCACAAGTGAAGAGATTTTTCAGCCTTCACAAAAAGCATCTCCCAGTTTCATGTTCTGGTGCCACTGTCTCCAAAGGATGGATAGCTAAAAATACAAAAGAGTGGGAAGACAACTATTTCCTTCTATGTGTTGTTTTCATTATGTTATTTTAGGCAAAGTATTTCTTAAAATCACATCTCACAGCATCATATTTATTGTAAAAATACCAACCACTAATTGCTTTTACCAGCAGACTAAGAGAAGCCATTAGTATGATTTCAGTCGTGTAATCAACACACGCTCTAAGCCACACTATTCAGTCTGACTCATTCTCTGCACAGACTCTAATTAACTTCGGAAGGAAAGCCAGGGGATTCCTGTTGGTTATAATGCCATTGAGACATTATGCAAAGCTTCACCTCTAGGAAACGATCTTGTCTAACTGTGATTGCGTCTTACCGACAATGCAGAGAGCTTTCTAATTCGGTCACAAAGAGAATATAATCAATCTGTTAGCAAGAGTGAGGGAAGATTTTTTCTTGTTGCTTTTAAAATGAAAGTATATCGAGAAAAAAAAAAGAAAAAAAAAGATTCAAGTGACAGAATACCATAGATAAAAGTGGGTCGTACACTAAACACTTTGAATCTATGCAGTATATAAATTGAATTACCAAAATAGTAACTCTAGGCCTGGTGACTCTGTGCTCCTGAACCACTGCACTGTGAGGCTGCTGTTACCAAGAGTTTTCCTCCTGTGTGGGGGTAGGAAGTGTCTCACTGAACTTACATGGAAATAGTACACATCACTGAAAAACAAAAAAAAAATTTAAATCTCCAATATCTGACCACTGAAGACTGTTCAGAATCACTAAGATGATGCTGGAATTGATCTTTAAGAGAGGAGCAGGCCAATGTCTAAATTCAGTTATTTTTCTTACATTTTTTATCTCTTAGCTACCTAAAAGACATTGGAGTTCATTCTGTCTCTCCTATCCAGTTCCAACACCCTGTATTTACCCTTTGCATGCTTCTGAAAAAAAGAACTATAATCTGCTCCTTGCAAGCCATTTTTGAACTCCATTTAAGTCCTTTCTTTTATCATTAAAATCTTATCTATTTTTTTTCCATCACTTCTTTTGAGCCCAGTTTTTATATATCATTATTTCCATCCATTGTCAGGTGGTTCATTTTTGACATTCAATTATCACCATTTAATTCCGTCCTTCATTAAAAATCTCACCTGGTACTAAATATAAGAGCACTGCAAGTAAGATGGACAGATTACAGGAAGATCAGTAAAATGATAAACAGTGATGAAGCTGTGGCAATATACAGCACAATCTAGATCACATAACAAGTATGACCCTTCAAAGAAGTGCCTTTTTTAAACAGCCAAATACATCTGACACATTTGTGAATGCAGACTGTAGGGCACGCTTGCAGAACGGGGGCACACATCAGGCAAATACTCTGAAAAAGACTTGAGATGGTCCAGTAACTTAATGTGAGCCCTAGGACACAACAGTATGGTGAAAGCTATAGCATGATCCTTAGATAAATAGAAAGAATGTGCTGATGGAAATAGGGAAGCGATTTTACCTCCAGATGTACCACCAGTAAAGTGGCACTTAAATATTACGTCTGAAGTTGATGCTTGTTACATCAGGCATTAAAAATAAGTCATGGAATAAAAAAGGTACAGAAGTTAGAAGAACATCATGAGATAATTGCTTCACTTTATTTAACTGATCAAAAGTAAGACTGAAGTGACACAGTTACAATTTATAGGTACCAGTACAAAGAAAGGAAATACCAGGAATTGAAGGAGTCTAACTTTGCATACAGTGACTAGTTGAGAGTTAAAGCCAGTCAAAAGATAGATGTTAGGTTCTTTAAAAAAGGAAAAAAACAGCAGATCACAGAAAACCCATTAATAAATAGAAGAACAAAGACCCCCAGAGAAATGATGGCTGTTCCATTTCCCTGTGTTTTCAAAGGTATCTTTCAAGAAAATTCTGCTGTAGTAAAGTTACTACGTACAGTGCTTTGCAAATGGGAACTAGATTTTATGTAGCATACAAGCCTTACCAGGCATCTCAGAATTCCTTTAATGTAGTTGTACCATCAGCTGCATTTTTCTTAATTTGTTGATCTCAATTATTATTTATCACAACCATTACTATTTTAAAATAATGTGTAGTTATCAGTTTTTCTCCCTGCATATATTTATGAAGATGTCAGTAATGGAAAAGCTTGGAAAAAACCTCAGAAAACATTGAGAGAAGAGAAAAAAACAAAACATGGAGGTTATCATCTAAAGTGTGTAAAAGCCAAGCAGCACTTGTACTCTCACTAGCAGTCTACAGGTTCTGTGGGTTTCTGATTTTATTGTTATGAGCGTTACCTTGCTCAGTCAAGAACCTTTCCTTTTTTTTCCCTGACTTAAGAGGCAATCTTGTTGTTGATTCCAGTCTACACTTTCAGCAGTGCTATTCCACATAAATAAACTCTTGCCTTGGGTGGTAAGCTCTGAACTGTGCAAAACACATCACGGTAAGGCAGCCAGGTTAACCCATGGGAAAACTGAATGTCAAAAAAGCAGATCCTTGCCTTGAAAAAGGGAACGTTAAAGGTCCAAAATACTCCACCATATTTCTCATCACCAGTTCAGATAATTTGCAGATATCAGAATTAGTATTTGGACTCTGAGCAATGTGTTTATGTTGGTCACATACAAGCAGACCGTGGGTTTTTAGTGTCCACAGAGATGTGATTTCAGTTTAACAAGTTTTATGTGGCTATATAAAGAAACAGAACTCTCTGGTTTCTACTCTATATACTGTAACTGCGATTTGCTTTTGGAGATAAAAATGAAGAAGGGGAAAAAGTGAAAAAGTGAAAATAAAAATAAGAATTATATAATAAGATTTATAATATATCTGATATATATATATACAATATAATATATATATTATATTATATTATACATATATATAATATATTATATATGTTATATATATATATCTATAATATATTAAAAAATCTTTATAATAAGATTTATTATAAACCATCATAGTGATAAAGTGTGTATGTGGAGGGGGTTAAGATTCTCTTAGTGTTACAAGTAATAATACTTTCACCATCGCTTTCCAGTACAACCTGGATTTAATCTCATAACCTAGGAATATTTTTTTTCCACACTTAAATACATTTCCCTGTCTCTAAAATGTCTCTAAAATCACAAACAATTGTTTCAAGAATCCAGAATGTGGAAAACTGTTTTTGGGCTTTTTCATAATGATTTTTGTTGTTATTTTCTTTTCCTTTTTTAATCAGGACCAGATCACTGTAAATCCAGTATTTGCGATGCAGGTCCATGACACTTCCACAGAGAATTTCCTATCAAGCTAGGATTACAGCTTGATTTTCAAAAGCAGACTGTGGCATGAATTTTTATCTGCTGATGAAGCACAAGATTTTACAGAATTCAGAGTTCTTAAAATGTGTTGACTTTGCTCTAATTAAGGCCGCAGGTATTCTGCAGAAATCAAGCTGACAAGCAGAACTATGCAAGGCAATTCACGTCACTGGAAAAAGAAGCAAACATTACAGAGCTATGAGATCAAAGCAAATTCTCTCCTTCAATTTCTGTGAGAAGCACAGACCGTACTAAACTCTCCATGCTGGAAATTTAGGATTTTAAAAAGTTGTTGGGCATTTTATTATTTGCGTCAGTTATCTCGCACTTCTGGTAGTTTATGCTATTCTATCAATTTGCCCCAATATTAATAAGCCTATAGAAGATCAAGTTGTGCAGAGCTATTCATAATCTCACAACTTAAACACAGAACAAAAAAAAAAGGTTTTATTTAACTGTTTGTTTTTTAAAACTAATGTTGTCATTCATGTTATATCTTCTCCAGTGTGAGAGTGTGTGCAGCTTCCTCCTCTACTCCTCATCAGAGGAACCTCTCAGTAGGGACCCAGCCCTCCTTGCAGGATTTGCCACCCATCTGTTGAGCTTGTAAGACTGTGCATGGGGCCATGTTTACAACAGGCGTAATGACATTTTGTTTGAAATCAACCCTGCAGAAAGAAAGGAGAAGGGGAAGGAATTTTTAGCACAGAATTTCAGTGTTTCAGCTCACCACTAACCCTACATATGCTTGTTAACAGCACAATCAGGGAGATATTGGACTGGATTGATCAGCATTTAATTAATCTAACCTAAGTTAAATTAATCTAATAATATGAAAAACTGAGCAGTGAAATAATGATATTGACTTTCCAGCAGAGATTCATTCATGTACCTGCTAAAAGTTGGTGCATTACACTGAATATTGTATGCAACAAAAATTGAATTTAACCATACTTTTGATACTGAAACAAAGAATTCTGTTAAATAGGTAAGGTTATAGTTTTGAATTGTGGGATTAATTATTCCATTTAACTGCATAATATCTGCTAATATTGTGTGAAAACATGAGTGATTAAAGTTTAGTATACGATAAAATCATTTGCTAAGCTGCCTAATTAAATCATCAATAACATTATCTCCACCTGAAATATAATTATCAGTAAAATTCCCCATTATGTCACAAATAAAATAAAAAATTTAAAAAAAAACTATTAAGAATAAGCTGTGCTAAAACAAGCAGTGGAGGACAGGAAACCCCCTGCTTTTTCCTAACTATGCAATTCTAAATGTGGACATATGGCCTATAAAGATTTTTCTGTGCTTTCTATTACCATCTTACATACTCATTCTTCCTCCTTGCAATTTTATTATCTTTATGCCATTGTTTTTCCTTTCAGATAATTAATTGGTATGTTCTGAGGTAATGAACTAGTTATTAAAAAAACACCCTCCTCCTCCTCTCCCCAAAAAGGAGAAAATAAAAGTGAATAATGAGTGACAGTTTTCTCTTCTGAAATAGATAAGATTTCTAAGTTTGTTCTTCAAGTAACTACTAGTGGGTAAGGATTAAGGTTTCATGGAGTACCGGTCACTAGGACAAGTTATACACAGTGTTATAATTACATAGTTAGAACTTCTGTCATGTGATCTAAAATAATAATGACAAATATCTGAAAAGGGCAGTAGCCAAGTGTATAACCAAGATGTTATAATTGCAATATACTCAAAAGAGTAAGGCAAAGCTGTATAACCAAGATATTATAATTGCAATATAATCAAAAGAGTGAGGCAAAGCAAACAAGGATCACAAAAGAGAATAAGTAGAAGAGCTTACCCTTGGGTTGAGCTCACTAGAAGATATCAAAGAGGAGGATCTCCAGAAGAGATCCTTCCCCTCTGGTAGCCAGCTCTTAAATAGGTCCAGGAATTGCCTTCACCTGTGCTCCTCTGGCTGACTCATGGCTCACCTCAGGTGATCAATCAGAGGTTCAGGCCGTGACTCAGCAGTTCCCATACACCAAGAGTTTCGTATTTCAACCACAATGCAGTGGTTCCTTTGTTTTCAATAACTGTGCCACAAACCTGAACACTTGCACAGCCAGTGACTTTCATTGGGAGGAACATTCAAAGGATCATAGAATCACAGAATCCTTAGAGTTGGAAGGGACCTTTAAAGGTCAGCTAGTCCAACTTCCCTGCAGTGAACAGGGACATTCACAGCTAAATCAGGATAACCCAGAGCCTGATCCAGCCTCGCCTTGAAGGGAGGAACATCAACCATATCACTGGGCAGCCTGTTCCAGTGACTTTTTCCCCATATGCAGCCTAAATCTACCCTCTTTGAGCTTGAAGCCATTTCCACTTTTTCTATCACGACAGACCCTGAAAAAGAGTCTGTGCCCTTCTTTCTTGTAGCTCCCCTTTAGATATAGAAGGGTTGCTATCAGGTCACCTTGGCGCCTTCCCTTTTGCAGGCTGAACAGCCCCAGCCCTCTCAGCCTGTCCTCATAGGAGAGATGTTCCATCCCTTGGATCATTTTTATGACCTCCTCTGGATGTGCTCCAACAGGTCTGTGTCTCTGCTGTACTGAGGATCCCACATCTGGATGCAATACTCCAGGTGAGGCCTCACCAGCACAGAGTAGAGAACCAAGATCTTCTCCCTCGCCCTGCTGATCACAATTCTTTTGATGCAGCCCACAATACAGTTGGCTTTCTGTGCTGCAAGGGCACATTGCTGGCTCATGTCCAGCTTCCATCCACCAGTACCCCAAGGTCCTTCTCAGCAGGGCTGCACTCAGTCCTTTCATCCCCCAACTTGTCTTGGTAGTGAGGGTTGCTTCGACCCAGGTGCAAGACCGTGCATTTGGATTTGTTCAAACTAATGAGGTTCACCTGGGCCCACTGCTCAAGCCTGTTTAGCTTCTTCTTTACGGCATCCTGTCCCTCTGGTGTGTTGGCTGCACCCCACAGCTTGGTGTCATCAGCAGACTTGCAGAGGGTGCACTCAACCCCGCTGTCAGCATCACTGAGGATGACAGTAAAGATTATTGGTCCCAGCACTGACCCCTGTGGGACACCACTCATCACTGATCTCCATCCAGCTGCTGAGCCATTGACCACCACTCTCTAGACTCAATCCTGCAGCCAGTTCTTCGTCCATCGAATAGGCCACCCATCAAATGCATATCTTTCCAATTTGGAGAGAAGGATGTTGTGGGGTAACGTCTCAAAGGCCTTCCTGAAGTCAAGATGGATGACATCAGAGGCTTTTCCTTTGTCCACTGATGCAGTGATACCATGATAAAAGACCACTAGTTTGGTTAAGCAGAATTTGCCCTCGGTGAAGCCATGCTGGTTCTCCCATGTCACGTCCTTGTCTTTAATGTGCCTCAGCATAGCTTCTACGAGGATCTGCTCCATGATTTTTCCTGGCACAGAGGTGAGACTGACAGGTCAGTAGTTTCCTGGGTCATCCTGGGTGTGATGTTGCCTTTTTTCCAGCACCAGGGACTTGACCCGATTGCCACAGCTTTTCAAATATCACTGAGAGTGGTTTGATGTAACTTGGTGGCTACATCAGCTAAAATGCCCTCGGGACTCTGGGATGCATCTCAGCGGGACACACAATCTTGTAGATGTTCAGCTTCCTTGAGTGATCACAAACCTGATCTTTGCATACAGTGGGAGTGACATTGCTTCCCCAATCCCCTCCTACCAAACCAAACATCTGAATTACCTAAACCAACCATGCAAAATGCCTCTACACAGAATTGGATGCTGTATAGGTTATTGAGCTTGAAAGGACATTCTGATGCAAGAGATATATAGCCCAGGTAGGGTAAGACAAAGTCTCTAATTCTAATTAAATCAGCACTCACTCTGGTTTAAGAACTGACATTTTCAATGGAAGAAAGATCAGCTGTTATTTAAAATACCTTCTCTACAAACACTGAGGTTTCAGTAACATCAAAGCTGTAATATCTGATCAAAGGAACAGACCTTACAAACCCACACTTAGCAGTGATGCGTTAATGAGTATGTTATGCTGTCACTGAAGTACAAAGCAACAGAGAGTTGTTTTTAGACAGAGAATTGGAAGCTTAGGAGAGCTGGATTATTGGACAATCTTACACATTTATCAAAGCTAGTTTCTTGTTTAAGGATACTACTAGATGATGGATTTACAACTAAAACACAGTGATCATGAACAATTTTCCATTTCACACCTCAAAAATTAAGGAGCAGATAATTCCATAGTAGCACATACTATGGATATTTCACATAAATATGTAAAATTGTATATATTGAAAAAGCATTTTCAAAGTTGCTACTCAAAACTGCTTAAGACATACAAAATACTGTAAAGAATAAATTATGTATTATTTCTATGCATTACAATGACCAAAAGGGAAAATTCTAGTGAATATCTCATATAAGACTTAATATGACATAACCCTTTTCTTCTTTTAAAGATCACAAGAGCTATATGCATTTGTTTAGAGAAAATGTAGCATAGGTCTCATCTTTATGAGCTCATACTAGCATCTACAGACAACAAAATGAATTTGCCATTGTCCCAGAGTTAAACAGCACTATCCTTATAGTCATATTATACAATGTAGTACTGTGGAAATTAAATAGGTATTATTTATTTACTTTTAAAGCGATACTTTAAAAATGGCTCTGTAACTGCTTTACACGGTAGCTTTTTTGGCATCTAAAGTAGCTTTGTGCTTAAACAAACTTAAAAATGAAAATTTCTCTAATACACATGTTTAAGGCTTGAGTCTCCAAGTCTCCAAATATTCTGGTCAAAGTTTAAGCATCTCACTAGCCAACAGTAACTGCAAGGCAGTTCCAGCGATCACTAGTGACCACACTTTTCACTCCCTTGGAGAGGAGCTGTCTGAATTTATCCTCTCAAAAAAATGAGATCAGGCAGAACTGCATAATGGAGGAAAAAGTCTGCACCTGAGCAAGGTCAAGTCTTCACTTCTATTAAATCTAAGTTTTCTCCAGCAGATCTGTTAGGAAGATTTTATCATTAGCATGTCATTTTTCATAATTAAACAGGATTTCAGAAATTATATTTAAACTTTTAATAGAAGTGAGTACATCATCAGCTTCCTGTTACATTATTAGCAAGCTCATTATTGACACTTCCTGAATACATTTTCCTGTTAACAGGGAGATCTAAAACCATCTCACTGTGCTCTTCATCTGAATACTCACAGCCACATCCTTAAAGCTAACTTCTTTAGAGATGAAAATAAATAGTCAGTAGCTCAGCAGGAACATGAAAGAGAGTTTACTGTGTTCAAAACAAATCAAGGCTCAGTTCCATGTCTGAATAAGCACAGAAAAGAGTAATATAAAATATCATGAGACACTTGGTAAATTATACATAGTGCTCCTTATTTGGGAGGAAAATGTTGCATAAACATTATCACACAGTTCTCCAAAGTATAATGCTTTACAGCTTGTGCATTAATACTAATGTCCAGCAGAATTCCTCAGATGTGGGACATAAATGTCAGTAGAATTTGCCAAAATTGTCTGCAGATATCTGCTGGCCATGCAATCAGGCAGTAATTCAGAACCAAAATGGTATTTAATGCAGCCATGAAAAATCAATTACACAGGACCCCTGTGTTTCTGTTTTTTAAATATGGCTTACTTCCCTATACAGTTCTGTTATTTTCACTCATAGCTTTCCATTAGTCTTCTAAAAAGCTATTCCTAAATCCATTCATTATATCTGACTAGAATTCCCATCAGCCCAAAAATAACAATGTGCAAAAATAAATCTTATGTCTTACAATTTTCGTTAGCAAACAAAGAGGTCTAGTAGAGGAGTTGACTTGCAACTCAAAGACATATTTATAGATTTAGATGGCTTCTGCCCCAGCATCTAAAATGAAAACTGTTGAAGGATCCAAATTTGGAGCAGACATTGACTAATGGCTGAAATGAATACCGTTATGTTAAAAGAAACCCATGATTATTTCCAGTTGTAATAAATACACAGTCCTCCATTCAGCCCAGACAAATACAATCTGTACTCTGAAAAAAAAATATTGAATGAAGTATCAGCATGCAGGAGAAATAAGCAACGTACAGGATGGATGTAGCCTTTCAGATTCAAGCCAAAATGTAACTGAAATGTTCTGAAACCCGAAATGTTCTCGAAAATCTACAGTTTCCTCTCTATCAGATCATAGAACTCAACGTAACTTAAGAATGTTGTCAAATAAAAAGCTAGAAGTAAAATAAAAAATAAAAAAGAGAGATTAGGGGAAAGCTACTTTTAATTTTTGATTCTCTGTAATTATCTCTATAAATATAGCAAATAGAACAATTGCATAACTAAGGCTCAGCCCTTGCCCTTGTTACTTTAATATATTTATAGAGAAAATACCATAATCCATGAAAAATGAATTTAAATTTTGAGATGACTTTGTTTAAATCCACTGAGAAAACAAAAAAAAGATGTAAGGGTTACATACTCCCTCCTATTTAAGGTCTTGTAACAGAGCTGTGCTTCAAACACACCTACATTTATACAAATTTTGTTGTTCAAAACCCCTTCAGAGAATACTAGTACCACACTGCTGGCATGAGCACAGAGGAAAAAACTGGAGCATGAATAACTCTTAGAATCACAAAGCCATTAAGGCATCACCACCATCCACTAACTGGGAGCAAGTTTTAGAGATCTTTCAGAAAATATATAGGTCAGCATCTGTCATTTATAGTTCGACTTGACAAAGCTGCTTCTATCGGTTAATGTTTTCAAACTGTTTGTCATCTGGGACTGTTGCTCTGTGTATCAAGCAGCACGAACTATACTGTTACATTCAGGTAAATTATGCTTCACTTCAATACACTGCAGATTTTTCCTCTCTTCCCCACTCCCAAAATAAATCAGCTGGAATACATTTTGTTTGCTGCTTGGGAACGAGTTTTGCACAGGTTGATGTATTTGATTTCTGAACCAGAGTGGTGATGATAATCTACTATGAAGAAATAGATTGGACTTAACTGCTTGTTCTGTAAATCTAAGAAGTTTTACACAATGCTAATAACTAAATCCTTATCACTGTATGCATTTGATCTTTAATATTAAAACAAGAGTTTTGGGTTCCCAATCCTAGATTTGGTTGAGTCTCTAAGCATTCGCTGGACCTCTGGAACAAATATAATGGTTTTTGTACCAGCAGATATTGCTGCAGAAATATACACATAACATGCCAGTAAATAAGAAAGAGAAACTCGGTACCACAAGATGCTGAAGCTAATTTTTCATTCCGCATAACAGACCACATGCATTCTTCTACACCAGCAAGACTTGAATGTTACTCCTGACTAGCTGTCATTCCTTCGGGTTGAGACAGAGTAGTGATGGAGGAATGTAGTGGCTTTCTCATTGCAAAAACTGAAACGGATCCCCAGAGAGGGGGGATGTTCCCGAAAGGGAAGATGTAAAAACACTTCCACTGGAAGACAACAAAGCTTTCCTTTATGTTAACTGTACTTCAGGACTAAGAAATCAAGGCAGCAGTATTAATTCCCTTCTGTAGATTCATATTTAATGCAATAGTGAAAACTTTTGCACTGCTTTCTCTATTGTAGCCTTGCAATAAAATGAATGAGCTTAGAAACAAAATACTGAGTAGTGGAACAGAACCACCTTGTTGTGGGTCAGTTGGCATTCATTGCTGGATGCCTATTTATCTGAATAGGCATCTGAATTTATCTGAAGTTATGTTGGATTTCTGTGCACTGTTTTTTATTCATTTATTTGCATTACACTGGGTCCTTTCTGATTGCTGAAAAACAAACAGGAACATTTTTTAAAAAGACTGAAAGAAGATGCCAAGACTGTTCTCAGAAAGCATAGTGTGCCGTGCTAAAATGATCAGAGGTAGACACAGTTAGCAACAGTTTATAGCACTTTAAGGTGTTATTTTGCCTGGTTTGGTTTTAGGGTCTATATACCATTTACGAATTATTTGCAGGAGCTATTTCTCTCAGCAGTGTCGTTGGAGATTCCTTAATGAGTATTACCTTACCTTACAATTGGAAGCTTTTAACTGCTGCAAAATCTGGAAATACTTTCTGAACAGCATTTACATCCTACACAACTCTCATTTAGACATATTATCAAACAAAATCTGACCAGCTAAACATTATGCACTTTCTCCAATAAAATAAACCCCAAATAAATCATGGCAAGACTGCTGCCATGTGTTCTGAAACAGGCACTTTTTTTTCTGATAGGTACCGATTTCAGCTAAGAGCATGATTGTATGCTGGAACAATTTATGGTGGTACAAACCCCACTAAGCAGGTTATTTTCTTATAAAAGCGCTCATACCTGAGTTCCTATTCCTCTTTCCATACCAGCACAACTAAAAAAATTACAGTCAGATGATTTTGTCCCTACACGAAAAAAAGGACCACTTACATATGTGACGAGGATATCCAGGGCCAACGTAATGCATCCCTTTGAAATTTCCCAGCATATGGTAAAACTGTCCTTCTTCTTGAACACATGAATATCAGATGAACAGCTTGTCTACCAGGCTTCTCCACCTTAACACATGTTGACCATTATGTATTTGTTTACTTATAGAAGTGTAATCTTTTCACTTACAGAGAGAACTGACAGGTATAAGAGTAATATTTTAAAAACTGTGATATATGTGCCCTGGAAGCTCCTATTTAAACAATACATAATTAGACCTCTGTTTGATCTCCTTTCTCTTCCGTCCGTCCGTCCCCCCCCCCCCCCCCCATCCCAAGACTCCTTTCAAGTGTTAGACAAATCTCCTCCAGTCTAACATCAAAACATACTGACAGGAATAAGACTGCAAGGCTGCTAGCTTCTCTCAAGCAATGCCACCCATTGATCCATGAATAAATGTTCCAGCTTCAAGGCACATCTCTGCTGTAAATCTCTCTCTTTTGAGATTCAAAGAAGAGCTCCTTGTCTGGTGCCCAGAGATCTGAAAACATGCTGTAGTAACTGTGGGAGTCAGAAACTGACATCATGGTTTGCAGTGTTCAGTAGGATTTACTGTCTGATTCTCTTATGAAAAAAATACCAAGGGAATTTTACAAGAAGAATATATGTTCTGTTTTCACATTTTGGAATTCTGCTGACAAATTTTCTACATTTCATAATTGCTTAAAATAAAAACAATTGCTTGTTTACAAATGACACACTTAAATTTTTTTTAGTCCTGAACTGAAATTACAAAGGATTGGGTTTCACTTTGTTAACAAATGCTTGTTGTGATATTGCACTAATAATTTACGTAAAAAATTCCAAAGGATTTTGCAACTTACAACGTGCTAAGAATACTGAAGTTGTAACTAAAGTCTTTAGGAAACCATCTTTCTTCTAAAATGAAAAGCTTCAAGATGTATTGCTTTGTTTTTAATTACATGTAATGAATAGAACACAAAATACACAACTTCATTCATTTTCTCCCCAAAGCCTCTGTGACATAGTAGCCTAGCTTCTTACCCAGACCTCACTTTATAGCCACCCCAGCATTAGCTCCTGGAAACCAAGTACATCTGGGAGTAGTAGCACAAGTGCTCTTGAATTATATTCTGAATCTTAAATATGAAGTGAAATTATTGCCAATCTTTATTGTCATTCAAAGCTTTGAAACCTCAGCACTACTAAGGCTGAAAATGAAAAGAACATATACTCTTTAAGTGGAACTCTGTTATAAGCACCTCCTCCTGAAATTTGGTGGCACTATTTTAATCCAAGTCAAGTGTTCCAGTTTGTAAGCAAGCCTGAATGAGACAGTGTGAAGAAAATCTGGAAAAAAAAAAAATGCAGCTAGACTTTTGACTGAACCTTATCTGAAGAGTTGTGACAAATGCTGCTATCATATATCAAATTCCAGTAAACAATAGTCTACTGAAAAAGAGTTGGCTTTGAGATATATTTACTCACGTCATTCTTGGCAGGCATACAAAGTATGAGTCAGTGCTGGAACATTCACACTATTTGTTAAAATGAGATTCAAGTCTGACTATTAATACCCAAAACACTTAAAAATATTTGGTTTTCTACATGACTGTTTCCTAAATTCTGATATTCCAAGTATGTTTAACTTCTTTTTAAGGAAAAAAAATACAGTATTGTGAGTAAGAACCTATTTGTGAAGCAAAAATGGCAACATATTTTGAAACTGATTCAAATTAATCTAAGCCTAACACAGAAACTGAAATATAGGTTGAAATAGCTGCCAGCCTTCTTCTGACATAGATTTCAGCCCAATTATCTCAAACCTACAACAGCTCGTACATTTGCAAGAGCTGTCATTAGTTTTCCAAAATAAAAATGACTGTAAAATGTGTTCTAAAACCACACTAAGTTGCCAGGACACCAAAACCAATCACTTTCAATTACCCAAAGTAATTGAGATTTCTGGTATTGCAAATGAAGCAAAAAATCGGTAGTTACACAAACACGTGCATATTAAACTGCAGAGAGCACAGAAGCATCAGGACGTTATGGGCTGTGAAGGCAGAGATCCTGCAGTGAGCACTGACCCCAGTCACGAAAGCCATGTATCACAGCACTGCACTGAGCGCAGCTCCGCCGCTTTCACACCCACGCAGCTCAAGGGGAACCAGCTCCATGTTTCTGCACCTGCAGCCTGAATGACTGTGAGGTGATTGCTGATGAAATCAAAGAAAATGAGCAAGCTTTTACTCTCTGCAGAGCTATTTATCACAAAAGCCTAACTGCGGTGCATAAAGATTGTAAGGAACTAGAACAGGAACGGAAAATAATGGACTAGCTCTTTCCCCAACAGCCAAAAATAATGTAATTTTAACTTGAATATACCTCATCATTTTCAAGATAATTATATACACACAAATTTACATCAAATGCCAAATATAAAATGTGATTTGGATTTTTATCGCATTGCATTCTCTTAGGACATTAGATAATTATGGAGTTATTGGTTCTTTGCATACAAACAGACAGACACAGACTGAACAGACCATGGCAGGGTATGGGTATTCCTCTGGTCAATTACATCCAAGGGAGAAATCACCAGTACTTCAGTGAGCTGTGCCTTTTAGAAGAAGGAGTATAAAGCTGATTGGAAGGAGATTATAGCAAGCAGAAATCAAGGTGCAGATGAGGTAAGAAGTTACAGTGGGTTTCTGTTTTGTTTAACAGCTGGTATTCATTCAGTCTGTATTCTTTGCTTGATAGAAGAAACAAAAAAACAAAAAAAATTACTGACTGCAGTGATTTTAGTAGCTACTCTCAGTACTGGGAAAGCAACAGCACAGTCTGTTTTGCACACATTTGCACAAATAGGCATTTAGTCTCACGACGCTGCCTCTGTTTGTCCTCCTCCTACCCACTCCCTTCAGCGCGCCTTCATTCCACATAACGACCTGCTGGAATTACTTCCTCCTATCTAGCTCTAGCGTAAATCTGTTCAGCACAGTACACGAGTACAGGGTGCACGTCTGAGTTCCTCACAGCAGCAGCTCCAGGCCCACATCCAAGCCCTCTCCACACAGCTGTTCACCATGCAGCTCTCCCCATATGTAAACTCCTCCTCGGACACAACTTGAACTTTTTTCCCCATACCTCAGTCCATGGGGATGAAAGCTGTGGAGAAGCTCTGGAGGAGCACTCGGCCCCACTCCCCTCAGGCTCCCTTGCACCTACCAGTGAGTGCAGGTTTCACCTGGTGCTGTGCAGCCATTCCCTGAGGAGCAGTCTCTGGTGTGCGGTGCCTCAGGCTGCCCTGAGGGGAGCCCAGCCTCGATCCTCCTTCTCATGGAGCTGCTGCCCTTCTAGGCGGCGGGAATTGTGTCTGTGACACAGCTTGTGACTTCCTGCAGCCCCTCGGTGCCTGAGGCCGTCCACCTTACAGCCCAGGGCCGGCTCTGAGGTAAGGGAGCCCACTTTCACCTCTGCCTGCCTGCGGTCTGGCTGCTGAAGCTGCAGCCTTGGCCTTCCCCATGCCCAATTAGATGAAATACAGAAATGTTTCTGTGTTTGCTTGTGGAATTGCTTTATTATTTTCTTCTCTCTGAATAGGGAAAATGATAATAACTCGAGGCAGGAATTCCTTACTGGGCAATCCGATTTCTAAACTATGTTATGTTTTCTTAAGTATATTCTCTGCTGTTTTTTCCATATCCAGTGTTAGCATGACAAAGAATGTAGAGGTTATTCCCATTTCCATGTTACTTAGGAATGGAAACCTTGAGGAAATCTGCTGAGGCCACAAAGTGTCTTTTCCTGATGATCTTGTTTGTTGCTGTAGGTACAACGTTAGAATTGCTCAAGGATACAGAACAATCATTTTTTTACTTTCAAAATTATTTAATGACAAAAACCTTTTTATATCCATAAAACATGTCTAGTCTGTTATAGGACTGATGTCTGTAGGAAAATCAGGATAACGTTTTATCTAAGAGCTTTTGTTTATCCTGGAAACCTGGGGAACTAACATTCCACGTGTGTCTGTCTGTGTTTTCTGTTGAATGTGTTTTGAATTTTTCCCTAGCCCTGCCACTTACAGGCCTGTCATGAGAAAGGAGGGACAGGCAAGGTTAGTCCCAGCTACTTGATACTGGTACTCTTCTACAGGACTCACGCTTGCTATCTGTCATTTTTTTAATACCACAAACAAGTGCAAATGGCACAAAAGAAACAAAGATAATGCACTACAGCTGTCTGTCACTTATTCATGTCACTGTCTTGCTGAAATCTCTACTCTTTTCATTTTAAGGTGCAAAAATTGATCTATAATGTAAAGTGCAGAAGGTTGCATCAGAACCAGCTCTGTATCTGAGAACAAAGTACATCTTCTGTTAAATAGAGTTTGTAAAAACAATACTGTAAGAATGAAGTGCAAGGTGGCTTTGTTTTATTCATACTTACAGCACTTACCTGAAACAAGTATTGGTTTCCAGAATAGTCTTATTATATGTGCACCAAGTAAGCTAATTATGCCATTAAGATAATCAGCAATGACTGTTGCTGCTTCAGGAAGAGGAACTTTGGTCTGGCACTGTAAAGAGTTTACTGAACTGTTCCCTCACGTATTGTTCTGTGGGTCAGAGATCAGAAGGAATACTCAATGCTTTTCAGAGCAGCTTTCTGGAAGCTAAAGAGAACTGTTTGTAATCTCTGGGACCTGTTCTGATCTTACAGATGAAATGTTTCTGTACACTCAGGATATCAGATGCATACCTCAATAGCTCGTGTTTCCTGAGTGCAGTTTAGTGTTAGTTTGGGACCTATTGTGTAAACATAATATTAAAATATGGTTTCTAAGAGCCAAGTAATTTTGGTTGTAAATTTAAAATAGTACTGTTTGCTCAGAGATGTATTCAGTTCAAATGCCTGAGATAATCAAACCAACACTAAATAAATAACTCTTTATAATTAGAATGTGTGCAATGCTAACATTTTCAACATGCTGGGTAGATGTTATGGACTGATCTATGGATGTTTAATGGCTGATAGGAAATCCCATTCAGCAGCCTACTTCAGCTGCTGTCAATGCAAGTATGTGTGGCACTGCTGAGAATGCGAACGCACAGGAGAAATGCATGTGGTGTGTTTGCCTAAGAAGGCATACACATGCATCTCTGCAGGAGTCCAACAAATGTGTTCACTTTTGCCCAATTCTAAGGTTATTAATTCATTTTGTGATATGGATACAACTGTGGAAGTTATCAAAAAGATCTGTCTGTATTATTAAACTGAATTGGATTAATTGTAAGACTTTTTCAAAGAACTTAGTAGTTTACTACTCAACCCACACTTAGATATCTATATTGGTCTTTTTCAGACAACTTTTGAGTGCTCCTTTATATTTAAATGCTATTAGTACTAACAAGAGGGAATAATAATGGACGTTATCAGAATAGTTAAGACATTTAATTATATGAAGACTATTTAAACAGATGCACTTTGTCAAGTCTGACTGCAGGGTCTAAATGAAGTTTAGTAGACATGTCTTCAAATAATTTGTGCACAGCATATTTCATGGAAAAACACTTGAAAAGCCAGCCTGAATGTTTTTTCTTTCTGTTGTCTTAGGAGAAATCAGAGCAGTGACTCCTCAGCATTCATTACCTGAATCTACCAGCAAAGCTTACATAAAAAATCTGTGTAGGCTCCATCAGCTCCACCTCCAATTTTACTCCTGTTGTGGGTTTCCACCCCTTCCTTTGAGCACACTTTTATGTAAACATTACAATTGCCTGTAATAACTCTTTGCTTTGGAGTTGGTAGTTGCAATCCTTTCTTGTCCCCATTAATGCACAAGACAAATGAAGCAAAAGACCAGTTTGCTTTCTAGGGACGATCCTTGTCAATTTTCAGGCTTTTATCACCAAAATCAGGCAACCTCTGTATTAGTATGACTGGCAGAAACCTTGTGAATAGTCTTCAAGCCTAATGATTAATTAGAAGAAAAACAAGGTAAAATTCCAAAACCATTTAAACTAGTTAGGACCTGAGTCTGTCATCAGATGAGCTGTTCTGCCTGTTTGAGTGCAGTGTTGAAAGGTGTGCACTGCATACAGCACACAGGTGAGCTGTATCTGCTGTGCAAATCTTTGCCCTCTCTCAGACGTTATCCAATCTTCCCTCACCAGGTCTCAAAGAAGCATGCACACAGTTTCTTTCTTAACTCCTGGTTAAAAATCTAACACTACGACTGTTCAGACTAATGCAGATAATTGTCAGAATTGATTTCTCATAGGAACTGATCTTGAAGATGTGTACCTGCTTGTGAAAACTATGTTGGTCTTTAGCTGGTGTAAACCAGCGTGTTCTAATGACGGTGGAATGGAGCTGGTGCTGCAAACTGCGTGATGATAAAAAGTTACCAATCTATGTAAGCAGATATTGTCAGCAGTTGTTAATGCTTTATTAAATACACCTGTCTCTTTGATTGCCTTCAGTATTGTGCATATAATTCTTTTCTCAACTTGGAGGCAGGTAACTTAATTAAGCAGTGTAATTTTAAACATGATCTACATTTCCTTATATATGTTCTTTTCCATTTCCAAATATGATAACCTTGCTTTTTTTGTCCTTTACAGCCAACTCGTTCAGTATTTTATTGATTAGTGTTCCAGCGTTTCACTGTCAGGCATTCTGAGTGTTTCTCTTGCTTTTAGTACTTACCTGATTCTCGCTTTCTTGGCAGATGTTATTGTTCTTGTCAACTTCTTTATTGTCAGATACATCTCCCTTCCTCCCTTCCTTTCCTTCTTTCTAGTAAAATGTGCTGCCATACAGCCTGGACACTTTGCTTGCTGCAGCGATCTTGATATGAACTGATTCTCCTTCATTATGTACCCTCAAATTTGCTTCCAGCTTAAAAGTGAATGGTGTTCACTTTGTTTGTAATTCAGGCTGTTGGGAACTTGTATTAAAGTTCATGTTTCCTATGTAAGCAAGATTATTAATTCCTTTATATTTCAGGGGATTCGTACTTCTTAAAACTATTTATAGCTTTTCTTATCTAGAGATGGAAACACTGTCTAGCTGCCTGGGGAATTGGAATAAAAGTGTTTTAAAGAAAACTGGAAGAGCTATATGTGAATATATATAGCTACATGTGAAGCCTTTTTTGCTTCTAATTCTAATTTAGGTTCTACTTCAATTGCATTTGCCAGTGTTGCTGACCCTTGTTCTTGTGCATCGTATGGGGCCCTGCTTTGTGGACCCTGCATGTGCCGTATGATCTGTGTCTGCAGCTGCTGTAGACCTCTGTTAGTGAAAAAGATGATTTGCTGAATATTCCTATCAGTAGGGAGGGCTTTTCTAATGGATACAATTTACACAACACGTGCTGATGTGCAGTTTTCTGTCACAGAGAAGGGTATCTCTTGGAATATGGAAGTACAAAGCCAAAAGTAATAGCAAAGGCTGCAGTGTGTCATGGCTGAGGGACACACATGTGGCATGAAATGTCCCCTGCCATTTTGAACTGCAGATCAGCTCATCTTGGTTTGGTTTGTTTTTAAACAATGCATGGACACATTTTGATAAAGTTACTGTGGTGAACCCAACCATTCTGGTTACCCTTCTGTTGTCAGGAGCTTCCTGAAATGCCTGTTCTCATGTAGCTCTGCTTATTACTGCTTTTACTTTATGAATAATTCTGCTATTAGAAGATGCTATTTTCATGCACTTCTTTTTTAAAAGATTTTCTATGATCTCATATGTAGTTTAATTTGGGTTTTGATAGCTTCTTAAAGAGCAAGTTTAATATTTTCTGCTCGTGTGCAAATTAGAATTGGACTCCTATTTGCTCACGTTTTCTGATTTTTGGTTCTTTAAAGTAGTTTGATGTCATCCAACGCTGTCTGGGATATCATCAATTTGGACAAATTAAAAAAAAAAAAAGTCTCAATAGCTATAATGTAACTATTTCTATGCAAATATTTGACTGTACAAAGTAAAGGAAGGTATCTTCCCATTTCCAAGGACGCAATAAGATTAGAAGTTTTCAGCATTTATTATACCTAGTGGTTCTTTTGCCCATCAAGAGATCTTTGAAGCATCACTTAAGGGAGGTAAAAGCATTTTATTTCAGATTATTCATTCCTTATAAATTTATTATTTTGAAGTTGATCACATAAATATGGAAGTCAAAGGCAAGTGAATGGGACAATTGCAGTTTGTTCTCCTATGGAACAAGACACCTGTGGGGATAAACTAAATGTGATGCTGAGAGCTGTCAAGACAAATTAGCTGGTCAGGAGGCATCTAAACAAGTCTGAAATTTAATGTGAGTAAAAGTGAAAAAGAGATCTTTCAACTTTTGTACTTAACATTTAGACCTGCAGTATTTGAGCATTGAGCTGCACTTTCATCTATTCTTTTTCCCTAAAAGATAAACTTATTTAAAAAATTAAACTATAGTGGCTGAAACATTACTTCGTTCATGCCAGCAACCTAATTGAAAAGTCTTTCTAAGGAATCAGGTGCTATGAAATCAGGGGAAAAAAAAGGCTTTTTTTCAGATGGAAATTAATTCAGCAAAAAGTTATCAGAACTGCCAAACTGGGGATGTTATCACTCTGGTAATTTAGAGCGTAGGCAAACTCAATCTTAATTTTGCAGGCAGATGAGACAAATGTACAAAAATTAAATGTGAACAAGAAATATTGAAAGGTTTTGAAATGCTGAAAGTTAGCAGTTGGGGAGAAAAACGTTTGGTGATTATCTTCAATTACAGCACAGTTTGATGAAGATACCTGCGTACAACACAAAATCCTCAGTTCCACAAATTCTGGTACCATTCTGGACCGCAGCTTCAGTAACACTGACTGTATTAAGCTGGAAAAAGATTTAAGTTCACATTATGATGGACGTTGGAAAACATTCTGGAAATAATTTCTCTTAAATAATCTCCCCATTCATATCTAGTAGTAAGTGTTACTAAATAAGAACCACACACGTTCCACAGTTGCTAGCAATACTGTGACAAGCAGGTGCTCGAGCTAGTGAGCCAGGCTGTGCAGGTTGGACACCTGAATGTTGCTGACAGGATGGCAGTAATGTAGTGGGTTCTGGCTGCACAGTTCTCTGTGCTACTTGAGTACTTTTTCTGAATTGTACATGCTCCTAAATGAACCTGATTAATTCAAGATCTGGCACTGCGGTGAAAACATGATGTGGGTACACAGTAAGAGCTACTGACCACAGCAGTGCACCAGATGTGTCTGAAGTAAACAGTGCTTTTCCCATCCAGTGTTCCACAGAAAAGCGTACAACTGGATTATAATTGTACTGAAGGCTACCTTTAAATCTATGTGTTTTCTTACAGAAATGATAAATGCTGTGGTCAGTTAGGAGCCTCTAAGATTAGGAAAAGATGTATCTATAAAGCCTATATGGAAAAGCATACACTATCATTTTTTCTGAGCTGACCTTCCGTGTAATTGACATTTATCAGAAGGGGCGACCACAGGTATCTGCATTATAGTCTGAAAGAACCACCAGAGAAATCATACAGCGATATCCCTGACACTGTACAATTCTGAGATATTTGACATCCAGTATTCTGATTCTCAGCAGATAAGTTGTTTTGTATAACAGTTATTTATCTGTTCTTCTCCTCGTGACCCTTCTATCATTTCTTTTAGCAGCTTGGTTTGTAAAAACCCACTTGCTGCATACATTGATTTCTGCTCTAGTTGCTTCCTATGGCTTTGTGGTATCACTTATATGATGCTTATAATAGCAATCTCTTTTACAAAGTGGATATCCATTAATAATTTATATATTTACCTATCAGAACAATAAGGTGTGTTTATTGGATTCTGTTCTCATGCAGACCTTGCCTTTGATGGCACTCTTGCCTTGGTCAGCATTCAGCAATACTGTGCAACACACTCCTGAAATCATTACAGTTTTGGACTTTACCTAGGGCTTTAGTTCTGGAAGTTCCACACCTGTAATTAATATACAAACAAAAACTGTTTTATCTGTTCAAAAGAAATCACTGGAAACATGAAAATAACCTGGTATGCTTTCCCTGACAGCAAAATTTCCTGGTGCTGCTTCACCACCGGTGTAACAGTGTCACATCAAAGAAGGCATGCCGGTCTGCACGTGTCACCTCATCTATGTGCATGTGGTGCATGTGGCCTGCAGCTTCAGCGACTGCTGTGATCCCAAAGGGTGGCACCCCTGGTAAAACACAGGAAAGTCTTCAATTAAATACCTGCTGCGGGTTCAGAATTCAAGGCCAATGCTAGATTCTCAGTGCAGGAAGGGATGTATGAAGTTTGGCTAAAGAGATGCACTGCAGTCAGAATAAATTTCTGTCTAAGAAAATCAGTATTTCCTGGCAAAAAAAAAAAAAAAGACATAGAAAAGGAAAGTACTTTAACAAAGATTAAGACAGTTAAACTTTGTCGCAGTCCAGGGAGGTCTATGGCAGAAGATTGCTGTAATTCACCTTTGTGGTAGCTAAATTTGTTGGCTTAGTATGCATTCTGATTGAGGAAAGATTTTGTTTGTTTTGATGTTTGTTTCTGAAAATTCTGCTTTTGAAAATTATCAGCATTCCAGGCCAATGCTTTCTAGAGGGTAAATATATTGCAAAGATCCAGCTATATATTTCCAATAGCTGGCTGTTCAAACATGATGTTCCTGAATTGTCTGTCTTATTTGATGTCTTCCTCAACCTGCTCCTCCTCCTTTTTGAATTTCATACTCAGTTTTTTTAAGAATAACATCAAAGAAGCTTGTATGCGTGTCAATCCTGCAGATACTCAGCACATTGCTGGCGTTTATGTTATGAAAATGTAAGAGAAGCGCTGTTTGAGAAAAGCTGCTACAAAGCAGGTAGTGATTTAATGAAAGGCACAAAGATTGAAAGGGGTTTGCCAGAGTCCTGTGTGATGTGAATGTTAAGAAGCCCATTCACGTCATCAGCTTCCCTGCTGTACTTTCCATCGTCCCTCCTTTTTCAAGCTAGCTAGAATACAGAGAACTGCATGCTAAGGAAAACCTTAAACTAGATGTGTAATCAGTCTAGCCATGATCAATGCAGCACAGTTAATAATTTTTATTAACTGAATTAGCTTTTCTATTTTTGCTGTTTCTGCATGTCTTTTGGGACTGGAGCAACGTAAGGCATATTTAGAATCTGGTTGTTTTGGAAAATTCTGCTTATACACCCAAAAATAAAAACAAGGCTATTTTTCCTAACATAAATGTTCACCTAAAACCTAAAATAACCTATAATCACCTAAAAATATTTAAATAACGAAAGCATATGTCCAATGAATAGTTCAGTGTGCAAGTTTTGCTCTGAGGATCTGATTCTGCTCTTGAAACAGTGCAAATGTGTGCTAATGCAGCTGGAAAAAAAAACTGTAAAACTGCTATTAAATGAGTTTCCTGGAGTCAATGAATTTCTGCTTGAAACAGTTATGGGATTATGGCCAAGCTAAGCCTAGAGGTGTCTGGAGGTGCACAGGAACAGACAAATGATCACCACAAGAGCTTTTTAGGTTCACAGAGCTAATGTTGTTTTGGCTCAGTAAGTCTACAGATTTTGCATTAAGTCTTTTAGGAAAAGATAAAAAGTACCTTTGCCATTGGGGCACTTTGCTAGCAGCAAACACTGTGAATTTGTTAAGTGTGTTTAACATCGTAATATACCACATAGAGCCGTATTCTGTAAGTAGTCCAGGTGATTTAAGTGAACCATTCAATACACGTGATGCTGATGTTGAGAAATAGAGTCGTTTTAATTATCTGAAATGAGAAATTAGAGTTTTCCTTTACACGTAATTCCTTCTTTTTATAAACCAGATCTGTTTTTTAAGCAGTTTTTGTAAGCAATGCAGCATAAATCCATTGGCATCTTGATACAATGATTTTCAGTAAAAATATGCCAGTGATTTGCACTGGCAGGTGTGGTAGGAGAATGAGGCATCATAGCCCTATGAGCTTTTTTTTCATAAATATATACAATCATTACTAAATAGACCACTCCAATACACTTTTAATATATGAGAATATATTTTTAACTGCTGATTTAACTTGATGCTGCACTTTGCCATAAAACATAAAGTTTTCTCTTCGTTATGCTTTTGATCTGAGGCTCCATGTTGCTTTGTGAATATCATTCCTGTTTTCTATACTGACTTTCCAATATAGAAGGTTGTGTCTGTGTTTCTATTTGTATAGATTTAGTGACAATACAAAACCAGATTCACTGATAAATAGGTGCTGAGTAATCAGACAGTTTGTGTGGGAGTTTCTGGAAATCACTTGCTGTGTTGTCTATAAATTATTTCATATTCACAGTTTGATTTTCCAAATTCAGTGGAAAATTACAATACAGATTGTGTTCATTGGATTTCATTGGCTATGTAAAGATGGCAGTTTCAAAATGTTTGCATTATATTCCCTACATTTTAGTAAAACATTCCCAAGTCTAACATGGATTTTCTATTCTAAAATATGTAATTATTTTTTAAAAATGACCCCATTTATGAAAGTTATGAGATATTATGAAAGTTACGAGAAAGTTGCAGCTAAAAGACTTTTGCCTCTTGAAGTAATCTGCAATGCAAATAGGTAACAATATAAAGCTATTAGGAATAATCTTCATATACCCTACTTGACTAAATAGGCAAAACTACTTCATAATGTCAGGTCACTTCAGTGCATTAAAACAAGGCTTCCATTCTTCTATTTCAAATGGAAAAAATTGCTTTGTATTCAAGCATTAAATCTGTTGCATTTCTGAACTAAATAGTGCTGTAAAATAATATTGCCTCACCAGCTGAATCCTTCAACTTAAACAAAATGGCAATGTCAAGCAATCTGCTCTAAATAAGTAGAGTGGAGAGTAGAATATTTAACTTTACTAAAATTTATGTTGGTTCTACATGATGCAGGAAGTGAATATTTTTAAAGAATTGTCTACATTCTTAATCTTTTAATCTTAAGAAGTGTTTCTTTAACATAAGTAATTTAACTGTAAAATTTAAGTGCTTTTGAATTCTAAGGGATTTGACACCCCCAAGTGTAATTTAAACCTTTTAGAATTAATAAATATTTTATAAAAATACAGGATACATCATGGTATGATTACGTAGGATTACTTGTCCAGTGTCTCAGAAGTTTTCTACAGTTCTTTTCCACTTTCTAAGTAGAAGAGCTTTGTTGCATTAAGAGGCTATCTCCCACGTACTACTTTCAATTTGTTCTCTCTTATTCACAAATTCTTACTTTCCTCACTGTCCTTCTCACCCTTCTCCTATGCAAATCAACTCTTTGATTTCCATGCAGTTCTTTAATTGCAAGTCTGATAAATTACATTCTTAAATGTTAGCAGTATGCATCTTTGCCAGTGGATTATTTTGTCAGTTGCGCAGTTGTTCATTGATACAATTCAGCCCAAGTCTGGACACTGATTTCTAACTGCTGTGTAGAGTTTCAGATTTCTTCCTGACTGACCTGCTTAACATAATTAGCTTTTTCCTTATGCTGAACTGACAGATACCTGAGAAACAGCAGGCATTCCCAATGTTAATAATGCTATTTGGCCCAAGGCTTTTTTTCTTAAATTGCTATAATATTGAAGATTGCAGTAAGTTGTATTTGTTGAAGAAACTGTGAAGATCTTTTAGCTTAACAGAATCAAAGATGAAATCAAAATACACAAAAAAGGAACAGAGAATGAATATTATATTTTCCCATAGGCTATGGTTCACAAAGTACTCAGCTTATGATGACCAGACTAGGAGATTCTGTTTCTCTATAATATTCCTGTTTAATGCTAGGTCATGAATCAGTGTGTGACCTATCAAAGCTGTCTGTAAGAGCTCATTGGTCTTAAGCAAGAAACAGTTCTCTATCATGACACAGAGGTAACTGAACTCAATGTCATTAGATGAAATATCATCAGATGGACTCAAAATTAATTGAGATTCATTATGCTCATGCTGCACATACTTGTAATAAGAGGTAGACCCTTTAGCATAGGTTGCTTCCTAAATTCATCAAGGGTGGAAACCGTGGTCACAGGACTGGCTCTCTAGTTAGCAGAGAAACACAGAACTGCCTCCTCCTCTTCCTTCTCCCTGGTTCATCAGCCTTGTTGCTGGACCACACAAAACACAGCAGTTCTTTCCCTAACTTACCTGAAAACACACACTCATTTATGGCTTCCAGTAGCATACCTGAGCATCCATGCTATCTTAAATTAGCACATTCATACTAAGTAAACTTGTATGGTTCTTAAATTAGCACATTCATACTAAGCAAACTTGTACGGTCTCCATATCACACTGCAATATAAATCCAGAATATACACACATTTAGGAGATAATTCACCATATAAGAGTCAGTGCAGCATAAAACTTTTCTGGAACATTACTTTTGACAATAGGCATGCAAGTTATTTTTTACTTTGAAAGTGTTTCAAAGTAAGGAATCTCTAACTTAACAAGTCCTGTGGGTGAATGGTTTGTGTGCTTTTGGAGCGCCGTAAAGCGTAACAGGGACAGTGAGGAGGAAAGATTATGGAGCTAGTTGTCCTGAAAGCATCAATTCTATCATTAAAATATATTTTTGTTGTGTTTTTGTAACAATAGCTAATGATTGCCAACCCATATGCTTGTAGCAGATGTCCAATCATATATTTTCCTTCAGAGCAAGTATTTCATATTACTTAATAGTAAAACTTAAGATCTATATTTTAATTCCCATCACTTTGAATCCAAACACAGCAAACATGATGAATAATATGCTTCAGATTTTCCCTTGATTAATGGGCTACATGTGTGCAGAAAACACTTCAGTCTTAGAGCTGCGATTTCCCCGATGAAGAAATTGCCAGCCAGATCTTAATTCCTGAAAGTGTTTCCCCGTGGAACAATGATTCTGAAGTGCAAGTGCCCAAGGTGAAATTTCATAACCCTCACGTGCTACAGATGCTAATGGTAATAACTGCCATTTCTCTGCATTTCACCATCTCTCTCTTATCTGTTAAGTACAGTTTCTCTTGAGATTACTTGTACGGCTCAGAACCCTTTCTGCATCATGCTTCTTATATGGACTTCTCATATCTCAGTCCCTCCTGACTCTGCTGGTCATTGTGGATATCCTCTTCAGCAATCCACGAATGCCTTGAACCATGCAAAGCAGAGTTTTTTGTTGAAATATTGCTGTATGGAAACAACATATCCCCAAAATGCTTTACTAATCCCCAGACAGCATTGTGTGCATTACTCTGACAGTAAATACTGCTTTGACTCCGGTTACTTGAGCTGAAGAAGAGAAAAACCTAACGAGCAGCAGATACTAATAACAATCCTACATTCACATAGTGCCTCTCGTCTCAGAATTTTAAATTCTGTTACAAAAGATGTGCAAGGACAATTTTATCTTTAGCTGAAATTCCAGCTATGGACTGAAGTGTGATTTTTATTTTAAACAGAAGTGAATCAGGCAATACAGGCATTGACAACAGACAAAGCAATCTACCTTCTAGTTTTCACCAGGAGTGGACGAAGTTACAGATTTTAACATTGTTCTTAGAATCACAGAATGGTTTGGGCTGTTAGGAACCTTTCAGATCACCAGTTACAGCCCCCCTGCTACAGGCAGGGACACCTCTAGACCAGGTTGCTCAAAGCAACCTCACCACCCTCACAGTAATGAATTTCTTCCTAACATCTAGTCTAAATCTACCCTCCTCCTGTTTAAAACAGTTTCCCTTTGTCCTGTTGCTACACGCCCTTATAAAAAGTCCCTCCGCAGCTTTCCTGCAGGCCTTCTTCAGGTGCTGGAAGGCCACTATATGGTCCCCTGGAGTCCTCTCTTCTCTAGGCTGAAGAGAAAAGCTCTTTGACTGCTTTCTGTTACCTCATACTCTTGGAATCTCAGATCACATGAGCATGTACTTTCATCAACACCAATATGCAAGAGCCACAATGATGACTTGGGTTAATATAGATTGAGAAAAAATATCATTTACTGAATCATAAACATTTACCTTTATTATGTGGATGTATGCATTTCCAATCTGATGCATTTGCTGGCCAGTGCAAGTACATCTGTGCATAAGCAGTATTTGTCACTTTCATTAACAACTGCTATTGCCTATATATGTTTTATCAAAAGTGGTATGTACATTTGCCCATACATGCATAGACTACTACACTTTCTTTAAATAGTTTTATAGGCATGGTTTTTTCAACTCTTGTTATTATCCTCCTTGTGTATTAGCATTTAGAATTTGAATTGATTCTTAGAGTCTAACCAATGAGCTCAAACACAGAAGTTGGAAACACAGGTGCAAACCAGAAGATAATGAACACTGGAAATAAGCATGGTTTTAATAAACATTGCTTTTTTACTAGATTCCGGTAGATCATATGAGGGGAATACCTGGAAGATCACTGTACCTTTTTAATCAAGAAAGGGAATATACCAGTGCAAGACTGTACTCTAATCTAAAGAGCCCCTTGAGAGTATTTCTTAATTATTTTGCTTGATCAGTTTTATCACCTTACACAGAGCAGTCAGTGTACAAGATATACTGATGCTACTGTAAAAAGAGATGCTCTACTGTAATAATGGATTTATTTTTCTATAGTTGTCTGTCATTTACTGATTTTGTGAACCATGTTTAGCTATATGCAGGGTTCACTAATACAAACTCAAGGTCACTTAGCTTTGGGATGATGTCTTGCAGAAAACTTAATATAAAATATCATGCTTTTCTTGTTCTGTTTTAGTGTGCAATTGTTACTGACAGTCATTTGGATTGAAAGCAACGCAGATGGTAGTGCATCAACAGTCTTCAAATACAATTGAATTTCTTATTTTTCAGTAACAATCTCAGATAATCCCTCTTTCCTAAGATTTGTACAGATAGAGGGATTGTGGGGATGGCCTTAAGGAAGACCACATGCTTTCTCTAAATACAAGTACACAACTTGCAATAATTTTGAGGCACCATGTGAATTCATCACAGAGAATTTATCACACTCTGCTGGCCATCTAGGCTTGTAAATTAATTTTATTGAATAATTTTCCCTACAGTTAGTGGTAAAATGACATTCTGACTAAAATTACACAAGTTTGCCTTCAATTTCCTCTGAGCATTTTGGATGGAAAATGGAAACCTAGTTCATTTTTCACTCTGCAATGAGTTACCATTCATTTTTTCAAAAACTACTTTTCTTTAGAGTAAGAAGTTAGCCAGCGTTTTAACATGTTCACTAATCAGTTGTTGTGTTTTGCTTTGTTTCCCTGAGATATATTCTATGTTCTTTATGTGCACCAAAACCCAGAAATGTGGATTCTGTTATCATTTGGGCAATGCTTAGATGTAGAGCTTCAATAACGTGCTTTAGGGATGTTATCTGTAGAGCACATGTAATAATACATGTTTCAGTGTTCTACATGACTTATAGATTTTGTACATGATTGTGGCCTGCTCTTAATCATTTTCACCACACATTCTCAACAGCATACAGGAATCCAGAATGTGACTTGTGCAGATCTAGCTAAGCTTACTAGGCTTAACTATAGATGCAGATTATTCACCCGCATTCTTTCACCATTGCCATTTGCTTCATTACGAGAACAAATACAGACTTCCAGGATGGTATTACATTACTGTAGTACACTGTAAGGTTTAATTTTGCTGGTGACATTGCTTTTATGTGACACCATACCAGTTTGCAAGCAAAATCAAAATATTGCCTGTCATCTCACCTCAACTATGGGATATTAATGAGATTTGAACGAACAAATTTTATGGTAATTCCAGCAATTCAAACCAAGTATGACATCAGATGGCAAAAGAAATGAAAAAAAATCAGAAGGGTGAATTATTTCATATGCCCAGCAATCAGCAGGCCAGTCTGACATTACAGAGATGAACTATACAGCTTTGTTTGTCATGGAATTTCTGCCTGGATATGTAATATGGAAGCTGGAGATCTGTCAAAGGCACACCTGAGATACTTAAATACTTCTGAAAACCACCAAAGATTATGTGGAATTAAATTATAAAAGATGCCAGGATTCCTCATACATTGACTCTCTTATTGCAAAAGTTGTTCTTAAAAGAACATGTAAATATTTAAAGTATTTTAGAATTATAAGTGCTGCTTTGCCACTAATGGAACTCACAAAGGAGGCCTTATTAAAGAAATAGCTGCAGAACCACCTTTAGATGGGTAAAAATATAACTTAATAACTTAGCAGAATAATTGAAGGACACCTCATTATGCATAGGGGTTAAGAAAGTTTTGGTTTTTTTTCATGTTCTAAGTGATCTTATGGCTTTTTGGAAAAAATCAGAGACTAAATACTTGTTCTGAGTGATCACAGAATCACAGATCACAGAATCACCCGGGTTGGAAGGGACCCCAAGGATCATGTAGTTCCAACCCCCCTGCCTAGCAGGGCCACCAAACATACACATTCAGATCAGGTTGCCCAGGACCCCGTCCAACCTGGCCTTAAACACGTCCAAGGACGGGGCATCCACAACCTCCCTGGGCAGCCCGTTCCAGGGCCTAACCACTCTCCTAGTAAAGAACTTAATCATTTCATTGATTTCATTTGCTTTTAAAATATTTAGTCGTTACTGATATGCAAATCATTACTTCGGTTGTCACAACAAAAGCTATTGGTAATTTTTGCTGAGAGTCATCGGAGAAACAAGAAATAGCGATTAAGATCCCTCTATCCACCCTTCTTTTATGCTCAGTGGCTTTCTTAGCACAGTTTTTATTGCTTTTAAGTCCAATTCTGAAAGTCTCAAGATGCATTTTCCTCCATTTTTCTAAGAAAATTAAAATAATTCAAAATTATCCTCTATCTGTCCTTTTACTAAATATATGAAAACTTCCCGTCTCCCCATTTGCAATTATAATCTCTTGGTTTTGCTATTTTGATGAATTATTTGTTGTATATTTCATGCGTTATTCACTATTTCTCTTCAATCTCTTTTTTTTTCCTAGAAATGCAGCATCTCTGAACTACTGCTCTGGATGGATCCATTTCTTTTTTCACACGAAAGTCCATTAGTGATCATTCTAAACCTCTATTATATTTTTCTGGTAGTTTCTTCCTGGTACAGGGTTCAAATGCGAGGTTCAAAGCGTTTCTTCTCTGCTTTGAGTGCCTTTTTCTTCCATAAATCACAAGGTGGATTTCCACATAACTAAGAAAATTCAGTGTGGCTTGGTAACTAACAGTCAAAATCTCTTGACAGTGAGCAATTAAAATCTCTCCTTGGTGTTCTATAAATTAGAACGTTTCAATATGAGCTCACTGTTCATGCTGAGTGATCAATTACAAGTGCCTACATATGATTTTCCTGCCTTTAGGAATGGGCAATGGGCACGTTCCTATTTAGAGCACATTCCACCCACTGCAAAGAATGTGCAAAGTTGATACCCTGTTTGAACCACTTCCCCTCTGTCTTCCAGGGAGGCAATATTTCAGTCTGAAAGAAGTGAGAAGCGTCCTTAATATTCATGATAGATTTTAATGTAGATCTGATGAAACATTAACATACAGCTTCTTCCATCTGCACTTTAAAGCTCCTGGAAGATGTGCTAGAGCATTTTAGGCTGGATTTTCCTATGCAAGTAGGAAGTTTTTAGCTTTCTCTAAGCAATATGAGGCTGTTGAAATGATACGCCTTTATTTATAAAATAATTATTTGATGGATGCATATTTGAAATATACAGAATCATCTCTGGTTTGCCGTGCCTGAGACCAAAACTTGCTGAAGTTGTTTGCTTTTTGGTATCTGGAAACGTTTAATATAGACATGTCTCTGATGCTGAAAACAAAATTTTGAAAGATTAGAACTTTGTGCATTTCAAGAGAGGCAGCAAGGCACACATCTGCATTATTTATTAAACCACATGAACTTTGTCATACAGGATGATAAAACCTCCCACACAGGTGCAGCCACAGGTTAGAGAATGCTGGGGAGAGAGGAGAAAAGGATCTCATCATTCCCACACTCTTTATTCTATTCCTTTCTCTTGTTGTTCTCACTTATTTGCTCCTGCATTTTGAAGGTAATTCACTTCCAAATCACTGCAACCCTCTATTCCCTGAGTTATATAGGGCTAGAACTAGAATTTAGTGTAGAATGAATGATTTACTTCACAATCTGATGCTTAGTCTCTATGTGATTACAGAATAAAGCAAGAAACAAACTGTGAGAGAATAATGAATAAATAGGAGGAGGGAGAAGAAAACAGAACAGAGGAAGCTAGTGAAAAGAGAGCTATAACACGCTTTTCATTCAAGTGATAATTGCTATGTCTGAGTTGTCATGCTGATGACACTACTGTCTATCTTAACTCAAACAAAGGTAGTTTTCCATGTAAACTAAGAGGCAGATGTGTCAAATTAATCCCTACTATATTTGTAGTAGTTTCAGTACAAGTACAGAAGACACAATTACTGCCTCCTAAAATTTATGGAATTGTCTCTGTATGATGCTTGGAGTGACAAAGGCAAACATGTTTGTAGGGAATAGAGCTGAGTGTATTTTGCAAAATTATAATCTATTGCATTTTTATCTTAAACATCACCCACACTACAACTGAAATGCACCAGAGTGCTTTTGTAGTTCTTCTTTGCCATAGACCAGCTGGTGGAGAATTTGAGTAAAGGAAACCAAACATGGCACTGGCCTTGAATATTTCTGAGTGCATCACTATAGAAGGTCAACAAGGACACTTGTTGGGAGCCATTTGAGAATTAGTTAATCAGGAATAATTTCATTCTGAATCACCTCTAGAGCTCTTCACAAATACAACCTTACAATTTTTTCTTCTCTCTTAAATCTATAATAATAACTCACTGAGCTCCCTCTTCCTAAGTCCTGTCATTGCTACATAGCATCATGGTACCACCTGAAAGGTTCAGATTTATTAGGAACAGTAAATTACTGCAGTAGTAGCATTTAGAAGGTATCTGAAAAATTAAGCTGACAGGAGGTGATGAATATACGTAGTTGTTCAGCAATATTCCATACTATTGATATTTATTAAGTACAATGTTTCATTTATTATCTTCAAATATATAAATATAAATTTATACATATTCATTTCTCTCAGCTTTGGCAGGACAGATTTTCTCAGGAAGAATGGCATTAAAGTTGTTGGAAGTACTTTCCTTTTTTTTTCCTTCTAAACTCTTCAAGGTGTTAAAATAACTTCTCAAAACACCTCATTAGATGGGAGCATTTCTTTACTCGAGTACATGAAGCATCCATCTGACCCATCGTGTACATTTAGGACACCATCTTGAGGACACTCCCAGAAAGTGCCTTCTCACTGCATTTGAGATGTCAGAATTAGAAAGGTGTCCCAGGATTATGTCTGGGAAGAAACCTTGACAGTATACTGTTGCTTAAGGAGCATCCAATATCTCTGCAGTTACTTGATGTACAGAGCCTCATTTAATTAGACCTGAAAGTGTCATCCATAGGATCCAATTTATTCTGAATTTTGTTTCCTAATATATTGCACTGTGGAATAGGGATACTTGAAGGGAGCTGATCTCTTCTGAATTTGCATTGTTCATCTGTTCTTCCTGCAGTGGTCAGAATTCAAAGAAAGGTAAGAATTTTGCATAATGTGTCTTAAGAAAAGGTTACAGGATAATGCAATGCATGACAGTTGACTGCCTGTATTAAGGTTCTAGACAATATAATAAATTTCTTCACATAATGACTTGAAAGATTAGTTACACTTGATAAATGTAACTGGAGGGACATTCATTCATTCGGCTCAGATTTTTCTGCTTGCAGATTCACATTTATTTAAAGCAGTCTAAATGTATACTCTTTATAGATGGGAAAAATTTGTGATATATCCCTAAATCTCCAGATAATAAATACAGAGCGTTAAATTGCAAGCATTGCTAAAATCTTTTATGGGGATAGTGCTAATTCTCAGTCAGTTCTTGGAAAATATATAGATTCTAAGTCGTCCTCAAAAAACCTAGGAGAAAAGAGGTAATAATTATAGGGATGAAGAAATACCTCAGCCAAATAATTCCTATGTTTCTATATTATATGGACAATATATGATACGAGGCAGGTCCCCATTACTGGCACTGCCCACGGCAAACCTCTGGTAATCCACATTTGTTGTGCTTGCCTTGCTTAGAGAGAGCCCAAAGTCTGCGTTACAGTAGCTGCTTCTGGAAGGAAGGCAGCAAAAGGCACAAAAATCCTGGCACCCTATGGCTGTTAATCCAACTGTCCAGCCTAGTTCTTCTCCTTTGTTATTTCCATGCCACTCCCTCATCACCGTTGGAAAATTTGGGGTTTTTTGGCTAGTCATTGAGAATCCTGGAGCTCAACTCATAAGTCAGGCATTTACTAGCACTAATTCATCCTGTTCAATATTTTTTAAGATATCGCTATTTTAATCTGGCTAAATAGCAACAAATCACTGCCATAATTTATTTCTAAAAGGTATTACAGTTTAGAACTTTTAGGCAGACGTTGAGTTCTGATTCAATGACTTCTAGCAAAAACTGCCAGTGTAGTACTAGAGGAACACAGTAATCCAACTGGGAGTGACAACAATAAATTGTTTGCTTCAGTTTTGGAATTGAGAGTAGAAGGAAAATGATGAAACCTTCACTTTGGAACTGCTTGACAATTCACTGCTAATTCTGAGGACTTCTCTGTTTATAGCTCTCAGTATTCTTTCAAATCTATTTGTCTACAGAAAGACCTGAAAGGATGCTATCAAACTTACATTTTTCTAAATAAGGTGTGACCTGGGTTATCTACCCAAGTTTTAAATTGCATCTTATGAAGACGAGTTCTTGCATTACAGGATTCTAAGGTCACGAAGGAGGATCAAGGAAGCTAAGTATCATCCAGATCAGTTCTGTAAGGCTGCATTTGCAGTAGATCATAATATTTAGCTGTGCCTCCAGTACACTGCAGGATTTTATATATTACGCTCTGTAAATAGAGGAGACTCCCTGTTCCTGACAGACTGCTGCAGAACAGGTAGTGATCTAATGAAAAGCAAAAGGAGACTGAGAAGGGGTTTGCCGGAGCCCTGTGTGATGTGAATGCTAACAAGTCCTCTCACGTCATCAGCTTCCCTGCTCTCAGCTCCCCCTCCCTCCCTTCCTTTCTCTTTTATGAGCCAGCTTGAAATCAGGGAATTACATGCTAAGGAAAACCCTTCAGCTAAACATATAATTATTCTGCACAGGATCAGTGCAGCACAGTTAATCAGTTTACCAACTGAATTAATTTTTTTTTTCCATGTCTGCATCTCCTGTTGAGAGTGGAGAAATTCTAGATTTAAGGGGAGAAATTGGTTGCAGTTGTGAAGTGAATATCTGAAGCTGAGCATTTGTTATGAGAGGATCCTCTACTGCAGGCTGTTTGGGCAGACAAACCTTACTGCCACTCCTTGAGTAAAGGACTTCAAGTGGAGTTGTTCTTACAGGTGCTTGAGCCACCACTGGCTTATGCTTCTTATTTTACTGTCCAGCTGTTTTCTGAAAGTTAGAGCTGTATTTCATTGCATTGGATTGTTCCAAAGGGTTAATATTTATCTGTACACAGGTGCCAACCCACTGTGAAAGAATGACCCTGCCAAGCCCACCAAACTCTGTACAGGATTACCCTCCATTGTGCATGGACACATACTGTAAAATCGTGGAATTGTTCAAGCTGTTAGGGACCCTGAAAGGTCAGCTAGTGCAGGTCCCCTGGCTCCCCTGCAATAAGCAGGAACATCTTTGGCTGGATTTGGCCGAGGAGCGCTCACTGATAGCGTGCTGGCAACCGCAAAGTGTCTCTGAGTTCCACAGTAAGTGCAGAAGTTCATTGGCCAACAAGCACTAACATCTCCAGGTCAAAGAATTACAGATGTAATTATTGAAGCACATCTTGTCATTTAATCATGTTTATTAGAGGAAAAAGAGAACCAGCTTGTAAAGTATCGTGATAATTAATACCCGTGTAAGTTGTACAGGTAAAATTTGTTTTCCTTGCTGTGCTGAAATAGAACTTAAGCAATGCAATGTAAAGTTCTTCCTCTTAAAGTAGATTTCAGAGTCCACAGTACATATCAGAGGAAAACAGTCAAGTTGTGGAAGAAATGGAGACATGCCAGAAGAAATACTCATTTTCTGAAGTGAAAAGCATTTACAGAAATTTTACATTTTGGAAAAACGATAAAGAAAAAAACCCTGCTTTTAAAAGTAACCTCACCATTCATGTTTCCACTCATCTGAAGAGTTTCTTTTTAATCACAGTGCCTTCTGCTATGTGTTTGCTAATCTTTACAAAATGTTTTTTACACTCTGAGGACAATTTCTTTTATACAAGTTGTTTCGAGCCTTAATTTCAGTCCTATATAAAGCTCTGGAATCAATTTCTAAAAACTTGCTTGGCCTTTTCAGGTTGTCCACAACCTCAGACGCAGTGCCCAAGCTGAATTACTGATGAATGCACTCCTGAGATAGGAACTGTGAATAAATACAAGATGCCAACTTGTCATAATAATGTTTCTTAGAGCCTAGTAATCTTTACTTTTTTTGGCAAGTAACATTTCCTTAAGGAAAAGAACAGAAGGACGTCTTCTCTTGGTTGAGACTTGGGCTACAGCTGCTTCTGCTAACAGCGCACCATAATCAGGATGCATTCTGGGTAGCCAGGTCTCAAACTATTAACATCATTTCTGTGTCTTACTCCCATCTACTATTGAATTACTTGGTCCTGCTGGTAGTCACTACTAGTTCATCTCATACCACGTACTGTAATAACCGTTCTAAAAACTAAGTTAAAGAATCTTAAATAGTTATGACAAATGCAAGTTAAAAAAACCAACATATTTACCTCTGCAATGTCTTACAACATGCAACCTTTAACCCACAGCTGACTAGACATTTTTAAGGAATAAAAAGGCACCTGCAATATTAGATACGTTGTTCATTAAGATGTTATTTTCCATGGTAAAGATAGTACTTCACATTTATAAAGTGTTTCCCCAAATGTTTTCACTGTACCTTTTAGTCCTGCTAAAAAAGCGTCCTCTCAGTCTAGATGACACCTAAAAGCTACATTAGTATGTGAATATTGCTACTTTGCAGGACTTTGATCTCTCTAGTGCATTCATAACCATTGAGAAGAATAATATAGCTAATGGAGCTGACATACAGAATATACATAAATTAAAAGGAATTTTGCCCAGTGGTCACAACGGGGCAAATTTTATAAAATTAGGGATTTCTATGTAATTTTAAACTAATTTTGGAATGATTCCATTTGTGTTTGTTACATCTGTTCTTTGATTTCAATTGAAATGTGCATTTTATAAAAGCAAGCATTGGGATAAAACAGGAATGTGGTGAAAAAGGATATATATGTAACTTTACTGTTTGTAGATTTGTAACAGTCGTGTTACCAAGTGAAATATCTGTCTTGTGAATACTTCAGTGTTCGCTGTATTATATATATGCATAAGCCCAGAGGCACAAGACTGACAATCCTGTATACTCCAGACATCCTCATGGATGCGGGATGCAGTCTTTCTATGGAAATGTAACTGTCAAACAACTCAATACATTTAGGAATCTTTTGTTTTTGCTTCCTGTGGATTAGAGCTTCCCAAGATGAAATTAGTTTTTACACCAAAAATGATAAAAATTAGTAAGGAGTATTCTTACATTAAGCAACAAGTATTACATATACTGACATTCAATTTACGTAACAATTCAACCCATTAGTTAAAATAGCATAAGAAGGTCTACTTTATAAGTCTTTTACATACTTAATATAAAGGTGTAGATCAGAAGTCTCCTCTGCACTTACATTAGGTATTGATTTCAAATAATGCTACTGGAATATGGGAATCAATCCTGCACCTGATGGCTTTGGGATACACCCCAATGACCTGCTTTACACCTCCCAATTAACCTGAGTTGACAACCACCTGAGACATGCATTCCCTTCAATACCATTCACTTCGCAGTACTGTATGCTTGCAGAATAGTTTGCTCAGAAGTGCGGTGCTGCTGATGGGCACTCCAACAGTCCCACTTCAGTTCTGTATGAGATGTATCTCAGCAAACTGAGATCCAAGCCATTCCCTTATTAACGATAACGCACTGAAAGCTTTAATGACATTATATTGGGTATCCAATTCATCCCTCCAATAAGTTCAGTAATCATATTACAGAAGTCATTTCCGTGAGTAATTCACAAACAAAATTTGCACCTCTTTTCCTTATATAATGGAGATCCATTAGAGCAGAAATCATTTGTCTCTAAGACAGGCAGCTCATCAGAAGCAGCGTGTAACAGCAATGCATTCCACTGTGGAAATACATTTTCCTCACTCAGGAGACATTTAAAATACTTCTCATCTTGAACAATTCTTCCCCCTCCCCTCCAAACCAAGCTGTATGTAACACTGCTGAGCATTATAAAGCAAAACATGTCACAGCTTATGGCTGTGTTGTGAAGCTGTAAACGTGCAGGGAAATTGTCATTCCAGTCAAGTTATCTGGAAGAGTTTCCCCTGTGAAGCCGTGCTCAGCACCGTGCGCTTCCCACTGCCCGCCCCACATCGGGCACAGGATGCACAGTCGGTACCGGGGCTGCCGGAGACGCAGAGCCTCGCGCAGAGCAGCACAAGCTGGGAAGCCTGAACGAATCAGGACATGTCACCAAGGCATCAGGATTCCTCAGACCAGCCACCGGCGCCTTACGCTCCTTGTATCTCCCCAAACTACACCACGAGTGCTGCACAGACACTGCATCAGATCACCTGACGTGAACAAAACAGACCTAATCAGGGCAAATTTAAAGCAGCCAAACATAATAACGTTACACTGTGCAATGCATAATGGAGCCCTGAGACACAAATACTTTATGTCTGCGTTTTCCAACAAATGCATTAGATCCCTGCTCAGTTCCCAGCAGAAATTCTGACAACATGCTGTACAGCTTAAACAGCCTTGCTCTTCAGTCGTGCCTCTGAAAACTACTGTGCAAAGCAGCATATGGGTTATTAAAACTGAATAAACTCTTCCCAAAACAAAGAATACAGGAGCAGACACATATTTGCAAGGATCCAAAGTACAGACAATGCATGATAATAAACAATCATACCTTTCATCCAATCCACTACTTGCTTGGGCATCCACTTGCTAATAGGTTCCATAACGAGAGCCATCATCAGATCACTTATCATTCACACCAAAATCAGAAAAAGGAGAGAAAAAACGTATCAGAGCATGGCTGGGATAAGAGAGCTGTAGGATTTTACAGTGCAGTCCAAAGAGAAGATGATGCTTTGTCCCTCCAGGTTTCTCCTGCACTGATTCAGTAATGTATAAAATTACACTGCTTGATCAGCTCTGGCACCTCCCCCACTGCACACAGCCTGCAACGCTGGAGCACACTGAGCCAGGAAATGGTGCAGTACGTATAGACTTACTTACAAGAGCCTCTACCCAGTGATCTACTTATTAGACTGGCACAAATATAAAATTGTATTACACAGAGAGCAATTGGAGCTGGAGCTATTCCAGGCACTGAGTTTTAAGGAGCTTTATTCCACAAGCTGTGGGATCTTCATTGGGGAAAATATCACCACTGTAACTTGATAGCAGATTGTCTCAGCTTCATTGTGAATATGCTGACTGTCATTCAATTTAAAGAGAAGATAGAAATATCAGAGTATCACTTGGCATCTGGCAAAATGCTGAGCTCCATCTTTACAATGCAAAATGTTGCTGAAGTCTTATCCTATATAATCATGTAATTCAGAATGTCAAACACAGGCTAAAAAGTCTCACCAAGATAAAACTATTGGAAGAAAATGCTTTCTTTTCAGGCCACATTCAGAGCCAGCCTGTGATTCTCACATTTTGTAGTGAAAAGTGACAGCATAGAAGGTTGGAGTCAATTTTCACTGCTACAGCACCCTTAACAGACAAGTGTAGTAAGTATTTTGATTGAAAGAGATGGAACTATTAGACAGCCTCTCCCTTCTGTTAGGAATAAAAATGTTTTCAATATTCCTAATAATGAAGTTCATTACCTTATCAAAAGATGAAGGTGAAGCATCTTAGTGAGATGTGCTGGACAGTACTTTCTGGACCCGTTTATGATTGATTATGCCTCGTGCAGCAGCGTGTTCTGCATCATGTGGTTGAAGAGGTGTGTGCTTTCTGTTCAAGCCGTTGTCAGAGATGCACAGCCCCACCATTTTATCTTTGGAGGGAAAACTCGGACTCCAGAAGAAAGGCAGAACAAAGCAGTCCCAGCTTTCTTTCCGGTAACCTTCCACCCATGCCTTTTCTTCTGCACTGTTTCAAGCTCCACTAGCATGCTAGAATAAGAAAATGATATTATTGCCATGTCTCCCTCACTCACCCCTCACACAAGGACCGTGTTGATTTATCTGTTCTCTCTTTCTTACATGAGGGAACATAAAAGATTTTTGTGCTATGTGTTTGTGCTATGCTGTTTCGGGCTTCTTCTTTATGTCTACATAGATAACAATGCAGACAAGCATCTTCTTTTCCCCCTGAAACGTCTCCAAAGGGATGCACCATCTCAGTTCAGTGATGCACTCTATCCTTTTTTATTTCTCGTTTTTGTGTTGGGAAGTAGTGTGATTAGTATTCCATGATGTATTTTGAGTGCTCAGAGCACAGATCTCCTATTGAAAAGGATTCACATCAATTATCCTTCAAGAAGGCTGTTTGCTGTTTCCAGCTGAACAGCATGTCAGCTTCCTCTGTGAGTTTTGGGAGACCACTTTCAGTAGCTTTAGTTCTAAATAGCTATTTACAATGGACATAATAATAGCAAAGATCTGAAGCACAACGTGCTTCTCTTTTTACATAATAGGGGACCAGAGCTGAGATATATGGAACAAATATTTGTTAGCTACTGGAAACTGTGCAAGATGTTTGGTTTAGGTCTATTTCTTTCTTAAAATTATTCTTAGAAAATTATCACCTCTCTTGGATTCTTCTGAGTTTAATACAAATATGAAAGAATTTGAGTTAAACTATGTTGTGTATGAATTTGGTATTTGGACATACTATGCTGGAAAACGCCATCATGATTGCTTGGACTGTTCCCCTAGTTCCTGTAATTTGACAGACGCTCTGTCAAGGTCCTTTTGTCTCACATTTCCTAACTATGCTTGACTGGGCAGACATTTTTGTATATTTGACATAGTTTTGCAAGAAGATGGAGTCTGAATTCAAAGCTCATCAGTGTCAGTGGGCATACTTCAATTCATTTTTATTGTGCTTTGATAACAAAAGAAGCCTCAAACCTATTATTTTAGAATCAATACTTCCATTTTCAGAATGAGAACTTTAAAAAAACTTTAATGTCCTGTTACTGATGTGTTCCACTAAAAGCAGGTTTGCATTTTCACTTACTCGTATGTTATTCACCACCATGTTGCCAGCTCCTCTCCTATGTTCCTTCTTCTGGCTAGTCCCAGTTTCTCTGTATTTGGAGACTCTACAAACTTCTGGGCAGCCATCTACTTTTTGTACTACTTTACAGGAATTAAATATTTAAGGTTGTTAAAAGTAGTAACTTTGTTTCTCTCCTTCCTTAGCAAATGATTTATTCATATATTCAGCTTCATTATCTGGTGCATAGATCAGTGAGCACTGCAGAAGCCTGTCAGTAATCAACCCCAAAAAAAGGGCTTGATTACACCAACTTCTTTCATGGATACTTACGTTGTGACAGTCCAGGGAAAATTGTACCTGGGTGTTTCCTCTGCTTTTTGGTTTTTTATTTTGACACAGATTTATTTCTTGCACCCTACCATATGACAAACGGGACATGGGAAGGCCTTGTCTAGGTTAGAAATGGAATCCCTGTGACCAATCACAAAGCTCACTAATGAATGTAACTGGGCAATAGTTTAGGCCAAATGCAGTCAAGATGTGTTCAAGCTATTTCAATAAGCACAGTTCAAGTCGGAGCATAGCACTTTACAATATAGATTGTCCAGTGTGCCAGCTGAGGTAATGACTCTGAAATGAGTAAGCATGGAATGAGCCACCCACTGAGCTGTCCTTCTTATTACTGACACGGTTCCCATCATGGTGGTGCGGGAGTTAAATTGGCCAGGGCACAGTTATTGGCAGCCATAGGTCAGAGTAATAAAAGTCACTAAACAAAAACTTTTAAAAATGTAAGCAAAACTCTCTAATCTCTAAAGTTATTCTGTGTGTTCTTCTGCCCACTTATTGCAAGGCTTCTGCCTGGATCTATCCCCCACTCTCTCTTGTATTGCTTCCTAATATCAGCATAAAAGAAACAATGCATTCCCATGATTACGTTTTTCTTCCAGGCTGAACACAGCAAACCAACAGAAAAAAAGATCAAGGAACATCTTTCTCACTATTATTCTATCTAGGTCATGTAAATGAGAAATACTTTCTGACTGAAGTCTGCAAAGGCATCGGAGCAAAGTAAAGCATTTGAAGCAGGGAAAGGAAACAGACCTTTCACTGTATGGTGCACAGTTGTTGTCAAAGGCCCACAGAACATAATCCAGTAATTTCAGGTCACAATCACTGCTGTCATCCCTGCCAGCAAAGGCCTGAAACATAACAGGCTGGTGGAAAGATTTCAAGTTGCTCCTTCTTCCCCACAATAATGCTGGTCGTTCTTTAGCTCTTCGGCATCGCCTGGTATCTCTGGGATTACTAATTAAACCATCAGTCTCTGTATTTTCATGGGCACCGTGGGAGGCAGTTAAATGTTCTTGTGTAGTTCATGGCTGGTGATAACTTTCCAATTAATGATTATGCTCAAACACAGTACGGCAGTTAGCTGGCCTAACACATCGAGCAATCATTTCTATTTCTTACATTTTTCATTTAGTAAGAATTATTCTCATATTCTTTGATGAAGAAATCACCCGTATGTTGTGCGATAAATTTTTATAGGCAAGTAAGTTCAAGAAAATCTTGTAATAGTACTTGATAGCTGTTATGGAAAACATGAGCATACTGTTTCAGGTTAAATAAATCATGGATGCCCTCAAAAAGGGAAATGTAATGCAGCTGAGGATATTTACATGGGCTGCTCTGAAAGTAATGCCTTCCATTTTATCACATTGACCCATGATGTCAGAGACAGACATTGGTAGAATGGCAGTAGAGGTTGAACCTTCCCACCAATATGCCATGACATGTTGTTGCTGTGAGACAGACAGCAGCAGGGGGCAGCCTGACAGAACAGATCTGACATGGAAGTGTGAGCGAAGCAAAGGGGTGGAATTGAATTCCTCCAGTTGGAAAAAAAATGAATCCACTGACATCCACTAATATTTGCTGATTGTTTATAGAGACCAAACAGTGGGTGCAGCTCAGTAAGGTGATGGGTGGTGCGTTTCAGCAGTGGTGATGGCAACATGAAAGACAAGCCTCGTTCCAGACAGCCAAACACAGCTATCGCAGCACAAAATGAAGAGGTAATAGTGATGACTATGACAAAAAAACGGTGTTTTGTAGCTGAGGTTTTATCTATTAAACAGCGTTATTGAGCTATTTGTATCTCCTGTTTTTTCCAAGGAAATAAATAAGAGGCATTACTTTCAGAGCAACCTACATATATACTTTGAATTATTAATGCAAGTATATAGCAAAATCTCTGTGGGAATGACTGTCAATCTCTTGGTTATCATTAAACATTTTTTATCATGTATCATTCACGTATTAGGCAGCTCCTTCTTGCTGAAGATAACTTTTTAAAAGCAAAACAAAGCAAAACAGAATGTATCTGAATGACTAGTTTTGCTCAGTTCTAAGCCATATTCTTCCTGACGCTTCTTTCACCCATTCACTTTCCACTGCAACCTCCAGACTCTCCTAGTATGAAGTCAGAGCACAAGAAAACTGCCTTTGGTGCACCTGTAAGACAGCACCAAGGCTTCTGTGGAGAACCCCCTCACTTGAAAATTGGGTCAGGTGCACCAAGGCGGCATACTTTGCGTCTCCTCCAGCCGATACCCAGCCGTGCCGGGGGTTCGTTCCGCCCTGCGGAGGCACCGGCAGAGGATCTGCGGGCAGCCGCCGCGACGCGGCCGTGCCGGAGGCTGCGGAGGCCGTTCGGCGCACGAGGCGCCCGCAGAGCCGCGAGCTGCGAGCGGCTCTGGCTGCCATCTGCTGGCTCCGCACCCGCCGCTCCGCGCTGGAGACGCGGCGGGGCGCCACCCGTGAGCGCGGTGCTGCGAGCGCCGCCGGCGCCGCAACCTGACGGCCGTTCCGCCGTCTCTCTCAAGACTTTTCGCTGTCGATGAAGCCCTAAAAAAGCCGAGAAGCGTTGCCCTGCGGCTTCACCGGCGTTGATCCTCGGCGACGCGAATGTACCGAAATCTGGAACTTTGAAAGCGGGAAATCTTTTCGCCTTACAAAACAGGAAGAAAGCAGTTAATATTTACTGCAAATATTTGTTCTTAGAACATCTTACAGTATTATTATGGGAACCTGCCACAGTGTCTAATTCGGTTGGAGGGACTGTATTAATATTCCAGCTTTTACATGGAGCTTCATAACAAATTTGTAGTTTTCATGCTCCATTAGGTGATATAACTGTTTTATTAATGACTGTTAGTGAAAATAAATGATATCTTACATTAATTTAGTATTATAACACCCTTAAAATAGCTTGGAAATCAGGGCTAGCATTGCAAAAACACACAAAATATCCTGTTTTCAGCACTATAGGAGAATTATTTTATAATCATTTGCTAAAAATGTCTTGACATTTCTGAGGTGTTTTTGTGCAGTGCTTTCTTCTTAATATATTTTAGAGTTCAGGAAAGCTCCTGCTCTGACATCCCTAGAGATTGAAGCCCTCCATTTAGCCACAAAACAGGTATAGTATGGACAGAGCAGTGCAAATTTCATCCTACCTTACCATCACTTTTATCATAATAAAATCATCTGTTTTTCTCAGAAACTGCCCTTCAGGTTTGTTACAATGCTTTGACATCAGTAGTGCTTTACATAAGATGGATTCTCTACACTACACATTCCTGGGGAAAAAAAACAGAGATAGAAAAGGCACTTTTTGAGGACATATCCAGGGTTTTGATCATATTCTGTATGTGTTAATAGCAAAGATATCTAAAGCCATACAAAAAGCAAACAAACAAAACCACAAAGAATATAATTATTTCTGTGTATGTATGTGTATGTATGTAAGTGTAAATACTTTGACCTTGGTGAAGATACTGCGAAGTTACAGCAGGAATTTTTTTTTGCCCAAGATGAACTAGCTCTTGCTTGACTAGGATTGCAAATGGTTTCCTGAGCAAAAAATACAGAAATGTTTTCATATTTAAGGGAATTAGGATCATCTATTTTATGTTTAGCCTGCTCGATATTATCACCACCACCTTTACAGCCTTCTGAACAGCTCCTGTAGGCTGGTGCTCTCAAACCTGTCAACCACTGTGACAGTCTTCAAAGCATAGACACAAGAAAGAAGGTACCTTGAAGAAGCACGTGTTACCTTTTATATGGATGCTTTTATACAGAGACTTGAACCACCAGAAGTAGGCACTTCTACCTCCCTGCAGAACAGAAACTTCACGAGGATACAGATATTTAAGTCTTAACTTTCAGCTGCTGGAAAACAGAGAGGATTGACTATACAGGTACCTCATCTGCATAATTTCTCTCATAAGCTCGCATAATTAATGTATTCAGCTTGCCATCATCAGCTTCATAAAAAGGGAACAAGTACAGAAAGATCATTTCTTGTAATTTCTACATACAAAATGACTAGAAAGTTTTGATAAATTCAGAACTGACTGGATACTGTGACTAAATTAATCCAAAACAGGAATCTCTTGCAGCAGTCTAATTGAGTCTCTAGTACGAAATGTGGAGGTTGGTGGCCCTGCATGTGGCAGGGGATTGGAGATTCATGATCCTTCAGGTCCCTTCCAACCCTGGCCATTCTGTGATTCTGTGTGATTCTGTGAGTCTCAAATGGCTCTTGTTACCTCCAGGGTGGGTCATACTGCACAAGGCAGACATGGGGTAGATGATGCAGAGAGCATCAGCAGAGCTGGTTAAGATCCATCCAGTGCAGATGTTTACTAATGCTGATACTGTGATGCCTGAATGACATGGGAAAGCCTTAGGACCTGCACTTCAGGGTCTTCAAGGTGCTGTCCCTCAATGACCAATGGTGAGTGCGTTGCAGCAGGCATGCAAGGAGCTTTCCCAATCCTGCATGCCCTGACAGCATTCCTGTGTTCCTTTGTGTCCAGACCTCTTTTCCATATCCTATAGATTTTCTTCTTCCATTGTTATTATCCCACTCTTAGAATATTTGTTAATAGTATGTTTCATTCCCCACCAGTATGTCCGTAATCATTTGTATACAACATAATTTATTTCCGTCTTTTCCCTTCTTCTAGTAAATAAATTGAAAATATGTAATTATTTGATAAAAACAGAAAAACTGGTTAATAAACTTCCTCTGCAAGAATCAGATAACCATCTATAAGCAATAAACCATCTGCTTCTCTCTACATTAGGTAAACCGTATTACTTTGGAAAAAAAATAACAATAATGGGAAACTTGACAACAGTAATAAAACTTCCCAACTATTGATACCAGATTCCATTGTTATTCATTATTTGCTGGCTGGATAGCAGGCTTTGAAATAACATTTCCCGTTGATTTTCCTAATGCCTTTGGGGAATGTGATCTGTATACTTTTTTGGCTGCATGTATTTTTTGGCATTTATTGTCAGAAGAAAGCAGTTCCGTAGCATTGCAATGGGCCTGGCTTGCCATTGAGGAACACCAGTGGTAAAGAAGAGAAAAGCTTGAGTTCAGGCAAAAAGGAGGGCACTGGAGTATAAGCAAGGCAATGATGTGTTGTAGTATTCCACTGAGAAAAGGCATTTTATTATTTTGCTCTTCAGCATCTTCTTCTGTGTCATTCTGTGGTAAAATTTGCCTTATAGAAATATTTCAACAGGGGCTTAAATATTAAAAGAGTCACTTGTGCCTTGCAGAGATATCTGATGGGGTCACTCAGGATGTGCTGGCAAACAGGATGTCAGATTCATAAAATTATAACAATTATTATTATGCCATCTTAATTTTCCTGTGTGATTCTCAATTCAAGCCTGCCTTTCAAGTTGCCAAGTGAATGGTGACAGGCAAAGCTTTTCTTCAAGGCATTCTCAAGATGGCTTTTGCTTTATCTTAGCATCTCTGCAAAGCTCTTCTATTATTAGGTCTTTCTAATGCCTTGGTCAAAGCCTCAGAGATTATTCTTCTACTTTATACTCCAATAGCCTCTTCATTCATGATGTTTAGTTAGACTAAATATTTGCCTGGAGGACAGGCTGTGCAGTGAATATGGAGATATTCCCAGCACATGACTAGAGCCTTTTCTTTTCTTTTTTTTTTTTTTTTTTTTTTTTTGCCTTAATATTGTGAACAGAAGAAGAGAAATAATAATCTGAAAGCTAAAAAAATAAAATTCATGTAGGCTGCTTATACCTGTCAGACTAATCTAATGTCCAGACATTCCCTTCAGCATGTTTATCTGGGGAAATTCATTATGTGAAGCTTCCTGTACTTCTCTGTGAATGACTAGTGGATAAAACGTTAAGTTTAAGTGCATGGCTTTTAAATGTAGAGCTAGAATTTGTTGGTCCTTGCTGCAGTAACATAGACACAACACAGACACCCTTTAACACTGAAAGAGATCAAGAATATGGTGTTTCCTGTTGTGGTTTCCAGTACATCCCACCAGCATGATCTTTGCTCTTAACCATGAGCCTTTGTATCAGCAACTGTTTTTCCTCCAGTAATTTGTTTGTCAGGACTTTTCCTTTGCTCTTTTCACTTCACACAGCTCTGCTCTCCCTTACATGCAAAGGTAGCTTTATATTTAAAGAACTTGGAAACAAACAACATGTTTTCTTTTTCTTGTAAAAATGCACTTGAGCAACCTTAAACCCTTAGATGGTGACAATACGTGCTCTGATCAGGTGGAAGTAGATTTAAACTAATTACGGAGAACTGAAAAGCTCTGAATCTGTCATGCTGCCAGCTTTCACTTCTCTTTCTCCTGCAGCTACAAGTTGTGTGAGATCAGCTCCAAATAAAAGATCTGCTCTTCTGAAGTCTAAAATACTAAAAGCAGATACTAAAAGCTGTATCTGAACTCTGGCCATCTGCATCTCCTCCTCCTCCTCACTCTTCCTCCTCCCGACCCATGGCCCTTCCTTCAGGTGTCTCGGCAGCCCTCCAGCCATAGTCCATTTGTTCCCTTGAAGCGCAGGGTTGTGCTCACATGTCCTGCCAACAAAGAGCAACCACAGTTCGAGTGTTAAAATCTGCGAACAGTCTTTTAATCTTTCTTTGTTTCAGGGGTTTCCAGTAGTTACAGCAACCCTTTAAATGCTCTCGTTTCTGATGGCAAACTATGGAGTGTTTCCTTAGGACCTGTCCTCCACATCCTTGTAAGAACTATTTTCTTTCCGGGTCTGTTGAGGAGTCTATCTTCTCTTTCACAGGCACTTCAGAATGACAGAAGGCTGCATTTTAAGCTCTTAGTGGAGATTGTCCCTGGCCTAGGAGAACAATCAGAAATGCACCCTAATGGCTGCAAGTAGCACAGATATGTCTGAGACCCAGCCCTGCCCTTGGAGTGCTGCTACGTGTCCATCAGCAATTTCCCATGTCACTAAGTTTTTCTATTTTTGTACCTCAGACTTCTGTTTCATTTCCCAGAAGAATTCAGTCCAACAGCTGCAATACAAAGGTTTTTGGTTTTTGGTTGTTTTTTTGTTTTTTTTTTTCAGTAGGAAAACATCTCCTGCCATTCGTTTTTATTTATTTTGTTATTCTCTGTGTGTGTGTGTGTGGTTTTGTCTTTTTTAGGTCAGGGCAGTAGCAGCAGCAGACACTTCTGCCTATAAAACCTCTCTGCATGTGGTTAGTGCTGCAAGTCAGTGCTGTGAAAAGGTAAGAGGAACAGGAATTCTGCTAAGAACCAACTCTCATTTAATGGTCCCTGTAGAGAAGGCCCTGTGCCTTCCCTCAGGTAGAGCACAGTGATTTTAGTGCCTGTTTCCCCAACTTTCAGAATGGATTCAGACTCCAATCCTCATGGCTTCTTCGATCTGCTTTTAATTACTAGGGAGGATAAAGGAGACCATTCTATGATTTGATGATTCTTGATTGTAAATATAGCTGAAAATTTCTCCCTGGGTTTAGCTGACATGAGGACTGCTGCTGCCTGACTCCTCAGCTCATCTCTCTCACTGTGACATTGGTCCAAGGTCCCCCATTATTTGGGATGGGGGCAGCTGTGCAGCTCACAAGCAGACACAGGAGCACAGGGGAGCAGCAGGAGTGACTTAAGGCACGGTCACTCACACCTGCAGCACGCAGATCAAGTTTAAACACAGACCTAAGCCTTATATTCCAGTATGAGTTGACTTTTCAGTATAGTTGCTCCAAGGCTAATCTCAGGATAATAACCTTCCATCGTACAAGCTACCCATTTAACATCTTCTCACTGCTTTGATGGAGGCATGTAACTGTACAGCCAACATAAATTCATTTAAAGCAGTTAGAAAAAATGTTGATTTCGTTCATCTATCTATGGACCTATGAATATTAGTTCCATCTATTATTTACAAATTATTTTTTTCAGTCTAAACTGAAATGCCATTGCTTTTGTTCAATGCTGGCTGCAAGCTTTACTCATGAAGAGCCACGTTCTCAGCATTTCTACATCGTATCTTTTTAATAAACATCTACGATTCTACAACTATGTATCTAAGAAAGCCCTTACACTTTTTTTTAGATCACTAATTTTGTTTTATTGCTGCTTTCTCACACTACATCACCATGAAATTGAACAGAATATTTTTCTTGTTATACACATTGAATAATTCAGTATATTTGAATGTTATCCTTATGCATATCGATATTTATAATCTCCTAGGGAGAAAAGCTGTTTTGTTGTGTTCTTTTTGTTTGTTTGTTTGTTTAAGCACAGTTTACTTTCATATTTCTACTTATTCATGAAAAACATGAAGATAAAAAATAGTTTAGGCCAAACATTTTGTTGAAAGCTTTCCTCCTAAAATTCTAAATTGCATTATTTTACACAACCAAAAATACACACCAGCCTGAAACATGAAAAGGCAACAGAATGAAAGGTGAATTTTGAAATTCATTTATGGTAAATAGCAATGTAAACAAATTGCTAATACATCGTTGATGAAGTTTTCAGGTAGGACATTGACCTGTTCATAACTGTAATATACTCAGAAGATAAAAGTTAATTCTTTTTGCTATTAAAATATCATTGGAATCAAAACTTTCTAGGAATTGTGATGTTTTCTTTGCTATTTTTCCAGTTTTGATCTCAAGAAAAGGGGTGATTTTAAAACTTGCTATGCTTTTGGTGCCATTTTGACTCCAGGCTCAGAGTTTCCTTGCATGTTTTGTTTTATTCAAGTGCTTCATTCAACCAGAAGGTGTTTAGTCTGAGTTTGGTTTACATTCATTAAGTACTTAAATAATTTTTCAGACATCTGAGACTTTTTTTTAAACTTACCACTTCCAAATAAAATACAGTTGAGATTTTCATAAAGAACTCTTTACATGAATAACTCCATTTCAGATCAATTATTGAGGTTACAGGCTGAAGTATTTCTAAGGAGCCTCTCCAAAGAAACAGCCACTTTTGCATAAATACTGAAATCATCCTGCCAAAAAAATAAAATTAAATTAAAAAGTGTTTGAGAGCCACTACTTTGTGTTGCCAAATGAACAGTACAATTTCGTATGGCAATTACTTTTGTAAAGGAATTTTATAGATAATGACAGACTATACCGTCTATGCATTTTATCTAAATGCTGTCCAAGTATTCTAAACAGATAATTTGGAAGCTGGAAGCATGGTGTGCTGTCCACATTTCTTAAAGCTTTTCTTTGTGAGGCCTGGATACCAGTGTAAGTGGCCACTGAGGACATCTGCAGCACTGACAGCTAGGCAGAGCTACGTGGATGTTTTGGCTGAGGCCGCTGACCCCTGGCGCAGCGCTTAGGATGCGCTGTCTGCCTTGAAGGATGTGAAAGGCCACTGCCTGTCCACAGCTGGTGCCTGGTTTTCCAGGCACAAAATCTGATTAGAAACTAGTATTTTGCCAGGATTTGTCACAGAAGAGATTTCAAAGACAAGAGCGCTGTATACTGATTAAATGACATTTTTCTGCAAGTATCAAAGCAGCAGAGTTACTTTCCAAAGACTTGCGCATCCACACTCTTAGGATGCCAAAGCAGATCACTAACTGCATTCTCCTGTTATTTAAATGTTTAATTGATGTTCTATTTTAGGTTTACTAAAAAAAAGAGAGAGACAAAGGCGAGTCTATCTAGATCCAAAAATAGCAGCTCTGCTGACCTGCTTATCCATTTCTTGTCTCATAAAAGATGCAACACTGGAGGAAAACAAAATTTACCAATGCATTAGAGAACCTCTTAACTTTCTGACAAGCATTTCAAAGGTTAATCAGTGTATTTAATTTTGGGTTAGGCAGATTTATTTCTTTATTTTAGGAAGTCGTTAGCTGGTAATTAGCCAGTCAATGCACTGTTAGACATGGAAAATACTTAAATGCATAAAATCAGGTGAAAATCTGTATAAAATATCACATCCAAGTGTATGAAATTTGAATAATAAGAAATTTCTAGAAACATATAATAAAATATATTTCTTTGTACAGTTTGTATGAGGTGCAGATGGCAGAAGACAAATTTGTTTTAGTGTTCCCAATCTCAGTTCTGCTTGAAATTGAGTGTAAAAGGGCTGCAGACACCCTCTCCTATGCACTTGGACCCTACCTTCTCTGCACATGGCTTTGTACTGAAATGTTTTCTTTTTCTATTGTCATGCTTATTACCACTGAGTAATAGCCATTTTCCAGAGGGAGGCTGGGGTGACCGAGCGTGCAGGCTGATGCTGACTGGCCTGGAGGTCAAGCAGGCTTGGAAGACTGAGTGTCACAGATTTTCTTCTGATAGTTTGCTGGCTTTCCTCAGAATTTCTTCTATATTGAATTATCATTATTAGCAACTTCCTATGAAAGAAGCATTCATCAGAATTTCTCTGGCCTATTCATGTCCATGAAGAATTTTGTTGCCTGAAGTAAAAAAGCCTTTGGGCTTTTAACTTCGCCTTTTCTTTCTACAGGAATGAAAATGATGGTCTGTGTCAATTAGAATATATTCCTGCCTTAATACCACTTAAGGAAAGCATAAGTGCCTGGTTTTACTTGGAAAGTGGTTATGCTAATTATCTTAAATTTGCAAGAATTTGACTCAATAGAAACAACTTGACATTTAGTTTGAAAGGTCTAAATGTTTCTGTACAGTTCAGATAACAACCTTGCTGGTAAGATACTCTTTTTTTTTTCTTTTTTTTTTTTTTTTCTTTCCCCCCCCAAATGACACTACAAATACAAAAAGTTAATTTGCAAATGTTTTCCCAAAATAAAATGACTTATGTGGACTATCAGCACAGCTGACGCAGATCCTGCTTATGTACAATCCTAGGCAACGGAATCTACACAGAAGTTGGGCTATTTGCTTTTCTTGAATCCTCCCTGGCTTTATATGCTTTCAAATCTTTTCTAATCCTTGCTGAAGGGCAGAGCTAATTAACCTGAGAACAGTGCTACTCTACTGCTTTTAACTACAATGACATACCTGCACAACACTGAGCCGTGTCTGCAGATGTATCAAGTAGCTCAGGGAAAAAATATGTTTGCAGTGTCACAAAGCCACCTTTCTGTCCCCTTCCTATGACACACAAAGGATAGCTCTCCTGCTGCAAGGCATCAGAGCCATGCAGTTTGCTGCACTGTGCCTACAATATTTGATTGATGGCAAACATTATGAATTTATTTACTTCCATGCTTTATATTTACAAAAGCACACTAGTTCAAGACATTCATGGTCCTGTTTCATTGCTCTGCTTTCCCTTAGCAAGCAAAGTGATGCTTGGCATCTCCTCTGTAGTCCAGTTTCCACATTGCTTTGAAGCAAACAACTGCTTGAAAACCACTTTGAAGCAATGCTTCCTTGAAGCTCTACAGCTATAATGTGTTGACTGCTGGCTTCACTCTCCATTTTTTTTAATTCCCAGAAGAAACTGATGACTTAATGAAAGCTTAATCTTGATGGGTTGCAGCATGCTGTACTATTCCTCTTAGCTGTGAATCCAAGATGATCACTGCAATTTGGGTCCACCGAGCAGATCTATCAACTGAATAGCATGACAGGTTGCTGCTGGTTTTGCCTTTGGATATTTACTGAAATAGACTGCTAACAGCCATTGTCGTGGGGTCTTTGTTTTGCTTTGTTTTCATGTTATTCCTAAAAAAAGAGATTGTTTTACTCTTCATCTAATGGCAGGGCAGAGCAGGAGCTGGGGATCCGCATGGGGTGGGGGCCTGCTCCAGGACCAAGGCACCCAGGGGCTGTTGTGGGCTATGGGGCGGCCCCTGAGGGGCTGCTCAGGGCCAGTGTCATTTTAACCCTCACGTGAGGAAGCCACGACTATGACCATCTGTCTTTCCAGATGCCACTGAGTTCACCTTTTCTAATTCAGATTTTTAATTTAAATCATTTTTGGAGTCATCCTGGTGTGCTAAAACATTCCTAGGACTCACTGCTATCCATCTACTTGTACACATACTGCCACTGCACCTGGTTCAACAGAACCTGGAGTTGTTGTGTGGCTAGTTACAAATACTATATACATTGAAGTTTTCTATTTGTATTTTTAGAGGAAACCAAGTGACAAGCTGACTAAAGAGTGAATCATTAAGTGCTAGTGGTGCAGACCTTACTCTGACCCAAAATTGCAGCATTTGAACAGATGGTGTAATGACAGTGGATTCCAAACCGCAGTTCTCAGTAGCAGTTTGTAACAGAGTGGCATGACTATCCGTGTCACTGTGAATGCCACAAAGGAGCAAGCAGTCTGCACACCTTTCACCACACATTATTGACTCTATCTACTCATGGCATCTTTAGTTGCTGTTGTTGTTTGGTTGGTTAGTTTTGTGTTTTGTTTGGTTTTGCAGTTTTTCATCTACTTAGGAAAAAAACAGTTTTCAGAACAATGATAAATAAGACTCTCTCATGTTATGTAGGGTTGCCCTGATTTTACTCCCTACAGAATAAAAGAGCATAACTTCTATCACTGCTGAAACTGATACAGCCGCTAAAGGAATGCTGCTTGTTTTTGCTATATTCATTACAAATAATATAAAATATTCTCCAAAAATATACCTGATAATTGAAAGGGCATATGATTGAGATTAATATTAATTAAGAAAATCGTAAATGACCCAACAGCAGGAAAGTGAAACATTTTACAAGACAAAAGCAGCAACAGAAAGCCTGTTTCAGTAAATGTCCCACGTTCCATAGCAGTCATGTGGCAAATACCATTATGATGATACTGTCAGGAAACTCCATTTCTCACAGCTCATCTTCGGCACGTTAAAATATGATAGAAACTGTATTTCTGTTATCTAAACCACTGATTGTTTGAATTACAAATGAGTAGAGCGCTCTGTGCGTGTTCTTTAACCCAAATCAACTACAGTCAGCCATTGTAAGAGAAAGGATATAAGGCTCAAAAGGCTTTTAATATTATCCAAAATATTTGTCCTCTGCTTCCAGTATTCTTATCTTGCTTTTGAAAGGAGACGACTCTATTTCTGCACCGAATGCTGCTTTCAAGTGCATCACCAGAGCAGCACTGCCTGATGATAACAAGTGCTGGTGACAGCGGCTAGGCCTGGATCTAAAGGAGATTTGGCATCCTGTCCTGACTAAAGAGAGATAAAAGGGCATTTTCTAGATACGGTTGTTCAAGAAAAAGCATCTTTTAGGAACTCAACAGTACAAATTATATTACCAGTGGATAGTTGCAGTGATTGGGAAATGTAACCATCTCCTACTCTTAAAAAATCCTCCCTTGAATATTACATCATTCCATTTCATCTGGACTGAGATTAAAGAAGATTCCACATATGAAGTAAAAGAGATTGGAATCGATAATGTAGTTCTACCACAAGTAGGTTTTAAAGAAATTATTTAAACAAAGAGTGATTGTTGCAAAAGTGCCTGCAGAGCTTTGAAATGATTGGTTTCTTCCCTGAAACAAGTAATTCGCCTCTAACCAATTCCCTCTGCGTGCAAGTAAAGCAATATGACAGGCTTAGTAGAAAGAGAAAATTATTTGCCATCAAATCATCAGTACTTCAATTTTATTATCTCAAAGACAGAAATAGACTGTTTTGTAAACATGTTTCTTATGAGGACAGGTTTCTAATGAGTGATGGCAGTTTGTGATAAGATTTAATCTTACAGATTTTTTGCAAAATATATGCAGTGCTGTGGTATTGAACAAAGCAAGAATTTTCTTTACAAAAGACAAGAGTTCTCTCCTAAAGAGGATGTCTAGGAACCAGGCTGTGCTTTTAGAGAAATTCACAAGAAAGTATTTTTGATAAAGCAGTTAAGGATGTGTTGTACTGTGGACCAAGAAAATGGGAAGAAAAAAAAAAAGAAAAAAAAAAGAAAGAAAAAGAAAAAAGCAAAGCAAACATCTTTAAAAAATAATCAACTGAGGAACTGCCAGTTCAGGAACACAGCTGATTTTCCACCTCTGAAAATGTCAAGCAGCATATCAGTGTGACGTACAATCAGCATCCTGAAGGTGGCATATGGTGGAGTTAATAAAGATACTGAACGTAACGTGAGGAAGAATTGAAACACTCAGTTTGCAGACTAAAAGCTTTAAGACAGTGGCACTCCTTCTTGGGGCACAATACATGCTGCGTAGAACAGCTGTGCTCTGAGTGCAGTGAGAATTGCAGGATTAGGCAGAGCAGACTGCAACTCCGCATCTGCAGATTGGGTTTACAAGTAGTGGAAATAAAAACTGTGAAGACTGTAATGTGAGAAAACTAGAAAGGAGCAGAATGTTCTGAAAAGCAGTACAACTGAAGAGTTCCCTCAAACTGAAAACATACAGCTGCACCCTGGCCCGCAAAGCCAAGAAATGCAGGCATCTGAAGGGGATGGAATGGTTTCAGAAAGATTTTCTGGTTGCGGGGCATTATTGCTTTGGAAAATCACAGAATCACAGAATGGCCAGGGTTGGAAAGGACCTCAAGGATCATGAATCTCCAACCTCCTGCCACATGCAGGGCCACCAACCTCCCCATTTAATACCAGACCAGGCTGCCCAGGGCCCCATCCAATCTGGCCTTGAACACCTCCAGGGATGGAGCATCCAAAACCTCTCTGGACAGCTGTTCCAGCACCTCACCACGCTCTCTGTAAAGAACTTCCCCCTAAATCCAACCTAAATCTTCCCTCCCTCAACTCAAAACAATTTCCCCTTGTCCTGCTGTTAATATAAAATAAAACATAAAATAAATGCCCTTCCTTCCAGGAATTCTGTAGTAATGGTCTGAAGCAGCAGACTGGTGGATTCTGTGCAGTACACATCACAGACTGGAAGAACAATGAATTGATTTGCAAAGGTTTTTAAGAACAGGTCAATTGTATAGGAGTGATAAGAAGGAAAAAAAGTATGGGGTTTTCTTCCCAGTTCTTTTTTTTCTTCCTATCCGTACTGTTTTTGTTTTCATTTCCATTTAAAGTTTTTTTTTTTCTTTTTCAAATTTGTGCTATTAAAAATGCCTTTGATAAACAAACCAATGGATGGAAGACCAATATTAAATTCTTCTTTCTCTTTTCTCTTTCCAGTTTTGGTACAGAAGTGTTTTATGTGTTCCACAAGTTCATCTTTCACATGGCTCATCATTAGAAAAACACTCAAAGGTAATAAAAATAAAAAGCAAAGGCATTCTTGATTTTCATAAAAAATATCCCAAGGAGTAAAAGAGCAGAACAAATCCCTGCAATACACACACAGCCAGGCTCTTCTGTAGCTTTTTTTTTTTTCCAGAAGCACCAGCTGTTTTTTGCATACCAGCATAAGGGACACATTTGCAGATGCAGTTTATGGGAGTTTTGTTTATGCACTGGGTGGGGGTTAATAGTTAATTTTAATTAATATGGAAACACCAAATTCAAAGAAGATGGGAAAACTGTAAGTCTCCTAAGACCACTACTGCTGGCTGTGCCTGTGGATGCAGAAAAGGTCTGCATGGAATTTTCCACATCAACATTTTTACTGAGTTTTACATGCTGTAATCATTTCTCCTTCCTTATTTCACAAGAAACCTCCTGATTTAGCAGGTCTTTATTTATACTCTTGTGTAATTCCAGTCTTTAGTGTGTCTTCATAGCATTTCTGTGAATCAGAGAAATACCACTGCTGTCATTTCAAGTGACAGTTCATGAAGAAGAGCCTGTGACAGGGCAGGCACCTGATCGCACAGGTCTGTTTTATGAGCAGCTGGCACCTGGGCAAAGCCAACCACATGGACACAAAAAGAGTGGCACACTCATTCATGGAGAAAGCAAATGAATAGCAGGCAACTTGGATTCAAAATTAAATCATGTCAAAGCAATCTAAGTTTCCCCCGTGACAAATAATGAGCCTTGTGTAGACATGAAGCAGTGAATGTCACACTTCTTGGCGAAGGCAGTGCTGTTGGCAGTGTCAGCGCTCCTGCAGTGAAGCTGGGGAAACGAAGCCTCTGACCTGAGGAACTGCTCAGAGAATGGTCAGAAAATGGTTCCGACCAAATGAAAGGTGAGGGCAGGCTTTTGACTGTGATCAGTCTTGGGCCTGAAGTTCAGTAGATCTGCTCTGTGAATTTAACTTAGCTGACGATTCAGTAAAAACGTTAGCAAAAATTTTCTAACGAGGACAGTTGAGCACTGGAGAAACTGCAGTGATCAGTGGCGACTCGTTGTTACAGTTTCCCAAGCACAAGTTCAACATTTCTTTTAGGGAAAAGAGGGCGAATTCAGTGATGAGGTCCCACTTGGCCGATGCTGTACAACCGCATGTTTTAGTGGTGAAACATTTGACTGCTCCTTTCCATCCTGTTTGCACCTTCCACTGAAAGCCACTGACTGTCAGGTCACAGCCAGATCTGGCATAGAAACCAATGAATAAGAGCAAAGCTGTCCTAGGAGAAGACTCTTCTTACTGGGTTGATTTTTTGGTTGGGTTGGTTGGCCTTGTTTATTTGTTTGTTTGTTTCTGGTGTTTTTTGTTTGTCTTTGTCATTGGCTTTCCCGTTCTTTCCCAGACTCAGCAGAAAGCCAAAAGAATGAGCTTGGGATGGAGGATGAGAAGATTGGGGTGATTTTACAGTTTGGTTCCTGACTGGGAATGCAAAACTGGGCTCTTGATCTACTCCATATCCACTACGGGAGCAGTGTGACAGACACACCCAATGGCTGCCATTAATGCAGGGCACACACAGCCCCAGAGCTCACAAATTCAGCCCAGTGTATGTCCTGCTGAGAAATTCTTTCTGCCACGCAGAAGTAACAACCCAGACTGAGCCAAGTAAATAACAGTAAGCCGAGCTAATTAGTTTAATGAGCTAATATGAAGTAGCTACATCAGAGTCTCACTTTGATGCTAATTCCCTCATGTACAGAGTCCTTTTATGTCCCAGGCTGCTGTTCAAACCACTGGACCAATTTGCCAGCCTCTGTTAATTTAAGTCTGTTATTAATGAATGAGAAAGTGCATGGATCTGGTTGCAAGAGAAGGATATTTGCTTTATTTCATCCTGTCATAGCTTTTCCCTCTAGGTTTGTCTCGCTGAGAGGGAAGTCTCACTACCAGAGAAGGACATAAATAGTACAAAGTTTTTTCTGGAGCTCAGCTGCTGTACTGCTGTACACAGTCCCTTTAGGCTCTGCAGAGTTTTAATGCTTTCTGGTAAAAGCATTGACTTCAGGTCTTCTGAACAAAAGTCACCAAGATGCTTCCAGCCTGTCCCTGTGTCTTCATAGCAGGAGCCCTTTAGCTTGTTTGTCTCTCTCCTGCCTTTTTTTAACTTAAATGTTCAGTTTACTTTTCTAAAGTGACTCCTATATACTGCTGAGTGCCCTTCTTCTACCTCACTCTTAACACTAGCATTACAGTGCTTTTTTGTTTCTTTTCAAATTTCCTTTCCTTTTCTTTTGCTATTCTTCTTGCTGAATATAGATTTTTCTGCTTCAGCTATTGGTCTTACCTTTCTTACTGAGACAAATGTCTGTTACTGGGATCTGTACATCTTTTGTGTGGTCACAAGTCTGCATATTATCTTTTGATAACGTAAATACACATCTGAAGTCTTCTTTAAGAATGATTCCATGATTTTTTGATATGTGCTGTAGAAAGGAGCACCTGTGAGCCCACCGTTAGCCAGAAAAGAGCCTTTGAAATAGTACTTTCTACTATTTATCATTTAATAAGTTTAATAAGCTGTATTTTATCAAATATCACTGTATCTTTTTCAAATGGTTTTTGAGAATGTCTCACCATTTTTGTTTCCTAGATTCCAGATAACGTGAAAACGTTGCAGTTTTCTCTGGAATCATCCCATGGCAAATCCCAAATCACCGTTTTCTGTAGAAGTGGTGTAGTGTTTTCATGATTGCACTATTTACTTTTCACAAGCAGAGTGTTGACGACACCAGAAGGGGTATCTAGAGGAAACACCAGCATAATACAAGACTTAGGATTTAAAATACACGAACTATCCCTGTTATTAAACTAAGGTGTTCAGTGCTACATCGAATTCGGTGTGACTGGGGGTTCATGGCCACAGAGATGCTCTGGCCCAGAAAAGCACAATCATCTCATCTGGGCCACACAACTGCACCACACAACTACTGCTATGACACAAGGCAAAGTAAAGACTGATCCTTTGCTGAAAACACTATCAGTAACAAAATCTTTAGCTAAATTAAGCTTTATTAATTGATGGATTGACTTTCCAATGTGGTAAAGGAAATGTAATTACAACGTGGACAGAACATGAGCAACTATTCAACTATTGAAAGGTACTCTAGAAGGACAACCCTTATTTGTGAGTGAACACACAGCTGCTTGTTCCTAGATGGAAACCCGGACAGAACGTTGGTGGCCAGAAGCAGAGTTACATATATTAAAAATTGGTTTTAAAAATATGAGTAACAGATTGTAATATTGAAATAGCTGTACACACGTATTGACTGCTTTCCTGCTGCCAGTGCCAGCCCTCGTGTTTCCGCCCAGCGCATTTGACGAGACCACATTAACATCACGGCACAAAATTAACCACATCATTTTCACACCAGAACTTGTGAACTATTCAGGGCAGCAACGGGGGAAGCCTGAAGGTTATTTATTAACGCAACAGGGCCTCGAATCCGCGGCTTCTAACTGCTACATCAGAGCCAACACAAGCAGACTGACGTGATTTCAAGCGTCCGCCACACCACGCAGCCCTCGGCAGGCTGCGTGCCGTCGAGCTTCCCGCCCTCGGGGCCGCGGCGTCCCTGCAGACACGGCCGGGCCGCACGATGCCGGCAGCGCTGCCTCGCGCCGCGGCTGGGCACAAAGGCACGGCGTGATGTCGACGCGGCGCCGGTGGGCGCGCGGGCATTGTGCGGCGCCCGGCCACGTGCCGCACGCGTGGGCTCTCAGCTGTACGCGTACTGATCTCAAGCTACGAAAAGTTTATTTCTTCACCGTCGCGATGCTCGCGTAATCGAAATCCTGCTCCTTTTCTATCTTCTCGATTTTACGGGACACACCTCCCCTCCTGCCCAACAGTAAAAGGCTGCAAAGTGCGGCCAATGCTGTTCAGCCACCATTCGGCACTCGCCGCCCCTCCACCGGCCGCTCGCGGCGCCCACCGCTGCCGCTCGGGGCGGGATGCCGGCAGGCGCGGGGCGCGGAGGGTCTGAGGGCGGCGGCGCCCCCCCGGACCGGGGGGCGGGGGCGAGCACCGTCCCGGCCGGCGCTGATCTCACGCTCCCATTGGCCGCTGTCTGCGCTGACGTCACGATCATGATGAGAATTAATGATCGGAGGCGCTGATTTCATTGTGTGACGCCGGGACCGACCCAGCCGAAACCGGCTGAATCCGGAGCCCCGAGCCCCCCAGACCGGCCCCGCGCAGCACGGTAAGCGGGGCCGGGCGGCGGCCGGGTCCCGGAGCCGAGGGATTCGGCCGGGGGCCGGGCCCGTGAGGCGCCGCGGCGGGGCCGGGCGGGCGGGAGGCGCCCCGGGGCCGGCGGCCCGGCGGTGGGGGAGGGCGGCCGCGCGGGCTCGCTCTCGCGCGCAGACCCGCCTCGGCCGCGCACGCGCACTGCGCCTGCCCGGGCGGCCCCGCACGGGCAGGCGCTGCGCACCCGCCGCTGGGGAAGCGCGCACGCGCACGGCCGCTCGGCGCGCTCCGTGCGTGCGTCGGGGAAAGGTTCTCGCTGCGCGTGCGCGCACTTCAGCGCGGCGCGAGCGGGTTCAGGCTGCGGCCGGCTGAGGGAGGGGGACTGCGCTTGCGCGCTGCGCTGAGCCGAGCCGGGCGGGAGAGCAGCAGGGCGGAGTGTGCGCATGCGCGGAACTCACGTCACCGCCCTCTGCTGCACGGCGGGGTGGGCGTTGCTGCCGTGGTGCCGTTTGCTTCTCGTGTTCCTTCTCTTGCTAATGCTCAGGTTGGAAGCAAGCAAGCAACCAAAAGCACCTGTTTCCTTCTGTCACTGCGTGTGAATCCCTGGCGGTTTTATAACGTAAATATGTTTTACGCAGGTCATTGTAGCATCATGTACTCTGAGTGAAAACATTCCTAAGTACGATTTCAGGTCCAAGATGAATTTCTGTTTGGAATTACAGGGTCATTCGTAAGTTTGTGTTTCCCAGCACTCAGAGGAATTCATTGTCAGGGTAGAGCTCTGCCTCGTGAGGCTGTGTGGCTCAGCACTCTCAGTACCTCACGTCTTCTTGATGTGTGCAAATATTGTAAATGACAACAAATATGTATTTTTTTTTTTCCCTTTCTATTGCTGCTTCTCATTTTATATATTTTTTTCCCAAAATCTTTGAAGCAGTCATGGCAGAACAGATAAATAGCTGCTGGATACACTTGTTTTTGTTTCTCCAGACAGAGCTGTTGGTACAGGAGCATTCCCTCTTTTCTTGTGATACTCCTTGACACCAGGTATCCTTGGGCTGCCCAGAGAGCTTCCTGATTCCAGGTGCTGGATGGAGTTGTTACGGCCACCCATAGGGCACAGCTGTTCATGAAGCGTACAGTTCATAAAGAGAATGCAGTATTGCTTCATAAGCCAACCTGGCATTAATTCTCCTGTGTTCCCCCCTCTCACTCATGCTTGCTCTTATCACAAGAAGGCAAAGGTGGTAAATAGTTTTGGGAAAAGTTGCTGAACCGTTGTCTAAAGAAGTTCAGCCATAGAAATAACCTTGATTTCCTCTGATGAGGAGCAAGTGTGACAGGCTGAAATGTGTCAGTAGGGTTGTTCTTCCCGAGGCTCATATTCAGCAGCCTTGAAGAAACTGAAGGGCATTGCAGTACCCATCTTCATTCTTAATGTTACGAGCTGTAGATCCCCAGGGCCTGGCTTCAGCACTCAGAGTACATTTATGTCTCCCTAACCACTGCATTTAGAGAAGGGCTTCTACTGGTAATATATATTTTTTTCAATTAGTATTCAGTTTAGAAAGGGAACGAAGTCCAACGTCTTTATCTTGGTGGGCTTATTGTAGATTGAGGAGTGGGAGATTACCAGGATGGAAAGCTGAATGATGTCTGTTGGCTTAGGGCTCATAACAATTGTGAAGGAAATTCAGCAAACCTAGTTTTGTATTTGTTGTAGATTGTTCCCAGCGCTGTCACTTGAACATCAACATGCATGCCAAAGCTGCCTCATTTTATTAGCAGAGCAGGCAGATGTTGAATTGTTCCAAACACAGCTTTGTTACCCCAAGCTCTTATTGAAGGTTCGTGGGCTTTCTCTTTGCATACTGCTCAGCCCTAATTTCACAAATTTCACAGCATTCTTTTCTGAAACAAACTCTCATTTCAGTTTCAATGTGTTGCCCACCAGCTGGACGCCTGGTTTTCCAAAAAACTCCTACGTGTCTTTTCTAAGCTTGACGACTCAAGATTAAAATTAAATTATGATAAGAATCCATGTGGATTTCTAACGTGGAGTCTGCAGTTCAAGATAAAGGTGAGAAATCTAAACAAACTGGTATACTTTGTAGGTACACAAATTAGGAAACAGAGGTTACATCCTTTGGTGTTACAGATTGTCCTGAATAATACCAAATTCGTTATGGAGACATAAGAGCTGCTGATTCCCTTGATACTAATGTGGCTGAATTACTGCTAGGTAACGTCAGCACTTAAGTTATCTCCAATTCGTGTGTATTTCTACTAACAGTCATGGAACTCTGATATCAAAGAAAATGTAAGAATTAATATCTTGTTCTGTATAGCTAAGAAAACTGATGCTAAACAGGTAATACTTCTCAAAGAAATTAGCAAGTCAAAAGGAGGAAACTAATGACTTGATCAGCAATTACCTTCATATCAGGTGGTTTTCTTCCTCTTGTTCTGTGTAATCTAAGGTCTTTGTGAGAATTTCTGTTTCCTGCCCTGCTATGAACAGCTCACGTGTCACATGAGATTTTGCTAAATATGCAATCCATATAGTTGAGATTTGTGGTTGTTCTTTGTTTGTTTTTTTTTCTGAAACAGAACCACAAGTAGTGGGAAAGTAATAGACATGGAAGTGTAATGTGGGCCATACCAATTGCTTTGGGGCCCCAGGTCAAAATTAAATCAGCTCCTCAGAGCCCCACACTGCCAGAATTCAAGAAGCTTTTGGACGATGCTTTCACACTTAGGATTTGGATTTTGGGGGGGGTCCTGTGTGGAGCCAGGGTTTGGACTCAGTGGTCTGTGTGGGTCCCTTCCAACTCTGCGTACCATGATTCTGTTTTTAGAGGTAGCATAAATCAGGTGGTGACTGAATCATCATGTGCATCCTTGGAGGAGGTTGGAAGATTGATCTTAATGTTAGAAAGTAGATTTTTATGAGCTTTATTGGTTTGTTATTCAACCTATTCTTTTCAACAGCACAACATTCAAAGCAAGTCACTCCTTTGCCCAGCTTGAAAATAACTAAAATACAGATTCTGGGAGGTGCATAACTCTGGCAAAGCCTGACTTTGGTAGTAATGCACTTGACTGAGAATATAAAGTAAGAATTAGGAACAGAGGTAAAAATGTCATTACAAAATCATCTTTGATTTTTGAGCTGAAAAGAATGCAGTAATTTTTGCTTGTGCTTTTGAACCCTTAATGATTTTCTGTTTGCTCCATTAGATGTTCTGCAAGGACTAGGCCTATTTCTACTCTATTACTTTCCTCTGAAATTTCCAAAAATAGTAATTAAAAGCTTGGTAACTACTAAGAGTTCCCCCATCCACTTTATTTTCCTGCAAGATTCTGGTATGGATTCTTCCATTCATTCTGCCTTATTTTGAAGTGAATATTTAAAGTATTAACCCAACTTGTGGTGATGGCTTTTTTTTTTTTCCCCCCTCTCCTCCTGAAGCACAAAGTCAGATGTGGGCTATTTCTGGACAGTGGATTGCATTGTCTCAGCTGGCTCCATTTTGTTTAAGACAAAATAAAGGGCCTATTTTGGAAATGTTGTGGTGGTGGGGCTTTACTTGCTGATTTCAGTCATTCTAATCAGAATAGATAACCAGGGGATTGTATATTACTGGCTTGCCTAGAGCATGTAACTAATGTGAAACTTCACTTTGCCACTATGAAATCTCTTCTGTATTAATTTGTTTGCAATTTCCAATCTCAGGAATGATTTTAATGTGCCATGAAGCTGCACCTGGTCTGACACAGCCACTGAACTGCTGCTGAAAAGGTTGCCTTGGCCCTTGGGCCTCCACCATAGCCCCACGTAGCTGGGGCTTCCCAGGCAGGGAGCTGGTCCGTGCTGCCTATGACCTTTCTGTTTGTCTGTGGTTGTTTTTTGAGTTGGTCTCCAGTTCTGGTCCCTGATCTTTTTGACCTTGCAGCTGCAAAGTGCTGACACAGCAGGAGCACAAATGACCAGCCATAGTAGTGTAGGATTTGCTGAAGCCAGAGTCAGTGGGGACTCCTCATGCCAGACTGCAACCTGCATTCTTCTCTCAGATCATGTATCTCACTTTGGTAGAGGAAGGGACACATCTGCAATATTGCTGCAATGCTCTGTTTTGCCTAATGCCTTTTTTTTTTTTTCTTTATTTTAAGTGAAAGTGAAAGATTTTGACTTAAATTGGAATCTCATGGATCTAGCAATACAATGTAATACTTTCTTAGGGAATTTGGTCAGTGGCGTTCCAAACATGTGGTGCTGGACTTGAGTCTGTCTCAAAGGAATGCTGACCGTAACAGTGTTGCTGTTTCAGGGGTTTTTGTTTATTTGTTTTTGAAAGGATGTGAAAGTTTTGGTAAAGGATTGCATAAGGAAATCGTGTCAGTGCTTAACATTATCACAAGCATAAGTGCATTTATATGCATTCTGTGTTACAGTTTGTATTCCAACTTTCAGAGTATCTTCTTTTGTTTTTAGATGAATCTGCGTTCTGTATTTACTGTAGAACAGCAAAGGATATTACAGCGTTATTATGAAAATGGAATGACAAATCAAAGTAAAAATTGTTTTCAGCTCATATTGCAGTGTGCACAAGAAACTAAACTGGACTTCAGTGTAGTCAGGGTAAGTACTGAGGCTTTCCAAATTTGTTTGTAAGTTATTTATTTTTAAGTTATAGAAGTTCATTCCTTCACACCAAATATCTTCAGAGAACTGGAGTGTCTTCCTGTGTGTCTGTAAGTCAGACTTCATACTTGTATGACATGTGCATTTGTATCCAGTGAGCCTGTTTATAGACTGAAATGTCATGGCATGATTGCTGTGTTAAGCAGGTGCTTGGTGGCACAAGGAGTGTTTGTTTTGTTGTTGGTTGTGGTTTGTTTTCGTCTTTTTGTTTTTGTCTCTTGTTGATTTCTCTTGTTGGTTGCATTTTTTAAATTAAGCTGCAAATGGAATTTCCCTATAGAAACTTCGTGCAGTGTATTGTACCAAAGAAAGGTCATGTTGGTAGAAAACTATTCTTAAGGTAAAGCAGTTTCTATGACCTAATATATTTTGGGGAAAAATATCACAGTTTTTCATAGTAAACACTGCCACATTGATGTTCCATGTCACACATTATTACTTACAGTGACTACATTGTTTTCTTATAGAAGAATGTCAGTAGTGCTAACAGGAGCTCTTCCAAAGTCTGTGAATCACATGGGAAAGGAAATAAGAATCCTTTTGTGAAACACTGAACAGTAAAATGGCTGTTGTCTTGGAGCAGAAACAGAAATCATGGAGCATAAATTGAAGGAATAACAGTGGTAGTGAAGCTAGCAGTAGGTGCTGCAGCACTGGGCATTGAGTAGGAGAAAGTGAGACCAGTCTAATGCTTCTTGGACGAGCCTGTGGTATACAACAGCTGCTTCTGCCCCGTAATTCTTAACTAGATTCCCCTCTCTCAGAATACTCTGGAAATATTCAGGTTACTTTCTCAGCTCAGGATGCTCTGAAAGTCACCCATAAATTCTAACTCACAGATGGAGATTTGTAGCAGGAATCTGTTTGCTGATGGTATAGTTGTGCCTATTTTTCTATTTTTACTCTGATTCAAGGACCCAGAGGAGGCAGCCAGTCTCTCCTCTGTTTGCACTCCTCATTCACTTTCCATCTTCCTATTACCATTCCCTTCTCTATTATCCCTACTGCAGTAATGTGTCGCAGCCTTTTTCTTTAGTTGTCTTCTTTGCTGAGCCCTTCTTCACATAACGTAAACTCTTCCTACTCGTGAACTGAAATGGAAACATACCATGTGTCCTGCATTTGTCTTATTTTTTTATGATCTTACCTTTTTCTTCTTCAGACTTCTCCTTTTTGCCTCTTAGCAGCGTGCTGTTTTGTTTTTCTGTAAGACTTTTGGTCCAGGATTAGTACTTCCTTGTATGCTGTTGAACAGAATGAAGTGTAGGTTGTAGCTGACGCTTGCAGATGGAAGAGGAACACAAATTTCCTAAATGTATATTATAATTCAAATTTCATAACTCTATAAATAAACTAATTCATTTCCCAAGTGAGGATTTCTGTAACCCTGTCCCAGAGAACTGCATCTGGTTTTCCTGATCTCAAGGTGTGTTATGATTTGGTGGGAACATATGCAGGTTTTATCACTGTGAGGCATACAAAATGTCTCTCCCTTTCAAAATTAGGAAACTTGGAAGGTTGCTTCTAGGACAATCCTCTGCCCTCTTCAAATTTAATGGAAATGTTGAACCATGCAGGGTTTGAATGGCGTGGTTTTGTTGATTAATATTAGTATATTTTTACTGTTGGTTGGCTTTGCAGTAAGTATGAGCAGGTATGACTTGTTGAAGTGCAGATGTTCTCCAGCTTTCAATCTTCATAGCTGTTATCACCAAGTGCTGAGGAGCACAGATCTGGGTAGTAGTGTGTGGTTCTCCCCTCAGTACAACAGTAAATGTGACTGTAACAGAACACAGAGCTTCGTTGTTCTTCCATATTTCTTGAAGCAGATCCTGAGAACATCTTGTTGTCATATTTAGGGTGGAACTGGTTAAAACTAAAAACAGTAGCACTCAGCCACTCGGCGTGTGTATAGGTTATGGGACAGTCTGAAGTTCAGGGGGGTGAATCTTTCCCTGGATCAAAATCTGCAGTATCCCTAATAATAATTTCTGATTTAAAAGTTTGCTGACTGAGAAGAAATAATGAAAAATAAATTTGATCTTCTAAAATTGTTTTAAGCAATAAAAGGAAATAATTTGAGACTTGCAGCTCTAATTTCATGTGTTTAAATTTGGTTCTGTGAAGCAGAATTCTAAAACAAGTAACTGAGATTTGATTGATGTAATAAATCATGCTTCAAATTAGGCACTTTATAAAATTGGATGAGGAACATGAGTAGAATGGATCAGGAATTTCACAGAATCACAGAATTGTAGGGGTTGGAAGGGACCTCCAGAGATCATCGAGTCCAACCCCCAAAGATATCAAGATATTTGTTTAAAACAAGGGAGTGTACTTTGCTCTAGAACATCTCTTTACTTCCCCAATAGAAATGGGAATGTTTTTAAGTTGAGGGAGGGGAGATTTAGGTTGGATTTAGGGGGAAGCTCTTTACAGAGAGAGTGGTGAAGTGCTGGAACAGCTGCCCAGAGAGGTTGTGGATGCCCCATCCCTGTAGGTGTTCAAGGCCAGATTGGATGGGGCCCTGGGCAGCCTGGTCTGGTATTAAATGTGGAGGTTGGTGGCCCTGCATATGGCAGGGGGTTGGAGATTCATGATCCTTGAGGTCCCTTCCAACCCTGGCCATTCTGTGATTCTGTGAACAGGTGTTAATGTATGAAGAAATCTTGCCTTCTTTCACGTGATGAAGTGGAAATCTGAGAAAGGTACTCAGCGCTGGTACCTTGTAGTGGGATGAAGTGGTTTGTTGATTAAATCAACTCATTTGGGCTGCTCAGTGCTGAGATGTGCTGCACATGTAAAACCAAACCAAGGCGCATGATACCCAGAGTGGTACAGAGGACTGTTTCACTGTATCTATGTATAATAACCAGCAGAAGCTGATGCTAAAGGATTATTTATTTTAAGTTCTTTGGCCCTTATGTCTGCTTACTTATACTGTCACATTCAGCACAAACATACTGTGGTGAAAGAATGAAGCAAGTCCTGCCTTGCTGATCATGTAAGTTCCCAGGAGCAGTTAAATGGTGCTTATGCTTCTAGTGTTAGAGCTGATGATTCCACCAGGTTGATTCTCTTTATCTTGGAACACTGAATTAATATTTCCCCTTAAGTTCCTTTAGCTGTACCTTAGTTTGTTACTTGCGTGACAAACTTTCCTCTGTGTTCCTCATGTTTCCTCATGCGCAAGAACTTCTTTACAGTGAGGTGACGGAGCACTGGAACAGGCTGCCCAGGGAGGTGGTGGAGTCTCCTTCTCTGGAGATGTTCAAGACCTGCCTGGATGCCGACCTGTGCGACCTGGTGTAGGGAACCTGCTTTGGCAGGGGGTTGGACTCGATGATCTCTGGAGGTTCCTTCCAACCCCTACAATTCTGTGATTCTGTGTTTAGAACAACAGGATCTTGTGCTCAACTCTTACAGCAGAGGAAGAATTACCTACTTGAAAAATGTATCTATGTATGGTCATTGTCACTTTCAGAAATGCCCATCATAGCAAACTTCTGTTGCAGTCTAACCCCAGTACTAATCTTGTCTTGTGCAGCTGGCAGAAGAGGAATTACTCTGTAGGTTTAAATATTTTACAAAAGTGTTTTATCAGAAGGAGTTGTTCCTGTTCTTCTCTTCTTCCTCTTAACCTGAATTCAAGAAGTAATGGTTTCTGTTCAAGGCAGTTCTGAGAGTTGTGTCTGTCCGTTACTTGGTTACAGAATCTTCCTTCTTTTAGAAGTAAATCTAGGTGTATATCTCAGTGAAGGTTTGGCACCCCAAAGTGCTAAATATAAAAACTGATATTTAGGGAAAATAGTGATGGGGTGCCAGTGGAATTAATCTTAAGGATAGCCTTGGGACAGAAGGCATGATACAGTCTCAGGGATTCTGAGAAACTGGAGATTTGAAGTCAAGATGGCTTCTCATGTGTATTCCTGCGTGAGTCCCAAGCTTGAGAGACATGGATTTCTACCTTGAGTTGTTCAGAATCTGCATAACACTAAATGATTTATGGTCATCTCAACACTTAACACTTTATCAGTTCTGCTTTAAAAATGAAGTTGGCTAATGTTTTCTGCTTATTTACTGCATGTGTTTGTTATTGTTTGCAGACCTGGGTTGGCAATAAAAGAAGGAAGATGAGCAGCAAGAGTGCTGTAGAATCTGGAGGTGCTCCCCCAGGGACTGCCCCTGCTGCTCCCTCGGTACCGCCAGAAGCAGCAGTTAGAAATGTGGTAAATATTGCTCGGTCCCAAAGTCAGCAGTCTTCTTGGACCTCTTCTAATAACGATGTAATAGTTACTGGTATATACAGTCCTGCTAGTTCATCCAGTAGGCAGGGATCCACCAAGCAAACAAGTGCTTCAATGGCAGAAATACATAAAACCTCTATTCCAAGACTACCAGGAAAAAGTGATGCAGACTTTCAGCAGCAGCACATCCCTATAGGACGACAAATACCACACTGTAAAAATGCCTCACTATTAGTAGGGGAAAAAACAATTATTTTATCTAGACAAACAAGTGTACTGAATTCTGCGAACTCCATTTATAGTCACACAAAAAAAAGCTATGGTGGTTCATCTGTCCAAACTGCAGAGTTGGTGTTACCTCAGAAACCAATGATATGCCACAGGCCCTGCAAAGCTGAACTCATGGGATGTCAGAGGTTACAAAAACCAGAACATGCAGCCCTTGCATCGCATGTGCCCCCTGGACAAAGGGCTAACACTAGGGACCCTTCTTGTAGCACACAAAACCTGGAAATCCGCGAGGTGTTTTCTCTGGCGGTTACAGATCAACCTCAAAGAATTGTGGGAGGAAGTACAGCACAGAAGCACTGCTCAGTGGAAGGCAGCTCTCTGTCCATTGCGATGGAAACTGGAGATGTGGATGATGAATATGCTAGAGAAGAAGAACTAGCATCCATGGGAGCACAAATACAAAGCTATTCAAGATACTGTGAAAGTAGCAGTTCTGTTCGAGTGGAGAACCAAAGTGCAGCCTTGTCTGGGCCAGGAAGAAATGTGAGCTGTAGTTCTCAGATGGTGAATGCCAGGGACGTGCCTGACAGTATGCTGTATCACAGCAGAGACTACCACTTGCCTGCACGGACCTCATTACATACATCCAGTACATTATATAACACTGCTAATACATCAAGAAGTACTTTTTCTCCTCATTTTACATCTTCAAATCAACTGAGGCTGTCACAAAACCAAAATAATTACCAGGTAATCTGTCAATTATCTGTCTGCAAATCTTGAAGACAAGGTCGTTGATAAGTACTGTTATCTTTGGAATTTGTTAGCTAATAAGTGGTAGGTTTGTATTTCTGTAAGCTGTGCTCCATTTATGTCTTTCAACAGAGGTAATTCCTTATTAAAAGTGAAGGTAGGACTGTGGTATGGTAGCACTTTTATCTGGGTAGCTGAGCCTGTGGCTGCAGTGGCTTGTCACATACTGAAGGGCAGCGTGGGCTTTGTGTATTCAATAGATAAACTTTGTTTACATGGGGATCATACCTGCAGTTGCTGATACATGCATAAAGCCCTGTGTCCTGACTTGGCGTACCAGTGCATGTCACAGCTGTACCCTTTGGTTCTCTGCAGACATACTTTGCATGTGGCACAGGGCAGAACATGGGATCACAACCTCATCCATGTGCTGTACAGTTGCTTGCCCTTATTAATGTCAGGTTGGATTAGCTCTTCCATCAATGTCTTATGACTGACAGGCTGTGGTATTACTCATTGCTTTTGCATGCTATTTCTGTTTTAATTTATCCTGAAGATGAACCATACAAAAAACCATCTTTTAATGTGTGTTGTTCACTAGTATAGAGAATAATAGGATATATGGTGGTTTTTCTGTCTCTTTTCCCCCCCCCCCCCCCCCCCCCCTCTTCTTTCCGACTTGTCCCTGTATCCTGTCAGAGTTTGAAAGAAAGGGTTTTTTGAGTCTATAAGTGCCCCTTCTCACCAGAAATCACAACTATTCTGGGCTGGATTCTGTGCAGTAGATAGGACACTGGCTTGTCCTTACTTGTGGCCTTTTGTAAGCTGAATACTTCAAAGGAGCTGTTTTGTTTTTTTTCCCCTTTCTCCCTTTTCCTCTCATACAGTCTCAGTGTTTGATATTGCTGTTCTTGAATTTTAAAAACTCATTAAATACTACTTAATAAGAGAAGAAAAGCTATAAATATGCACATCCCTTTTGTAAAGGGACTGTAAAACTGCAAAAGTGCATGAAATACAGTTCAGGAAACTGTTGAGAAAAGTTTCACTTAATGGAATACAGTATGGATACATCCAGCTGTGTGCTCTCAGCGCTTTATTTCACTTTTGAAAAACTGTCAGTATGTTTTTCTCTTTCTTTCTTTCTTTTCAAATTTCATTAGAAATTTAAAAAACAACAAAACAACTTGGATTTGGAATACTTTGGGGTAGGGCCTGAATCTCTTTATAGATTAAATGCCACCTATCATGAACCATTCTGTCTGGCCATGTAGTATGGTATAAATCAGATCAAGGATGTCTCTGTAACTTACTTTATTGTTGTCTCTTTGATGCTTTTGTCCTCTGTTACAGTGATGTACCTACTGTTTGGTAAGTGAGGAATTCTTTACACCATTTGACTTCCATGTGAGTCTTTCACAAACCCTTTGCCCCTTGGATTTAGGAATATACCTTGGATTGAGGAAATCCTATCTCTTGTGGCATCCTTTGCCCTTATGCACACTTAAACCTTGAAAGAACTGGGAAGGTTGCTGTTAATGCATTTGTTGCTGTAGCAATCCACTCTGTGAAATATTAAGATGGCACTTTTCAGTATCAGAATTTATAGGGGAAGATAAAAGCTATGGTCTTAAGGCATGTCATGGTTCTGTAGAAACTGCAGAGGAAAAGTGTCCTACAAGCTGGATGGATCCTGTACTGCCTTGAAGGAATGGTGGCTCTGACTTCTGATCACTGTATTCCTTGCTGAGAGTTAGAGCACGTTTCAGAGCAGCGCCAACAGTGAAAACCCTTAAACGCAGGGATATCTTCCTCAATTTAAAAACAGATTAAACTTGAGTTATGTGATTGTGAGAGTAGTTAAACATCCAAGCAGATGCTTCTTCAAAGGTAGGAACGTGTGATGTTGTTTTGATGAAGTGATTACTGTTGTACATTGGTGGGGCATCTAATTAGCAATTAGTTGTAGCTTTCTTACTGGTTCAGTTAATCAAATTCATCTTAGTGTAAACTGGAAATAAATTTAATGAAATGATTGATTTTAATGCCTGAGCAGTTTTGCTAAGCAAATTATTCAACCTACTAACTTTTGTTAGTTTGGTGCTGAGCTTATTGAGCAGGAGAGGCTGTACTTACTGGTCCTCGGGGCTGAGTAGGGTTTTATCCTTAGTTTCCTTCCCCAGCCCTACAAAAACGTTGTTGAAAGTATGTGTGTTGTTTGTTTGTTTGTTTCTTTTAATTACTTTGTTATACACACTGAAGCACTGTTAATCTAATTTAGCCCCATACTCTTCTAGGGAAAATTCAAAGTCTTGCAGCAAGTATGGCAGAGTAGTATATATAGATATATAGATAGTACTTATTTCTTTATTACTAAGGTTCACTTTAAGGATGCTTGCAGAGGTGTGATCAGAGAGAGCATGTGGGAATGCTGGGGAGAGCAGCAGGGAGCAGGCTGCAGGAGCACTGCCTGCCACCTCTGCTTCCGCAGGACATGCAGCAGCTGAGGGTGGTGGGGGCTGCTGAATGGTCCCAGTGCTGAGAGTTCAGGACAGGGAATCCACAGGTGAACTGGGAAAAGGCTGTGCAGGGACCTTGTACTGCATAACCGCTCTTAGTGCCATTTCAGATTTCAGTGTATGTTTCCATGTATGTTGTCTTTCAGATAGTTTCACTGAAGTACTGTATTTGACGTCAGATCTGTCAGAACTAGTGTGTGTTTGCCTTCCACTTAACTGTTAATGCTCTGCTGTTGCTTGGACTCGCACAGAAAAGCACTGTTTTCTGAAGCTCCACTTGAAATCTGTTGCTCTTCTGAGGTATAAGAATACACACTAGTGTTACATGTGATCCAAATCAGCTTTGCATCGGAGTTAATTTAGCAAGGGAAAAAACACAAAATGACTGAACAGGGAAGTCTCAGAAAAGCCAACTGTATGACTATGGAATGCACTGCTGTTGTGTGGGACAGCAAATCTTAATAGTTGTAACTTGGTTCTAAAATGTGTGCTACTAAGAAATGAATAATTTAGATATGAAAGCTGGTGCAGACTTCCTTTTAGGAGGGAAAGGTGTTTAATTCTAGCTCTCTTCCTCAACCTTCCTTGTGCTGTAATGAGAGCCTGCCATTAGGTAACCCTCAGCACTCAGCTAAAAGCTTGGAGAATGAAGATATTGTACAACAGACAAACTGTACCAGGTATTCTGTATTCAGTCAGACCCATGCTGAAAGATTCATTATTAGAGCATTTCCCTAATACAAAAACTTTAGTGTACTTGATAGAGTCATCAGGAGGAGATTTGTCTTCCTCATGTACAGCATGTGTAATGACATGAGATTGATTAATCTCTCGAGCTGTGTTTATTCTCTGAAGCATTGCTCATCTGTAGCAGAAGCTGACATGGAATCCTAAATAAGCCTAAAATATTCCAGGCTATAAAACATTGCACATGTCCAGGGAAAATAGTACAAGATTTTATTTTATTTTGTAACAAGTCTGACGTCTAGGAATGATGGAGGAGTGATGAGAATCAAGGAAGCTAGCCTTCGCCTTCATACCCATTCCTCTTCCTTCATTAGCCTCATGTCCCTAGTTTTTCTCCTACTCTGCAAATTCTTGGTATTTGACACTGAAGAATTCAGTTACTGATGTCTTGGTGGATTTTGTTTTTTTTCTATTCTGAAGGTTTAACTGCCATAATTGAAAAATAGAAGAGTGCTGTTAAGCATCAGACCTGTGACTAACTCTGGTCTGCTTAATCTTTCAAGCTTTGTGCAGTTATGAGATGTAAACTTGTATTCTGAACTGTAAGTTTTGAGACAGCAAAAGTTCATAAGTATCTGAATTGCCGTTGTGTTGTCACTCTCATGTGAGGAAGCAGTTCTGTTTTTAGTCCTGTAACAGTAATGCTAAGTGTGGCTTTGCTTTGCTTCTAAATCTCAGTTTATCTTAAATGTTGTTATCAGGACCAAATGCACAGTATCAAAGTCTTCTGGAAGTTGCTTGCTGTTTGTTATCATAGCAACCTAAGCTGCTGTTGTTTTCTGTTCTGTTTTCCCCTTCTTTACAGATTTCAGGAAACCTTACTGTGCCTTGGATTACAGGTTGTTCCAGAAAAAGAGCAGTAAGTATATTTCCATTCAAGTATCTAATACATCAAGTACAGGAATGAGACATTCTATCTAAATGTATTCTTGGAAATATCAAGTCCTGTTGTACATTCCATCTTTTTTTTTTTTTTTCTTCCATGTACAAGTTCTCTTGAGACTGTAGCCTTTTTCTGGAAGGCACCATCCCACTATCATTTAATGACCTTTTCAAACATCAAGCAGGCAGTCAGTGCCCTCGAGTGCAGTCTCAGGAGCTGGCTGAGGTGGTTTCACAGCGCTTCACAGTTGAAAAGGAGGAATTTTATTCCACCCACGCTCCTTATGGGTGCACTGCCACCCCAGCCGTAACACTGGTGCTGGTATCTAATTGCAAGGTAATCCAAATTAAGCATCTGACCTGTCAGATACATCTCTTCCACTGAGTTTCTTTCTGCTGAGTTTGTATTTTTCCAGGTTTTAGTGAGCTGAATGTACTTGGGATGAGATGAGCATAGCTCTGAGTAGGCAGCAGTGATGAGGAGGGTGGGGCAGCAAGAACTAGCTGTGAATTTTTACACTGGCACTCTTATTTCATTATGACACCATAGTGCCAAAATGCTCCTTCCTGTACGCTTTCCATCTCTGTGGTATGAGTAGCAGCGGTGCACGAAGGCAGTTACTGATGTTGATTGCAGCCACGTGCGGCAGATTCTGTCCTGGTCCAGTGCAGAGCCCTCAACTGCAAGGTTATTGGGAGTAACACCAAATCTCCTCTTGTGTCCTCAGTTTAATATCAGTGGATAATGTTTAGGCAGGACATCTTCAACTTTTGAGTCAGGAAAAAATTATAACTTAAGAGTGATTCTAAACATGGAATTTGTTTCTGAAAATACTTATCTGTTCTTTGCTATCATTCAGACTTTGTGATACTTTATGTATCAGACAGACTTAAAATGTTTTTCAGTAGGGAATAACAATTGAGCATGTTACATTTTTTCCTATCAATTTCTTCTTTTCTGTATGTACAAACTAATGAGACGTAAAACATTTGCATGGACTTCCGGTAATTAGCTTGCCACCTCAGCTTCAGTGTATGTAGTGTGCGTATGATAGGGATGGGTGAGAGAAAACGTGGGTGTGGAATTTCTTGAAGCTTGAGCAGGCACATGAGCAGCTCAGTGAGCAGCTGACATCTTTTCTTGCAGATATTTGGGACATTTTATCTCCTAATGAGCTACAGATTTGCTGACTGATTCCTTCTGTAGCAGGGGAAGTTACTGTGCCAGTCTGCTCACTGTTTGCAAGTGAGATCTCTCCAGGGGTAGAGTCTCCTGGGAAGGGGTTGGTGGATCCACTTCCTTCTGGCATTTCAAGTATAGCTGTCTTTCCCCACAGCACACCATACTCCCACTCTTATTTTGGAGGTAAGCACTGTAACTTCTCATTTCTCCAGCCTTAGGTATTTGGGAATACCCACTTAAGGGAAGGCTTTTCTATTAACATCAGCTGCTGCTGCTTAAGCATTGCCTCTCTCCATAAACTGTAATTTTAATCACCTGTTTAACAATGTGAACTATTTTTTTCCAATCCATTTTTGCTCTGAATTCTCTATGTAAAAGATTTTGTTTCTCTTTATTTCTCCCATCCCTTTTCAACCAGAATGCAACACAAGACTGATTGATTTACTTATTTCCCCCTCTTTTTGCTCTATGAAGGCTGCACTGCCATCTGGGGATGAACCTAACGGGAAAATGCAGATGTAAGCAATTGCAGTAGATGCTTCAGGGAGGTTATGTTATGACTGAGAGGCAATAGGTACACTTCTAAGGCAGTAATCTTCACAGCACAGAGTGAACCATAAGCGGAGCTTCTCCTTTGCTGTGCAGGGCAGGAAGCATTCACCTTTCTGTTAGTCATTCCAGATGAATTACTTCTGACTGCAATATTTACCCTTATCTGATTTAAATTGGGATGTAGGACTTCTCTGTAGATGAATCTATGTAGAGTGAGCTGGATAAGCAATCGAGGAACTGGATGGCTTGTGCGTTGGTATTCCGAAGTTTTATTTTTTTAGAGGTGACCAGGGTAATGGCCATGCAGTTGTGGGTTTGGCACTCCAGAACTGATACATGTACACAGGTGTAAGGAAATGAAAGACAGGAAAGTCTCCTATTTCTTAGGAAACTTCAGTTTCAAATGTGAAATTCTTTTGAAGAAAGAACATGAAGAAACAGAAATAGAATGCATGAAGTTGTAGAACTGTGATTATGGCAATTACTACCATTCAAGAAGCAAAAAGGCTGATCTGTATTTTGTTTAAAATAGAGAAGATTGTGTTTTAGATGCTCTGAATTTGTTTTAATCTTCTGCCTTGTAATTTGTTATCCTCTCCTTGTCCTTCAGCTGCATCGAGTCAAATAACTGTACAGTTCTACAGAAACACTTGCTGGTCTGCTCAGCTGTGCTCTAGAATGATGTAATCCTGACTGTTAGTGAATATTAGTGTAGAACTATCACTCTGTTATTCATGTGAATGTCTTTCAAAAAACATGGAGTTCTGTACTGTGCAGTAAGTGAAGGGCTTCTGTCATGAACATTTGCATTTAGATCACTGGGCCATTACAGCCAATTTCCATAAAATTCTAGAGACACTGGCATTAAAGTGTTCTGCTCAGAGTCTGTCACAGGAGTGCAGTCATGCACTTTGGATCAGGTAAAGGACCAGATCCAGCTCCGTGTTGCTGTGAGTCCTGCCACCAGCTGAACTTGCTCGTCTGAGGGAACGGCAGTGGCAGCTGGTGTGTGGCAGACATTGGTGGTGTGGGTACATCAGTACAACTGCTGAATAAAGTTCCTTGTTGGGTTGTGATCTAAAAACCTCATGAAAACTACAGCCACAGTGAGCCTATGTGTACTGATGAAAGCTATCTCTGGGTGGCTTTTTAAGTAAAGTGGGAACCCATGGGTTAAAACCAAGTGCACTTCAGTTAAGCCTTTTTATTTTAAAACTGTATGCCAATATTGAAATATTTATTAGTCCTGCCTCCCTCAGAGCAAGCATCTGGCTTACTAAAACAGTGGAGCGAAGTGCAAAAAGTCTCTTCCAGGAATCTGTGGTTGCATACTTGTGGTACAGGAGCTGTAATGGTTTGCAGTCCACGTCCAAGCATGTGTCTGTCTGAAGGTTCTGCAGATTGTGTTCTTCTCTGTATCTTCTGCTCTATGAATGAGACTTGGTGGTAACATTTGTAACAGCTCACTCCTAGCCATTTTGCTGGGGGCCTTCTGGTATGTTTCTTTGTCTTCAGATTGGAAGTGCCATGTGATAGGTACTGATCTGCTTGTGTGCTGACAGAGGAAATCTTGAGATGGGGATAATTAGTGTTCAGAAACCAACCCTCCAAATCATTTTGGTAATTATGGCCACCAGCTGCATCCTTATTTATTTTTTTTAAATTCCCCAGGGAGAAGTGTGTATCCTGGGAGTCTTAGTGGGTTGGGTGGAAATGCACACAGGACACCAGCCCACAGACAGCAGGCTCTTCAGGGATGCTCTGACTGATATTTCTGCTGATAGTTCTAAGGGAAAAGTCAGTCCAAGATTTTAAAGGTTTTTTTTTTAGTGACAGTAAAGCAAATTCTATGAGTTGTGTGTGGCTGAAGACTAGCCTGTTCTTTCTATAAAGAGATGCAGTGTTGGCCATTGGAGAAGAAATTGCAACATTTGCCAGGGAGCAAGACACTCTGTAGTAGTGACTAGTATATGTTGCAGGAGGTTCATTTGCTAGAAGTAACTGTGGTCGTAGAACACTTAATCACAGAGCATCAGAACTGGGCTGCTGACCTAGTTCTTTAACTTCAGAATATGCCTTCAGGATATGCCTAATCTGAACATTTTCAATTGACACATAAGAACTGATCTAAAAAAGGCAGGTGCTAATAAACAACGGGCTAAGGACACTGCACTGAAGTGTAATTACTCGTACCAATTACAGAGCCTGGGATTGCACCACAAATATTGCAGGCAGTGAGTATAATGAGGGGCTTGGCCAAGTGCCAGGGATGCCTATAATAAACTGGGTCATCTCTTATAAGAGTGTTGTTATTACACTTGAGAGGTCAGGGGATAAGCAGGGTTTAACCCTGAGCTTGGCAGAACTGCTGATTCAATTTGCTCACAAGGATTGCTTTTCATTGTGAGTTGATGGGCTATTTTCTGCTGGAAGAAGCTTCTATCTGCTTTTCAAAGTATGGACAGCTGAACTGATAAATGTAAAGTATTCCACAGACAGTTAATACAGACAGTTAATGCTCTCAAGGATAAAGTTGGGCCTCAAATCAGCAAGTAGGGAGTTTGAAGGAAGGACATGAGAATTGTATTCACAGTGTTCGTAATAATGAAGTAAAAAATAGGAACTGAATTATTGACTTGTCTTCAGTTGTAAGAAGTGTTATCTTAAAGATGAAGCTTTTCAGTGTTATCTTTTTTGTTAATTTTTTCCCCTCCCTGTGGTAACTGCTGATCACCATCAGTGCTGTGGTATTTCTAGAACTGTACATTTTCTTCTTTGTTTCCCCAATTCCTCTGGTAATACTAAATAAGAGGAGGTTATTAACCAAACAGATGGAAGGTGCATGTTCAATGTAGGAGTTCTGCCCTTTATTTCCTTACAAAAGACACCAACTTTTGTGAGCGTTAAGTAATTTTTGAGTAGTGTATAATGCAGGAGTCAAACTTACAGTATTTGTCCAGGGGATGATAATGTAATTGAATGTGGTTTGTGTAAGAAATCCATGCAAAGACACTGCATGGTCACTTACAGAAAGCAGCCAGTCCTAATCTGAGTTTTAATAAGCTTAGGTGTTACGTACATTTAGTAAGCCTATGGGCTGAGGTGGATCCCAGCAGTGAGAGCAGTGTAAGTGAAGGAGAGAATCTTCCTTTGTGCTCCCTGATGCAGTGTAGTGCAGCTCATGTCTGCGAAGCACGTGGGCAGCTTCTGCAGTTTGTTAACGTGTGCAGGAGCCTGCTACTCACAGTGACCTGTTGGTCATTCTGAGCCCCCAGGTGCCAAATATCTTTCTTTAGGGGGCACTGGTATGATTTCAAGTCTCAATCCTCCCTTGGAGATACTCAGGCCTGTCAGGCTGGACCTGCCTCTCAACTCTCTGATGGAGATGTTGGTGTCCCTGCTCATTGCAAGGGAGTTAGATTACATGACCTTTAAGGGTCCATCCATTCCCACTCAAACAATTCTATGATTCTATAATTGTAGCTTCTGTTTCCAACTTCATGTGTTTCTAAAGAATACCATCATCTATTTACTTGAACATCTTTCCTCTCCATTTGTTTCTGCTTTCTGGACTCTCTCATGCAGTGTGTGTTGTAGAGTTTTGTTTCTTTCTTTCGTATCATTTGACTGGAAAAGCTTGTTCTCCATTCCCTTGTCTGACCTGCGATCGGTATCAGTGTGATTCATGCGCTGCTGCACGAGTCCTTCAGCAGAAAGAGGAAGGGTAAAGTACCTGATGTGACAGCAGCTGCAAGAGCAACCAAAAAGCAGAAATATGTGTTGTCATCTTATTCCCAAGTATGAGGAAAAACTAAATCCATGTATTTAGTGTGCAAAAGCTGAGCGACTTCTAAAAGAGGGGAGATGTAGGTTAGATGTTAGGAAGAAATTCTTTTTACTTTTTTATAAACACTCAATATGCTTCAGAAGATAAAGTTGCCCTAAGCTTCCAGCCCATCACAAAGAGCGGGGGAGGCCAGACTGACTTGTTTCTCCTTCTGTAGTGAGCACTGCTATCACATTCCTTTCTACCTTCCCTTTTCTCAGTGCTAGGCTGCCTCTCCCTGACCATTCCATGCAGAACAAGAGAATTCATGCAGCCCTTTTTAGAAGTGGCATTCTGCTTTGCCAACCGCTATAAGAAGAGATATTGTCACAGTGATTTGGGAAATGACCACGTCATCCTTGAAAGGTGGCTTGCAGGTACTCAGAGTGTAGGTCAGGTCAGGCTAACCAGCATCTGCTTAGGAGTGTACATGAGGGATTTAGTTCAGCAGTGTGCTCTCCGGGTGAAGTCCACTTACTGCCCTGAGCAGTGCTGAGATGCTCCAGGTGGTCTCCCAGCTGAAGGCAGGCTGCAGCAGCCATCTGGGAGTGCACCTGAGGCACTGCTGGGCTCAGGCCCTGGGCACAGGGTGGCTGCAGCTCCAGCTGCCTGGCTGCTGCTGGGCTCCGGCTGCCTGGCTGCTGCTGGGCTCCTCCCGGCGTGTGAGCGGCTGGATGGCAAGGTGGGAGCAGCTTCTGGTGTTCTGTGCTTGGCTGGGTGAAGCCACAGCCATGTTTTGACATCCTTTTTACCAGTGCATTAAGGAGGCTTAGGTGTTTCCAACATTTTGTGTTTTAATGCACTTTAGAGTTATTTCATTCTAACTTCAAACAGTTTTCAAATGGGCAAACCTGGATTTCAGGTGTGAGACCAGATTATTTCTCTCAAAATTCAGCTGTTGAAATGATGACAAATTTGGCACATGTGATGACTAATGCACTTTATAGTTATGTTTGTATGCTCCTAATCGCTGGAGAGATGACAAACGTGGGCTGATATAAAGAAACCTGAAATGTTAGTTAAAATTCTGGGCTAAAAGGTATTGATAAAACTTAAAGGTTCTGTTGGCAGACTGAAGCCCATAAAAATGGTAGGAAGAATTAGCAGGAAGTGTAGGATTTGTTTCTCAGTTTCACTGCTTATTGTCAGTAATCTACTATCACCTATTTTGATAAATATACACAGAGTTAGGGAACTTGCAAATAAACTGTAGAACCAATTTAAACTCTGAAGCTCACCAAATAAACATTAAAGTATTCCCTTTAGGAACTCAGAATCCTTTGAATTATGCATGTATTGTAGTTTGCAGTAAGATAAAAGAACTTTAGGTGGGGGATGGTGAGAAACTTGAAAAGCCTTAAGGAGTAATTTCCATAAATTGGGTGGAGAGAGTAAACAGCACAAGTGGAAAAAGTTATTTTCAGTAAGGTCTTCTGGAGTAAGATAAAACAAATTTAAAAATCAGGTGGAGTTTGGAACAAAGCTAACGTGCTTTAAACTCATTTCAGCACTGCCACTGCCTTTCAAGCAACTCCCAGGGAACGCTGTTCTGGCCTGGATAAGTAACTGAACTTAAAAAAAATTCTGAAGGGTGAGTTAGAAGAAAAGCCACAAAGACAGTGTAACATACATCCTACTGTGTGGAAGACCTCTAGAAATTAAATGAACAGGATAAGGATTTTTAATCTAACAGTATTCTGTTTTCTTTTATCTTACAGTTACAGGACCGCACCCAATTTAGTGACCGAGACTTGGCGACCCTAAAGAAATACTGGGACAATGGCATGACCAGCCTGGGCTCAGTCTGCAGAGAGAAAATAGAAGCTGTTGCTGCAGAATTAAATGTTGACTGTGAAATAGTGCGGGTAAGAAATCCAGAGCCTTCCCCTATCTTGTAGCAGAAGCAAAAATAGGACAGATGAAAGCTTTTAAAAATTTCATGAGGAAGCTTGAAATAGATTTCATGTATTACATAATGAATGACCATTTTAGGAAGTGTTCTCTTGCTCTTTCTGTAGTCTATATATAGAAAAAAGCCCTCAGGTAAGAGTCTTATTGATCAGGAGTAGAAGTAGCACTCCAAACAGTTTGACATTCTCTTTAGATTTGAGTGAGGTTTTGAATAAGCCCTGCATGTTTTTAGGGATATCCTAGATGAATGAGAAGTGTTGTCATTTATATTGTGATTAAGATACAAAAAAGACCCTCTAGAGATACAGGGAAAATATTTTTCAATACTTACAGGAAAAAAGTAATTTTAAACATACAAAAGAAAAAGTTCAAAAACAAAATTTATTTTCCGAGGCTGCTTTGAAGCTGGATTGAGTTGTGACAGAGGGCAAGGGGTACTGTAAAGAATTCTGAGTCCTTTCAGTTTGATAGTCTGTGCCTTTGAGGAAGGATTGCTTTAGAAAGTACATGCTTAGTGTAGATATCCTGTTTGCTGAGAGTCATTCTGCATTGTCTGTTCCTGAGGTGGGGAAGTTTGGTAAAACATCCAAATATAGTTGCCACTGTAAACACAATTACCAGATGTATCATCACTCTAAAAACAGAGGTCTCTTCTTCACTCAGTGCTTCCATCTTCAGAAAATAGTCTGACTGTCTTTGCAGTCAGCACAAAAATTTGATTAGAGCTGTCCTTTCCCATCTTAATGGGCATGACAATTGTGACTGCTCCTTTCAGCCTTCAGACTGCTCGTTTTCCATCGCTCCCTTAAACCTGACACCGAAGGAAAAGAGGGTGACAGCAATCAAACTCTTGAAAAGTGTATGAAAAATACAAGGAAAAGGCATGACAATTTTTTTATTTAATGGAACATAAAATGATTGTACTTAAAAGATGAAATGCTACCAAAACAGAAGAGATGAGAGCCTTTATTTGAAACTCGTATGAAGATCTCTGTTGGATTGGTATATCTGTATGGTATCAAATTAGTTTGAAATAGTGAACTTGGCTATTTACTTGCTTATTTTCCTGACTGAATCTGAATTAAGAAAAAATGAAGTTGCACGTTTTTGGAGGCTTAAAGGAATTTTTCTTTTCTCTGTAGAGAGAGAATGTTTTCCAAGATCTTCAGTTCACTTTCAAAAACTGAAGCTGTTTCCACTGAAAGCAGCAAAAATGGTCTCCTGGATAACAGGCAGTCTGACACCCTTGCTTAGTCTCCCTTTGTTCCTTTCTTGGCATACAGAGATTGGCAGTAAGAAGTTTTGTGCACATCTTTTAATAGTGTCTTCTTGAAATACTTTTGTCTTCAGGACCACTGTACCAGGTTCAGATGAGCTTCTTAAAACTCTTCAGTGTGTGTGCACATGCAAATGGATGAGCAAACAAAAATTTCTTTTTCTTCATGGTAACTGTTATTGTTACCAGTATCAAACTAACCTCTGCCCCAGGTTCCTCTATACTGACAGACTTGAAAGTTGTAGTGAGATTTAGGTTGGTCCTGCTTCATGCTATGCTATTGACAGCTTGAATTACTAGTAATTCTGCAGAGATATGCAGCAGAAAGGCTGCTTAATCCTATCTGATTAACAGCTTCTTTTGGGGGGCCTAGGCACAGTATAGATCCAGTTTATGATCAAGAAACAATGTGAAAAAACAACTTGGAATCTTCAGTCTGTGTTTTTTCCATTACCTGGGATTTCTGAGGGTTCCAACCTAGAATCTTTGTAGCGTGCTGACACCCTAACCTCAATCACTGCAGAGCTATAATCACACTTCTTAGGTGGCTCCCTGTCAGCCTGCTTACCTGCAGGCTTACTCACAGCAAACATACACTGGCTGCTTCTACCTAGCCTTTGTCCTCTCTTCCTTACCTCCTCCTTGTCGTCGGGTGAAGCTGATGCTGAATTTGTTATTGGCTGTTGTAAGTGGGCTTAGTGAGTCTGATCATATGTACTTTACAGGTAGTTTTGAAGTTTTCAAGGACGTGTCATTTTAGGGATATAATTGACATTACTACACTGCTTACAAGGAAATACTATTCTGCTCATACTCTCGTCATTGTATGGCTCCACAGTATTCACATTTAAGCATAGCATGTACTCTATGTGGAAGCTTACAACTTGTCTTTCCCATTTTGATATACTGTAAAAATACATTCGTTTTCCATGATATATTCAGTAGGTTGAATGAAAGAATTTCTGCTTTGAGAAGCACATAAAAAGACTGGTCATATCTGTCTTGTCCAGGAGCCTCTTCTTTTTTTTTTTCAGAATTTTTTAGTTAAAAAAAAAAAAAGCATATTGATTCTTAAACTGCATAGTTGTTAACACTATTTATTGCCACCCCAAATGCTATGTATTGTACAACAATCTCTAGTTAGCTTTTTTTGTACCTGTTTTGCATTTGTCACTGAGGAAAATTAGAGCTGGGAAAGCAAGTAGCACCTAGGAAAAATGATTTGCCAAGACCAGTGTTAGCCATGCCATCTTCTACCTAGTTAGAGATGCAGCTTATTGTATCTTACTTTACTTTTTCCTAAGGCTGGCACAGCATGGAACTATAATAGTTGGGACTGTAGTTTGTGTTTCTTAATTTTTCTCTCTGATAACTAAGGTATTATAAGCAATAAGTTTTTTAATAATCTTTATTGTGCTACGTGTTGGAACAGTAGTTAAATTGAGTGGATTGGGAAGAAGAAACGTTGCAATTATTTCCAAAATAAGGCCATAATAATGTTTTTTCATATATCTTTAAAGAAAAAAATCCTGTAACATTCTAATATGTTTGGCAAACTCTGTTGGGGCTCCGACCTTATGGAAGCGATGTACATTTTCCATGCCCCATTAACGTGCTTTCAATAATAGCAATGCATATGCTTTCTAGAGGTATATTTGTTTCTTGGAATCCAGAAATTCCAGCACTGACCATGCTTCAAAGCCCACTATTGACTGTATTGTACATACCTAATAATTGCAGTGATCCACTATGCTCTGTATGATTATAGCTTATGTGGCACAATTCCCTTGTCAGCAGTCCTGTACCAGCATGTGGTCAGGTCCTGGGGTGGTGGTGGATGTGCTTCCAGTGCTGGCAGCACCACTCCTGTCATCTTATGGACGGCATGGAAGGGGGGAGGGCCAAGGCAAGAAGACTAGAAGTTATGATCAGGCAAAGAAGCTGATTCCAGGGTTTTTGGATACCAGAGAGAAACTGATTTTGATGGAACCGAGTGTCTGTGAAGAAGAGCTGACAAGTGGAATTGAAATGGGTGAGACTGAAAAGCTTGGGTAATGCAAGGAAAAGAGGAGAGTTGAGATAAAGAGTTGCCGACAAGTCTTACTACATCACACTGAACTCTTTTTTGAGTCTTTAAAAATTTTAGCATAATTTGTTCTTTAGAACTCATCAGAGAAAGCAAGTCAGTTAACAGTTAGGAAGCTCTGTCATTTCTTTTCCTAAAGGCTCGTCCTACAACTAAAGATGACACAAAGATAATATTGTTTTGAGATTACTTCACTTACTTTACAAAGTATGCTTCCATATCAAAGTGAAGCGATGTAAAGCTACCATCTTGAATATTTTTTCCTGTGCTGTAGGAAACCTTGGAATAGGTGGACCATTTGGGTCACAGGGTGGTTTGATCAAAGTTGTGAACCAAGAGAACTTGAATCCAAGATCATATATTGATTTCATATAATAATTTAGGGAGGGATGGGCATACAAGATCACTTAGTCCTTGCCTTTATTCATAGCAGAGCTGGCTTCACAGTTAGGTCAGGGCCTTGTCCAGTGAAATGTTGACTACCTGCATGGCTGGAGATTGCAAAACTCCTGTGGACAAACCATTCCAGTGCTTGACTGCCGTCACTGTAAAACATCTGCTTTCTTTTTTTCTCAGTTCTAGTCAGAATTTTTCTTGCTGTAACTTGCAGCTGTTGCTTTTATTCCTTTTGCTCTGCACTTTTCTTCCCTTTTCACTTGCATTGGGGTCTAAAACTGAGCACAATACTCCAGGAAGCAGCCTCATGAAGGCCAAATATAGAGGAATAGTCACCTCCTTTGGATTGCTGGCTGTACTCCTGTTCTTAGAATACAGATGTGCTAATTTCACTTGATTGTGGGTCTATTGCTTTTGTTACAGTTTCTGCTATAATTCATGTTTATTTCTCTTGCAAGACGTGGATTGGGAATCGAAGACGGAAGTACCGTTTAATGGGGATTGAGGTCCCACCCCCTAGAGGAGGTCCTGCTGATTTCTCTGATCAATCTGAATTTGTTTCTAAATCAGCACTTAATCCAGGAGAGGAAACTGCTACTGAAGTGGGGGATGATAATGATAGGAATGATGAAGTATCAATCTGCTTATCTGAAGGAAGCTCACAAGGTATTTGAAAATGCAGTTACCACTGTGCATGTGTTTTTAATTTTGTACTGTTGCATGCTTTGGGTTCTCTGTTGTACACATTCAGAAATGTCTGAAAGAGTGTCGTTTTCTATAGACAGTACTGTTTGGTCTCTTACTTCTCTCTGTGAATGCTGCCAATGTTTTTATCACAAAGCTTTCAGAAACTTTCTGTCATAAGATTATTTTTCTGCCAGATTCCTCAGAAGTTAATTAACAAGTTCACAGTTTGCTCGTGCAACTGAGAGGTGAGCAAACAGTACTGGTGGATCAGCCTCCTTTCCCCGGGAAGCTGAGTTTTACAGGTGCTCTCTGGTAACTCACCAGTTCTACTCTGTGAACTTGAACATCAGTTCTGTTAGGGTCACATCAGCAATTCGTGGCTGAAGAAGCACTGATGCATGTGAAGCTGCTAGCTTTGAGGCGACCAGAGCTTTGCAGTTATGGTTTCCACAATAAACTCAAAATGATAAGTTCAGAAAATGAATTAGCTCAAACTCTGTCTTAAACTAAAAGAGCTTCAGACTGTGTCAGAGCACAGCAGAACTTGTGCCATTAAGCTGCCTCAGGTGTGTGTATGTGCTTTGACAGGCAGATACAGATCTGCAGTAAGAATCAAAGTCAGTAGCTGGAGACAGTTCAGGAAGCCTTAGAACTGCATCTACAGGGTGCATGTTTGTTCACAGTGAATTCCATGCTCTGGAGTGATAAGTGTCTTGAACTTAATTCCCTTTTACTGCACCTTAAAGAACCATCTGACCACATGGGACAAACCTATGCCTTCCCCTCCTGTACACTCATGTTCTGGGCCGAGGGCACAAATTGCCACTCTGCTCCTTTCACCAGTTTTGCAGCCTTGACTAATTGCTCCCAGTGCTTCTGATTAGAAGAGATCAATAAAACTTTTGTTGTCTAAGCTGAAAGAAAGTCTGAACAAGCGTGCAGTATTTCAGTTTCATATGCCAGACTTGATCTTGTCATTTTGTCTGAACAGTTTAAAGAAAGAACTAGAGAGATGGAGAACTGCTGGGAATGAATTTGAGATAGCTTTGTCATAACCTACTATAAAGAGAATAAGATGATTAAGAAATGGGTCAAATGACTGAAAGCCAAGTGAGATGCAGAATTGGAGTCCTTGATTTGCCTGAGGTGTGGAAGGCCCTGATTTAGTCAGATCTGTTTGAAAGAAAGTGGTGATGGGGGAAGAACTTGAGTTTTCTGCAGCTTAAAGCAAAAAATAACACTGCATGTATTGAACGAGGCTTTCCTACAGCAGAGTGCAGGACTTTGAGCAGATGAGTATAGTCAAAGTGTAAGGAAGGACCAGAAATCTGTGGGGTTTGCATAGCACCCAGGAGTCTCTCTTCCATCCTACCACAAGAATTGTTTCTGCTGACTTCTACAGTTGAAACCAGCAGATTTCATTGCTCGGATTACTGGGAACTTCCTGAAAATAGTCACACCGACCATCATGTACACTGCTCAACCACAGATGTGATTGTTTCAGTATAACTCTCAGTCTTAATTAACAACAACAACAAAAACAAAAAAACAAACAAACAAAAAAACCCAACCATAACTCTTAGGATATTTTAAATTGCCGAATTAGAGTGGAAGTGTTGGCATTAGGTTTTAAAAAGTACCACATAAATATTAAAAAATAAAAGAAAAAAGAAGGCTATACTCTCCAAAATCGAGCACTAAGATTCAGACAGTGCCTTGCCTTTTTTAAAGTTAGTGTAAATGAACTCAACGTGGAGGCCACTGAACTATGCCAGTTTATGTTAGCTGAGCATGAACACTTAAAGATTTTAAAGTGCTGCAGGCAGTTGGATTCACTGGTGGAATGAGGAAGTGGTGGCTGCAGGCTGCAGAGTGAGGGGAGCTGTGGGCTGCTGGGGTCCCTGTGAGCAGCACAGGGTGGGTGGTGGTTGCTCCCTGCCTCACGCTTTTCCCATTTGGAACCACTCGCTTTTGTTTTAGTAGAGATTTTCCTCTGCAGTGCAGCCGGTGGCAGATTATTTTGTGTTGTTTCAAATCAATTTAACGTTTGTTCAGTATAGAGATATTTACTGGCAGAAAACAATAACTCACCATGGCCTGGCCTGGATGCTGGACGCTGGCCTGGATCCATTCTCTGTGAGCGTCAGTAGTCTCCATTTAAATCCTGTTGTTAAGTCCTGTTAGCTCTGCGTGCTTGGAGGAGGTACGCCTTGTCCCACTGCTGCCCCTCTGCCCCTCTCATGCTGCAGGCGCTGCACAGCACCTGATGCCATGTGTTTCCATCAGCGTTGGCCTCACTGTTCATGCCCTCACTTAGGTTTCTTACCAGAGCACTCTCGTCTCTGTTTCTTATTTATTTGCTGTTTCTCTAAACTGCTTCCTTCAGGTCTTTGAGTTAAATGTGGAGAATTGAAGTAAATCTGAGAAACGCACTTAATCACAGCAATGAGAATATCTTATCTTTTTCTAGCAGAAGTCAGGGCTAATGGAATCATCTTGTGCTGAGATCTAAGGATAAGACTTGCTCTGTTTTCAGGCATGTGCTTCGCTTGTACACAGAGCAGGCCAAGCCTAGGTCTATTGGAAATAAGCAGTTTGCCATACAAGAAGGAGATAATCTACTTGATCACTGTTCTGTTCAAAAGTAGCCAGTGCCTGCAAGTAGGAGGATTCTGATATCTATCCTATAATTACAGTGCATGCTGGATTTTTCATGTATTAATTCCTTAAAAAATGTTCTGGGCACCTCTGACGTGTGAAACACTTCATCATCTTTGAATATTCCAACCTGAACCTAGAACTAGGAATGTTTTGGTACGTGGCAAGAGAATAACAGATATTTTTTCTGTCTTTTCCACTAGCAATTGGCATGACTTTGGCCTGAGAAGCTTGTGGTACAATGTCTTCTTTAATGAGACATGGAGTATTATTGTTTGCTCAGCTTCTGATAATGATTTTCATTTTTTGTATCTAGTAGATGTGACGTATTTGGTCACAGGGGCAACTAACATTCCTTAAGCATAAAATTTGAATGAAATCTGAAAGACTCGTTTGTTTTTGCAGAAGAAACAAATGAAGCTCTTCAAAATGAAGAAATTCATCACAAAGATGATGAGCGGAATCCAGTAGCTGCTGATAATGTGGTATGTACACCTGTCCTTTTCCACTGATGTGACTTCCTTTATGTCTAATGTTGAAGTTGCTGTCCAACACCATGTTTTTCACTAGGTAAAAACTTCAGTTGAGTTCTGAGAGTGTATTTTCATATTGTTTGAGTGCTGGAAGAAACTGTACTAAAAATACTAGAGGAGACAATTATGCACATTCAGTAGAAACTGAATACTGGACATTTTTCCATACTGTAACAGTCCAGTGGCTTTTCCTATAGTGCAAGGTGCAGTGTTTGGGTAGTGCTCTGTTAGTACCTGCTATATTAAAACAGTAAGAATTAGAAAAAAAGTGAAAAATTTTGGTACCTTTAAGGAAGTCAGGTATTGTTAGTGCTTGCTCTTTGTACCTAGCCCTCAGTCTGTGAGATCAGTCCGTTCCCTTAATCTCAATAGGACATTACTTAGATGATCATTGTTTTCCCACTTGCATTCACGTTAAGTCAAACACAGTTGTTCTTGCTTTTCTTAATTGACTGCATTGAGACAAGGAAGGAAAGACAGAGGGAGGAGTCATGGCAAATAATGCGATATGTCCCTTTGTTTAGCCTGCCTTCTCTCAGATTAGAAGAAAGGAGAGGAGGAAGAAGAGAGAAGACCCCAAGTGGTAGGGTGATTTTTATCTTAAAAAGTTACTTGGAGAATGAACAGGTCCCAGTTACAGCCGTTGCAGCCAGAGGCTACAGCTCTGATTTTACAGTTGTTTTTTTTGTTAATCACACAAAAGCTGAAATGGGCTGATGAACAGGAGATTCTTTTTCCTCTACAGGTGTATATATGTGGAGAAGATAACATTTTATTCCTTTTTTATTTCTTTTGATAGTATATGGTCAGCTTTTGGATAAAAAAAATCCCAGGCTGTATGTTCTGTGGCTTGTCTGAATAGAAGCAGCTCCTTTTTCCTTTCTGTTTACTGTAGCAGCCTGCTGTGACCTTAGATATAATCACTCAGGCTGACGTGTTTGCCATGGAGATGCAGAATATAAAATGACAAAGGTAAAAGGTTTGCAAAGGGGATGTCCAAGGGCTCGGTTCTCCACCTAAACTCCAGCATTATATAATTTGATAAGAGGGAAGGGGGGAGGCAAAGATGACTTTTTTTTTTTTTCACACTCTGTTTTATTAGAACTGTAACAGTTCTTGAAATGTGTGCTGTTGCAGTTGCACTTAGACTTTGCATAACACTTTTTCTTATTTGAAATTCAGGTCTATTCCTTCCCCCGCTATCTTAAAATGTATGGTTATAAGAGAGTCAGTGAACGACTGACATTTATTTAGAAGTTTTTTCCTCAAAAATAATTTCCTCTAACCCCCAAAATACGTAGATCACAGTGTAGCTCAGTGTATGATGCAGCAGCAGATCTTTGTGACATTAAGCCTTTGAAGTGCTGTCATTTCAGCTGGGTTGTCAGACACTGATCAACAGAAAGTGTGGTTTCCCCTCCCTCCCTGTGACACATGCCTGTGGGGTAGTGAGAGTGATAGCCAGTCCTTATGGGTAGCTCACGGGGGATGAGAAGGAAGCTTCCAATGGCTGCTCTGTAGGAGGGGGGAAGAAGGCACACACGCAAGCTGTAGTGAAGAAACCTCCTCTAATATAACAGCTTGAGAACGAACCATTAGAATCTATTGTGTCAGTGTGAGTCGTTGCCTATGCTGTATCACATAGTGTACTGAACGGTGGAATGAAACCACTTTGACCAATAGGAGCATATTGCAATATAAGCAGTCTCTGTACGCTTTCAACTGCCAAAATAGTGAAAAGTAGTAAAACTAACTAAACAAAACAGCCAAAACATCCTTTTCTTACTTGACCACTGCTTCTCTCTCAAAAGTCATTGAGTTATTCTTCTGAACTCTTGGGTAGAAGTGCCAATCTCTTATCATTGTCTAATTCAAAATCATTCCAGCTGATTGAGATCTGATTTAGATGTGAATTAAAAAAAAATGCCGTAAGTTTACTAAAGACACGTAATTTCTGTAGGAGAAAATACAGAATTTATGTTTTGAGTTGATTTTCTCATCTAAGAAGGCTTTCTGTGGGGAAGAAAAACACTGCGTGGAAGTTAATACAGTTAAAATTTGTGATTATATGGTATTTCTAAGTCTTGAACAGCATTAATGTTGACCTTAAACATTTAACTTTAGATGTCTTATGAAACTCAATATAAAAAAAAAAAATCCGAGAATTATTAAGATTTAAGGGGAAAAGTCAATGTGTATGAAATTAGAGCTGTCTTCATGCATTTTAGAGCATTTGACTTGCACCATGACCAAAATAGGCCAAAGGACCTCCTCAGTTCCTTAGGCAAGAAGTAGGTCAGTTTGGACTTGCTTGTCACTTGCTGTAATGTCTTTTTTGTTCCGGAGGAATAAACTGTGATAATCTTTGCTTTCTAGGAAGTCTTCAATGAGCAGCTTATGGAATAAAATGCAGGCTTTTACGAGCTGTAATGAGATGCAGTGTGTGACTTAATGCCAAAAGCATGGTGACATGTAAACAGCCTGAGTCACCATGGCAGCAGCTCTTGAGCATAGTTTCATTCAATTTCCTCCTGGATCCTGTGGCTGAGGTGCATGATTGCCATCTAATGGTGCTCCACACTTCTAAATTGTTCACAAGCAAGCACCAGGTCCTCTTACCCTCACCCTATCATGTCAGTCTGAGATAGGATTGTTTGTCTGATTACACATTTGCATGTTTGGAATGAGCCATTTACTTCTGTTTCAGAAAATAGAAATTATAGATGATGAAGAAAGTGATATGATAAGTAATTCTGAAGTGGATCAAATGAGTTCTCTTTTGGATTACAAGGTGAGTAATTCAGACTATGAGATGTTTAGCAGGATAGTCCTTCACAGAACGTTCTGACAGGTCTGTCTGTGAGGAATTCAGCAAAGGCGAGAGCCTGGAACTCCTCTGCTCTTACCAGAAAGTCAGAGTGCCACGTGTCATCCCTTCAGTCACATCTCCTCATCCCTCTTAAAGTCAGTTTACCCATATTTCAGTGCAGAGGGAAGCAGGAAAAGTTCCACTTCTACAGAGGAGCTGTGTTACTCTGGCTGTAGCCATCTGCAGCTCCCACCACGTGTCCCAAGACAAATTTATGTAGTATCTAAAACAAAACTTCATCGTTCTGTGCCAAAATTGTTCTTTGGAGTGCTACAGCGTGATTTAAAAAGCAGCATGATGCTGCCAGCTCTGGAAAGGGATGTAACAGCTGAACTCTTCTAATAAAATGGAGGAACTGAGAAATAAATCATTCTAACAATGTAGCACAGAACTTGTCTGTAAGTGGTAGCTGTGGGTTGGAGGAAAATCAGTTGGATATCTGACAGCTGCTGTCTTCTCCCAAATGGCAAAGGTAATATTTGTTACAACTCTCTTACAAGTTGCGACAGCTCTTTATTGTGTACTGAGCACATTTTTATGTAAGTAGCTAATTTTTTTTAGTTAGAAACAGGTATGCTCTTCTAATGATAATCAGTTACCAAAATAATGAATAGATCATCTGTTCGGAACAAAAATTACTCCCTCAAGCAGTATTTTCCTGGTAAGGGCAGTACAGAATGAATATGGATAGGGAATGACCTTTTCATAATGTCACCTGTCACCAAACTGAAAGGCTTGTTGTGACAGCATGCCCTACAGAGTCTTGTTTGTTGCTTTGTTGTTTGACATTAGTGATTAGTCTTTCTGGCTTTTGTGCATAAATCTGAATTCCATCTTTGACTGGCCAAAATCCACTGCTACAGAAGCATCTTGTAAGTTTCCATCTAGAAGAAATACATTAAGCTGATTTTCTTATGTAAGCCCCCAAATTGAAGTTTGCTTATGTAACTGTTTGCTGCCATCAAAACCAGCCAGCAAGGAACGTTTTATGTGCACCACTGCCAACCTAATTAGTCTTGTGGCTGCCTAATAAGGGTGGTGCCTTTTTTTTTTTTTTTTTAATTCTCTCTTCCATTTGTTTTCAAAAGGGAATATTCTGCTACATTATTTGACCTTCTGTCCAAAAACTCTTCATTATTTTATTGGAAAATGAGACCTATATAAAATGGCTTCATAGTAGAATCTCATATCTAGATTACCATAAGACATTTGATTGTACTTCTAAAGGCATTCTCTGGAAGTTTTTCCCTTTTCCCCTTCTTTCTTCCAGCTATGTACTCTATAGCAGGGATTTAGGCTTACAGAAAAGCTAGACTGTGGATTACAGGCGAGGTTGTGTGCAACAGGATGTGCAGTATGTGAGAACACAGTTTTGCCATGGAACAATCTTCATAAAACTTCAGCTTAGAATTTACTCAGGGTTGTCTGTATTAAATTGTTATCTTCCATTTTCTTCTCTCAGATATCCCCTGATAAACGCAGCATTTGCCATGAAATCTCTATGAACCTACATGCTTACTTTGTGTGTATCATGTATAATCTTAATTCTATACAGTCATAATTCTAATGGGTATTTTTATCATTATCATTTTACAGAGGGTGTGCATTTAGTGCCACTATGCAGATACCTTTTTGCAATAATGCACAATGATTTTGTTCCTTAAAGGTGAACTGTGTGTTTAGGTTATGTGATCTTCCCAAAGGTTAATAACTAGAGAAGATTAATTTTGGTTGCTCAATAGATAAGTTTAGTGTTTAGATCTTACATACCAACCAGTTGGTGAGTTTAAGGGAGAAGAGCTACTTGAAATATGCTGAAGTGTGTATCAGTCTAAATTTTTAATCCAGGTGTTTGTTATTTCTGTATTATGAAAGTGATTTGCAGGTACAGTGACATCAGTTTACATACAAAGCTTGGAAAAACCTTCCAACTCCAACAATTTTATGACTCTATGAAATGTCTCTTTATTCACTGTATAGATTACTAATATTTCTCTATTCTTATAAATACATTCTTCTTTATTCATTAACTTCAGAGATCCTGGGGAGGTTGATAAGCTTCTGCTCTGCAGCACACAGCAAATTTGGCTGTTGTAGAGATGCTGTGTTTTAATGACGAATCCTCAAGTTAGTTTCCGTGGCCTGAGTGTCAGACCTCCTGCTGTAGTGATGAACTGAGTTGTTGCTCCGTGTCATGGGTCAGCCTGCCTTTTCAAGATCATCTCTTCTGGGAAGAGACCTAGGCTCCATTTTTCTTTATTTTAAAATGGAAGTGCTTCCTTTAAGTTTATGTACTTAGGCTTAAGTCGTTCGTTCTTTAATGACTGTCTGTGTGGAACCTGTTTGGCCATTCCAGTCCTCTTTTGGAGGAGAATGAGAAAGCAGATGGCACGTGTGTGTAGGTTTAGGGCGATGCTCCTGGTGGTCCATCAGGAACCTCTGTATTGAATGTCTACATGCTACGTTCAAGAATTCTAGTACTGGTTTTGGCAGGAATCACAACATGCTGATTTACTTCTTTACACACAAAAAAGTTTGAAGTACTAGTATGTACTAAAGTGATGCAGTATAGTTTATTACTTGCAAAACTGTATGCAATTTTCCCCCTCAGAATGAAGAAGTCAGATTCATTGAAAATGAGTTGGAGAATCACAAACAGAAGTATTTTGAACTGCAGACGTTTACACGGAGTTTGATACTTGCTATTAAATCAGATGATAAGGAACAGCAGCAGGTGAGTATCAAAGCAGATTTTAATAATGGGGGTACATGTCCTGTTGTGTTCTGTCATCTCCTTATTTTTATTCTGTAGAGCCCAGAAGCTCAAACTGTGATTAGGGACAGCAATGTGCAGAACATCTTGCAAAGAAAAGTTGGAAGTTAAATAAAAGATCTCACAATTTAGATGAGCAATGACATTAAACATTGTTCCTTTCACCAAAAGGCAAGCAGCGCAACACTGAGCAAGTTGGATTTGTCTGTTGTGAGGCCCAAGGTGGATATAGGAAAAAAAGCCAGGCTTCAGTTTTACCACGCTGCATTTAATGCATAGCACTTCCTTGAGAACTTTGTCAGATCATGTCTTGTATCTGGGTTTTTTTGGACAGATTTTGTCTTTCACCTTTAGAGTCTGCAGTCTTTCGGGTGTAAAAATAGGAACTGTAACTTGCAAGAAAAAAACTTAGAACACTTTTAATTCTGAAACAAATTTTGGCTTCTAGTTTTTTCATAATTTTTTCATGAAACCGTGTGAACTAAGCTTTAAAAAAAAAAAAGTGAACTTGAATCTTTAGAGGTAATTAACAACTGTAATGATCCTGTGTGCAGCATCTGGTTCTTTCTAATGCACATTCTCTGTGTAGCACAACTGTAGATATAGTGAAGCTTTTGTGCGTTCACGGTGACCAATAAAAGAAATGGGTGTAGGTCATTTGATCTCATCCAGTCTGGGGAAGAATGTTTTGAGTTGCTTCCAGAATACCTGAAAGACCCCGTGGGACTGTTGGTCTAAGTTGCATCATCTCGGTCAGTGTTTTTCTTCTCAATATCTATCAGTACCGACCTGTGGAGGTTTGTTTGTTTTCAGTCTGTCCAGTGTGAAAACTGACCAAAAAGCTCGACAAAGTGGTGGTGTTTTGTTGTGTTCTTTTTGTTTTTTAACTATATGTTTAAATTACATTAATTGCTGATGTGAAAGATAAACCTAAGACTGCATTGTAATACTTCTTTTAATTATAGGCACTGCTCTCAGACTTACCTCCTGAATTAGAAGAAATGGATTTCAATCACACATCACCAGAGCCTGATGATACCTCATTCAGCTTGTCGTCTTTATCGGAGAAAAATGCCTCAGACAGTTTGTGATTTTACTTCATTTTTTTAATTATTTCTAATTGACAGGAAGAAACCTCACATAATGTGTAGGTTTCAAGAGGACAGCATTTTGCTGTACAGCGTTCTTCAACCCAAAAAGGAAAAGCCCAAGGTGAAGTAGACCTCCCTGAAGAATGACTGTAGTACATAGTGGCTGCGGTTTGCAATGTCAAGAAATGTTGAGTGTTGTTTCTGCTAAATGAAAGAACTGTGTGAGGAAATGTTTCACTTCTAGCAGTTTGGCCTTGGTTAGGATAACTTCTGACTTTCCAAAATAACACTTGCTCTGTAGCAAAGACTTTTTGAGCAGGGATCCAAGAGTGGAAAACAAATGTCCTGTTACACAAACAGCCAGTTTTTCAGAGTTGCTTGCTCACTATTCCTGGTTTTAATTTTTTCCTAATTTTGACTCAGGTAGGTGGACTAAAAATTGAGAATCCAAATAGAATAATGAGCTCTTTTGAGTTGTGCTTGAACTCTTTGCAGATCTGAAATTAAACTAAAGTGTGTTTCGTCACATGACTTCAGATTGTTTAATCTTAACATTTTGTGACCAAAACAATGGAAAACACTTTAAAAGTCTAACTGAATAATTCAAATCATCACCGAACTGCTGATGTACAGAATCTGTCTGTAAGCAGTTCGCCCATGAGATCATGTGGGAAACCTGGTAGCTGCTCTGTGTGACTTTTCCTGAGACTCTCACAACAGCAGTGGGTTAAACAGGTTCACATGCAGTTTTATGATTCTATGAATGTAGTTATCTTTTTTTATTTGTAGAGGTGTAGTGCTGAAGTTCTGTTCATTGTTTTAAGTACCACCTATATACTTTTAACAAACCTTACTCCCCTTTATCAAGACGCTCTCTTAAATCCGTTATGCCCTGAAAGGCATTGAAGTGTTTAGAATTGAGCGTTACAGACTTCCTACATGTGACCTGGTTTTGAAGTAGCCTTGTCTGACAAGTTTTTTTGGCACTACCACGTCACAGTTGTCATTTTCAAACCGTGAGCTTGATTGCAGGCAGTGGCTGGAATGAGTTTCTGCTTTCCCAGCTGTTGGTTGCATTGAATCCCTTTCCTCATCTGAATAAATGGATGTGCAGACACATTCGGATGAATTTAATGGGGTTTGTAAGCGCGTGCCCATGTTATTAATGCTCTGTATCTTCTAATCTGTATATTCCTCAACAAGCATTTTCAAAACCTACTTTCACACTTTGTTAAAAAGCCCGATCTTTCAATTTTACACGGAGTAATAACACAGTCTGGCGAGTCTCTGTTCGTGCAGTGCAGTAAGTAATCCCATTGATTTCAGTGTAGGTCCTAGGTGAGGCTCACAAAATTCAGGAGTGGTGGCACGTAGGAGATGACCCAGAACATTTTTTTCTTTAATACTGGGATTGACTCACTAATGATTTCAGGTTTTCTCTGTCTGGTCCTCCCTCATCACTCCTGCAGATTTTGTATTCTTAGGATCTGTGCTGAGCTCTGTTCTGCCATCTTTTTTTCCCAGTGTTGTACTTGGGCATGCAGGATTTTTTACAGTATTGCTAAGTGCCAGTTGCATAAAGGTTTAAAAAAAAAAAGTTTCACTGTTCTGAAATTCTGATTACCATATAATAAGGTTAGTATGTAGTCCTCAAAAAACCTCTTACAGAGTAACCCCACAAATGGAAGCTGTTAGGCCTGCACTTAAGTTAATGTCTTAACTCAATAATAGCATCCCCAGAGAGAGAGGAGGCACTGTGTAAGCTGTGTGTGAGCTGTGGGCTGCTCACACGCTCACTGCCTCCACTGAAGTATCACACCCTGGCTGGGAGGTGAATGCTGATATCTCAAAGGAGGAGCTTTATTTCATGTGCCTGATGAAATGACCACCGGTTTAGAAGTAATTTAGGTTTGTTAGCAAAGTTCACAGCACTAGCCTTCAAATGTAAGGAGGAATTCAACTGTAATTCTGCTCACTCTGAAAAAAAATCTTTTACAAAGGGTTTTCTGTACTTAGTTAACAATACTCTCTGATACTGTTCTCTCTAGATAGGGAATTTCTGCCACTGACAATGAAACCTCTGTGAGCTTTGCTAAAATTTAAAAAAAGAAAAAAAAAAAAGTTATTTACCATTATTTGGACCCTATTTTCCTGCTGCTTTTGCTTGAATTCCCAATGCAAATGGCAGGATAGACTTGATTTCACAGTCAGTTAAATTATCCACTTTTCTACAAGAAAATTTTAATTGATAATGTCTCATATTTGCTCTGTCTTGCTTTTATTTGATGTGCCAAACAAGTGGAAGGAATTACTTTTGAATGAACTACTGTCAGATTCAAGCACTTATGCAAGTCCCTTTGCTAAAGGGACTGGAACTGCTGTTAAGGAAGTGCAGCTAGAACTCTGGCTGCAGTCAGCACCCACACACTGTGCCTCTGGGCATGTGGTTCTTTGGTCCCCTTCTGCATGACAAGCCAAAACATAGCACAGTAGTCCTGTTTTCATACCCTGAAACATTTGGCAATATTACAGCAATTCAGAAAGAAGGTGTGTAAATGATATTCCTGTATAACAGAATACAGGGGATAATAATGTACAGCTGCTTGTTCAGGTGTTTTGTTTTTCAGTGTGTATTTCCTGTCATAGGTAGAACAAAAATCTGAATGACATTTTACCACTGCTGTTTTTTTTTTTCATATTGCAGCAAGAATAGTTTTGCAGTGCAGTGGTTGGAAAGCTACACACTTGCTTGGAGGTTCTGTAACATAAAACATAACGCTCCCTGAGAATTACACGCAGTACGTATCTAAGTCGTGCAGATCAGACCAGCAGCACGCATGCTTTATGGCTTTGTGATTTTTTTTCCTTTGCCTGTGTCCCTGACAGACAAGTTTCTACACAAATGTTCTGCTCAAATTATGTCCAAATCCAGATATCCTGCATCTAACTTGGCCTTAGAACAGTGTGAGGGAGTTTGGCATTGTTGCCATCCATTTTCCTGGCCAACTTTGTCTTAGCAGTTGTGCTGACAAGCATCAGATTCTAATACAAGGGTCACCAGGATACTCATTTCTGCTCTGAAGGTGCTTTAGAAGATGGAAAATTATAGGTGATAGCTGTCTGTGCCCAGGACTTTGCTTAGGGTTTTGGTTTGTGTTTACTGCCTCTGATCAGTGGATGACCACAGAACACATCTGTATAGACTGTAATGACAGAGAAAGCTAATATTGTGTTGTGTCATGATGAAAGAAATAAGCCTTCCTTTACTATCTCACTGATAGTGACAGCAGCAGACGTGCCAGGTATTGATGTTCTCATCGTCTTTCTGCTAAGGCTCTCATTTGCTTTGTCCATGGAAGATGACTTTGCAGGTGTTCTTTATTCCTAATGCATCTGTAGGAATATGAATGATTAAGTATGTCTTTCTGAAGAAGGCAAAGTGAAAGAAGGTAGTTCTTAGGCACTTAGAAACAGGACGCTCTCCCTTCCTTAGGGAGCACTGAAATTCTTTGATGCTAGCAAGCTTGCTTATACTTCAGAAAGCTGTTTCCTGAAGCTATGCCTCTTTTCATTTCCCTGCAGATGATGCTTCTGTCAAGTCTTTAGATCTGGCAGGAGTGAGTAATAGTAAATATTCTAACAGGTAAATTTTGGCAGATTTAAAACTACGTGAACAGATGTACTATACAAGTGTCAATTTTCTTCAGTACTTAGTTCTTGAAGCAACACTGCACTTTAATCTTTCCAAGTATTTCTTTTTTGCTAAGGCAATAAAAAGTCTGAAAATGACAAGCAGATCATGGACTTTGCGGTCTCTGAGGAAGAGAAAAGGAATGTATAACTTACAACTTCATCTTCTAAACTCGGGAAGCAGTCATCAGGTCTGCTCACCAAACAGAGGCAGCAATCTCTACTGTTGTTGATACAGAGTTGAAATGATAGGACAAATCAACTGTATCATAGCGTCTTTACTGTAGAAATGACTGCTCAGAATTCATCAGCTATCTGCTTTGGGGTCTCTGTAGCACTGCCCTGTTAGTGATGTTGAAGATGATAATGCACAGCACTAATTTTTCCAGAGGTACTGTAGTCGTAGCTGACTGTTGGTCTCAGGATAGTGACAGAAGACAAAGATAATATGCATAAATGGAATAGCACACAGAATATCTGAACCATGAAGAATGAGCAATTTGTAATGTTGCAACCAAAAGCTTAATTTACTACCTCCAGTCCTGCTGCCCAGATCCTTCAGATCAGCTGGGAACCACGAGGCTGCTTTATGCATGGGGGGACTGGCAGCTGCCTGACATTCAGCCTTCATTTCAGGACTCCACCTTTTCTGCCCCATTAGCACGTTGGCCAAGTGGTACCACAGAGCTCTTTCAGTGGCAGAGTAGGGTTCTACTCCTGGCTAAGGAGTGTTTGTAAGATGGTGGCTGACACGGTGGTCAGAAGACAGCAGGTGTAAAAGGGGCAGAATCAGAAGCTCGGGCTAGTGGTGGTGGTGGGTGTTGTTTGTAGACAAAGCAGCATTCAGTCTCAATAAAAGATGCTTAAGAATGTCTCCGTGAGGAAAATGGTTTCAGGTCAGAGCTTTGGTTACGGTGAACGTTTTACTGTATTACTGAATGAAGTAAATATTTTCCAGTTCTGTATTTCATTTTACACACGCTACCTCTGAAACGTAACACCACCTTTAAAACCACACAGAAAATGTGAATTAAAAAATAAAATAAAAAAGCTTTTATAGGCAATAAATTATTTCCAACACACATCCTCCAATTCTGTGCCTGTTTTTTAGTTGTGTGAAACATTCAGTTTGTTTTTTGTTCTGGTACTATTTCATGTATTTGTCTCAATCTGTGGACAGGGAAATAATGAAGATGTGATGTTTGGGAAAAAAAGATTAGCGTATGTTAATGGTAGTGAATATTTCTATTGATGCTCAAGGATGGTACAGTAAATTTTTGCAGTTTTTGGTACAGCTATTATAAGAAATGAATATTATACTTAGAAATAGCCTGGTACCAAATGACCGATGCCATGTTTCTTAATGCACCATAGGTGAATCGATCAGCAGGGTCGGTCGGATAGTGAGTCTCAGCAATGTGGTGAACAGGGACAGGATTTTATTTTTTCTGAGGTACGACATCTTGAAAGAACGCTCTCATATGTTAGTTTCTGGTATCTCTTCATTTTCTGTTGATTTTTTTGCAGTGACCATATGTATAAAAACCTATAGGAACAATTTTGATTTGCTTGTAAGCAAGCGTGACATTAAAATGAGTCAGGGGCAAGTACAGCTCCCATGTAAACACAGGCCATTTTTGGGTAGCAAAAAGCAGCAAGTCCCAGTCATTTCCCCCACATCTGCCTGTGCCTATGAACCAACGCGCCTTGGAACCGTGGGTGGGCAGGGAGGTGCGGGGCGCCAAGGCGGCCGTGGGGCTGCGGCAGGGGCCGTGGGGGCTCCTAGGGACTGAAACAAAGGGAGATGTTCCACACCTCGGGCAGCCCGAGCTTCTGCATCGTCTCAGACTTTGTGAAGGGCAGCGTATGAAGTCGTGGCAGAATCGGCTGAGTTGTGTGTGGGAAAAACATTGCTCACCTGTGGGCATGGCACAGTGTGTATGAGTTCTGGAACTGCTGAGTGTGTGTGCAGGTGGAACAAGCACGGCAACGTGAGCGCCTACAGTGCGCGTAGAAATACTTCACTTGAGCTCATTCATGTAGGTCTTACTGCATTGATTACGTAGTTCTGTACATCTGTGTAAGTACAGATTGCAGTCCAGCTGCAAAACTGGTAGCGGTTAGGATTGGAAGTTAGCTAAAAAGTCCTCAGTAGTGATACTTGTAATCGTGGCATATAAATGAACTGCTGTATTTATGAAGAGGTAGTGAATCTTCTGCTGCGATAATTTCTGCTTTAATTTCACAGGAGCTGTTAGTTTGATTTAATGTTTCTTTGGAAAGTCTAAACGTTAATCTATACCTTCAGTGTTTTCGTTAGCCAACAGAAAGCGATCTTAAAACAAGGATGGTTTCCTTCTGGGCAGATCTGCCAAGGCTTATAACCCGAGTGGCTCAGTGAATCTGTGACATGTCAGTATTTATATTGCATTTCTATTATTTGTATCAGTATGTGTAGCAAAGAAAATACTATAAATCTTGACCTGATGTACCTCCGCTGCAGTCCAGGACATTTGATCTTGGCTTATTTGAGAGATGGATGCCTAGTGAAATATTCCATGCATTTATATTGATTTTTCCATGTTGTTGTTCTGTATATATAAGGGTATTTATAGTTCTGTATTAACAGAGATGCTCATTTCCTTCTTCAGAAGCCTGCTCAGCTATTTTTATATAAAATGTGGTCTTTGCCTTAATTTTTTTGTGAAAGTTGTGCCATAGATATTTTAACTTATCCTCAGATAGTTTATGGAATTTGCTTTCAAATGTCTTTGGTTAATTATTTTTTTCCTGAAACTGTCCTAAATTGCTTTCTCCTCCAAGTGTACGATGAGATTTGTTTTCTTCTTAATTTCGATTTTGTTCTATTTGGAAGATACCCCGTGTGCATGCTTCGGTTAGAGCCAGCTTCTCCTCTGTAGCTTATTGTTTCTAGTTAGAAATCCTTCCACTGAAAAAGAAAGAAATGAAGTAATGCTTGTACAAATGTATCTATAGTGCCCAGACGGTCAGAGCAAAGGGCTATTTAGCGTTGGTAACTTTGTCTACTAGACTCAAGGATATTTTTCTACGTCTGTCAAGTTTGGGACTATGGCAAAATGAAATAAAGGTGAACTAACTCCTTTTCCTACACGACGTTCTCTGTGTGTTTGTCACCTGAACACCCACGTGTGCAAACCTGGACGCTGTTATTCCTGGCACCTCCTCCCTCACCAACATCCTGTGTGTGCAGCTCCGTGCCGTGATAGCGAGAACCCAAAAAGGCACCAATGAATGATTTTTGTGGTAAGGTTCTGTTTGCAGGTGTCAGCTGCAAGAAAGTAAGTAACTTCTTACTGAGTAAAAGTTGCTCTAGTGAGGCTTGTATTGCTTTTTTTCAAACAGCATCAGAGCAGGCGCGTGCACTTCTGTAGCTCAGCTCACTGCATCTTAGGCGACAGGAACTCGGCAGACTGAAGCCGCTGGCAGTTCGTGCTTAGACTTGAGCCTTACTTGGGACAGATGCAAGTTCAGCAGGCGCTGTGCAATCAGTAGCTGCGTACTGTGCTAGGTGGCAAAAGGTTATATATAGTTTATTTTAAAGTAGTTTTCCGCTGCTTTCACAGTCTTCTGTGTTTATAAGAAGAGATTAGAAAGCAGGACAGCGAGAGAACCCATTCAGCTGCAGCCCGCAGGTGGGAGCTGCCATCAGCAGCCTGCTCGGCTTGTCTCGCGGTGCTGCCAGGTGGCAGCAGAGCTCCGGCCGCTGCGCTGTGTGGGCGCGCACGTGCTCACCTCATTTTTCTGTCTTTAAAGCTCAGTTCTGTATAAACGCGGTTACCAGCAACATCTGTGTAAATGAAAACTAAAAATTCGGAACCTTCTAAAGTCGACTGACTTCATCCAGAACGCGGCGTTAAGACCCAGTCCGACCTGAGAAGCCTTTGGAAGGATACAGCTCCGCATAGAAAAGGGCAAACGAAGCCGCTGGGGCAGAGGGGCCGTGCCACACATTTCTGGACGCTGTGAGCCGCGGCCCGGTGTGCAGGGATGGGTCGTGTGGGGAGGATGCGGAGCGGATTTGGAAAGTCGGAAAAGCAGACAAATGAAAAGGAGGAAAATATGTCTGACGATGAAGGGTCGGTGGGTGGGCGACACTGACATTGGATTTTTTTTATTTTCTGGAAGAGAAGGTGGGAAATAAAAGTGGACCCGGGGATGCTGACTGTGGTTGTATTGCCACCTGGTGGCAGAAAACTCCCAGGAATTGGGGAAAAATGCCTTCAGCTGTTCGTTTCACAATGCTTTTTATTTAAACAGTAAATAAATGCTTGATTCCACAGTTAATAGTGCTTTCAGAAACCAAGAGACAGGTCGGACAGCGTGCAGCCTTACCTCTGTCCTATTCCCACCTGGCAGTTCTGCTCTGCAACACAAGTCTGTGTGTCATTATAGAGAAAAGGGTTTGGTGGGCAGCGCTGTATCTTCAGGTTTTGCTACTTCTAATTTCTCATAAGCACCAGTAGCTGTTCAGCAGTGTGTGAAAGTAACCAGAACAGCCCTACTTCACATTTTGAAATCCAGTGCTGTGCAGAAATAGCAATAAATAGGATTTTCAGGGTACTGTCTGAAGAGTCTTTATATTGATATGTATGCAGAGCCAAGAAACAAAGAGCAAGCTTTTGTGTGTATGGGGTGAGCCATATTTCCTGGATCTGTTCAAACCTGAAGGAAACAGTTCTCAGAAATTAAAATGAAGCATCCAGGGACTTGCAATATGATGCTGAGCCCTCCAGCTATTCTGTATTCTTTCCTGTCTGAACATTGTGTTTCTACATGAAATACCTGCAAAGGAAATGTGATCAGAAAGAAGGCACAATATTGTCTGCAGCCATCTGAGGAATCTGTGTGTGTTGTGTGGGTACAACAAGCTGGCTGTAACCAAGGAAGAGGTCTGGAAAACTTGTGTAAATGCTGGCCTTCAGCAGAGGGATGCTTTTCCACAGGGAAAGGGAAAGGTGTAGGTGCCCGGGGAGCTGCTCCAGAAGGTGATGCTTTGAAGCTGTGGCCGTGATGCCAGGTGCTGCTCAGGAAGGTAAAAGCCTCCCCACGGCCTCTTGTGCCACCCTCTGGCAAATGGGCCTCTTGCTTTGTGCTGCTGCTAAGCAGAATCTCCTGTGGACGTGGGCTGTGCTGTCTTTGCTCCTTTTCATGTGGCTGAACAGAACACACGAAGGCTTTTAAATACTGGTTTGTCCTCCTGTAGGAGCTTCATCCACCAGGCAGCGGGCAAGAAACATTAGAAAGAAACTGTTTCCTGGTGTTTACTTACAGTTCCTTGTTTCATTTTAGTAGGGAAGAAAGGATGAGGGAAGGGGAGGCAGTGTTGTTTCTCCCAAAGAGAACTGAGCATTTTGGCTCTTATCATTTTATCTGAATTTTTTGGCTGTTTTTCACCAGAAATCTGAACAATCTTGGATGGAATATGTGACTATTTTTCACTTAAAAAAAAAATGGGCGTTAGAAATTTTTTTTTAAAAAGGAAGGCTTTTCCTGCTCCCTGTCTGTGCTCCTTTCTGTTCAATGTGAAATTCAGTGGAAGGTCTGTTATCTCTTCCTTCACAAGTGTTTTGGGTACAGCTGGCCTCAGAACAGGGACAGGGGAGTGGGAGGGATCCTGTGCTGGCACTTGATAGAAGCAGGGCTGTCTTTTGGCCTGGAAGGCCTTGGAAACAAAAATGCACTGTTAGTATTTGGGCACGAGGCCAGCCACATCATCTGCCTCCTCCTGAAGGGAAGCACTATTTCAGGGTGAGAGGAGCTGTGCGTAAAGCCCTAACCCAGAAAACAGCATCGCTCCGTGCATTTCATCTCTCATGTCTGTGCAAATCAAACAGGAGGTAAATCCTGCTGCCCGGCCTGCTGGCTCCTTGCTGCTCCTTCGCCACTTAGCAGTTACGCAGGGAGCTCTCGGACACACAGCACACAGAGGCACGAGAGCAGCAAGGCCCAGCAGGCGACCACTTCTTGCTCTGTCAGATTTGCAAAGCCATCATAACAAACTCCCGAGATGGTGGGCCTTATTTCCCATAATAGCGAGTAAATGGCTCGCAGTGATCTCAACTATGAACACGCTTCATGAATTCTGCCAGAAATTTAATACTGAATTATTTCTTTATGCCCACATGTCTTTCCTGGTTTTCTTAATTCTGCCCAATATTTAGCTCAGCAATCTCTTCTCTCACAACCCACACTCTCCTAGCTACATAATCCCATTTTTGGACCGTTATTTAAAATATCAGCGTTTTCACAGAGCTGGACAAAGAAACAAAACTGATCTGAGAGGAATAAAACAAACAGACTCGGTCAGCTCTTATCTGTGCATCAAGTTGCTCACGGCTCACACCAAATTTGGACTAGCAGATCACAGGGTTTGGGCTGCACTAAGGAAACCTGTGCACACCATTAACCTTCCTCACAGCCCACTGAGCCCGGTCCCGGCTGTCCCCAACCGGCTGCACAGACCCACTGCTTACCCTTCTTTATTTGCAGAGAAAGCTCAGTGTGCTCTTTTCCACTCAGCTCTGTGCGAAGCTGGGGAATCAGAGTAAGGAGCTGGTGACCATCTCTGTATCAGAGGCAGACTCCCTTCTGGTATACCTTCTGCCTCCCAGCTGAGCTCAGGGCTGTAAGAAATGAGCAGAAATGCTGTTTTGTGCCCCACAGTCACACTTCACAACTACGGCTTTCTGATTGCAGTTTTGTTGAGATGTTAATTTATCTATATTATAAAACTCCCAGTGCTGCCCTGAAAATGTCATCTCTTGCTGACGTCAGTGGGCTATGAGCTCACTCACTGCCCGCTATGAGCTGTTTCCTCATTGGGAAATAGGACGAACGCACGTGACTTGATTTTCAGAGTATGTGTTTCTTATTTGTCTGAATGACGTCAGTAGAGAAAATGTGAGTAAATAATGCTTAGTGATTTGCTTTGGTTTGATTGCTGAACAATCAGGTAATGAAATAATAAAGAATTTCTTCCTCTTTGTACCTCTTACTCCTTCCAACTGAAGAAGCCAGCCATGGCGTCACACTGAGCACTCGCTGCAGCTGCTCACTCCGTGCCCATTGCCCTGTGGCTGCAGCCCTGGCCATGGCTGAGAGTGGGCAGCTGGGGGTTGGCAGAGCCCCGCATCCCCCGAGGATGGGGACAGCAGCACCACCAGCTGCTCGCTACTCCCACGCCGAAGCAGTGTGTTGATTCACTTTGTAATTGATTTGGGCAACTTGAAGCAATTGGTTTCCAAGATACCACATCCTTCAGATATTTAAAAAATGTTAACTCTGGCAGTATATTATATTTAAATGTCGATGTATAATGTGTGTGTGTATATATATGCACACTCATAGGTCTCTGTGTGAATTGGAAATGTGTACAAGGGAAGGGAAGCATGTGCATCTGTTGCATCTCACCCAAGGAGGCTGCTGGGCGGAGCCCAGCATCCAAGGAGGTTCAGTGGGTGGCACCTCTCTGAGTCACTGTGCTGTCAGCATTGCAGCACGGCCTTCGAGTTGCTGCTTTATCTCCTGGGCTGACTTTGTTGTGCATAACTCAAGTTAACATCCTGACCACATGCAGTTATTCAAGAGCAATTTCAGATTTTTCATAAAAATAAAGGGGCAGTGACCAACTCCCCCTTGGCAAAGTTATTTGCCATTTCTGTGGGAAGCATTGCTGTTCTCATCATCACTTCCTCGCCTGGCACCTCTTCAAAGCTGGGGGTCACTGTCCGGCCACCATAGCTCTCCTGGTGCTGGTTACTGCCTTTCAGTGGTGCTGGGATGGCCTCCCACCTCAACTGGTGTGCCAAAGTGCTTTAGATGTGGTTGTGGGGGTGCAGTCACTCCTCAGGCTGGCTCTGCCGCTGGAGGAGCTAGGACAAAGTTCTGAGGAAGGGAGATCTTTGGTGCTCCCCACTTGGAGATTCTCATACAGGAGAATCTGCCCTTTTTGAAATCTGGAGGTCTGGCATGAGCAAATCTCAGGCAAAGCAGAACTGCCTTATTCTGAGGCAAAGACGAGGTGTACGATGTATGGAGAATGGAGATAAAACAAAGGGTGGTGGCCATCATGATTTAGGTTTGAATTTAAAGCCTGGTTCCAACATCACCCAAATTCTCATTGTAGCTGGGGTGTAAGTAGGGCACAGAAACTTCAAACAATCAGAACCAACACAGATGGGAACTGCAAGTAACAAACCCAGATTTAACTGATGGACAAAATGTCATTGTACAAAAATGAGAAAGAGGATAATTATGTAAGATATGCAAAGGCAGCATCAGGAAGGGTTTGAGTACACAAACAGATGTGAAAGAAAGAGCAAGAGAAGAGAAGGCAGCTTGTTGACAGCAAAGTCAGAGCACTGTCCATTTCTAAATTACGAGTTCTTGAACCAATCTACCTCATGCTTAGAAGTAAATCGAGTTATACTTCCTCTATCCAAGATCTGTTCTGATAACTTCAATTTACTTTTTTTTTTTTTGTGGCTTCTTCAACAGATTAGTCACTGAAATATAATTAGAGCTTGTAAATACGTATTTTTAATTTGTAGTAAAAGGAAGAAATACAGCTTGGGGGGGAAGGGGGAGGTCTTGCCGGAGGCAGCCAGGAGCTGTGCAAAGCACTGCACCAGAAGCAAAGCTGACCAACACCCTCACTGGGGCAGGCCGTCCCCAGATGCTGTGTCAGAGAGCTTTCTGGATACAGTGCCCAAGGGTTCCAACAACCCACGTGTCAGACTGGAGTCTAGAAGTCACCAAAGAGTTGAATCTCTCAGGAAATCTTGAGGATCACACAAAAAGGTTTCAGCAGCTCAGTGAAATCAATGCCAGCTGAAAGATGGACGGTCTGGAGGCAAAACAGCTGACTCGGTAGCACACAATGTACTTAATTTTCAGCAGGCTAGAAAAGAAATTAAAACAAAAATTGAGAAGCATTGCACTCCTATGGAGTGAAGAAGAAAAGCAGGAGATGTTTTTACATACAGAGTGGGATGAAGATAAAAGCATAGAAGAGCTTGGGACTGCATTAGGGCCAATCAGTGTGCTTGTTATTTGGGGGGTTAAAGCAGTCAGTAAAAGCTCAAAATATGACTTCCTGCTCAAAAACAAAACAGAAGCACCCACACTCACCCACACACAGAACAAGAAGCTGAAATGTTCTCCAAATTAACCCTTCCCAGTGTGAGAAAGTTTGATGATGAAATGAGCTCTCAAACTCATCTACTTTGGTGGTGAACTTGGTGGCCCGTTCAGGCAGGGCCAGGCCCAGCATTCCTGTGTTGCTGTTAGGTGGAGGGTTCCAAGGCGCAGAGAAGCCGATGCCGTGGAGAAGCTCTTGTTTCTCACAAATGTTTAAAGGACTTTGAAGTGAAATGCATTAGCAGCTGTTTCAGCAGGTGCTTCTCAAACTGAACCACCAATCCCTGCAAGTTAATCGCCCTCTTCTGCAGCAGGATTTGGTAAAGTGCTGATTCAGCAGACAGAGTGCGTTGCAAGTGACCTCTCCTTTTTCCAGCTCCATAGGGTAGAATGTAACGCAGATATCCCTTTTACAGTAGCATAAAAAAAGCATGCCTGGAGTCTCAGAGCAACTTGCAGAAAGCCAGAAGTGCTGGCTTAGTGTGCAACGAACAAGCGAACAAACAAGGAGAGACAGTTCTCATGTCTGTCACTGGGTTACGCAGGGCTGTCAGGGGGCTGGGAGGAGATGCTGAGCACTCGGTGTGATGGCTCATGAAGGAAAATCTTTCACGTAAAAAACTTTATGGTAAAATATTCTTCTCTACAGAAAAAGAATACAATGTTTGCCCCATCGAAATCCTATCTAATTTTGTAATGGATCTGTAGGTGTCTTGTGCCAGTTCTATGTTTAGATAAGCATACTCCTTGCTTGAAAAATGCCATCTCTTTTTGTTAAATGGAGACACAGGTTTATCTGTAGCAGTTAAAACACATAGAATAATCTCTTAGGGAAAATATCTACCTTCCAGGCAAAGTAGGCAATATTAATAGATGGATGTAAAATGTGTGTAAAACCATAAAATACTTTATAACTGTCTTATAAAAATGCACTAAGCAATGAGGATTTTGTCATAACAGAGGAAATATGTTACTTGCATTGCTGCAAGTTTAATAGTTACTCTTAATCACCCATTGTTTGATAATTCCGATTTTACAAGGGTGCTTTGATCTAAATTTTTAAGAGAGCTCAGAGTTCATTGCTTTAAAAAGGAATCATTGGGAGGCACTTCTGGTGCTCCACAGATACCAGTTTAGCATTAAATCTCAAGTTCCAGAACCACTGTCCCAGCCGCATCCTGCCTACAGCCCTTCCTGCTGAGCTCAGCAACTTCAGATTTCACTTAATGGGGCGGATTTCTTTCTTTGAGGTGATTTGAACTTCAGCCTTTTGTCATCTGCCTCACTGCAGATGTGCACATTTGTGTGCACTTACACTTACTTCACATTTTTTAATTAATATTTCAAACCGAATATTTGGAGCATTTTAATTCTGACTATCTCTTTCAAATGTTCCTGTAATTACAAGGTACATCGTTCATTCTAGATTTAAATATACTCCCTTCCCACACAAACCCAGCATTCTTTCCTTTATTTTTTCCTTATATTACAGTTAACATATTTTAAAAGTAAGTATTACTTTTTTTATATTGAGAGATCAGATCCTTCTCTGTTAAAAAGTCCAGCTCTGGTGCTTTTTGTCATCCTTCCAAAATTGGCACTAAATAGTGTTGGTTGCAAGAAAAATATCAGCAGCTGTTCTTCTATTACATAAATGTTGATGCTCAGAATTACAAGTTTAAAAACCTGGCATTTAATGAAAGTAGGACTTTGTTTACCCAGCCCTAAGATACACTGATGTGTCTGTAGAGCACTAAGCATCCATCCACGTACACCCATCTGGCTCGGAAGGGGAAAAGCTGCAAAGCCAGCCCTTCCCTGGCTGCAGCATGGGGACGCAGACGGAAGGTTTTACTCTTACAAGAAAGTGATGAAATCACATCTTGCCTGCACTGCTAGAGTAGGAGCAGTCCTGTTTGTGAAGTTACTGAAGTTTCACTGAATAGTACTGCCAGATCCTTGTATAGAATTTAATTCTGATGCAGCCTTTGCCTCCTTCCTACCCCTTTAATATGGTCTGTGTAATAGCAGTGTTTTAGTAGCAAGACTCCATATCTAGCTCCTTTTGAGTCTTGTCATATCAGCTATTGGGCTCAATTCTAATTTGCTTATTCTTATTGAAGCACCACTGACTGCTTGAATGCTGTAAACCTAAAGCAGGCCAGAACTGGCCTTTTGTAGCCGCCTTAGGGTGCCTCCTATTAACATTATTCCTCCTGCTAACAGAAAGTTATTCATTGTTTACTCCGTAGTGACCTGCTGATGTTCTGCTTTGCTGGGTAATAGCCATTCTTTAAAAGTCTGACCTCATTCTATTAGATGCTTCCTTTGTTAAGTGCTCTCATTTCTCACTGAGGCCAATACACAACGTTTACTAAAAAAAATCCTCTCCCATTAAAGCCAATGAGAATCTGCCTCTCAGATGGTTTGGACCGTATTTTTTCCTTATCATTAAGAAGTCTGTTCATCTGTCATTTTTTACTGCTTTCATCTGCTCTGCCATGGCTACTGATCAATGCCTGTGACAGCTTGTCATTAGAAGGAGAAGCAGCTCTTCCAGTGTCAAAGTCAACTTGTTGAAAACTCTTCATAATTTCTTGTCCTCACAGATTTATGGCACATGAGAAAAAATTACTAAGAACTGGAAATAGTATCAAGTAATGTCCTTTTTTAACTGAGCATTCAGCTGCCCTGTGACCACTGTTCTTCATTAAAGATGTAGAAGAAACAAGATAACAAAATGAACAGTGAAGCATTCTGTGGCATTTCCCTGTATGAAAGATGCTGCTCAAAAATAAATTACAGCTGTAATTTCTGCTTCAGATTTGTCTTGGGAAAGCTCAGTGTGAGTGGGGTAAATAGCTCTGACTTTGCCAGCAGTGTTGTGTTAGCATTGACAGGACTGAACAGTTAGCTCGTGCAGAGCTAAAGCACAAGGACAAGTAAAGAGCAGTTAGGAGTTATGGCACGTAGAAGTTCTGGATTTAACACAAGTGTACAATGCCAATTTAGAGTAATGTGAGTTACAGATATACTAAGGAGAAAAATATGCCTTACTCTGTTAAACAAACCGTATCTGACTAAAAAGGGGTCTCAGCCTGAGGCTAGGATAGAGGTTCAGGCAAGTTCTATTCACTTACCTGCTCATCTGCATATAATACTGTTATTTGTCAAATTGTTTCTATTCTTGTCTGTTTAGTATGTAAAAATGCAGTAAAGCCATTATGCAGGGAAAGAAAAGGAAAGTAGTTGAGATGATTATTCTGTTATCAGTCATGACTAAGATGAAGAGAGATATACTAGCAAGACATTATTCCTAAAATAGATACCTTGCAAACAAGAATGTCAGTCAAATGAGGTTTAAATTAAATTCCTGATAGCAATTACTTAGAGAATGATCATGTTATTATGAATACATTCACCATTTTTTCTGGAAAAAGAATTTGGGCTTCAGATACTTGTTCTGAAATACATTTCAGAATGCCCTTGGCTTTCACCATATGTTTATATCCTGTCATCCCTCTGCAAAATGGATACTTGGCTTAACTGTGCCTTTAAGAAAGACTCTTTGTGCAGGATAATATGAAAATGAATCAAATTGAGAAATCGGCGCTTGAATGAAGTATTGAATGACCACAAACAAATGACCTCACTGGGAGAAGTGATGAAGTGAAGAAATGTGATGTGTTTTCCAAATAAAGAACTGATGAGTCAAGTCGTGTCCCAACTGGGACAGAAGCAAAGTCAAGATTGCTTGAAAATAACCTTGATAACAGTGGAGAAAGAATAGCAATCAATCCAAGTTATACTGACCAACAGAAGCCAGGAGAGCAGCAGTGGGCTGGGAAGGTGTGGTGATTTTCTCCAGGAGTGAATATTCTGAAAGTACGACTGTTGCAGCAACTATCTGAAGAGCTAAACTGGTATGAGTGAAGTGGTGTTCAGCGACCTACTCTGTATTACCAGGAACACAACAATTACTCATGCAGACAAGTCCTTTTGTTCCACAGCAAGGGGAAAACAATTACTAAATTTAATATTTTAAATGGGTATATTTATGCCTCAAGACACAAACTGCTACCACGGAATGACTGCTGACAGGTGCTCAGTCCCTGTTTAATTTTTCAGGTTGAGACATTTTTCTAAGCATGGTTCTTTAATTATAACCTTCCAAAATGGGAACATTTTTCTCACCTGAGATGATTATGATACTAGTTTGAAGCCTGTAGTTTGATATGTAGGTTCCTATCTAAAGTTAGGGACCGGCAACAGCTTTGGCTCCAGATCATTTTAAAAGTAACACATTCTGCCGTCACAAAACCTGGCGTGGATATTGAGATCGTGATGATTTTAGATACAATCAATTCCTCATGTATTCATGGTATGTAATTAATGGCATGTCATGTAATGGTTTGTTCTGTGCTCTGAGGTAAAATTGGCTGTGAATTCAAGCTGGATTTCTCAGGTTTGGCTTCAGCTTCAAGAAGAAGCTGAAGAAAATAATTTCTGGTTAGAAGAAAAATAATTAAGCAAGTTTTGGAAAATACTGAAGTATGTCAGAGTAAGTTTTAAAAACAGCATCACCTGCTTGTAGAGCATCTGTCCTCTCTTGGTGTGTTCAGACTGTTGTCGTAATTCATTTTAATATTTAAATACTTTTTCTGGCCTGCATTTGCCTCAGCTAAGCTTAGGTGTTCATACAGTATAGTTGCTCTAGTTTTCTTCTGTAGTCCTTGGAAAGGGAACTGAGCAACCCAATAAATTCTTGTTGATGAGTATGGGTTGGATAAAGCTGGTCTTTTTGGTTTTTCCACAGTAAGTCTTTAAGTAGAGGTTAGAGTATTTCTGTGGTTTGCTGCTGTGCTTTTCCAAGCACAGACTCCAAAACCATACGCAAAATCTGAGTCCCAGTCTCTGCAGTGGTGCTCATGGAAGTAAAGTAAACTCCCTCTTCACCAGATTGTTGCTTGTCTATCCAATCCTTGTGGTAAGTCTGTAATTTGCTTTGAGTTGTTTGTCATTCCCCAGAGGACTTTGATAGCTAATGACTGCTCATTACTTCCCTTTCCCTTTGTAATTTGTGCACAGCTATTTTATATTTACTTCCAGATCACTAGTGAAAATATGTACTAAGAAACTGGATTCTTCCTACCTTCCTACCTTCATTCATGACTGACTGAACAGCTCAGAAATCTTAGCCTGGGCAACAGAGAGGAACACAGCAGGATGGTAAAGGTGGGAGATACACTACACATACAGTCATGAACACTGAAGAGAGTGGCTAATCCCTCTCCTTTGCAATGTACGGCTGGGAAACGTCAGTAGGCTTAAACGGAGAATTTTTTAGATAAGATACAGATGTAGAACTGATGAGAAGTTATTGTTGCTAAAAATTTAGAGATACAAGGCAGCTTGGGTAAATTCATGGAAGAAATCTCAATCAAGAATAATTATGCATAATATACATTGAGGGCTCAAGAAACTGAAATGGTGGAGGCTGAAATGAAACTCTGGAGAATTACTGTTAGTTATTACTCACCCTTTATTTTACGTTTATATTTTCTGTCTGGCATCTGCTTTCTTGGCCATTGTTAGAAACAGGATGCTGGATCTTTAACGTGGCTGTCTGCAGCTTTTGCTTCGACTGTATACAATTTCTGAGATGTGTCATTTGGCTGGGTTGAAGCACTCACCCAGGTTTGCAAAAATATATATATATATATACTGTAGGATATTTGAATTCAAAATGCATTTTGAAATGAAGAACAACTCCAAAGTATTAAGTGAAAAAAAGAAATTTACGTAGACATAAAACATCTAGCGGAAGTTTCACTCGCTGTGCCTATACAGCTTTTCCCCTTCTGTTGATGCAGTGTGACCAGCAGAAATACACTATTTTCTGAGAACTTTCTTTAGCTCATTTTGGATAAAAGTGGCAAAATTTGCTACCAGATTTGTCTTGTGAGACTAGCTGGCTACTCCTATGTAATAGCTTGAGAAATGAGAGTGAAATAGCAAGTAGCAAGGCCTCAGGGTGCTGAACTATGAATGTCTTCACTTAAATTGGTTTGCATTCTTATGCATAAACAGGCTTTTTAAAAACTTGCTACAAAAGTACGAAAGATGTAATTGTAAAAATATAATCATAAAGAGGAAACAGGAATTCAGCAAGTGCCTCTTCACTTGTGCTTCTTACATTAAGCATCACCATAACTGAGTAGAAAAGTGGCTCTTGCTGTTTTTCCCGTAATTGACTTCTCTCTCCTCAGAAGGATGGGCACACTACATAATGAACTGTTTAATAACATCAAGATGTTTATAATATATTTTATATCACTTCTTTGTAAGTACATATGTGAGCTTGGCTTTATTTGCATTTTTTAAATATCAGTATAAATAGAATGGGTTATAGACTCACATTTATACTGCATATTCAGACAAACTCGGTATTGATTTAATATTTTCTGATTATACTCTTCCATAACTTTATCAAAATATATAGAAAGTTTGGCATTGTTATATTAGCTTATAGAAATATGAAAACCTTGCTGTAACATTTACCTTATCAGAACCAGATCAATTTATGCTGTGTGTAAAGGATCTCCACAGGTCAGTCAGCTACAGCTGTGACACTGGACTGAGAATGAAACACTGCACTCCTTTACACCAGTGTGTAAAGCACACTCAGAGAAACTGAGCTCTGTGTAAATCAGTTCCTACTCCAGCACAGGTCTGGAATGGACACAAGCACACAGCTAAACATTCTGTGTGTCTGAGGACAATTCTTTTTCCTTCTTGTAAGAGAACAAATCATGTTAACAGAAGCATGCTTTGTACCCACGTAAATTCATCCACACAATAGGAAAGAGTTGTACTGCTCAAACAGTGCAAGTATTGTTGAATTGTATTGCACAAAAGATTAAAGGTGAAATAATTATGAATTTGAATAAACTTGCCCTATAAAATTAACTGTACCCACCCCAAAACCACCTTTGCAATCAAAGTAGAGTGCACATCCTGCCTTAAACAGAACCTACAAATATATATATGCATATATATATATATATATCTGCTCCCTTTCAGAAACTTTACCATTGCAGTGAGAACAGAACAAAAACTTCAGCCGTGGCTTCGGCAGTTTCCTTAAACTTTGCTTTTTATACAGTTTCCTTCCTGAGATCTTGCTGAGCTAGATACTCTTCACATATTCCTGTAGTCACACCACTTTTTCTGCTTTGCTTTCTAGGGTGGAGCTGTGCTGCACTTGCCATGGTTAGCATGGTTCAGATTCCAGTATCATTAACTGGCAGGAGGAGGGGAACAGACGAAACTGGCCTGATCATAATATTCTTACTTTATCTTTGTTATAAAACTTGCTGGATGAAGGAACACAATGTTTGTAGGATCCTTCTGAAAAAATCTGCTCTAGGGACGAGGTTGACAAAGACTGACTTTAAAGTTGGGAGATAGTGCAGCACAGTGCAGGAGATACACCTCTCTGAGAGATGCACTGCTAGGAGTGATATACAGAGAATTTGATATGCAGGGATTTTTCGTCTCATAAATAATCTCTTCTTCTTATGTTCAAAAGTGTGACAGATACTTTCAGGAAAATTGAATAAGCAAACTAAATGGATGATGCTGTGAGTTGGCCACAGTTATGAAGTCTACAAAAAGGACAACTGAGCGACTGGAGTTCATATTATTAACACTGAACAAGCTGAATTTTTGCTACAGATCCTGTTTGTTATTATTAGAATTTCTATGTAGAAGAGTGTTCTCAGCAACTTCGTCTTTTTAATTTGTCTAATTTTAAAGTAAATAAATTTTTAGAAACCAATTACTTTCAAACCTTCATCTACTAAATGACAGGAAAAAAGGTTATAATGTCCAGATGACCATATGACATCATGCTGAGGAACACAACAGAAAGAACTTGCTGAACAAATTAAGGTTCTGAAATGTAAAAAATATTCAGCTGAAAACTGCACACCAAATGAGATCCAGTGTCCTCACCTGAAAGTTGCACACCAAAGGAAATCTGATATTTGTGCAGTCATGGACACGAGTGAGATGAGATGATCTAAAGAAAAACAACAACAACAACAACACAGGAACAGAAAAAATACATATACAACTTAAATAGTCATTTGAAACCTTTTTGGATCTTACCAATTTTTGAATTTCAGGGATACATTGTTGTCTTTTTAATTAGTATCTTTTGTTTCTTTAGTTGTGAAGAACTACTAAAAGAAATTTTGACTTTACTTTTTGTGAATCAGTCATTACTATATCTACACATATCATAATTCCCTTTGTATAGTCTTTGACAGTAAGTGAATAATAATCTCAATTGCTTTGATCATTGCTTTCTGCTGAACTTCTCAAACTAAGGACTTCTTGGGCGCATAGCAGTTGTTTGCAGCCTCTCATTCTATAAGATGCTAAAGAAATCCTTGGTGGCATTAAAAAAAGTCAGATGCAGAGAAATAACATCTATAGTACAACTTTCAGGTAACAGCTCTTGCTGAGCGCTCAAGCATTTTAAAAGAGTCGCTTCTCTCTTCCATTCATTTATGTTTAAATTAAGATTTGTCTCAGTCACAGCTCAAGTACAAGCATATCTAATCTCACAGAAAAAATTATTTGGTCATTTGGATTCTTGAGGATGCATACCAGTAACACCAACACGCAGAGGCACTGGGGTATGGAGCTGCAGGTGAACCAAGGCACACAAATCTGGGCCTGTCCCTTTCTCTGCAATCACTTAGTTGCAACTCGCCCTGAAAGCTTCACATATATATTATCCTACTAAAACAAATATAATGCTTACAAGTGACCAAGCCTATGCAGTTCTATTGAGCGTAAACATCGTCTCAATATAAAGTAGTGCTAACTTTGATCCTCCATTTTCCCATACGCTTTTTATTTTCTGAAGAACATTCCTACTACACATTCCCTATTTCAGTCTAAAACATTTGTCTTCCATGGTTGAGTTACAGACCTTTAAAAATAGGTTTGCAATGGAAATGCTGACGTGCCAGCTGGCTGGTGCTGCAATGACACACTCACAATAGGCAACTCTTCAGCAGGCTGCGGCGGGGGCTGAAGTGGTGAGCTGAGGCAGGTTGCTCTTGTTTAACCAAGGAGCAGGGCAGCATCTGTTCTTGTTTGCTCCATGCCTGACCTCTGAGTAGAAGATCAGTGAAGGAAAGCACGCAGGACTGTGACGTGCACCGTCATTTTGTCGGTCGTGCTGCTCTTAACTGCCAAATAATTGTGAATTTTTTTCCTGGCCATATCAGAAGGGTAGGGCTCACCGAGAAACCACGCAGTGCCTCAATAAGCACTCAGTGTCACTGAGGCAGCTTGCAGTCCTTAAAGATAGGTATTTTTGGTAGTGCTACCTTACCTTCCCCAGCTCCTAGCATCAAACAGAGATGGAAAAATTTTGTCTTTCATCCACGCTCTTTTATTTACCCCCTCCCCACGCGTGCCTGCAGACGAAGGCGCCCGCCCGCGGTGTGAGCAGGGCAGCGAGCGGTCCCGCTGCTCAGGCAGCGGCCGTGCCGCGGCTTCCCGCTCTGCAGTGCCTGCTTCATTCCCTGCCATCTCTGCATTACGAGGAAAAAAGAAAGAAAAATGAAGAAGAAAAAAGAATCGGCCCACAGAAAACTTTTCTCCCCTCAGGCTGCGCGCTGGTGCGACCGAGAGCATCCCCACAGCCCGCCTTCCCTCAGCGGCACCGCCCGAGGGGAGCGCGGCGCCTCGAGCTTCGCAGGTGCCGAGGAGTTCTGTGGGCGGAGACAGAAACCCGAGGGGACAACGAGCCTCTCGGCCGGGGCGATTCACTGGACAACACGACGGCTTTTTTCCACACCTTTATCGGCACTACTTTGCTCGCTTTAAATGCCCTCCTGCGACATGGAGGCCTTCGCTCCTCTTCCGTCAGCCCCGGGAGCCGCCAACGGCCCTGACAGACACTCCCCCCACCCCGCTCCCTCAGCGCGGCTCCGCGCGTCACCGCTCCCCCGCCCTTCGCCATGCAGGGATTCTCCGTCCCGCGCTGACGTCACCCCCGTGCCGCGCAGGCCCCGCCCCCGGCGCCCGCCATGTTGGGGGGTGTGCGCGGGGGAGCGCAAAGCGGAGCCGCCCCCGCCGGCCGGCAGCAGCAGTAGCCCGAGCTCCGCCGCGCCGCGTGGGCAGGGGGCCCGCCGCGCCCGTCCGTCTCTCCTCCGTTTAGCCGTCCCTCCGGCAGCCGCGGGGTAATGCGCAGAGGCGGCTGGCAGCGGCGGCGGCTCCCCCGTTGAGGAGGAGAGCGGCAGGCAAGGGAGAGCCGGGACATGGTGCCGTGCGCTCCGCTGGAGGACGTGGAGGAGCCGGAGCCCCGCCGCAAAATGGAGCTGTACGTGAGCGGCGGCGAGGTCAGTGCGGGGCGGGGCGGAGGTTCCCCGAGGGCACCTGCCTGCCTCTGCCCGGCCGCGTGGGAGCCGCCGGGCCGGGGGTGGGAGGAAGAGGTGGAGGAAGGGGTGGAAGAGGAGGAGGAGGAGAGCGGGCGGAGCGCGGCGCACCTCCGCAGCCAGTACCCCCTCTCACCCCCGCGTACCCGGCACGGCCCCGCCGCTTCCTCCGCCGGCGCCCGCGGCCGACGCCACTTCCTCGCGGCCCGAACCGTGCCCGGCGCCGGCTGCTGGGCTGGGAAAGTGATGACAAAGCTCCGCTCCCCCGGGGCTGAGTGCTGAGGGGGCACACGCGTGGGGTTGCGATGGGAGCCGGCGTGCTGCGCGTCCCCGTAGTTAAGGGTGCCAGGTACAGCGCGGCTCGGGAGCTTTTGTTGTTATCCGCTCGGTTTTGTGGTCGTAGCCACTGTGGAAAGTTCGTCCAACTTCTCTGAATCTGGTTCTGCTAACGTCGTGCCGGTGTCTCTTTGTGCTCGACTAAGAGCAAGGGGTCATAAATAGGGACGGATCCAGAGGTGTCTTTGCGGCGCTACTCAGTGTGTGTGCCCAGAAGTGAGAGCCAAATGCAGTCTCTAAACTGGCACGGCTTTCATGCTCCGGTCGTGTGTTACCTCAAGCAGAAAGCAGCGCTCACGTATTGAAACTTTGGCACTTGTAAATCAGAAGCGTGGGATTGCATCGCTGTGCTGTCAGGTATGACAAGTGGAAGGTTGCTCCTTGCTGCACTAGACTCATGAAAGATGTTATCTAAACAGAGCTGCTCTGAACTGGTCGGACTTGCTTTCTGTGATGCAGGAGTCTTTGTCTTTTCATGGGTGAGAGGTCTGCAGCAGTCCATCAAAGTAGGCCTGTGTTCCACTTTTGGGACAAGTGACATGATTGCCTTTAAAAGATCACATTGAAATTTGGTTATCTGATAGTATCAAAGTGTATGCATGAAAAGGAAAACACAATAATTCACAATGGGAATAAAGCTAGGAAGTTCAAGATTCTGGGTTTATTTTGTTAGTTTTTTGCTGCTGTGTCTACGGGATGCCACGTTCAAGCACTGCAATTACTGAGTGCACTTTTCTACACTATGGCTGCTGCACTTTACATATTCTAATGATCTCATAATTAATGCAATCTATGTAGCTCAGTAAAAGAGACATCCTAATTGTGCTAGTGAAGCTACAGGTAGGGATTAAAAAGTCACCAGAAGTATTAAAGCTTATTTGTTACTGTTAGGGCTTTGTAAAAATAGTACGCTGCAGTTCAGGCATGAGGCTTACTGCATGTCTGAGAACTTTCTTGGCACAGTTAGCTGCTCTTTAAGAGTACTGCAATACATTCAGGTTTAAAGTACTTGAAGTTCAAGTGCTGCACTTGGAACCTCAAACATGGGTATTGCCCATCTCGGAGTATATTTTGGCTGAACAAATACCCCTGCACCACCATTGGCACTGCTTTCAGAGCATTGTGTTCATTAGGCCCAGGATTTGCCTTGGGTGCAGCGTTGGCAGCTGGCAAGGTGGCAGGAACACCTGACAGGTGGATTGGCGGGCCCAGCTAGCCGGGGGAGCATCGAGTGATGGATGTCCAAGGGCTTTGTGTTTGCAACAGTTGCTGTTTAAATTGCGCTTTTCTCAAGCCCATACACGAACTGCTTACCTAACAGTATCTTCCTAAAACTGTTTCAGTTGTGCTTGTGATTAAAGTGAGACATCATGTCCTTGATACATTTGGCTAGCGGTGTTTAAGACTTCATTTATACAAAAACAGTTTCTTCAGGTTGCATGGGATGTTCCCAAGTTACTTTTGCAAATAATTACTGTTGTCATAACACTTAATCTCAAGTGGATCTCAGGGTAGTGCTTCTGATTTGCTGGACTTCTATGTTAGTTGGTTCTGAGGATTTAACAAAGGTGATTTAGTTTGGATTCATGTTTCAAAACTGAACTATTGCTTACAATGCTTCATATAACCATATGTTCGCAATTTGATAGGTCCAGGTGACCTTGGATGTGCTGGGGCTGTGGTCAAATAGTATTACTGAGAAATTGTTTTATATTTTAAAGACTAAATTACTTTTGTTTACTAGAGCTCTCCTCCATTAGTTTTACCATAGGAGGAAAAATGGGAGAAACAGTGCTCTCCAAGGAATGTTTGTTGACTAAATTTAGGTTTATTAGAAATAAGTGCATTTCCAGTGAAGAAGCACTTGTGACAACTTGATGAGCTAAAAACAGTTGGCAAGGGAAGAATGTGATCTTGAAGGTAGGAAATAACTTTCATGCTTGAAGGTGTAGAAGCAGCATGAACTTTTGGAGGAAGTTTAGGATTGAATTATTTTGTACTTTTCATCGTAGGCTTCTTTGAAGTGCTGAGGCTGAGCTTTGGGACTGCACACCATGGAAGTTCTTGTCTAACATTCCTTATGTTTCTCAGTGCCCTTGGTGAAGCAATTCTATAGCTAGATTCCTTAAGCATAGGTAAAAGAGCTAGTGTCATGCAATTTAAGCTTGAAATATTGAGTGAACTTGTTTCCTTATTGTTTCCAGCAATAAAGGATTGCTGAGTATTTTCACTGTCATAAGAAAAAATACAACAGAGATGTTGATTATTAACAACTGTAGCGGATTATGAAAATAACCACAATTTACAAAGAGACAAGAAAGTATCTGATAACATCTTACTGGTCAAACCAATGAAATGCCATAGTCAGAATTAAGCAGAATACAGTATTTTTTGAATTTTCTGCTGATTTAATAGATGTGGTGTTGCATGCATTTAAAATAAGAAGTGTAGAGATAGTGTGAACTGCATGAAGGCAACCTCGTATTCAATTATTTGTTTTCAAAGCAAATATTTGTGAAGTTAATTGCCTAATTGTCTGCAAGTGACAAGAACGGCAAGGTCTGAAACAGCAAAGTGACCAGAAATAAAAGCATTCAGCTAGAAATCTGGGCTGCATTGGGCACTGTAGCCTTCTTAAAGGCGAGCTCATGAGTAGAGCGTTGCTGTTGTTGTATGTAGTCTGTCTGTGGCAATTTAAGTCAACATATCTTCGACATGTCCGTGTTCTTAGTTCATCCTTTCAAGCGTGTTCAGATGCTTGTCTGTCAAAGGCCACAGAATTTTGTCAGTGCTAGGAGTTGCATAACTCCTTTGTGAGTAATTACTGGCAGTGACATGGATGACTCAGCTACCTAGTTCTGTGTATCTCTGAAATCTCCACAATTAGGCAGTGTTATGCTAAGGAGAAAAAAAAATGTAATCGTAGTTGTGCATAACGTGTGAATTGAGGGCCTTCAGCCGTTGCAGCAGTGTCCAGTCTTCGTAAAGATTTACAAGAAAGAAGGGCCTTAAATGAAGATGAGAGAAGTAAGCACAGTAATACACCTAAATGGAAAACAATTAATGTCTTTCTGCATTGGAAAGTGCTGCGATAGTGTTTGATATATTGCTTTGGAACATAGCTGTGGAGGAGTTCTGAGTCTCCGGAAGGGCTGGGGCTCAGCTGAGGTGGCTCAGCTCAGTCCCTGCAATCTTTCCCATCCCTCTAGATTTCTGCAACTTGTTAGCTTCTGATGTATAGAAGTTCAGTATGTATGTGGACGTAGTGCTGCATTACATCAAGAATAAAACTTGAAATACATTGTTTTCATCAGTGCTCTATCTAGAAATGAGTTGTTGCTTTATGCGCTGGGCTGTGCAGCTGCAGCCTGCTCCCTGCCAGGCAGTGGTGTCAGGGGCTGCAGGCCTTGGTGAACTTGGCAGTCCCTGTGCTCATGGCTGGGGTTTTGGCTTGCTGTGGTGGTAGCAAGTACAAGACATGCGTAGATCTGCATCAGATAATGGAGAGGATCAAAATGTTCCCTTAAAATCAGTAATTACATGTTGCTGAAGGTTTGATAGCCTGTCTGAATGTACCCTTCATTCTCCACCGGAGAAGAGCTCTGTAACTTTGCCTAGGAATTACGAAATTAGGAACGCTTTTTTTAATGGTGGATGGCTCTGTCTCCCTGTGCCACTGGTATATTTAAAGTGGGTCTGAGTTATCTGGCCTCTGTGGCAGGGCAGGGGAACAAGCTGGCCTCCAGCGCAGCCCGGCCCTGTGCACAACCTGGGGTGTGTGCCTTGTCCCTCCTGAGGGCGTGTGAGCTCTGCTAACAAAGAGCCCTGAATGCAACCCATACGTGTACAGCAAGAATGCCTAGCATTAAAATATAAACAAAAACCTATAATAATAGTATCTATTGCATTGGGAAGTTGTGGATGTCTTATAGTAAGTCCTTTAAGCTTCAGTTCCTAAAGTTTTTAGACAATGCTTAAAATCAGTATTAAAACTATCTATCTGCTTGAGTGTACGTAAAAGCCCAAAATTTCTTAGTTCAGACTAATGAAATGACAGTTTGCTGCTAATTAAATTAATGCAAACTCTTTGCAGATGTAATTCAAAATAAGAGAAGAACAAATGCGGTCATCTTAACACTTTTTTCCTAAGTCATTTTTTTCAAAGCCTTCAGAATAAGGGGCTTGTAATGAAGCTTGCTCTCTTAACATCTTGGCACAAGCATTTCAGGAAATACTTCTGTGACTCGGGAGCTGAAGTGTGTCCTGTGCCATACTGTTTTTCATTGCAGTGAGGTGCTTTTGGTAACCATTTATCTGGCCTGAATTTACAGGTGTTGCAAACCATGATACATTCAGTGTGTAAACAGTTAAAATGTCCTCAGTGTGAAAGCATTATATTTAGTTAGATAGTTCAGATCTTTGGTAATTCTGAGATTCCTCTGCTCTGCCACAATTGTCTGAGGGAAAGCATGTGCAATACTATGCAAACCTATTACTAGTCCTCAGAAGCTTAGATATTCTCCTGAGGTAATATGGTGCAGTTCCAACAAGTCATGAGACCCATTGCATTAAATTAGAAGGCAGGTTACACTGAGCTAACTCAGAGAGAAATCTGCACTACAGCATTGGGTCTCAGCCTGCACCTCTGGTAAGCTTCTTACCTGCCACCTTGTCTGACCTCAGCTTTGTTTTCATCTTTTTATGTAGTGACTTCTGTTAATCTTTATACTGATCAACAATGTGGAGTATTTAGTTTTGAAAGTTTCTATTTGGAAAGCGTTGATGTTGTTTGCCTCAGTGTCTGAGTTTAGTTTGTATCTTAGTGCAAGTTAATCTTCAAAATGCTTGGCTAATTGTAGAAGTTCAGAAGTACTGAACAGTAAAACGATTCAAGGATGAAAATGTCTTTCAGAAAACTGGTACTTGTTTCCTTTCGTCTGGTCTCTATGAATAGAGAGTGTTTTCTAATTCTCAGTAATAAAGTCAATTTCTGTGTTCATAGGTGTTCAGAAAGTAATTGCACATTTAAAAGTTTAAATAGATCTGTCCTTTATATGTTTGTTTATAAATATTTGAGTTTAAATCACTAAAGGGGATCTTACTTGGCTCAAGAAGCAGAATTTTGCACTTTTTTCTGTAAAGGTGGGAACTGAGTGTGAATTACTTTTTTTCTTTTTGTAGAATGTGAGGCAGTGAAATCTTCTAGTTACTGAAATCTGACCAATAGAAGTAATTAGGCAGAGTAGTAATATTTTGATTTTTGTCATGGAATGCTTTTTAACTGAGCAACTAGCAAGTTTGTGATTTCTTTAAACTACTAGCCCTTGGGTTGTGATATGATAGGCACGTTTAGTTTTTTCTCCTTTAAATGATGACCAGGATTCACAAACAAATAAGCCAGAAGTATAGTTGTCTGTGTGTCTGTCAGGCAGTGAAAGTAGATTGATGTGCTTGAGCATAAAATTCTTTGGACTCAAGGTTGGCGGGCATCCCAGTATTTGTAATTGTAGAGAGACTGGCTGGGGGGGGAGGGGGAAGCAACAATGAAGGGGGAAAGTGTACGATAGGAAATTATTAATTAACATTGACATTTGATTATCTGCCATAAAAATCCAGTAACTTGCTGTATTTGATTTGCCGTAATGTTGAAAGGATGCTTGCATGGCAAGCTCAGAAACTAAGCAGATCAAATAGCATACGGGTTTTTGATTCATAAGCTTGTTCCAGCAGCGATAGTGAGATTATCTGGAGTTAAGCCTCTGTTTCCATTGTGTATCTGCAGTCCTGGTGGCCAATAATATTGGTTCCAGAGCTTAAATTTAAGTAACAAAACTTGGAAAATCTTTATCTTATTTAAAGAGTCAAAACGCGTAGTAAATGAAGTGCAGGTCTGAGTGAGGAGTTGTCATGTTTCTGAATACCTGGAGTGGAGTCCCTTTTCCTTGCTGTTTTTTGGACAACTTTGATGGGCTTCATGTTAGTTTACGCTTGAATCTATTCTATGAAAATTGTGAAAATAAATGAGATAGCACTGAGGCATTTGAAATGAGATTGGCATTTGTATCTGGTCTGAACTTTTGCATCTTGCAATTAATTAATTCATTACTAAGTATAGTGGGTGTTCCTTTCTTTCCAAGTATCTAACCAAAAGAAGGCATGCAAAAAGAAATTATGCAGCACAAGAAATGCATTGGCTTCTGTAGTGTGTGCAAGGTTTCTGCTTCAGGTGTAGTAGGTTTGTGAATCCCCTGGGAGAATCGAGGGGCGATGCATGATGCATATACATGACCAACAAGTGCTAAATATGCCAGCTCTTGTTTAAGCAGATGGATCTTCTGTTATATACTCCTCTGGATTTGTGGTTAATGTGAATAGTGTGTGTTATTTATGGTTAAAATAAATGGAAATACAAAGAAGAGCTGGAGTAACCAAAGCCTCATACTGTGACCTCTGATTACTTTTGTCAGTGAGAATACAGTCTAAAAATAAGTGCTAGCATCTTGATACAGAAGTTGGAGATCTAGTGTATCAAAGTCATTAATTTAGGACTCTAAAGGCTCTCAAAAGTGTTGAGGTCAAATTTAGGCTCTCAAAGCCATGTTTGAAATGAAGAGCCCTTCTGGGAGGAGCAGTGCAAGTAGTTGAGGATATGCTTAGATGACACAACCACAGCAGCATAAACCTGTCCTTTCAGCCTGACTCGTCTGTCAGGTTTTCTGTTCTGTTCTTAAACAGGCATGGTCTGTACAGTGTTTTGAGATTCTTTGCAATTCTGTGTCTTACCCATCCACATATTAGAAGTTATACTGTATTTTGGCATCTTAGGCATGTATTTTACATAAATTCAGAAGTACAAGACAAATCTGTCATCACCTGGTCAAGAACTTACTTGCTTCAACTCCTGTTGTCAAGAAAAAGGTAGTTTCGAGTTTGTGTGTCTGATTTCTATTTAGTATTTTCTTATGTGGGATCTGTGCCACATGAAGGTAGTTGTGCTGAGCATTTAGCATAAACAAATTAGCAATTATCACTAGCAAAATCCATTGCTGGCTTCACCTATTTTTATCAGGTATTTCCAGTTTATACTTAATACTTCAGGTGCTAGAACAAAGCATGTCCTTTGAGTTTTATATTTTTTTCAGTCGTTGAACACCATCAAATTCTTTGTTACTTAAGAAGACCTTAAGCTCAAGAACTCAATTTATAAATTAAACTTTTTTTATTGGTGATTGAAGTGGGGGCATTGTGATTATTCCCATTTAAGACCATGCCACTTATTTGCTTCTCTCCAGAGGCATATTGTACCTTTTGCCTCTTGAAGGTATTATTTTGGTAATCAATCAACCAATATTTTAGTATACAGATCTGCAGTTTGTGAAGTACTCCACTGGATTTTGAATACCTTGTTTGCTAGGTATTTAAATCGTCTTTGCTGCTACAATTTTTTTTTTAATTACAGAAATAGGTAATGAAATATTTTTTCTGTGAAGTAAGAATTCTGTGGTGCTCATTCCGTTCCACCCTCTGTAGTGCATGTCCTTGCTCCTTAAAACTGCTTCTGGTGGTTTTTTTTTTCTGTTTAAACTGGAACTTAATTTTCAGCAGCAGACTGCAGGAGTTTAGAAATGCATGTGAAAAGCATCTGCAACATAGATTTTGTGCAGAATAGAAGAACTTTGTGTTAGCATCATCTTGTATGAATGGTATCTGCAGTTCTTAGAGAAGGAATTCTAAACTAATTCAAATTAAATACCACTGAAGTGACACCTACAAAGGGATCTATAAAAAGTAGTAGTAGTTCTTGTTTAACGCTAAAGTTTTAAATTACAGAACGGAGACCAGCAAATTTCACGTGTTCTAAAATGTAAACTAGTCACATTAACTGTTGTTTTTTTTTCCCAAAAGTATTTCATCTTACTGTATTTTTCTTCTTCTTCCTCTATCCCTCTCCTTTCCCTCTCCAGCTAAATGGCCTTAAAATGGCAGACGAGCCTATGGAAGAAGGTGAACCATATTCCTACCATGTAAGTATATTTGATAGATGTTCAGCTTAAACACTTGTTAGCATAACTTTCTTTTGAAGAGAAACATATATGTTGTCTGCTCTGTGGGTTTGGAACTTGTCATTTTATTTGACCAGGTGTGAAGAGATTCTGTCTCTAAGATTTTGAAAATCAGCATTTGTGTGGGGGCCTAAATGGCTTGTTTGAGAAAGCTGGCAATGTGAGGCAGTGCTTTATGGAAGGCAGTTCCTCTGTACTGAAGTGAACATTTACAGAGCATTTACAGGCTCAGGAAATATTCAGTCCAACCTTGAACCTTTTATACACTGTGTTTAGTGCTGCTCTTGCTATGGAAGAACAGATAATGGTGTGTTTCTTGCAATGTGGTTGCTAACATTTATTTTGAAGATAGCAATTCACTTTTGTAACAATATGTTCATTTCACATTTAAGTAGAAATATACTGGCTAATCCTTGTTTAGCAAGACTTCTGTCCAGTGCCTCAGTAACTTGCATTTTCAGGAGATGCTGAGGATCATTGTTCTTTACATGGGAAAACTGTCTGCCATTTTTGAACATACTCACCTTGATATTTTTAAACAGGATTATCGAAGAAGGTATCAAGTAAATCTTGCACGTTGCTTTGTATTGCAGCAATATATTTTTAATTAAATGATTTAGGGAATAAACTTGGAGATAGGAAACAAACAAGCATCACGTTTCTGGTATGGAATAAGCAAATAAACCTTCTGCCTGGTCATCATCTTTCACATAGCAGAGAAAGATGAGCAGTGGGCTGTGTGTCAGTCTTTCACTGCACATGAACCAAAAGGATGTTGCTGAGCTTGTTTGTTAGGTGCTTGGAGCTACATACCAGTCAAGCTGTAACTAATAAGATGGCAGAAAGCCATAACTGATTGTGGCATTTCTTTCAGCGCTTTGTCTTCTGTGTAAGCTGCTGGGAATAGATACCTCTTTTGCAAGGCAGCTCACAGAGGACAGGTACCTGAAACTGCAGATTTGCTACTTGAGCAGCAGAGCACATCAGAACTGAATTTGCAGTTGACGGAGACCAAACTAGAAGTGGAAGTGAAACTGGCTTGTATATTTGTTCAACTCTTTATCTGCTCATTTGCTATTGATGATGCAGAGATCTTTTTAAACCTCAGTCATGTCAATTTCTAGGGATTTAATGATAAATAGCTGAATAGTATAATAGCTAAAATAGTATAGACATCCTTCGTAAAGGCAAAACTACTATAAAAATCATCTTATACATCTCAAGTTAGTCTTTATTTGCATTGAAAACATTTTTCTCCTCAGTCACATTTGGAAATACTGTGCCCACAGCAACCAAATGTGACATCACAGGCTAATGACTGGAGGTGGGTGATAAATGAAAGAATAGAGGAACTCTTAAATTTCTTTTCTCATGCGGAAGTTCATGGTATTAAGCAATACAAATTGAGATGTTGAGGTAAAAAGACTTCTGAGTAAAGTTCACATGCTTCATAGAGAGAACTAGCAGTTAATATTCTTGTTCAGCCTGGTGTATAACAGAGGAACTGCTGCTTTCTGTCATCAGGCGACACAAACTGCTAGTATTTTTCCCTGCTGTACGTCCAAGGTTGTGGGTTATTTAAAAAAAAATCTTTAATGTAAATCTATATCTGCACAGTCTGCCAGATGGGATGGATGGATAGAATAAAGTTGGGATGTATGCACTGTAACATCAGTGTATGTCAGCTGTTTTTTTTTCTTGTTAAGTAAGAGGAAGTAAAGTAGCTTAGAGTGTTAATTTGAGAGTTCACTTTGTTATGCAGCAGTGCCTTCTGCTGACACCCACCTGTGCCTGGGACGCAGGCCTTTTCCCTGATAGAGTGGAACAAGGACTGCTGGGGAGGGGAAAGGACTCTAGCAATAGCACTGCACTATGGTTTGTGAATTTACAAGGACATTGCCCATACTTTTTCTCATTGAAGGAAATGCATCCACATTTGGATGTTCAGATTTCTGCCTGGATCTTATGTATCACATGACGTAGAAAATTGCATCTTGATATGTTTCAGTCTGATAATGTTGATTGTAAGCTTTCATGCATGGTCTTAAGCTGCAGGCCTTCCTGTAGCCAATCATAGAAAGATGTTGTTTGTTAAAGCAGTTATTTGAAGTTCTCTGTCCAGTGGCATCCTCACTGAAGGAAAGCAATGCGCTGTAGATTGGGGGGGTGTTTATTTCTTTTTTCTCCCCTGGTCTGCCTTTACTTAAAAGATTTTAAGGTGAAGAAAAGATAGGTAACTAATAATTTCTTGGATACCTTCAAGACATGAAAGTACTACTGTTTCTCTGTTTGTGGGATTTTCTCTTGTAATTGGGTTTTATTTGCTGCATGTGAGATGTATTGGTGTTTTTGTAGGACCAAGAGGTACCTTGTGCCCCTTCTGCTTGCAAGCTCAGGTTGCTGTTGCAGACTTTGGCATATAATTTGAAGGGTGCTTATTTTGACATCTCAGTTGTTTGGCTTCCAGAAACTTCTTAGACCATAAGTTTTACAGAGCTGAAATACCTATTTTCATCCTGGGTGATTGTCTCTTCATGTCTGTAGCTGCTATGCCTTACTTTGCTAAAGACTAAGGCAGCAGAGAAAAGGTCAACAGAACGCTAAATCTGTCCCTACCTCTCAGCATTGCCCTCAGCTTTCTGAGGGAGGATGCCACACAGAAGCTTTTCCATGAGCCCTGTACCTTAGAGAGCACTTCATCTGCTGAGAATCCTTTCATCTGTACGTGAGAATACATGATTCATGTATTATTTATGCTCTTCAAACAACATGGAGTCCTTTAGCTAGAGTAGTAGATGACCATATTTATTACTTGCTGCTGCAAAAAGCAATAATTATGTAAAATGACGAAATTCAATTTAGCTTTCATTAAGACTATTTCAGGAAAGGAAAGGATGGGAAGAGCAATCGCTGGGAAAATGAAAGGCCGCTAAAGCAAAGGTGAAGCACAGAAGGATCATCTCAGGCTCAGTTTAAAAATCTGTACGTTTATTCTTTTCATGTAGGAAAACTCATGTTGCTCTAGTTGTAACATCTATGAGTAGAGGATTCAGCTGCTATTCAACTGGGTGAGAATTTGATTTCATTTTAGAAATTTTAAACTTGCATTTTTTTCAGAAAGTATAGATGGAAACCTTCCCATTTGAATGGCTTTCTTTTAGGCCTTATTACAACTTCAAATATTTTAATAAAAGAAAAGCAAGCATTTACTTGCAGTTCTAATAAGAGTTGATTAATTTAGGACTTTTCATTGTTGTGTCTTGTTTACTTTGAAATAATAGGATGAAGGAAGTGTGAAAGAGATTCCCATTACCCATCATGTGAAAGAAGGATGTGAGAAAGCAGATCCAGCACAGTTTGAACTACTAAAGGTCCTTGGTCAGGGATCGTTTGGAAAGGTAAGACAACAAATCTTGTTCTCATCTGATGCCCACTTTGAAACCAGCTTTGTCTTGTTAGTGGTAATGCTGGCAGGAGTGTATGTTACTAGAAAAGAAAGAATCTTTCTCCAGACCTGTCCAGACTTTGAACCTGGGAAGAATGAGATCAAGTACAGTTCTTGAGGAAGAATGACAGTGCTATAGCTGAGTCACTGATAGTATTTGAAAAGAAACTGACAAAGCGCATATTTTTCCAGTCTGAAGGTGTAAAGGGAGCACTATTTATAGCAGGACATCCTATCTTGTCAGATCCAGATAGGCAACAGCATCAGTCTCTAGGCAGAAGGACAAGTAGCAAATCCGTAGGAAGTCTGCCTTGAAAAGTTATGGCTTGCTTTGACTGAGCCACAGACATGCCTCTGTTCATCTCAACTGATGTCTGCAGCTACATGGAAGCTATGGCACCATAGCAAAAGATTTTAGCACTTGGTTTGAAGGCTAAGGGGTGTTTTTTATGCAACGGCTCTGAGGCGTTCTGTTTGCCCAGCGCCATGGTTATTTGAAATAAAATCATGCTATCTTCAGCTGTCTTGGGGCTCTTGTGTGGTGTGGACTGGATTTAATCTGTTCAGTGGTCTCATGTTCTCTGTAGTTCTAATTGATGCTTGGGAGGCACTAGTGGTGCAAGAAGCATTGATGGACATGTACCAAATAGCTTCACTAAAAGATAAATCATCTCTGTACAAGTGTAAATGTTTGGTTCTTCCAGAAATGAGAAGGCTGTATTGATGTAGATACAGAGGAATGATTGTGGGAATTTGGAACTTGAACTGAAGTAACAATAAAATAAATAACCTTGGAGGTGTTTCATTTTCTTTATTTTGCTGTATTTGTCAAGAGACCTTCAGTTACAGGCACTATGTGAGAAGTTATTTAAATAGATTATAGAAGAAATGTGGCAATTCTCCTACTGTAATTTTTTGTAATGTACTTCTTGCTGTTACATTGCAGACATGAAATTAAAAGTGGCTCAAATGCTAATTTGAAACACTAGTTACACTATTAATCCTATTATATAAATAGCTAATTTATTTTAAAACCAGACTTTTAAACTAGAATTCTGCAATGCTTGTAAATTGTATTTTCTTCTTTGGAAAAATACATAAAGATGATTGCTCTTTTGCTGGTTTTGTTTTTTGTCTTGTGGCAAGAACAAACCTCTGAGTTGCGTGAGAGGTGAAAAGTAATTCAAATAATTAGGAAGGTGTCCTTTGAATAAGAAAGAGGTTAGAAAATAGCCTTTAAAGTAGTTTCTTAATATTTCTTAAGCTGTCAAACATTTCTTTACCTGAGAGAGTTGGTATATTCAAATCCCTCCTGTGCTTTGACTCTTTAGACATTGTGGCTCCATGCTCTTGTTCCTCTGAACTTAAGACATCCAAGCTATCTCAGGGTTCAGCACATTTGGTACCAGACATCCTATCCCTGACTCGGGGAGTTTCTCATTTTACAGTTCTCAGAGTTCTGATAGCTTTAGGAATGCTCTTGCTCAGAACCTGGTGAGCTTGGTGAGATGTCTGTTTGGAAGCTTTTTAAAGCCTGGCAGTAGTTGGTTCAGGAACCAGCTTTAAGAACCAGGTGGTTATTGTCACGTTTCAGAACAGGACTAGTTTTATCTAGTGTTTGTTGCTTTCTGTTTAGAAGAGAAACCAATGAAGATAGGTGCCTGCTGCCTTGGCGATACGTGGTTTCTCTCTGCAGTTCATACCTCCCAGGCCTTTTCTTTCGGATTCAGCAAACACAAGGCTTATTTCCTCTGGCCCAGTGTACTGCTACAGCATCTGAAATGAAGGATTAAACCTCATGTCTCTTACCGAGCTTCTCAGTTCAACTTCTGATAATGTTCTGAGACTTCAGTGTCCAGTCTGTTGAAGATGGTCTTTGATTAGCTTATGCACATTGCTTTGTGCAACATGTCTGTTTTAATTTGCACTTTACAGTTGGACAGGCAGCCATTACACCTCTGTGAGATGTGGGATTAGGTGAATTTGTCTGTGAATTAAATGGCGCTGAAGGAATTTTCACAATAGCATCTATTTTAGGTCCTTATTAGCTAGTATTTGCAACTAGAACATGAATTCCTTACGTGATCAGAAACTGCTAGATATTAAGCATTAGAATATTTGTTCAGGCTTATTGATGTTTTAATTTGTATTGTGAGTATAGTGATCTTATCTGATGTTTGAGTTACTGCCTTGACTATTGAGCATCAACATGGAGCAGTGCTGTAGATCAATCATTAGGCAAAACATTAATAAAAGCTTGATAACCAGGAAATATGATATGACTTCTTATTTCAGGCTCTCAGTAGAAAAAGAACATTTCTTCCAGCCCTACATGACTTCGTCAGTTATGTACAGTGTATGAGATTCTGATACCAGAATGAGCTTACAAGCGTGTCTCTTAATAATTTCTGGATATTTAATCACTTCTAAAGAAGCATATGTGTAAATAAATCAAATATCAAGGAAAATCTGAGTCTAAGTGATACCAGAGACAATTTGAGGTAGCTCTTCATATTCTCTTGTTATTTGAATATAAAAACTAAGAGGGGGGGAAAGTTGCTCAGAACTAAATTGTTATTATAGCAGCAATTATTAAGAACAGAAGCACTTACTAATCAATTTATAAAACTGAAAGACCTAGTCGTTAGAATATTAGTTGGTGGAGATGCATGTATTCGTGCTGCATTTTCTAATTAACATTATAAGTTTCTTAGTATTAGGTTATATACCATATAGTGTAAAAACCCCTTTGGTAAGAGTGGGAAAACCCATTGCTGTATCTTTTTCAGAGGGAGGGATTGCTTTGATCACAAATAGTAAGGTTTCCTTGCCTTTCTCTCACCATTCTTACAAAACTGATTAACATAACATGATGTGTACTTGGATCTCAAGTCTTAAGCCTCAAAAATCTTAGACTAAGCAATGGCAGACCAGATAGTCCTGCTATAGTTGTTTTCAAGGAAGTAAGAAAACCTCATGCTATCCAGGTATTCTATTTGATAAACATCTACTGGCTATAGGAAAGAATGTACTATTGAAGAAAGGTCTGTGTGCTTAAAAGAACTTGGTAGTGTATGTGCCTTTAACTTGACCAAGGTAGTGCAATTTTGTCTTTTCCTTAGAAGTGAATGCTTAGGGAAGAATACCAAAAGTTGTCTGAAAGTACTAAGAGGCCTGCAAATGCTTTGTGGTAGTTTTCTAGTTGCTTATCAATCTTGCTTATGCAAAAGGTCTTGTTGCAAATGTTTCATCTTTTCATTTTGTGGTGTTCTTGAGGAGTGGGATGGTGGCTAGGGATATGTTCTCTGTTCTCTGTCAGTACTGATGAAGTTAAAAGTAAGTGTTTAAAAAAAAAAAAGAGAGAGAGAAAAGGTTGATTTTAATATACATGTAAAATATTTCAAGTTGTGATTTTAAAGGCAATGTTTATATTACTAGGTCTTCCTTGTAAGGAAAATAATTGGTCCTGATGCTGGACAACTTTATGCAATGAAAGTATTGAAAAAAGCTTCTTTAAAAGGTTTGTCTGTTTTATTTAAACTTCATAAAGTTGGTTTTAAATGTGTCTTAAAAAATAGTTCTTTGATAAAGTACTTAAGAACAAAAATGTGAGCTCAAATCTGACCAGATGGCTTAATTATGTAGTAAAATGTCCTTTTTTCAGATTTTCAAACTGTATTATGTAATTCTGCTCAGTTTTGTGGTTTTTTTTTTTTTTTTTTTTTTTTTTTTTTTGCATTAGTGAACTGAGTAAGTGAGCTTAAACATTCAAGTTAAACTCTATTCTGGCTGAAATTCAAGTCATTAATTTTCATAGGTGCCCTAGTGAGGTAACTTAGAGATTTGTGGCTTTCAGGGGGTACTTTAATGGAGGCAATCCCAAACAAATGGGATGCGTTAGTACTTGAAGGGGGATAAAGTAATCTTAACAGGTGGAACATATGTATTTAGTACAAATAGTTCAGAAGTTAAACTTAGTTAAAACAGGAAGCTGAGACAGGTAAGGAAGAAAAGTCAGTTTTGATGTCTGAAAACACGTTCCATGGAAGACTTAAAAGTTAGATATGCTTTGTGCTAGTTAGATAACAATGCTTTGTGCTGTTAAAAAGGTATAAGTATTTTGGACAGTAAAGATGTTCCAGATTTCTGTTCTGTTTGTATTACACCCATTAAATTTTGTTACTGGTGCTCTTTTTTTTCCTCAGTTCGGGATAGAGTTCGTACGAAAATGGAGAGAGATATATTAGTAGAAGTAAATCACCCATTTATCGTCAAACTGCACTATGGTTGGTATTTTGCTTCAATTTTTTCATTACTTGAAGTGGTTTTAGCAACCTTAAGTAGCAAGGCTGAGAAAAGAATGTGTGTGTGTGTGTGTGTGTGTGTGTGTGTGTATATGTATTGTGGTTTAACCCAGTGAATTGCTTAAAAAATAATAAAAAAAAAAAACACCAAAACTTTAAAAGCAAAAAGAACAAACAAAGCAATTAGGTTATGCATCAATTGCTCACCACCTGGTGACTAGTGCCCAACTAGTCCCTAAGCAATGGCAGCTCCCCTCTTGGCCAATTCCCCCAGTCTTACTATTCAGCATGACTCCATGTGCCATGGAATATCCCTTTGGCCAGTTTAGGTTAGCTGTTCTAGCTCTATGCCCTCCCAGCTCCTTCTGCCCTCAGAGCATCCTTGCCTGTAGGGCCACATGAGAAGCTGGAACACCCTTGGCCTGTGCAAGCACTGCTCGGCAGCAGCTAAACAGAAATGCATTGTCAACTTTATTTTCATCCTAAATCAGCAGCATGACACTAGGAAGAAAATTAACTCTATCGCAGGTGAAACAAGAGCCTTAATATTAAATTTTCAATAAAGTACTTTTGAAAACTCTTCTTAAGAGTTCTGCAGAGACTTCTACATTTGAGTTAGACCAAAACAGCCATTAACGTACTTAGTTTCCCTGTTTGGCAAAGGAGAAATTAAACAATATTGTTTTAACAGTCTCTTATGACTAAGATTGTGTTCTTGTGAAGAAGCAAGCAAGGAGTCATTGATTAAAATTAAGCCTTGATTAGCAACTTATGTAATTTTCATGTTGGCTACTGAATTGTCAGCTCCAAAACAAAAGCATTGTTTCATCGAAGTCTCCTTGTTGTAAAAACATTCAGGTTTGTTTGGTAGATCACCTTCGTCACACAACTGTTGATTTTTATTTTTTTGAAAGCCTTTCAGACTGAAGGGAAGCTATATTTAATATTGGATTTTCTCAGGGGAGGAGATGTATTCACGCGATTATCCAAAGAGGTAAGTACCTACAATTTTATCTTAATTCAGTCATTCAGTCTTATAGAAGTTGCCTTTGACAGTATTAGGGTTCCTTTTTTTTTTTTTTTTTTTTTCCTTGCTGGTTGCCCTCATTATTCTGGTCATGGTCAAATTTTGAAGAACTTTGTTGTATTTTCCTTGCATATTGCAGAATAACAAGCTGTAACCTTAAATGTTTATTAGCTAGCAGCCTGAGCTTTTCTCTGGTATCTACAAGGGCCAGTTCTTTTGTCTAAAAATGTTTTGTTGCTTGGAAACCCAACTGAAGTAAGTTAAAATTCAACAAGCAGTTATATAGTTCTTGTGCTTGTAGTCAGTGTAGATGTTCCTTCAAACCTGCATCTCTAAGAGATTTCTTCTGCATTGTGAAATGAATCCCAGTGTTTAATCTCTCAAAGTTTGAGCATTTTTGAAGGCACTCCTCTGCCATCTAACTTTGGCACGTAACTGGAGCTATAACTTTTCATTTATGTTGCTTTCTTGGGAGAGAGTTACGGAGGAGGAAATGTGACACAGCCTGCCTCTTCCTTAGATTTGTCATAAAGTATTTTTTGTATTGTATGTATTTGTATTACCATATTTAAGATTTCTTTCTAGAAACCATATATAAAGCTCTAAATCTTTAATGGAAAATTTTCCAACAACTTTGCATTTAAAGAGCTTATCCAGCATTTTTAAAAAATGTAAATATGGAAGAAGTTACCCACTTTTTCCTCATTTAGGAAAGTATCTATCTGATTTGTTTTCTTTAATGGCATAGAGGTGGAGGTGGTTGTATCCTCAGTACCTAAGTCTATGAACTCCTCTACCCTCTTCCTATTTGAAAAAAAAAAAAAAAAAATCAAGTTTTACTAAATGTAATTTTTTTTTTTTTTAAGAAAATTGACCTTGGTAGAACATTGATCATCTCTAAGAAATGAGCTCTATTAATTTAAAGTTCTAAAAATAAAAATTATAAACTCTGTTAAGGGAATAGACATACTGTAGAAAGGATTATTGGAACTCTAGGTAGGAAAGGGGTCTGTCTCTGCTTTGACATAGACTGTCTGATTATAGAGGATGTTCTAGTAGAGTATGAAGAACTGTTCTTCTGCACTAACACAGCTAGGATTACTGACTATACTTTAACTAAGGGATGCAAGTTTATCTGTAATAAAGATAACTAGACGGCTGAATCAGCTGTGTACTCCCCTCAGGTATTAAAGAATTAATGATTGTGAGGTTATTCTCACAAACTTTATGCTTTTTTGAGGACTTCAGTTACCTGTTAAGATAGCTTCTAAATGTTTGCTATATAAATGTTTGCTATATCTATGTATAAGAGGAAATGGTGCCTGTTTTCTGTTATGAGGAAAGGATGTTTTCAAACATGCCTGTAATGCAAAGACAGATACATACAAATGTAAATTCCCCACAGCATTTCATACTTTCTATATGAGGATTATTTTAAGTTAATTGGGTTTAGTATGAGGTTATTAAAATGCTTTTGTTGGTGTTCTAAGTTCTAATGCAGGTATGGGAGTTTCAACTGTGGAAATTAAATGAGTAGTTAATGAGGTTTTCGTTGGTAAAATTTAATGACATTGACTTGCATTATATTTAATTTAACGCAAAGTAGTTTTTAAATGAAATTATTATTCCAAGGCTGTGGATTACCACTTAGCATTGTTATATTTTGAGATTTGCATTTTGACTGTTCCAAAGAATAATGTTATCTTTCCTTTTTGGATACAAATGAAAGATTCAACATTGCTATTAAAAAAAAAAAAAAAAAAAGTGAAATTTCTTGTGTGCTGTTTTTGTCATGTAACAACTTTATCATTCATACAATATGAATAACCGACACTGGAAATTGGAAACATTGGTAGTGCAACAGATTGATTATTGTGCAATTCAAAGTACTGATCAGTGTACTACTAAATCAGTAAGTCCAATGACTGTAATATGAAGTCTTATTACTTACTGTGCAGTTGAGATGGCTATTTTTGTTGCTAGTTCTTTTGAGAAATAGAGAATAGTTGACTTAATTTTTGGAATTGAATTTGAGGTTTTAAGCTTGCAGATTATTAGTTTATCTCATAATATCTAGAACTTGACAAAAGCCAAAGCAGACACAGTTATTGTATATGAAAATTAGTAACAACCAGCTGAGTGTTTTGGACAGAAAAAAAGCATCTCTATAAAATGTTGGGTATGCAAGTTCAGTTGGTTGTTCAGTGTCTTGGTAGGGCCTTTTAAATTTTAAGAGGGGATTAGGCTCTTCAGATCCTACTGCTAATTTTCTCATCCATTATTTTCACAAAATGTTTGACTTTACATCTAACTTTTTTCTGAATGCTTTTAATGGAAGTTGAAACACGTGGTGATAAAGGCAGAAAAATGGCTGCTTATATAAAAACTTAGGATGCAGTGGTAGGCAACTGTGTAGGATTGTGGCTGAAGGAATCCTAGAGGTCAGTAATACCAAATACAACAATTAAGTTAATTACCTTGAAAATTAGCCAATGCTCCGTGGTAACTGCAGTTATTTTTAAATATTGCAGATAGTTCTTGACGGTTATCATGATGATTAGTGTGTGTTATCATATAATATCTGTTAGGTACATTTCTGAATTATCATTTTATGAGTTACTGCTAAATCTTGTTTTGAAGTTAAGGCAGATAGGAAATTTTTTTTTTTTTAGATTGCAGTTTTAAAAATTGAAGACAAGATCAGAAGGTAAATCTATACAGTTCTTATTAGGTTATGTTTACAGAGGAAGATGTGAAATTCTACCTCGCAGAACTGGCCCTTGCTTTGGATCACCTTCACAGCTTGGGAATTGTATACAGGGACCTGAAGCCAGAAAAGTAAAGTAAAATGTATTTTACCACTCTTACGTGTATTTTGCTTGTTTGCTTTGTGTTTTCTGCTATAGTAATGTAAAAATTTGAAAATATTTTGGTAATTTTATTAAAATAAAATACATCTGTAACTTAAATGTAATACTGACTTTTTAATTTAATGATGGATGTTAGAGGAGATAAAAATTATGAACTACTACATTTTAAATGTTACATGAAATATTTCTGTTTATGTCTATTGGTGAATGTGAATTTTAATTTTCAGCATTTTGCTTGATGAAGCAGGACATATCAAGCTAACAGGTAGGTAACATTTATTAGTACAGCACTTTCTGTGAGTGTGTGTGTGTGTGTGTGTGTGTGTGTGTGTGTGTGTGTGTGTGTGTGTGTAAGCTTAATGAAGAACCCAAGAGATGTATAAGTAATAAATGAGGCCAGTCTGGTTAAAAGTTGCTGGTGAAGACTTTTTTCCTTTTTGTGCTCTTGGTGTAAAAAGGCTTTTAGATTATTATTATTATTATTGTTATTATGTTTTGGGCTTATCACTGTTTAAAAAAAAAAAAAAAATTTAGAAATTGCAGTAATGTGCTTTACAAGGAACAATGGAAATATGTCATCTAGAACTGAAGGATTTGGATATATGGAAAATATAAATGACTATGCATTTCTAAATATACTGTTTCGCTTTAAATGTAATAAATTTCATTTTATGTTTTGGTCTGTAGATACTGCTGTTAGATTCTGAGTGAAAAAACCTTTAAATTCTCAAAGACTTAATGGTGATGGAAAATTATAAAAGGCAACATTTTAAAAATTCTACACAATATACTTAAATTCAATCTTAATCCTTCCTTTTGAAAGCAAAGACTCATTAGGAATCCTTTCCCTCTTCAGAGAAGGGAACGCTGAGAGCCTTGTCTTGAGAATTGAACTAACGTCAGGGACTTTTTCCATCATTCAGTAGTACAGTCTACCTTCTACAAAATGCATTTATTTGTAATATTTTTGTGTATGAATTAAGCAGGTAGTAAGTAGGAAGTGAAAATTTCTGTTTATTGTAAGGTTCTGAGTAGGTAATGTTCAAAATACTGAGTTACTAATATTTTGAGTGGTAACACTGATGGCTAATCACTACTTTATAGAATGTCTCTGGCATATGGTGAACTAAATTTCTGATGTCTCTGGATATCTGCAGTGTCTTGTTTCATGAAGGATTAGGATAATGACACAATGTTCTTATAAGCAAGCAAACAGAATCTGTCAACGCTTTTATTTTGATAAGCTATTTACAGTATTGCTTTCTCTTAAAGTTCTTTACTGGCTGTGTTCTTGTAATGCTGTTGTTGTAGATTTTGGACTCAGCAAAGAATCAGTAGATCAAGAGAAGAAGGCCTATTCTTTCTGTGGTACTGTAGAATACATGGCACCGGAAGTAGTAAACAGGCGTGGGCACAACCAGAGTGCTGACTGGTGGTCCTTTGGTGTTCTTATGGTACTGTATGCTTTGCTGCTTACCTGGCTTAAGGGTCATAAATATGCTGCCGATGTTTGAAGTGAATGAAATAATGCCTAGAATAGATTTGTCCAGATTCAAGGAAGCTTAAGTGAGGGAGAGAGAAGTTGACAACTGGAGAGCTACTGAAATAGAAACTAATTTGAATAAAACTTTATAGCTGTACAGCACTGTAAGGAGTACTTGCTAGGAACCAAAAATCATGTACACGGTCCATTTAGTTGCTCAACAGTTGTCATAGTGTGAAACTTCAGTTTGTGTATTTATTCTCCATGCTACTTAAAAGCATAGAGTAAAAATGGATTATTAATTGTGTTTTTGTAAGAGTAGTGCCTAGCAGGCTAATTGTAGTGCAGCAGAGCAGTGAGCCAGTAATGCTAGCACTTACATGTTTGCTGTAATGTGTTAGAGCATCAGTGTGAAATATACGCATTGGCATTAAAAGTACTGTTTTAGAGCTTGTTCTTCTTGCTGCTTTCATGGTACAGCAACATCTAAAGTAAGGTTACAGAAGGCATTTTGTTACTCTACTTAAAGTAGCTTATGTAAGATATTCCAACATTATCGTTACCATACGTTTGCCACTATCATGTAAACTGCTGATTAAAAGCAATTTTGAGATTTATTGATTTTTTTTTTTTTAAAAATATCTTTAAAAGTTCATGCCAGTTTTCCTAATGTAGCAATGGGAAGAGTACACTACTTAGCACTTGAAGCGTCTGGGGGGAAAAATGTTGATTTAGATTAACATTTGTTCTTTTCAGTTTGAAATGCTTACTGGTACACTACCATTTCAAGGTAAAGATCGAAATGAAACTATGAATATGATACTGAAGTAAGTATATTTTATTACACTTTCTGAATTTCTAAAGAGTAATTTAAACACGTGTAACAGCTCTTGCTTGAGAGTATTAAAACTGGAACAGAAACACAAGCGCCCTGCACCCTCATGCACACGGAAATAAGGTTTAGATCCTAGATATGGAAATGCTGCTGAGTATCTGCAGGAATTAAAATCATAGGGATGAACTTTTATTTTCACTGTAGGATGTAATGAAAAATAATAATAGTACAGTGTATTAGAACAGCATTACTTGCCACTTCTGGTCTTATATATTGCTACTGTTACAGAATTCCTTGTTTTGTAAGCAGCAGTTAATCAGGTGTTTCTTTATGTACATATATATATGTATGGGGCACTTATGCGTTCACATTTTCATTTTACATTACCTCAGTTGCCACTTAACTTGTCTAACAGGACTAACTGGGTAAGCTGGTAACTTCTAAGGGAAGCTGTTAGGCAAACGTTCTCACCTTTGTTTGTGCTTAGTTAACAAAGAATTTCCTTTGGACCACATGCAGAGCCTTGGGCCTTTTGAGGGGGTGATAGTTAAGAAAGGGATGAAGGAGCAGCTCTGTTAACATGGTAGTTTGCATTTGTAGTGTTGCTTACTGTGAAAGGTTCACAGTCACTTCAGGGGCTAATAGCTAGTCAAGTAATTTGGAATTTGAGTTTCTTCAAACTTTATGTCTAGTTTGGTGACAACATACTGGTGACTTGAAGATATTTTTGAACTGCTTACATGTTCCAAGATAATTGTTTTACTTAGTTCTAGCATAAAACTTGTTTAGGGGACTTGGAGAGAGTATTATTTATTTTTAGTGTGTTTTTGTTTGCTTTTGGTAACCATTGATGTATAAAGTGAAAGTGAAAAGCAAATGAGTTAAATGTGTATACTGTGCAAGAACTTAGAATAAATCCTTAATGCATCATGTAATGCAGTGAAGCCACTCTTCTCACTACGATAAATTTTGTTTTCTTACTTTTTCTGTTTTCCTCTAGAGCAAAACTCGGTATGCCTCAGTTCCTCAGCCCTGAAGCACAAAGTCTTCTGAGGATGTTATTTAAAAGGAACCCATCAAATAGATTAGGTGGGTCAACTTGTTTGGATCATTGAAATGAAAATCAGTGGGCTGAGTTTGTTACTTAAGGAAAACAGCTGCTGGGGATTTTTCAAGCTTTGGTGTTGATGATCAGTAAAATTTGACTTCTGGTCCATTTCTTGGCAGCTTAGGTCATGAGTTCTTGCATCTGGTTAATGAATGATTATTTTCTTGAACCAGTGACTCTTTTAGCATTGAGAATAAAACTGACCAAGTATTGACATTCTGTATTTATGGGCTTTGTTTATTCTCATGTACCTCATCAGGGAGGCAAATATGCTTAGTGAAGTATTTTGTATCCTTGAAATATTTCTGATTTTTAGCAGTTCTTCCTATGAAAAAAAAAAAAAAACAAACCAACAACAACAAAAAAAAAAAAATAAAAAAACCAAACCTTACGCAAGATTAAAAAAAAAAAAAAAAACAACCAAAAAAAAAAAACCCAAACAAACAAACAAACAAAAAAAACACTAAGCATCTTTTCATGTAATTTTGTTCAAAGACTTCACCCAAAAAGAGTTTTTTAATTGAATATTTTCTTTGTTCAGGAGCCGGTTCAGATGGAGTTGAAGAAATCAAGAGGCATCCTTTTTTTTCTACTGTCGACTGGAATGTAAGTACAAAATGATCTGAATTACAGACATAATAAATATCTGAATAAAAGATAACACAAAATTATCTTTCAGTTTGTGTATGTGTCATAGCTTACAGGTATTTGTATCTGAATAGGATACAGTAAATACTGCAGTACTGCTGACTGTTAACATTCAGGCTTCTGCTGTAATCTTGGTTGGATCTGGAGCTGTAGTGTTTATGGTATACAGTAATTAATTATAAAGTGGGCATTTAATTGTTCAGTAATTAAAGTTGCAACATTCTGAATTTTAAACTGTCTCTTACAACATCTGTACTTGGTAGAGAGGGTGTTGGCATTCACTGTGTGCAAGAATCATTCTCTGGAATAAATGTCCATCCAGTTGAAGCACGTCTCTTGCCTTCTGTGCCAGGCACGAAACCTCACTGTGACTGTCGCTTTCTTTGGCTTGACTGTAGTTAGCTGTAGCACACTGCGGTCTGACTAGTCATATTCCACGCAGTTGAAGTATTGATTGTGGTGCTCTGAGTTGATCAGATTACTGTCTTGAGTTCATGGCTGCTTTCTTATGTTTTTATCACCTTGATGTGATGCCTTTTTTAGATGTGTTGCCCAGAAACATTTGCAACAAGTGAAGATACTCTGTAAACACTCCTTTACTATAATGCCTTTGAAAGGGTAGATGGAACAGTAGCTGTGCTGACCAGGCTACCTGCAATGCTAGTCAATACTGTGCTTAACTGTTTTAAAGCCTATTGTCATTGTCCTTCTCTTTTATTTACTTCTGAGAAGTTGGCTTTCTAGCTGTGCTTATGCAGCGTCTCCATAGAGAGTCCAGATTAGCAAGCAGAGTTTTAAGTAATGGGAGTATTGTATGTGAATGTACTTAGTGAGAGAAGACTGTTTTAATATGGTCTTAAGTTAGCTAGTGTTTTTTGGAGAGGGCTGAGCTGGAAATAAACACAAGCAAGCAAATTCAAAAACTCTGCCGTTCTGACTCTTGTATTTATTTGGCTATGGTGGTATTGATGAACACTTCTGTGTTTTATTTCATTTTCTTTGGGATGAGTACAGGTCTCTCTTTCTTGTATATTCCTGGTTTTGGCTAGGGGGAAGTACGTTCGTTACTGAAATATTACCTGCAGAGAGGTCTGACAGTGCAAGACAAATGCCAAGAAAAAACATTCTCAGAACTTCCTGAGCCTAGCATGGGGTTTTGACATCATTTAATGTGAAATTTTCTGTAACTATAAACTAGACTTACTTTGCTGGTTTGTTATCCTTTGGCAAAGCATTTTTTCTAAAGCCTATCGAGTGAACAAGAAGAAAATGAGGAGCCTTTTCTTTCTCTCATTTAGGCTTAGTTGAGTAGGTCAGGAAAAACCTGGAATAGTTGCTTTGGGAATTGGCAGTACCTTGCTAAAAGGAATGTATCTGTCACTTGTCAGAGCTGCTTCTATTCTGGGTCCAAGACAAAAGCAAAGACTGTATCCCACATCTTTCCAGTTTGGATATTTTGGGATGGTAGCAACTGTGTGAAATGGCAATGAACTAGATGTGAGATGAAGATGGAAGATGCGCTGTGACCGTTCATCTGAATAAGCGAGAGAAGAAGTAGGGGATAAGCGGCAGCCTGCTGCCCTAGTTTGAAAAGTGCAGACTTGGTAGACAAAACAGATTCAGAAGAGCAAGAAAAGAAGTATTGTTTGACTTGCTGAGTAATGTTTCCATAATGTTTCAAATTGAAGACGTATAAATATAACTTCATTTTTGCATGTGTATGTGCTTTTTCTGATTACTGTATTATTCACTCTTTCAGAAAACTGTTCTAATACAAGGTGATGCTTGAGTTGCCTTTAGCTTGGTGAAATTACAGCAACCAAAGTTTCATTTACTCTTAATTAAGACTTTTGTCATCCTACTACAGAAACTGTTCAGAAGAGAAATTCAACCCCCGTTTAAACCTGCTTCTGGAAAACCAGAAGATACCTTTTGTTTTGATCCAGAATTCACAGCAAAAACACCAAAAGGTAAATATGCGTCCACTGTTTTTAAGTTGGTGAGTGTTATGGGTTTATAGGGGTCAAATGAAATTTTTTAATGTGGTGTGTGCTAAATTAGGTGATTGGAGCTGGTGAGATGAATTTCATGATGTAAAATATAAGTAAACTCAATACCTTCTTAAGTCACTGTAGCATTTATTATTAACATAGTATTTTTTTTGTTCTTTCTTTTAATTGCTGTTTCTCTAGATGTGATGACAAGGAAGGTGGAAGGCAAGACCAGCTCTGTTATAATGAGAATAGCTGTTAATTTCATCTTAAATGTGTCCAGGCTTCCCTTTCCTTTAGTTTGCTGAAAGAAAGGAAAAAAGACAAAAACCAAGGCAGATAACAGGATAGGAATCTTATTCAATGCATAGTGCTACTTTTGTTCTCCTTTCCTCAATCTTTCTCCTAACATGCAAACAGTCAAAAGTAGCTTTAATTTTTAGTCCTGCTAATCAAATGTGTATGCAACTAGATTCTCCAGGAGTTCCACCCAGTGCGAATGCACATCAGCTCTTTAAAGGATTTAGTTTTGTTGCAACAACTACTGTAGAAGATCATAAAATATCACCACTCACCAACATACTGCCAATAGTACAGGTAAAAATTTTTTTTGGTAAACTTTTTTCAAATTCCAGAACCTAACATTTGCAGTCTGTTATTTTATGTTGTGGAGTCCATTATAAAATATTCTATTGAATCATTTTAATAATGCCTATTTTAACTCCAGAATTGGGGATGTGGGGAGGAGAATCTTTCTGGTTTGAGTATTCAAAAGAAAGCACTGGCAAGCTTAAAAATAAATAAATAAAACAAAAAAGACAAAACAAAAAAACCTTTGCTGTTGAAAATAGTACTGTTACAAAGAGTTCTTGATGTACTGTTACAAGAGTTCTTGTATGTGTTTGTTTCTAAAGCAACTTCATGGGAACAGTGCGCAGTTTACTGACGTATATGAACTGAAGGAGGATATCGGTGTTGGTTCCTACTCTGTTTGCAAGCGATGTGTACACATAGCTACCAGTATGGAGTTTGCTGTAAAGGTATTTTGAATAGACTTCATTGCCTTCTTTTGTAGCAGACGTTAATTTAAATGCCGGTTCTCCAGTTCCTGTAGCTGTTAGTATACTGTGAACAATGAGTGTTCTTCATTAAGTGAAACTGCATATATAGGCTTCTATAGTTCTTTTTGTTGGTGAAGTTGTGGCATTGAGGAATTGGCTTTTGAAATTACAGCTTTGAAGCTTGAGAATATTGTATTGTGAGGAACACATCTGAAGTAAACTAGGTGAGATCCACGAGGTTGGGGCTAGGCTGCTAGGCTGCTATGCTTCAGACAGTTAAGTCAGTTTCTTTGCCCACTGGAGCAGAATAGACAATGATACAAACCTTAACTGGTAGCAGAGATGGAACAAGAACTGAGTAAACAGAGATGTGAAGCTGGAAGATGAAATTAATCACTATAAATAAGCATTAAGCTCTTGCAATTTTTGAAACTTGCCAAGATTTTTTTTTTTGTTACTTTTATTTTTCAGATAATTGATAAAAGCAAGAGGGATCCCTCAGAAGAAATTGAGATTCTCATGCGTTACGGACAGCATCCAAACATTATAACTTTAAAGGATGTAGGTACCTTTGTCTCTTACTTTGTTACAAAATATACAATAAATAAACATAGATATAGGGAGTTTATTGGGGCTTATAAACTTTTTTTACATAGCAAAATACATGTATTGATCTGTCTGTATAATAATTGTTTCTTTCTAAATTGTCTGGATACTGATATTTTCTGTTTAATGAACGTAAAATGAGAAATGATGTACCTGTTAAAAGTCATATTTTTCTTATTTCAAATATGTCTTGGTAATTGAATCTGAAAATACAATTGCATGTGTCGTGTATGCAAAGTGTCAGCAGATAACAAACCATCTATGGGAGGGGGAAAAGGAGTAGGGAATGGTAGAGCTCTTACAAACAGAAGTTCCTAGACTGAGGAAGTATTATTCTAAGTCATGATTTAATGATTTATTATCTCAACTTCTCACAGAATAACATATAGGGTTGCTTTATTCTTCAGACTTTAAAGCTTTTGAATTATGGATTTAAATTTGACAGTCCCTGCTGTTTGAGCAGTATAGTCTATAACTTCTAGATTTTTCAGGATCTGTAATTACAGATGACGTAGTTGAATGTGTGTGTATATATGTGCTTGTTCAACTTCAGGTGTATGATGATGGTAGATTCATATACCTCGTCACTGAGCTGATGAAGGGAGGAGAGCTGCTTGATCGAATTCTTAGACAAAAGTTCTTCTCAGAACGAGAGGCTAGCGCTGTATTATATACTATCACTAAGACTGTGGACTACCTGCACTGCCAAGGAGTGAGTGATCTCTTTTGTCACAGCTTCATTCACGTTGCTTTGAATTAACAAACACATCTTATGTGCTTTTCTTATGGCAGAAAGGAAGACTTGTGTTTTTTGTTTTTTTTTTTTTTTAAAAAGAAATAATTAGCAACCCATCCTACCTATTATTATTCTGCAAGCCTTTTTAACTTGTACAGATAATGAAACAGACAATAGTTGTTCACTTATGCTTGTTTGCAAGTTGGTTCTGTTAATTCCATTTGCATTATGAGCCAGTAGGCTTTCAGTTTAATTTAAACAAAATTTTTGTTACTTGAAACTTGGATAATAGTGTAGAACTGTTAATAGGTGTGCTAATGTAGAGTATTTTATAAATAACAAAACTGCACGTCCATGTGTTTGTTTGTCATCTAAATGATGGCTTTTAAAATTTCTTGTTTAAAGGTAGTGCATCGAGACCTTAAACCTAGTAATATTTTATATATGGATGATTCAAATAATGCTGATTCTATCAGGATTTGTGATTTTGGATTTGCAAAACAACTTCGAGGAGAAAATGGGCTACTTCTAACTCCGTGCTATACTGCAAACTTTGTGGCACCAGAGGTATCTTAAACTGCCATGTGTCTTCTGTGCTGTTTTTGATGCATCAACTTACTTTAAAAAAAAATAATAATAATTTAAAAAAAAAAAAAATACAACGCTTCTAAATAGTTACAAAAAAAAACCACAAAAAACTGCTAGTTTTCCTTAGATATAGTTATGCACCAGACTTTATTAAGTACTTATATGTTTATAATAAGCCTGCTTTAAAAAGGTTAACTTTAAAAGGATTTACCTTCAGGAAATAAGGATGGATTTGAATCTTAAGATAATTTTCTGGAAACAAGAAATATTGTAGATAGTAACTGTAACTTGTATATAGAACAACTAATGATGAAACTTCAACCTATACTGGGACTGACTTATCCATCCATAGCTTGTGTGTGTAGTGGTAGTGGTTTGGGGTTGCATGTGGGGGCTTTTTCTTGTTGTTTTTCATAAATGGAAAGTCTCAACACTTCTTTTTTTCCCCAAGGTTCTCATGCGGCAGGGATATGATGCTGCTTGTGACATATGGAGCTTGGGTGTTCTCCTTTACACAATGTTGGCAGGGTGAGGAAATATTAGGGTTTTTTTCTTACCTACAACTTCAGCATGCTGCACAAATCCCTGCTTCTATTAAAATTTTGAGAGATTGCTTCACTCATTTGAATGCAGAACAAAAAACACTCAAGTGGAACTGGAAGCTGTGAGTTAAAGGCATACAGAAACTAGGTTTATCTTATAGTTAGTTTCAGGACTTCTTTCTTTCCTAGTACATGGCCAGAGGATGCCAAAGACTTACTCTAGTTTATGAAAGATAATTTAGTCTGTAAAAGTATGTCTAGTTTCTGCTTTCTAATCCTTCTGCCCCTTCTTTTGCCCCCCATAGTGCCCTTGTAGTCAACTCATGTATCATCTTCTGCAAGCTTGGCTCATGACCCTTTTACAGAATTCTCTGACTTGTAAACTTTTAATTCTAAGCATTCATTAAGCACTATAAAGCACTTAAACGAATAACTTTTATAAACTTGCTAAGGAATTCTCTTCTGATAGGTATAAAAATAAGTTTTGTTATACAGATAAATATCTATTGGGAACTGTTCTTCATCATATTGTGCTTTTCTGTGTAAAATCACTACTACCACTATGGTTTTTGTCATCAAGCTCAGCTCACTGCATGACTGATGTGCAACCATGCAGATCTTGGGCAGTATGCTGCCTGTGAAGTTAAGAAACATTGTCTGAACAGGAAGATATGGCAGGTAACAAGAACAGGAGAAGAACAGTCCAGCGTGATTTCCTAGCTTTCTTTTTTGATCCCCTTAATCATATCATTTCAAGTACCAGAATTAACCCGGCTGGGAGTCTTCCTAAACATTTGCTGATGATGCTGGTTGACCTTTCTTCTATGTAGAGCTTTCAAAGTGCTAAGATGTGATGCATTAAGTTTTATTACTTCATCTTGCTGATTTGAAATCTAAGAGGTATTAAAAAAATATAATTAATCTGAGTAACATTTGGCTGTTATTATTAAAACTAACTTCATATTAGCCTGTGATCATAGAAGATGCCAAAGCATTATAATACTTCTGATATTTGCATAAGGTGTGTATTTAAGTCATTCAGGTATTTTTTTGAATTCTTTACAGTAGGAATTTTAGAAAAATAACCTGAATTTACAGAAATCCAGTAAGTTATTTAAAAAAAAAAAATCAAAACCCAATGATCTTGTAGTGTAAGCCTTACTAACTTTTAGTGTTGGTGCTTTTTGTTTTTTTAATCAAAAATATTCTTGCAGTTTTGCCATGGAGATATGTGCATGTTTTGCTCTGTGTCTAAATGTACACACATTCCCAACACTATTACTCTAGCCTCACTAGTCTTTCTGTTAGTGGGTTTCAATTGCTTTGAATGCTTACTCTATACCATAGTTTTTGTTTTTATGAATCCTTTCTGTTTAATTTCTAAGTCTTCACCAGTTAGAATGCATTGTTAAGAAGTTAAAGCATCTTTTCAATCTGCATTTCTCATTTATTCGATGTAACTATAATTATGGGCAAAAGAAAATGTGGTAGCATTTCATCTTTGAAACTAAGTATTGATAGAATGTAATATCTCTGTCAGTGGAATATTTACTCAGGATGGTTTATGAGGTTTTATCAATTCCTTAGTTTCTTACCTATGAGGTTTTTTGTTTCTCCCTTTCAATAGCTATACTCCATTTGCAAATGGTCCTAATGATACTCCTGAGGAGATCCTGGTACGGATAGGCAGTGGAAAATTCTCATTAAGCGGAGGCAACTGGGACACTGTTTCTGATGCAGCAAAGGTATAAATTTTTTAATGCTTTTTTTTCCCCTTTGTAACTTTGTGGTGTTTAAAAGAACAGCTATTGATCTTACTAAAATGTATTAGGCTAACGCAGTAGTTTGCTATTCTTAACAGCAGTATTACAGTAAAGTCTGCAGGTATCTAGTTGTGCCAGGGGAGGTTAAGTTTAGATATCAGGAAAAACTTTCTGTAAAGAAGGGTGTTAAGCACTGGAATGGGCTCTTCAGGAAGGTGGTTGAGTCACCATCCCTGAATGTGTTTAAAAACAGTTTGGATGTGGTGCTCAGGGATGTGATTTGTTAAAATGAGGGCAGTATGGTTAGGTTCTGGTTGGACTTGATTCTGAAGGTTTTTTCCAACCTAAGGAATTCTGTGATTCTATGTTCAAAAGCAGTATCATCTTAGAGTAGGTAGCTCAGGGCTTAAATCTGATCTTGAAAACCTCCAAGGTTTTTTGTACAACCTGGCCAGGCAGCTTTTACTGTGTAAATGAGGAAAAATCTCCTCTTGGTTTCAAGTAACATCTTTTGTGGAACATCTCCTAGTTTTTCTCAGCCTTAATTCTTTTGGCCTCGGTAAAGGAGTTCTGTTACCTCCCTCAACCTACTTATTATGCTTCAACCCAAGATGCTGTCGGACTTCTTGGATGTTGAGTCATGCTTGTAGTTCAGCTTGCTGTCCTATCTAGACCTCCATGTCGTCTTCAGCAAAGCAGTTCCCCAGATAGTCAATAGATAGTCAATCCCCAGCTTGTCCTTGGCAAGGATTTCTTCCATCCCAGGTAGAGGACTCTGAATTTGTTGTTGTTGAATTTTGTAAGGTTCTGGCTGGCTCATAATTCTATCCTGCCTGGCTCCCATTGGATAGCTGCCAGCCCTTCAATTTACCAGCTTTTAGTGAGAACTGAACTAGAAGTATACAGTAAAAGCCTGAGAGTTACGCACTGTTACTTCCTGCAGGTCACTAACTTGGGATCTATCTTTCTTAATCTAATTTAGACTTTCCTAATCTTTTTAGTCATCGTTTTTATTGGACCAAAACCAGATGTATATGGCATTGCTTGTATTTTATTTTAATTTTTGATTTTAATTGTATTTTAATGGTAAAGTAATTCTTCCATTTATCTTTGTTCTAGTAGCAACTTACTCTGCATTGATATGTTTATTGCTATAGTACGGGTTCAGTTCACGCTTTTAACTTGTTCAACATTGAATTTGTCAGGTCTTCACTGCTTTTGTTTTTACTTTCAAACATTAAACTAATACTTCAATATGTTTGAATATCTTGCAAATCTTTATCAGCTTGATTATGATGTTGTCCTCTTATTTGAAGACTGAATTACAATTGCAGTATGTGTTCAAGGGGTTTAGTGTTGGCCTGCCTCTGTAGGTATCTTAGTCACCATTTTTTTTTACCTTTTATAAATCTTAGCATTAATACTGTCTCTTCCTGATCTTTTGGAACTGCATAGCTTGTGCATTTCAATAGGAGTGATTCAGAATACTTGTTTGCTAATTCTCTTATCCACAAGTAATTAATTTGTATATAGTCATAAATGTTTAATGTTTTGTGCCTAAACAAAAGGAACATCCTGTCAGCTTGTTCATGTTTAGTTTTCTTTAAGTTCTTCCTGTCTTTATTCCTCTGCCTTTCCTATTTAACTCACCTTTTGACCAACATTGAATTCATAGCTTATTACCAGTGCCTCTAAACAAAGAAAAATGTCCATTCTTATTTGATTTTACTCTTTACGTACCTTGTTGAAAGCAAATTATTTTGCTAATATATAGCTGTATATGAATTCAACTGTAATGCATAGTCAGCAGATCCCAGGTGTGTAGTGTGAATGTGGATTGATATCTGCCAATAGTTTTCTTCCATAAAATCTTTCTGCTAAATTCTAACAGTATTTCTAGTCTTTCATAGAGCATGTTAGTAATGAACAAACTGAAATGTAAAGCACAGAAACAAGTTTCTTTACAATAAAAGCTTGCTTTGTTAAACTGATTACAGTACAACACATTGTTTTCAGACTTCTGTAGTGTCAGGGCACAAAATGATCTACTGATGTTTTTGTTTGTGTTGTGTTAATCCCTGCCACATTTTTTTTATTACTGCCGTAATTAAAATATACATTAAAATTGTTTTAATTAAATAGCATGTATCTTTTCATTTTTATTTAGGACTTGTTATCACATATGCTTCATGTAGATCCGCATCAGAGATATACAGCAGAGCAAGTATTAAAGCATTCATGGATAGCCTGTAGAGACCAGTTGCCCCATTATCAACTAAACAGGCAAGATGCACCACATCTAGTAAAGGTAAAACAACCAGAGGACTGTATATTGCTTGAATTAATGGATGTGCAATGATTTGGTATCACTTTGAGAGTTTACTGACAGAACTGATTTTGAACTTAGTTTTTTTCTTTGCCGGTATGTACATCTTCATTTAAGTTATTTAAGCAAACAAGCAATTTTTTTTAACCTGTGTGTGAGGGAAGAAATATTTGTTCATTCTTCTTGTGCTTTCATAGATAAAGGTAGCTTTTGGCCCTACAAGAACCAGATATCTCAGTTATCTGAAATTTCCACAGATCTCCTATCATTCTTATTTGAGAAATTCAGGCCTTGGAACAGGCTTCCCAGGGCAGTGGGCACAGCACCAAGCTGCTGGAGCTTGAGGAAGCAGTTGGACAGTGCTCTCAGACATAGGGTTTGAATTCTGTGTGGAGCCAGGAGTTGGACTCAATAGTCCTTGTGGGTTCCTTCCCACTACAGGTATTCTGTGACGACATCTGGGATTTGTTTCTGTGACCAGATCATGTTTCCTAAGTAAATTATCAAGCTACAGTTTTTGCACTTGTTTTATGTGTTCAGTTTGTATCTGTGATTCTGACTTACAACACACAAGCATGTTCTACTGTAAACAGCTTATACAGCTTGCTTTTTAATCTAACAAAATTGAATAAGGAGCTGTGAAAGCCAGTCTTAGTAGTGTTGTGTTCATAAGTCAGGACCTGAATAGCCACTTAAGGGGCTGTATTTCATAAACTGATGCTATTTGTTGCTTGGAAGGTACCAAGTCTGACTCACATTAAAAGGTAACCACTATATTTAAGGAATGTTAAATAAATAAATACACAGCAAAGGAACAGCAACGTTATGTACCTTGCTGAAGGAATCAGCAGTAAATGTTTTTCTTCATTCAACACAAACTTTAGAAAATGTATGTGATCTGACATAAATCCTATTTTTCTCTTTATGAACTTAATATTGAATTATTCTATTTAGTGATTAAAAATAACTTCAGCTTGTTATCTATTTCACTGTTCTCCAGGGAGCCATGGCTGCTACATATTCTGCACTGAATCACAAGACGTTTCAGCCAGTGTTAGAGCCTGTTGCAGCCTCAAGTTTAGCTCAGCGACGGAGCATGAAAAAGCTAACATCAACAGACTTATAGATCCACTGGGACACCTTAGCAAACAGAAGCAAGGAGAAAATCCAATAAGTGGCTTTACTTTGCCTGACCTGTGATCAAAAGGCATCTATGGTTTCCTGCTACACTACTTGAATTCTGTAGAAGTCCTTTTTTTAAAAAAGAAAAAAAAAAAATGCCACAGGTTCATACTGTGTTATTTTACAGGTTGTATCTGTTAGGGTTAATTTAAACATCAGGTGCACCATGATGAATTTCTTGACACTGTCCTTTAAGAGATCTGTTGCAAATATTTCGCATTCTGTATAGGTTTGGTGGGTTCATTTAAAAAAAAGGTTTAGGGGACCGTTGCCACTGACCAAGTTGTACATAAAGTGTCAGTGTACATTTTTCCTTCTCTTTGTGCATTTAAACCCTGTTTTGAAGGACAAATTTTTAATTTTATAATTGGGCACTTAAATGAATTAAGTTGAATCAATTAACTTGTTCATTCTTTTTATTAAAAAAATGACTAATGTATTGTGCCAGTATTAAATTCATTAGTGCTAATTTGGCAGGCCTGTGTTTGCATGGTGCCAGTAATTGGTAAGTTTGTGAAAATATAAACAAGAGGAATGGGTAAGGATTTGCACTTTACCTGGAAACTTAATTTGTTCACTTATGAAAAATGGCCTCTTATAAGAAAAAGAACACTTCTGGTTATTGCCATGAACGTCGTTGTCTGGCGCTGAGCTGGAGAAGGTAAATACATGTACAAACTGTCAAAAATAAGGACTGAAGTAATATTGGTACTACAACATCATGTCATCCAGTTTTGTTAAAACATTTTATTATTGCATATCTGTCTGTATGACAACTGTTCTGTTTCCTTAGCAGTTGTTTCCACTGAATATAACTAACCTTAAGTTTGTTTGGCACATAAGACAAACTGACACTTTGTTATATCGAACTTGGCATGTGGATTTTTTTATTTATTTGTTTATCTTATAGAATGTTGCTTTTACCTGAATTTCTAGCTGCATGTACAAATACTACAGAAACAAAATTCAATTTGCCTAACTGTAGGGGTAGCTTGGGAAAAATAAATAAGCCTTGCGGTGTACCCAGATAAGAAAATAGTGACCAGAAATTTCAGTTATGGGCAAGTTACTGACAATATCCTTTTGCCAGCACTCACTCTTCCTGTCTGTCTTCATGTTACAACTTCAGCTCTTTCTAAAAGATGTTGTGATAGAAAGGAAACAAATCTCAGGGCCAGAATTGTCTTGGAGTTTTCTGACTCAAAACCAGTGCTGGCTTGCATCTGCTGGTAAAATAGGAATTAATACATTCAGAGATGATAAGCTTAAAATATTTTCACATGTTGTAGACATTATGTCAATAAAATTGTACAGAGGTACGATGGTATGAATTTTAAATATTAGGAAGCATATTATTGATCAACAGTTGGACTATTCACTATCTGAGAATGCAAGTGACCAAAAATTGCACTTCTGTCCATCGTTGACTGACTTGTTCCAGACGCCTTAGGTAGCCAGTTATAAGACATTTGTGATGGCAGAAAGGGGGAGGGGTGGAAAAAAAGCTTTCAGGAAAATTCTGGCCTAACTTCCAAAAGTGACAATAGCAACTCAGATTTTAAAATGCAAAGGGTGCTGGCTGATCTTTGCTTATACCTGTGAAGTACTTGAGATTGAAGTACTATTAGATAAGCTGCTTTCTTCTGATGTGGTAAGGGAAGATAGAAATCTTCTGGCCCAATTGTTAGGTATGAGTATACATAGATTTGAGACTTTATGAATATAGCAGACATAGGTGTGCTATTTGTATCATGCAGAGTATACCCCATACCAAATTTCTTGAGCATTTGGTTGATGTTGGAAGCTTACTGGGGCCATTTGTGCCTGATTTTGAGGTGCCTGTTTGAAATGCTTGAAAGCTATCAGAGAACATGACTGCTTCCTGGAAAGTTTATTATTTAGTACCAGATCTGTCCCTTGTGCAATTGGCTCATCCTTTTCTCTATTAGAGACCTTTGTCCAAAAGAATACATGTGAAATTCTCATCTACAGCCTGTAATTTTTGTCTGCAAATTTACATATGACTACCAGAAAAAAAATCTTAGTTCACACTATGAAGGGGAAGAATAGTGGTAGAAATAAGTTGTTTTGGCTGAGGTCCAGGTATATTATGGGTTGAAACACAATAGTAAAAACTGTTTGTCTAGAGGGTAACACAAGGAATGGAACACAAATGTCAAATTTGAATCGTCTTCAGCTTTCCTGCAAGGTAGCAGCTGGTCTTTAATGGCTTTATTCATTAATCATTTAACAGTGTTTATATTGGCATTTTCTTTTAGCTTGCTTAGAAGCACCACATTATAAGCACCTTAAAAGCATTTTGCACAAAAGCAGTTGTAAGCAGCTGAAGATAATTTAAGTTCTTCTCAATGTGCAAAACAAAGGTGGCAAGAGGAACAATGTGCAAATGAGGGTGATATTCCAATTCTTAGCAAAGATTTTTAAACATCTGTAAGGTTCTCCTTTCTAGTTGTTTTTTTTTTTTTTTTTTTTAAATCATTACTAGCCTGTAGTGCTAACAGTAAAACCTTGCTTTTGCCCCAGGAGTAGTGACTACAGCATTACAAATTTGTCTTATCACAAGGGAATCATGTGGAGAAACATCTTTGTTGTATTTAATGAGACCTGTGTGCTCTAGTATGCTGATTTTAATCCTTAAATCATTTTTTGGGGGGAGGGGGAAGGGAACTTGCTGTGAATATTTTAGCATATCAGTTTTGAAATGTCAGGTATGCAGGGATACAAGAGAGTTTACTTCAATTTTGATATTTCTTTTGGAATTTTTCATACTTTTCAGACTTTGGTTCAATTACTAATGCTCATAAACAGACTGCATTGTCAGTTCAGTGTGAAATGGAATAACACTTGAACATGCTCTTGGAGTGAAAGGTCAGTAACGTTTTGTATGGTCTCTGCACAGTTCAAGATTACAAGCTATTTATGATCTAATACAGACTTTGTAAAAGAGTGACATTTTTTATTTTTTATAAAAAAAAAAAATATGGATATTACTTAAAAGAATTTCTGGAGAACTAATTACTATCATGTGATCATATATTTTGGGTGTGGTGTCTTTCTGCCAGCAAGATAACTTCTACTCTGGCTTTGATAATAACAGTTAAGTACTAGCTCTCAAGAGCACAGAGTCTGATACAGTTCTTGCTGAAGGGAGTAGATAACCCTCAGAAATAAACTGTAGCTGGAGCACGTACCTGATGTACCTGCTTCTCTTCACCTCACCCCTTCAATATTGCAGTTATCTTCAGTTTTCCTTTTGATGAAAAGTGAGGAACTCTGTGGTATTCCTATATTGTGTTCAGAAGCTGTGCAGTGGCATCAACGTCCACCAGTGGTGCATAATGAAGAATGCCCAAACCAGAGAGAATCAGCATGGGCAGATTGATTTAAGCCACTGTTTTGTGGCTTGCCTAAATGCTGTTGTTAGCATGGTGTATATTTTCCTATTATGCCTGAAACTACTAAATTGTTTCTGACCCTGTAAAAAGCCTACGTAGATGGTCTAAGCATACTATCTAGCTGAGGCCAATGTTCTATGGTTTTAAAAGTTATTCTAGCATTCAGAGAAGGCATCCAAAACCTCACACACATCACTCATGTAGAGCTTGAGTGGTCTTCCATATTTTAATTCACTTTCCAAAGCTAACTTTCATGTATGCATTGGAGAAATTAACTGAAATGTCCAGTAATTAAAATTACATCTAGCCGCTTCAACAGTTGGAAGTTACTTGCAATATGCACTGGTCATTTGCAGTGACACATCTCTCTCTGCCCTCAAATGTTGCAATTGAAAAAGCTGGGGATCTTGTGAGGATTGAGTTAAATAGACAGTAATATAGCAAGCATATTGGTTTGTATCAATGCAATTAGAATAGAACATCAATGCAATTAAGGGGAGTTCATGTTCTTGTGTAGCACTTAAGTTTTTTTAGACCTATCTAGTCCAAAACTTTGCTAACATTTGTGGGAGGGAAGGGAGGAGCAGGTTTCTCATAAAGTTTTCAAATGGTTTCTTAAGTTATTATGAGTCCTTATGTAATGCTATCAGAGCTTTTTTTTTTTTTTTTTTTTTTAACACTGCTCCATGACAGCTCGCTCAGTTTTCTTGAGTATGTACTGGTACCTGCAGGTAACGTACGTACACTGCTGCCATGTACCACCCTTCTGCATCAATGCCTCGTTAGTTACATATCCTCAGTGTCTTTTCTTAAATGTACTCCCCTGAATTAATTTGTTATTATGCCTATATTTTCCTTTGGGAATAAAAGAATGAAAGCAAGTTAAAGAAAATAAAATCCTAGGGTATAGCTGTAGTTGACTTGAATATTGTAGTAACTTATGTAACTAGAAGTCCCTTCTCCAATTAGTCAGTGACTGGCTTTCTTGAGATTTTTCTATGTAAAGAAAGCAACTTTTTTTTGAAAGCTTTAAATGGTCTTTAATGGTTAAGATTTGGGAGATAGCTTACTACCAGTAATGAGTTTGAAAAACATGGGATCCTGGTTTGGGTTTTTTGTGTGTGTGTGAGAACTAAAAATGCTCAAGGTGGATCTCCTTTGCAGGACAAAACGTTCTTATTTTGTGTGTTTTGCATTAAGCTTATAAGCAGCATTGGCTAAGTAATTGTGTTGTCATAATATCCCAAGCACTTTGGCATCTTGCACTGATACTCTGATTAGAGCTAAAAACTATTCTGGCACGTGACTGGCTATAAATCTCAATATACGAAAGGGCATTAATTGAAAATGGTGTGCAATGAATCACATGCTCTCTGAGGTACTTAAAAGATGAAACTATACAAAAGGTCCCCGTTATCAGATATTGTAACTGTCATTTCTTTCTCTGAGCATATTGTGGATTTTGTATCATATTGTATTTATTTCATTTAATTTTAAAAGTTTTCTTTAAAGCTCTGTATATATTGACATTAAAGTTTGCATTGTACTACGTTCTCTTCTCTTTGTAAGGCTGAATCTAGTAGTGCATTGTATGGTATGTTGTTTTTCTTTGCACTGTGCTGCTAAAAGATACAATTGCCTTGAATTCCAACATGCCAAAGACAACCTCAAAATTGTATTTATTTTTGTTAGACTTTGTGAATAATGATAAAGGTACAGTTTTAAATAGCTGGCAGTTTCTCGAGTACTGGAGTGAAAAAGTTGCAGATTCATGATTTTTATAATTGACAAAAATGATCACTTATGATTTGAAAGTTCAACAACTTTTTAAAAAAGTGATATAAAAAATTAATGAGCACACGTAGTAAATCAAATGTACTGTGAATTGTGTTATTTGGTAAGCCCTGCCAAAAGCCTCACATCAAGAGCTGTTTATAAATTTATATTCACAGTAAAGTGTTTTATGCCACACTTTCAATAAACATACATTTATTGATAGGATTGATGTATTAATTTAGGGTGGGATGATCTACCTTCCATATGTTTTTCAGGTATTCAGCTTTGACTATATGCAAAAGAGGAAATCATTTTCTTTCCAGATACGGGCATTCAGAGTGCAAGTGAGAGCAGTCAAATTAAAAGCAGTGACCTGCACAGGCAGTCAAATAAGTGCATCAGCATTTACCACGTGAGGTCATAAAAAGCTGTAGTAAAAGCTCTGCCTGCTAACATTCTTTTCTGCTATAGATGAGCTATCGCTGCACAGCCCAGCAGTGATGCCCTCACTGTATGTGGTAGAACAGTTCACTGTGCAGCAAATATTCCCCACCACAGCGCAATAGTGAGAGATCCCAAACCCCCAGGCCGTGAGTTCCTTGCGTGCTTACTGGGCACGGGCTGCTGCTGGGGAAAGAGACAAGGCCTGTATGAAGAAAAACCTGGACAAAAACCTGGACTGCTGATGAGATCTAGGGTTGCAATTACATAGGCACGTTGTGTATTGTTTTGCTTTCTTACAAGCACTGGTTCTCAGAAAAGAGCTCAGTCCTACCTGTGACTCATCTGAAGCTTTATGACCGTATAAGGTACCTTCCTACTTCTTTCCCTTATGGGGTAGAAAGATGATGGGGAAGAAGCTCTCGGAAGCACTTAAGATATGAGCTTGCTTTAGCTGAGTAGTTTCTTTATATGGCCATGGAAGTTGGCGTCATAGCTAGCACGGTGCTGGACACTGAGGCACCAGAATGCTGAGAAAACCGAAATGCGTGTCTGTGAGCTCAGTGCCGGACCGTGCGGGCAGAGGTAAGCGGGGAAGGCACGGCTCTGCTGAACCGAGAGCTGCCGTCGTGCACCGCTCCTCGTCTGCGGCGTCTGCGCTGCCTGCACACGGCTGTCTTAAGGAAGACGCTTTCCTAAGTGTCCAAAGTACAGGCGACTGCAAAGAAAGTAGCTTGCTATTTCCCCCTTCACACGCGCTGTGCTTGCGCAACATCAGCGCTCCGCTTTACGGTCGCAGCGCTGAGGCGCCGCATCGCCGTGTGTGAATCGCCGTGTGTAACGGCCGCGAGATGGCGGCAGTGCCGCGTGGCGGGGCGGCCGCTCGTCCCCTTGGCTGCTGCCCTCATTTCCACCTGAGCTGCGCGCCGAGCGGGGCTGCTGAGCGCAACGGGGGTGCGGTGTCGAGTTAATCGTCACAGATAAACATTGGAAGTGCTGCGGGCCGAATGAATATTTCAGGATTCTTCGCAAGTTATTACTGTGCTTAATTTTCTTACTTAAGCGTATTTTGGGCCTTGGGCTGTTAAGAATTTAATTTTTGTGGTGGTTTAATGAATTATAAAACATGCTTTAAACAGAAATGAGTAACTAATAAATGCCAAAAGTGATTAATTTTCTGAAACGTGGAAAGGCATCTGTATTTAATTAAAAAGAATGGCCCTAAATTGTTGGAAAGAAGCAGCCAGCACTCCCATCGATCGCTTTGTGTTCCATAGCTTTGCTGTGCCCTTGCTGGGCTGCCCACGCTGCCGCAGCACTGAGCTTTCAGCCCCTGCACCTACACACAGTCTGCCCTCCAGGGCTTTGCGCAGTGTTTGTTGCTTAACAGAAAGGAGTTTTAGAGATATTTTGCTTTTATTAAGGGCTGTTGCTGCTGATTTCTTAGCCTCGAGAGTACAGCTGCAGCTGCTTTTAGGAGGACACTCAATTTTCAGAACTGTTGCTTTAGGAATGACTGTAAAATGCTCGCTAGTTGGACACGACCTAAATTGCAGTGTTAAATTACTTCCTAATTTTATAAGCTTGATACGTAACTAGTTTTCAAGTGTGTTTTATGCCTGCTGTTGGGAACTGCTGTTTGGCTCCAAAGTTGTTTAAGCTGAGCTAAAAGCGAGGCCTGTGGGAAGGCTGATTTGGGATGACTTTAAAGGAGTGGTTCTGGTTCAGTGGAGTTATGAATTGTTGTTCCGTGTGTCTTCTGTTTTTAAGGAGTGCAAGTATCCCTTAAAACTCTTTCCATGTTCTTGAGAAGTATTTGCAGGCGGTTGTTGGTATAACAGAAGCTAAACAGCAAGGGGCTTGAGATCTCCTGGATGAGACAGGACTCATTTTCTGAGTGTATCAAAGTTAAAGTTTTATTTTAATTAAATGTACATGTTCAGTACACAGATGCTAAATACATAAGGTATAGTATGAAGCTAGCTGAGCAAAACATGCCTGTTGTTTAAGCCACTTGCCTTGTTCCTAGCTGGATTTGAGCAATGTGAGGTGTTGCCTCCATAGCATCAGTCTTTGTAACCATAGTTTACAAGCAGTCCATGGGTTTGTACAGCCCTGCTGGATGGTCTGGGCATGTTATGGGTACTGAGGCTTCTCTTCAGCAAACTGTACTGAAAGCTTTATTACTAGGAAACAAAGCTGTAGAGCTCTAAGGAAGCAATGTTACCAGCTATTGGATCTGTCCCAGCCTGGTCACTTGCAACAGCAGAACCAGGGCAGTAAGGGGAGCGGCAGCAGCTGTGGCAACTGGATGAAAATAATCATTTCTGCCGGTCATTTTGCATTTGCTGTTAGTAAATACAATCATTTTCAATAGTATTTTACTGTCATTCTTTTTCACAAAGCCCTGAATTAACTGTCATCACCAGCAGCCACCAAAGAAAGCAAGCAGGAGCCTCTGCCAAACTGCCCGGTGCTGTGTGCTGTCAGGAGAGGGGCAAATAAAGAATGTCATATTCACCATGTGGTATTCAAAATACCCTGCACAAGCCATATGAAGATGCTAGCGTTTATTCTCTGAATGACCAGTCTCATTTTTACAATTCACGCTGTGTTAAGTGCTGGTAGATTTTCAAGAAAGGAGACTTCTGTTTTTGTAGGAGACTCACTGAAAGCAGGTTGGAGGAGATGGTTTTTAGCTGTAATGAGAGCTGCGCAGTTTAAGGTGTATTGTTAAGGATGAATTTTAAAATCCTGTCCTGTAGCAAACTTTGGTGCAGTGTATTCTGATGAGTTCTGATGGACTGTTGGAGAGCATATAGCCAAAATAACCATATCCTTGAAAACAACCAATATGTGATCCAGAGGAAAGGCAGCATGTGCTCTAAAATAAAAACAGCAACAAAAGCCCAACCAAACAAAATCTTCTTTCCAGATTTCTCAGAACTTCATCCCCAGTGGGCAAACCACGCATCTTAACAGCTGGAGCTCTTCCTTCTTCCTTTTCCTCCTGGCTTACCTGGGCCATTTCTACTGGAAGGAGCACTATCAACACTGATGCTGTTTAACAGTCTGGGTAAATGGATTTAAGCAGGTGACAGAAAGACATTTCAGCCTTTACACTGAATGAACATTGTGTTTATTAATTTCTTGCATGTGGTTTGAGGGTGTGAATGAGTGGAAAGCATCCTTAAAATGTGAACTCGCAGGGGCAGAGCTGCTGTGTGCTTCAGGCTGCGCCATCCTCACAGGAACCAGGTGCTGCATGGGGAAGATTTCTCACTACAGGATTCTGTGTACCCACTTGGCTCCAGGCTGTAAAAGAAGTGCCAGTTTTTTCTAATTGATATTTGGATTGGTACGTATGCATTATTTCAAGAATTGATTATGTGCTGTGGGATTAACCATTGTTAGTGCTTGCTGGAGTTTGTGGAAGAGAAATGGCAAGCGTGTTCAGGTTTTTAAGCAGCTAGATGGCCCAGTGTCACCACTTTTCTTGCCCCTTGCTTCCAGCTAAGGAGAGAACAAACTGAACCTCACCAAGCTTGGAATCAGCTCTCAATTAACACTGACATTTGATGACACTTAAAGATATCATATGGGGTAACCTTGGAGCTGGCATTTGGGGGTCTCTGGGATGTGGTTCCCTGGGTAGGGGATGTGGGGGCACATGTCACCCTCCCACCCAGGTACCACTGCAGTAGGTGAGGGTCGTCCTTGGGGAAACCCAGATGTCATTCCACCCCAATTCCTTACCAGGGGCACAGACCTCGGTGCTCGGCTTCTCACAGGAATGCCCTGTGCCTTGGCAGCCCTCGGCAGGGGTTCAGTGCGGGCTCTGTTGGGGTCTGCAGGCAGACAGCTTTGGCTGCACCTGGGAAAGGTCTTGATGGCAAAGCCTTCCTTCAGCGAGATGATCTCCAGGCAGGGAGGGGAGACACTGGTTCCCACTGGTGCTTGCCGGACCTTCGGGGGCTGGCAGGTGACTGGAGCCGACTTGCCCTTGTTGTGCAGAGCTGGAGGCTGTGAACGCTGCTGGACAAAATTCCCTTGTGGGGTCAGCTGCATGGAGATAGGTGCTGGCTGGGTACCCTGTGGCACTATTTCCATTTCTAAAGACGCCGAACGATGCAGCTCTGCGGGACCCCGAGCAGCCGTGGCAAGGGGGGCCATTTTCTTCTTGAAGACAAAGAGCAGCGGCTGCTGTTCACCAGCATCAGGATGGTTGAGCTGTGGGCTTGCTGCCAGAGGCCTATGTGGGCCTATGAGGCCCTGTGCTTGGGATGGGAATGCTGGTGCAGCAGGGTCTGCTCTGCTGGCCTGAGGCTCAGCCTGTTTCTGGTGGTGGGAGATGGAAATCATTGTGTTACCAATCATCTCTGGTCTTCCTGTGGACACATGGAGCCACTGCTTTCCCTGTGGCTCTGCAGGTGTTGGGCTCTGAGCCTTGGGCTTATTTGCCTGTAGTTCTGACGGCTTCGATCGGGGCTTTGTCCCTGGCCGGCGCGGCTTGAGGAACTTCAGGGAAAAATTCTTCCATATCTGTTGTGTTGCATTAGAACTTTCGGTATCTGAAATTCAGACAGGGACAATCACAGAGGAGGAAAGCCTTACCTTCCATGTAGTGATTAGGTCTAGGCATGTTTCGGTGCTGTGATGTTTCTTGTCACTTTTAAAATCAGTGACAAAAAAAAAACCAAAAAACAACCAAACAATATTTGATCTAAACTTTTCTAATATGCTCTAACAAGTGGCAAGTCGTGTACTGCTAATGACAGTTATGCATGCGTAATATTGTGAACCAATCTAACAGCCCTTAAACATGCTCTGTTGGCCTAGAATTGCATTTTTGGTTAAGCCATCACCCTGTCCTGCTCCAAACCATTTAACAGCAGTGCCCAGGGCGCAGCCTGGTGTGATGAGGAGCCTTTGCAGTGGATGTTTATACTGGTGCAGATGTTTATACTGAGCAGAGGGAAGGCACCTGCCTCCTTGCTGGGCTGAGGCCGGCTGGGTCTGGGGGCCCGCATCCATCCTGCCTGCTTCTGTGAGGCCACGCTGCCAGCTGAGATGCTCCTCTGCCCCACGTCAGGCTGGTGTCGTTGCTTCCTCTGATGCTAGTCTCTTCTCTTAGCCACCAGCTCATTCATCAGATCTTTCAGATAAAGCAGAAGAAAGCAATACAGAGGCTGATACAATTTTGTGCTGAATCCCAGCTGGCTGCTTGGGTGACAGCTTTTAGTGTAGCACCTCAACTCAATACTGATATAACTGAACACTTCCTGGAATAGTACAATTTCAGGGATAAATGATTTAATGCTTAGAATTATATGAACCTCATCTTGACATGTGGATTTATGTGCATAGCTTCCTGCATCTTGAGATGAGAATACCTATCATTAATTTTTGTGGCTTGAAACCAAGCTTGATTTAGATGCTTTCTTTCCAAGGGAAGAGGCATTTTATAAAATCACTGCAGTGGTAATTGTTTTGAGTTCAGAGCGAACTAACTTAAATTTCACATGAATCAATTGTGTACTGTAAGTGATTTGTGCCCTACTACATTCGTTCAAACGTCCTTACGAATTATGTGGAGCTAAGGAGTTGTACAGTTTGATACCAGTGATGTTTTGCAGAACATTCAACAACAGTGTTTCCTTGCGGATCTTGTTATAGGAACATCCTGCTAGTCAGGGCCCAGAAAACAAATTACTGACAATTTTTTCCTTGCTTGTATGTGCAGAAATACAGATGTGCGTGTACAAACTCAGCATCTCTCCTACAAGGTGTTACCTCATTAATAAGGATTGGTTTACACACTACAGGTACACTTTCTACTTAATAGAAGAGGAAAAACTTTGAGAATGAGAAATGCAGATGCCAACAAGGCTAGAGGTCTGTTGAAGGTATCCTTGCTAGCAGGTGTCCAAAGGTGTGAGCGTTGGAGGGAGATGATTATTATTAGGGATGCAAAGATAAAAAGCTGTTGCAATTTAGTACTTGAATGAAACTAAGAAAGGGAAACTTAATTTAGAAGATCAAACAGTTTCTTAATGGCTTGTCGGATAAAGCTGTCAGAGAGAAGAAAAAGGCATCATCAGGGAGGGTACACTATAAAAATCCAGTGCAAGAATATATTTCAATATATCTAACTTGGCAAGTTTCTTGGCGAGTTTCTTTAATCTGCTGTATTTTCTTCCATACCTTATCTGTTCTCCATAAATCCTAGTTTAAAAAGTCCTTTTACACTCTGTGTTTTGAAATTTCCTAAATTCTTTTTACTTTGAAATTATTTTGCTTCAGAGCCTTTTGAATGCTTGAATCGATTTGTTTCCTTTCTTATTAATGAAACTATTCATCCAAGAAAACTTTGGAGAAGAGAGATCTAATTTACAGACCTACCCTAGTGAAAAGAAATAAGGTGAACAATCAGCTGGACCATCCAAAGGATTATTACTATTTCAACGGAAGCTGTTTAAGAAAACGTCTATGGGGAAATATCTGGAAATGTAATAACTTAATCCTAAATATCACGAAAACAAAGCAAATAACTAAATATATTGCAGAGACTGAAAACATGAGCAGAGACAGATGCTCATCAGGGAGGTTGGTTTTAGGCAGGCAGGCAGATTTTGTTGTGCTGCAGAATGATTCTGAAACAACAGGGCTGTCCTGAAGCTTGCTGTGATGGCACACAGCCTGCTGTTTGACAGGTGGGAAGCTCTTCCAAATGTCAAAATACCAACAAGGGGTGCACAGGAGGTAAGTCACCATCAATTTTAGAAACACGAATGTCTAGATCTAGTTGTACTATGTCAAGCAAATCAGCATCTGTAATCTGTTAAAAATGGCTTAAACTTGTGATTTATTTTCTTTTTACACTGAAGCAACTGTTTTCATTCTCCTTTTTCTATCTCTGCCAAAAAACGGCTTTCTTTTGTAGCCACTCTTGGAGAAGAGACATAAAACTGAATACAGAAGAAGAATTTAGGGATTGAATTGGATGGAGATGGTGAACACAACTGGATTCACTGTGTCAGCATCTGAGTTTTTTCCAGCACATAAAAGTGGCTGCAGGTCAGATAGACAGGAGGTTGCTGAGATGTTGGGCAGTTGCTGGGTCCCTTGTCAGAGCTTTGCCACAGGACAGAGGAGTCCTGGCAGTAAGATTTGCTGCGGGATTTGTGTTACCGATGGGAAGTTGCTGCTAACTTAATACCCATGTGGCTTCTGCCACCTACAACATGAAAAATTCTAAGCTCATCGGAAGCAGTTTATATTTCATGCAGAGATGTCAAGAAAACCTGCACTCGGCCCATGCCAGGTCTGTGCACAGCAATTGGTCATGTTGGAGATTCAATGCTAGGAAATATGGGTTCAGGGAGAGAAAATGTTTGGTACTGGTAGGATGAGATCATTGTACTGCAGCCTAAATGAAAGGGTGTTTTTTTCTGGTTTGTTTTGTTTTTTTTTCATAACAAAGATGCCATGAAAGATGCACTTTTTCCATGTAGGAGGGAAGCATTATCCTGCTCAAATGATTCAGACAGACTTTATTTTCCAGGAAAGCCATGACTCTTTTCGCGCAGCACTGTTCCTAAGCTTTGCTGAGGAGGTTTCAATGAGACCTTTCATCTGTGGTAAAGAAACCCAAATAGAGAAAGCAGAGCCCATAACCTTCTACCACTGTAAGTTAGGAGCCATAGAAATGTTTGATTATGCTTTGAAAAGAAATGGTTGTACTTGAGATGCTTTCCTAGGAGAAAGCCTTCAGTATGGAGCCATGACAAGGCTAGTTTACTGAGGTAAATCTGTGGTACACACAGATTTATCTTCCCTTTTGCAGTAAGGTAGAGAAGTTGTGTTAACTGGGTATATTGTAAGGGGAAAAAAATGATGTTACTATAGACTGAACTATGTGCTAAGATTAGTAAGTAGTGCATTTTTGGCCAGCAAGATTCCTGTTGGCATTTGCAATATTCAGTAATTACTGTTTTGCCCCCAACTTGTTTCTTCTCCTTTTCTCCTAAAGCAGGGCACCACTGAGTGCTCATGAGTACTTACTCTCCTTCTGTGGACACTTTCAGCGTTGCTTCTCAACATGCAGGTGCCTGTGATGTCACAGTGTTGTCGTGGCAGGTGACATCATAAAGAGAAAGTATGTGCAGAACAGAGTGATTGGACATCATAGTTATTAAATGCTGCCTATTAGGGGATGTGAAACAATTTAAAGACAAACCACCATTTAAATAGGTTCTTCCATAATACAGTATTTTGTTAACAGGTGAAATATTCAGCATGGGGAGATTTATATACACATATTCACTTATTTATCTTATATCGATATGGACAATGTGAGAAAATGGGTATTTTGCTTCATCTTAATTTAGTGATGGACTTTACATTTTTTTCCCAATGAATTTGTGTTCTGTTGACAGAAATGAATGAAGGGGAGATGGACATTGGATTGCCTGGTGCTGAGATGCTGCTGCTGCCAGGCAGCCAAGCCTCTTTGACAACATCCTGTACACTGAGGCTGGCCTGATTTGTATGCGAGGTTGCAGCTGGGGAAAGGGTTGAACAGTTGCCCATGGGATGTCTGAGAAATGGCTTTTCAAGAAAATGTGTATGAAAATGCAGGAAATACACTGCTTTTATATAGAAGGCTCTTTTCTGTGTGAGATAATGTGTTTTGTTTTGTTTTGTTTTTTTTTCCAGAAATGACTGGACCTACTTAGAAAGTGCCTTTTTTGGGTTTGTAGAGTAGAATATCATTTAGTCATGTTTCCTTCCCTCATCCACTGAAGAGAGAAGGTGAAAGCTGCCTGCATTTAAATGCAGAGTTTAGGCAGATTGAGGTAGTTCCAACCATTTTATGTTGACAGTAGGTGTTTCTTGCTTCCTCCACTGCTGGCCACTCAGTGAACACAAATAGAAGTTTCCATTCATCAAATAGCTTGATCCATGTGGGTAGCAATCATCCCTCCCCAGCAAGGATCAAGCTGGAAGAGATTACCTGCACACTGCTGGCACTGCTTAGTGGTATTGTATGCAAATCTCATATACCTTGTATAAAGCCACATGCGGTTAACACTCGCCATCATAGCACAAAAATATCATTCACAAAGGAGGATTATTTCCTTTATTCAGACACTTTGGTAGAATTCTCATCAGGGTATCCCAGCAGGTAGTATTTCTGGGAGTCTGCAGCAGTGAAACAGTGCAATACAGTTAATGTTCTCCTCCTGGCTGTTGTTGCTCAGCCTGTGTGCTATCACAAGTGATTTTGTGGTTTTGAAGAGCAGCTCTTGAGCTGGTGCTGGAGGAAGGAGCATTTCAGTGACTCGCTGTGTGTTTCTGTGCCAGATGGCTCTTGTTGGGAGATTTCAGGGCTCTCACTGTCACATCCTGGTCTCTTTTCACCAGCCACAACAATCTTCAATTTCAGAAAATACAAGTTTATCATGAGTGTTATATTGAAACTTGTACTGTCATGAATTTAAAATTCGAGGGATTACTTTTCTATTGCCATACAAAGAAAATTGCAGAGATACGAATGCAGAGATAAGAATGCATGCATATTATTGGACCACAGCGGTATCCAGGAGGCTCCTAGTACAATATTTTCACTTAAAGAGAACGGTGACTGCTGGGATATGTGCCTCAAGACAGTTTAATGAGTCTCTTTTCACCATTAGTGATCAAGTATCTGACAGTTGCAAAATGTTTACTGCAACTACAAAAGCACAGGCTCTAAACATGTCTGAGACAACGATGAGCCTAACGAGACTCATGGATCAAAAACTCTGTTGCCTGTTGCTAGGGAAAGAATTCCAGCAGCACAAGGAGTTTGTGTGTTGGGCACAGTGAAACGTGTCCTTCAACAGTGCAGAGTGGGAGATGGGTCTGTGGGCAGCTACCTATGCTGTCCCCTTTCCCCCAGTTGCCTCCTCTCATAGAATCAACAAGGTTGTAAAAGACCTCCAAAATCCTCCAGCCCAACTGTCCCTCTGCCAGCTATATTTCCCCAGTATGACTCTCAGAACAACATCGACAAGTTTCTTGAACACCTCCAGGGAGAGTGACCACCACCTGCCTGGGCAGCCTGTTCCAGCACCTGACCATCCTTTCAGAGAAGAGATTTACCCTAATGTCCAACCTGAACCTCTCCTGGTGTAACTTGAAGCCGCTCCCTTTAGTCCTGTTGCTACTTATGCAGAAGAGGCTGACCCCCAGCTCACTGCAACCTCCTTTCAGGGAGTTGTAGAAAGTGATGACTTCTCCCTGAGCCTCCTCTTCTCCAGACTAAACAATCCTTGTTCCCTCAGCTGCTCCTCATCAGACTTGTGCTCCATACCTCTCACAGCTTCGTTGCTCTTTTCTTTGCTGCCTTTGGTGAGCAGCAGTCTTTACAAGACTTTCCAGTACAATTTTGTCCACACGATTTTGATTGTATTTTACTTTTTTAGTAACAAATAGAGTTTTTGTTTGGTAAGACATTGCCATTTAGGAAAATGTACATGTTCAGTTAAATTTATTGCAGGAAAAGGGGATAGCTATTTCTATGCAAATAGCCATTTGCCCTGAGATATGTTCTCTCACGTCAAAGTTATGGTATTGTGTTATATACTTGAAAATGCATCTTTGGTGTTTCTTATGTTATAGCAGGAGACCTGGATTTCCATTATTGATTTTTCTGATTGTCCTCAGTGCTTATTTGAAAGCTGCAAATGAGGGTGATTTTTCTGAAGGTATTTCTCCATGGCAGAGGGAGAGGCTTGATAGTGATTTTAAAACTACTAGTGTATTTTATTTAATCCTTCTGCTGATTTGCACATCAAGATCAGCTTTAGAGGAAAATAAAACAAGCAAACCCAAATAGCATTCCTCTGCATACTATGCCAGGCCTATGTTGGATGCCTACCTGTTTGTTAATAGAACAGGGGTGATGTCTTCCTGATGCCTTGTGTGATGTCATGGGACAAAGAGGCTTTGGGAAGAGAAGCTTAGTCTTGATCAGTGACTTTGGTGGCAACTTCCCAAAAATTGAATCTAGGTCTAGAAAAGAGAAAACGTCTGCATTTGTTTTGCTGTCACTGCTTGACTGCCTTCTTATAAAATACATCTCAATTTGAGAGGCTTATAGTAAGTGTTAATTACTAGAGAAATTTCCATGCTGTGTTGCAGAGAACGGATTTAAAAGCCCCAGAGAAATCCAGAAGGAATTTGTCCCATAGCAACCCTAAGTCTGTACTGAGATGGTTTTGGGGCTGGAATTTGAATGCTCACTCTTGGAAGTTCAGATTTATAACTGAGACAAAAGTAATCATTTCAAACAAAGAGCAAAACCAGACTCATTTGTGGTCTTTTCTGTAATGCATCTCTGCAGTCCATCTCCTCTTTCATTTTTTCTTCACCATAGATTTTTCCCAGTAATTCAACCAAAAGAGCCTTTTGCTTCAGGCTGTGGAAAGGGAGAAAACTGAGACAGGGAAATCTAGAATGGTTTTGCCTTATTTATATTAATTTACCTGCCCCTGTGCTTGGAGTTATATGTTCTAATTGCACTGGTTATAAATCATTAAAATGGTGATAAAAAGTCAGTTATTAGCAAAACTAAAGTAGAAAAAGTGGCTTATATAAAATACCAGCGTTACTGCCAAGATAAATTCGTTGGGTTCTTATTTACCCATGTTGAGTTTTGAGCCAGTTACCCCAAGATACTGGGGCAGCCCAGTGGGAGAAGTTATCAGGATTTATTGCATGTTGGGTAATTCTGATAAATAACAGAAGATTTAACAAAATAGGATGGTATTTTATACAGATAATTGTATAAAATATATATGCAGAATGTATTCTGTCTCACGTGGTCTAAACCTATATTGCTTTCTCAGTGCTTTGCAACAGAATTGATCTGATCTCTGAAAGAGTCCAGATTCTATTTCTTGCATTTTAGGTCAGACTGTAATATGTTAGTTATAGTGCATTACATGACTTTTTTTTCTGCCATTCCCTGCTGTATGGTTAGCTCTCCAGAATATGTAACTGCTCTTGCCTGCAGAAGGTGAATTACTGCCAGCATCTAAGTCGTCAAGTTCCTTCTCTGCTTTTTTGTCTTTTTCCGTTGCTTCATCCAGCATCGTGTCTTCTGGAAAAGTTTCATAAATTTCCTCATCAAATCTGCGCAGAAAGAAGCGTAGACTGAGACTGAAGTTATGGATTCCCCATCTGTGGATGCATTCAAGGCAGGATTGTATGAGGCTTTGGGCAGCCTGGTCTGGTGGGAGATGTCCCTGCCCACAGCAAGATGTTGGGTCTATGTGGTCTTTAAGTCCTTTCCAACCTAAGCCGTCTCTAGGATTCCATGATTCAGTTCATTACTGAAACAGTAGCAGAGTCCTAAGGGATATGCACACAGCTCAGAGGGGAGGATGCCTACCTAACCTTTCCTGAGTTTTTTGAAAAAATAATCGCAGCATATGGACGTGTTTTCTTACCTTTTATTTTCCTAGGTGCAAACTTAGACCTATAAGCAGAGTGAGGAAAGTTATTTCTTGTTGTAACTTACTTTTTTAGATCCTCCACCATGTAAGTGTTTTGTTCAGTCAACAGAATTCTATCCTGCAGACTTGAAGCCAAGAGAGTTATGATTGGATATGCAGCATTATTACATCATTACATGACATAGCATTGGTATTATGACAAGGGATGTAATTTTTCTGGGTTTTAGAGAGCTGTCGTCGATCCGTAGATATTCTTTAAATTCACAAGGGCTTTGCCACCTACTGTAACACAATGGAAAAGATGTTGACACCAAATTTAGTCAGGTTCAGTGTTTTTCTATAAGAAGGCTCAGGATTTTTCAGAGAGAGCATGCTCAGGCTTGCATGGAGAGAGGCTTTAGTTGTACAATATACACATATAGTTGTACAGTATAAAGTACTGATGATTTTTCATAGTTGGATATTATTTGGACAGTATTTAGCTACTTAAGATATTACAGTTAATCATGATATTTTGTTAGGAAGTTTTTGGTAATACCTATTTTTAATTTTTTTAATGAAATTCCTTCTTCAAAGGCTGCACAAGCCTTTGATGTTCACAGAGATCGTAGCAGCTAAAGGATCTTCTTTCAAAGTATTGCTGCTGTTTTAGGTTTGCCTTCTGTAAATCTACATCCCCAAGAGGAAATATTCAGAAGTTGCTTTCTGTAGGTGGATGGCTTCCTGCAAACATTTTGCATTTGGCTGGAGAGACTCCCTGGTTTGAGCAGCTATTTGCTTCTTTCCTCGTTTCTCGTTTATGAGGAAAACATAAAAATGCTTAGTGCACTTAAAGTCATTCTGGTAGTGCTCTAAATTCTATGCTTAAGGATGCATTTAATTAAAGATTGACTGTGGCATAAAGTGTAGTTTAATTAAATACCAATCAATTTCTATATAAAATATATATAAAAGGGCTTTGACTCAGAACATAAAATGAATTTCCAAGAGGAGATTCTCCTCTTCCACACTAAGCAACTGAGAAATGACTTCCCGCTGCATTTGGCGGTCAAAATACTGAAGTACCTGTATAAAAACAGTTGGTGGAAGCAGGACTCTGACCTGATGTTCCTACTGCTGAGAGATTTCTCCTTTATCCTTTCCCTTTGCTGCTTAGAGATTTCCCTTTTCCATCTGCCGCTGGGATGGTCATCACCATTACTTTGTCACGGTGCTGTTGGTAGAATAGAGGATGTTCAGAGCACGGTGGGATGTTGGCCCGACCCTCTGCAGCTTCTGTCATGGGATACAGTTGGTGTTAATGCTGGAATTTCAGAGGATATGTGGAGTTCCTGCTCTTAGAGTTATGCAGTGAGTCAAGGTGAAGTTTCTATTCTGACTGAGTCTGCTTCTTGAGAGGACTTGATGTAACTGATTTTAAGATGCATGCTGCTCTCCATGCTCTGTGGTACTTCAGCAGTGTTTACATGGTGGAAAGCAAAATTACCCAACTTCAGAGCAATGCCTTAAAAGTGAAGAGATTAAAATCAAGGATTTTTTATAAAATATTTTCAGATCATTTTTTGCAGGCTGTTCTTAAGTTTAACCTAATAAAAAATGAAGTTTAAATATTGGTTTATACAGGAGGAAAATTATTTATACAGTTTTAAAATATTTTCATTTTCGAGTGCGTCCTTCTATTAAAATCACCACTGTTCTTTTATTTCCCGTAAATCCCCTTGTATCAAAGCTTTCCTCCCAAAAGTTCTTCTACACTATTGAAGCACTGCTTCTCCCAGGGCCTCAGGGCATCTGGTCAGCATGACAGGCCCTGTGAGAAATGTATTTTCTGTTCTGCAGAAGGAGAGACAAGACCTACAATCAATCTCATCTTCTGCATTTGCTCCCTGGCACTCAGCAGAGGACCATCATGACGTGCCCCTGCATCGCTGGATTGGAGCCAGCAAAGCTCAAGCTTGCAGAGCTGAAGTCCCCCAGACCCGACAACTCCACGTTACTTAGTGCTGCTGTTGTGTCTGTCGCATGCATATGAGATATGGGTTGCAAAAATGAAGTTGCCAGTTAATTGTTCTCCTTGCTGAAAGGCCTGGGTTAGTTGGTGTCATTACACTAATTTTTGTACTGTCTTAGTGACCTTCATATCATATTAACAGTTTTATATTATGTTAGCAAATTGCTCAGCGAGAGCTGCTAGTCTGATTGCATTCTGAAGGTCATTAATATGATATGAAAATCTTATTGTATTCTCTGCTTTCATATTTTATTAGTGATATGGAAAGCAATAAAGAGGCTGATTTTTGCTGGGAGGTTCCCTGGGGAAAGAGGCTCTACAGCAGTGGTGTCCCACATTGGCTCCTAATCCAATCTCAATGGGAAGTTCAATTTCCTCATCATTAATTATTTAGCTGTATTTAACCGCTGTAAATTCTCAGATTAATTTTTTTAACTGTTGAGTTTGATGACCTCTAAAGACATTGGCATTAACCAATGCAATATGAAATATAGTTGCTTAATGCAAATAGAAGCTAACTTTTCCACGAGGATTTGTGTGAATGCATTATAATGGCAAATTTAATTTTTCTCCTATAACAGTGAAGGCTTATTGCATTACCACCTTTGGTGCAATTCGGTATCGCAGAATGAAGGATGGAGGTGGCTGCAGCGTTCCCTTACGGTGAATATGGCTGGGAATGGTGCTGCCAACACTCATCCAGATCTTCCATCAGTGATCTTGGGTCACTCAGGTCTTGATTCGGATTCCTAAAAATTTTATTTCGCAAGTAATGTAGGGCAATGAAGTCTGTGTGTAGTGTTAGGTTAAGTCGTTTTCAGTCACCTGAAAGAGCCAAAGGTGAAGGTAATAATCTTTGGGCAGTTTCCATCAACAACAAAGTTTTCATCTTGAAGAAAGTTAGAAACAGTGAAGACTTAACAGACAAAAAGGTTATCACTTGCAAAGAGAAATGATTTTTGAAATTAACAACATGCTGTGTTAAAATTACTTCAGTCAAAAAGATCACTTTATTACTAAGAGCAACAGTTACGTGTTTTGTGCTTTAACAGTGTTGTGGCTCCTGAATCACCGGACTGATGGTGGAGTGGAGACTCCTCTGGAGGCTGCTGTGGGTGAGAGTTTGTATGAGTTGTGCCAGCTGATAAAAGCTGAACATCTACAAGGTGAGGGTTTTGTTTGTTTGTTTTTGTGTGTTTTTTTTCAATATACACATCCTGCCCAAGTGTTTTCTTCCAAAAACACGTTGCTAGTGTGTTGGAGCTAGGACATGGGCAAGTTGTACATTTAAGTGTTAAACACCTCGATGACTTGTGTAAGAGTGAGGCCAGGCTTATCATATCCAAATGCTGTTTTTAAACATGATTTTGCCAAATAGTACATTTGAGTTTGATTTCAGCTTTTTTTTCCTGCCACCGTATAAGACCATTCCAAGTTCTTTGGCTTCAGTGATGCGACAGCTGCAACTTCAGCTCGTGGAATGTGCTTCCAAAACTAATTGAGAATTGATTCATTTGGTAGGAGCTTCAGGACAGTTAGGCTGGAGATTCCTGCAGCCTGGTGGAAATCCCATTGGTTTTCTCCATTGTCTTTCTCCATTGGCTTTCTGCACAGTACTGAAACACAGTGCTTTGGTGCACAGCAAACAAAACACACAATACAGCTGGTGAGTATCAGCGCTGAAGGAGACGATCTGAATTTATAGCAAGTGACTCTGCCTGCCTGAACTATGGAAAAACGAAACCTAAACGGAACTTCATAGCTCGATGAATGTTTGAGCAAGGATTGAGTTATAAGACCCCAAACCTGACCAGTATACTTTTAGGTGCATCTGATACGGAACGTGTGTGTCACCCACAAATCTGCATTGCGTTGTTATTGTTGCTTTGCAGTGCTGCCGGCCGTGCTGCAGGTGGCGGTGCTGCACCAGGACTGTGCCGAGATCCAGCTCCAGAAAATCAAGACTTTTACGAAAATAGCAAAGCCTCTTGGCCTCTCGTACAGGAGATAGGAGTGCACCCAGCATGGTACCGGTTAATGTTGTCTTAGATGATGGTTTGGGAATACCAATGGGAGGTAAGAGCTGTGGACTGAGAGGTATTTCAGCACAAGCAGAGCCCTTTAACCAGCAAACTTGTTCTGGGAAAGTTTCCAGCTCCGACCATCTCTTGCGTTGTGGGGTGTGGGATCTCATGCTAGGAGCATCAAAGAAGTCTCGGGAGACGTTTCAAAAGAGGACAGGAGCCTGGGAGGGAGACTTAAAAATCCTGGCTCCGGTACAAATAAAATACACTTCAGTCTCAAATTAATGTAAAATATCAGGGAACTGTCTCTCAGAGATTATTCCCAATGTGGAGTTAAAATACAAACATTCAAACAAAAAGGAAAAGCTGGCTGATGTCCACAAAGAACAAGTGGTCAGGTTCTGAACCCCTGAACGATGATAATTCTCCAAAACTCACCTCTTCGGGTAGATTCCACTTTGCAGGTTTTATCTGCATTGTCTGTTTAAAGAAAATAAAATAAATAGGGCTGCTTTGAAACATTACAGGTATCTGAGAACAACAAGAATTTCTCCTTTGACCTAGAACACCATTTCATGGAAGGGAGGCTTTGTTTAGAAACTTTATTTTTCCTTCCAGAAATTGAACAAATGTATGTTGCCAAGAGTGGTCAGCTGGAGATATTTGGACACTTGAAAGATCCTCAGAAACTGCTTTTGGAAGACTTTGGGCCCATGCTGCAAGGGGTGAGCATCTCTGAGAGGGCCTTCCACTTGTTGGCACAAATCTCTGCATCCTGAGCTGCCATGCATTGCTGGCTCTGCTGGGCTGCCCCTGTTCTCCACACCCTCTCTGCTGCTTAGCTGATCCCTAAGAGCTGATCTGGCTTGGAATGGGCCAGGCCAGGAAGCAAATGCAGAAAGGTAAAGCAAGAGGTGGGAAGAAAAAAAAATAGAGAGAGGCCTGAGCAGAAAAAACATTAAAAGAAATGATGATAATAATTATATTATTAATGACAAAATGTAATTAATTGGCTGCTAATGAATTTTATAAGCACCATAAAATTGCCATAACAGCCTAATTGCTTCTCTAGTCTTGCCAGCAGCCAATAAGAACATCAAGTGCTTTAATCCCCTTTACTTCGGCATGGGAGGCAGCAGTGCGGGAGGTGCCGGCTCTGCAGGCAGCGTCACGGTGATGTGTCTTGCTCCCAACCCATGTGCAGGTAGAGTGGCAACAGCTGATTTCCAGATTTGTCATAGAATTCTGAAAGAAGCAGAGGGAAGTCTCTCAACTCTTCGCTTTAGCCACTGTGTTTCTTACTTTGTGACGTGCACAAAATGAATGGGAAAAGGAGTTTTACTGGATAGAAATGGTAACTGAGTGAGATTTGCCATAATCATATTGCTAGACGTTTCACCTCTTCCTGTAATTTCTGAAGAGAAAGCGAACTGCTGTTTGGGGCAATGTGGGGTCTGTGTGGCACGGCAAAAATTCCTCAGCTATTATTTCAGACAGTTTGTACTGCTGTCTTTTCTGTCCTTACGTATTTATACTTCTTTTCTTAGCAAACATGTTCTTTCAGTGCTGCTTTTTCAGGAGGATGATGAGAGCCAACTAAATGCATCTAAACACAAACACAGAAAAGGAGGAAAATACATTGTGTGAGTAAACCTGATGCTCTTCCTACTTCATTAGAATTTAATGAAGAAATACTCAGTGCCCAACAGGGGAATCCCAATTCATTATGTTCTTTGAATTCTCATTAAGCATATGTACAGTGACTACCAGAAAACAGCACACTTTCGACTGTTGTCTATTACTCTGCCTAATAGCTCTGTTGTCCATTACACTTAAATGCTGATAACAGGAGAAACCTATGCAAGTTTTATTCCAGTAATTAATTTTCACTGGTTAATTCCTGATGACTTTCCAATGTTGCACTGGTGCAGTGAATCAGAATTGTTACACGAGTGAGATTAAAGCTGTCTTGGTGACGTGCTGAGAAAAGGGATGGACCCCACTGCACCTCTTGTGCCCAGCACAAGGGTTCTGCCTTGGAGCTGCTCTGTTATGTGAAACTTTATTCTGCACATAAGTGGTGTAAACTGAAGGGCTGAATGATGACAGAAGCTGTCTGGAGCTATCCAGGAGGTGTAATGCTCTGCGTAGCTTTGCACTGCTCGGGTGAGTGCTTTGGAAGGAGGCATGTGCCAGAAAACACGGCATTGCTAAATGTTTCTGACGTATTATTTAGCTTCAGGCAATGTTTAAAAGCTGCCTAATCGCTCACAGCTATATTTAAGTTGTATTATTGCAATTGTCAAAGGAGACAGATATTCATTCCTATATTTCCTCACAGTTATTAATACTCCCATTTTTTACCCTTATTACTCAAAATGGTTAATGGCTCTGAAATAAAGAATCTTTAGGGGCATCACAGTTGAGAAATGGTTGGTTCTGTTACAGCTGGTTTCCAGAGATGATCTCACCCCTGTTTCTTGCAGTTCAGCTTCAGTCTCCTGATGGCAAATCTTGAAAACCCAAGAAGGGTTTTCTGGATGGGAGAGGAGCTGATGGCAGGGAGCAAAGGCTTAGCAGCAGGGATTTCCTTGAGCTCTGCATGGTGCTCCAGGCTGGAATGGGAGCAGAGTAGGTGACAGCAGCACTGCACAGGTGCATCGCTCCCAGGGATGTGGGGTGAAGCCACCCGTGGCTCTGAGTGCAAAAGATGTGAAGGCTGAGCTTGTGGTGGTGCTCAGATTGCTTGTTGGTGATGGTTGCTGCTTTGGTGTTATTTTCTCGACAGTACTTGATAGTCTTGTGTTTTCTAATTCCGATAGGAAGGTGATGCCAGCCTCCAGAAGCTCTGATTGTATCCTTTATGAGATAGCTTTAAGTCACTTAATATCTTCACAGTGGTGATAACTGTTGAAACAACGTGCTCTTTGGTGCGTGTGAAATGATCTGCATATTCAATCTGAGATTTGTATGAGTAATTAGAAAGTCGATCCAAAGTGGAGGCTCTTGGGTGTCTCTCGATCAACCTCAGCAGCTCTCCGCAGGCTGTCTGCCTCGAAGACAGGAAGGGGACATCTCACTGGTGGTGGCAGACCCAGTGCCCATACGGTGCCTGGTGCTGTCCATGCATCGCCCTGAGGTGAACATGCTTTACTGCACCAAATGATATCTGCTTTCCCAAGTCGTGCGTATTCTCTCTGATTTTTATTGCTTTATATTGGATTTGATTTTTTCCTTACAGAGGTGAAAATAAATATAGTAAATATCTCTATAAAAATAGACCGTATTTGTTGTGTCTTTTAACCTATTGACTGCTCTTGAAATGCCCCAAATGCACACAGCCCTGCTCCCAGATGGCTCTGCATGGTTAAGCTTTAGAAATTATTCATTATTTGTGTCATTCCTATGACAAATCTCCTCTGTAATGAGGTTTTATCCTTTTAAAACAAAATAACTTTTATTAATTCCTTGAAATAATAATCGAAGGCTTGACTTTCAAGGAGGGGAAGGCGTTTGTTGTGATTAATAGCATGCATTCACTGTGCTTCACGTAACTTTGCTAAATCTTAGTAATGGTGTGGAGGTCAGTTTCACTGTTATTAATAGTAATGATAATTATATCTTTTGGAAGCTGTCAGAAAAGTATCTTTTGTACAAGTCAGAACAGTGTAAACAGACTGTACAGGCAGGCACTACCCTTTCCATCAATAGGTAAACAATCTTTGTTAAGCTCATCTTGATAGTCTTATTTTGTTGCCACATTTTAATTACTCATCCTGTCTGTTTATATTCCATTGCGTTTTGCTGAAGATACAAGCTTTAAAAATCATTGGTATTTAGGAAAATCCAAAGCTGGGGTGATGCATGCTCAGGTGCTAATTTATTTACATCAATTAATTTCAGGCCCCTGATGTAAACCAATTAGTATTCAACACTTAATGGAGTCATTATCTGTCAGATTAGCTTTTAGAAATGCTTGTCACTGCTACAGGACCAGGCAGCAGAACTTTGCTAATAAAACTAGCAGAATTAATGGAGTGAACAGCATAGATAATGACTTAATGTGGAACATACAGTATAGAAAAGAGACTGAACAACTGTCTTCAAGAAATGAAGATATCATTGAGCTAGCTACTTTATTCCAAAAACAAGCTTAGGCGGTGCTCTTCAAAAACATCAGAGGTGTCTGGGTAAGCCTTTGCAAAGTTGTTTCCTGATAAATAATTTACCACCTTTGTGCCCTCACAAATGCACAATCTACCTCCTGTGCTTGATACAGCATGCAAATAAATAAGTGCTTCACCTTGCTCCAAAGCGTGGAGCCAATGGTGGGGACAGAATCTCGGGCTATTGAGCTGTTCTGTGTGTATCATCTCCCCACAGCAACTTATCTACGTGGGACCTACACTCCAAAAAGCACTGATCACCAACCTCAGCACTGCGGGACACTGCAAAATAAATTGTATTTGAGAAGATCACCTGGGAGATTTAATTCTACAGGCAAGCAAGACTGACACTGCACCCTCAATAATCTGGCAAGATCTGCAAACAGCAATAAATCTCCAAAAAGAATTGCTGCTGCTACAAAGGTTTTCAGAAGCCTTCCTCACAGGTGCAAGATAACCGTGTGTTGTCTTGTTCTCCTGAGAGAACAAAGGCATTCACTAAGGCATTCTTTGCAAAGTCTTTCTTTGTGATTTTTAGCTGGTCCAGTCATTCTAGCATGCTCCATTGTCAGCCATTGTCCCTGCATGGAGGACAGCCACAAAAGTGAGTTCCAAATGAAAATTTTAGAGAAAACTACAAGTGCAGATTAAAATGCATAGTATAGTTGCATTGTAAACAGGAACAGTGTCATGCACCTGCTCATGTGTTTGTGACAAGGGTGACCATGCTGGCTATATTGGGTTAATGCTACACTTTTTGGGACGCAGACTAGTTTGGGGGCCATGTGGCCCTTCATGTCTTTGGGAGGCAGATCTACAGCTAAACTCCAGCCTTTCACCTCTGAGGAAGCTTGTAACTTCTGAGAATTTCTAAAATCATTTTATGTAGTTAGTTTCATGTTTAACAATGTCAAAACTCTCAAGGAAAGAGAGGCAATAAACATGAAAACATCAGAAGTTGTTTTTTGAGGCTAGTGTAATTGTGTATGTTCTGTATAACGTGTGGAACTCCTTGCTTCAAGAGGTCAGCAGGGTTTAAAACTAAGGGAGATGTCAAAGAAAGATTAAGCATAGATTTGAGTCATTAATATGTTCTTAATTGCATAAGAATGTAATATGGTTATGGCTGCATTTCAAGAAGTCACAACAGCTTAGTACCAAAGCCAAGGCAACAACACTTGTATTCCCCAGTACCTTTGCTTTCAGAAGTTTTGTTGTCACAGTACCGAGACCTCAACACCATCATATGATGAGAAGTAGTAAGGATATTACTGTTATTTTTTTTTACTGTTATTTACTGTTCTTGATATAGCTCATAGTCTCTTGCCAGCTTTCTTCCTGCAATGCTCACTTGAGCCTGAATGATCTCTTCTTCTTGTCAAGAAACCAGATTAGTTTTTATAGTTTTAGGATATGCACCATTTAGGGAAATATAGGAGAGCTGTCTTCAGCTTCAGAGATACTTTGTCAGATGTGTTTAAATCTCCATCCTTGAAGAAACTGTACCTTGTAAGCAGCCCACCACTGCACAGATTTTGTAGACAAGCACTGATGGCTGTATATGTGTTGGCTATATTCTGCGTTGACTCTGCTCTTCTCAATAGCCATTTTACACCACCCCAAAAGGATTCTGCTTATGGCACAAAATAACATGTATGTTTGATTCCCCATGTCGCATATGGTTGTTCTTCTATGGTCTGGAATATTTCCTTCCAAGAGCGACCCTGAGAGAAGGAAGACTGCTTCTTTTTCCATCTTTTGGTGATGTTACAATTCCCTAACTTCCAATATTTTTTTAAAAAGCCTCAAAGGCATTGAATAGACATAGATATAAGCTGGCCTTTTCCAATCATATCCATCCCCTGTCAAACTATGAGCAGTTGCTAAACGAGCATCCATGTGACAGAGGTTTTAGGAATATCAGTGACAGAATATTTGCAGATTTACTTTATCAGCCATTGCAGCAGAAAATCCTCAGTAATGTGAATTTCTCCTCTGTTTATCTACATGGTCCTTGCAGTGGGAGAACTCTGGCTGCAGGGAATGAGGAAAGTTGGCTGCTAGCCTTCAAGAGGTACTAATGGTAAGAGAGGGAAATCCTTGGCATTTTGGTCAACAGGGCATGAGTTTGGAGAGTGGAGGGCTGAAAGCCATAGACTTTGTACTGCTGTTGTGAGCAAGATATGGGCATGAGAAACAGGCTGATCTCATGGAATTCTAGTCCAGCTGAACTCCACTTTAATATCTGTAAAGAAACTTAAACCCAGATTAACCTCAAGCAGACCCAGATTTCATTGTGAACATTTTTTACAGCTGTTCAGAGTTCTCTGGTATTCCAAAGAACAATTAACTCTGGTATCAATAATTTGTTTCTTCAAAGAGTTTATCCAGATGGTTATCAAGACAGTTTATATTTCCATAATTGAAATCGTATTTGACTGTTGTTGAACCCTCGGTACTTTTTTTTGGTTTGTGGGTACTTTTTCCTACTGCATTACTTAGCTTAAAGCTATTTGTCAGCCTGAGCAGTTGCTGGTCTCGTTTCATAACTGGAGATCTGGCACCGCTGCTTTGAGCATGCACCGTGCGCCGTGTCGCGGTCCGGATCCCGCTTTGTGCTCCTACCTCCTGGAGATGCCCCTGTGAAAAGAGAGGAAATTGCTTTTGGATAACATCGCTATCCTGTCCCAGCTGGCATTGGCTGGTGCAGATATGTGTTTACATTTTGCTTTGAAAATGTAAACACTAATTAGGCATTAATAGGTCCCGGTTCTGGCAGGCGGGAGGCAGGGCTGTGCTTGGGGCTCTGCCCTGGCTGCAGTCCATGTCACCCCGCTCACTATCTGTGTTTCCTGGCACAAAGTGGGGATAATTGTTTATCCCTTTCCAAAGAGGGAGGGAAAGGACACCGGTGCAGGTCACCTAAGGACGACATATGTGAAAAGAAGCACACTGTCACATCAGCGCTGTGGTAGGATGGGAGCAGTTTGTAGTTCTGTGGTGCCATAGGATGAGTGCAAGAGGTATCTGGCAGCTTTGTCCAGCAGGCGTAACTCAGCATCTAGTCCTGCTGCAGTGCAGGCTGTCCAGGTTTCAGTTCCGATTTGCTATGTAAAAAAAACTTGTTATTCTTGTTCCTAATGTATTCTCTTTGCGTGTACCACTGTGCAGTAAAATGTTCACTGTGCTGCTGCTGCCGGCTGGTCCCGGCATGGTTTTTCCTGTGGCCATTTTGGGTCTTTGGTGCAGCTTTTGCATTTCCTTCAGCAGGCCTGCCAGAGCAACCAGCAGCCGTTCTAATTAGGCAAGCGTAATTCCTTGCGAACCAGCCCTTCCCCTTTGTGAGCCCATAGATCTGCAGAAAGAATAAAAGAGCACTGATTGCCTCCTCCTTGCAGCCCTTCCACTGATGAGGAGTGTTGCTACACCTAATAAATTAAAGGACACAAAGTTAATGAATTTTTCATTTGAACTCGCAGCTAGGTATGGATTAGTGAGGCTGACGTTACTGAAGAGCTCAGAATGAGGAAGGGTCCTACAGGGACATTTTCCTCCTTGCTGAAGTCTTTTCAGTCACCTTTTCAAGTATTATCTTGCTCTGTAGAAAGAGCTCTTTTAACCGCACATAGCCTGTGGGGTCTGCTTTCTGTCCGCAGCAGAAATGTGATCATTCATTTTGTTTGTCTAATGGATAAAAATAAAGGGCAATGTGAATGACGTTCAGGCAGCCCCTCTGCTGAAAGAGAAGGGATTCAGAGGATCTGGAGCAGCACTCTGGAGCGGGCCTTTATTAGGCATAAATGCTCCCAATTCCTTTACGTTCCAGTGTACCACATTTACACCAGCTGAAGGTTTCCTTTCTTCTCCCTTGGGCAGTGGTGTGAGCTGCAGAAGGTTTGGGCTTAGAATAAAACTACAACCAATTTATTAAGAAAAAAAAAAAAAAAAAAAAAAAAAAAAAAGAATGAGATGAATGTCAAAGGACTTGTATTATTTGGAATTATTTTCTTGCAGTCCATAAATCTAAAAGGATTTTGGCTACTTTTAATGTAAACTGGTTTTTGTCTGAAGCTTCTGAGTGGTGAGGGTGGAAGGAAGCAGGCCTAGAGATGAATGTACGTAAGGAAATAGTTTTTGACAGTGAAGGTGGTGAGGCAGTGGAATGGGTTGCTCAGAGAGGTGGTGGATGTGCACCTGATCGAGGTGTCCCTGCTCACTGCAGGGGAGTTGTGCTAGGTGACCTTTCAGCGTCCCTTCCAACTCAAATGATTCTAGGATTTCTTTCTTTATAGGTGTGTCTACCTTTTCCTTTTGGCTTTTTTTCCTTTTTAACTTGGCTTGAGAAGGAATTTATTGCAAACTGTTGATAGGAACCAGCACATCAGCATGAGCTGTGAGCGATATTCCAGCACGTGCTTCTCTTGTTAAAATATTTGCCAAGTGCTGCTGACTTCCTCCTTTCCAAAGATGACTGCTCTTGCTGAGCATCTCTGTGGGCTTTTTTCCGATTTACTTTTTTTTTTAAATTTTAATGAATATAACTTTGTGGATCAGACAGAATTTCAGTGTATGTATTTGCGTTATGGCACTTGCTGATCTGTCTAGGCTGATTTGCAACTCAAATACTAAGAAAATATAATTATGAATGTATTTCTTAATGGAATCAAAACAGATTTCAGAGGAAATATTCACAGACAGCCAACAGTTCTGCATCTGAAATGCGCTGCGTTCCTTCGTATTTTCTCTATTCATTATTACACTTGCAAACAATTCATTATTGATAATTAATATTAATTCTGTACTCTTAATTGACAGTATTACCAGGGGGTGTCTAGCTCAGCCTCCCAGCATTAAATAATTTTTACCAATTTGTATCGCTCAGCTTGCTGCTTTGCTGATTTCCCAGTTGCTTCATCTCTGCCGCAGCCGCACGCGGGGGGACCGGAGCAGCCCCAGCCCGGCGGATGGGCGGCGAGGAGCGATGCGTGCAGGGCCGCAGGACGCGCCGTTTGATCGCGCGTCCCCGCCACCGTCGTGCTGCTGAGCGCCAGGTGTTTGCACAATGCAGTGCTCAGATGCGTTGTGCAGAGTCGAGCACCGCTACGAAGTGCAATTTCTGTCTAATCGTGGGCTTGGCGGCTCAGCTCGGCAGCCCTTCGTTTTCAGGACCCTGCTGTATTCTCGTTGTTGCTTTGATTCACTCCAGTATATTTGCAGATTTGCTATGGGAATATGTCATATGAATGTTTTCACATGCAAGCAGGCAAAAATGAATGGTCAGCCTGCGCTTCTCTGTGAAAGAGCTCAGAGTCCTCAACGCTTTCTTTTTTTTTCCAGAAAAAGAAAACGATACTCTCAAACTGAGCCCAAATGCTCTCTGCTCTGAGCATGGGAAGGAGCAGCTTTGCTTGTTTCCAACAAACCCTTTGGAAAAAAATCCAGCTTGGGGATTTTGTTTTCCTCTATGAATTCCTACTTCCCATGTGCAGCATCCCATGCCCCAGTTATGGATTTTCCTCCTTTTTACTCCCTGCAGTGAGGCTGTCCTGCAGGAAACCTCCCATCTTGCAGCCTTTAGGGCTCATTTTCTCGCTCCCGTCCCCTTTTCCTCCTCTCAGAGGTCAATCAGGGCTTGTCATCACAGGGCTGGGATGCCGGGAGCCCAGCCCTGATTGGGGATCTTGCAAAATTTCTGCTCAACATGCAAGTAACAGAGGCAGGCCAAGAAATAATGTTGAATTCCTGCAACTGAGCTTAAATGGCTGTGAAACCTTGTGGGATCCCTTAATTTGTCTGGTTTTCATCAAGGCTCATGACATCAGGCTCACAGTAGTCCATTTCAGTGAATTTCCTCATGTAACCCTAGTTCTTCGTCCTATGCTCCCATGTCAGTACCTCAGTCCCTGCTGGGTATGGTGTGTTAGTTAACTTAAGTCAGGCAACTCTATTTAAGTAATGCTAATCCTACTGTGCCCACACTGCATTTATAATCCTTTACCACATATGATATTTTACACATATAGGTTTTTAATCCTCAGTTGTAAAACAAATAAGATCACATTAGTGCTATAGCTGATGATGAAACAAATATCAGTGACATCGTTACACTTAATGTCATTTTAGCCTCTTTTGTGCACTTGTAATGATTGCTGCTGGAAGGACCTGTTGTTTTCATTACCAGTTATGAGAATCAAAAGTGATTTTAAAGAAGAAAAAATAGTTTGATTTTTTTCTTAGCAATTTTTTGAGTTAATACTAGGAAATGGTTTATCTGCTTATTTTGCATGTTTTGTTTTCATGGCTCCTTTTAGGCAGAAGCTCCTCCAGGGAAGTTCATTGTTTCGGAGGAGCTCAGCAGAACACAAGATATTTTTTTCACTGGGAAGTTTTTGCTTCCTGCATGATATCTCTGTCACTTACAACAGACTAAAAAGAACATTAAGTTTATTATTTTGCCAGGAGAATTTATGTATAAATGCAGCAACTTGCAGTGACAAAGATTTTACAGGGTACAGGATCCCCAGGTCAGCAAGAACCTGCTGTGCTGTTCATCTTTAGGGAAAAGTTGTTGGGACTGGTTCCTGCACTGTGAAATACTACTTTTTAAGGTTCTTCCATTTCTGAATGCACTCAAAACTTTTATTATGTGCTTCCTTCCCTACAGAAGTTACTGGGATCACTGCCTTGAAGCTGGATGCTAGCAAGAGGGCTATTGACACACATAAAGCAAGTAAAAAGTTGGATTTTAGAGAAAATTACTCTTGTTGCTATAATTTTATCTATACATTGTTTTGATACATGGAGAGCTGCTCTAAAGCAACATGATTTGGTTCATATTGATGGGTTGATGGCATGGTTGCTCTTTGTTCTGAACACATCCAGTTCTTGGTGAGGAGTGACAGCAAGGGATCTTCACCTGTTTTCTCAACTACTAAGCACATCATTCTACTTCTGAGGGGATCCTTTGGCAGAATGCTTCTTTCACTTTTGGAGACTATCCTTAAAATGCTGATGCTGTTACTGGCCAGTGCTCTTGTGTGACAAACCCCTATTAATCCCTCTTGCCCTCTGCACTGCCATCCTTGTGTGCACCCACCTTCCCCTTACCTACTGCCAGTTCTCTTCCTTTCTTTCCAGCTTGGCTATTTCAGAGTTCACTGTGCTTTGTGCTAGCTCACCCCTATTCTGACAGCACCTTTGCCAACTCTCCATCACCACTGCAAGTACCAGCAGCCATTGGGAAGCTTGCAGAGTTGTGGCCAGCGCTCTGATTTCTTCGTGCAACCTCAGCCACGCAAATACCAGGATCATCCAGGTACCTTGACTTCTCTATGTTTTAACCCTCATCTGACATTTGTTCTAAAATGTGTATTGGCAGCAGCAGGGAACCAGTTGCATTGTGATGGTGTTTGAGGGCATTAGAGGTGTTACCACAGGTGTACATAAGTTACAGGCTGTTGAAGATGTTTGGTTTTCACATTCATAGCTGATTGTTTCATAACACAACTTTTGGAGAAGGGAAGACAGCCACAGTAACACCAAACCTGCAGCTCTCTGTGATTTTGTGGATTATACAATGATACCCATTGCAGTTTCCCTTTGAGCCCTCCTGTTGCTGATAGAAACATTGAAACATACAACCCTCTACCAGGACAGAGGGATTTTTCTTCTTCCTCCATTACAGTTTCTGGCCACTCCCTGGTCATCAAACTCTGATGATGTATGGGGTGTCTACTGGTCTCTCACTTTTAGGGACCTTTTCCAGACCTGGCACAGCCTCTGCACCCTGTTAGCTCCCTTGATTCTCTCTGTGTTTAAATCCATCTATGTATGTTTTGATATCACCACCCTTGGCAGTTCAAAGAACAAATCCCTCTCCATTACTTCCTTCTGTACTGCTCCTCATACTGAGGAAATCTTCATCTTCAGCAGCATCTTCAAATTTTGCCTTAAAATTCACCTTTGTGGTTCCTGGATAAAATTGTTCAGGATTAAACTGGTGGGATGTTGTAGCTGGTGCCCATCACCTAGCCATTGCCCTAGCCAAGACTCTATACACTGTAGGACTGGAAAACTGATCCAAAATGGCCATGGTCCATCACTCCCCAGCTAAAATCCCTCAGGAAAAACAAAGACCCAGGAGCACCTGCTTCATCTTGGGTTGCCAAAACAGTGCTTGTGGTAGGGTCTCTTCCTTCACGGAAGGGTTCTTCCTGTGGATTCATACAACCAGGTCCAGAGAAGACCGATGCTTTGGCAGCTTGAGTACACATTGTCCATCTCCACGGGCACTTGTTAATGTACTGTAGCTGACTTGTGAAGAATATTTAGAAAAAAAGAAAATATATATATACATGCACAGTGTTTAATCGGCTTATAAACCCCATTGTCATGTACAAGTAGGATGGATAGTCTATAGTGGTCCAAGCGGGCTAAGAGGAGACTGTGGGACCGGGAGCATTGTCCCTGCTGTGTGTCAGGGGTCTCCCAAAAGTTTTATTTTCTACATTTTAGCTTACTAACTTTGAGGACTGAAGGAAAGCTCCAGTCTCTGCTCAGGTCTCCTTATTTCCCTGTGGGCAGCTGCTGCTTGTGTGTGCCAGAGGTGTGATGTTGGTGAGTTCTACACTGACTCCTTGCCGAGCTGTGTGGTTGGGTTGCTGGCATCATCTGTTCTGGCTGTTTCAAAGGGGAGAATTAATACTATGCTGTCATTGCATTCCCTTTGCAAATTTTGTCAAGCTTCATGCTTTGCCATTTTCTGTTCTCTTTACAGTGTTTGTTACAAGAATGGGATACAGTAATTTTAATGCCCAGTATAGTCTGTGAAAGACTGTAAACATTTAATAGACCCATAAACACAGGCTTTAACCTTTTCAATATTTGGCACCTGACGGGCCCTCACCACACCATGTCCCCCAGGGTACTGTTGCCAGCAAGAGGCATGGCCACAGCAAAGGGCACCCACCAGCACCAACGTCCAAAAGGTTGGAGCATTGCAGCCAGCTGCCACCTCCCTTGGGGGGAACACACAATGTGCTACTGCCGTGCTGGGGCTTGGGCTGGGAAAATGCCCAGGATATTTGGCATGAAATAACAAGAAGTGTTTTTGTCATCAAGGGTGAAGAACGCTACAGAGTTTGTACGCAGGGGTGCCACAAATGTGGTACGGTTGGAAATCAGCTGAAATTTGTGTGCAGCACAGTGAGTGGCCTTAATATACCAGGCAAGGCAGGCTTTACTTTTTAATCTCGATTTAGGATGGATGCAACAGGCACTGCTTTGTCGAGTTGAGGTTAAATTGCTCTGTTCTCCCCTTCTGTCCCTGGCACAGCATTTGGATCAGCCCAGCAGTAGTCGGCCAAGAAGAAAGAGCCCAGGCAGTTTTCTACTACAGCTTTACTACAGCATGGGTGCTATACGACAGTATCACTTACTCCGTGATTTTTTTTGTTAAAATGTATCATGGCTGTATAACTTAGGGTGCGCCACGTTCTCTCTGCCGTGGCTATGTGCAGGGCAGGGAGTGGGAGCTGCACGCACACGGTGCAGCATTGCCCACGGGGAGGATCAGCCTGCAGTCCCCGTCCTTAGGCTGAGCTCCCGCTGCTGGGCTGCTTCCCTACATCAAAGGTAATAAAGTTTTAAATCAATGGAGTCTAAACGTATGCAGAGCTGTAATCTTCCTGTCGGGTCGGTAATCCCCCCATGACACTCGCAGGATGGTTTCTGCAAACTCCACGTTCTAGCCCTGAATTAGCATTTCTTAGGTCGGAAGGACCCGCTGTGTCCATACAATGCGTGTGAAGCCCAGCGCAAAGCACAACATCTCAACAGTGTTTGTAATTCTGTGTTAGCAACTCCATTTGCAGGAGATGGAAAAAGCTGTGGCTGACTTTGTCCCTCCTGCAATTGTGTTTTTGTCTGGATTTTGACTTCATTCCCCCCCCTCCAGCACAGCCTTTGCACAGAGCTCCCAGCAGCAGCGGGCAGTGCTCAGTCTGGTTGAGGCGGATCGCAGGGTCCTGAGAGCAGCAGTGTGACACAGATCCCATCCTCCAGGCAGAGCCATGGCCAGAGGAGCTCAGGCACTGCCATTAGCCATAGCCACGTTCTGGTTAATGAGATCTGCAGGCTGTTTTGTTAATTATTATTATTATTATTTTCCTTCCCAAAGATAGAGATGCAAAACAGAATTTCACGCCTCAGCCAAAAAAGAAAACAACATCCGCACAAAAATGGTGTTTGGAGTCCGGGTAAATATTATTTGTACTTGAGCTGCAGATGCTGAGGAATGGCACAACTGAGGAAAAAAATCCAGGGGCAGGAACGTGGGGTCACGTTGGGTTCCTCAGCAGTGCCCAGCAGTGGCCAGAGACTGCTGCCTGCTTCTCACTGCTGCTGCAAGATGGGTGTTCTGACAAACTGTGCTTTGCAGAGCATTTGCAGTGCTGCTTTGTGGCACAGCGCTGAGCGGGGCAGACCTGCAGAGCCTGGGGTCAGGTGGGAGCACAGCACTACAGCTCACCACTATATTTGGGCTTTTGAAGCTCTTCTTTTCTTGCTTGAAATCCTGTATCTCTGCTCTCAGGGTGGAAGCAGAAGCCTTGCTTTTTTTTCATGATATGAAAGCAAAAGTTATTTAGTTTGGCCCCCTCCGTATATTACTGCTAACAAAAATAGATGCTGCTTGCTCTAACAACAGTCCGATTTGGAAATTATTTACCATTTAGACTTTGTCTACCCTAATTGCTTTTGATACTTCAGAATATATGTAATGGAAACCAGCTGAAAGACCGTGGTTTAAAAATGGGCTCTTGCACATTGGAAGTAAATTTTATCCTGCAATCAGCCCTCAAGATCTTAACTGCAGCTCTCACGTCTCCTAACTCTGTAATTGCTGTGGAGCCTTTCTGGTCTGCTGGTTGCAGGCCACGGTGTAGGGAAAGGGGAAAGCGGTGCAGCATGGGGTTGACCCTGGGTTTGGGGACGTGCAGCAGGGCCGTGCCTGAGGCTGCATGTTCTGGGATGTATGAAGGCACAACGAAGGACTTACGTGCACAGCCATCTCCCTGCATTAAGTGGAAGCTGCCCTGGTGTGTGAGGGGATGAGTTGTGCCCGTGGGATCAAACCCAGTGCTGAAGGACCCATGTGGCTGCATGCTCGGGGCTGTTTGGCTCCATGCTATAAAGCTGCTCTTAAAAGCAAAGAGAGACAAGCTTGAAAAACGCTTCAAAGGAAAGAATTTAAGCCTTGGTCAGAGGCAGCTGGTTGTGGGACCACCATCCCTATGCTGGGCCATATGAGACCGTGGTGCTGTGCGGTTCTGTAACTTTGCTTCCAAGAGTACACCCTCCTGTGGCCCTGTTCTGCTGCAGGAGAGCACAGCTTTTGGCTGCATTTGGACACTGCGTATGGAGTAAGCCTCACATCCTCTTCTTTTCTAATACCCTACCAAGCAAAGGTGCTTCAGCCTCAAAAATTGTTAAACGTACTGAACGGTTCATCAGAATCCCAAAGCAGTGGAATTCATTGCTACCAGCAATGCTTCTTCCAGCCCCTTATTGCAGGAGCGGGTGTGACATCCCAGCACTAAATCAGCATCTCCATCACTGCGAGTGGCTGTGGGTGTGCAACACCAGTCCTCCTCATGGCCGTGCCAGGCCTCGGTGATGATTGTTGTTATTGTGCTTTTTAAATAATCTCCTAAATTCAGAGGAAGCCCTGACCCGTGAGCGTCCAAGTTCCCTCCCTCCCCCCTCTGGTGCCGCTTTGTGCTCGGGGTGCCGGCCGCGTGGGGCACGGCACAGTGCTCGGTGCTTGACATTAGGTGGCACAAACGAGTTTCCTTCTGCTCGCCGGAACGCTGATGCACAGGGAATAGTGAGACGAGAATTGTCTTTTTAAAATGAATTTCTCCTTCCTTGATTTTGATGTTGGGTTGTATTTTTTTTTTTTTTTCCTTCTCCGGCTTTCAAGTAGTCCTTGAAGTTCTTTCGCTGATGAACTTTACTTCTTTCACCGCCTCTTTTTTGGCTGCGGGCACATGGCTGGAAGACGACCGGAACGCAGCGCTCCCCGTGCCGGGCGCGGAGCAGCCCCGCGGCTCGGAGGGACTTCGTTGCGGCGGGACCCCTCCAGCCTTCGGCCCCGCTCCCCTCCAGGGCTGAGCGGCGTGCGGCCACAGCCGGGGCCGTTCACGACCCGCTGCCGTCAGCTGGCGGCTCGACGCGGCCGTCTCGTTGCGTCGATTGATACGCGGGGGGCCGGGGCCGCTTCCTCCTCCCGCCGTCCTTTTCTCCCGCCTCGCTCCCGCGGGGCGACGCCCGCGAGGCCGCGACCCCCCCGGCCCGGCCGGGCCAGGCGCGCAGCATTCGGCCCCCGCCGCTCACGGCCGCGCACCGCAGTTTCCTCGGCGGCGGCGGGGCGGAGTGCCGGCCGCGCTCGCTCCGTGCCCGCACCCCTTCCCGCGGGCACCGCTCACCGCGCGGCCGGCACTCGGTATGACCGCCCGGCGGCAGCGCCACGACCCCGCAGCCCGGAGCTGGAGCGACCGGCAGCGGGAAGGGAGGCGGCGAGGCCGGGGTCCGCCCGCGCACAAAGCACGCACCGCACCACGCGTCCGTGCCTTTTGTAAAAACGTTTATTTAAACTTTTTTTTTTTTTAACGTTGATTTTTTTTTAATTTTTCCTTTTACAACAACAAAATATTGCGTCGGTAGAAACCCCTCCGCCCGAGCCCGGCCGAGCACCACCCGTACAGCGACTGCCCCGTGTGCGGCCCCGCACCGCTGGGCCCTCTGCTTCCTTCGGCTTTGGGTTCTATTTTTTTTTTTTTTTTTTTGTTATTTTTTTGTTTTTCTTTCTGAAACTTTTTTTTTTTTTTCTTTAAACATAATGCGGAATTTATTGAAAATAAATAATTGTTGGCAACTGCAATAGGCAATTTTGGATAAAATAGTTGAAAAAAGCAACCTTTAATGAAAATAGCGTTTATTATACATCAGTTACTAAATGAATAAACTAAATGATCTTTCTTTAAATTAATAACTTCCAAAAAACGTTTAATATACAAAACTGTACAGTTATAAAGTTGGCAGAAATAGGCAGGTCCTCAGTGTCGAGATTTTTTTAATTTTTTTAATTTTTTTTTTTTTTTTTATAGCGCTTACTGAAAAATACTTGAAAAATAGAAATGTCGAAAGGAAAAAATCTGAAGGCCGGGGGAGGGGGAGCGGGGCACGGCCCCAGCCCGGCCCGCACCGCTCGGGGCCCCGTCCTTGTGCACAACGTCCAGGGGGCGGCACGGCTCGGCACTTCCCTATGCTGAAAGAATGGGGTATGGCATTAGCGTTGTATTGACTTTGTTCTCCTCCTTTTTTTTTTTTTTTTTTTTTTTCCCCTCCCGGTCCGATATATATATATATATAATATTATATAGGTATAATTTTATATATATATTTTTTTCCGCTAATCCAGCATCCCTGTGACGCGGAAATAAGCTCAGCGTGAACCAAATGCTGCCCCCCTCCCCCTCCCCTAAATCACGACCCCCCCCACCCCCCACCCCCCTTTTCGCTATTGAAACAAAACACGGAGAAACTGATTTCCGAAGCCAAAGCGCAGAATTACGAAGGTGTTTTACTACAGACCTCTCCGTCTGGCGCTGACCGAAAAGCCCCGAACGCCGGGCGGTACGAAACGCCGCGGGCTTGGGGTGATGCCTCATTTCGGATCGCTCGGAAATTATTATTATTATTATTTTTTCATTGGAGGGGGGAGGTCAGAGATTGAAACTTGACCGGTTGATCGGGGGGAGTTGTTGGGACGGAAGAGGGAAGCGGTGAGAAAAGAGCTGGTTGGTGGTAAGGAGCCCCGGGAACGGCGATGGGAAAGGAAAAGGGAATAGGAGAGGAAAGGGGAGGGGGACGGGGAAAGGGATGGGAACGGAGAAGGGGACGGGGGTGGGACGAAGGGTGGCGGCCGCCCTGCCCCGTCCCCTCTCGGTGCCAGGCGGGGAGGGAAGGAAGCGGGACTGCTCGATTCGGTACAAATTAGCTCACAAATATTGTGTACAGTTTGTAGTAAAACACCTCAGCCATTTAAAAACGCTATAGAAGTCTTTAAAAATGCAAAACTAGTCTATTGTAAAACAGATTCACCTGAAATACAGCTGATATAACCAAGGCGCTGGAAGGTTATTCATAGGCACACGTCTGTCTTTTTTCCTTTCTGTTGTATTTTTTTTTCCGCGTTTTTCTTTTTTTTTTTTTTCGCGTTTTTTGTTTGTTTGTTTTGTTTTCCTCCGTCCGAAGCCCGCCCGTGTCCGCGAGCAGCGCCCATCCAGGGCCGGGCGGCGGGCACCCCCGGCCATTCGCAGGCGGCGCTCAGCCCGGGCCGCCCCTCCGCGGGGTCGGGCGGCGGCGGCGGCGGCGGCGCGGCAGGGGGGGGGAGTCGGGCGGCCGCGGGCAGGTCCGAGCCGGCGGCAGCCCCGGTCAGAGGTCGTGGCAGGCCGAGTCCGTTTTGACGCCGTGCGCGTACACCTCGTGCTGCTGCTGCTCGCCCGGCGGCGTCATGCGCTTCTCCTTCTGCCGCCGGTTGCAGAACCAGACCCGCACCACCTCCTTCTCCAGCTGCAGGCTGTCCGCCAGCGAGGAGATCTCCTGCGCGGCCGGCTTGGGGCACTTGAGGAAGTGCGTCTCCAGCACGCCTTTGACACTCACCTCGATGGAGGTGCGCTTCTTCCTCTTCCTGCCCTGCGCCGCGATCTTGTCGATGCTGGTGGGGCTGCCGGTGGAGGAGTCGGCCTCCTCCAGCCACTTGTTCAGCAGCGGCTTCAGCTTGCACATGTTCTTGAAGCTGAGCTGCAGGGCCTCGAAGCGGCAGATGGTGGTCTGCGAGAAGACGTTGCCGTAGAGCGTCCCCAGCGCCAAGCCCACGTCGGCCTGGGTGAAGCCCAGCTTGATGCGACGCTGCTTGAACTGCTTGGCGAACTGCTCCAGCTCGTCCGAGGTCGGCGTCTCCTCGTCCGAGTGGTCCTGGCAGTGGTGGCCGCCCAGCTCGCCGTGCTCCCCGGGGTGCAGCCCCTGCGGCGGCGGCGGCTGCTGCGCGGCGGCGGCGGGCGGCGGCGTCAGCCCCCCGTGCTCCAGCACGCCGCCCACCGCGAAGCCGGCCTGCGGGTACACGCCGAGCGGGGGGGGCTGCCCGGCGGGGCCCAGCGAGCCGCCGTGTGCCGGGCTGGCCCCCCAGGCGCCGGGGTGGTTGGCGTGGGGCGAGTGGTGCGAGACGTGGGGCGAGCGGTGGTGCAGCAGCGCGCCCAGCTGCAGGTCCTCGCGGCCCGGCTTCACGTCGGGCTGCTCCAGCGGGCCGCCCGCCAGCGCCGAGGGCCAGGGCGCGGCGTCGCTCAGGCTCGTCACCCAGTGGTGGCCCAACGGGTGCCCATTGCCGGGGACGCCCTGCAGGTACTCGCTCTGCAGCAGTTTCTGCGGGTTGCGGAACGGGCTCCCCTGCTGCATGCCCGCGCCGTCTGCATGGGCGAGCGAGCCGGAGCCGAGCAGGCCGTAGGGGTTGGAGGCGGCTGTGGCCATGGCCGCCGCGCAGCCCCCACGAGTTATACTGAGGCGCCGCCGCCGCCTCAGCCTTTGACATCCACCGGCACGGCGGCCCGGGCAGCGGCCGCCCGCCGACTGGCAGCCGCGGCGCCCAATGGGGGCGCGCCGCCGGCGGGGCCGCGCTGCGCGGGCCAATGGGGGACGAGGAGGCCGGCGGGGGGGCGGGGCGCGGGGAGCCGGGCTCCGCGCGGGCCCGAGGCAGGAAGTGAATCACTCCGCCGCTGCTCCGGGGGCCGGGCGCGACGCGGCCCCGCCGCTTAACTCCTTCCGCGCCGGGCGGGGCTGGGGGGGCCGCGGGGCACCGCTTAAATGACGAGCGGCGGGCGGGCAGGCGGCTGTACCGGGCGGGGGAACGGCGGCCGCGGAACCACCCCGGCGAGCGCGGCCCTGCGTCCCTCTACTCCGTTCCGCCCCGCTGCTCCCCGAGGTGCCGCGCGTAGTCCGCGTCACACCGAGCGCCCAGCGCCTGCCCCGGGCTGTGCGCTCCCGAGGAGAGAAAATAACAAACAAACAAGCGAACAATAAAACCCACTAAAAGCCGTGGAGAAACCCCCACGGCGCCCAGCGCGGCCGTCGCCCCGCGGTTCCCCCTCCCCGCGCCGTCCCGCTCCGTGCGGGGCTCCGCGCTGCGCACTGGCGGTGCCGCTGACGGGCGGCCGCGGCGCGGTGCCCTTATTGGTTTGAAATTCCATTAAATATATTGCAAGAGCGCCTAGGTTAAGCTTGATTTAAATTTGCATACATTTTCATATATTTAGCAGAAATAAAAGAAGGCTTGCAGCTACCAGAAAGTCATTAAGGCATTAGTTTCCCTGAGAAGACAGATCTGAAGAAAATTCAAGAAAATGAGAAAATTGATAGAAAGAAGGTGAGCTCCCCCCGGCCCCCCTTCCAGCCCCGCTTTCCTACTTTACCACTATAAAAGCCCCGGGAATTTCTCGCCGGGGCTCCGGCACGGCGCTGCCCGCAATGGGGCTCGGCCGGGGCCGCCCGGGGGCACCGCGGGATCCCGCTCTGCCGCCCCCCGGTTCCGCTGCCTGGGTTCGGTCCCGGTTCTCGGGTGCGGGTCGCGTCGGGCAACGCGACCCGGGGACAACACGGCCGAAAGTTTGCGGCTCCTCGGGAAGCGGCCGGGAGCGAGAGGAGGGGTCAGCGCGGAGGTCAGGGGATGACAAATGTCCCTGGGAGAGGCGCGGCTGCGGCGGAGGGCAGCGGCGGAGCGCCGCATTCATCACCGCGGAGGGCGGATAAAGAGGGACCGCAGAGCCCGTTTTTTTTTTTTTTTCCCTTTCCTTTTTTTTTTTTTTTTTCCCCTTCCCTCCTCTCTCCGCCTTCACGAGCTTCTCAAAATAAATATCACCGGAGCGCGCGGAAGACGATGTGTATATATTTATACATATCTCCACGCTGTATAAAAACGTAACTAAATTATTTAAAATTAATTTGCGCTTGAACTTCCGAAACAATTTTTCAAAATCCATCCGCCCGTGCAAACAGACGCGGAGCTCCGCCGCTTAATGAAGGCAGAGCGCGGCAGGGAGATAAACCCGACCGTCCCATCCTCGGATTTGTCGCCGATGTGCTGCGGCCGGGGACAGCAGCGCTGCCGTAGGAGGAGGTTCCGTGCCTCCTCTGGGCGCGTTTGGGGTATTTTAAAGTGTTTTTATCTGCATATAGTTAAATCTCGGCGCTGTTCTAACTAATCTGCTGGAGAGGGTTTCTTTAGCTCTTTCCTGTCAGTCTAACTTCCCAAGTGTAACAGATGCCGCTCTCAAGCGGTCCTTTCTGCTGCTTTTCTTTATTCAGCCTCGCATATTTCTCCCCATGATCTGGGTTTCCATAGAGAGAGGAATAAAAGGGGGACCATGGCCACAAATCCCCTGCCCCATGCAGAATAAAAGAGCCTTATTCAATAGCCGACCCCGTCTGGACATGGGAGAAAAATAAGTACATGCAAAGCTACTGTTGCAAGAATTTGTAACTTATTTTTCATAGACTGGGACCCATTAAAGTAAAAAAAAGTTTCTCGGTTCGGATCGAGCTCTGCGGTCCTCCGGCTCCGGTGCCTCCGCTCTTCCCGTTCCCCAGCGAACCCCCGGCGTTAATTTTTTTTTTTCTTTTTTTTCTTCTTCTTCTTCTTTTTTTTTTTTTTTTTTTTTTTTTTTTTTTTTCTTTCTTGCTAAATCTTTGGCACGAAAAAGCTCGCACAATAGCCGAAGGAAGCCTACCGTCTCGGGGCAGCTAGAAGTCGCTATAGAGAAAGGCCGGCTTTGAAGTGGAGGAGCTGTCATTGTGGCGGAGTCCCCGCGCCTGGCGCAGGCTCGGCCGGGACGGCCGCTGTCGGGGGGCAACTGCTCGGAGCCCCCCGGCTCGGATCGCCCTTCCCGGCGTGGGATCGGGGCGGGCGCGGAGCGGCAGAGCCCGGCGGAGGCAGAGCCGTCACCGCGGCCGTGCTCCGTGGGGGGACGGGGCTGCTGTGTCCAGTGTGGGGCTGCCGGAGCTCCTCCGGGTGTGCGGGTGTGAGCGGTGCGGTGGTGCGGTTCCGTGCGGCGGGGAGCTCCCCGAGAAGCGCGAGGAACGGTGTTGTTATCACGCGTTTATTATATTTTAGATATTTTTTTTTCTCATTGTTCATCCGCAGAAGGAGGAGGGGGGGAGGGGGGAAGGGGGGGGAAAGAGGTCTAAAAGGGGTTCGTTTTGATTGTGTTTAATACGGCATGAAGCTCGGAGCGGTAAGCGGCGGCTCGGTGTCATGACCTCTAGATTGAAAACTTCACCTTCAACACAAGTTCACTTCGGAGCCAGGACAAGTCGGGCTGCGCTCGGTGGGAACAAGTGCAAATTTCCAAACAGAGTCAATCAGAGCGGGGAGGGGGGGCTGGGGAGGGCATTCGGCGCTCCCGGAGCCAGGAGTTGAGGTTCTCATTGTGTACTTCAAGGCGCTGGTACGAGAACCGCCGGGTTCCGGAGGTGCTTTGTGCAAACCTAACCTGCACGGGAGAAGGTTGGGAGGAAAAGAGGAATTTACGGAGTATTAGCAGAAATTAGCCAATACCGACACAAGCTCAATTAGTTCTTTTTTTTTTTTTTTTTTTTTTTTTTTTGGTCTCTGTTGGCTGCTCTCGAACGTGAGTAAACGCTGTGCAGGGAGAGAGAGGAGGGAGAGCCGCAGCAGCGCAGTGCCATCGCAGAGCCGCAGCTGTGGCGGACGGACAGATCGCAAATGAACGCTGTCCCAGTGTCAGAGCGGCCGCAGCCCCCACTGCCCCCGTTAGCACCGACCCCCCCGCAGCGGCGGGGCAGCGCACGGAGCAGGGTAGGCAGGGACAATGGGCGAGGCACGGGCAGAGAACCGCAAGGTAAATGGCATTTGTCTTCTAACCGCTGAGCTTTCCAAATCGTTCTGTGCGGCTCCTCGCTGCTCTGCTCCGATCGCCATTTATTATCTCTCTCTCTCTATGTATATATATATATTTTTTTTCCACGTTGTTAATGTTTGAGAAATGTACTTGCTGGAGAAAAAAAAAATAATGTCGTTCATTTGTGCACGAGCACGTCATGTTCTCCGCCAGCTCGGCGGCTGTGTGGCAGGTACTGCATCGAACATTTGGTTGGTTTGCAGCTGAGAGCAAAAATAGTCCGGGAAGTCTCTGCAAAACGCCCATTTGCAGCGTGGCACCGCTCTCGCCGTGGGTTATGCGCACCCCGGATTAAATGCACGGAGGGAAAGGTCGGGTTTGTTGTGCTCAGAGCAGGCGGAGGGGCTCGCTTCGTGCCGTGCATGGCTGTAAGGTCACGGGAGGAGTTAATAGATCCGCACGACAATGCGGATCGCTTCCCTTTACGTAGGCGCTTTCCTCACCGTGCGGTTGAGACTCGCGTGGTCCCCGCGCTGTGCCCGGCTCTCCCGGACCGGAGCACCGCAGTTCTGCCCACCGTTCTCCCCCTCCACCGGGCACGGGGAGCCGAGGGCCGCCTCGCAGCCCAAGGGCCCACCTCTCATTTTCATTATTTAGTTAAAATACAATTCCCGAACGCAGAGTCCTGCTCGGGCATATTGAAAGAAGAGTGGCTTGGATTTGAAAAAAGCACCAACCCGAGTGCTATTGAACCTCTGTTGACTAATGAGACATCGAAGACAAATAGCTCTGTTCCGAGGATGACAGATCCCTGCGTCGTTGCTTCTTGTTTTACCGAAGAATTTCAGTGTGTGTTTTTATTTTTAACTATACATTTTCCCACCTTTCTCATTCAGCCCGCAAATCGCTCTGTGATGCTCGCGGTCCTGCAGAGGGATCTTAACGCCTCCTGCAGCCCGAGGTGCCGCGTCACTCCTCGGCTTACGCTTAGAAATACCTCTGTGGCACCGCTAATTCTTTGTTTTCGCTCAGATGAAATGTTTACACTTTGGTGGCAAGTTTACTCCCCGTCTCATCCACGTCGCGCCAATCAAAGCCGTTATAAAATCGGAACTTTCAGGCCGGGCTGTGCCGCTGAAAGACGTTTCCTTCGCGAATCGCTCTCGGGCGATGGCAGGGAGCGCTCAGGGACAGGAGGCTCGGGGTTCTGCGATTCGCGTCGCCATACGGGACGGTGTCGCGCAGGTGGATGCGCGGTGACGGCCCCCAGCGCAGCGCACAAAGGCTCGGCCCGGCCCCTGCCCGACCCTCCCCCGCTGCCCTCGGGACAGCCCCAGGGCCCGAGCCCCGGCCTGCGTGAAGAGAGCGGCCGGCATTGCGCAGCACGCGGCCGTGCTCTCTCCCTGCACCTTTTTCTCCTGCTTAAAGCCGCCCGAGGCCACGGCGGCCCTTTCCCCGTGGTGGTGGAGGGGCGGCGGGGGCCGCACGCGTGCGGAGCCGGGAGAGCCATAAATCAGAGCAGTCCCGAGGACAAATCGAAGTGCGCACGGGAGAAGAGCCATTAAAGGGGAGCCGCAACCCCTCGGCGTGCCAGCGCTCCGCTGCCCGCTAGGAATAAATAGAAATAAATCAAAGTCGAGGGGTGAGGGGCGGCGGGGGGGGCCGGGAAACACCATCCGCAAACTTTCCGCCGGTATCGGCTGTGCCTTTGTTGTGCTTCGGAGCCGCCCCTCCGCCGGCCGGCGACTCTGAGTGCCACCTCCGAGTGCTCCCCGTTCTGCAAACCGCTCCGAAATTACTAGTAGGGGATAAGTAAACTGCGAGTAAACCGAGTGAATTAGGTTGATTCTCTATCAGTTTAATTTATGTTTTATAGTTAGTTTAGCCTTCTGATTTGATTGCCTTAGTAATGTGAATTGCCTACAGCTGCTGATGATACAGCTTTAATTCTGTTTTAAAGGTCATGTAAACATGTGCCTGTAGCAGAAGGAATGCAAATTCAATTCCCTTTTAATGCTGCCTCACATTCACTTCGCAGCCCTCACCTAGGAAATGAGCGGGATTTAATATCAAACTGTCTCAACGCCCCGATGCCGTTACGAAGCCGTCGGAGCGCCCTGGGGCGGCAGGGCTGGGGATGCCCCGCTCCGCCCGCAGCGGGAGCGCCGTGCAGGTGTGTGCGAGCGGGCTGGGCTACGTGACGTAAGGCAGAGAGCCTCGTCCTGCCGTGCTCCAGGAAAAAAAAAAGAAAAAAGAAAAAAAAAATAAAAGAAAAAGAGAGAGGAAAAAAAAGAAAAAAAAAAAAGAGAAGACCCCCCTGCCCGTTTTGTTCACGGGGTTTTAGTGAAGTTGCTGGGAAGTTTCGTGGTGGAAGCCTTTGAAACGACGAGCTCTAACGAGTGGGGAAGAGCATCACAAAAAGACACTTTGAACAGGGAGCGATGTGCCCTCGCCAAGCGAGAACGGCCGAGGAGCAGCCAGCCCGCCCGGCTCCGCGCTGCCAGGGCCGGCACGGCCGGCACGGAGCCCCGCCGCCAGCACTTCGCCCGGAGCCTTTCGGCACGACCCGACCGCGGCCGCGGTGCTCAGCGGCCGGTTGGCACTGCGGGAAGGGCTCCCCCGCCCTCCACGCGTCTTCGAGGGCTCTCCCTCCCCTCGGCGAGGCCCGAAGCCTGGGTGCCCGGGTCCCAGCTGCCCCCTCTCCGTGCCCACTGTGGAAATAACCCGTGGGGCTGAGGGACCTCCGGCACCTGTCCCTCTGCTCGCAGGGCAGATCCCGGTGCTGCCGCTCCTCTCTCCTTTGCGAGAAGGAGCGGTTTCTGCAAAATCTGAATCCTTGTAGTAACAGCTCATTGGTGATTCTGCTAATGTTGCACACCTCATTAAATAGCCCCAAACATAAGGAGGTTTAAATGACTTTATTGAATTAAAAATAGCATAGAAAATCACCTACGGTACTTTCATCAAATAATTAATGTAAACCATATACATACAGAGAGAGGTTCCTTTTAACAAATCTGTTCGTAAAATGCGCAGGGGTTTACTTAATGGCTGGAATAACCGAGAGCAGCGCGCCGCGCTCCGACAGCCAGCCACACTCGTGCACTTCCTAATGTGTTCTTATATGTTTCCCTGAGTGTTTTTCTTCCTTATCTTCTTTATATCTGAAGTTCTATTCCCCTCCTCTACTCCATGCATTTGATCATTTTTTCAAGTCCCTTGGCTGAACCAATCTCTTTTCATGCAGAGGATAAAAAGAGAAAAACTTCAAAGTAGGTTCAGGTAATTAACAGCTGAGGGGAATATAATCTAAACCATAGGCCCTGCTTTGCACCCAGGTCTGCTTTCAGAGCCAGCCGGCAAGGGAGTGCCTATTCCCTATAGCATCCAAATCTGCTTCCTCTGAACAGCTTTGCCAGGCCTCCAGTTATCACATCTGCATTTCAAACACCATGTCTCTGGCATTAATTATTAATTAGCCTACAGTCACCCCAGAGGATTTAAGTTCCAGCCTGCACATACTTATTCATTGACCTCTATCTTAGTTTTTGTTGGAAAAAACCCACTAGAATGCTTAATAATTTCCTTTCTCTCAGACCCTCTGTTCTAGTTTCGTGGAGGGGAAACAGTATATTTTCAGAGATGGAAAATCACAGGGTTGTCTAGAAATTTGTTTAGAGCAAAACGCTATGTCAGGAGTTTGAGCAAACCGTTTCAAAAGATTTAGCAGGAATTTGGTGTAAGTATTTCTACCTCTGACAGATGAATTTATGGATTTCCCAGAACTGAGAGCTGTGGATACCAACACGGCGCGGTTCAGCTCTGTGCGCAGTGTTGCTCAGTGTGCACTTTACAAATACAAACTGGATTTAATTACTGGGTAGCACACTTCTATGATCAAACTAAGGCAAACGTTTATTCGAAAGCTCTGGGGTTACACTGCTGTTGACATTAGTAAGAATGAAAAAAATGCTGTTGTGAGGCACATTAGTACTTGGGCGTTACCTACGCGCTCCATCCTCAGGAATATGTAACTGAAGAAGTGTATTTTATGACTGCTTTGCATGGCTCCTACAGTAGCTTGGAAGATGCTCTTTAGCCAGCAGAATAACTGCGGATCAAACTGCTGCTTCCATGATCACATTCTGTGTGTTGATATTAAGCTCTCCCAGTTAAACACTTGGAGTCATCAAGTAGGAACCAGGTTACGTGATTATCTTCACAATGCCACGTGGAATTCAAAACATTTGTTACAGTTTGGCTGAGCTGTGTACTGGATATTGCCTTTGTTAGCGTATTTTAATATTACAATATCCCAAACCTCAGAATGAGCCCTGTTTTAATACCTCAAGCAATTATCTGCAGATAAATGTCCTTAAATATTGTCATGTTTTCTCATTTTTATGTGTGGTTCTATCTCAAATAATTATAGAAACATAAAATATTCCTACACTGTTTCCTAAAGAAGTGTTTATTCTGTAAATCACAAGGTCAGACTGGTTAACTTATATGCCAGCCTACAATTGATTTTTGAAAGCATTTAATCTATGCCTAAGACTTCTGAATTTCTATGTAGTGAACGCTATGGAAAAGAGGGCTGATGCACAAACACATGTAGTTAAACTGCTGGGTTCCCTCCATGAGCAAAAATGTGCTGTTCAAAATTGCAGCTCAAACTACCCTTTCTGTATAATTGTAAGCCTGGAATGCCTGTGCTTCAGCAACTGAGCACCTGAAAATAAATGTGGGGACCAATGCTGTAGGTGTCCGTCAGGTATCTCACTCCCCGATTCCCCTGGCAATGTGCAGGATTTGGCAGCTCCTGGCCTTTTATTCTATTCACATTTTCTGAGCTGATCTGGATAGCGTTCAGTGTTATATAGTAAATATTTTTGCCTCTGCTTCAAATGTTTGGAATTATTCTCAGATGATTTTAATAGCGAAAGTAGCTCTATTTCAGAATGAAGACAAGAATAGGCAGCACTTCAAATTCCATTATTCTTGTTTATAAAATAACAGACGTCATCTTGATGTTGAAGCGAGGATCTAGACTATTTTAATAACATGTCCAGGACCTTTTAATCACTTCTCCAGTGATACTAATACTAGTAATAACAGCCGTAATGAAAAAAAACTAGTGTGAAACTGGGGCTGGAATCTGTGCTTTGTAACTGTCAGAACGTTTCTGAAATTCAAACTTCGCTCTTAATGCAGCTCAGTACTCCATGAATATTAAAGAGGAATAAGGAGTAAATTTCTTCCACGGCAGAGCAGAGCAGGATGTTGTTTGGGAAAGCAAATCTCATGGCAGCTCCACTTGCTGATGTGTCCAGCCCCCACCCTGGGGTCGGGAATATTTCCTACTCTTTGAACGAGGGTTTCTGGGTGTGGTCCTGCTGCTCCGAGGCCTCTGGCAGTGCCTGCGGATGCGAGGAGTGCTTCTGTCCCATCGCGTGGCCGCAGGATGCGGTGCTGCGCTTGGCGGTGCCCAGGGTCAGACAGGGGCTTCCTTTTGAACTGGGAGCTGGGGATCTCGTGGCTCTGGCTTACACAGGACTTGCTTTATGTGGCTAGAACTGCAGTACTTCTATGTTGCAGTGCATGGGGATCTTAGTGTGTGCTTTCTCCAGACTGTGCAAACTTAGCTGCAGCAAAATACAGCAGTTGGTTTCCTTCCCATCAGGCACATTTTTCTCCCAGTGAAATCTTTTCTCCTTCTGTCTGTTTTCATTAGATTTGTTTGTCCAGGTTCTTGAGATACTGATTGTATATCCCCAAATTGGAAAACTTTTACCAGTGCCATTAAATAACTCTTGTTGTGGTTACTGTGCAGGAGTGAGGAAGGAATGAAAGTACACGTCCAGGGGGCTTGGCATGTCATGAAATGATGTACCATTCTTGTTATGAGGCACAGATTTCCATAAGAAGCTTATTTCATGGTTCGTTTTATATATATTTGCATTTATATTTTTTCCATTAAAGCTTAAATGTTTTACCTCATTGGTAAGACCAGCTCCTTTGCAAATCTGGAAGTGCTTCAACCTCTGTTCTTGCTATACTCTTCTCCTCTGAATAAATGATCTATGCAATAGTTTTATAGTAGTGACTGGCACCCACCAAGGACTGAGCTGTAACTGCATTCTGTTTTGGTGTTTCACATGACCATGTTTTGAATTCAGATTTGTAAGTTTCAGATCACTTTGTATTTAGATAAATCACATGGCTAACTGATTCTAAATTACTTGAATGATGATTATCTTAAGCCGCTGTTGATTTCTTGTGTTGTCTGTGGATACCTCTTGCTAAAGCTCTGGTTGCAGAGTTGCGGGATTCTTGCCTGTGTGTGCACTTGTAGGTAGGAAAGACTTGTATAGGAAGAAGGGCAGGTGAAGCTGGAGATCACTGTAGTAATTATTGTGTCAGCAGAAATGGGTTCTTAGTAGGTTGAGGAGAGTATGTGGGGCCAGACCTTCAGCTGACATAAACTGATGAAGCACTATTGGTATTCAGGAAGGTAATCTGGGTTACATGAACTGCAGATTTTCTTGGACTGAGCAAAAGATTGCATGAGTGATATCAGAATTATTCTGCATAATTTCTGAAATAATCTTAGCCCATATGAAATAGTTTGCCTTCTTTATAGAGTAGTGTGGTAGTGACACAACCCGAGCTCCAGTGTGCAAGGAGATGCAGAGTATCAATCTAATGGGATGAATGCATGAACAGAGATCATCAGTAAGAGGCCAATGACTGCTGTGACACGGGAGATGTCACACACGTTTGAACTGTGTGACAGCAGCAAGTGAATGCGTGGTGACCACTGCCCAGTGTATTTCTGCAGATGCTGCAGAGACACCTATGTGCCACTCTGATCTTCCCATTCCCGAGTGAGACCACACCATGACCGTGCTCCCAAACTTTGCTTTTAGCCATCTTGGCCTGAAAAAACAAGCGTTTGTCCTTGGGCCCCTGGCTGACCACAGGCTGCTGCTTCCTTACGTGGCAGAAGAACTGACGCACTTTCATTTCTAAAGAAGCACTGAAGTGCTCCCAGGAACTGCCTGGCGGTGCTCCAGCGTGCAGCCACCCTGCTTGCTCCGAGCACAACCTGCATCTGGCTCAGCGCGGCGGTGCTGCCAGGCGGCGTGTCTGCACAGACGCACAGGTCGTGCCTTCTGACCCCCCGGCCCCACCCCGAAGCACCCATTCATCATGCCTGTTGCAGAGGGCTCTTAAGAGCAGAGCTGTGGCAATCATGTGCAGTCTTTCCTCTGACTAGCAGCTCTTTTTCTTTTTTTTTTTTTGGCAGTGCCTGTACATAAAGTTTTTAAAGACATGATAGAGCTTCCCTTCCTCCCTCAGTTTCTTTTCTTTCCCCTTCCATTTTTTTTCCCCCCTCCATTCATAAATCCCTGGGCATCCTTTCACTGCCTTTGCTATGGATTTGAGTGTGTAGTAGAATGAATTAGTGGTGGTGGGCTGGCAGTTATGGCAAACTGTCACAGTTTGGGTGACTCTCCATCAGCTGGGAATCCTGCCCGCTGGTTGCAAGTAACGCACTTACTGCAATTAAACACTTGTATAGCATAAGTCTTTAATGAAAAAACAATGTATATGTGTGTGCTGTGTAGCTACTACCACCAAATTGCATGTAACATTCAATGGTAATTGTGTTCATAATTACGGAGTTAATTCAATTTCTGTAATAGTAAAAACTGGCACATAAAGTCTCTCAAGATTAAATGCTTTAGTTAGGTAAGAATATACTCAGTTGGAATATTTAATATAAGGAAAGTAGTCTCAGATGCACGAAAGTTTGAGACTAATAAAATTCCTTCCCCAAATTGATCTTTTCCCTAAATGCTGCTCCAAACACAGTGCGGCACCACACAAATGCCATACTTTCTCTTCCTGTGCCTGTTTTTCTGAAGGAGAAGCAGAGTACACTGAGGTATTTGCAGATGGGAAGGAAATGTTAAAGGAGCCTTCTGCTGCAGCTTTGTCACTCACATCTGTCAGTTTTGTAAGATTTGAGAAGTGCTCTGGAAATGCACTGTTCTATGCAGCACAATTAGCACTGCTCTCAACACTAATGTCGTAACAGCAGCATGCTAGGAAGTCAAATTTTGTGTATGGCATTTGACCTTAAGGAAGTGGTATCTTTCGTTTCTTTTGTAATCCATTAGGTGTTTCAGTGCTACTTTAGGGTAACTTTGGGACTGATTTACACAAGAGGCAACAATACAGAATGTGGCCCTGTGTGCCTGGTACCTTTGTCTCAGAGCTTTTCAGGCAATTTATTTTGTAAGGGAAAAGAATATAGGTAAGAATTCCAAATTTGTAAGATATTAAACCTGTATATCTAACCATGGACAGGCATGAAAAATTGAAAGATGAGAAAAGGATCAATAAAATCATATTCAAGTCCTCCTCTCCTCTCCTCTCCTCTCCTCTCCTCTCCTCTCCTCTCCTCTCCTCTCCTCTCCTCTCCTCTCCTCTCCTCTCCTCTCCTCTCCTCTCCTCTCCTCTCCTCTCCTCTCCTCTCCTCTCCTCTCCTCTCCTCTCCTCTCCTCTCCTCTCCTCTCCTCTCCTCTCCTCTCCTCTCCTCTCCTCTTTTCCTTGCTATACTGTGGACAAAGGAGAAACATGAAGGCAGATCGGGTTTTACCTGTTACTGCTCTAAATTTAGTTCTGGTTTAGCATCCCCAAGGAAATAAGTACTTTTTTTCCTAGGTGGGAAAGTCTCTTTTTAACTACTTGCTAGAAGAGCAGTGACAGCTGAACATCTAAAAAAATGAAGTAATATACAATTTAAAAAAAGAGTCTCAAATGTCAGCTAACATAGCTGTGACCTGGCCCTGCAGCAAACCCTGCTGTAATACTCCTTTTCCAAAAGATCATGTATCGACTTTCATTATTTTCTGCTCAGATTCACAGGATGTTGTTTCTTATAGTAGCCCGTTTTCACCTACCAGAGAGATTGGCTTGGCCATGTAAGGTTCTAAATATTGATAACTAGATCTCAATTCCGTCATCTTTGCCGACACGCATTTTGTTTTGTTAAAAAAAAGTTCTGTGCTTGTATTCATTTGCTGCGCTATATTTTCAGTACTCCTCATGTTAGTTTGTGTAAGAAAAAGCGTAAAGTCCCCCCAAAGTAACTCAAAATGTAGTGGCTTTATTTTTGTTATTCCTCACCTCCTCACAATACTCGCTCCCCTCCCCCAGCAGCCACACTACAAAGCTTGTTGTACAGGGACTCCATTAATCCTACATTTCCTAGATGGTATCTGAGGCACAGTGGGTTTCCACAGAAATTAATTTGTCCTGACAACAGGCCTAAAGATTGGAGTCCAGGGATCACTTGGCAAATTCCCTTTAAACTGAGCACAATAATAAACAGAAAGCTGATAACGACAGTTCTGAAAGACCACACAGAGGAAGGACCCCGAATAGACTCGCTCTGTGTGTATCTGCGAATACCTCTGATAACTAGCAGACAGAAGCTTTATGCTTGATAGGAAAATGAGCGGGCTGATTTATGCACCTTTTAATATTGCAGAACTAACTTCATCGAGCAGCACACAGCCCGAGCTGTTTTCTGCAACGATAATAAAAGTTCACTGCCGATCTGGCCGGCTTGTTTTATATGAGTTTTATTTAATATTTGTATGAACGTCTCCTTGGCCGTTCTTCATGTCCTTCGTATTTTAATGTAGCTCTAATTTTCTCTGTACATCTTACATGTGTAAACATTAAAAAAAAGGTCGGGTAGAGCATAATGGTAATTTATTGAAGGAATCTGGAAAGTTATCCATCTGTTCTGAGGGTATTTTTTGGTAACCTTCGAGATCATGTTAGCTTTTGGTTTCGTTCGTCCTCCCTGTAAGAAGAGTATTCGTCCTCACTAAGAAGAGTAAAAAGCATTGCTTGCTTTTATTTATCCTTGCCTTGGGTGCCTTTTTAAATACTGTTGTTTTCCCAGAGCTAAGGTGTGGAAAATAGCCGTGCTGGAAGCAGATAAACAAGCATTCATTCAATATTTCAGAGCTTGTCAAGTACATTTCAATCTTTGATTTTTGTCAATATGGAATTGAGAGATTTAGAGATAATTAGAATCTACCATGTGTCAGTAAACTGCTGCCAGTTACATTTGTGAAAAAGCCATCATAATATTAAGGGTTCGGATTGATAGAGTGATGTTGAGTAAGATATATGCCGCTTAACTTTTCACCACTTAAGAATAGGGTATGTAACAACTTAAATAATGAATAAAAAAGGGAGAATAGCTTAAAAAGATGTACAGAAAATGGGTTTTGATTATTGAAACGTACAGAAGTACAGTCTGGTTTTGTTTTCAATGCCTAAAACGCGTGATAAAATTGCAGCCTCTGGTTACAGAGAGGAATACATATCTGTGTTAAAAGAAGGCAGGTGTGGCTGTACGCCTAAAATATCGTGAGTCACGCTGGCTTACTCTTAAACTCTCCGATGTTTCTTTTGAGATAGAAATTTGGTACTGGAATAGTACGTGATGTATCCAAAGTCACCAGCAGCACAATACATTGCAGACAGAGTTTTCTGGGGACAAGCAGGAGTCGTGGAGCGCAGCCCTGCGGCACTGGGGGCAGGCGGGAGGTGGGTGCTGCGGGGCGGTGCATCGCTATGCAGCCCAGGTGGCAGGCTGCCAGCAGAGGGGTAGTTAGGGGCTTGGAATGCTGGCTGCCCTTGGCATTTGTGATACAGGGAGTTTATATAAAAAAAAGTTCTGTCTTACATGCTTTTCCGGCACAGCTAATGGGCCCAATTCTGCTTCTATTATTGGCAGTGACAAAACTACCATTGACTTCGGTAAGGGCAGCATCAGATTCAGTATTTAAGAGCTTAACTAGCTGAGAGGTGGGGATCTATTATACTGCTGGAGTGTGATGTATATACCACGCCTCCCCGCTGAAAAATAAAATCTTTTGCTCTCATTATTGGCTTTAAATTAGTTTGTACACTATGAATTAATCAATTACGGCCAACATACTTTTGAAATTAAATTCAGGACGAGTAGTGCAATTTATATTTGTCACACTTAAAGAACTCTATTGTACTGAAACGCAGAAGATTTGAAAACAACTGGCTTTAATGCTCTCTAGCTCCTCATTCTAGATTCTGGTGCAAGAACAAATTGACTCGCTGTGCCTGTTAGTTCTGTAAAAGAACAAACCCAAATACTCCCCTTCACTTTTCATATCAAAATCATCCAGTGCATTTCAGTGTACAAGCTATTAGGATTTTTTGAATTTGGATCAAATCAGGCATTTTTCCCCCAGCAAATAAGTTCTCTTGTGTGCCTTCTACATTTGATTTGAAGGACTGTGTATTATTTGATGTTCTTATGAGATAAACAATAAACTTTTGAATATGTTTTTTCCATTTGAATACAAGCCTAGGGATGCTTCACCCTGCATCCTAAAGCCTGATTTCCCCTGGGACTCATTATCATGCAGCTCACATGTTCAGTCACCTACACTGTTGAACTTACTATCAAATAACCTCCGAAACGTTACTAGTTATTACGTGTCAGAGGGCAGATTTATGATAAACTAACTTTGAAACAAAATAATGAATTCTCAGTGTTCTATTTTCCAGCAGTATTTCTGGTAATTTTGTTCGATTTAAATTTTAAAACAGTAAGTTGCCTTTTTCTCTTATTCTACCGTATAAAACAGCTCCCACCCCTCATGAAATTTCTTCCTCCTTAAATATGGTTTATGATGATTTGAGCACTGCCTATAAAGAATAGAAATGAGAACATTTGTCTGTGAGCTACCAAATGGCCCACTGGAGTTCATTTGTGATTAAACTTTCATAGCTTTGTAACTTGGTGAAAGTTAAATTAAATTAACCCTTGGCATAGTCCACCAGTGTCCAAAATATAGCTATGGAATAGGTGTTGGCAAACAGGAAGCTTTCTCCTTGCACTTCGTGCTGCCGAATTCTAAGGTTTCTAGTAAGGTTCTCACTTAGCAGTGACAAAAATCGGTGGTGTTGTCTTCTCAGAAAATGCAAATGTGTTTACAGTGCACTTGGATCCAAAAAGGTTTTCCCAGTGCTGTGCCATGTGTCAGCCCATGAAGTCCAGCTCGAGAAAGCTGAATATGGCTTCACTGGGTCAGCAGCACCTCTTTTAAATGGTAGCCAACACAACCACGGCTTTCAATGAGATGTTTCAGTGGGATGTTAAACAGATAAGCATTGTACAATAATCCTGGAGATGATCTAACTAACAAACATCTGCAGATAAAAGTATACAACGTCAAACATTAAGCGTGGCTAATTTGGATAAAAAACAGCGCAGCACCTCTTGGTATCAATGAAACATTTTTCTGTTGTATTTTAGGCAAGTGCCATCTCCTACTGAGCAAAGCCCAGGCTTTGAGATGCTTCTCATCTGTGACACTGCATGGGAAGCGCTGGACTGAGGGCAGCTCTGTGGAGCTCGGGGATGTGCCACCACCTCAGCACACTCTCTCATCTCTTTTGCTCCACTTGCCGTAATTATGGTTCTCCAAGGGCGTTACGGGCAAAAGTTCCATATCAGTCTGTCTATTAATATTTATGCAGCAATTCAGGAGGTAATGCATTGTTAAAATACAAGTTGGAAATCCACCAAATTTAATCACTTTTAGTACTAGAAATTATCTATTCCTACATGAGAGAAAAAGGAAGGGGAGCTATTGTTGCCACATTTTTTTGTCGACTAATTTGCCATTTCTAAGATGGTTTATAGTTACAGGGCAATAAATGCTGTGGTGTAGCTAAGTTTTTGTTTTGTTTTGTTTTGATGGAATACAAGATATATACATGCAATTTAATGTGAGACACTCAAAAATATTTGAAGCAAACACAATACACAGGTAAGCACTCTGCTCATTTGTGCTGTTTTGTTCAGTCACTATCTTCATGTTTGAGGAGATGCATGCAGCAGGATTTGCCTTTTCCTACTATGCCTAATGACAGAAAGAGTATTTTTATCACTGGTATCACTTCATTTTTGCAGCTGCCTGCACGCATCAGGTTAGTAATACAAACTCTGTTAAAGACCCTTCCACACTATACAAAATCTACAATTATTATTTAGAGTTAACCTCCTAAGAAATTCATTTGTTATTTAAACTGTTCAAACCCAAAAAGAATTGTTAGCTATTGTTATCTAAGGACCTCCTACAGTCTTTCCTAGGTCAAATAAGGCTCCTTTTGTTTTCAATAGGAGTCTTTTATTTATTTATTTTTTTCTGAGAGCTAGCTCTGAGCTTTTATGTAAGCAAAATAAATGCAGTGTAAGTAAAACATTAATTAAAATGTATAAAAAAATAGAAAGGAAAATGTTCAAGAAGACTGTGGTGCTCAAATAAAACACTTTTTTTTCAGGTCACTTGGCTTTCTGATGTCATTGCTGGCAGATTCGTTAGCCTGGCTCCATCACATTATGTTCTGAACTATAACGTGATGGGAGATGATCAAAGTGAGAATGCTAAAGGTTCAGGACATTTAAAAATGTTCTATTCTGGAAATTGTTCTGAAACTATCAACAGATTACATTGAAATCTGTGGTACTGAACATAGTTACTCATCACCTTTTTTTAGATGGAGCGATTGAAAAGTTTGTGTAAACAGCATTGAAGTTTTTATGATGGAAGGTTGAAAATTTCCCTGGAATTTTAGGAAATCCAAGGGTCTCTGAAATGCAATATACCCCATTTCTGCTGTTAGGCATGTAGTTTTAATCTTTACACTTGAAAGTAGTAAGCATATGGGTCAGATCATCCACTCCTGATAATGGACACAGTTCCATGAACTTCAGTGTCCAATTATGCCAGCTAGAGATCTAACCGTTTCTGGGTTCTATTTCCTTATTTTTCATGTCTTCCTGAACTTTGACCCTTTGTCAAAGGAATGTCGTCTGTAATATGATAATAATATGAAATTCTGTGCTCACTTTCTAACAGCTTATATCCCAAAGAATTGTAATGATCCTCACCTTTCTGCAAAATGCAGCTCAGGAGGGATTTCAGCCCTGTCTTTGCTGGGCACGGGGTGATGCTCGGGTACCTTGGTCTTGTGCTGCTGTGGAGTATTAAATGTTTCTGTATTTCCATGAAACAATTTCTGTGTGGGATGACTGAGTAAATAAACTCATTGGCAAGTCAACAAACTGACAGGAGGTCATTTTTCCTAATTTTAGATGCATTTTAGTACTCAGGAAAGTGAGAAATAGCAGTGCTGATTTTGGGGTTTTTTAGAGCTCCACACTCTGGTGCTCTCAATCAGTGCTAGGCTGTGGGTTAGGCTGGAGGCAGAAATATACAGACGATGTGACACCGTTGGTACATAATGGAGCTACACAGGAGTGTAAAAAGGATTTAAATCTATAAGCTGGATTTGACTTTCTGTTTTGATTTATGGGCTGAATGGAAGTGTGTATTTTAAGGAGCCATTAGTTTGTGATTTGAAATATGCAGAGTGCAGCCGTTCCCTCAGCTCCGTGTAGGAAAATCATACAATGTAGCAGGGGAAATGGCAGAGAACATTCTGTAGAGAGAAAACCCTTAGTTTCAGTCTGTATGCCATGTAAGGAGTGGAGTGGCCAAGATTCATGTCACTCACTGCTGTGCTTCCTGAGCATGAATGGAAAAAGAAGAGGGAGCACCTATGCTGTTCTTCAGTACAGAGTGTGTATTCCACGTGTTTTTTGGTTCTGCTCAGTAATCTGTAGCTGTTGGTGGGGGCTTGAGTAGGGCTGGGATTTCCAGGTACCTGTGTGGTGCACATAAACGGGTGGGTGATAAGGATGCTGGGGCAATCAGCTGTAGCGGGGATAGACACTTGGCCATGCTGAGTGCTGTGAGAGGTGTCCTAGGGCACTCTGTTGAGAGCTGCAGCAGGAGGTTTCAGCACCTCCCAGCCCCACTGTCCCCCATCCTTCCAACCGCTCCTCTTCTTGGGTGGCAGCAGCAGCTGCAGCTGGTGACCCTCGTTTGGTGCCCTCTGGCTCTTCCTCTGCTACAGCTCTTATCATTTGGACAAATGCTGCTCTTGTTTACAGTAATGTAAATTTGGAACAACCTTTCTGCCATTTCTCCAGCATAAATATTGCCCTCTGTGTGATTCCCACCTCCTCCTGCACGCAGATGGGTCTGGAGGCACGGAGGAAGCCTTCTCCCTCTGATATCTTTGCATTGATCTTCTGGCTGTGGGCCCCAGGTGACTGAGCAGCCCATATATTCGATCTGTGTAGATATGGGAGCTGATGTTTGTCTTTTTTTTTTTTTTTTTAATTCCCTCTAGACTAAAAGCACTTCCCAGCTCTAACCCCAGCTTTCTACAGGAACCAAGGGTGCAGCCCACAGTTCCTTTCGTGTACCTCATTACTGCTACTGCAGTCATGAGTAAGGCTGCCTGACTGTGACAAACTGCATGCTGGCTCTGTGATTTGTGCAAGCTCAAATTTTGCACTAATTCACTTATATATACTAGATGGAAAACACAGCCTGAGGGCTGCTATAAAGCATGCTGCTGGAGCCACAGAGAGCGCTCTGCCAGCTGGGGATCGCTGGAGCGTGCCCTGCGCGGGGCTGCAGCAAGAAGGGGAATGGAGTTTATGCACTTGTCAAAAAGGCTGTGGCACAGGAGCAGATCCATCCCCATCCCTATGCCTGGAGCCCTGCACAGCACAGCTGGCAGCTCGGCTCAGCTCCTGCACCAATGGTGATGCAGTGATGCACCCAAAAGGCCAGTACTGCATCCTGGCTGTCATTGGCCCAGTGCAGGTGTTGGCTGCCCCAAATCAGCTTTGGGCTTCTCATTGAAAAAAGGTGTATTTTTTCCCTTTTGCTCTCCTGCAGCTTTGATCTGCCCTCATGTTTTGTTTAGGACCGCTGTGCTAGTGTGTAGCTTTAGCTTTCTGCACAACCTGCCAATAGATAATTTAAGAATGGTTTCTTTCAAGAACAGTGAGAGCACCACGTTAGCTAACTCCCAGAATGATTACTTGTCTCCTTACAGATAGCTGTTGACCTGTTCCTTTAATGTTACAGGTCTGCATCCCACTGCTCTCTTAAGCTGACCTGTTTCCTTCTTTTTAATGAAATCGTCCCTTTAGCCTTTTTCTTGCATTGCCTTTTCAACAATAACATTAGAAACGTTCTGCTCAGTTCTTTCCTCTGCTAACACCTTGCCCAGAGCTAACTTGCAGCTTCACTCTGTCAGCTGTAAGATATAGATATACTGTTGTCTTAATTACTCATATTTCTCCTGCTGCTCATAATTCTGCTTGTTCCACCAAAGAGCTCTTCAGAGAGCTTTACTGCTTCCTTTCTCCTTTCTTTGGGGGTTTAAAGGTTGTCAGATATATAAACGCTCCTTGTTGCAGAGCTTTGGTTGTGACAGTGTTCTTTGTGGAAGAGATTTAGGGGGATGGGAGAGCTAAATAGGAATGCCTTTACAATTCTGTGGAAGAAGAGAATACACACAGCATTACCTTGCATAACAGAACATCACAGAGTGTGTATGGCAAATTCCATCTCTAATGAGTAGTGAGGCAGCTATTCCTCTACAGCTGGAAGTGTCAGTGCAATTGCCAAGGGCAGAGGTTTCTTTCCTCTCGCTGTCCATCAGAGGCTATTCACAGCTCGATCTGGCTTACTGCTATTCCTCTAAAAATGCAGCTGAAGAGGGACTGGAAACTTAAAAATGCCATCACTGTGCTATGAAAAAAACATATTTTTGTGGTTTTAGCTCTCTCCTTTATGATTATATGCTACTGTTTCTGTTATTAACATTAGTTAATGTCTGCTACTGCCCACGGACACCTAGAGCAGGCTGACCGCATGACATCTGTGCATTTTTGGTGATGATCTGAGCAACCTTTGTTGCTGAAGTGAGCTCTCCAGCGAGTAGCACCTTTGGCCAAAGGTTTTCCATCCTGGCTGTTGAAGTCTGCTCTCAATTTCAGCAAGCACCAGCTCTGTGCAGTAGGATAGCTGGCAGAATACAGAACAAAATTCAGCTGGTTGTCTTATTTCAGTTCAGTTCAGCTGGCTGACAGGTTCAGGAAGCAGTTCTTTGAGTTTAAATTAATTGGATAAATTAAGAGCCTGTTCAACTGCTATGGTGGAGCCTGCTCCTGCCACCAAGCTGGTGTGAGGTGGGATGGAGCTGGATGCTCCTTACACGAGTGTGGCTCAGACTTTCTACTTGGGTTCAATTTGCTGATTTTGTTGTAGTTGCTTTTTAATAATTAACTGGTGAAAATGCCGTACGCTTTCATAGAATGAAACAGAGCAACAACAGAGCAATGCCAAAGAACTGAGCACAAAGTTGGAAGTGACCTAAGAGAAGTAGTGGGCCTCTCAACAACACAGTGCTGTAAGTCATGGCTGAGATCATCAAGGAGCACCGATATGACTAAAGAGTCTGCTAGGAGAAGAAATGGAAATAGATGAGAGTACTCAATGAGAGGCATTAGAACTAAAGAATAATTCTGTTCTGCATGGAGGAATTTCATGGAGAAAATAGCTCTTCAGGTTTGTGCTCTGCTCTTGAGGAGCTAAAAGGAAGAAGAAGCTGTCTCAGACAAGTCAAGTTGCAGGCAATGTCACACCAGTTAGGGCACAGGAAATACAGGCCAGTGAGAGCTCATTTCAAGCATCGGTGTATGGGAAGCTCATAGTGTGGAAATGCCAAGTGTGTAACAGCCAGCCCCAGGCTGGGCAGAGGCCTGCTCCGTTTGATCAGGAGTCACCAGGCAGGCCACTGACATTGCTGGGGGCGAGGGGGGAGACAAGCAAGTGCCTGACTCAAGGTTCACAATCCCATCTCTGCCTCCTGAAAGGGGCTCTGGGGATGATAGTCTGCATGTGGCCATGCAGTGCTGGAACACTCAGTTGTTTGGCGACCTTCTGCAGAGATGCTGGATGTATTCCTTGTCCTTGTGCCTCAGTTCTCCAAATGTGAGAGTGTTTCCCAATTACCTTCTCTATACAAAACCAAGGGTTGTTATGAGAATTAGGTCTCATGACTGTGTGGTACTTGGATGCTATGGCAATGTAATTAGCTGCACAGAAATCTTACTAAAAATGTATTTGGTGGAGGAGAGGCCAGGGTGGGGGCCTGGTTTGGACACATGAGTGCTAAAGGGGTACGTTTCCAGAGCTGTGGCTTCAGCACAGCCCAGCTGCATGAGGCAAGTCCTTGGAGGCAGATGTGGCAGACCTAGGGATGCAGGGCATTTATTAGCCCTGTGTTCATATGACATACAATGCAGAACAAACTGTTTGCAGCATTAATGGATTAGATAACAGCTTTCCACCCCCAAGAAGACATTTGAAATTTTTATGTAGTATCTTGGTTTAAAGGTCTTTTTCATCTGATGTATAACTCGAAGTAAACTTCAGGAAAGCATTATTGTTGCCATTAAATCCCTCTTTTCTGCCTCTTTCTCTTCAAAGTCATGCATGCATTCAGGAACTTCTGGACCTCTTAATCCAAAGGAGAGAGGCGTGGGATTCAGCACGGAAATCAGAATGCCTGGGTTCAGGAAAGCTGTGCTGATGATTCCTTTATCTCTGTTATGCTGCCAACCCCCAGACTTTGGCTGCCTAGGTCCTTTTGCATTTTTATATCTGTAAGGTGTTTTTTACTCCCTGCCCTCAACATGACCTCTGTAGCTATGGTTCCCAAATGTTACCCATATTAAATATGAGTATGTGTATAGCATCCACGAGGCACACACTCCCAGGCTGTTAAAGTCCTCACACTGTAGCTGCAGCTTGTTTAGGCAGCAGCCTGAACACCCCAAAGCCTGGAGCTTTTGGAGTTAATAGCTCTAGTTAGCTGGAAGTTATTGTGACTACATCTTTGCTACTCTGCTGAGGAAGAAATGCATTCCTGTAATTTCTGATTAACCCTACTGTAAGTCTACACAAGAAATTATTGGCTATCTTTGTTGGTTAAATGAAGACCACCATTTCAAACAACACAACCTTCAAAGCTTCACTGATGATATGGTGATAAAAAATAGCAATACTCAGAGGCTATTTTTTTTCTTTTTGTTAGGTGAGATAATGCAATGATGTAATAACATAAGAGGGTGAACTTGGATTGGGTGGGATTTTGGCGGATTTCTTAACTCAGAAGTTGTTCTCTTGTGTTTGTGTTTTCTTGCACGTTAGGACAAGGCACAGTCAGATATATTTTCCAGCCTGGTGAATAAAATGAAGCTCAAAGAGTTTAGCTGAGATTGGCTTCCCCTGCAAGAAAGATTGCTCTTTGTTGCCTGGATCATAATTTTAAGGCATGAAAACTATTCATCAGGAAAGCAGCATTTTAACTCCTTCCATCTTGCAGCCTGATCTATGCTGAGTAAAAAAATCCTCATCCATGGAAGTTGATCAGAGTTCACTATGGGCTGTAATAAGTCTATGGGGTCACCTCGATTGCTGTATATCAGTGTGGTTCCGTCAGTATGTTCTTGATAAGCCATCCTATTGCCATGATTTAATCCAAATCTGTTTAATCGTATATAATCCACATAATTCAAACATCCTCACCAAGGATCCAGTTTTATAGCTGTGCTGGGGGGAGGGAAATCTTGTGTTGTCACAAGTCATGCTGACATCAGTGGGGTTTCTTATTGATGTAGGACTTAGTGCTGGCACATGCAGTTACAGCAAAATTGGGGTTTTAGCATATTTGCAATTTGATGTATTTTTAGGAGGCTGTTGCTTTGAGGTAAGCGAGTAAATGAACTCTGGGCCATGTCCAACAAAATCTCTTTAAGAACTGTGCCTGATGGTCATTTCAAGGAAAATATGTACAGGAGTCTGACATTATATGTTATGCAATTAAAAATTAATTAGACTTTTTTTATATTTCTAGTGTAGAAACGTCACTTTATACCAACTATTGTCAGAAAGAGCCTGTGTGCTTCCAGGGCTTTTTTTTATTGCTTTAGAAACATTTAACAACAAAATATAGATATTTTTCAGCGTAGATAACATGCAGACATTATTGCAACATTACTGGTGGCAATCCTTGTGTTCAAGATACTCACATCAGGTTGCAGTACATTTGTGAAGCTATTTGTTAATGTGATACACATGCAGTCTGATGCCTTATACCCTGGAATTTGAAAAAAAGGGCTTGAACCCATGAGTAAATGGTAAACATCTGAGCAATGCTGCTGAAGTCAGTCCATGCATCTGTTAACAGTGCAGACTAATCCTTAAAAAATAATTATGAAAAAGGCAAAAAGAAAACACCAGTTTTTCCAAGCCAATGAAACTCCATACTGCTTAATGTGAGATACTGGATGGATTGGTGCATGATCTGAAGGACTGAATCCATACTTGTAAACATGGTTTACTCGTTACCAATGAAAACAGTATGCGTGGAACTTTTATTCAGCTTGCATACTGCATCATTTCTGATACGTTTTTGACTTGACTTTTTCTTTCTTTGTGGCCATTTTGCAATTTTCAGTGGATTTGTTTTGATTGTAAATAGGCATACACATTAGCTAGAGCCAGATAATTTCTTCTGGCCAGCTTTGCCAGTAAATCACTGAGCTATGTAATTGGGTTTGTATAAAATTATGCACTGTGAACTTGGGAATAAGTAAAACAAACAAAAAAAAAAAGTTGATTTTTTGGTGCTATCATTTTTGTGTAAAAGTTTCTTTTTCACATGTTTTTTCTGCTCCGCAATGCGATCATTGTGATCATTCTTTCAGTGTTGAACGAAAGGCAAACTACAGAATAAATTCAAGTAAAACTGATAATAATTTCTGGTTTGGCTTGTAGGTGAGCTGAATACAATGCCTGCATTTGTGGCTAACTCCAAGCAATACATTATGAAGATGATGTTATTCAGACACACACCCAAACAATTTGATTCAGACAAATTGGATACGAGACTTTGACCAGCATGAGAAGAGAACAGGTGAGAACCCTTGAGAGCAGAGCTGAAATAATAAATGTTCTGATGGTCAGGAAAAATATTTCTCCCGTAACACAATAGCTCTTCTATTAGAAACTCAAAATACTAATTACAATCTGCCTAAAGACTTATTATAAATGAAGTGGAGATGGAAACATGTTTATATTATGGGGAGGCTTATTTGCAGATAAGCAGGAAACCAGTCACACATCTTCACAAACATAATTTTAGCTGTTTTAATTAGCAGGTTTGCTTTGATTTAATTTAATTCAGCGATTCCTTCTATCTTTACTGACACATGTGCAAATAAAAAGCTCTGACCTGACTTTTGACATCCAGTTTCCTTTTTCATTTCTGTTTTTGTTGTTGTTGATTTCAGCAGTGTTTACCATGAAATGATGGGGTCAACACTTCCTAGCAGCGTGGCCAACAGATGTAGCGTGGAGATGACAACTGTACGTTTTAGTGGTCTTTTGTTACCTCAGCACTGACTGATGGCTGAGAGGCTGGAAGCCAGAATGTCAAAGGCCATCAGATGTCCTAGCAGCCTCTAGATCCCGTTTCTGTTAAGGGTTGAAATGACAAAAATATTTTTGTGTAGTTGCACGTAAAAGTGCTGTCAGCTTTTGCAATAGAAAGGAACCCTAAGAAGAAGCCCCATGTGTGTCTTTAGCAACTTATTGTAGCTTGTGGACCAACTTCAGGCTGAAGAGCAAGATTTAAGATCTTCCAGGATTCACATGTTTAATATTTGGAGATTCAATAATTTTATCTAAAAGTCAAAGTAGCTGTTGATAGAAAAAGACCATGTATGATGGCATAAAAATACCACATTTAGTTACTGATAAAAGAACCTGTGGTGACTTTGCTGAGCTTTTGTTGGTCTAAATGCTTGGAAACTATTTTTTTTTTCTTTATGTCAGGAAAGGAACTGTTCATACACCAGGTGTTGCTCTCCCAACCCCTCTCTTTTTCAATATCTCACAGCTGTATGATAGGTAATTAAAACAATCACCGACATGTTTCAAAGCTGTTGTAGCCTTTAGTTGACTTTTAAAACTCTTATTTGAAGAAGAATGGTGAAATTAATTTGTATCTGGCTCAGGAATGTGCTCTTTACTTGAGCAATGGACTTTACAACATTGCCAACAAAAAGACTGAAATTAATATTACTCTTGCCTTTATCTAGGGTTATTCTGTTAACTGTTTTATACTGGAAATTAATTTCAATATCAGGCAGATGTCTACAAGCCATGAATGCAGCAGCTCCAGCATACAGTCAGATAGCTTCCTCTTCATAATGATGGTAAAAATAATAATTCAAAAGAAGTAAACTTGCCAGCACAATTAAATGATTCTGATGTAGATAATGGAAAGAGGAAGTTTTAAAGAATGGACTATAAAATGTGTAAGATTAAAAAGTGTCATTTAAAATAGTATTATGTGGTTGTTTAGAGAAGAACTGTAATTATACAGGCTCATCTTTCTACTGAGAAAAATTACTGTGAGATACAGAGACTTTGGGATGGGTGTATTTGTGATGCTGAAATGCTCTGCTGTTTTCTGTTGGTTTTGTGTGTGTGTGTGTTTCTTTTCTGTGCTTCAGCAGCTGGCGTTATGAAACTTGTAATTCATTCATTGTGCTTGCTCTATGGGACAGGATTTTATTCTGAAAATAAATTTACTTCTAATATGTTCTTTCTGATCATTAAAAAAAAACCCTTCATCTTTATGAATGATTCTATTGTTACATCAGTGTAAAGTGGACCATGTAGCACAAGTGAACAGAAAATCCAGTGAGTAATGTGTATAAAATGTAAGAAAGTGAACAAGAAAAGCAGTGTATAATCTAAGAATGAAGCAGAAATTTAGTTTGGAAACATGTTTTATTGTCATACAGCCTTGTGAGATCCCAGTTATTCGCATAGTTATTGATTAAAACCAACTGCATTTGCAGGAAAATATGCACCTCAGAAATAACCAAGATATGCAGTGGCAGATTTTAAGCTTCTCATCTGGGTGCACAGTTTGTAGGTACAGGCAGGAGCATCCCTCAGAGGTCGGGCACAGGCTGGCTTTCCTCTCCTTGTTCTCAGAAGGATGTCTGCCTCATCACACTTCTCTTGGCTGCCCCACAGTATTCAATTTCTTCCTCCTCTTTGGATTTGCCTCTTTGGAAATGTGTAATTCCCTGGCGTAGGTATGAGGTGACAGCTGCAACACAGAGGAAATACAAGTTGGGAGTGGAATTGGTTCTGGCTTAGAAATCACTAATTTTAGGAAAAACATGCAGGATGATAACTTCTGCATTTTCCTCATTGGTTTGTGGGGGAATCCTCATCTGGTGCACACACAGACATACATATAGAGCAAGTGTTTTTATTTATGTGTGTCTAAAAATCTGGAAGATACCAGCTAACAGAGTGCAAGCAAGAAATACCAATATTGGCAAATCTAAACCAGTAAATATCCATTCTGACTTTTCCCATTAATTTTAAACGAAATACCTCTTCCTGTTTATACAAACATATACAAAGGAGCAAAGAAGAGGAAAGGATCATGGTGTTTATTAAAAGCAGCATGATCCTTTCCTTTTCTTTGCTCCTTTGTGAATGTTTCTAACCACACACAGAACTGCAAAGAAATGTACAAATGAGAATAAAAATAAGATTCAAATGCTAATCTGCATCTTTGCTACAGCACAACTCAATTTGACAGTATATTTTTGCCAGGTGGAACAAAGAGCAATAAATTAGTTTTGAACATTTATGATCTTGCATTATAAAGACTGCAACAGACTGTGTTCAAAATCAATTGTCAGAGTGATGGGGGTTTAATAACTCTGGTTCTGTAACCTTTTACATATCTGCAGACCGGGTAAGGGGACATTTCTAGATCTGCTGCCATTTTTCATTATTGCAACTTATATTTGAAAGACCTTTTTGATGCTTAAAAAAAGAAACAGATTACTTTTTAGTAGAGCTGGATGAATAACTCGCAATTAATAATTCATTCGGTGAATTTTACCTTTTATTCTGTGGGAAGAATAAAAAAATTAGTTGTTAATTTTTTTCATGATTTCTATTGAGTAGCTGGTTTTCTAATCAAAACTGGAACTCAGAATCCAAGGTGTGTTACTTATTTGTGATTGATAAGTCACGTGGCATTGGTTTAACTCCCTAATTAATTGAGGACAAATTCTAGAATAATTTTATGATTAAATGTTTGAAGATAGCGTATTTTAAAATCCTTTGCCACATGCATGCAGTTTTTGCAAGTATCATTGGAAGTGAAAATCCAAATGTATGAAAATTGTTGAAAGGAAATGCAAATGAGGCAGGAATACGGCCAAATCAGATTCATTACAGGGCACAAATGAGTTTTTGTAGACTTCTACAGAATTTCCAGCTGTAGTTTTTCCTTGCTAGTTCAAGTTCCTGTTTGAGAGAAGCCAACTAAATATTGAAGAAAAATATGGGAGCAAGGTAAGTAAGAGCTGAAGTAATAGGCAGTCTTCATTAGCAGCAGCATGGAATTTCCCTAGCTCCCTAGCTATTGTATTGCATTTTACAATAGTGAAATATTTTATGGTAGTGAAACCATTTGAACAGCTGCCATCTTTTGGCTTTCTCTGCCTCTCAATGGGCAAGTCCAAATCCCACCAACACAAGCCCTACTGGGCTAAGAGGCAGGTATGCATTTTTTTATTTTTTTATTTTTTGTATATGCACTTCATTTTGGTTTCTTCTAAATAGAGCAAAAGCAGTTAAATATTTCCCAACAAAACACATATATGCAATCTCCAGGGCTGTGCATACCATCTAACTGTCATTTCCTTTGATTAACCTTCACCTGACCTCACTCCCTAAGGCAGTTTCAAATCCTTTTGTTCCTCCATTTAAGAATTGCACTCTATCAGGTGAGTACATCTGTCGTTAAGGCACGGGCCATTTTACTGGAACTCAGCAGAGATGCGATGGAAAACTGTGCAGAATTTGTCACAGATCAGACAACGTGGTTGAATGTGCAGATTTATCTTTTCCAAGAGACAGAGAAGCAGAGTTTGTGCGAATCAGTTGAAGGTAGCTGAATTCTAAGAGTCTGGGTTAATTATTTTATGAATATTAAATACTTAAGGTCAGAAGAGGATCATGACTGTGATAAACAGGACTCCTCTGCTGCAACTCCTTCATGTTATCAGGAAGTGCCAGTTTGGGGAGGATAAAATTACCATAGGGAGGATCAGAGTTAAGGAATTACCTCCTTCACCACTGCAGAGTCTGGCAGCTGCCTAGGTAGTCCATTCGAGCACTTTGAAACACATCAGGTTGGTGTTCAGTCCCCAGTCCTTCTCTACAGGTAGTGAGATAATAAAAAGTCCAGAAGAAAGACAACATTTCTAAGTGACCTGTGCTCATAAGTTTCAATCAGCCCAGCCTGAGCTTTTTTGGATGGCATTTTGAAGAAATGTTGACACTGTGTCACAATTTGGTACAATTCCTATTTTTAAGTCCTGGAAACTCATCTAGGGTGAATAATATGAAACAGATATTACGAATCCAGTCTGATCACACATTTGGCTGACAGCAATGAAGAACAAAGCCTACACTGAATCCTTCTTTTATATTAGGGAATGCCTTTTGGAATGATATTAAAGGCCATGTTTGATGATGTATCTCTGCATCCCAAAGTAAACTGTCCAGTGACTCCTACTTACTCCTAGCAGCTAAAACTATGCATCTCGATTCTAAGCTTAACTTGACTTGATATCATTTCCTAATAGATTAAAGATGTGCTATTCAGCATTGTATCAATTCCTAGGGATGATGATCAACTCATCTCTTAGCTCAGTCTTTGATGAACTAAATAGGTCAGACTTCCTTGGTATTTCATCATCAGGAGTATTTTACAGATGTTATACAATTTTTGTAGATATTTTCTTCCCCTTTTCAGTTCTTTTTTTAACATACAGTTTGAAGTTGGATAAACAGAGTTTAAGTATCAAACATTTAATGTTTTCATCTCAAATCTTGCAGGATTGTACTGCAGGAGGTTTATAATCTATTTTTAAGGTTTTATTTATGCTAGCTCTTTTTTTTCACCATTCTAGCGGGTGAGTTGCTTACATTTTGTGCCTCCCGTGGAAGCTGACACCATTGCAGCTGCAGAGGGATGTTCCAAGAGCTGCCAGCACCAGCACGTGGGTGAGTCCGTGCCAGCCAGCAGCACTGAGAGCCCTGCCCGCTCCGATCAACTAGCAGCCTTGTAACTAATACCTGGGAAATGTAATTACATCATTCCACAGGGGTTTTAAAATCCTGCTTTTGGAGTAAATGTGACTTGTTATTGTCCCTTACGAGGGTTTGGAAATGATTCTCCAGAGCAAATGTTTTCTATGAAATCCTCTCCAGAAACAATCTTCTCTCTGTGAGTGTGCTTAGTGACGGAGAGGTGCTCACCTGGTGCACTGAAGAATTTAAATGGAAGAACAAAAAGAAACTGAAATTGCCTTAGGGATTGAGGTCAGGTGAAGGTTAATCAAAGGAAATGACAGCAAAATGGCATTCGTGGCTCTTGGTACATTTTTAATCATTTCTCTCTCTCTCATGAAAGACACGCAGGATGGACAACTTTTTATTGTTGCACTTAGTTGGGGGAGATTTTTATTTTTGTCTTGTTTAGTTTAAAATACTTGAAAGTATTACTTTTAGATTTCTCCTGTAGATTTGGCTCCTGAAATGCTGTATCTCAGTGCCTTGAATTTGTGTGTGGGAAATGGAGAATGTGTGTGGGGGAAGGAGAATGTTAAGAGAAAGCGAGTAATTTTCCCCAGAATATCTCTCCTCTTTCTAATGTGATATTTTTTGAAACAATTCCAGAAGTCATGAGTGCAGGGAATAAATACTCAGTAAAGCCAAATATTCATTTTCACACAAATGTCAGGCTAAATGAAGTCCGTGAAAGTAACTACTGAAAACAAGAATAGTTTCTTTCAGGCTCTGCTAATCTACAGGTAATTGCACTGTTTTTAAGCGTAGATGTTTTGTGTATTTTTTTGGAAAGTTCTTAGAATAACTCTCATAATTACAATGAAACTTTGAAATCATGCCCAAGTTTGTGGGCTGTCAGTTATATTCTGATTTCACATCTGTGAAAAGGCCCCATTTAGAAACCCTTATTTTCAGAGTTCGGAGTTGTCATTTTGTGCTATTCACCTTAGGTAACTTTGGCATAACTGCAACAGGAACAGGAGCAACTTTATGTAACTTATAACTGCCTGAGGCAGCTTTTAAAAAATGTGAGCAATGCATTTTTTTTCGAGTATGTTTATATAGCTCCCTTCCCTGTAATGTAGAGAATCCTAAAGAGCGTATATTAAACTCAAACAGCTCTCAATTGTGGTAAGTTGGCTGTAGCAAATGTATTCTTCCTGCTCTTTAGATCTAATGCTACGAAGCATCATGTGTAGGCTACCTGCAGCCAAGACCTCACCTTTTTAAACCTTCTGAGGATGCCTTAAAGAAAACATAGTACTGCAAACCCATCTTGTGTTATCACCACTGTGAGTTGCAGTAAAAAAAGTGATGTTTCTTATAGGTATGCTTCCTCAACATTGCAGGAAAAAGAAATCTGGAACTCATTTCTTTGAGTGTCGTTGCGCTGTTTATTGCTGTGATTGCTACTGGTAATGTGGCACTTTTCTGCCCGATCCCACAAAGTGAATGGGTGCCATATGGGATCTTTGCCATAGAGCTGATCAAGGAGGGAAAGGCCCCCTGCACAGCACAAACAATGCTGAAAAAAGCATGTCCAGCAGTTATTGGAAAACAGAATCAGATGAAAGTGGGAAAAATGTATCTGAACTCATTGGATGGTAGTTGAATCCAGCCTACCTTTCATTTTGGGGACTGCAGAACCCAATCACCTACAGATATACAGGGAAGGATAAGGAACCTCAGCTGCAAAGGCTGAGCTGTGCACTAGCTGTGCTGACACCAGCCAGCAACCAGACATAGATAGATAGTGAGAGATAGTGAGCTGGGCATCTCCATGTTTACAGGGCATGACTGTGACTTTACGATGCTGTAACAATACCAATGCTGTGTTTATAGACCGAGTTTTTCAAAGGTTCTCGGTGTCAGCTTGAGCTGCAGACTCTCTCACTCATAACTTGCCTGTCTTGTAAAAATTACGTATTAGTAATAGAAATATAAATAATTCTTGGTGAGTATTTGGCAAAACAGGGGGGATCAGCTTAAGGAACATGAGAGACCATTATAAATGAAACCTGAATACTTGAGTTGAAGACAGCATTAACTGCCGACAAGTGGAAAACTACTGAACTGAGAAAATAGGATTTTTTTCATAAACAATATGACCTCAGATTTTTTTCAGAAGTAAATACTAAAGAATCACACCAAATCATATACCTACTCTTAAAACACCTAGTAAAACCATTGGAACTATTATATGCCTGCACACTCAAACTGTTCAAATAGGGGAGGTATTAGATAGGTCTGAGCATTTTTATTCCAGCCATTCAGACTGTCTCCCAGAATTAGTAACTTTCTGCAAAGGTTTATTTTTAAAAGTGGCTAAATTTGTTTAGTATTTCATTTCTACAGGCTGCTTTTTGCCTCCTGTAGCAGACTAACTGTGCACCTGCCCTGGAAAGAAGTGTTCCTGTGAAACTGCTCTCAAGCAATGTGGTAGCTCCTGTCGGGCAGCCTTGAGAGGCTTTGGACAATTTGCTGTGGCCACCTATGGTTATTAGTTAGAAAACGTGTCACTATTTTACCTTGGCATCTGTTCAAAGTACTAATTCTGTGGATCAGTGTCTTTCTGATGAGGAAAGTAGAATCCTTTTTTGTCCCTGGTGTCTGAGTAAATTGATATCAATACCCTAATGAAAAGACAACTGTTGTCAGCAGAAGCAAGAAGCAAGAAAATCTGGGGCAGTAGGTAACTTCGTGATGTGTTCTCCATCCTCAGGGACTTTCAGTGCTCTGAGGATTAATTTTCCATTACATACACGTGTGGTGCTTTTCTTAAATACACTTCCACTAACAACTCAATACTTTTTCCAATTATAGTATAAAACACTCAACTTTTCTGTCTTTCTCTCCCTTTGAAGCCAGCAATTTCAGCATTGTGAACATTGTTACTCCCTTGTACTCTTCCTTAAATGAGGCATCTTTTTGTGGCCCAACTGAAGCCATGTTTTTAAGCAGAGAGGATAGTGTGAACCCTGTTGTGGATACAGGTGGAAAAAGATCTTTGGAACTGCACTTCTGCAGGGATTTATTTGTGAATTCTCATCTTCATGATAGCTGGCTTAGTCTCCTGCAAGTGCATCTTATGCACTAGAGACTTTGTGTGAAATGCCTTATTTTAGTTGATTTGTTTCATACTTATTTCCCATATAGTAACTCTATGGATACATCCATGGAAAAAAAAGACAAACAAAACAAAACAAAACAAAACAAAACAAAACATAAGAGCGTTTTTACCTGCTGAACACACCTGATTATAGCTGGAAGGAACAAGAGCAAGATAAAGCAAGCCAAAACCCACACTGCATGTAAACCTGAAGTGTACAGACTATAACTATATAAATAAGTTGGATGTAGAGCTGGGTAGCAATGGGTTACAGACTGTTGCAGGAAGGTGAACAGGAGCTTGAATAGTTTGTAGTTCTCCATTCAGAAGTGTAGTCAGTTGGAGAATAAAAAATAGGTAGCACGAAGATGTCTGAAAATTACCTCTGTGCTAAGGACAGCCTGAAGTATTTGTGAGGTTATCGTCACCTTTTTAAGATGGATCAGTGTTGCCAGTCACACAATATCACTTCTGATAGAACAAGGCTTTAGAGGGCTTCTTAGCCTGGGGACTCACTGAGCCATTTTGATTTTGTTGGCACCAACAAGGAAGAGACACATTGATTTTACAAGACAGCTCACAAAGATCTGTACAAAGATCTTCGATTCCAGAAAGAGTAAACTAACTGCTCACCTTGAAAGAAAAAATATTATTTTATAGCAAACTCTTTTTAAATCCTGAAGAAGGTGAACTGAGAATGAGGAGCAATGTCTGTAGAAGGGACTTGGGCAGACACTGAGTTTCACATACTCCTTGTGAAGGCACCTGGCAGGCTGAATTCAGCATCTGAATTCCCCAGTCAGAACAAGGCTGGGCCCATTGAGCTGCTGGGATCTGCTGGCAGATGAGGCTGTCCAGCTGCTTTCCCACACATTTTCTGTCTCTTTTCTTCACTGGGAAAAACAGGTAAAATCCTTTCTGAGGCAATGTTTATATGAAACAAAGCCATCATGTGTTAATGTACAGTACATAAACTGAGTTTATCTCCTCTGTTTTCTTCTGCATCTCCATTTTATAAAATAGAATTGGAAGAAAATTATGGTTGCAAAACCTGATTTTTGCTTCAATTCCGATCTTCATACAGAACTATCTGACAATTAATACTTGTGTGTACCTTTTGAAATATCTGACCTTTGGGGAGCTGACAGAGCTATAATATTAGTCTTTGTATGCTAGCTTGGCTTTTAAACTCTCTGCCTAGTGGATGTAAGTTCAGTGGATACAGATCTGAAACTTGATTTCCTCAGTATAGCTGCATTAGCATTCAGCTGTGGGTATGTAAGATAATAGTATTAAAAGCAACCTTCCAGCCTGTTGTCATGGATGCAGCACAGCCCAATCCTGGTAGCGGTACACCACCACCAGTCCTTGTACAATCTCATTTTTATCTACAAATTTTAATTTAATTACACCAGAAATTCTTTAACTATACATAATATATGGTTTTATTTTTAGTTTCAGCATTAAAATGTAAGGATTGAGCAGCTCAGGTTCTTTGTCCAGTGCTCATTTTTTTGCATTCCAAGTATCTGTCAGTATTAGTTATGAGACCGTGTGAAATAAGTAGCCATGAAAGATGCCTGCTTTTATGACAGAATGAGTGGTTTCATGAATTTTAAAGGAGCACATTTGTATTTTCTGTTCTTGAACTACATGGGCTACTCACAAATATGACAGAAGATAATTGTTTGAGGAATTATGATGCCTTTCAAGATTTTGCAGGATATTACTATTTTCATAATCTTTCATTTATCAGGTTATATGGCTTGATTTATTTATGTGTGTAATTTGGAAATTAAAGTACTCCCATTCTGTCAGCATAGGTACATGTTTTCTCCGTACAGCTCACACTCCTGTTAGCAAAAATAATGAATGTGCTAATTTTTTTGTCAGTTACTAAAGAAACGCGTCAGAATTGGAGGACAGTCAGGTATTATCCTGGACCACGTGAGGCAATATGGAACGGTACGTAGTGCTTCCTCAGTGCCTCAGGATCGCGGCAGCGCGTGTTTCAATATAAAACACTAACAGTGCCACCAGGCAGTGCATGTACTGCACTTTGTTAAGATTTAAATGAATGCATTGTTAGCACCAACTTCAGCAGGGATTTTGTGTGAGCGAGTAAAGGCTTCAAGCCTTTAATTGACTAAGGAAATCTTTTTAGTTGTGATTACAGGGACAGATACTCAGCTGGTGAGAACTGATGGTGCTCCATTGAATCAATTTTCATACCCCGTCTGAAGTCAATGGAGCAGTGCTCATTTATAACTTGGTACCTGGCCCATTATTACAAAAAAACGTTTCAAGCTTGGTATTTGAGTGGTACAGTAACCTTTTATTGCAGAGCTGCTTGACTTGTTTCCTAAAAATTTCATCATAATCGCCAGGAAAATCTTTGGGCTAATAAATTTGGTGTCATAAGCTGTTTTCATTCAGTTAGGAGTTTGAGCATAGAACCCTATAGCTTCATCCTGTTTACTTGAAAGGGTGCTTACTCTTTTATTTAACAGCCACTGCCTTTTTAAAACCTGAAATGAAGCATTTCTTTATCTGTCCTCTTCTGGTTTAGTCATGAAGTGTTTGAATGTTTTCTCTTGGCAGTTTTACCGTACCTTACATCCTGTGATAACTGCACAGTAGGATTTGATTTGATGGTAAAAAACTTCTGAACATCTTTCAGCATCATGCATATTCGTGACATCTGAGTTTTGTTGCTGAAAATCCCCTCTCAAAATTCTGCGCACGCCCATAATTAAACCACTGTGAAGGTGCAGTCAGGAGAACCAGGCATCGATGTTATGGAGTGAAAATTAAAGAGGCAAAACATCAGAGTGTCTACTGTATGTGCCTGCTGTTAGACACTCAAGCATGGAGAACAGGATACACCTCTATGGATGGATAGCTTTCCTTATTAAAAAAACACAGTAGGACGCACAGTAGGGGAACACACTAAAACAAGGCTTTGTAGTAATTTCCTTGAAAGAAATTTCCCAAGATAGCAACTTGAAAAGCTTTTAATCTTATGACTAGCTATATAGAGAGTTTTACTGTAGGTGGTATAAAAAAGACTGTTAGATTGCCACTGATCTGGTGGAGTTTGTCCGAAACTGAAACCTGTTCCCTTCTCCCCTCACCCTCAAGAAAAGGGTTGGACTTCCCTAGCACCAAGGTGAGAGAGCTGAACAGATTAATGTGAGTTAAAATTCACGTCTCTCAAGTTGGAAATTATCTTAGAAAATGGAAAACCCAGCTTCCACATCTGAGATACCAAATGTGCTGCAACTGAAGTGATCCATGAGATTAAAGTTTCTTTTACATACCTAATTTGAAGCTACTGTTGGACTTTTCTACCGTCACTCATGCTTTTGAGCTGATGTTTTATTTGGTTCTTTGTCCACTGGGAGGAACATAAAAGTACAGTTCATACTGTGTGGCTGTGTCCTCCAGACTCCATGCATGGTGGTGTGCTAGCAGCATGCTTGTTGGTCTTCCCTGCTTGTGCTAACTACTCAGCATGACTATTAATCCACAAAGAAGAAAAATTCTGGAGAAATACCCATGCTGGAAGGCTGTTAGATGTACTATAGCCTCACCATGCTGGCCAGGGTTACCTGGTACTCCACAAAGCAGCCTGTGGGCCCTGTGATGAGTGAGTACCTTCTTCCATGGGGCGTTCTGCATTTCGAGGTTGTGGCAATGAAGTGGCAGCCCCAGAAGCTCAGTGCAGGAGGTGCAGAGCAAGCGTTCATTACCTAAATGTGTGTGAGCATCAGGGAAGAGACTCAACATCTTGTGTGTGCCTTGTGTCAGCTACTGAGAGCTGAGAACAGGGAACAAACATGTCTGATAATGTGTTTCACATTGAAATAATTAAAGAGAATTGTTGCTGGAGGGAAATGTGCCTTTAAAAATTAACCCTGACATCTCACTGACAATTTGGCTTGTTACAAGAGATCTTTTTTTCTGTAGTTTTACTAAACTCGATATGCATTTTTCAGCCCCTTAGAAAATGAAGAGCCTTTGAAAACTTCCCTGTATGAGTAGTCTGTACTTATGTGAGCAGTGCCATCTATTTTCCACCGGACTGTTCGCAGGACTGATGTTTAAAGGCTCAGGTCTGTAGTAAATGACACATTCTCCTATGCCCTGGAGCCTGAGCTAGTTATTATTGTTTGAATCTATCTCTTGATTGCATATATTGCAGTCTTCTATCACACAGGGTGCCAGTTTTGAACGCTGTTCCTCAAATAGCCATCAAGCAGCTTGCTTTTTTATTTCTTCTTATGGCGAAACAAGCCTCAGGAAATTGAAAGCTGTAATTTCCATAAGGCACTAAAAGTTTAAAAACGCTCTTCTTGGTGGATCTGACTATTTGAAAACAAATGTAAGCCATATGAAAGCACTATTATTTATTTTAAGAATTCTAGATATGACTAACAATTATATTCACATTTTTGTGTTTTGTAGGAAGTTGGAAGCAAGTATTAATGTTAAAGAATATTCTTTATTAATCATGGTATGCTATAGCGGCTATCAGTTCAAAGTAAGCAACTATTTAGCAGGGTGAATTCCAGTATTTCCAGTTCTCCATCTGATCTAAATTTGTTAATCCAGGGCTAGGAAATTTTGAGTTTCAATCAGCTTGTTTGATCATTTTCTAACTAATGTTAAGCTGCATTTAAATAGTGTAAGCAGAGCGTGTGAGGTGGCAGGATTGGAGGCCTGATGTTCAGGCTGCTTTCATCTGTTTGATGTTGCTTGAACTGCCTCGAATTGTGAGCGTGTGTGTGTGTGTGTTTAAAGGGCTCTCTGCCTTCTGTGTGCCTGCCAGTCAATGGGAGGAATTCAAGTACATTATTCCAGCTGCGGTGGCTCAGAATTGTGCAGTTCTCCTCCCTGAGGAGTGGCTGAGGTGCTGTTAATACAGTTTTCAGCTTCAATTCTGCAACTAACAAAATAGATGTGCAAATTTTCCTTGATAGGGTTAAGAGATTTTTGTTTTTAATTTTCTTTTGAACAATAGGGTGATGTCTGACCTCTCAATAAGAAAACACAGTAAAATACATAGGAGCTAGAAAATGCTTTTAATTTGTGCACTCCAATTTGTTGTAGTAATGGTATACATCAGGTGAGAATTTGATTCCAGTATCAGCACCTCCTTCCATCCTCAGTCAAGGGGAAGAGTTTTAACCCCTCATCTTCTGTCCCACTGAACTTATATCAATTTGGGGGCCTTGGGTGCAACCCTTCAGGGTGCTGAGTACCCCTGTGGGTGCTTACATTGCCAGCAGATAGCTTGTGATACTTCTTAGAACTGGACACTTCATTGGCGAAAATTAAAAGCATAAAGTACCTTAAAAACACTTCTCAGAAACATTTTTCTTGGCGTAAGAAGGATTTTTACCCTTTTCTATAAAAACAGCAGCTGAAGAAGTATCTGCTAGCTGCTGTGATGTTTGCTATCAACCTAGCTGTGCACAATATTTCTGGTATGTTCTTTCTGGCTATTAAAACCTCATTAAAAAAATTAAAGTCTCCACAACTTACAATATTTTCCATTGAAATAGCATGTTAACACATTTCTTTAATCAGTGTGTAACTGTCAAGGGAAAGAACAATTCATCTAGTATATGCATACATTAGAAAAAAATTATCAGATTTAATTTTATTTGTTTTATATTCAGGGCTTTTTTGAAGGAATTCCTGCAGGGAAATGGTTAATCTATTTTTAACTAAAGCTTACTTTTGTAATCTATCCAGTGCTTAGAGTTCTGTCATTGATCTATGATTTATGTGATTTAAACCACCTCTTGGCTGTAACATTGGTTTCTATCCAAGATGCTGAGCTGAATACTAATTACGAGATCAAATTTATGCTGTTGGGCTAAGCAGCTGAAGGAGCTTTCCATGCAGGACTCCCTTAAACCATGCCACCGTTAAGCACTAGTGAAATATTGAGGGGGGAGGGGAAAAATACTGGAAGAGAGAAAAATATTACGGGAAAAGTGTCCTTTGAAAGCTTTATTTTCAATTCAGTTGAATGACTGTACAGAGCTACATGCAGATATTCAGTGTGTATAAGTCTGTGAATATGCACGTGGTGAGGTATTTCCAGCAGAACCTCACTAATTCAGCCTAACGATTGGGAAACCCATTGAGAAAAGCCAAATGGCATGAGTAAGCAAACGAATAAACAGGACCGAAGATATTTTATTTCAAACCGTATTTAATGCCTTTATTTTGACAAGTATCATGTTGTCAGAATGATTTATGTGATTTCATAGCATATCAGTAAATGCACTGTGGTATGTTTTCTTACAGTAAGGAGGTCTCAGTAGCAATAGCTTCGCTTTACCTCTGCTTATAGTATCTTGGCTGAGAAATAAGCCAATTTTATAGAAAATATAGATCTTAGGGTTTCCTTCAGTCAGGAGGAGTAGTGCTGTGCTGCTCACTGCATCACCTTGGCAGGGGAGGTCGTGGTGGCAGCAATATCGTGAGTGCTGGCAGTCACAACATGTTCAAACAGCTCAATGCAGTTTGAGTGAAAATGGAGTTTTCTGTAGGAATATTGTTGATCACTCTGCTTTGAGACCAAACGTGTTCCAGCGACTCATTTGACTTTCATCTGTGCTGGTGTAATGTTGAACTGTTTTGTTCTGAGGATGCTGATATGTTTTAATTTGCTCAGGCTCCCACTTTGCATTTGTGGTGTGGTTCTCACGTTTTTTACATGCTTTGCTTTATGTTTTGTTACGTTTGGATTGTTCTAACACTCTCTGACTACAACACAGCCTGTCATTAAAACGGAACATTTTGATAACGTGTCCTCACCACTTCAATTTTACAAGAATCTTTTAAGATCCCATTTCCCTCCTGCACAAAGGGACTGCTGGAATACAGGAATTTCTCACAGAACAGAAATTCCGGGTTGCGCCTATTTATCCCTTCCTTTTCACTTCAGAAGGGTGAACTGCTGTGCCCTCAGGGCTCTGGAGGTGGCCAACAGAGCGATGTGTGGATGCAGGTGATGCTCAGAGGAGAAGGCTTCGGATCCTCCTTTGTTTTCCCTCTGACATCTGCCTGCCCTGGCAGAGGGCTGTTCCCAGACCCCTTCTCCCCGCTGTGAGGCTGCAGGGCCCCCCCTGCTGCCGCGCTGCAATTTTATATCACTGCTGTGGTGGTTTAAAGCCATTCGCGCTCTGCCTCCATGTGAAGTCATTGCCTTGAACCCTGTTCAAGTGGCTGCGTGCAGAGGTTACGGCGCTGTGCCGCAGCCAGCAGGCCGCCGTGCTCGGGCTGTAGGAGGCCCTTTAGTGGGGAATTAGTTCCCTTTTATCCTCATCCTTTGCTCACTTCCAAAACAATACCCAAAACAAACCAAAAAAACAGGAACAAGTAAGCAGAAAACCTTGAAAAACTTTCTTCCAAGGGCACTTTTGGATTAATGCTTCCCTGTTGCCTATCCGCTGCTTGCTGTCTACTTATTTCTCACTAAGTGGAGAAAATCCTATTCCAGCTAGATTTTTTAGCTTTTAAAAATCTCTTTTGTTTATACTCCACATGATGTCATACTCGCTTTCCTCTGCTCATTGCTATAAATAATCTTCAATACAAATAATACACATTGCACACATTTGGATGAAGGTGTTAGAGTGTGTGGAGGACTGTGCCATGTAAAAGTGAGATGGGTTTGGAAACAGTTTTATGAAGAGGAGGTACAGTTAATCAACACATCTGTGTGCATTGTTGTGTGAGGCCACCCTTGCCCTCCCCATCTGTAGGTACACCAGGTTATACAGCTGGATGCACTCAGTGGTGGATTGCCCTACAGTCTTACATCTGCAAAATGGAGGCCATGAGAAACAATCAGAATGAGCCCCAAAATACTGAAGCAACTGCACATTGTGACTGTAATTGTAACTGGGTCGTTTTGCAAGCTCCCTGTAGCTGGGGGGTGTGAATTTGCACTGTCATCAGAGGTGTTGATCTCAAGTGAGAGTAGATATAATAACATGAGGGAAGATGGGTCTTCAGTTAATTGCTTTCATGGTCTGAAGGACTTCAAAGCAACGTGCTACTGAAAGCCTCATTAAAGAGATTGGATATCTTACTACACTGGGCACCATCACTACAGTAATCATGGCTGGCTCCTGCACATCTCCCTTGTGCCTCCTGACGCACAAGTCCACAGCCATGTTCCCTTCCACTGTGTAAAGCACCCTCAGGAGAGCTCCACAATAGCCTTGGTAGAGTCACATTTCCCAGATTGAGAAGAGGAATACAGCTGAAGATATTTTTGGGATCCCTGTGCTAGCTCTGCTGCATGCATGCACATGTGCTGGGGTTTGTCTGCTGACTGCTGCCCAAAAGTCTTTTGCTGATATCAAATATCCCACGGCTCCATCCTTCCTCTAAAATTTTATCCTGTTCCTCTCAAAATCCTCATTCAACTTTTCTTGGTTCTTTAATTTTTTTTACTAAAAGACCTATTCAGAAACTAAAAAGAAGAAAGTTGGTTCCTGTAACTTTATTGCAGGTGTGTGAATAACCTCTTACCTCAAGAAAATCAGCAGTCTGATACTACACAGGTGATTTTCTCCTGGAGTGATAAGTGTCCTCATTGAAGAGCAGCTGGTGGGAGGTGTGCTTGGTGTTGGTGGGAGTATGGCAGCTGAGTTAAAATGTGGCTGTAACTATACTGAATTGTCAGAGCACTAGAAACCCATGCAATTGCAAAGAAGTGGAGATCTAAAAGAAAAGTGCCTGTTCTGGTGAACTTCTTCCTTCCAGTTGTTTTTGGATCTTCACACTGGTGCGGTCTTGCTCAAAAGCAGGAAAATGGAAAATGATGGTCAGTATGGGATGCATGTTTTCCCAATGCTTATTGTTTCTATTTACGGCTTTATCAGGGCGTATCTGAGATTTCCATTAAAGGTTTTTCTAAAGGTGTGACAAACCCAATCTTGAGAATGAAAGAGGAAAACTTTTTTTGCAGTACACAGATAAATTTGCAAGATGTCAAGGTTTTTGGTTTTCCTTAACCCTTGCTAGCATATCACAGCATTCTGTTCTTTGAATACTGGTGTCGATCCTACTGGGTCTACAAGAGCCTTTGAGACACAGCTAGTTTTTTCAGCTGACTATAGAGGCTTGTGATTGCAGATCTGAATGTCCCTTTTTCAACTCTGCTACCAGTGACCCACTGCATAGTAAGTGTCTTGCATTATAAAGTGGTTATTCACAGCGAGTGTTAACCAATGCTATCTGGAGGGTGGGAGATGCCTTCCTGGCAATGGGATGTGAGCATCATGGGGCAAATTTTCAGCCAGTATACATCCTTCTTGGTCCTGCAGATCAATGGACTTCTGTTAATTCATCTGGAACACTTGTGGTCCCAGCAAGATCACGCTGAACTTTGTTCTTGACTGAGCGCAATACTTTGCTGTAAAGATGGAAAATTCTTTCTTTTGGTAATTCCCTTGAATTTTGATTCTCCTGTATGTCCTTTACACTGTTATATACCAAAAGTTACAATATTCTTCACGAAACCTTTGAGAGATGGTCTCTGTGATCTTTCTTTTGCTTTTATTAGGTTATTGTATTTCCATACATGTAGGAATACCGAGCCCTGAAAGCTCACCTGGATTCTCTGCTTATGTGCCACATTCATTCTGTGCAGAGATTAAACTCGGCTGATTCTGGCATGCCCATCATTACCTTAGCAAATAAAGTCCTGAATGGTTGCTTATTTTTGAAGAGCTCTGTCTTTTATTTCTAACACAGTTGCACTGAAATCTTGAGGAATGTCTTCCAGCTGATTGTCCTCTAATGGCTGCGTTTGCAGGGCTGTCTGCAGTGCTTTTTGCCTATGTTGCTGTGCTGCAGGCAAGTTTGTCCTCTGTTTAGTGGTGATGAACTGAAAGTTGGTATTGCCTTGTGCTTGAATGAATCCTGCTTTCAGGGATTGGCAGTGCTCCCTTGGGTCAGTGCAATGCAGCTGAGCATGCTCCAGGTGGTGCAGCCTTCCTCTGCTCTGTGCCTGTGAGCAAAGCAATTGGAAAAACGAGGTGTGTGCAAGCACACAGTTTCAGGTTGCAAGGTGTCCCTTGGGTACATCAGTCAATTTTTGTGTTTGTGTGTTGCTTTTCTCATTAAGTTTCTAATTTATGTGATTTTCTTCCCCTTGTTACCTTATGCAAATCCATGTGAAAAATGAAATGGACTGTTCAGGAGGAAATGTAGAATCTGATGGCACACCAAATGCCACCCAATGTAGAAGACAGTGAGTGGACGGAAGTTTTGTATTTCCTTGTCCCTCCATTCTGATCTCATCTGTTCATAACAATGTGTTATATAAAGCAGACATGCTTGGCTTTTAGAAGTTGACTTTTCAGCGTGGGTAAATTTTGCCATTGTAAAGCTCTGTCATTGTTCATGCAAAGAACTTACAAGTGATGTATTCACAGAGTTAAAAGCTGAATATGCATTGTGAGCACGTTACAGTCACCAGCAGCATGTTTTATAAATAGTTACAAGTTTATTGGTTTAAAAAAAATATCTGTTCCTCCATTGGAAAACATGTCTGAAAAAAACTGCTGTTTTTCCAGGGTTGAAAAAATGAAAAACATTTATTGCCTTCTCGTAGAAAACCAAGGAGGGGCCAACCTCCTTCAAACATGCAGCAGTGCAGTGTTTGTGCGCTGCCTTGGTCTGCCCTGGTCTCACTCTTGGGTTCCTGCTCTGGGTTGGGTCAAGAATGTGGAAACTGGGATCTATTTTGAGCAACAGGCATGTCAAATAGAAAAACCTGTACTTGTTTGAGGGATAGCAAAGTAATTAGGGCCAACAGCTTCAGCTTATAGGCACACCACTGCTCCTTTCCCAAAGATGACTTCAGAGCACACATTATGCAAAGCGGTGCTCTCTAGGCCTTCCTCCTTGTTCCAGGCAAGAAACCTTAGCTTCAAGTCAATGCCAACCCTGCTGCCTCTCCTGCTTTACCTTGCATTATCCATTTCCCATGTCAGTGCTGTTTTGACCTTCTCCAGCAGGTGTGATAATCCTGTTTTATGGGGAAAGTAAGGGAGGTTCGTGTCCTCCTTATTCAGCCCGTGGGTGTCCTGCAAAAGGTGCTTCTAAAAATAAAGGTTCTCTGTGGCAGTCACTCCACTAGGTCAGTGAATACAGCTTCTTGAAACCAGCAGGCTATGCTGTATATTCAGGCTTCATAGATTCCATTAACATTTTGTTAATGAAATAGTGCTTTGTCAAAGAGTCTTGAAAACTTAAAAGGGTATTTAAGCTTCTTCCATGAGTCAATATCATATAATGTCAACATTGCCACGAAGGGATAATTCAGAGATGTCACACAAAGCATGTGTTATGCCATTTGCAGTCTGGCAAAACAGCTCAGCATTTATGTTGTTTAATCCATCTTCAAAAATCTTTTGTTCTGAAAAAGTTTGAGATCAATTTTGTCAGTATTTACTGACACAGAGCTGATGTAAGTCACTGTGCTCTTATTGACTTCTTCTGAGTTGTAATGATTTATCCCAGCCTCAAATTAAGTCCAAGTTAGGCACGTGAAGAACCTGATCTCAAACTTTTTAGGAATACGGAGTTGACCAGCTCCCATCCTGCAGAAGGAAATGCGGCCAAAAATAGAATGAAGTAAATAGCTTGAAGTGATCTGGGACAGCACAGAAACAGTTCATAGAGACTTAGAGTAAAGCAACATTATGTAACACTTTGCACTTATGTTATAATGTACTTTTTTTTTTTTTTTTTGCTAAGAAGTAAATTTGAAATACAAAAATTGAGTTGAGATGTGAGCTCTGTCAGGGAGCAGGGCATGTGGATGTGGGGTTAATTCCCCAAATATGTGTGCTGCATACCTTGGGTTTGTGTCACTGTCACAGTGGGTCCAACTGAGGTGCAGATCCTCATGAAATCCCTCCTTCTGTTCCTTTCCCCTACCTTTCTGCAGTAATTTTGCAACTGTCCCCACTGTGTGAGGAAGCAGTGTCGTCCCACTGGGCATTGCAGTCATGCTGTTTGTTTTGCCCTTGTGCTTTTTAATCCTTTTCCAGTAAAGCTCTGTATAATTGATGTAATGAAAGGTAGCCTCAGCTTTCTTTGAAGAAAATAGACTGCCTTACTTCATACTTGGCTGAATACAAAACACTTTCCCGTGATTATTTCTTAGCTGTATTAAATCTTGCTCAGTTTCAGACATCCCAGATATATGGGGTCACTTCTGCAATACGCAAAATGATGTAAAGTTCTTTAAAAATAATTCATGTATTTCTATGGCAAAGGTGGGTGTTCCATTCACAGTCGGGGTTTTTCCTTCCAACCAGGCACTGTGCAGAGCAGCAGCGCTGTGGAGCTGCCTGAGGAGCTCAGCAGGAGCAGAACCAGCACTGCAGCAGCGATGTGAGCGAGGGGGAATGGGCACAGTGCTGCATTGCTGCTGTGGGTCAGGTACACCAATCCTTCCCAGTAAGGGGTATTTGCTGGTTTGAGAGCACGCAGCAGGAAGAAAAATAATATGAGGCTCTACAGGTGTACTCTTAGCTGTTTCAGAGCCTGAGAAATATATGGAACGTAAAACAATTGCTCTTTCTGCAAAGGGTTATGGAGGGCTTGCAGCCTTGTTGCTCCAGGTGAGGTCACTGCAAGAACAACAAAAAGGAGCATAAAATCTGAGGAAAAACCCACAATGCAAATGCAGGCAGTGAAACCTTCTGAAAGCACATTGTGTGTATAGAACATGTGCTACTGCCTTTGTATATGAGAGGGCCTCAGCGTGCTCCGTTCTTCTAGAGATCTGCCTCACATCAGCTATGGGTGATGACAGAGTATGTGCTGTCTGTGTACAATGCAGTTAATAAAGTTCTTGGAATTATCTCCCAGCTCCTAATATATTTGATCGGGAGCATAAAAAAAATAACACACTCGCAGTACTAAGAATGAGAATTTAAGAAGCAAAAAATATTACCTAAGAAGCAGAATCAGACATAAAGTCTTTGATCCATTTTTGCCTGCTCTTATAGACTGAACTTGGAGTAAGGCACTGAGTCTGGAATGTTGCATTCAGCACTGCAGCAAAATGAAGTGTGTGGCAATGGAGGCAGTGTTTAAGATGAGTTTACAGAAACAAAACCCCACAAATGTACTTCTAATAAAAATGTGACGTTCAAAGACTGTCCAAAAGACTTTGCTGATTTTAATGTAAACATGATGAATCTAAGAGAGGAGGGTTGAGATGAGTGTAGGATGCTACATGCTTTAACCTAGTATTTAAAAATCAGGAAGGATAAGCCCTTGAAGACATTATATACTGAGGAACTATTATGGGTGATAGAAACAGGCACTGACGTGGGACAGTGTGATTAAATCCAATAAATGCAACTGCCTTCTCAGTAGAAATTATGAGTTTTGCAGATGCAGAGCTACCTACATCTTTAATAATAATAAAAAAAGCAAACAAAAAACAACAAACAAACAAAAAACCCTTGAGTTACACAGAATTAAGCTGAAATATTTTAAATATGAAGTCAAGTGTTTGACGTGAAGGCTCTTTAGAGAATCTACTAGATTATTATACTTCTGCTTCACTTAAAAATCCACTTTGATTTCGTCGACATCATCAGTGACATTAAACATCTGTTGATCTGCTTGAGCATGAACACTGCATCTCTTTTTGTTTCAGTTTTCCGTGTGTATAATGAGAGCTACGCCTCTATGCTTTGCGTAGAAGATGAACTCTGCCAAAAGCAGCTCTGTAGGACTCTGTGCTTAGGCAGCTCCCATCATGGCACAGCTTTTGTCTTATGCTGGGTTTTCCAGGTCTGAACACAGAATGGGTAATTGCTGCCATTTGTTAAATGAATGGAGTATTTCTTCTATATGATTTCTTCTAATTATCCAATCTAATGTCATTATTTTTTCACCTTTCTACCATATATTGAACAACTGATTATTCTCATTTCCTTGTTTCAGGTGGTTTGAACAGTGGTTTGTGGTGGTCCAGTTTATAGGAAATTTCAATGTTTAAACCAGGAGGATGCTATAGATAGAGCTAACCTGTGAGTAAGTTTTCTGGAAACCATTATGTCTCCAGTGGTTTTCAGTTTTTTTTCTACAGAAGGCATTGCTCTGTGTGTGTCTGTGTGTGAGGGGAAGAGAGAAAGAGCATTGCCTAGAGGGTTTCAGCTATCACACTGTCTAAATATCCCTTATTTTTAGTTGGAGTCTTCTGAATATGAGATCCCACTACAGGTAGGTGAAGTGACCTCGTCGGATTTGAATCTGCTCTTCCCTGGCAGATGCAAGGCTGCAGCTTTGAACAGGAGCCCCCTCCTGCTCCATGCAAAGCTCTTTGAATTGCCCCTGATACGCTTCTAAGGCTCCCTGGTTGTGTGCGAGGCACTTTGAAGATGAATGCCCCAGCATAAGGAAAACATGAAACAAAACTTACTCCCTTATGTCAGAGTATGCTGCAGATTTCTCAAAAGATCTTCAGCACAATGGCTGCTCTTTGGTGGGTGAGAGGAAATGGGCTGGTTCACTAGCTTGTCAAAGCAGCAGTGCAAATTTTCACTGAGCTATCCATTGGGCTGTAGATGTGGCAGTAGAAATGTTTTTGGGGGGTCTCCACAGTATCCAGATTTGGCACAACTTCATTCAAGAGAACTTCATTGGAAGGAAAACTTCAAAAAATTTAATGAAAACTGTTTTGTTGTTGTTGTTTTCTTCCCCCTGAAGTTTGCTATGTTTTTCAGTGACCTAACAACAACTCCTGCCTCTACACGATACACGATAGGATACCGGGGAAGTGTTTGAGAATTTGGATAATTCCCTTTCCTCTTAATTCTCTCATGCTTGCTACTGGCAGTGCATTTGAACCACCTCTGTCAGATGTGTGCCGCAGCGATGTCTGTGGTTAAATCAAGCACAGGGCAAAGGGCAAATCAAGCAAAGTTGTATGGTTTCTCTAGGTGTCTGTAGAACAAGTTGAAAGATGTGCCATGTTCTCTTGAGGGGAAATACTTTTCTCTGTCTTTGTGAAAACCATGGAACCCAGCTCCTTAGGTTGTTTGTTATCACTAGAATTTTCTTGTACTTTTGTGATATGACCTGGTGCTCTGGGGGATGGACTAATGGGGTCTTAGAGTGGTAAAAGGGTGGAAGTTTACTCTTTTTTTTTTTTTTGACCAGTTCTGAATATTTCTGTGGCAATTGGCATGAAGCTATCCATTAATGTATTTTTTAAATGTGAAAGATGTGTTCTTCTGGCCCAATTGAGTGGTGATGTATGACCCAAAACTTTTTATTACCATTAGATGAATGAACTCATTTTCTTGATAGGTTAATGGACATATAATGTAAAAAACCTGAACTGATGTCCCAGGAGAGAGTAGGTGCAGAAGGGAAGAGGAATAATGAATTAAAAAAATGTATATATAGGGATTTGTGACATTCTTCTCAGCTCTTTTTGGATAACCGCACTGAAATGTTCAAACTACCTGTGTAGTAAATGGAGAAAAGCAGAACCCTCTGGGCCACAATTCTTCTCTGTATGTGATAGATCCCCTTCCTTCCAATCAATTAATTGCATCCTAAAATCATCTATTTCTCACCATTGACTTTAAAGGGATTTTAGATGACTAGCTCTGATATAGCTGTCTACAGAATAAGTGATTAAAGTTAGGTTAGATGAGCTGCCAAACCACAAGGACTTTTTTCTTCCTTCGTGCAAACTCCTAAATCAAAGGCATCTCATCACTATTATAAAATGCAACCTTCAGAGTTGTCTACTTCCATATTCTGGCCTCTGAAGGGAGGAGGGAGACTCCCATCAGTTTCGAGAGAGGTAAAGATTTCTTTCTCTCTCTTTTTCTCTCTCTCAATCACGGTCATATTGGGAAATGTAGACATCTGTCAAATCGTAGCCAAGTGTGTAGATGTTTCTGTTTGTCTTTATGGTATTACAGCAAAAGTGGAATAAAGGGTCTTTTTTTAACAGTGCTAATGGTCACACTGGTTCTCAACACTTACCAGCAGGAGCAGCTGCAGTCCATGTAACACTGTACACTAACCTCTGTAACAGCCCTCTCCCTGTGGCTGCAAAATACGAATAAGCTGTAGGTGGTTATTAATGGGAAGCTTCCCAAAGAAGCATTTATCAATCCACCAGAGAGAAATTCTCACAAAAAATCCATGCAAGTTTTCCCTGTTTTATGTTTGGTTTTCAAATACAGGTAAGGTTGTAACTGACTTAAGTGTGATCTATGAGCTTCTGGCAACTGGCGAATATTTCCTTTGGGCTAGAGAAGTTGGCAAACCTGATGCATACTGTACTTTTAAAGTCAATATGAAATTCAAGGAGTGGAGAGAGCAAAGCAAGGGATGACAGTTTAGTTTGAAATCAGAAAGGCACTCGCTGTGACACAGTGCATGCATTTGTGTCTTCTAATCTAAAGCTTAATTTGTCATAATGGCTGAAGTTTCAAATTATTATTTAAGCCTACAAACAAAGCGAGTGCCCCTTTTCCCATCTATAAGTAATGCTCTTCTGCCAAGTGATAGGCGTGAATATTTTTCTCCTAATCAAATCTACATATCTTTGTCTCTGTTAGTCCACTGCTGAATATTGATGGTTGTAGTAATTGGCTCTTTATTGGAACATTGGGTTTTCTCTGGGATGTTTCAGATTTCTGCAGAAAAATCTTTTCAGTTTTATTTCTTTTATGTTTGGGTACTTGCAGAAGTTGCTAATTCTGGTGGGACTGTAGGACTGTGAGCCTGAGTCAGTGCTGTAATTTGTTGTGCAGATCATGTGTCGGCATCTGGTATCTCTCCATTTATCTTTTCTAGTAGAAATACCTCTGCTGTCATTGGCTACATTTAGCAAGCAAATGCAATCTTTCTCCTCTGTCTGTTATTTTCTATCTGTTTCTAGCTTCAAGGGTTGGTGGCACTCTATGGTGGCTAAATGCAAGAAAATCTAATAATGTCTTTCTAATATACCCATTTATCTGGTATCATATTTTATTTTAACTCTTAATGCAACTGTATAATCATTGCTCCATTGCCGTAATTGGATTTGGAAGTATATTTGTGCAATTGAATTACATCTATAGCATTTCTATAAGCTTATCCAGAGTAATTAGTAATCTTATAATTTTTATTGGAATCATATTTTATATCCACTGCTCTCATTTTTCTCTTCATATTGTTCAGCACAGTTGCACCCGTTTTGCTTTTTTCACTGGAATTTCTGGCATAAACAATCATTAAGATTTCTTTTTCTCTGCTGTGAATGTGAACAGTCTAATCCAGCTTTCATTGAAGTCAATGGTAATCTTCTCATTTACTTCAGTGGAAACTGGATCAAGCTAATCGGCTGCAAATTGCATTCAAGGCAAAGCCACATCTTATCGCTGAAATCATTGTGTAACAAAGCATTATATATTGACAGAAGATGTTAAAACACTTGATCATTTATGTATTTTCTTGCCAGATATTTTGGAGATTGTCTTATTCAAATTTATTACTTTTTAGCTCATAATTTATAGCGTTCCACCAATTTTTAAAATACATTTAGTACGATCTTCTTGATAAGTTAAAAACCTTTTCAAAGATTGTTTTCAAAAGAACTTTGCTTTCCAGACGTTGTCAGCTGCATACCCCATTCAATCTTCACTTTATAAAAAAAATGTAAAAATATATTTTCAATTTTTAGTTGAGAAACAAATATTTTATTATTATTATTAATAATAATAATAATAATCAGCTCCCTCTTATGTCCCGTCAGGGCTGTATTAGTCCATTAATTTAGCTGCTTCTTCTGTTGCTGAATAAGAAAACCTGGGCACACATCAATCCATCACCACCATTATAGCAAACTGCTCCTAAACAGTAAAAAACAGTGGTCACTTTTCTCTGAAAGTTTTATTTTACAACTGCAGAATGCATATTATATATGCCAAGTCATGTATTTGTAGATGTATTAAAACAAAAACAAAAAGCAACACTGCAACTTGCTTGCTAAGGAGTTGTTTTTCTTTTCTGCGGAGCTCTCTGTTGATTAAAGGTTTGTTGCTTGGTACTGTGTCTCTCTCCTTCAGGCAATTAATGACTGCAGACAACTCTCTAATCTACAGTTTTGGGGAAAGGTTATTGAGAAGGTGATACAGCAACAACTGTAGTTGTTTCTGTGGCTTAGAAATTAGTCTTTGTGGGCCAGGTACAGAGGGGTCTTTTGCAACTTAAATGATACTGTGATCAGATCCTGGAGTTCAGAGTGAAGGTGGTGCTGGTATCCAGGACTGAAAACATTCTTGTGTGTTATTTATTCAAAAACTGTGCCAGTCTAAGGTTGGAAAGAACACTGTGAGAGGTAGTAAGCTGCTATTCAGTACTTGAAAGCAAAAAGTCAAAGTGAATGGTGTCCATCACATTCTGGACAGAAGTTGATCCTACTAGACTTGAGGATTTGGCCCTTGTATGTCCAGCCTTTTGGCTGCAAACAGGTTGATCTAGCAATTTGCAGTGGATATTTTGTATTATTCTTTGGAGAAGAGTTGTTTATGAATGTTACATGAAAACAAAAACGTTAAGCTTAGTAATTTCATTAATAATAATTTGAGCGATGCAGTGGGAGCAACCATGCAGCTGTAATACAAATCCTAAATACAGCAATTATTTGCATACTGTGCCTCCCCACCAGCAGTGCTCCCAGATCAACCTCAGCAGAGGTTGGATTTTTACCAGTAGATGCATGTGAGCAATTCGTGCTGAAATTTTGTCAAAAAATGACTAGTGTTTTGCCACTTAAATCCATGGAAACATCACAATGTTCTTTTAGAAATGACTCCATGAATTAATTGCAAATTACTTATTAATGAAACAAATATTCAGCTGTCACTGGAACTAAACCACATGATATGCTTAATGATTATTTTTTGAGAAAACACTTTTGTGTTTGTTTGATCTGCATAGTGTTAACAGCAGTAGAGAAAGAGGTGGTATTTGGTGTTGGACTGGAAACTTGAAACTTGAAAGAAAACGAATGGGAGGAAAACTGTCAGCCAAATAACTGCAAAATAGGTGAAAAACCCAAGGAAATAACAACTCTTTAAAAAATATGTTGGAAAGCCCTCTTAATGTAGGCAGCCTTGATTAGGTCATGAGAGTAAAATATGGTGACGCCGTGTGCCTAACGGGGCTGTATAGGCAGGGTTTTTTCCTGATTGCTCTCAGCTGTAAGGGGTGGGCATCAATAGGTAACAACCCTTTACTCTCTTTGCTGTGCTACGGATGCTGTTTACAAGACAGAACCAGGCCAGTATACGAGCAAGGCACATCCGTGTTATGAATACGTCTCAGGTGTCCTTGCGCTGTTGCTGCTAAATTATTTACCACTTAGCAAGCGTGCGGTATTTGGAGGAGGGTATCTGAGGTGAAATCCCATCAGTTTACCCAGAGCTGACACTGGAATATTCATTATCACATTAAATCTAACCGCAACGAAAATGAAGTCTTCCGCTGATTATGTGCTTGCATAAAAGATTTTTTTGGTGGTGAGCTTCTGTGCCAGAGATCTGAATATAAAATCTAGTGAGTGGAAACTATTATTTTTATGGTAAATTTGCTTTCTTGGAAGTTATGAGACCTGACAGGTTTAAATTCTGTTTTAAACCTGCAGTGTATTATATGACTTTTTTAAACTGGCCACAAGAAATACTAGCACATGTCACGTGTGCTCAGTCTCAGCCATCAGCATGACTCAGGATTTCCCATGCAATGAAAAAGTAGGCAGATTTGATAACAGGAGAATGGTACCTCTTTATTTCAGTATAATGCTAGTTTTGCAGGCTGGATGGTGAGTGCTGGCGCAGGCAGCGCCGCTGGCACAAACCTGTCTTTTCCGAAGGTGAGCATCTAAAGAAACAGGAGAATAAACCCTTTCTGTAAGAGTGATGATTCACTCTCAATTAGTAACTTATTGAAATCTGCAGCTGATTGCATCGACACAAAGAATTTTGCAAAATAAAAATACAGCTTCTCCATCCCATTACAATAAACTTCCTACTCTGGCAAATGTCATGGAGTTAACATTGTGTTCTGAAGTTTAGTCATAAATGGCAATTGATAAAACTCAATTTGAGTCACGGCTGCATCAAAACCATCATCTTGCAGAGTAACATCAACATGCTTTCTCAGGAAGCTGAAAATACTTTATGGCACATACTCCTGTTATCATCTGAAGTTGTATGTGTTCTTAGTGAGCAAGAATAAAATACAAACATACAGTAGATATGAATGTGCCAAGCTCCTGTAGGTTGTACTGGAACATGTAGAGAGTGTAGACAGAAACACAATGGTCTGTAATTGAGAGGCAAATCTAAGTTTAATCAACATTTAAAGGAGGAATTACATGTGCCACAAATCCCCTTTTATATTGCACTTAACATCCTTTAACCTACCCTTTAGTTTTCATGGCTTTTCTTATCTTGTCAATCGTATTTCAGCAGGATTTGCTTACTCACTGCCCGTATACTTTTCCTTTTACTGTCGCGTTAATGCCAGAACACCATCCCAATAGTTTCCTCCTACTACACTTTGATGCCAGACATCCGGGGATTTGCATTTTTTTCATTTATATTCAATTTGGTCTCTTCAGGTTCAGGGGAGAAAAAAAAAGAAAGAAAATCAGCTCAGCCCCACAACCAAATGCTGATTTATGGGCAACACAAGTACTGTTCTGTTCTCCAACGTGAGGGTCTGGAGCAAGGGAATATGAGAATAACAAGAGGCGAATTCAGCTCTTTTTGGACTCCCACAGAAGTTATGTATGATTTTGTACTGCTTTCTGTGCTTACAAACCTATATCTATATTTATGTATATTTATCATAGAAACCAGATTTAATTCAACATGTAACTGTGACGTAGTTTATGGATATGTTCTGCTAAGTGATCCGTGAGTATAAGTGGAGCATGGTGCTGCCTTGTGGCACAACTTCAGAATGTTCTCTGCAAAGACACTCATTACTGTGATGGCAAAATACAACACAAATCACCTGGATGTTTCTGGACTTTCCTCAGCAAACAAACTTGAAGGGGGATGGGGTACAGATGGGTCACATCCTGCTGTTCCTGGGCAGCACGAGGCCACTTGGCAGTTTGCACATTCACCTGAGTGTCTTCAGTTCAGTGCTGTGGGACCTGGTATTGGTGGGAAAGGGGCTGAAGAGAAGTTGCTTCTCAGCTGATGGCTCAAACAATGAATCGGAGGAAAGAGATGATTTGGTTAATGAGTATGTGATGAGGAAAGCAGAAGCTAGGGCAGATGTCTGAAGTTGAGAAGCCAGCACTGGGCTGGTGATGGGACTAACAGAGACGAAAGGGTTAGGAAAAAAAGGATGATTTTATTAGTGGAAGCAGGATTTAGCAAAAAAATGGGAAGGAAATAGTATGAGCTGTGTTGAAAGCATTATTATTAATAATTATTTATTTACTTAGGGACAGTTTGTTTTGTATCTTCCAAGCAGCTTCTATCAGAAAGAAGACAAGCTAGAAATGCAGGCTTTAACTTCTGCTTTATTTTTTAGAGAAAAATCTTCTGTCTTATTAATATCTCGTAAGCAAATGCGATGAAAGCATCCCGTGTCATAGAGATAGATGATGAAAATGATTAACCATTGAAACATGGTTCCACACTGAGCACGTAATTGTCAATTAAAGCATTACTTTATTTTCCACTTGAAAGTATACGATTTTAGGTCTTGATCTTACGCCGCTTGGCATATGGCAGAGGAATAAGAGGCCCACCGGGCTCCCCAAGGGGCCTGGGCTCCCCGTGCAGCACGTTGGGGTTGTGGCTCTAAGTAGTGCTCCCTGGCTCAGGTACTACCTCATCTGTTATATGTGCAGGCTGCCTTCCCTGTGGCACCTTGATCATAGATCAGGGGCTGCAGCGTCACCCTTGAAAATAACAATAATAATAGAAAGACTGCTAATAGTCAGTAATAGTGGTACTGTATTATTTATGGTTAACTTAAAAAGAGAGGGAGTTCATCTTTGGATCATGGTGGGAGTCGCAAGCATCGAAGCAGGAAAAAAACCTTTCACTGGCGTTGAAATTTCAGTCATGAGATGTTAAATGAAGTTGAGTTGAATGCTGAGGAAATTCAGAAAGATAAAAACGATTTCAGTTTGGTAGTTCTTCACTGGTTTTGCAGTTTGGCAGCTGTCAACATCTCAAAATATCATCTCACCCAAACTGTTGAAAGAAAGAAACCCTTTGATTTTTCCCATGAGACTCTGAAGCTGAAAATGGACTCTTTGTAGTCTCAGCCTCATTTCAGACAGTTTTTTTTTTTTTTTAAACATTCTTTCTGGCAGGAACAACTAATTCATAAAAAGAGTCTCTGTTAATTAAATAAGTTTTATCGTTTTAACTTGCCTTGTAAAATGAAAAAGAGGAAGTAAATCTCTATCATATTTCCTTCTTTATTACAAATCTTAAGAGACTAAGCATCACATTTCTTGCATCATTAATAATGCAAATTAGTTTTTGTTTGGGTCTCACATAAGTTTATGGTTAGATGTAAATATTTAACGCACAAATCAGAGAAATCAAATCATATATACTATAGATTTTATTTTCCAGTTATTGAAAGTTAATGTGAGATTGGAGCACCGTGGTTTCTGTTTATTTAACCTCTCTTGCTCTTGCTTTTCTCTCAGTAGAACTCTTTGTAACTTGTCATTAAACACTGTTATATTCCTCCAATATCTGTTTTTACTATCTTTACAGTAGCCACAGTGTTCAGTGTTTAATGCCATTTTAAAGTAAAGGTTAAGCATAGATAGCATAGTTAGTGCTATAGAGATTATATTTTTGGTCTTGATCATTGGCAGGAAAACCAGGTGATTGTTTACAATAATATCTAAAAATGTGTTGACCTTGCAGCCGTTTCTCTTAGTTTGCTTAATGAAGCAATAGTCAGAGAGCCAAATCAGATTAAACACCCTTCCAAGCACTGTAGGGCAATGCCTCGTAAGGGTGAGCATAGAACTCTTTGATGTTTCCTTCTTAACTTAGGGATTTGGGGTTGGACTTGATGATCTCTAGAGGCCCCTTCTAACCCCTACAATTCTGTGATTCTGTGAATAGCTTGTGGTTAGTGTGTATATCCTATAGTACACTTTTCTGCCCAACGTTTTTGCATATTATTCTCAGAAACATTGGGAATGTTTCTGTGGAACATTTGCAGCTTTGCAGGGCATCCATACTGGCAATGCTGAAGTGTACAAGAGGAACAACGTGGCATGCTTCAAGTGAGGCTTGGTACACCTCTGTTTCAAGCTAATAATCAGTATAAATGATATGCTCCCTGTATAAATGCAAGATCTTCACATGTGTCTCCCCAGACAAATTACAGACATTTCACAATGACATCTGTGCTTTTTTCTTTTTTTTTTCTTTTTTTTTTTTTTGTATGTGGTGGATAACAAAAAATAATAAGTATCCTGTTATTTTGTGCATGAAATCTGATAGTGAATAAGACACCAGAGAGAATTCTCTGGTGATAAAAATTTAAATAGATCCATTTATCAACGTGACAGAGATTTGACCTGAAAGTTAAAGTGTTTGAAAGTTAAGTGGGGTTGTATAGCAAAAGTTGTGGCTGCGCTGCAGATAGACTCTAGTTTTTGTAAGTTATTAAATCAAAATAAAAGATATTGACAAAACAATAAATTGCCCGTATCACCCCATCTAATAGCTTCTGGGAGCACTAAATACATTCTCCACACTAAAGATGTGTGCAGCCTTTTCCTTTCGCCTGCTTTTGTCCTAGCAGCCATGCTGTGGGTGGCTGTGTAGCACTGCAGTGAGCGCTGTGCCAGCAGTGTGCTCAGAGCAGGAGTGGGGGCACTGCGCTCTGCCAGCATCACTGCTGGACTTTGCAGATGGGGACTTACTTATGCTCCTGGGCATGAGAAAATAAAATGAGGGTGCTGATATCTTCTAGATGAAGGAGAATTAGGAAACAGCTGCTCTATGGGGCGGGCACCCCATGTCCTGAGCCATTTTTTGGGAACGAGGAGCCTGGGCACTCAGTGCAGCCTGCATTATGATGCTTGCTTGGAGGGGTGGGTTTGGTACTGGGGAGCTCTTTGCCCCCCCAGTCTTTTCCCCCCCCCCCTGTGGTTTATTAGCTGGAACCTGCTTCCTCCTCTGGCTGCTCAGCCTCCACGGGGTTACAGGGGCATACCCCCCACCTACAGCTTCCCCACTGAGGAGAGAATGAGTCTGGCTCTCTTTAGCTTGAAAACGACACAGATTTGAGACTATTTCCCCTCCTGCCGGCTTTTCCATGGAGAGCAGCACAGAAGACATTACTATTTATAGTGCACAGTGCGTGTACACAGCATGATGTCCACCAGCTTTTCAAGAGAGCATCCCACCAGCCTGAGGGGGTCGTGCTCAGCTGTCCTGGGGGATGGGGCCCCGATCTGCCCTGCATGTGGGAGGCAGGTGTTTTGGGGTGCATAGCACCCATCTGCCCTTGCAAAGATATGGGTTTCTTTTACTTATTTTTACACTGGAAGACTTGCCTCCATGTCCAAAGGCAAAGTTATGTTCTTAGCATGAATAGCATCAGAGTTTTAAGGTGAGGAAGAGGGGTTGCCATAAAGCACTGATGGTACAAAAGAGTTATGGTGCATTTGCAGAGTCTATTTTGGGGTCAGAGCGCTCATCTGGGCTGGCAGCCGCAGACATACCCAAATGTGCACCCCTGGAGCTTTGTATTTCTAGGCGATGTGTGACTCACCATGCAGTCCTATCTGTGCATCCCACTTCAAAAGAGCACAAACACTGCTGCTTTCCTATTTATTATCTAATATTTCTAGTACTGCAGGGATTTTATGCAGGAAGGCTCTGAAAGGTATTCTTACAGCCTGAGGAGCCCCAACTGAGGGCAAAGTCCCACTCAGTGACCATGCCTCTGTCTTACAAAGCATCCCTGTAAAGAGGCAGAACAGCCATGGCTTGAAAGGAAATGAAGACAAAAAAGTGTATTGGTTTAATTGAGGCCTTTTAGGGAGGCTTTTGGGGGATGATGGCCAGCAGTAGGTTCCCCACTGCCCGCTCGGTGCCCAGATCCTGTGTGACGTGACGTCTCCTTTTATTTGTTTATGGCTTTGAAAAATCACTGCATCTTCATCCAAGCTCCATTCTTGATATGAAAAAGATAGCTGACAATGGCAATAAAAATAACAGTAAGCATTTGGAAAGGCCCAGCTCAAATCATGCTCTGTCAACAGCTTTGCAATCTGTATAAATATGAGTGGAAAGACAAACAACTCTGATTTCTCTTTAAGAATGTGAGTATCCATTGTCGTAGATTTAAATTAGGATGTTTTACTTGTACTGTATGTAAATTCATTCTTGGCAAATAACCCATGTCCACTAATGTATGTGTATTTTGGGTCTGTATAGTTTTGGTCTCTGTGAAATACAATGAAATTTGATAGCACACAGAAATACTTGCATGGAATGTCACATTTTTTGTGTGTGCTTCTCACATATCCATAAAAGAGTTTACACATTTCTAATTACTCATTCAAAAAGAGACTTTACAGCACTTTTAAAAGAGAGCCAATTTTTTCCCCACTGTGTTCTGTTTTTACAGCTTGTGGAAAGCTTATTTAACGAAAGTTTAAGTAATCAGCGAAAGTCATTTCTGAGAAAAGACTGACAGATACGAAGCCTCTTTTCACACTTCATAAGAGGTGGAGATAGTAGCCATAAAATTTACAACTGAATAGTGCTCTGTTTAGCTTAAGTTATAGAATTATTAGTTTTTCAGGCACGTGATAGATTCTAGAGAGGTTAAGTGTTATAAATAATTCTGTGTGCTTTGTACAGCTGAGATGTGTGTGCAATTCTAATAACAACTTACCCCTCCAAACCCAGCGTCCTGCTCACACCCATGAAGCTGATGTTGAGCTGAAAATGTTTGTTTGGAGCTGATTATCTTCATGGTATATTGATAAAATGCAACATATTCTCTTTGGAGGGGCTCACCTCTGGCTATGAATGCACAAATTTCTAGGCCACAGTGAGAAATGAGGCACCGGGGAGCTGAGCTCCATCATCAGGTCTGTGCTAGCTCCTGCGGAGTGGGGACCTCAGGTTCGGCTGAGGACAGCTGCTAATTTTACCAGATCTTATTCAGTCAGTGGAGAACTCTTCCTGTAGCCTTGGGATCAAAATTTGTCTCCTTCCCAATGGCTCAAGGAAGTACTGAACTGGAGCGCATACCTATAAGAGAGGACTTACAGAATGACTGAGAAGTTATTTATTTTGCAGGTTTTGACCATTCATGTGTAAAAAGAGCAGGATAATGAGAAAGAGCTTGGCTGTACTATGTGACTGAACAGTTCAGGAAAAGTTCTCATTTCAGCTCATACAAATTTGTCTGCTTCATAAAGATGGTAGCAGGCATCTGAAGGTGATTCTTGCTGAATGTTATGAGACGTCCAGATGTTATGGCAATGGGTGACACATAGAAGTACTTACTGCCACATCAAAATAAGAAAACAAACACATTTATTAAAGGTGTTTAAATGCTAAGATCTCCATATCTCCTTTCCATCCCAGAGTTTTTATAGTGCTTTAATGTATGAGCTTACCTAGGAACAAACAGCAGAAATTTCTTTATAGCTATTTAAAATAGCATAAACTGTACGAGCCAGAGTCAGGTCCCATTGAAATCACCTTGAGATTTGCCATTGGTTTCAAGGATGGGAACAGGGCATGCATTTTGCTCAGTCAGGGATGTTTGTTATTCTCAGCGTGGCAGCTGGGGTAGAACATCAGCACAGCAAAGTGGCTTTGCCATACAACTTGCGTTGATCTGCAGTTTAAGTGTAGCATTGTTTTTGCATATTGTTTTATGTCAGCCTAATGTAGCCAGACCCATAAAGTTCACTCGTGCACCAGATTACTGCAAGGCCTATGTAGCACTTGTTAGTTGTGCAGAAATAGTGGTGGCACTTTGTTCCTGCCCAAGAGCTGGATTTTGTGCTGAAGATTTTGGTAATTCATATGTGCAGAATTATTTTGGGCATAGTTTTAGTTTTGGGGAAACGATGCTGAGAGGTGCTTTGTACACGTGGCATTTGTGGAGAACGATGTGTGTGCCGAGTGCCATTTGAAAGCTGATACGACACCATTAGCTGCTCTATTAACAAGCACTTTAACTAAATATACAGCAAATTCTCCTGTGTATTTATGCAATGCAGGAAAAGTGTTTATCAAACCAGTTTGCAGATTCCCAGTGTTTATCTCCAACGTCTATCTCACCTCAGTTTAATGTTTTCTGGGCTTTGAACGCTTAGTTTTCAGGTACAAGTCTCAGTGGTGGGAGAAGCGCCTCAGTTTTGCAAACCCTATTGATTTTCAGCTTTGGTCCTGATACCACCAATTCCTAAATCCTATTCAGTTTGCTCTGAAAACTGTATTCTGGGGGCGTTCAGCGATCCTGCATTCAAATGGTTAATTTGCACTATGTTCTGTTAAAGAAAAGGAAAACTGTCACCCTGTCATTTCAGAGTCTGACACTAAGCTTGTCAAAAGAGACAGCTGTTAAACTGAATTACTGTTGACATGCAGAGAAACGGCCCTTGCCAGATGTAAAGGACATCTGCGGCAATGAAGTGGTACAGGGTGGCTTTTAAAATGTGGTCATACTGGTATTTGAATGGAACGTCTATGGCATTAAAACGTGGCCTTGACTCAGACAGTTTAAGGCAGCGAACCAGAGCCAATGAGAAGCACAAAGAAGTGCTGATCTGTTGCTATATCCATAACTTATGCATGAATATGAAAACAGTGCGGTGTCAAGGCTATTAAGCTCTTATCTTGTATCCAGGAGGATGTGGGTTTAAAACACAGTAGGAAATATTTTGTATTTCTGGGTCCTTGAATGCATAGATAGGTGAGGTGTGAATTCATAAGGTGGATTATGCGGGGAATGAATAGAAATAAGTCTTCTTGACTCCAGCTAACAACTGCTCAGATAGGAATTGCAGAGGGCATTAAGCTGTGCAGTGAGCATGGGATGTGTCTCACCAGCGCCGGTACGGCTGCAGCAAGTGGGGAGTGGAGGTGGAAGTGGGCACATGGAAGCAGAAACAGCTGCATGGAGAGGTCAGCAACATTTTGTCCACGTACCTTTACATAAAGGTAGACATACATAAAGGTAGGCAACATAAAGAGTTGCAATACCAAATTCATTTTGTTAAAAAACAAAAACAACGGCAACAAACAAAAACATAGAGATGATGAATACTTTATGATTGAGGTAATGAACTGACAGTAGGGAATTCTGCATGTTATATAAGTGTATGAGTCTTAGATTTGCATGTTTTTAGGGTAGAAATGAAGCTGTTTTTGCAAAAAACAAACAAACAAACAAACAAAAAACATATTAAGCAATTTTGCTAAATGTATGAAAAATGAAATGTTATGAGATGAAATGTATTCATTACGAAATGAAATTGATGTTTGATGGTAGAAAAAAAAGAATGAGACCAAACATCATTTTGAATATGTTAGCAGATCATATCTTGATGATTTATTTGTATATTTAGTGGTGGCAGAAACCAAAGAGTTTGCCATCTGTAGGGAAGAAGGCAAATGATATTTCCAAATCATATGGGACAGAATGCTCCTTACTGTAGGAAAGCAACAACAGTGTGTTCTAGGCTATACAGAAGCTGGATGGGTCAGGTGTGAGAGGTGTTTTCTCTCCTTGTAAGAGGGATATTTTCTTTCAGAGAACCTGGGTTTCTCCGTACAGGATGACTCATTCTCCTACACTTCCTCTGAGGGTCTGAGATCATCTGACCTGGCGCCCTGTGTTGTTCTGACAGCATCCCTGTACCAGGAAAATGCATTCTTCAACAGCAGGCAGAGGTCTCCCAGGTATGAAGGAGGCAGTAAGCAGTTGGTATTCAACCACCATGGCATTGGGTGAGATACAGAACAATGCTGGGTTTCTGCCATCCCCAGGAGTCAGGGTGCCCTGCTTTGTCCCAGACTCTGCTCACAGCCTGTCAAAAGCAGCAGTCTGTGCTGGGCTGTGGGATGTTACAAATGTTTCTCCTAGATTAACCTCTGCATGGGGACAATATTGCTGCTTGACAGGCAAACCAGTGCTAGTGGGCTGCTGGCCAACTCTGTCCAGTGTGTGCTGCAAGCCATGAAAGGAAGGATAACTTTGTTAGCATTTTGATAAGATCTCAGTGACAAATACAGGAAAGTAAGTGTAAACAAAAATGTGTAATTAGAAAGGTGTATATGTATTCCAGCTTCCAGAAGACAAGAAGGCACGTGGCTGCCTAGCAGGGCTGCCACCATTCCATGTCTGTGCTGTGGGGACCATTGGGAGCCTTCCAGCCTGGGAGGGACAGGGAGAGACACCCAAAAAGGGATCACTTTACATTCATTTTCTGCCTTCCTGTGCAGATGCTGTGCATGCTGTTGTCTGGGCTAAACCAGCAGCATCAGTACTGAAGTGCTCTGCAAAGGCATTTCTGCTGCTGAGATGGGATGCGGCTGGGGATGCTGCCTTCCTCAACAGTCTCAGGGGAATTATCTGACCAAAAGCTCAAATGCACCTTCACAAGGATGATGTGAACTGCAGTAAGAAAGTTTGAAATCTCAATATTCACTCTTTACTGTTCAAGGAGAGCTCCAGCTCTGTTTCAGGTTTCATCCAGTGCAGACACGTTTATTTATGTAAGTTTAGCTACACTGTAATTATTAACTTTTTATGAACAAGCATGAAATGGGCTATTTGAACAAACAACTGTGGTGTTCAATGGCAGGTTCATCTGTGCTGACTCTTCAAATATCATCATTAGATTATTAAGGCTTTTCATAAAATATCTTTCTCCTGTTCTGAGCTTTCATACAGCTTCTGATTTTGATTGACACTAAAATAAAATAACTAACCTATAAATTATAAAGTATAACTTAAATGATGTATAAATGCCTTATCTGTAAATCACTGCAAGGATCATCAGTGTGCAATGTTTGTGATTCTAGAAAATAAAAATACAACTATCAAGGCGATAATAAGGCAGAATGCAGTTTTTCCAGTGAATACTCCCACTGCACACTCACATTAATTGTAATAAGACAAAGAAAATAGCCCAATGCCATCAGCACTCTGAACTTCCTGGGTAATAAAATTAATCACAGATATGCACCTCAAGATCTTTGTGAATCATCAAACAGCCGAATTTCTGTCACTGAAGTCACTCCTAAACCGGCATTTGTAAGTATGCTTGTACTCACCTGTTTGCTGATGTTGCAAAGGCATCTTTCCTCCTCACTTTGTTCAAGCTTTGAAATGAACCTTTCTGAGTGCTGCGTATTCCCTGGAAGACGCTTTCTGCCCGCAGTGCGTTGTACAGCGAGCAGGGTGAGTTACTCCCGCTGAAGATCTACCCCCAAGCCTTAGTTTCTCATTGAAGTATCACAGACAGCACTGGAACTAGGTCACTGACAAACAGAAAAGAATACACAATGGCTTGTTATAACCCATCATTTGTTTGGAAAGCCAGACAACTCCGTGGAGTGAAAGGACTCCACATTACTTTTTAAATACCATGCTTACATTATTGTTTCTAGTTCCATTTTATATAGCCAGATAGATGTTCATTGCTGTGGTAGTTATTCTGTCCAAAGCCATCAATACCATGGGCTCAGGGTTAGCTCAGAGAGGCCATTATGTATTATTAGTGCTCGGTGAGTACTATCAATGTGCTTTAAATTTGGCTATACCAGTCCTACAGTGGAAGACATGGCTCTTGCTCCCATGGGGGCTGCAGTGCAAAATGACTTAATAGTACATTTTGGGAAGGATCTAAATGCATGTTATAAATGACTAATTTATTGCTTGAACTTAGCATTTTTCCTGCTTAGAGGTATAATGATTTCTATGAATATTTCACTGTAAAATAGGTATTCTTTTTCTCTGCAGTATGAATCTTCCAAATGAAGTGTTTGCTACTGTTCCTTGCTAGGATGCTCGTGGCATATTCCTGGCACACACCTAAAATTCAGTTTCCAAGGCTGTGGACAGCAAAGGGCATGTTAACAGAGACTGCTGTGGCTGGTGAACATCCTCGCAATGATAGGAACACTTCTCAATGTTGAAAGCCATCAAAAGAGCTAAGATATGCATGCATGCATGCTCCATGTGTGATCAAAATACCAGGCAACATTTACGTTGGATTTCTGCAGTTCAACACTGTAAATCTTCATAAACTATAAATCTTATAGAACCACAGAGTCATTAAATTGGAAAAATCATCTAGTCCAGCTGACCACCTACCACCCACTAAATTGCGTCCTTCGATGCTCCACCTCCCTGTTTCTTGAATACTTCCAGGGATGTTGACCCCATCACCTCCCTGGGCAGCCTGCGCCAATGTATCACCACTGTACCCAACCTGAACCTGGTGTGCCTTGAGGCCATCAGGCTCTCATCTTATCACTGTTACCTGGCAGAAGAGGCTGACCTCACCTTGCCCCAATCTCCTCGCAGAGAGCAATTTTTATGGGTGCGAAACCTTTTGTGGTCCGCACTGATTCACAACGTGACTGAGTGTGAGGTCATGAGGAATTACAGTGGAAATCTTTGGGAGTTCCCTGAGGCTGACTTGCAGCCTGGTGACCAACGCACTGCATTTGTTTGTTTATGTGACTACTTGGCCATTCTTACTGCTTCTCTTATATGAACTAATTTACTTAATAAAGCACCCCTTGCAATAATCAATGACTCATTACACTGAAAACCCGCAGGAAAGATTAATTGAATGAGAAGTATATAAGAGGAATGCTCAACTTTTGTATTTCTAGTGACCTAGATATTTAAAGCTTTCTTTATGCTGAGTTCTTGTAAGCTACAGGAGAGGTTTTTACCTTGAGCCACAGGGAGTTCAGCTGGCTTAGAGTGTGGTGATATTTCCTAGACACACTGAATCCAGTTCATTTATCATCAATATCCACAGGAAATAATAATCTGTTTATACATCACATTTCTCTGAGCTCTGCAAGGTTCTTGTTATGAATTCTTTCCAGCTGCTTTTCTCATTCCCAGAGAAGAATTGCATGTGAAGGGTTACTGCTTATCCATCAGTTACTCTAACAATTATTGACTGATAACCACTGGTAATTCCGACTCTGTGACAGTCTTTGATAAGGATTTTGTGTAGTTATTATGCTCTAAAATGTTGCCTCACCCATAAAGGTCTTGAACTTCAGGCTGAGCAGCTGACACAGCCACCTTTTCTGGATCCTTGAATAGAAAGAGGTTAATAATATGGACCAGGGAGCTTCTACGGTTATAGAAACACAGTGTAAAACTAGGAGGCCATTCAGAACTGCTGCTTTCTGGCACATAGCAGTGATTTCACTCGGTTCCCTTTCTTTGAGATCAATATATAACTGCAGCCAGCCAGACTTGCACCACCACAAAACAGATTTGCTGCTCTCCTTCCAGCTGAGTGAGTGATCCCATGAGAGTAGGGGAATATTTCCCACCCTGGGAAAGCGCAGAGTGGGGATGCTGTCCTGAAAGGAGCTGTGAGCAGTCCCAAAACATGCTGACAGTGGAACTGGTACTGCTGCAAAGAGAAGGGAATAACCCTCCACCTCCCTGAAGTACACATCAGCTATAATTACTTTGCTTTTAAAGTAATCTGGGAAAAAATGAGGGAATAAGAAAGAGAGGAATGAATTCTCTGCTCAGTTTTAAAGCAGCAAGAATTTAAGTAATTTCAGTGCAACATGTTAATTAATATTCCCAAAGAGCTGTAAAGATAATGTGGAGGATAAATTCTTCAAACTGTAGGTAACCAACAGAAATGTGAATGGATATATGATACTGCCTCTGCTTTTGCTTGTCAGCTGATAAATTGCATTAAAAGTGGTGCAGACGCATGAAGGATTTCTGCAATACTTTGTTCTCAACTGTAAGCAGTTGTAATTGCTGTAGGGAGGTTATGCTGTGCTGTAGGGCACGGAAAGCAGTACTGTGAGGGTGTGCTGGAAAAAAAGATTTCAGTCCCAGATGGATGAAACCTGAGATAGAAATGCATGTCTCAACCCCGTACTGTGGATTTTCAGGGAGAAAACAAACTGAATGGTATTAGTACTGCATTGAATCTATTTGTTCTGTGGATCAAAAGCTGGATATTTTCCTTGCTCCTGTGTAATTTTATTGAAGAGAAATTGTAGAAAGCTTTTGCCTTAGCATTTTGTACCAGTCTTTTCAGTGCTTCAAGGGATTGATATAGGTTACATGGTTGGCTTCCAGGCTAGTCTCTCCCTCACTAGCCCTTGCAATTCAATGGGACTGATGGATCATAGCTCTTTAGAAATCAGATCCTAAATTGGTTGAATTGTGTTTATTTTGCTGTCAACCTACAACATACAGCTTGAAAATAATCACAAAAAAAAAATGAAAACAAAAAAACAAAAACAAAAAAACAAAAAAAACCAACCCAGATCAAAACAAAATGAACAAACCCCATACATGAAATTGTGTCTTTATTTGAAGGCACTTTAATATCAAAAGAGACTTCCTTCAAGCTAAGGAAACATTTGTTACTGAACTAAAAATGTTTGTTGTGTTTGTTGTATTAGACGTTAGTGCACAGCAGCACATTGCTGGTAATTTTGGAGCTCATAGGGTTTTCGGCAGTGGAAGACCCCCAGTGAGCAGTGTGTCAGTGTGCAGGCACAGAATCTACACTGTGTTCTGGGAATCCCAACCTGCTGCCAAGGATGTTAGAGAGAAACAACAGTGATGAGCTGATATTTTGGGTCATAATTGTTAGTTTCAAGGAGTGTCCATGTTAAATGTAACGTTGGACAAACCCTTGGGTCACTGGAGATTCCTGCTTTTGTTTGGCATAAGGGAAATAACCTGATGTAGTGGGATCTCAGCCTCTAACTGCTGCACAGTCCTCATGTATGCTCTGCAGTACACTGTTGTATGTTGTAGTTAGGGGAAATGATCAGAGATTTCAAGAGAGATGGAGAAAGGTCGAGGCAAATTGAGAATGGCCAAAACTGGTGGAGAAACTGGTTTAATGATATGAAACAAAGATCATCAAATAGCAAAGAAGAACTGATGCTTAAGGTGATGTATTTTCATATCCAGACACAGCCAGACCTGGTGCTTTTCAAAGTAATTATAAAGTTGAATATGGGAGTAGCCTTGGAGGGAACAGCAAAGCCACTGAAGAAAGACAGCAGAGGAATGTGACAATGAACTCTGGGAAGAAAACAGTGCCATGAAGAGGGGGAACACTTGGGCACCTGTTGTGACAGCTGTGACTGAGCACATGATGACCAGATCAGAGTGAATAATGAGAGAATCTGCTCATTTAAGAGCGTATACACAAACTCAGCAGGGACGTAAAACTGTTTTGCTTTGTTTTACTGATAATGTGTTATTGGAGTCATGTCTCTGGCTGTGTCCTAGAGTAGGTTCAAAACGATTACTTATATAACACAGGATATGTTTAAGTCTGGGAGGAGTGATAGGGAAGAAATGCATGTATCTCAATTTCTGCTCTAGAAGCAAAATGAAATTATGTTTTTCTGTATGAATTTATCAATTTCCATTTAACTAACGCAGGGATATCCATCTCCAGGTCTGTGTTACCCTTGGAAAATCTGATCTGTGAAGTAATTGCTGAGTCAGATTAAATGATTTACATCTCTTACCAGATCCTGGTTCACCCCCTAACCTGACTATGTTGCTCTAAATACAATCTGCATAAAAATAATGTCAGTCCCAGCTGCAAAAGTTCAAGTCCATCTCTGGGTGGCTTCAACCTGGGTGAAAATTTTGGCTGATCCACGGCCGTGGGGCTCTTTCTCCTTGTAATGCTGTGCTTTAGAAGGAGGTAGGCAAGTTGTGGATTAGTTTGGGGATTAAAGAGCACAATTTTTAAGTGAAAAATGTATGCTTCTGGCAAAATAACACCATAAGTGAGCAGCAAATGAGATTTCTTTCATATATAGAGCAGAGTAATATGCAAGATACCATAAGGGAAAGCAAAAGGGAAAACAGAGCCATTCTTTGGTCACCAAGAAACAACACAATCTAATACAACTGCCCACATTGACAAATAATGGCATTTTGTGCAAGAATAATCACTGCTGCTTTGATTTAAAGTGAAAACCTTATTGAAGAACTTTGACTACAAGCACAAGGTGTGTGGAATGTAAATACCTGGGTGCAGCCAACCAGCACAAAATGTATTTGGAGAGAGCCTCCTAGAAGGCACTGTGCTTACAGATCATCATGTACAAGGAATAAATTACTGTAGGGTTTGCCAATTTGGCAGAGGTATGCATTCTTTATCTATTAATCAATGTAGAGAAGCATGAAGCACCTATAAACCATTCATCTCACTTTAGCTTCTTGTTTAAATTTAACTAGTGTTGGTCTGATTTCACTAGAAAAAGTGGAGGTACATTTGAACATAGAAGTGTAAAACAGACTACCTGGGATAGCACCGATGGTTTTATGGCCACAACCCACATTGTTTGGACATTTTTCTCCAAAGTAAACAGCCATAAAAACTCCTTACAGGGAGACCCTTCACTTACAAGCAGAAAACAAGCACTCACCAGGTGCCAGCACACTGCTGGTGTGAATGGCGTCTGCAACATCGTGAACCAATTCAGTTCCGTCTTGTGCCTGCAGGCTTTTTCTCCTCTCTCAGCAGTCTTTTTTCCCATTCCTTTATTTTTGTGTATAGAATCATAGAATCGTAGAATCACCAAGGTTGGAAAAGACCTAAAAGCTCATCCAGTCCAACCGTTCACCTATTCCCAGTAGCTCCCACTAAACCATGTCCCTCAACACAACATCCAGCCTTTCCTTGAACACCCCCAGGCTCGGTGACTCCACCACCTCCCTGGGCAGTCCATTCCAGTGCCTGACCACCCTTTCTGAAAAGTAATACTTCCTGATGTCCAGCCTGAATCTCCCCTATATATAAGGATGATGTTAATTAGAGAAACTTAATTTCTTCAGGTTTTGCACTTAACCTGACTTTTTCTACTACTATCTATGCTGAAATTTTAACTAGGACAAGAGTTAGACCAATGCTATTTTCTCAACTCTCTCAGAGATTTGTTTACTTTTTCTTCCCATAATTTCCATGAGGATTATGGATAAGGCAGTAATCCATGTATCTAGTTATGGTATGCCTTATAGTGTGCTAGTATAGTATGTGATACAGGGAATTGCAACAGCAGTAGAAAGCCCCAGTGGGCCATTTGCAATTCATTTCATGTCAGTGTGACTTTAAATCACTTAAAACATTTGCTTCTTATTTTTTAATAAGAGAATTCTTTGAAATGCTTTTTTTTTTTTTTTTAAACGAAAATTCATTGCTAAGCCTTAGAGTCATACATGCAAGACTTGAAAACTGCAGCTTCACTAAAAAGCATGCACTAAATATGATATACATTGATGCACGCTTATTAGGGATAAATACTGTTCTCTGGGTAGTGCCTAGAAATTTTAATTAATTTCAGATATGCCCTATTTTTGTCCACGCATGCAGATTTCAAATCTGTGCCTTTGCCGATTTTGACACGGTGCGATGATGTCTCCTAGCTTTCAGATGTCTGACTCTTTGAGTTGTGAAATGATATAACAAATGAAAACAACAGTTCCAGCCTCGTCAATCTAGTTTTCAGTGGACAGATGCCCTGGCACTAGAAAAGCATCATCCCTTGCAATACCTCTTGGCAGCCTCCAAAAAAAGCCTGAGATTTCCTAGACACCAAAGTAAAGTTGGCTCCTCATCCTGAGAAGTCTTTTTTCTGCCATGCTGAAGCTTCTGCAAGTTAGATGTGCATAACCTCTATGTGTGCTGTACCTGATTTGTGCACCACTATGTGATTTCTGGTCTCTAAGATAATCAGTCTGGTCTGCTTCTGGAGCACGGTGCCTCGACAGTGATAGATTAATGGGTGAAGGTCCAGATTGGTGCGCTGAGGTTTCTGATATAAGCTGGGTCGACTGTTATAGTTTGCAGATGCATCATTAATTGATTAAATGGTATAATTAATTATGGATTTAAATATTTTATTGGATGCTTATCCAGCGGGCATTGCTTAAACCAGCTAAGGAAATGTGTGGTTCTGGTCTTCCCTAGGTCCCACCAACACATGTCCATGGCACCATGCAAATGGAGGCCAATCCTGAATACCCCAGCACAGCTGGCACAGCTTTGCAGAGCAGTGCCTGCCACAAAGTACATATCATACTGAAAGTCTTGCAACGTTGGTTTTAAAACATCCAAAACTCATGGAATTCATTGCACAGAATAGTGTCTGTGACTGAAAAAGAAGACAGTGAATTGTTTTGGTACAGATGAGGTTTTCTTTTGGCTAATGATTTGTTTTTAATGTCGCACATGGTATTGTGAGAACTTGCATCATTCGGGCTTTTTTAATGAATTCGTATTGCTTGCATATTAGTAGGAATATTTCCACTGCAGCAAACACCATAAACAGTTTCCACACTGGGGTATGTTATACTGCCACCAGAATTGGTTCTTCTGATGGTTCATTTCTTTTATGCTGAGAATTCAGGACCAATTCAGCTTGGTTTTATGCATCATTAGAGATTTACAATTACTTTGCTATAGTTTCTTTCTGGAAGCCTATCTCTCATGGTTAATGCTATGGGAGCCCTGTTGTGTAGAGGCTGGTATTAGCCACCTTATAGCAATAAAGCGTTTCAGAAGGATTTAGAATTATGAGTGCCTAAATTCTTCGTGCAGTGACTGTAATGCTGTTATCCCTTGCTGAGCTTGGGTTGAAACACTTTTTTCTCCTTCTCAAATTAGAAAAAAAAAAAGCTGTTTCTTCAAGAGGTTTTGAATCATTTACATGTAATTTTTTTGTTGAACTACTGCAGTTGGGAAAGAGAAATTGTGAGAAATTCCATTTGGATTTCATGATGCTTAAAATACATTTATATTGCATTAGTACATAATGAAAAGAAGGCCTCCTCATTTTTTATCTCACTTTTAAAAAGCGTAATCATTATTTGGGACTTTTCTTTGCATTTTAGATTTTATGTGTGTAACCAACACAGTAAATTTCTCAAGGTTTGTGTTTGGAGAATGGGCATGATCTGTAATCCACATTCATGTTTTAGACAGGTGCAGTCTCGCACTGAAACAAACATGATACATGGTGAATAATACGGGCCCGATCTAAAGCCCATTAAAATCAATGAAAAGATTTCAAATTAACTTTTATAGCCTTTAGATCAGGCTCTAAATGGGCAAATTACAGTTATGGAGTTTCCCATTTACATACCTGTGCGATGCACTTAATATATTTTATGGAATTGAAATTACTTGGTACTCTTTTTCATGCTTTTTCAGGATAAGAATTTGCCAAGGGCATCAACAGCAGTTTTCCCAGGCTTCAGAACGAGGATTATAGAGTCAAACCACAAATGACTCAAATCTGAAAAAATGGACGTGGTTATCAGAGGGACTCTGACAACGGCGAGGTCGGGAGTGCGTTTTGTATCAGACATCCTCACCGCGTCTCGTGAACGCACTCGGGGCATCAGCATGTACTGCTGGTCCTGGGGAATCATGTAGGACTTCTAGGGGAATATGTGCCAGGTCTGACCCTCGCGTCACTTTAAATAGATGAAATCTTGTGTGAGGTTAGAAAAAGGACTAATGGCACTGTCGAAAATGAGGGAGGGATTCAAGCATTGCAGGGAATTCTCAAATCCTCTGTTAGAAGCCAGTAATCTTTCTTCTTGTACAGCACTTCTTGAATCCCACTGAGAAGGCACCGGGCTCATCTCCGCATCTGTGCTATCTGCTGCCTCCGTCAGCGCCAGAAAGGAATGCCCCTACCTGCTCCTCGTAATTAAAAACCCCTTTGGAGCAGCTCTAGAAATAAGCCACCGCGGTATCTGATTGAACCTCTTAAAGAACTGTCACTGATCACCTTCTCTGCTCTTGATGGAATATATTTATGCATTATAAATACACTTCCTGTGAGTATGCCCCATAAATCACATTTAGCACTTGTATATGATGTATAAGCATCTTCTATAGAATACACAGAAATACAGATGCCAAACTCCCACAGAGTTCATCACTGGAAAATGTTTGAAGGATCTGATCCTTAATATTTAATGAGGAAGATGCTATTTCCTTCCTTGGCTTTTATCTCTGGTTCGGCATAGTCATTAAATTTCTTGTTTCCTTGCAAGGTTATATAATTTATGACCTAATTTTAGACTTTCGTGTAACTGCTCTCAAATACACAGTATCTGAATTTCTTTCTACGGAGTTTCAGGATCAGACAACAGCTAGAACACGACTGCTATGAGAACTGTCATTAAGGAGTTGCAGGCATTAGAGGAACACAGCACAACAACACTCAGATAGCATTACAGGATTGTGTTGTATTTTTATTTTTCCCCCGTAAAATATGATTTAGCATCATTTCCACATCTCACCATGTGCAGTGCCTGGCAGGAATCCCCAGGTAATACAGTAATCGCCCAACAACTGCTATTACTTAAAATATTATCTTATAGCAGCTTCTGGCTTTCAGGCCTCTCTGGGACAAATTCACAGGGCCCCAGGTGGGGAGAGCTGGGGATGGTGGGAAGGAGAAAGAGGATGGGGAGGGCTTCAACCCTGTGTTCTCGCCCACCGAACAGCCAAATGTTGTCAGCCACTGATTTTTGGTAGCAGAGGGAAAGTCCCCATCTGCCCAAAGGGTCCGGGCAGCATTGCTTCCACCCAGTTGCTCCCAGCCTGTGGCTGAGACTTTGGCTTTACTTTGGGTTTTGGGGAGCAAGAACACCTCAGCGGGCCATGCTCTGCAACTCAAGGTGTTTCCAGACGACTTCTAAATGAATTACACTAAAGCTGCAGCCATGGGGTTTTCTGTCAGCTGTATATCCATGCTAATTCAGCAGTGCCATAAACAGCGCTGTGAGTTTCAGGTGTTTTGTCAATTTAAACTGTACTGCTCAGACCAGTCTTTCATCAAAGTTAATACAGTGGCTATTGCATTAATGCACTTTGAGGGCACTTTATTTGGGTGTTTAAGTGGGAAGAGCTCACTGTTGAGGACAGGGTTGGATGCCTGCCTTGAGCCCAGGACAGCAACTGGATGGAACTGGGGCGTGCAGCACTGCATCCCCAACATCACAGCTTCATGCAGGGTGAGGTGGTGAAAGGAAAATCATCTCTATGGAAAGGTGACTTTATTTCTTGGAATAAGAAAGGTTGGACAGTGCATCTGTCTGGCCTTAATGGAAAAGGTTCCAGGAAAGCGGCAGCGACCAAAGCGTTTTCAGTATCACATAATTCAAGAATAAAATCATAGTTCCAATTACCATTTCAGCCATTTCTGGCCTTGGGAAACCTATGCTAATATTTATTATTATATGATTGACCTATGACTTCTTCATCATTTACATTAGTGACTATTATATTCATAGTAACATCCTTTAAATCATATAAGCAGATGTCAACAGTGCATGATGAAGTCACACCCTGCAGATTTTTTTATTTACTTAGTCCATTTTTTTCCTGATAGAATAACACTGTGAGATGCATAATCTCACCTCCACAAGGCCTCTAGGGGCATATATAATCATGGAATACATTTTCTATAATCTCACAAAATGAGTCAATTCTATCTGAGGTACAAACAGTTGTACAAAGTCAGTATTTCACTTCCATCATTGCCTGACATCATCTTCTACACAGCTCAAGAAAACATTTACTTGGCTCTTTCATATGAGTTGCCACAAAACCTTTGCAACAAAATACTGAGGAAAGTGAGGAAGTAAAATAGGTGATTTGATTTAAGAACTTCCTTAAGCTCTGTTCTAGGCGCAGGAATTAGATCTGAACATTTGTCAGAAGCTTCACAACAGCCTGGCTGGCTGTATGCACCTCCAATCTCCGTTCTTCTGTGACCCGCCCAAGCACAAATCGGATTCATAGAATCATTAAGGTTGGAAAAGACCTCTAAGCTCATTGAGTGCAGCTGTCAGCCCATCCCCACCATGCCCATAACCATGTTCCTCAGTGCCACATCTCCATTTTCACCTCCAGGAACTGTGACTCCTCCACCTCCCTGGGCAGCCCATTCCAGTGCCTCACCACTCCTTCAGAGAAGAAATTTTTCCTAATATCCAACCTGCACCTCTCCTGGTGCAACTTGAGGCCATTGCCTCTCATCCTACCTTACCTCTCATCCTGAGTTGTGCAGAACAACAACGTCTAGATGCTGGTCCTCTTTCATTATTAGTATTAGTATTAGTATTGCTATTGTTATGCACAAGTGAGCATCTCTGTGTTAGAAATAAGACACGCTGCTGGTTTCCAGGAAGTGTTCTGAGACAAGCTGTCTCTGATGCACCCTGCAGCACAGAGCAGCCGTGTTTGCCTCCGGTGAATGGCAGAAGCTGCTCCCAGGAGTGCCCTGGCTTTGATCCAGGTGTTGGAATAAAGACTGTGCATCTCAGCTGCATCTCGTGGGGGCATGCTGAAGGCTGGCCCAGGCTCCCTGCCCCCCCCACTTTTTCTGCTAAATCCACATCTGCTTAGGTCTACTGGCACCAATCTCTTTGCACACATCTTCTTGTTCCACACAGGCTGTATTTCTCATGGGCTCTCACATCATTTTCTCTCCCCTCACCCTTCCCAGTACCATCAGGCCATGCTGGACTGCCATTCCATCATTTCTTTACTGAAGTTAAATTCTTCCATCCTCCTATTGTCCTAAATAATTCCCTGGCTCAGCAGGTTTAGGATGTTTCTAATAGAAATGTGTCCTCTGCAGTCCCAAGAACGCAGGTCAGTGTCGTTACCCAGCCTGTGTGGCATGGAACTCTGCTCCCTGGTCATGAAGTACTGAAAATCGTAGAATCGTTTGTGTTGGAAGGGACGCTTGAAGCTATCACTCCAACTGCCCTGCAGTTGGTCGGAGCCCAACCAGCCTTTGCCTTGAGTGTCCCCTCATTTCTACATGCAAGGAAGGTGAAAAGATCAGAATAGCACTGCGTCATGTTTCTGAAGACTGGCACTGTACAATAGTGGGTAGGAGTTTCTGTATTGAAGCACGTTATGCACATAGAACCAAACACCTGCAGTGAACCTCCTCCAGCAAAAATTGCACCAACTTCAATAACATTTATTCCCAGAAGGGCTGCTGGCTACTCTCAGGGCATGGAACATATTCCTGACTTAAGAAGTACTTATAATCTACTGATTATACTTCTTGATATACTGATCTACTGATCTACTGATCTACCTGATCTACTTCTTGATATTCTTGATATTCTTTTATTTTCCTTCTTTGGGCTTTAATATTGCTTAAATGTTATAAACATCTCCTTTAAGGGTAAATGTAGAGCTTTTGCAAGGATTGCAAAAAGGCATTCTTAGAGCTTTAATAATCTGGAGTGAGGAAAAAAAAAACACAACAGACTGTTTGGAACTGCCACTGCTGCTGGTGCTGCAGATGGGGACAGAGCTGGCACGTGGGGACAGCGGCCATAGGAGCTGTGGTGGGACATGGATAAGGAGGAGGAGGAGGAGGAAGAGAGGAAGAGGACACAGATTGCTGGAAAAGCAAGACCTAGTAATGCTAGGCCAGATTTCCTCTCACACCTTGTTAAGCCCAGCAGTGGAACTTGTGTTTTGAGTCTTCGGGTGAGAATTGGAGAGTAGTGGACCCAAAGGAGTGCATGGGTGGTTTGCTTCAGACTTAGCTGAAGAGGATTAAAGCTTTCTGGCATCTAATTTCACATTTCCTTTTTTTTTTTTTTTTTTTTTAAAGGGTATGATTTTTAAGAGGGCTCATTACAGCAGAGCCCCCATGGGGCTGCTTGTACCTTTAGCCACTTTCTGCCTGCACTGCCAGCTTCTCTGCACTGGATGCCACCAGGCAGCACAGGGTGCAGTGGCCATGGCAGCCAGGTTTGCTGCCAGGCGGTGCTGACACTGCTCCTTCCCACCCGGGGGATTTCTTCCCTGACAATTTTTGGCTCCTTCAGGTTGCTTTGTAGCTGCACAGAATATATAATGTTCCACACTAGCAGAGAGGCTGACAGGGAAGTTAAATACAGACTGCAAAGATAGATCATCTCCCAGTATCACTTTGTTTTTTTGCTGCTCTAAAATCATTTTGCTTGTTCCTGCAGCTCCTATAAAGCCAGAAGAGCTCTCTATATTTGCTTCCCGGATGCCTTTTTCTCCTCTGCCTATAACTATAAAAGCAGCTTTTCAAGCTCCAAATCAGAGATAAATTGGAATCACTGCTGTAGAAATAAAACACAAGACTAATCAAATTGTAGCACAGGAAGCAGCCTTCAGCCAGTGCATTTTTGAAAGCTATTTTTAGAATATATTTTTATTTTGTCACTCCATATGGGAAGTCAAACCCATATGGTTTGGGAGAATGGAAGGTTGGGCTTTTACAGAGCTCTCACAAACCATCCCTCCCTGGCCCCCTACTTAAACATGTGCTGAAATCCAATTGTCTGCAGTGGGATTCAGCACATCAGCTCCGTGCTGGCTGAGGCCTGAAGCCCTGCCTGAGGTTGTCGTGGTATTACTCCCTCCTGAGATGTCAAACTACTCTGTGTTCGTTAAATCAGTCTCCAGTTAACTTAGCTCTTCTTAATTATGACATTTCTAATTCATACATCTTCCTTTCTTTCCCCTCTCCATTTCTTCATCTCTTCTCCATGGTTTGGATGCCCTAATGAATGAACGCATTTGGTCCGGCAGCAGCCTACATGTGGAGCTGAGCATCACTCTCCTGCCCTGTGCACATAATGGTGCAGATGCCAACAACGATGAGACACAAAATTCTGCCCAGAGCACTCTCACGTATGCTGATGAGACAAGAACTGACCAGGAAAGGTCTCACCCAGGTGATAAAGTGTATTCCTTTGCTCCTGTCTACCAACAGCTGTGCTCCTGAGGCCCCCTTTTCTAGAAGCAAGTGAAGAGCTCTCACTAAGAACAGCAGTGTGATAACAGTTGTGGGGTGAGCTGGGTTTTTCATATGGAACCAAAGTCTCCCTCTAACAATGATAAAAGTCTTCTTGTGGGGAGCACAGCATCCAAACTCATTGCATGGGTAAGTGAAGATAGGTAATGCTGTTTGTTGATTTCAGCTTGATGTAACCAATTTCACTGGTCCAGTTAAGCTGCATGACAGCGTGAAATACTTAAATAGCCATTGTAATGTTTCTGAGAGGACAGATAGCTGCAGGTACTCTGCAAGATCACAGTGCAGTGTGATGCTTTCAGAGCTCACACAACGGGCAGAAGCTCAGCTATTTGGGTGGCATGGATGACAAGGGTTCAGCATGGCCAACCCCCCACAGAGCTGCTTTCTGACTGCAGGAGAAGTCATCTCCTGTGTCGCTTTTGATTCAGGAGCTGTATTTGGCCTCTGCATGGGAGCAGAGCTCAAGGAGAAGCACGGCACTGCCTGCAGCATTCGGCCTTCAGCAGAGCCCTGCACGAGGCAACTCCTGCACATCTGTGCTGATAGGGCTGTGACAGGAGGTCCCCAAGCCAGCAGCCATGCTTTCATGCCTGTGCTGAAAGGAGATGCACAGCAAGGCAGGCAGAAAGGCTGCACGGAGCAGTGCTGCTGTGCCTCCTGCCTGCAGTGTGTCAGCCAGCAGCGCCATTCTCCCATCTTTGCAGGAGCACATCCGTGCAATGGAAACCTGTGGGGTTTGTTGTATGCCTACTAATAGTTCACATTTTAATCCTTTTTTGTTTTCTTTTTAGGAAACAATTCTCTGACCTCTTTTGTGTGAAGTGCGATGGTGATAGCACTGTGCAGTGAGGAGTCCTGAATGATGGAAATGCAGAGATGTCTGCTGAGGTTTGCATACTGCTGCCGCCACGCAGAGGAGATCTCATTCTGAAAGTGTGGATCACAGCTGAACCCCCGTATGGATTATTTCAATGGAAAGTCGAGAAAACAGCTATTGATTTCTCTTTCATGAATATAAAGCAGAGATCTTGTGTAGAGAAGACAACGTTAAAAAAACTAAGCACCAGAAGGGGCTAAGGGAAAAGCCTGAGGTTAGAGCAGAAAGAAATATTCATATTCAACGTTTATAGCCGTTTTGAAATAATAAAAACTGTGGTTAAACTATTTACTTCAGTTAGCTACATAGTCAGGAAAACCACCGTCACTTAGATCCCACTTATAAAGATGTATTCTACACCATTCTGAAATCCCAGAAGACAATAAAAAATTGTGGGCTTTCTGATGTTTGAGTGTGTTGGGATTAGGTGCAAGTTGTGGGGTGTTCCTGGAAACACTATTTCAGAACATTTGAACACTACAACTTTTGGATCAATCCATGTAGTTGGGTGATTTGTGTGATACGGGTTCCTGGCTGTGCTGAGATGGACTTGTGATGCTGCTGCCTTTCCTGAGCTTCACCTCCTCCAGCTGAGCATCACAGCCCTGGTGAAGTCAACCAAGAATTTGCCATTGACTTAATGGAGCCAGTATTCCATCCCAGAACGGAGACAACTGAAGTTGAGTGCCATGGGCTGGTGACCTGGAGCAATCTCAGGTGATGAAGGAGTAAAAATTTCCTTGTCACATAACTGATGTCATCAGCCCAAGGTTCCCTGATTTCACTCTGGATTTTCTGCTGTGTTTCCGTTCATGTTGCAGCTCTGTGGATAACGTGTTAAGGCGTTGTTCTTAAAAAAAGAAAGATTTAACTTTTTTAAAGGGATGGGTGATTTGTAGAAGGCATTTGTGTAATTTTGTATTCTAAATGTGATTTATTTTTATAAATAAATTTGCATAAAATCTCCAGCCCTTGATGTCATAGTCCTATTTTATCTTTAATTCAGATGCTCAAGAAATGTAAATTATTTTTACAGCTAAATAAAAGCTATACAAAGCTGCCAGGAAAGAATAATGAGATACACACTGTGCCATGCAGCCATGATAAATCCAGCAGCACCATGGTTACAGTCAAAATGTGAGGCCATCAGCAACTAGGGGACATCAATGCATATAGATTCCTCAAACCAATCTTAACTGGGGAAGCTCATGACACCAGGTTAGCAAGAGAAAATATTTACCCAAAGGATAGACAGACACCTAATAGGAGAAACAGCTGGTTTATATAGCAAGGTTTTATTGCAGAATAAAAATATCATAGTTGGGCCATGCTCTGTGTACATGCTTTGCAGAAATAAAGATATCAGTGAATTACTGGTGGATGTGCCACCAGTGGTATGGGGATGGTCCCAGGGAGGTGAATTTGCAGCTCCTGGGTCAGAATGGTAACCCCAGCGCCCTGGTGCAAGGCTGACTCACACAGTAAGCAGGAGATGGGCTCCCCCAAGCAGCAATTAACTCAAAGATGAGGAGATAATTACAGAGAAGGAGGGTGTGGAGAGCCCCAGCTGACACCAGCTAAAGGAAAATGAATAAAAGGTGCCCTGAGGGCAGGGGCTGCTCCTTTAGTGAGAAGGGTCAGGGCTGGTTGTGTGGAGAAGAAGTCCTGCTTCCCATGACCAGCTGGAGCAGGTAGGCCTCCTTGCTCTGTTTTTGTCTTGTCTTGGGGTGTCATGTCATAGAAATGCTGCTTTTGTGGTGTGCTTTTTTGCTGCTGCTTTTCTGCTAGAACCACCTCAGTCCACTCAGCTCTTCAGCGCTAAAACACACCCAATTGAATCTGGTATACATGTGCTGCTGACTTGCTGTTCCCAATTTGCTGAATTACAGCGGTGTTGAGTTAATTAAGCTCAGCATTCGGGTCAAGCAGCTTCCTTGTGCCCGGAGCTGGGTGGCTGCTCCAGGGCTGGGCAGGAGGAGGTGCTCAGGAGCCCCAGGATCTGGCAGTGTCAAGGGGAGAATGTCCCGTGTGGGGCTGAAGGGCCTCTGGGCTGTTGGCATCCCTAGGAGCAGTGCCTTGTGATGTTTGCTGGGGACCACAGCGTGCAGCAAATAGGGGCAGCCAAAGCTTTCCACAAACTCAGTGCTCTGTTTTGCTGAATCTGAGCAGTGAATGCGTGTGCCTCTCTGGAGGCCCTGCTGACTCTAAGGTCTGCTCACGTGCCTTAGTAGAGCTAAGTGTGAAGGCTGGTTGTGATCAGCACAGGCATCTCTGGGTGTCAAGCTCTGTGTCTGTCTGTGAGGCTAATGACCACCACCAGGTGTAACAGACCTGCTTCTGTTCTTTGAAAATGCTGAGGCATTTTATTCAATGTATTTAAAAGTGAATGCCTCCACCTAAAGATATCATGCTTTTATTTTAGAGACAGTGGCACACAGATAAATGAGGAGTTGTAAACTTCATGCCTTTTGAAGCTTAGGGTTTTGTTTAAATTTGAGTCAGTTAAGGAACTGGATAATGCTGCTTAAAGACATTTAAAAACAAAATATCATGCTCAGCACACAGCTCTTACTATAAGGCTCTGCCCAGAGTGAATTTTTATGCTTCAGTTATAAACCCTTGAAAAATGGGGATCCTAATGCAAAAGCTGACACAGCTTTAACTAAAGCAGCTCAAGTAAGTGCTGCTATAATTATTTGCTCATTAATTACAAATTTTGCAAGACACGAGAGTAACACAAATTGGAAAATAGGAATAATTATCAGTAATAATGCCACAGAAGCTGGACACATTGAAAGTATCTTCCTCTTTAAATTTAATAATAGCAAGACAGCTAGGAAACTAATAAGAAATATATAATTGAAAATTAACCTTGCAAATCTGCTGTTAATAAACCATGGTACTCTTGCATTACAATAATTTTAAAGTCCTCAATTTGCATGTGAAGTGTTATCCCAGGTAGCACTTTGTGTGTTCACAACAATTAGTGCATCTCTACATTAAAACAAAAATGCAAAAGTAGAATTTGGTGTGGTTGGACAGTGCAGAATAATATGTAGTGTGGTTCTCAGTAGCTCAGTGCCAGAATGAGTGGAAAGATAACAGACAATGGTGATTTTTGTGCCTGCTGTTATGCCTGAATGCTGTTTTGTTATTGTTGAATTGTGTATTGTTGTGCTTTGTGCTTTTATCCTCAGCTTGCTTTGTGTTTGTGTAAATGCATCAGTGTAACTACTGGACTGCCTGCACTTAGGTGTTCTCTGAGGTGTGAGGTTTGGATATTTGCCATAGTTACAGAACCCTTTGACTTGGAAGGAACCCCTAAAAGCCAGCAGTCCAACCCCTCCTGCAGTAAGCAGGGACACCTACAGCTGCATCGGGTGCTCAGAGCCCCATGCAGCCTGACCTTGAGTGTCTCCAGGAATGGGCCACCACCTCCTCTGGGCAACCTGCACCAGTGCCTTACCACCTTGATTGTAAAAAAACCTTCTTCCTTATATTCAGTCGAAATCTCTACTCTTTCAGTTTGAAACCATTTCTCCTTGCCCTTTCACTATAGATCCTGCTGAAGTGTCTGCCCCCTTCTTTCTTAAGCCCCCCTTTAGATACTGACAGGCTGCTCTCAGGTCTCCCTGGAGCCTGCTCTTCTCCAGGCTGTGCAATCTGTGCACTGGTAGCAGGTAGCTTGTGATCTTTAAAACCCCAGTGTTGTGTACTTCCACCATCAGATGTGGGTGGTGGAATGGACTTGGTGGGGCCATGGGGTGTGGGCAGAGGTGGAGGTTTCTTACAGATTACTCAGTATGGGCATGTGCTGCTTTGCTGCAGGCTGGCACGATGTGCACTTGGTTATCCATTTGCAAAGGAAAATGGAACTTGTTTAAGTATTTCTTATAGACTCCTATTAACTGATAACAATTGCGAAGATCCGTGGTCATCATTTGATCAGTTTGGAAGGAATGAGGAAGATAAATCATCATTCAGAACTCAGGTTGACCTTGCTGAACACATCCCACTTAAAATAATCTCGAGGCATGTTTCTGTGTGCAAATAGAAAAGGCGTTGGGAGAACTTCTGCACTTCTAGCCAAGAGCCCAATAATTGGGGAGCTCTGATCTGTGTGGCTCAGCTGAAAAAGGATGGAGCAGAACAGAAGCTGCCCTGGCTGGAGCTCATGCTTGTATTGGTGACAATGGAGGTATATGCAGGGTTTAAAACTATGACCAAGCAGCTTAAAAAATAACCTGGAGACCTACAGTGTTTGGCATTAGTAAGGAGAAACATTGTACACAAACAATTGGGTTAAGAGTGTGCACTCTAAACAGCCTTGCCGCACAATTCCAAACTCCATCAAGGACTGCATGTAAAATGTTGGCTTTGTGCAAACTCTCAAATCCTAGGGAAAAGGCCATTAGGGGTCAGCAATTCAGCTGTTTGTCTGTTCACTTTATGTAAGAGGTTAGCAGCAGTGTGCTTTTTGTCCCAAGCCAGCAATAGCAGGAACAGCTTGATTCTGAAAGGGCCATGGCTCCCCAGTAGTGATAGAAGAAGGGGTCCTAAAATAAACCAATTGCAGATAGTCTTTGATTTGACCTTTTGTCCATTCATTTGGCCATAAGCGTATGCTTAGCACAGCGATTGACTCCTGTCAGTCCCTTCCCTAATGTCCCATATATCTCAAGTACCTCTTGTGCAGATGCTATTTTTTTCTTATCAGGATAGTTTGGGGAATTTATGAAGCATTGCTATGTGGGACAGTAGGATCTTCTGGTGCCCTGATCTCTTTCTCCAGAGTGTATTAGAATGTTGGATGGAATGGCGAACTGCCTGTGCCTGTGGGCTTGCTTGCTCACAGCAAATCTCAGTGACTTCAGTCCAGGGGATAGCATTGTCCCACTCGAAATGCCTTTTTTTTTTTTCTTTTGAGTCTCTCCTGCTTTGGGGGCAAGCCAAAGAAATGTCTCAGAGCTGTGGTGTAGACCTTATTTGCATGAACTCAGTGTGGCTATGGCTGCCACAAGGAGTTGGTGTGAGGAGACCACTCCATTCCCTGAGCTATGTTCTGCACGTGGGGCAGGTCCAGGATGGATGTTCCTCAGCAGTATCCTAACTGGGGGTCTTGTATGCACAGACATAGGTCTTGGAAACTGAGTGGGTGGAGAGGAGCATGGTGTGGGCTGCACGGTATCTCTGGCCTTGAGAGAAGGATGTAGAAAACATTTCACCTTCTGCAAAGCAGAAAACTGTGGGGAACCATGCCTTCCAACAATACTCATAGCAATTCCCAATCAGTATTCTGCTCATCAGTGCTTCAAGGAAAGCCGTAAAGGAGCAACTTAGCCAAGGGAAGCTATTCTTAGAAGGTTGAGATAATTTTTTTCCTAACTGTTCTGTTATTTTCGTTGCATAGTCCATGAGTTGTTTACATCAGTAGGAGCTGATGCAAAGTAGGACAGTGTTTAATGTGCGGAAAGGTGGGTGAACTCCACCTTACAGCTGTCCTTGCATTTCAGGTCTAGAGTTCTGTCATCTCCCTAACCTGCAGAATGGGTGGTACTTGGTTTCCAGTTCCTGTGTTGTCCCATGTGCTGAGCACACTCCTGCCACTGTCACTGCAGTGTTTTAACTATCCTTTACCTCACCCATTAAAGCACTAGGAAGGAACTGATGACTTGAAGTGCAAGCCAAGGTAAAAATAGATGTTAATACGTAGCATCAATCAGAAAAAATTGATGCGAGCTGGGCTGGGTTCACAACAGCAGCAAGGTGGTGTTGGTGACATCATTGAGCGTGAGCTCTGCCAACCTGAGTTAGTGTTGGAGTGACAGCACAGTGATTTAACGGTTATGATCTCATTTAATATTTCATACTTAAAATGTACCCTAACCTGCAATCCAGGGGTTATGTGCAGTACATATCATAGAGTTGTTTCAGAGCAGATTTTGACACAAACTTTGGATTTAAAGGACCTGTTTGAGTGGCAGAGGTACTGCATATGCTGTTATATTGTCAGGCAGATGCTGGAAATCCTTTCAGAAAGGAAAATTTACTGTGAAATGTTGTTTTCATATATATATGTGTGTATATACATGCATACGAATGCAAAAGGGGAAAGAACCTGGGATGTTGTCTTAAGCTTTTATATGAAATAATTGCAGGAGACGAAAATCATCTGGCTGGAACAAAGGTAGCTGCAGTTTTTAAATCCAGGAATGATGAACCTCATCCTCATGTTGATGAAAACAACAAAAATACTGCAGCCACGATTGGTCATAAGTTAAAACTTTTAAGAACTCTATTTTCCAGCCTCTCTACAGCAACAGTGCACAAGTGACCTCACGTTCAGTGAGGGAGGTATTGCAGCTGCTCTGCAAAAGCACAAGTAAAGCAGAGGGGAAAGAAAATCTTGTTTTGCTTGGTGCCTTGCCTCCCCAGGTGTATAGCTGGGAAGGTGGTTCCTCTCTGTGCTTCAGCGCCAGCCCCTGCATGTGGAAGCCTGTGGTTTGCTTGCTCTTCTCTCACTTTTTGTTATTTGTGTGACAGTTGAAATAACAAGGTTGTCCTACTGTAACACATGGTGGTGAGAGGCAGGGCTTAGGCTGAGTGTGGATGGGGGAGCAATACATCAGCCCTGAGCTGTGGGACAGTGCCACAACAGCAAATGGAGACTGGTCACCTTCCAGTCTAAATGGTGTAGGTAAAACCTTCCACTTCTTCAGAATGAAACTCAGTGGGTGCAGTAGGGATTAGGTGCTATACTGGACTGCAGCTATAGGTTAGGATAGAGGAATTGGGGAAAGACATTGTTTTCTTCAGAGGTGGAGGCTTAGCCAATTTTCTGACCCTGGTACAGCACCCTGGGATTAGATGGCTGTGGGGATGAAAGCAAACTAAGGAGGCAATAATGAAGCTGAAGAGCAGGACTGCCCTGCAATGCAACCTTGACAGGATGGAGGCAGGAGCTGATGACTGAAAATCATTGCAGACAGGTCCTGCACCTGGTTTGGGGTAGCTCCATGGGCCATACAGGCTGCAGATCATCAGGGTGCAGCTCTGCAGGAAAGAATATGTAGGTGTCCTAGAGGACTGGATGCAGCATTGCGTCCCTGTGAAGAAGGAATTGACAAAAGGTGGAAGAGGTCCTGTCTTTGAAGCTGGCTCTTTTATCAACAAGGGGACAAACCTAACCTCTGGAGACCCACTCCAAATGGACCTGTCTTATGAGTAGTTGACAGGGCTGCTTTGCAACTGCCTTCAAAAGACAGGAAAGAATAATCTAAGGGCAAGGTTTTTCTCTAGGTAGTTTTATTTGCACCTGTGGCTTAATTAACTCTAAGATATGCCACATTTCATTCCACATGACCTGAGTGGTCAGCGTTGCTGTTCTATATGGCAGGGGTAGTGGACAATGAGTATCCAAGAAAATGTAGACATGCTCTGAGCCTGCAAACTGCCCTGTTGTTTGGGGGAATGGCCCTTTTTCCTCTGAGATTCTCTTGTTCTGTGTTAGGAAGCCAGGCCTGGTTACCATTGATGTCTACCAGCAGCCTGTGTTTGAAAGCTCATTTCAATTATTCAGCATGGCTGAGATTTTGTACATAGGCATAGGGGGGTGGGTTTCATTGGATGCAGGTTTGGCACCTATGGTTAAGAATGTTTTACAAAGACACTTCCATGCCAGCGGAACTGCCTTGCCACTGCTATAAACACCAAAAGCAATCATTACTGGTCTCAGTGTTTAAAATGCATTAACACAGCGTATTCTTCAATGCTGGTTTTTCAGTTGAGTTAGGATGGGAAAAATGGAGTATGTAAATCCAGGATTTCTGGTTTATTTAGATGTTACTTTAGGATTTATTTTCAGCCCAGAATGTATTTCCAGCGCTCCATACAGCTAGCAGATTTCTTTAATCAGCAGTGGATTAAGCCACTAGAAAACATTCTTTGTTCCTATATTGATAGAAATGCAGTATTCTGCTTTCTTCCTGTTTGGCCTCCCCTGCCCTGGATGCAATGGGAGTAAACACAGTAGCACGATTTGTGTTACCAGCAAAGAAGAACAATTACATCAGTGTTTAAATTTGAAAGGTTTAAGGATTGTAATTGGAGTTTATTTGAGGGAAGAGGCTGCAATGTTTGTCCCACTTTATTTTTAGAGGCTCTCTATTGCGTTATCCATGCTTATCACACAAGGACAAACGTTTTTCCATACAACAAATATTTCTGAATCTGAAATAGCCTAGGAGCCGTGAGATCCCAGGAATATGCTTCTCCCTCTAGTGGCAGCAGAGAGGAAGCTACGGAGCTGATGGAGGGCTTCACTTACAAGGTGATAATAATAATCAAAAGGCAAATCTTTTACATGTGCTTTTTTTTCCCCGTTTGTTTTCAATGCCAGAGATTTCGATGGCAAGAATATTTAACTTTATTGGTTCTCCTTGGTCACTGAGATACTTCTGGAATACTTGTAAAGCCAACATTTCAAAACAAGAGTGCCTTGCTAATTTTTACAATGACTATTACACTCCCAGTAAACTGAGGCAACAAATGCTGGTGAGTTAGGTGTTCTGTGTTCTATGTGTCTAACAACCACAAATCTTAGGTACTTTCTGAAACATAAGGCAATAATTAATTTTCATGGTCATTTTTTGGGATACTGCCTTGCTCTGCCTAAGTTCAGCAGCCTGCTCTGTTGCAGCCCCCTGCTTCTGCACACTACCTGAAAGCTGCCTTAACTTTATCTTACCTCTAAGGTTTCCTTCCATTTTTTCCTGTTGTGTTTCTCATCACTTTCTATGCTCTCAACTTTGTTGTGATTGTTTCAACCCTGCTTGGTATTTAAAGCTCTGTCTGCCTTTCTTCAAAGAATTATAAAAATTTTTGAGTTGGAAAAGACCCTTGAAGGCCATCATTCCAACTTCCCTGCAATGTACAGGGACACCTACAGCTCCATCAGGTGCTCAGAGCCCCATCCAGCCTGACCTTGAGTGTCTCCAAGGATGGGGCACCACCACCTCTGGGCAACCTGTGCCAGTGCCTCACCACCCTGATTGTACAAAACCACCCTCCCTTATGTCTAATGTAAATCTCCCCTATTTTAGTTTGAAACATTACTTATCATCACAGACCCTGCTAAAGAGTCTTGAAAACACATCTGTACCTTCCTTGCTCTTCCTTTTCTATCTCCCATATTCTGCATTTCTATGCAGAAAGGCAGCAGGCTAAAAACAGGAATGGAAATTTCTTGTGCAAAATGAAACCAGCTTTTCTTAATTTTCCCCTTTTGGAATTACATCTCATGTGAGCATGCTGTCAGAACGTGTGCTTCAGCACAAGTTGTAGGAGTGTTCTTTGCAGATTAGTACTTTGGGGGAGAACAGTGAAAGCTTTAATTGTAAATATTGGTTCTCACAATAAATATTTGTCGTCTTTGAATTGGCTGATATGTCGCTTATTTCAGGAAAGTGCAAAGACCAGATCAACCCACATCTTACTTACATGGCCATCTTTAATTTGCCATTAGCTATAAGGAGCAGTAAAGCTTCTAGTCCAAATGATTTTAACCCAATGGGAAGTCTTTTAGATTAGTCTCATGGTTTTTTTTTGTTTTTGTTTTTTTTTAAACCCCACATCTCTGTCATGGCTAATCTCACTGTGATGAACTTTCTCTAGTGCAATTAGCACATACTGGTTACTTCATTATTTCAACAGCCCTCTTAGTGAAGGGATGCTGTGATCTACAAGTCAGTTATTTGATGGGGTAAAAATATTTCCAGTTTAGTTGAAATTTTCGCTAGCCTTGTGAAGTCACATTGGTGGTACTGTGATGTTTCACGCCCTGCAACCAAGGCAGTTCATCTTGGAGCTGATCATGCATGTGATAGTGTGGAAGGTGTGCCAGCTGGAGTTTGCATGAAGGGGAGAGGGTTTCTGTCAGAAAAGCCTGCTGAAAGGAGTCCTGTCTAGGTTCATGCATTTATCAAAGCCTGTTTTGCTAGCATGCGTGATGGAATTTATCAATGGTGTTAGAGCTGAAATGCTGGGGCAGTGGCTGATAGCTGCTTGGTGAGAAAGACTATGCAGAAAGCTGGGCCTGAGCCCACCGGAGTTAGGTCTGGGGCAGGAGATTTGAATTAATGTAATGCTCAAGCTAAAGAAGTATAATGTGGCTAGCTGTGCTTTTTGTGTTAAATTTGAGGAGGCTGAAATTTGAACATTTTCCCTGTAATGGCTTTAGTTGGGCTTTGCTTCAGTTGGCCTATGTCCAGTTGAGTTTTAGAGTTGTAGTTGCTGCTCTCCAGCTTCTGCTGAGACTCAGAGCTGCTTACTGGGACCTGGCTAACACCGATGATAGAGAGAACAGTAGGCTTTGGGTCTTATTGCCCTCTTTGGAAAGAGGGAAAAGCAATTAACTGCAATGGGGGCTCTGGCATGGCTCTAGATTCTCTTTTTGGCAAGAAAGGCAAATATTACCCATCTTCCTCTTTCTGCTAAAAAAAAAAAAAAAACCTGCTATTTTAAGACAACCCACACAAATAACCCTTTCCCCTCCACCCTGGTTTACCCTCTTTCAATAATTTCTTATGCGTAATAAGGCTCAGTATGTAGAAGTTCAATCTTTGAAGGAATTACAAAGAAGATTTTAGTATCTTTCTTGTAGCATAGAGACTGCTGGAAAGAAAACTAAGAATCCAAAGACAGTTATATTTCCACTGCTTAGAATTGAAATACACGTCGATTTTTATTTTTGGCAACTTCTCTTCTTGAGTAAAGAACTTCTGAGTGCAATCAATTAAAGAAAAGATCTGATTTGCTTTGTAATTGTTTTTCTGTCTCTATGAATGATGTAAGGGCATATTGGAAGAATTTACTCCAGTACTCTGTCTTTTCTAAAATAACAGGTTTACTGGTTGATTTATGGGTTGTTTGTTTTGTTTTTGTTGTTCTGTCTGTAGGTGAGAAAAAGGTTAATTTGCTTGAGAAATCATGTCTATGCCAGAGAAGGTCAACTTGTTCCATCATTGTGTACTGCCACGGGAGGCTGACCTGAACCTAAACACAGTGGTTTAATGGAAGGATTAGGCATCCTGTTTTTCTGTATGCTCTTCCCACCATTTTTTTTTTTCATTTTTTTTCATGGTTTCTCAGAAAATGCAGGAGGGTGTTACTCAGTAGTTAGTTTCTTATACCCTCACCAGAGCTGATTCTGCTCCCTATCAAGCTGTGTTTTTGATGTTCTGCTTCAAAAACCAAACCCTGCTGCAGCTGTGCCAAGTTCATGGTTTCCCCCATTCTCTGGCTGACCAAACAGCAGAAAGCCAAGAAGTAGGGCCGAGGGTGCTGAGATATGTCTGCATGGCAGGGCTGGGGAGCGATGCTGCTATCCTGGTTTCCTAGGGAATGGGTCTTCCCAGAAGTGCCCCTCAAAGGATAAGGGACCAAAGCATTGTTGAAGTTTAAACCTTTTGCAGTGACATCAAAGCTAATTAAAATGAAGGGTTTTCATGTTCTGTTTTCTCTAGTAGAACAAGTTTAATATTAATGAAACAGAACTGGATGTCTAGTTCCTTGCTCTATCTACCCATCGCTCAATGCAGCTGAATGCTGAACATCAAAGTGCTCTTCTGCTTTAGTTTTTTCTGCTCCTTTTTTCTTTCTCTTCATGTTACTTAAGTTCATGTACAGAGTACATATTTCCAGCGTCTGCATAGTGCTGGTGGTGGACTATTCTGGGCAGCAGTGTGAGAAATGTTAATCTCAGAAATAACGTTGGCTCTATTAAGAGCTGGATATTGGGTTTGCTCTTTATATTTTGCCCATATTCATTTCATCAGTTTACTTAAGTATAATTGTTGTGTTTTGATTTATGTGCTTTTTGTTTTTCTTGTTCTATATAGCTACTTGTGATAATTTTGTACTTTTATTTTTGTATTTCCTGGGCAAAGCTATTCTGACCAGAAGCCTGGGAGTAGCCAGCCAGTCCCTGCTGTTATAGGAAAGGGGATATTGTGCTGTCTTTTTAATGAAAAGGGTTGGATGTACTGCATTTGGGAAACTGAAATTTCAACTGATTTAGTGGCAACTGAATGATAATTCAGTAGTAATGAGACAGTTGGTAGTTTATGAATTGGAATGCAAGTTAACAAGAGTCCCTTTTCTTTATGCATATTTTTGGTGAGTTCTGTGTTGCTTCCTGTGAGACCTGAAGAGAAAAAAGTAGTTCAAGAAATCTGATTGTTTTTCTAGCTAGCCACTCTCCTGGGGTCTTTCTTTGTATTATTTTGTGGATATGCAGCTGGTACACAGGCTGAAAAAACCCACTTGATGCTGCAGAGGTGACTGGAAAAGAAGAAAAGCTTTTTCCTTCCTATTACTAGAAGTATGTAAATTATATGCTTGGAGTTTGTCAGGATGGAAACAAATGTCTTAATTTGCTTGCAAGGGCTCTCAAGATTTCAGGATCTTCAACCTTTTCAGGTAGAAAACCCCCTGCAGTAAGAAGTGCATTTACAGGATTTTGCATAATTTACTATTTTTGATGAAAAATGGCATCAAAGTGACACCTGAGGCACCACATCCATTATCCTTTGATAAGAGATTGAAGTTGGTCAATCCTGTTCTTGTCATTTATTTGTACTGCTTCACAGGGCAAAGAAATGACAGTTGGGAAGAGTTAGTTATACAGTAACTTCAGAACTATAGAGGCATAACTGATATAAAAGACTGATTTTTTTCTTTAGCCTTCCTGTGCATCAGTATGTGTTTGGGGGATATCTTCCTAAATGTGCAAACCAAAATGCTTGGTATTTCTCTTCTTGGTAGTCTTTCATACAAACTTCTGATTTTTTTCTTTAGTTAGTTCTTCAAACATTCTTAGTGATTAATTTAAAATTAATTTATTACTGTATCCACTTCAAAATTTTGAGGATACACCATACAATAGTTCCTTCTGTGCCTCATTGACCTGCCTAGAGGGGAAGCGTGCATTGAGCTCTGTGTATCCCCTTAAGATGCCCATGAGGAGATCTTGCATATGCAGGGGCAACCAGACCTTGTCCTTGAGCCTTCACAGAGAAGATGTGTGATTGGGATTTTTCAACTACCCTGTGATGGGGGTTTATTACCAGTGCAGTATGCACAGATCAATATGTCTATATACACGCGCCCTTCAGATGTGCGTGCTGCTTTGGCCAGCTGTGAGTACAGGATTTATGAAGGCATTGCTCATGTTTGAACTGGTGGAGCTGTGTCTTGAGACCACAGGTCAGGAGATGGCAAAAATGTGGCTGATGGGAATGTTGGTGTGGTTCTTAAATGGCCATTGCTCTGTACCATGTATGCTGGATATAGCACAGAGATGCAGAGCAGCTATACCAGGGGATCCATGAGTGATTCCATTACCATCAGGTGCTGGAGTGCAGCTATAGCAAGACAAAGCATGTGAGCTTTGGCAGAGGTCTGAGTATGGCTTTGTTGCAGTAGTTCTATGTGAAGCACCACCCAGTGCTACTCTGCTGTGGATACATAGCTAGATTAATTAAGGCCAGATATTTGGGGTAAGGATTCTCCCAATACAAGGAAGGTCTTTATCTCACTGCCAAGTTGAAGGATACAAATTATCCCCCTTATAAAACTGTAGGGTGTGGAAATCTATGGTCGGTTGTATTTCCACGGAGGGAAGAGAAGAAATTGGGCATCCTCATGATCTCAAATTAGAAGTAGGGGAGGTTTCCTAGTGGAGGGGAACCTTCCCTGCATGCCTAAAACAAAAGAATGCTTAGAAACAGAAGGGTCTTAAAAGCAAATGGTTCAGAAAATAATAAAAAGTTGGTCGATCTAGTCTTGTTGTCAGACTTCTGCCCTGAGCCTGCACGAGGCTTTTGGTGCTCATCGCCGCTTATGTCGTGTGAGGAAAATGGGAAAAGTGCCTCAATCTCTGCCTGTGTCACTGCTGCTGTCGAGTGCGCTTATGCAGCTGTAAGTGCACACAGTCATGGGTGCAGGCAAACTGGGAATGAACGCATGCTTGCCCTGCAGGCTGCAAAAGTATTTTCCAAACATGCATGCAGAAGTATATTTTATGATTTAATTACCATTCTAAAAGCAGCAACTTGGAGAAGGAATATATTTCCCTGGTATTTGCATTACTCTTACACAAAGAAGCATCCAACAGTGGCTCGTAACCTACATTAATTAATGACTTCTCTATAATTTGTTTCTGGACTGCCTTCTCGGTTCTGTTGCTGTAACTGATCTGGGGAAGTGGGGGGGAAGAGACTGAATTCGGGAAGAAATTGCTCCTCATCCAGAAAGAGCTTCTGCAGCAGGAGCAGCCTTTGATCCTGGAGAGATGCTGGTGAGATTTAGGGCTTGCAACGTTCCCACTGCTGAATATGTAATTTAGGTCACTGAACTATGTTTTGGTGGAAGATGCTTATCTATTCCACTTCTTGCTGATGTCATGTGCTGGGAAATCAGATGTTACAGTACAAATATATGTGAGAGGCCAGCGTTGCTATCCCATAAAATGTAAATGACTGAGTGATTGACTGCTGGCAGGCTGGGACGGTGGCTGAGGGGGTTGGAGGTCACTGCACGTCTGCGCTTTGCTGGCCTGCTCTATTCAAGCTCTGAGTTAGAAATAAAGAAAAAAAGACTTCTGAGCCTATGATTTTAGTCTTTGTCTGTGCAGAGTGAGCAGAAGTGTCTGGTAAAATTTTGTCTCTTGTAGAACTCTGTTGTAATAACTCCATTCAGTTTAGGGAAGTTGGTAGGATCCAGATCTGGATGCTAACCCCTGTCATTAGTAAAGATGTCCACTAAGAGAAAGAAATGTTAACCTAGTACAGCTCTCAAAGAGACTTGATTTATTGGCACGTGGTAACGGGACTTGAGCAAGAAGGCAGTAAAAGATCCCCATACTGCTTGGGTGACCATGCAAGTCAGCTTCCCTAACCTTTGGGCTAGTGGTGCATACCTTATTGCTGTAAGCACTGGCTACAGTCTTCCAGCATTAACACTGTCAGCTGCTGACTGACCTGCTGGAAAAGTCTGCCTGAGTTTCCTGTTGTTTTCTGATTTATTTTTTTCTTTTTCCCAGAATCTGCTGAATTTTTACTTAAGGGAAATTGATAACAGGGAGCAAATTTCTAGGAGGTTATTTTGGGTGATCATTTTCCTTGCAAATGTGCTCAGAAGATCCCCTGATAACAGCAGTGGATCTTAACAACAAAACAAAAAATACCCTGCAATAAACAAGAACAAATCCCTCCTCACCCCTGGGGAGCAAATGGAACACACTGATGCCATCCTGGATAACTCCTCGGGCACAGCAGCGCTCGGGAACATTTTCCTAACTCTTATGATATGAGGAAAGAAAAGCTGTTTTCCTTTCCCCCTGTAAAAAAAAAACTAAAAAATCAACAAATAGTGATCAGTAATGCAACTGTGAGGAATACCTGTTGTTTTTGCTGGCTGGTGTCAGAAAGCCCTCACCTTACAGAGGCAGCTGGTGCCAAGGTGGCAATCTGTGCTCTGCAAATCAGTTTCAGGATTTGTAGCTGCTAAGGTCTGCAGTACTGGGATGACTAAATTCATATTTTCTGCAGTTTATTCCAACCTAACTGTATCTACAAAAGCAGTCTGCTTTATCAAGCTGGCTTCCAATGACACAAGGAGTATAACCCAGTAACTTGACAATCAATTGCAGTTGAGCTTTTCAGTGAAGTGCAGAGATTTTATTTCTCTTCTCCCCCCCCTCCACCCCCCCCCCAGTGCTGCAGATGTAAGTGCTGTATAAATGCTTAGGTGTGTGTGTATATATAAGCATCTATACAAATGCTCATATTTATATTTATTATACTTTAGATGCCCCTATTTGCTCTTCATGACGGCTAATTCATTTGACAGAAGCTCACAGAGCTACTGATAATACTGCATTAAATTGCACGCTAAGCCGAAGATGTCAGCCTGGAATTTACTGAGAAATATTAATTGCAGAAGTTACAAAGCAGATGTGTGCAGTTCAGCATAATTTGTAGGCAGCAAGAAAACCTGAGCTGCTGCTGGAAGTTGCAGGATTTCCAGACGAGTTCATCCAGACCACCTTTGTACAACAGGAGTTAATTATTGGCTCCTGGCTTTCCCTTTAAAATCACCTTCTTGCTCAGCCAGTGTTGCTTTTAACGGCAGTTTCAGGTTATGGGATGTTTGTCAACACAGTGCACAGAGCGCTCCCAGCACACAGCAAAGCTGTCGTTCTGAATCCCTCTCTCTCAAGAACTGATTAAAGTGATAACTCTTCAGTACTTGTGGCATAAATACTGCCAGTAATCTCTCTAATGGATGAAAGGCACAAATAACCGCTGAGTTCAAATACATTTCCAAGTTTCTCTTTTTCTTCATTAGCTTGCCATTCAGAAATAAAAATTTTGTCCGACATAATTAGCGATTGTCAGGAAGATTTCACGTAGTTGTTAGAATCCATTTCCAACCCTTCTCAGTGCTCTGAGCCCGCCTGGCTGCACGCAGCCCTCCTGCCTGCATAGCACTGCATGGTGGGAAGCAAACACCGGAGATCGCGCACCCAAACGTGAGAGCTCTGGTGAGGTGAGGGTATGGCTTTCCTGCCCGGGTGAGGGGAGGGGGGAAAGGAGAACGCAAAGATTCTGGTTTGTACTGCAGCTTCTTCTCTGAGTTGAGCGTATACCTGGCACCGTGCAAAGAAAATACATTTGAGTTCCCGATCTCTATATTTTTATTCCTCCTTGATTATAGTAACTTTTTGTTTGCCAGTAGTTAGTTGCTTTAGCAAGTAAGATATATTGAGACATGATTCAAAATGACAGGAAAGGAGTAACCAATATGCGGTGCACAAATGACTCCCTGTTAACATGTCACATATTACATCCTTTATTAAAAACAGCCCCTGCTCTGTATTGGCAAACACTGCTTATAACAGCACCCTCTGCTCTCTTTATGATGGATTGTCTTAAAGCTCACTAGTAGGTGTAGTAAAATATCAGCATCAATATAAACATACAATGTTGTTTATATTATCTTTCTTTATATTGTCTTAGAGGGGATTTATGTTCAAACAATCTTTTTAATCACAGCTCATAGCTTTAACCAACATTCCTAGTGCAGCCTGGCTTCCAAACCTTGAAGGTATTTCAGCTTCTGCACACTGGTAATTTACTGGGGGCTGGGGCACACTGTCAAACTGACGTCTGTCTGTCTGCATCAGGTGTGCAACTTCTTGTGTTTCTCTATCCTCAGTTTTCATGCAGCTTCCTTTGTACTTACGGTAGTAACTTTTCAAATAAAGTTTTCTTCAAATAAAGGTATTTTGCTACGTGCTACTTGCACCCAATTTCTTTGTCTTTAAAAAACAAAAAAAAACAAAAAAAAAAAAAAAAAACAAAAAAACAGGGTGCAGATAAGTCTTTAATTGCTCTGTAAAGATTTTAAATTCCCAGATTCTCAACTCAGTTTTACCCTCTATATCAAACTCTTTTCCTTTATGCTGAAACCACAAAGTTCTGGCTCCCTGTTTTGGTGTTGCTGCAACAGATGTCCTTCCTGAACCCTGTCCTTGGTGAACATACAGCACTTAGAAAACCAAACCAGCACAGTTTGTGAGTGCAGGAGAATGCTGATGGGTAGGGAGGACCAAACCTGGGGGTATTGGGATTTTGGAGAAGCCCACTGTATAGCATGCTGCTGGCAGTTCTCCTTTGCAGGGCAGCACTGCTGCACTGAGCCAGTGCCATGCTGCCTTAGTGAGAAAGGTGATGGCATGTTTATCACACGGGGAAGAAATAAATGGTAGCCATTACAAAGGTGTATAATTCAGCAATTACAGATATTTGTTTTTCTGACACCTCCTGCAAACAGTTATCGCTTCAGTCAAACGTAATTTGATTATCATTTTCCTGGTGCTGTATATTAACAGGGCAAATAAAAGGGAAAATAGTGTGGTCCCTTGTAATAAAGAAAACAGCAGCAAACTATTAATGCTCTTTGAAAAGAGTAGTTTTAACAAAGTAAGCAAGAATCATTTTCTTTGGTTGAGTGTTGATTCCCCAGTGTGCTCTCAGTAAGTAATTAGAATGGCCCAGTGAATGTCAGCATCAGCTTGTTTATTCTCATTATTTTATCATTTTAAAAACCCTCTAGGTGATGAGACATGCAGTATAGAACATAATTACCATTATTAGCATACTAATTGGACACAAAAATAGGCCAACTACAAGGTAGCCAACTGAATAATTTCACATTAATCAAACACCATAGTGAATAAGCCTATTGTTAAATTGACAGCTACAATAATTGGCAATATTTCGCTGCAAAATATAAGAAATTCCATGCAATATCTCTGCAATGTTATATAATTTAGCAGTTTCCCATATTTCCATCCTTAACTTTGCACACTTAGTTCAAGTTCAAGGATACATCATGATAAGATTATTAGTCTATTATCAAGTGGACGGAGCTTATAAAGCCCGTCAGCATTCAGCAACAGATTCACACGATAGGAACACAAAAAGGCTACCAATTGAGTTACTTGTTGCTTCAGCATTGAGTCTGCATGAAGGTTCACGATAAGACCTTTTTAAACTGTATATTGACGTCCAACCTAAGGGATGGAAAACTGTAGAGGAATTAAAAAAAAAAAAAAGCAAGGTCTAAAATTCCAAAAATGATAATAATAATCCAGTGCGATCTGCATCTTTCATCCTGAGGGACAGTTTTCTGGCTGGAGAGGTTGGTTTCCCAGTTATGCCACTTGTGGATCAGCAGGCTGGATAGGCACGGAGCTCCGGAGTGAACGGCAGCAGGAGGGGAGCGTCGGCCCCGGCTGTGTTTCTCTTTGAAACCCATGGGGGAAATGGGACAGGAAAGGAGTGAGGGGAGAGGCAAAGGGGAAACAAAGAGGGGGAAGGCATGAGCGGGGGAAAATGAGAGATTGCAGTAAAGGGAACGGGGCTGATAAGGAGAACAGAACCAGATGGTGAAACAAGAGGAGCAGAGTGAGGAGAAAGAAAGAAAAACAGTGAGGAAGAAAGAAAATAGTCATTAAGAGAAGGGAGGAAGAGAAGGTAAGGTGAGAGCAGGGGATGGAGTGCAGATCTGGGGAAAAATGAAACAATATTCCCCTTTTAAAAACTGAAAGGCAAAGGGAAACACAAGGATCTCACTGAAAGCCCCGCTTCCTCCCCGGGCCTTGGGATGTGGAGGCTGGGAAGGGGTGGGAAGGCTCCGCTTCGTGTGGCTGCTTATTTCAGCAGGGGAAAGTCTGTGAGAAGTTAATGTGGAAACTGTTTGATAATGCTACTCACGTGTGTAGGTGAAGGATGGACATGATGGCCACATTATTCCTGACCCCCAGGTATTTCTGGATGGCTTCTCCAGTACAAAGAGGCTGATTGAAGCCAAAGTTGTGCGGGCAAATGTGACCGATGGTAAGCAAGTTTAAAGAAATGAAAGGGTTAGAAAGACAAAGTGCTGACATAAACAGCCTTTTTGAAATGCATGTTCAGACCTAAACCTGGCACCCATTGTGGCTGTTGTGTGTCCTTGCGTTGGCCTTCCTTGCAGCTCTGGAGAGCAGGCCAGCATCCATCTGAAATATCGTTTTGTTACTGCATTCAAATAATGGAAATCTCTCAGTTTTGATTGCCCAGGCGTGGTACTGGCATTGCAGGGTCCTTTCCTGGGGGTCTGTGTTGCTCAACCCTGGGCAGAGGCTGGAGGATACCGGCCTGGATCTGCTCTGCTGGCTTAATTAATACAGAAGCAACTTTCTGAGTTTGTGCTGAAATTGACTGCATTATTTTGAATGAGACCATAGGAAAAAAGCACTGCCTGTCAAGCAGTGTATTTTTTCCAGTTGCTTATTAATGTGATAATGGGTGAATTTCTGGTAGTGAGTGAAGATGCCTGCTAATATACTACAGATTGTTGACAATCCCAGTTCATTAGCTGTTGGATTTCTTTGTATAGGCTGTTTCTGCAGTAGCAGGCCCACAGTAAAATAATGAAATAATAAGGCATAAAACCGCTACAGATCTCTTGATAAGAGAAACACTGTGGGAGTAGCCACATGGTACCAAATAGGCTGAAGTGCACAGTGCATGCTTAGACTTTGTTTTAAGCATGGGCATACAGCTTTGATTAACTCTGACCTAAAGGAATGCATCTCCAGGCTCTCCTTTAGACAGGTTTGTTTCTAGCAATGACTGTGGTTCCAGGGTTGTGTGGGTCTTGTCAGATCTCTTACAGTGATGCAGTCCACTTTGTATCAAGGCAAACTTAGGAAGCAGCCAGTGCCAGGCTTGCAGCACTTAAGAACGACAGCCAAGGCCATGTTTTTCTAATAGCGGAGGATGGCTCCACAGTGTGCCAACCCCATAGCTTGGAATGAAGGAAAGGAGAAAACTGAAAATATCCTTGACAAGACATCTCTTTTAACACATCAAGAGGCTGTCCAAACTGCAAAAAACTGCTCAGCAGTTCCTCTCCTTCTGTCACTGTTTGTGCTTTGGTGGCTGGAGCTGCAGATTCAGCTGAATGCAGCTTGTTAGGTTATGCTGGAGTTACAGATAAGGGGTAGTATGTAGCCTGTGTTGCTTCTACCTGCTTGTTTATGTGCCAGCCACTGAGGGCACTGCACAATCATGGGACACGCTAGTGCTGATGCAGCAGTTAGGTCTGGGCAGGGTGCTTGCACACGTATCCATCATGCATCATGACTGTATCTGTTATAAAGACGTTGCGAAGCTGATATTTTCTCATCCCTTAAGTACATCCGGATGAGTAAGAAAAGAAATCCCCAGATCTCTGCCCCCAGAAGACCCCAAACCAAACACCACAATGGAAAGCCAGAGGGAAGGATATTGTGCACGTTCAGGCACAGCAAACACAAAAGAAAAACACTGGGAAAGATAGTTGAATATATTTGAATGACAAATACATTTGAGGAAACCCCAGTCTGCTTGGGGACAGAGAAAAGGAAAATAAATTCATCACGTTATTCACTGAAAATTATTTGTTCAGCTCTGCTCCTTAATGTGTCAGCTAAAGATGATTTCAAATATTGAAGATTTTCTTTTCTGGCTCAAAATGACTCAAAAAAATGAATATTCCAGCCACCAAGTGAAGTTAATATATGAGTTTCATAGCCATTTACTCAACACTTCTGTTCCCTGCAGAGTAATGGCAATGAGATGCATTCTGGGATTGCCAGAGGTAAAACCATAGTAGATGTTCTTGAATAATTTAGCAATGTATGAAAGCTTATTTCATCATCATCAACACAGTAATACCTTGCACCAATGGAGTGCATTACATTTCTGCTCTCCAAAGCTGTGCAAATATTCCTACTCCCATTTTTCAGGTATAGAAACTCAAAAATAGAGAAATAAAGCCACTTTCCAAAGGAGGTGGCAGCTGTGACAGGTCCAGGACACAAGTTCAGATCCTTAATACTGGGAATCTCTGGGGGTGAAAATGCTGTAATTCAGGCCTATATAGCTTAAGCTTATTGAAAGAGAAAGTAAACTGAGTAAAAGTATTTTTCCTACTTTTCATTTTCTGGCAAAGTAAGAATTGAATGAGCTTTCTGCTTCCTTCTGACAGCTTTTCTTGTTCATGCCAGCCCCTCCTTTTCCAGGGTAAATCAAATTTAAGAATATTGCTGGTGTACGTGCTCCGGTTATTTTGAATAACAGGGCAGATTTGTATCCAGTTTTTGCAATGGGAGGAGGCTGTGGTTGCATTATGCAGTAATTATTAGTGTTGGGTTAAAGGAACAGAGGAACTCTCAGAGTTGTCTTTGGGCTGTTCAAACGTGTGTAGTGCAGTTGGCAACATTTTTGTGCTTGAAGAGTCTAAAATCTCATCAATCTCGCTCTTCCCTGAATGTAGATTGGTCTTTAATGAGATCAATGAATAGTGCTGGTACTTTGCTGGCCAAAATTGTAAATGTGCTGTTGTTTCCTATTTACCCTGTAGCACAGGGATTTTGGAACATTACTGCTAATGTGTTTTGCATTCTATTGCTTTCCCATAAAATTTATGGCCAGAGAGAAACCGTAGAACCAGTGTGGGCAAAGCTGGTTTGTATTCTCTGTAATCTGTGTACTATACAGATATTTTTTAAGTCTATGGTTTCAAAACAGTCAAAGGGATATGCAGAGCAAAGAGGGAAATGGAAATGAAAACAGATTTGAGATTGATTTCATAAAAATGAAACTTTGGTTTTCTGAGCTTTGTTAGAAAAATAAATGTGGCTTGAAACAGCTTAAGGTAAGTGGTCTTAACAGCGAGATACCATAAAAGCACCTTCAGCTAGCCCAGGTAGGAAGGGAGAGCAGGCTGTTGGGCATGAGTGATGGATCAACAAACACTAGTGCCTGGCTCTGGAGTAGCATGAAAGGACTGCCTCAGCCCAGTCAGTGCCTTCCCTTTGCTGTCCTTTTTAGCACTGTTTGGTCCCATTCCAGCTCTAAGGGTGATATGGGTTCATGCTGAAAAAGAAATGTATCTAGTACTTCACTACAAAGTGTTGGGTTCTGTATTTTGTTTTTTGTTGCTTTTGTCTATGACCCACCATCCTCAAGTGGCTTCCGAAGTTGTTGTTCCCATAGAGACTTTGCCTTAAAATGGAAAGTCTCTCCATGCCAGGGAATGGAGTCATCACTGTGCATCCTTTCTGTATTAATCTTCTGAAAGGTATGGTGGTCCAACACCAGGTTAAAAACAGCAGTTCCATGGAGTATTACAGGGGAGAAGAGGGGAGGCAGAATGCAGAGGCCTCATAGTGCATTTGGAGCAAGTGGTGTGCTGTACTGTACACCTTTTGTACTGACCCACAGCTTCACCCTGGGTGTACAGGATGGTGATCAGAAAGCAAAAAAGATGTAGAGGGTTTAATTCAAATGGTCTGAGTTGGACTCTTCAGAGAGAATCTAAAATATCTGAAGCAAGTAGTGGATAAGGAACCCAAAAATCCTGAAGGAATATGTATGCACATGTAAAATTCTAAGAAAGATGAGAGGCTCCCAAAGCTGAGCAGTTCATCACCCTCCAGCTCGGATATTTTCCAGCCTTGTGCTGTTTCTAACCACCATTAGCCTTGCTGTTATTGTGCTATTTGTAGTGACACCAGCTCTGAAATAACACCTGGCAGGTGGTAGCAGAGCTGGGGAGGCTGTTTGATAGACTCCAAGAAGTGACTTCTGTGTCTCCTGGCTGCAAGATGAACTGTGCACCTCCTTTTGGCTGGGGCAAAGGGTGGTTTGGTAGGATGCAAAGGACTGCAGAGTACAGAGCTTGAGCATGGTGTAGGAGGGAAAGATAAAATAGCTTTTTGAGGAGCTGCCCTAAATTCTGTCCTTCACAGTGGTAAAAATATGGAATAGCTCTTCTTGGGGTTGGTGGTTTCCTTGGAAAATAAGCATTAATCTTAAGTGATTGTTACATTTTGACTTCATCCTCTGAATAATAGGGCTTTCTGTGCACTTCTTTGTCTTTGGACACCTGTTATATTTATGCTCTTATCCAAGCTCCCCCTTCAAAAAGTGAATTTTCTCGCCGTTACTTAATGTAGGATTTAAGTGTGCATTCTTCCTTGAATTCTGTACCCTTCTAACTCTGTCTTTCCTTCCTTAAGTATCTCTGAATTGGCAGATAAAACAGTTATTGTTCATATTACGAAAAGATTGTAATGGATTTATATAGAACTCAGACAGTGGCATTGTTCTTGAAGTCCATTTTATTGTAATGAAGTTCCACTCTTAATATTCTATGATCTTCAATGTCCTTTACAAGTAACTTTTTATAAATGAATCTATAATAATCTAATTCAAGTCAGTTAAAGTGGATAACTATACTCCAATTATGATATTGGGAAGAGTTTTTACATAATGGGGGCTTTTATATAGATGGTTAACGCTAATACTGTAGTTTACAACATACTGTATGAATCACTAATTAAATGCCTAAGTAGCAATAATGGAAGTGGAACTATCAATACAGAGAAGATATCAATGATGTAAGGCATTAATAAAACTTTATGGCACCATTTAATCTTTTTTTATGGGTACTTCATTATGTCAATGAAAAGAAAAGGCAGAAAAAAAACAAAGTAAGAAAGAGTGGAGCTGAAAGGGACAAGGAAATGAAAACCCACATGTTCTTTGCTTTGTACCTGGCCCATTATGAGGGGAAGATACAAAATTCATTAGAACTACACATTAGAGATGTATCACTTCTTAAATATGTGGGTTCCATTGCAGGTGAGTAAGTTTAAATGCTGCAAAACTGATGTTCTGTGAAACAAATTGAGGGCAGCGTAAATAGTATCCTCAGAAGAGGAATATAAGTTTAGTAGCGCGCTGCCCAAAAAGGAACAGACAAACTGTTGTTTTCCTGCTATTGGCTAGCAGAGATGACTAGCAGGGTAAATATATAAACATTTATATTGGACGGAAAAACTATTAACAAAGGTATTTTATTTTGAAGCCAACGCACAAAGTTGGCTCCCAGCGCTGCCGAAGAGCGGAGGCAGCCCCTGACGGGACATCTCCGCTGTGTCCCTTGGCCGCCCGCCAGTGTCCCCCGCAGGAAAGCGAGCTGCCCATCTGCATATCAAAGCAGAGGAACAAGCCAACCCCAGCAGACCTCTAAAGGGAAGTGAGAGTATATGGGAATTTTTAGTTTTAACAACTCTCAATAAAAAAAAAGAAAAAAGACCACCTCCATTCCTTTCATGCAACAGTTGCTTCAGATGCTTTTGTAACACATTTGAGCAGAAGCCAGTATTTAACCCTTTCTGTTCTCATGCAGGGAGGTTCAATCCAGGTTATGTTTTGGACCAAAACAAAGATATTTTTTTCATTCTGTCACACTTGCTATCAGCTCTATGCAGTGCTTTGAAAATTGCTGTACCAAGGCCTCTTCCACACCTTGCTGTTTGTCATCCCTCAGGCTCAGTGCTGTTGAGATGACAAGTTTGCCTAGTGCAAGATTCTTGTCTTGTGCATTTTCCTGCCTCACTGGAGGTGTTGGCTGCTGACTGGATGGAGCGTGGCTGCTCCGCCTTCCCTGGTGTCTGTCACTGGGCCAACTGGAGCCAACAACCTGCCTTGCAGCTTCTAATAAAATAAATCTTTCTGTATTATTTTAAAACTCTGACTTCAACATGAATAGAGGCCATGAAAATTCTTTGCCAATATCAGTGAAGATTAGATCTAAGAAGTAATGTCTTTCTGTGACAGAAAATTCATTATTTCCCTTGCCCATCCAATGCAGCTGTTGGCAACACTCTGCCTTGGGTACACAAGATGTGGACATCAGTAATCCTGTGAAATTTGTGCTGACTCCCCCCTTCCTCCTGTACATTCCTTCCTTTTGCAGCTGCAGCGTCTGCGCTCTTTGAGCACCTTTGGAGAGCTGCAATTTAACTTCCCCATTACACTTGTGATGTTTGTAGCCAATGCAAACTCTGCTGAGTGGGTTTTGATAATTTGTCACACAATGAAATGTGTGAATTGATAGAGCTCTATCACTTGTATTGCTAAGTGAACCTTAGGCATGGTATTAATACATGATCTAATGCAGATAACCAAAAATATAAATCAGGTTAATTAAAATTTTGTGATGGAAAATTCAGTGCCACAAAATTTGCAGTACGATTTCCATGTCTGCCTATGATAGACAAGTACCATAGCTTTCATTAGATCCCCTATTTCAGGAAAAAGATAAACCAAGGTATCACACTTGTGTCAGGAAAAAGCATCTTTTCTTGCTGTGCCTCTTGAGACCTGAGTGTCAATTTATGTGAACTGATAATGGCAATGATTTAACAAACTGAGCCTATGACTTGAATTCTATCTATAAGTTCTATATGAATTTCTTCTTTCAGTATTGCACTTGGATTCTTTTCACTCTCTACCTGGGAGGGCCTGTAGGCTTTGTATGGGATGAAGTAAAGATTTCCCAGGCTGCGGATGACTGGAGCATTACAATACTTTGTGCATTATGAAGTGCAGTGTTCCCACTTCTTTTAATATCAAAATTTCACTTAAAATGTGCTTTTCTGTGTTTTCCCTCCTAATAGTCTTTTCCATGGATTGGTGGTCAAAAGACTCCTTGGTCTTTTGCATGTTGCTTTGCACATGTGAATTAAGTAAACCTGCTTGGCATTTATACTGGTGTTTTTTATATAGTTCATCAAGAAGAAAATCTGGTGCGAGCACTTAATATAACAGCCAAGATCAGTTTTGTGTGCTAGCTGCCTCTCTAGAAGCTTCTGGTGAATCACTGATGGCTGGTAGAGCTGGGATTGATCTCAGTGGGTTGCTGTTAAACCTTTTTCATCTTTGTGTTGCTCTTGTGCTGTGTGCCTACAAAACACTGCTGGAGCAGTTCAGGCCCTTCCTGTTGCGTGTTTGAGATTGGGGTGACAGGGTACCAGGGTGTGCTGTGACATTCCTCTGAAGCTAAGCACTGACAGTTTTGCATAGTCTGCAAAAATGCTTTTTTTTTTTTTTTTTTCGCTTGTTTATTAAAACTAAATTACAACACTTGCAAAGGGAAAAAATGGAGACATTTCCAGAAGCACAGCACTCGTTCCATGATGTGACAATGGCGGGAGCTTCTCAGTGCCAATAGTACATCTTATTCTCTGCTGCAAGCTCTGCTCTGAATGTTGGGCTTGTTTGCCTTCTGTTTTTTAAGCTTATAAGCATTTTGGGGCTGAAATTCCTGCAGAAGGTAACAAGAGCAATGTTAGCTCCACATCATGGGCTGCTTAAGGGGAATTATCTCAGGCAGGTGGAGGAAAGGGGTCGATGGAGCTGACTTACATCTGAGCTCTCGTTTTTAAGCATTCTGCCACTACTTGTGGAGCTTGATGCAAGTTTGCCAGGACTGTGCTAAAACCTAGCGTACATACGTGAGGCTTTGTGATGTTATAAAAATGCTTTTACACTGAGACCATAAAGTTTTGATGGAGGTTGCAATTAAGTAGATGATTTGGCACAGATCTTTGCTTCTGGAGTTGTACCAGAAATCTTCTGCCTTTGATGGAGTGAAAAAGGCATCAAAAGTCCCCCACGAAACCCTCTTTGCAGTTTTTGAGCAGTCTGTGTGCGGGTACCACTTGGTGGTTATGTTTAATTAGCAAAAAAGATGATGCTAATATTCACAGTTCTTCACTTCCTAGATCAAAATGCTGTTGGTTTCAAAAGGCATTATACCAGGATGCACGCTTAGGATAGGTGAGCAGGTCCAGCTGGGGTAGCCTTCTTCAAGCAAGTTTGGCTTTTGTGGTTGGAGGTGTGGGGAAAATCAATTTGGAGGAAGTAGTCAGGCCTGGTTAGGCTCAATCATAGGATGGGTCTATGTATGAGCCCATCCAATGGTTGAGCCTAGAACTTTCTTTACTTTTTCTAATGTCCATTAATAACATTCCTGAAATGCAGAAAGCTTGAGTGGTGTGATGAAACGGTGATTTACAGCAGTACTCAGAAAAAAGATGTTAAGGGCCAACCTGCCATGAGACTATATAAATACCTTGGATTGATTCCACTTTATTTTACCTAAAATACTATCAAATCCGTTATTTTTTTTATAATGGTGCAGAATGTGAAACTGCACATCCCAGAGCGAACTGAGGAGGCTGCCTCCTGATCACTTGCCCTGTGCTGTGAGCAGATCAATAACCAAATATCCCCCAAAATACGTGCATTCTTCTTTGGGTGATTCTTGCAGTCTGTTTTATTTGCTACAAAAATTTATGCTTAATCTGATGGAAACCTGCATGGCCCTTTTTCATCTCACTAATTTCTCTCCTTTGGGTTGTTTATCCTTCAAATGTGTATTAAAGGAATGAGGAAAATCTTTACTGAGCTGTTGAAGAATGGGACACAATCAGGAAAAAGTCTACTCACTGGCCTCCCTTGGCAAGTACCTTTCAGGATATCTCCTTATAAATCACCTGCATGAATTGAAGGTGTGAACAAAACCTGCTTATGTGCTACAGTGTGATAAGAAAGTAATGTTTTGAGAAGTGTGGTTTGGGGGATGAGGGCTTTCAGTTGTGGGGGCTGCAGGCTGATGCTTCAGTGGTTTTGTCCATCCAGACATCTTAGCTCATGTTGAGGGCAGTGACTGCTCTCCTGGAAGAGAAAGAAAGAAAAGATAAATCAATGTCTTTAGAAATATTGCAGCCCTAAATTCATGTTAATGCCATGAAACAGAAATTAATTTAGAGGTCTGATTTAATGTAGCTTTTGGCCTAAGTTTTAACTTCAGGTACATCATGTTTCAAATAGTAATATAATACTTTTCCTTTCAGTGAGAAATTTAATTACATGACTGTGTTGAGCAATTTCTGTCAGAATTAGCAATTTCTTTCTGCCTGCTCTGTGGTCTATGTGTGTGTGGAGGAGATGATTCTCATTTGCTAATAATTTCAGCATTTCTCCCTATCGGCAAGGCTGGGTAGGATGGATCAAAACAAAAATTGCTTTCAAACTGCTGCATGCAAAACAATCTGCTCCCAAATAAAGTGGCTCAGAAAAATACGCTGCTTTACAAAATTCTTATCTGTTCTCCTTTTGCAATGTTTGTTAGAAACTGATAACGTTACCTTTTAAATGTGAAATCCAGCAGTATTTCAAAACACTTGTAGAATACCCCCCAGTGCTCTCATATAATGATCTGTAACAAAACGTTTTAGAAACAAATTTTTGTCATGGAAAAGAAAAATAGCATTTTTCTTTTTTTTTCTTATCCATTCTTCTACCCAAGACTAAATTGTCTGCAAAGCTGTTATTAAATTAAATAATGAAGGATTGAAATGTTAGAGAGAGAAAAGGCTACATCTGCTATTGTTACTTCCAATATACTGAGCTTGGTTAAGTAACTTCAGCTTTTTCATTTATTTAATATATCTCAGATTGGTATCTGGTTAAGTCATAACATCTTACCCCTGCCAACAGGCAAGCTCTGCAGAATTTACTGCAGTGAAATGCAGGCATGCTTCACATAGCCTTAATTTGTTTTGAGATCTCATCTTTTATCTATGGAAACCTGCTCTCTCAGCAGGATGAACTTCTCTGCGAGAAAGTAAATTGGTTGTAATGCGGCGTAGGTCCCAGCATGCAACGCTTATTACAGCTCTCCCTTCTGACACCTTGCAAAATGGGTGGAAGAAAGAGTTAAATCAGCCTTTAGCATCTTGCATAATTATTCCTGCCCAATTGTCTCCAAGTGGAAACTCACAATTTGTTACCACTTAGTTGGTTTCGGTGAATGGCGAGGATTCATTGCTTTTTGCTGGCATTCAGACCTTTTGTTCACAGTTTGGAGAAAATTGCCATCTCTTTTCTTGCTACTGTTCCAGGTTTAGCCATGCTTGGTTAAGTCAGCGCTCAGGTTTCTCTGGATTCCTGTGCATCAGTAGAATGCAATTTTTTTTTTTTACTGATTTTTCTGAATCTTTTGTTTCTCAAACCGATGCTATCACAGCATTTATTTTTACAGTCAATATTTGTATGGTGGCTCCATTCTAAAAGTTCCCTGTCCTTACTGGGGGTACGTTTACCAGAATAGCACGTTAATGTTTTCTGAGCCTTTCAAAAGACCAAATAAATAAAAGCCTAACCACAAGTATAGGTGCACAGTAATAAAATTGATGAGAAATAGTGGTGGCAATATAACATAAACCCACATCCATGTGCTTGTTTATAGGTCAGTTAACTTTGAGCGGTGCAGGGTAAGCGTGGATTGTGCCTTCACTGGAGGGATCCCAGAGAATTTAGTGACTGAAGGGTTATTTTCTTTAATGAAAACAGAATGAGTTGTAGTACACTGTTTCTGATTAACCAACTGTGACAAACGGTAATTCTCTTTAAACGTGGCTTGGAGAAATTAAATCCAAGGTGATTTAAGAGCTACTGAAGAACTTTTGAAACCAACTTAAAGAAAAAATAAAAATCTATGCAGAGCACCTTGCAGCTTGCTGTGTGCTCCTGTCCAGGTGTCTCTGAAGGTTAGAAGCTTCCTCCTGGGTATTCACAGGGATGTTCCCATCCAAATGTAGTCTCCAACATCTTCATCACTGCACTGTGCTACCAGAAAGCATTTCTACTCATGCAATCTTCTTTTGACCTAAAGAATAGTAATTTATTATGGACCCAGGAAATCATGTTACTTAAGATAGATGTTTGAGAGTAAGAGGAGTGAATTATTGCGAATGTCCTAGCTGAATTCTGCAAAACTTGTGCTGTACCTCTTTTGAAAGCCCATTTGTGGGGCTTGGATCAATATAAGGGGGATGAGGACTTCTAGTTGCAATGCTCAAAGCTTTCGTTTGTATTTGAGGTTTCAAGGAGTCTCAATTTACCAGTGCAAGAAGCAGCTGCATTCATTGGGTGTCATGCTAACAGTCTATGAATAGCAATGAACTCTTCTTCATTGAATTGAATCATCATAAAGTATAAATACGTTATCTCAAAACAAGACTCAATTTCACTCTGAAGATATTTAATCTGCCTGTGCAGCCCAATTAGATTGCTTAAAACAAAGAGAGCGGGAAATCTCAGATTGAGCAATGTTTGCATTTCCTTGGGCTCTGTATGATAGATACGTGTATGCGTAAAATACAGATGACTTAATACTCTGGGTCTAGAAATAGCACACAAATGCCAGACTTTACCTTATGACCTTTACAATCATGAGGAAGGAATTTGTAAGAGCTGTGGGAATGATGTGAACCCAGCTGGTAGGACTGCAGCTCGCTGGTTGTCCCTGCTTGGTCAAACACAAGCTACAGCTGGACAGCAAACAGCCAGGAACCCTCACAGCAAGATGGAGCCTGGACATCATGTCCTGTATAAGGGGAGGCATATGGATGCATACATCTCTTCTTTTGCAGGCTGTGTGCTTGAGCAGCCCTTGAATGCATGAAGAAGGAAGTGAAGCAGCTGCAATGGTGTGATGTGCAAGGCTGTGAGGGCTTCCCAGGATAGCTCTCTTCACCTGTTATTCTTTATGTAGCTGAATTATTCCAGTGCAAACATAAATCTTTTTATTTAGAAAACACAGTGTTTCAGCTATTTTGTGTTATTGTGGTGTCAGTGGTTTCAATATGATCTCTTGAAATTGCTTTTGTCAGCTATGGAATAACGCTGCTGGGAAATGTATGCCTATTTTGTATCTACACCTTTATATTTCACTCTACACATGCATGCACACAGACACGTGCACATAAATATTATAATTATCAGTGGCACACTTTTTAAGTATTTCAGCTATATAAGGTAAAGCAAGGGTTGCTTTTCTTGAGCATGAATGACATTCATTTTACCTTCTCTGTACAGATGAGTTTATCCCTTCAGAGAAGTTTGTAGGGTATGTATTCACAGATATTAGTTGGAAACAGTCATTTTCTGTAGCTATTCTGCAATTTGCACCTGAACTCTTCTGGTTGCTGAAGCAGTCTGGTGGCTAATAGGCAGCCTCGCTGGAAATGAAGTTTTCCTTTTCACTTTTTCATAGTAACTTGTTTTCCTGTAAGGTTTTTGCTGTGTGCATTCTTTCACAATTATTCCACATAATCTTTGTTTTCCTTTAGTCTGTCACACCTGTGGACTAGACCTGATAACAGTGACCCTTCCAGTTCTGAATTAACAAAAGAGTTTAAGAGCTTGAATAAAGAGAAGCAGCTACATTAGATATGTGAAGAAATATTGGCTGGCTGATGGCAGGTGTTACTGAATGCTTCTATCTGTTAGCACTAAAGCTTTGTGTTTTGGATAGTGTCTGGTACCCAGGAATCTCAGAGTTGCTGCAAGATAGTAATGCAAAACTTCATTGTGTCTCAGCATAAAAGGTAAATAATACTGTGTTTAGATTTGAACTGGTCAGGTAGAGGCATAACACACATAGGTGTGATATTCAGCAGCATGTCAGGCTGAATTGTAGCATACAGCCCTACCTGGAAAACAAGCCCTGAGCCCCTCGCACATCTTCTCAATTCCTACAGACCATCTTGGGGCACCTCCTGCTCTGTGTATGCTGGTGGAAATGGGGAAGCAACAGCCAGCACTCACCATTTTCCTCATGCTCTGGTCTCCAGTGTCACCCATCACATTCCTCTGGCTTCTACCTTTTTCCTACATCTCTAGGCAAATGCTGTCCTGGTGCTGGGAGCCTCCCCTATGCAGCCACGGATGGAACAGTCAGCTCTCTCAGTCTTCATGAAACATGCTCTGATGTGTTTGTTGGTTGTGGGTAGCATTCCACAACCTAGAGACAAAAAAGCTGAGTTCATTTTATTATTTTTTTTTAATGCTTGTGGAATTGTTTATTAATAGGTATTCTGACCCCTGTGAATCATGTGAATCAACAGTATTTCAACTGTTATCAGGCAAATCAAGCAGTAAGTGCTGAGAGCAATTAAAGTAGTACAGCATGATGCGTTGGTCACATTAATGACAAGCGGTAGCATTTGTAGTCTGAGAGAGTTAAATATATGACAATTTCTAAGAAATCATTGTGTTCTGCACTTTGAAGCTTTTTTAGGAAGAAATTGCAGACTTAAAATAACAGTTGTTCATTATTCTCCTATCATGTGCTCTCATTACTTCATGAGGATTAGTGAGATGGCGATCACGTATCTGTATTCATGTGTGCCAATCCAAAAGTATTGGTATTTACTCTGATTACTCTGCTGAAGAAAATACTTTACATTATCAAAAAATGGTTTTAAGTGGAAATGTTTTGCAACAAAGCACAGTGGTGCTAATCTGATGAGATGTTGTGAAGTGCTAATATAGTCAATAATCAATATTTAATAAGAATTATGGAAATAGCTATTCTTCAGGATGAGTATTTAGTGACTGTATTTGATTTTGATAATTGTTTACTGAGTCTGGTGGATTATATTTTCTCTTCTGCATGGAGTTCAGTTTCTAGGGGACAGTGAAGGAAATCAGTACCTCCAACCTAACTGAATATATTCTCATCAAATCAGCATGGTTGTCTATCTGTGCTATCTTAGCGATGGTAGGCTGAGACAGTTCTTCCAAAATTTTGTTTCTATTTTTTCCACTTATTTACTATTGAGAAAGGGTGTTGAAAGTCTTTTCTCCCACCTTTAGAGTGAGGTTTACTGGTGATAAGAAACTGTAAGAGACCTCTGTGTAACAAAATTCAGCTTTATTTATCTTCTACCTGCAAAGCAAATGATGACTGCTACTGAGAGACTGGAAAGTTCATTCTCTCCAGCAAGGTTACTCTTCTTGATGAGCATTAAAAGATAGCTTTAAGCCATTCACAATTATGACCTTGACTAGGAAAATGTAAGTTAATAAGGCTTCAACAAATTATGGTCTTTTTGGTCGATTTGCCTAGTGAACTGTTAATTGTAAAACTGAAAGACATTATGTTCAGCTTTCTCTATCACATCTTTTGTGTTTTAACAGTGACACTTCATTGAGTGCAATTAACAAAGCCTAGGAGATTTATTAACACACTTCTTCATGGCCAATGATCCATTCCACTTAAGACATAACACTGTAAAATGCACATTATCTCCTTTTGGCACTTACAATAATGCTTCATGAACTAGGAAGGCATATGTTAAAGCAGATAAAATAGCATTATTAGCTGACAAATCTTACAATTTATTAGACAGTTAATTTATCAGCTTAAAAGACACTTAAAACAGCTGTGCATTTAATGTCTTTTTAATGTATCCAGTAAAACTTGCATAATTGCCTGTAGTGCAATTTATTTTTAGCTATGTTGCAAAATGTCTGCATTTACTGTTTACATCTTCTTTAATTTTTCCTGCAAGGCTCATCACATCTAGGCACAAGCCCCAACAATGAGGGCAGATCATCAGATAAAAAGACTCCTTGTACAAATGGCTGCCCATGAATGGACTATTCAGAAGTACACGCTGAGCTGGACCAAAGGGTTGTTGCATTTTATCTCCACCCCAAGGGCAAGAGGGAGAAAGGAGCAGGGCTGCCTGGTGCAGTCATGGGCTGCCAAGCACGGCACAGCAGAGACCGCCAACGCCTTTGCTGGCATTAGCATTTGGAGCCCATTCGGAGCCACATGTCTGGGGTGTAAACTAACAAGGCTCCAAGACGCCATGAGCAGAGGTGTTTCATTTTATAATTAAGGTAACTGCTCCCCGCAGATCAATTGGATCAGACCTAAGTGCTATCTGTGAAGAAAGTGTTGGAGAGAATACACACTTAATGACTCTGATGCATAAATTGCCTGTGTTTGTTTATTGCTCTCTAATTTAACGGAACCTTTTGTTAAGTCTTTCTGGCTTCTCTCTCTCTCTCTCTCTCTCTCTTTTATTTTTACCATACCACTACTTCTGTGGGTACAAAGAGTGTTGCTTATTAAAATAAAAAGTCAAACATTGCTGTTTCCATTAATTAAATGTCAGATTAGCTTAATCTTTTTATAAATATTGGATATAATCTATTTACAGAGAGAAAGCAGGTCTGCAAATGCTGGCATGAGGTGCAGGAGTACAAAAGCGAGGTTCTGGTTTGCAGCAGGCCGGTCGGGTGAGGGGGTGCGGTGGGTTGGGCTGATTTCTGCAGGGCAATGATGGAACAAGGAGGTGATTGAGTTACAGAATGTGATGAGGACAGGAGTATAAGTAAAAGCAAAATATCAACAGCAGCAGAAAACAACAACAAAAAACAACGCTCAACCCTCCTGAAAACAAACCCTCAAGAAACAATGACAATAAAAAAATAATAAAAAAAGAAAAACCACCAACAAACGAGCAAAAAATACTTATTTGGGGAGTTCAGGCTCAAGTTTCCAAATGATTTTCCAACCCCGTGGGCATCTGTCTCCAAAATGCCCAGAGACAGAAAATGTGTGGAATGAATCAACATGGGCTGTGCACCGCAAATATAAATAGAAGGAACAGAACATTTCTGGAGGAAAGGTGGAAGAAAAGTGGTAGCCTTTTGGTCAAGCAGTGTGATCTGAATGATATAAGAAATAAGAGAATTCAAGGCTAAAGAGCCTTACAGTCCTTCCATCATGACACGATGTCTTTTGTCTTTCTCGGTGTGGCTATCCATTCAGAACTGCTGCATTTGATACCAGTTTACCAAAGCAGTGAGTATCAATGGTGGCAGCGGTATAATCCTAGTCAGCCTGCAAATTACCATCAAAAACTTTTTCCATAGATGACTTATGTTGGTCATCTGGCAATATGATAAATAATCCAAATAAGTGGATGTGAAGAAAAAAATATGAATAGAGGCATATGGATACATATTATTTACAAGAAAATTTTATTTATTACATTTAATTAAACCTAAACTTGTAAATAGGTATTATTCATGCAGAGATAATCATCTAATGAGTGCTGCTTCCCAGTTTTATTAGCATAGCATTGTTGTCCATTTTACTTCTGTACAGTGTTGGGTTGGAAAGTTGTCCCAATTACAGTGGAATTCTGATTACATCAGGTTTTGGTAGCTGGCAGCTGGTAACTCTTGTATTACAAATCTTTTTGAGGGATTTTCAGGCTGCCACTTCTGAAGTAACATACTCTTAAAGTCCTCTCTCATCAATTTTTTTCTATCAGAAGGACACCATGAGCTGCTTCATGTTCTTTCTGTTAACAATTTAATTGCTATTTACTTAAAGGCAAAATACATCTGGGCAGGAAGCTAACAGACATGTCGGTTCTTGGTTAGGCCAGTGCTGGTGGGGGCAGTGCTGCAGCTGTGGAACAGCTTTGCTGTAGGATTTTCTTATGAAGAGAAAAATCTAACCTTAGAAATCTTGTCAGGGCAAAATCCTGGGGCTGCTGGCATTTTTAACAATTAAAACTTCAATTCCCTGTTACATGGGATGGTTCACTTCCATAAGCTAGTTGCTTATAAGGTCCTTGTGTCAGAGCGGGTTTCACTGACTTCTAATAGCATTCCATTTGAGATTAGTTATTGGGAAAATATGTATAATTTCCAGGCTATTGTGCCGTACCTCACTGTCTCATTAGGTGGGATTTGTCTCCCCTGATGTGTGAAATACCTCTTCCTGCCACTGTCCTCTTAGCTGTAGTCTTTATGGAAGTTTGTTTTTCAAAGCCTACGTTTGAGCAGGCAGCAGTACTTTAACAAGAAACACATTTGGTGTTGTGGAGAGCAGCACGAGGAAAGCAGGGGCCTTTGGAGATCTCTGTCAGGGCTGCAGCCTGTGGGGAAGGTTCACTGGGCCCAGTGATGCTCTGAGCCTGTGCCTGGGGTTCCCAAAAATACACGGATAGCTCTGTTCTTGCTACAGGATGAGGGGGAAGAAAAAGAGCTCGTATGTATTTTAGTGTAATCTCATCTCATCCGCTATAGCAGTAAGTAAACTTCTGCCCTTCTTTCTGCTCGTCTGTGAATTTAACCTGTGCTCACAGAAGATGAACCTGTAGTTAAAACTGGTTTTGGCTCAAGTTGTTTTTCCCCCTGAGCATCAGATGCCAGATGTTTTCAGTGAAAAGGAAATTAATGGCCTAAATAATGAATATATTGAAGTAGTGCAGCCACAGTCCATCTGCTGCTTTAGCCTCTGCTCTTAATGAATCAGGATCAGATCTTTTTTAATTTTTGGAGTGTATTTAATGCATACTTTGTCGATATGAATAAAACAAAGATTAGCCTACACCATCCAGGAAATGCTGTGCAATTAAGCTTTATTTCTAAGAACTTGTTTTTGCTATGACCCCACAGGAACCTGTAATGACCATTTTAGAGCACCCTGGCAATTATCTTTTAAATAAAAAGTTTCTTGCGCAGAAACCTACAGAAGGAGAGGCGCTATAATAGGAAATGACCACAGAGTCTTTAATTTGATTTTCTGGAAGTATTTTTGTTTTCAGATATTTTTTATGTGATGCCTTGAAAAGCAGCGGTCTTTCCAGCTGCTCTCATGCTCTGGCAGCCTGGGTGTGTGGCTGGAGATCCAGCTCGTTCAGATTTACCAGGCCAGTGACTGGATTCAAGCACTTTGATTTCAGCTCCAGCGAAAATTTGCACTTTAAACCTTGGAATGCAGCTCCTTACAGTTCTTTTTCCTTTGATTTTATGGCTTGCCTAAATCTCTGCCACCAGAACAGCCAGCTGAGCAGAGTCCTACCTTTTATCATTGTGATGACAGGGCTCTGAAGTCACATACTGCAGCTTGTGGTTTCAAAAGAGAAAAAGCACAAGAGTGTTGGTATTAATGTTACTGCCTCACTTTGGAATTGTGTTGATATAGCAACATATGTGGTTTAAATGAAGAGTGTGCTGTGTTTTCTGCTCTGAATATCAGCATTTCAAAAACATGGACCTTCTCTGCCAAATTTGGCTCATATGGGCATAAAGTAGGCTAGATTTCTGTGAGTGATGGTAGTTGCCTAATGCTCTGTAAAGGAGCACAAAGAGTCCTGCTTCTCTTCTGCTGAGCTGCTGCCCCAGTGCTGTTGCAGGCGTGTCTGTCCTCCAGTGTTTGGAAGAGGCATAAGGTTAAAAGACAGTAAAAGTACCTTTGAGTTAAGGGTCATATCCCCATAACCTTCATCCCTTCTATCTTGCTTTCAAGTGGCTCATGGTCACTGCCACAACTTCACATTCCTCCAGTCCGTGCTGGAGAGCTGTGTGGTGGTCCCTGGCCACCACTGGTGCACCTTCCCATCGGACAATGTGATACAACCAGCACTCCCAGAGGCCCAGGAGCTTCTTGGTGAAGGTATAGCTTGAGGTCTGTATTTTGGGAAATAGGCACTTACCATGAATCACTGCAAACTGTTTCATCACAGCTTCTTGTTGGAGGTGTCCTTCATTTCATCCCTTCATGTTTTTTCATTGATGATATAATGTTTTACTGTGCTAAAAATCAAAGTGGGAAGAAAAAATATTACAATGAATGATGAGATTTAGACCAAGAAAAATATTGGAATGAGGTAATATCTCCTCAGAGAAATACTCATTTCAAAATGCAATCTCTGCAGCAGAATATTTTTAGTATCAGTTTTGTGTATGATTTATTTCACCCCTATATACTGAGTTGCAAAGATACTTATATTTAGAAAGATAGTTTTTAACATGTACTTGGTGGGCACAGAATTGAAATCAGTGCTCACAGTCTGCTGAGGATTTGGGGCACTTCAACTATGATTGTCCCCAGCTTTCTTTGAGGCAACAAGGAAGATAGTTCTGTGATGTGAAAAAGCTATTCTATTGAATGAAAAACATTCCTGATGCAAGTATTTGCATCTGATGACTGATGGAGTTGAGTTCTGCATTCTTTCTTTAGCACATGTAACATAAAATAGCTTGTTACAGTGTATTGTGTCATTAATTTTCCCATCATAATGAAATATTACATCAACCTTGATATGAATGGAGGAATTACTGTATAATGCTGTATGGCATAATTCACCTGTATTTTCTGAAGGTATTGATGTGTATATCTAGCTCTCAGAAGTTCAGTTTTCTGTGATTCTGCACCAAAACTAGAAATGGTTGTCTATGTGCTGAAGGCTTGTGATACCTTTCCTTAAAACCTGGCTGATTTCAAAGTGCAAATGTTCAGAAGCAGCTTCTTTTGTGTTGCAGTATGCCTTCCCCAAGCCAAAAGCTGCTTTTTGTATCTCATCAGAATGGCCAAGGATGCAAAATTAAAGAACAGCGGAATCAAAATCACAGGATAAAAATCAGCTTTCATTCATTTTAATCCTGTGAGCCAAAGATTGTTGCTTATAGAGGTCGGCAAAAGTAAATACTTTTAGTGGGCTGGAGAGAGGAATCTGTAAAACACACACAGGTATAAACGGCGATTGAGAATTTTAATGCACATAGCGTTTATTTATATTTTGAAAGCATCAGGGGTTCTGCCTGGGTAAGGAACTGGGTGCTCTCGAGAGCTGGAAAAGATGTGCAGTAATTCTTCAAAGTTGTGCTGGTTTGAAAGTCACAGGAAGGGAAGAGGTCTGCCTCCTATGGAGGGAAAATATTTTCATGCACCAGGTCAGTGATCTTCAAATGGAAAAAAAGTTATTGAAGCAGGTTTGGAGATGCTGGAGTGTAACATCTCCCAAGCAGTCGTTTCAGAGTTGGCCCAGTGGTCTGAGTCAACAACGTGCATTTGTGTGGCTGCGGTGCTGCTCCCTGCTTTTGCACCACTGTTACGTGCATCCTTGGAAAAGCTCATCTGCTTTGGGAATGTTTTTGCAATCTGTAGAATAGGCCGTGTCCTCTGGAAGCAAGGCGATGCAATGCCAGAAGCCATTGGTGAAATATAAGAAGCGGGAGTTTAAGCTGGACAATTTAATCCTTCGTTTGTGCTTTGGTACCATTTCTCTGACCCCAGATTTGTTCAGTCGGCACTGCTGTGTCAGCCTGGATTTTCAGTCCATTTAATCATCTGCCTCTACCTTTTCCCTTGTTTGTTTCTATCTCCACACTAAAAGGACGGCTTCTAACGTGTTATTGAATGAGGCAGCGCTCTGTATGCTGTGGAACACTTTCCCTTAGTGGTGATAAAATGGTGATAAAAACGAAAAGTGACACTTCAAACGCAAGCCTGCTTTTGAGCTTCATTGCATATTGCTTTTTCTCTCCCAAACACGACTCTGTATTTTTTCTCTCAACAACGGATCATTCTGAAAGAGAATAAGAATGCACATATGGCATGGGAAGTCTTCCCAATATTTAGCAATGTGATCTGTAAAAATGACAAAACCTGTGAATGTATTTAACCCTCCAGTGCTGCAGAAGTTACTAATATTTGGAGAGAGTAATTTCTGTCCTAGGAAGGCTCCCATTGCTGTTGCTTCTGTGGGTTGGACTTGGCAGCATCCTTACCCCTCTGAGGGCTTTGTAGCAGCTTTGCATCACCAGAGCTTGGTTTCAGGTGCATCTGCTCCCACCCTCTCTCCAGTGGCCTGCACCAGACTAAGAATTGCAACATTAATTATCCTCTTCTTTTAATTAATTACGGAGTCTCAGAGCACGCACATGCTGAAGGCTGGTTGTGGGGATGGTTGGGGAAGCTGGCAAGAGCGATGCAGAGCTGCCCTGCTGTAGTGGCATGGAAGCAGGCACAGTGCCTCACCTGGAGCCTCTTTACACTGTCTTTGCTCTATTTCCTGCACAGAGCATCTCCAAACCCTGACATGAATTTTTCTCTTCTTTTCTTTTGCTTCTGGTTGTTCAATAGTTTTTCCAAAAGAAACAAATGCTTCTTCCCTCCGCGTTCCCTCCCATCCTAACACAGAACTGGGAGGGAACAGAAATACACCACAGAAGGCGCTGTCCCCTGTAATTTATTTCAGAGCTGTTCCTCTTATTCCTTTCTCTTTGTGCTCAGAAGGTTTCCATGATAGCTCTGGGCAGGACCTGGTGCTGTTCAGACTCGGCCACATTCATTTTTAAACACTCTTCTGTAAAGATGTGCAGAAATCAGATCTCTGAGGACGACCCAAACCGATGAAAGATTCAGAAACGGGAGATCGTAGATGGGACTCAGTGAGCAGGGTTTGTTCAGTAGAAAAGTCAATAGCTTTCTCCCCGTTGGGCTTAGGAGAAGAAGAAATGAGCTTAGTTTGCGGCATGGATTTTGGACGAAAATGCTAGTTAAACATTGAGGCAGCTCTGCTGGGAAGGTGAGGGCTCTCCTTTTTGGTGAGATTTTGCAAACAGAATTGTCCAAGTCCTGCTGGGAATAACGCAGGTGACTGCCATCCCCTCAGCTGCCAAGGATGGGAACTCAAGTTCCTACCTCCTGCCTGTGCTCCTAATGCCTGTGTAAACAGGGAAATGGGAAAATGGTTCCTTTTTTTTTTTTTTTTTTTTTTTTTTTTCCTGAGCAGAGCTGTGAAAAAATATGTATGTTACTGTTAATATTTTATCACTCCTCTAAGCTATAAAAATTTGGCACAGCTTCCAAAGTTGTTGCAGAAAGGATGGATAATTTATAAGAAAAATGCAGGGAGCATCCCATCTCCTGTTTTTCAAACCTGGCAGGTTAGGTGGTATTATGATACATGAACTAAAAGTGCCTGTTTTCATTTATGGACAGGTGAAGTTGATGACTGCACATGCAATTGTCGCAGTAACTGTGCAGGAAACTTCCTCACTGTGAAAATCCCATGGAACTGTCCAAAGATTTTCTTCTCATGTATTAATGCAGCAGTAGCCTATGGCAAGCAAAACTGCAAATAATTCTTTAATGTCCTAAATGACATTTGTAATGATGGTAATTCAGAGCAAACCATATGAAGGTCTTATAATAAATAAATGAGGATTTTCTTTAAAATTTCACTGTTTCAGAGTGCAGCATTTGCAGTAAGCTTATTGCAGTTAGTCTCTGTTTCCACTGAACACCTCTTCCTTCACCTTGCTCTGTCTATCCCAACATCCCACCGTTTGAACTGAGGAAGAAAAGTCAGTTTGGTAGAATTTTTTTTCTGTCATAACCCTAATGCGGGTTTTAAACTGAATTTTGCATTTCATGAGTTGTTCTTCCCACACACGCACGTATTCCCACTCCCCCTCAATGAGGTAATTTCATGACAACTAGATTAATATCTTTTACATACTTATTAAACTCAATAAGTGATCCTGTGCAAACAATTGATATTTAATTACCATATTATCATTCTACTAAATTTTAATTACTAATCATTTAAAATACCTCATATGATATCATTCATGTTAATGCAGATTTGTTTCTCTGTAAATCCCAACTTTAAGTTGAACAAAACTGCTAAGTAATTGGGGTTTCTCAAGGTAACGGTGTTACAGCAAGTGCAAGGCATTACCATGCACTATGGAAATGGAACATGCAGCTGCCACTTGCATTAAAAAGCATGTGCCTTTCAAACCAGAATTCATAAAAGGTTTGAATGACTTCCCTTGCAAATCACCTTGCAATCCCATTTCAGCTTAAAAGCCAGCAGAAATTAATATTTAGCAGCTGACAATAAGTTGATTGTTAAAAAACAGAATACTTCCAAACTTGGGAAAGAATATAAAAAAAGGCTAAAATCAGTCCTACCGTAAATTTGCCTTTTCTACTGATCTTTGGTTTTATTTCTGACAAGTATCGATTTTCTAGATCTCATCTGTGAGTCACTTAATTACTCCTCAGAGAAAAGGAAAATACATTATGATTTTTGTGGTGAAAAGACAACCACCTATGATGGCTAACATTGGCTCCTGCAGTGGGATGAAGAGATTATGGTCTCAGGGTCAGGTTCATCTGGATCTCTTAGGACTTGCAATTCACTGATTGAGAACATTTAAAATGGAAATAGATTCTTTTCTATATATGATATGGTGAAGGTGTTCATGAATCTACTGGGGAAGGCTGTCCACTCTGAGTCAGAGCACATTGGTCAGCCCTTTCTCATGGGTTGCTGAAATGAAATGCGTTCAGATAGCTATTAAAATCCTTCATGGTTTTCCCATCATAGTCCAACTAGGCAGGTATAGCTGTTAATACCTGAGCTCCAGCAGCAGGATTCCACACGTTACTGCACAATCTCCATTCATCTCCTGATTTTTGTTGTTATAGGTGTCTTGATGCCATCTATTCTTTTTGTTATGAAAAACTGAGATTTAGTTCACTTCTTGTAAAAAAACCCCATAACTTCATAATGTCTTTTTTTTTCTACCTAATACATAAATTATAAGAAGGAAGAGCTTGCAAAAAATTTCTTCCCTGTTGTTTGGAAATTCTGGGGGAATACAGGTTGTGGTGCTATTTTTGATATTATTACTCAGTTACCTTGCAGAAAAGTTCATGTAAAGGATCGCCCTCCTAGTACCAATATGCTAAAAGAATACTTCATTTACTGCAGCCAGGAGATTCTTCTTAGGCAATTAATTGTCTGACTCAGTCCTATAAGCTCCTGTAATGACTTTACGGCCTGACAGTGATTCATAGCCTATTGACTTTCCTTTGGTTATACGACTATTACTTTCCTGATAGCAGAAGGTAGCATGCCATGATTAAATCAATCTCTTTGTCTTTATGAGGCTCTATTGACTAGCTGATCTTTTAAAGACTGATGCAAGGGCGAGTGATGCCATGGGGAAGTTGGAGTAGTCCTTATCTCAGATGCTGCTCCTGCAACAAGCTGAGCACAAGGTGGATGTTACACAACTTGAGGCTCAATTCCAGAGTAGTCCTCACAGTCAGTGTGATGAAGTAATAATTATATATGTTCCTATTGGGTATTTATCATAACACAGCACTGGCAATTTTGCCTGTTCAGAAAACCTCAGAACTGGGTTCCTGTGGGAATTATTGCTTTATTAATTACACCATCTATTGTTCATATTTTATTCAGGCAGATAGCCCCATCCTCTTAACTGAGTTCGTTGAGATGAATCATGGTGTCTCTGGTTTGGGCATCTGTAAATCGGTCAGAACCACAGAGTTGTTTCTAGCCTGTGGATAATGGGCATGCTAGAGCTCTAATTTTCTTAGAAATATTTAATAGACAAACACTTTCACACAAGACCAATGTACTTACCAGGATGAAATTTGTACAATTTATTAGTGGTAGGAGCTACTGAACTAAAACGTTTAAAACCATGTTGGACTTTGGAGGAAATTAATCATGAGGCAATGAAGATATCTACTGGCCAGAGCCTCGGCATGCTTGGGAGGTGCAGTGAAACCCAAGCTGCATTGCTATTACGTGCGTTTGGGCTGAATGACAGAAAAGACAAATTTAGTGACCCTGCCTCTGCTGCGCTTAGACCCCACATATTGTAATTTTTATAACACATATTCACTATAACACTTTAACTAAGAGAGTTTGTGTATTAAATGATGTTAGATTACAATATTTAATGGCTTATAGGATATAGCTAGTACCCGGGAGGCTAATTTGTTTGCATTAGTTGGACGGGTCAACTGCTTCAAACATGCAGATTATAGAACTACTGGTAGATTGCATTACACAATTTAAATAAATAGTAGCAATTTGTCAATGTCATCTTAGCTTCAACATTTTCCTTTTAAACCCCAGGAAATAGTAGTTCCAATTAAATTGACCTTTTCTTTTCTGCATCTTCATGTTATTAGTAGATAATGCTTAGTCTTTTAGCAAGTAAAAAAAGAAAAAAGAAAAGGAAAAGAAATAAAAATACTTCCAAAGCAATGATGCACTTGCAGTAAACTTTCCAGACAAAATTACCTTCTTTATAAACAAATGAATCAAATCTATCCACCCAGTAAATGTTACAAGTTATATATATATATATGTATATGTTGGTAATAGATTAAGACACATGAATTTCTGTGTCTCGGTGATTAGGTCTTTGCTTTCAGGGGACAGCTGTAGGTTCCTGTCATTTTAAGGTTGCAGAATTCATTCTTGGAGACAAAGCTGGAAAAAGTACTTAGTGTCTGAATTGCCAGACGTGGAACAGTGAGCAAATCCTAAATGTCCAGTGTACTAACTTACTGTTGGCAATGGGCTGTAGATATCTGGTTATTTTGTCTTGTAACTGAAATGCATTTCAAAATTTGGATCCAAGAGTCTCACAGTAAAATGAAAATGGTGAAGTATCTAAATGGCTGTGTAACACGAAGAGCTAAGCTGTGAGCATCAAACGCGAGTTAACGCCATGCACTGCGTGTTTTCCATGTCTTTGTGTGTGAAACAGCGTCTCAGGTGTTGGCTGCGTCAGAAATGGATTTTGTAAGAGATTCAGTAATGCTGATAGTTCTAAACAGCTCGTGGTGCTGAGGCAAAATTTGGCCAGAGGAAAATGCCTGGAGCCTTCCCAGTGCCTGAAGGAAAGCACTGGGTCATGAACCCATATGTTACTGCATCCTGGTGACCTTCAGCTGTGAAAAAGAAGAGTTGTGCACTTTATGGCACCTCAGAACTTCAGTTTTTTTCTGGAATGAGTTAGGTTATTTTTAGTTGTTAAGGCTGGAAAGCATTTTTGAGCTACTTTTGGATTCTCATCTCTTTTTTTTTCTTGCACAAGCAGTTTGTGACTAAAACATGAACAAACAAAATATGGAATTGTGGAAAGTGTAAGGTTTTTTTTTTTCTTTTTCTTCTTTTTTCTCTTAAGGGGGATTTCCAGTTGTCTGATAGCATCCTAAAATAAACAAACAAAAAGCAGCCACGCTGTTTTTTTCACCCATTCTCAGTGCTGTGAGCAGAATGACAATGGCAGCCTCATGAGAAAATCCTGAGTCAAATTGATATCAATCATCATTTGGTTTTACTCACTTGCTTTGTTGGAAAATAACCTGTTTTCCTGTACTTCCCTTCTGGGCAGTTAAGCATATCTCACAAACTGCATCAGTTAGCTCTAATAATCTTGGAGTTTGGATGGATAGGATTCCTTCCATTTCTCATACCATACAACAGTAGATTCTACAATCACAAATGAGTCGATTTCTTATGCTCCCCATTCCCTCATCTTCTGCTTGTGTGATACACTTTTTTTCATAGTGTCAGAAGCACCTGGCAAAGTTCCTTTCACATCACCAGCATTTCGAAGGCTATAATGTCATTGAAGATGTAGGCTTACCTACTAATTAAAAGGACTTTTTGTCTTCTGTGTAGAATTAGCACTTTCCAAGGCTGAATGGTGCACACAGAGAGAGCAAGAGTATTTAAAGTTTCTCTTTATTTAGTATTCAGTGTATATCATTTAGCAGCTACCATTTGAAAAGAAGCCAGAAAACAATTTTAACAATATCACATGTGAGAAAATGATACGAAGGTTTGGAGAGAGGGAGAATTCTGTAATTTCTGTGATCTAAAACTGAACAAAGGACGTGACCCAGCATACCAAATACAGGAAAAACAGATTCCTGTTACTTTCGTTTCTGACCCCTCATAAGCGGGCGGGTAGGCATATAGCTAACCTCACTGAAATACATCGCTGAGCTGAGTAGCTGATCCTCAGCACCACTCCCATTCAGGAAAACCCAGCAGGTGGGTGCAAGGCTCACCTTCCCCTTTCCACTTTTGGGTTAAAGGATTCCACGTTTGGTTAATCTTCTGCACAAGGTGTCAGTGTAAGAACTGCCTGGTGTGTTCCCATGACGTGGGGGTGTCCAAAGAGACACTGGTTTTGCTGGGGGGGAAAAGGTGGGGAGAAGCAAAGCATAACCATGTCTGGATTTTTTTAGATGCGAGTCAAGGCAAATACAGCCTTTAATATGAAATTTCAAAAGACCTGTGTGCAAATACTCTGTAACTATTAGGAGAAATTTTGCTTGCACATTTTTAATGTAATACTTAATGAAGTTGATACTGTGCCTCTTGTTACCACCTTCACATAACGTTTCATCATCTACAACCCTTTTATTTGGATTCAAATATAAAAATTGACTTTATTTGTTGTTTGCTTTCGCTGTTTTTCTGGATTTCACATTTTCTCCATTTTGATCAGCAAACACTTTCCCATTTCTGGCAGTTCAGTAGTCACATTGTTCTTCCCAAAGGACAAGGAGGGCAGTAACTTTTAGGAGGTCAATCCTGGCTGCTTCTGAGTATTGCTGGTCTTTGCAATCTCCATATAAGTATTCAAGGAGTGAAGGCAAAGTGTGCCTCGATGAAAAAACCACTACACACCCCTCTTAAAAAAAAAGTCAGCATTCTTCAGATGAAAGGTCTCTTCATTCCTGTTGTTATCTGAAAAAATTCAGCCAAGAGCTTGAATACATACCCGACAGATAATCGATGCTGTATCCCTTAAGTGGTTGCTGTGGCTGGTGGGTATCAATAGCAGACTTTTAGGGCTGACACTTCCTTCATTTGCATCTGCAGTGTATGGCCCTCATCCATTCCTAGGTCCAGCACACTTTGCATTGGTGCAGGCTCTGTTGACAGCAATAGGGACAGATTTGAACTGCAGTGCAACTGTTAGCAGAGAATCAGGTCCTGTGTGTACCACAGCAGTTTCATGCCACTCTGCTGCTGTCACTATTCATTGCCAAAGAACTATATCCTGTTATTACGAGCTGATAACAAAACAAGAGAGATGCGTACTACGGAACAAAATAATTCAGCTCCAATTAACTATTAACTATCAATTAACTATCCAATTATTCTATTTGCTGTTCTCTAAGAACAGTGTTAGGATAATTCTATAAATCCCATTGTTGCAGGTTATCTGCAATGTGATCTCCCTTATTAATCATACACAACTGAGACTAGAGCAGAACTGTAACTGAAATGAAATAGCAAATGCACAACAGTTGACAAATTAAGTAAATGAGCATTAATGATTCATTTTCCTCAACTGAATCCATACTCTATTCTGCAGCACTTGCATGAAGAAATTCTCTTATTTTCCCCATTTCCACATTTCTGCATGACCAGTCAAAATAACATGCCATCATGTTAATGTATTGTTCAGGCTGAATCCACGTAGACTACGAATCACAGAATCATAGCATCATTAAGGTTGGAAAAGAGCTCTAAGACCATCTCGTTCAACCGTTCACCTACCACCAATATTGCCCACTAAACCATGTCCTTAAGTAACACATCTGGCCATTCTGATTGGAGTGCAGGTGGAGGAAATACCTTTAATCTCAGCCCCAGGTGTCCCACATGTACATGAGTGTGAGCTCCAACCAGCCATGTGCTCACAGAACCCACACAGAGACCAGGCTGTGTAAGGAGATCGGTGGCCCTCACACCTTAGGTATGGGGATCAGCCTCAAAGAGTCTCAAAAATCACAGGCTTAATTCACGCTTTTTTTCACATTAATAGTCATTGCCAAGTCTTGATTTTGAATTTGGTGCCGTGGGGCTTTGTTACTCTGTATTAAGCTGCACTGTAGGGATTTTTTTATTCTTACTTAATGTTTATATTGATTTTTGAAGAGTGCATTTAAAGGAATTACTCCTCATCAACCATGCTGATATAAAAGCATAGTTACTATAATAATGGCCTTTGAATACTGTCCATTAAACTTTGACATTTAAAGTGTTTACTGTGAATACATATTAAGTTTCTCATTAAAGGCAAGGTCTGGCTTTCTTGATGTGACTCTTAGATTAAATCAGCCTAATCCAAAATAAATACAAAGACGAAGAATTCATAACAAGCTGTCTCGTAGATTCTCTGTGTGTAAAACAGCAACTGCTATTGTGGCAGAAAGGTTTCATTTTAGTGTCTCCTCTTTGGCCCTCAAGGAAAAAAAAATCTTTTCGTTGTGTACAAAACCTTTTGCACTTTGACATAAGTCCTTCCAGCAGAATCCCTTTTTTTTATTGAAACAAACTTAAACCATATTCCATTTCACAAAAGCGAAATGTGCTGAACATGTGCTTTTTAAAATAGAAGCATGTGCATCAACGACTCTACAAGAAGATACTTTCTGAGTGTGTCTCCTGGGAAGGTCCATTACCCAACAACCAGCAAGCACAGGAAAGGGGTGCAACAGTGTTAGATCAAGCTTTACTAGGCTGGATGGCCAAGGCTGTGGAATAAGTGATATTTAATATGTGCACTTTGAGGCTCCTGTTGAGTGCCCTGTTTGGTAACCCGGATCAGGATGCTTGTTTAGTGGATAAAAGTGTAACTTTAGAAATTGGCAGGAACTTTCTGTGCTTGGCCACCTGTATTCTCAGCCAGATATGGTGTAAGGAGACTCAGACAAGCACACTTTTCAAAGTTTGTTCTGTTTCACTTCCTTACAACCACCAGGTTCAAAAGAACCATTTATTTAAAAAAAAATCCTCGCTCAGTTCAAAGATGCATTTATAATGCTCACTGGTCTTTATGATCAAGCTCATACTTTGTCTTCCCGTTACTAAAATAATAATTTTATCCTGCCCTTTTTTCCCTATCCCATCTGTTTTATTATAAAAACAGAAATCTAACGAAGATCTTAGGCATTGTGTTTTCCAGGCAGTGTGATGCTCTAAGTAATATAAAAGGACAATTTTTTTTGGTGGAGTTTTAGCTATCAATAATAATAATAATTGTATCAAAAATAATGTGATCTCCCAGGAAGCCTGCATAGTCAATCAGCATAAAGTATGAGCACTTCAGGGACACAAAGACACTGAGCCTGATGAAAGAGATTGGACTGAGAATTTTGACCTAAGAATATAATAATGTCTTCCAAGATCTCATTATGCCCATGCCCATTCAAAACCATCTGGGGCCCAGAATAATAAAGGGAATGGTGTGAATTTACGAACCCATAGATCTAGCGATGCCCCTTGGATATTGTGTTGGATTACTAGATTTACTGCTAATCCAAACACTGTGGGCAAAATGACGTTTTTACATCTGCACTGCGCATCTCTGAGAACTGGAGGGAGTTAAATGCTTGAAGGCTTGACAGCAGCAGTCCCTTGTTCCAAGCACCTCTCCAAAGCACCTTTCTGTGCTGTGTGTCCCACACGGTGCTGGTGGCATCCGAAAGCAGTGAGGGGCAGAAGTTTGTAAGCAGAAGACCATCTCTAATAGGTGGGAGTGAAGCTGGTGGGTGCAGAAAGATGCAATTGCAATAGAGATGATTGATCTGCATTCCTCAGGTGCAGACCCCAAGAATCTCTCCATTTAATTGGAGGTGTCTTCAGCTAAATAAAATAGTCAGATGCAAATCCTTCTCCTAAGGGGCAGCCATGTGGACTCGTGACCTTTCTTTGAATGGTTTGGAGCACAGAAATCAATGGTTACACTAAATCCATAATTATATTCTTTTCATCTGTGGCAAGGTACTGATAACATGACAGATGTGAGACCTTGAAAGCATGGAAACTTCAAAGCCCACTGAGATGTGTTAGACACTATTGACATGTGGAGCAGTAGGAAAATAAAAATAAAAAACAAAACTGCTCTATCAATGCTGGAGGTGATCTCTCTCCTTCATACACACGCACGTGTGTGTGCACATGTTCATGAGCACAGCTGGGGCACCAGAATCCTTAGGGAAGAGGAGAGGGGATAGCTGCTGCAAATGGAGGAGATTCAGCCAGCCAGCAGAATGAGATCAACTGCCATCTTGGAGTGGGTCAGAAGGCTCCTCAAACAAAGAAGTGGCTGGGTTGGGAGATATGACTGGGGATGGTGCGTGGAGTTGGGAATGCTGAATGTGTCCAGGCATCACCCTGCTGCTGCTGAGTAATAGGACTGAGCTGGTGTCTTCTTGAGATGCTTCTCTAAAGCAAATTTGCTGTCAAAAATGTAGATCTGCCCATCACATTTATATTTGCATAGGAAGAAACCCAGGGGCATTATGAAGAGAATGATTTGCAGTGGTCTACAGGGGAAGTGCAGGGTTAAACCTCAGTGCCAGGGCACGGAGATGCAGATTCCCACCTGGGAATGGTCATGTTTGGTGTATAAGGTGTCAATAATCACATAGCTGCGATAGATTGATTTTTTCCATTTTATTCCACTTTTTTAAAGCACAAAGAAGCTAAAGCAGTTCTGGTGTTTTTAAGTACCACATGGGAGGGCAGGAGGATGGTCAGTAACATATGAGACAAGAAATACTTGGAGGCAGAGCATCTTGCACTAGACCAATGGCATTAGAAAACCAGATGCTTAGGTGTATACAAGACCTTCCCATCTTTCTGACATGTTGTACTGTGGCTTCTAGCATCACCCCTCTGTCAGCACTGCCATAAGCACATCTTTAGTTTCAGGAATTGGCGTGCTGCATTCCGACAGGTGGTGTAATTTTTGTACAAGTATATGAAGTGAGATATGTTGGCTAGGGAGACTGTGTTATTTGCAGACGAAAACAAGAAAAGGATTACATGGGTCATTTCAAAAAACCTCATACCATCTTTTCTGTTGCTCTCTATGGCTTGGGTTACATATGAGCAGAAAGATGTATGTGAAGTGGTTGGGGAATTTAAGAGTGAATGAATCTGTCAGTCGAAAAGATGGGCTGCAGCAAGTGCATGGGTCCAGGCACCCCACAACTGATAGGAAACTTAAGTTATCATGGTTAGAAATCTGCAAAAAGAAGTCGTGTTTTTTAATTCCAGTATAGTGCTTTGCAGTCTTTGCAGGTGGAAAGCAAATCCTTTAACAAGGAAAAGTGGGAATGATGTTCCCAATATTTCTTTGGTATTTGAAGCTGTAAATGTAAATGCCCATTTTACTGTTCATCATATTGGAATAACTGAGGGACACAACTTCAGAATTTTCAGTTATTGTAATATTAGCAAATAATAAAACTATTCAATATTTTCTATTAATAATTAGTTATTGAAAGTTTTTGTGCAAATTGGGAGTTCGGGGAGTACTGTTAGAAATGAGTTTGCTTGAACTGATTTGTCAAAAGCCCAAAGAAAACACAATTATTTCTTTGTTCTTGGATTATGTCTTACATGGTTACTCATAAATGATGGATCAGGAACTGATGGCATAAAGCACGCAGATAAAGTAAATGAAGATTGATGGCAGTTACAATTAATATAAGGAACTTCACTGGTATGTCATTCTATCTCATGTGCAACTTATTGACATTATTAACAGGGAAATGTAAGTTGTAAGAGATCACAGGTTTTTTGTTTGTTCTTTAAGATTTGGGAACAGATTGCCAAGCATTTCTCATCTGGCCACCAAAGTCAGTCATACACTAGCAGAAATTTGGAGTTACACAGGCAGAACCAGTTCCTTATACGCAGCTACTTGGTTGTCCAAGCCAGATGAATTGTGTAAGATGTTCACCAGTTGCACATATGTTGTAGAGCCATTTTATCACTTGTGAAAGCTTTGGTGGAAGGAGTATCAGAGCCACTCCTCAAAATATTCAGATCGTACCTTTTCTGACTAACACAGGGAGCACCAAGATGAACAAACTAGTTATACATGCATGGAAAGTAGCAAGCTGAAAGTAATTGTGTATTCAGTTTTAATGGAGCTGAATCTCCTGCTGAGATTTCAATATCTGACAGCATTGCTTTCATTGCCCCAAATGCCCAACCTTTTTCTAATGTTTGACCTTGGGTATGATTATATTTCTCTATGTATCTCAAACGATGCAAAATCTTTTGCCTGTATCAGTCATCTCTCCCTGACAGTCCTGTTCCAGCTCCTGGCAAAAGAGAACAAGTCTGATGGCAGTAAGAATAGCTAAAATGAGCTTTGATAGATGTTTCTCCCCTTTCAATAAATACATAAAGCCTCTCTATAATGTTATTTTGTTAACTGATAGACAACAAAAGAGGCATTCACTTTTAAGTCCATTGCATGCCAGTATGTTCTCATTGCCTTACTTAGCGTACATAAGTAATGTGACCTCCAGAATAAAGGACAGCACTGACAGTTATTTATTTTATTTGGTTCCCACCTGCTAAATGAGAACGTGCAGGTGTGTGAAACATTGCAAGAGGCTTTACCATGGCTCTTTTGCCCCCATATATTGACCCATAACCCCATTTCTGCTCGTTTTTGGCGGCTTTGGTGAGCACTATGGAGGGGTTCTTCCAACACTGGATGGATGAGGAAAAAGGGACAATTTTTAAGTGCAACCCAAACAGGCTGTCGAAGTGTGATTAATATTCCCATTTTGGTAACAAGAGTGTATCCCTAAAGAGGAAACATTTGATAGTGACCTCTTTTTGCAGGGCTCTGTAAGCTGGGTGCTTTATTTTAATTGTACACCATTAAGGTATTTATCTTAATTTAAAAAAATAATATTTCCCGTGTTGTTTGCAATTGCCCACTAGAAATGAAATCCCTTTCCTGATTGAGTATCCCTTACAATCCTGCACTGGTTGTTATTGGAGGTTGCCTCGGGAATACCAAGTTACTGGGGCTCAGGCAGAATTACTGGGGCAGAATTACTAAGGGGAGTTCGAACAGCAGTTGAAAACACAGATAAAGAAATACATAGGCCATGCAAACAAGAGTAAGCGGAGATAAAAAGAGATGTGCTTACTAGAGTGGTGGAAAAAACCCGTCCACAAAGAAGCCACTTGGTTTGATTAGAGGGCTCGTTATGGATGCAGAGCACTGAGCAAGTTCACTGGAGTTTGAAATCCCCAGGGCAGTTTTGGGTTTCTTTCTGCGAACTCCAGAAAGTGATTTAATAATTCATTTGAAACTGTGCAAAACTTTGTTGATTTGTTTTACTCCCTGCTCGAGCGGATCTGCTGTTTTGCTCAGAGATTTTAACCCAGTGTTGAGGAAGTTGAGATCTGAAGCCCCAGACTGAACCCAAGGTGTCGGGATGAACGTGGCAATCCAGATTGGCTGAATTTGCAAAGAGAAGAGGACACATGGAGACTTTGTTAGACTCGTTTCTGGTCTGCCTTAATGCCAAATCTGCTCCTACTCTGAGTGGGGCAAAGCCAGATTGGAGCAGATACTTTCGTATTCTGCTCAAGAGTACTGGCTGTAATATCAGCACATTAATATGTGCCAGCAGTACAGGAAAAATGAGCAGCTTAAACTTAAGCAAAGTGTTAGCAGTGGAACAGACACAGTGGGAAGGTGATAACTCTGACCTCGTCGTTAAGTCTAAATACAGCGTAAGAGCAAAGCAGGGGACAGTGTAAACAGGTAAAGGGGATCTGACTTTCTCTTAACGATTTTGCTTGGACTGTAGTGGTAAGAGATTTATTAATCAGAATAAAAAAGAAGGGTTTTGTGAAGAATTCATTATTTTATCATTTTACCCAACATTTTCCTGCTTTCACATGTAACGTTTTTTTCCTGATAAATTTATTTCTTGCTTGCAAATATTAGACTGTTTTAGTGGTCATCGTTGCTTCTGTTTTAATATCAACTATCTATTTCTGAGCAGCTTTTTCTGTGGCATGTAATCTTAATAATTTGTGGAAATTATGACATTTCCAAAGAAATCAAAACAATCCTTATTGGCTGCTTACTGCATTCTGCTGGCTGCCTCCGTCGTGGTGAAGTCCTCCACCTCATGGCAGTGCATTAAAACTGTTCACCTACTGATCTGTAAGGCAGCACGAGCATCCACAACATGCCAAATTCTTCTGCTTGAAGCACGGTTTTAGGTGGTTTTCTTCAGCTTTCCTTCTGTCCAATCTATAAACCTGGCTTTTGTTAAGCAGGCAAAAGTTATATGATTTTCTGCAAAAAAAAATGTTAAGAAAAAATTCCTTCTATAACTTCATCTTGGATATGATGTTTGAAATACAAGTCTTTCACAAAGATAATGGGGTTTGTTTCAGTGAGGAAAAATGTGCATATAGGTGATATCTCAGATAAAGACACTGCTATACTCAATCTATGAGTAGCTGTCCAAAAATGAAACACCCATGGCCATTTTTCAGTCATATGCATGTGCATTTCTTGTGAAAAATGAAGTTCCTATGCAGAAAGCCAGAACAACACGTAAAAGAGATCCAAATTATTTTAGATTAACAAGGTTTCCTGCCTGGAAGTCACTTTGTCTTCATCCCATTAGCTAGATCCAACAAAACAAATGAGTTAATGCATTAGGCTTAAACACAAATTCTTGCTGCGTGAATGCAAGGAAAAATCCTCTCTTAAGAATCGTGCAGCTATCTAATTTATGTAGTGTAGCTAGGATTAGTATTCATCTTTGAGTTTATATCAAGGGAGTGCAAACTCTGTTTCCTTGCAGTATTGTTGAGCTCATAGCTGCTATTCTCAGATGTGAATGGTGCAAAGTTGGGATGAATCAGCTCAGACTTGGAGCCCTTAGATTCTCTGCTCTACAATTTGGTGGCTCTTATCCTTTTAACAAATAAATTTCTTAGGTTCTATTTTTGGAAAAAGATCGTGTGAATGGGATATTTTTGCCATGGGCTAATAGGTAGGAAACTCTGCAGTGTGAAAGCGTCTGGGTTCCTTGAGGACCACCTCTCACCAGAGGAACATATGTGAATGAAATCAAAAAATGCACTTACGTGCCTTTGTCTGTTTTAACTCTTTTGCTGCTGTCTGTGGGGAAGTTTATTTTTCTCAAATGTTATTTCATGTTATGCGTGTAGAAAGTCAGGAGTGATGTAATTTTTTTTCTCAACTATGCAGAAGCATGTGTTTTAGTTCTTGCCCTGTGGCTGTTCAGGAGTTATTGCAAACATGCCATTTCCAGATTGATCAGTTTGTATAAACGTGGCTAATGCTCACAGTGGAGTAAGGGGAATTAAGCAAGCATTACCAAAACGTTTCAAGGCATTTCTACCCTTAGTATATTTACTATAGAAAATGGATTTAGATTCAAAGTCATTTTGGGAACCAGCAGGATGTGCCTTTGAACACATTTGTTGTTCTCTACGTATGTCCAGCCAGATACTATGATTGTGTACAGTACAGTAAGTCAGCTTTTACAGAAGCTGAAGATGACTGAATTTTCTTACCATGAGCAGAGAAACCATGAGCTTAACCAGAGTGCCAGTATCTTCACTGGAAACCTAGTGGCTTTTCTGGTTATACTTCAGTACATTATCTAAGCCAAACAGCTAAGAGAATAGATTTGCACATAATCTGTATTACTTTGGTGTTCATTATCTTGTTACTTAAAAATTGTCCATGAAAAGTGAGCACATTCCTAGAGACATGACTAAAGTACTCTTAATAGAAAATATATGGAAACAAAATGTTACTCAAATCAAACAAAATATACAATTGCAACTTGCTCTGTTGTGTTCAGCTCCAGTAGGCACACTGAATTGTCTTTTTTCCAAATGGATAATTTATTTAATTAACCAAGATGCAATGAATTTTAAATTGTATATTAAATTGGAAAAATTAGGTAGTTAGGAAAAAATACGATGTGTTTTGCATGCTTAATCATTGTTGGGAATTTTTAATTGTGTAATTAAAAATTGCAGATGACAATTTGCCCTAATACAAATTTTTGCCCCCCAAAATATTTTCCTTGCTAATGTTAACCTGATCGGTCTGAATAATTTCTGATTACTTTTTAAAATTCTAATTAAAGTGCCATTTAAAAAAATCACTTCTTGCTCAGGCATAACTTTTCAGAAAAGCTAATGAAGATTTTCCTTTTTGATCGCTGTTTTCTTTCGTGATCATACTGCATGAGTATCACACCATGTGCTTATGCTAAGAATCCAAGTATGCTTAATGTATATTCAACCTTGCACATATAGAACGGAGTCAGCGTGTACCGAGTTCATTCCTCCAGAAATTTTCACACAAACTTTATCCTGAACTTTCTACTGGGGATTGTGCTTCATTGCAGTGCACACTGCTTGATCCTGTTTATCTGCATAGCTTAAATGCAACCCTGAGGGATATAAACACAGTGACAGTTTTTAAACATACTTTCTGATAATCAGCACCAACTATTACTTGAGCCTATCCAATAACATAACACTGGCAGACGGAATTCAATGACCCTCAATAACAACAGATACAATCTCATTGTACAAAATTATATTATGACATGATTGTGTTGTCTTGAGTTATGACTTTAGGTTGTCTGCAATATGGCATGCTTTTTCTTTTGGAAAAAATAAGTGATACTTATTGACACTGAGATAATGCAGGGTCCAAGTTGTGCAGCCCAAGTTTCTGTAATGAATGAAAAACAAACAAAAGAGTAAAAAAGATGTGTGCATTCAACAAATAAATACTAATCTTCCACTGGAAATTGTTTAGTTCACAAGAAAATTTCTTTGAGAGGACATCTCACATTTCTTTGGCAGCTCACGTTGATGTCTGTGGCTCCACGTAGTTCAGTCTCCAGTGCAGGACTGTGGCAAAGCAGGTTGGCACCCAGAGCTCTGCAGGAAGCAGCAATGCAGGGGCTGCGGGGCAACGCATCTGCCTATGTGGGATTCAGCAAACAGAGCTCGGATGGCATCCAGATAAACATCTGATAGTCAAAAGCGCCTAACTGACTTAGGAACGTAAGATTCCCCTTGATTTTGGAGAAGTCCAAACTCAGAGTTAACAAGGATGCTAACAGTTCCTGTCCAAGAAATGTTTCCAACTTCTGTCTCCTCTTCTCTTGCTCTGTGCTCCCAGCTCCAGAGAATGTGGAGCACGGCACATTCTGCACACTGTAGGATGTTGATGGAGTACAGTTGCTGAAAGGTAGGGTATAGCACAAAGGGCATCTACCTTTCATGTGGCCCACCATCATGAGCCTTTATTTGATCTCCAGATAACGTGCAAATCAGTGGGGTAAGGAGTAGAGGGACTTGCAGAGTCTGTGCTCTTCATGTCCCCAAGTAAATCCGTGGGCACTGGGCTCACTGACCATTTGCTTCCCTTGCTGCACAGAGGTCGATGAGACTATGAAAATGAGATTGGATTGAAGGAAATAGAAAAGTACTTTCAGATCCATATTTCTTTAGATTCATGGTAAATCTCATCTGAAGACCACAGATTGTTGGCACAGATTTCTGGACAGAGATATGATCCTGGGTTCCTACCCCCCAATAAAGTCACAAAGCCTGAATACAATAAAATACCATTTTCTGCATCTTTTGAAAAGTGATTTTGGTAAATAGTGAGAAATTTCCAAGCAGCCTGTGTGAGGGAAAATAACCACTGAATAATGTCTCCTAGGTTAATACTCTTTCACTTTTCATTTGAGAGGAATAAATATTTTTTTCAAAAAAGCCAACATTGCTGAACATTGAGATTCCCAGTGCGTTCAGATTTTGAGGGTTTTGGTTGTGTTTGCCTGTATCATGCAGTATAGCCTGTGATTGTAGAAAATTTCATTATTACAAGCAGGTTAGAAACACAGAGCTTGTTTATGAATAAATAATTTGGTATCTGTTCTGCAAGGTAGCAAGGACACTTAGGACATTTTACATCTCTAAGGATACAGTAAGCAGGAGGTATTTGTGGCCGGGGAACAAATGTACAAGCAGGTAAATACAGGAAGAAAAGAGACCTAGTTGGATATATATAAGCGTAATTGAGACAGATAGGGGAAACATAGATCTTATATGCATTCACAGGTTAAAATTTAGTCTTTCACAATTGCATTGCTGGCATGGAAGCACGGGACTTGATGTAGTGGTACAAGGCAGGACTCCCACACAAAGTCAGCTCTCTGCTGCTGCCCCGTTACCAAGAGGCATCATGGGACCCGAGGTGCCACCTCCACCTCTGCCGTGCTGGGAACACCCCACCACCACAGCCAGAAAAGCTTTTCTGAAGGCCTCCCCAGCGCTGAGCTCATGTAGCTGTGTGCACGTGTTTACACTGCCCGCACGGTTTGCGATGCGGCCCCAGCCACTGTGCTCCTGCATAAACAGTCTCTGTCCCTCTGAAGTCTCCCTCATCTCCTGCAGCAGTGCCAGGGGTCAGGCACACAAAGGTGCTGTCCCCTGATTGCAGCAAACACCGCCATGTGTTGTATGTTTGATGAATTAAAAGGATGCTGCCAACTTAATTACACTGTAACCCTTCAATAAAGGAAGGGCAGAGCTGATTAACTAGTGAATAATTGGGGGCTGATTGATGGCTTTCTCCCTCACTGCTAAAGGCTGTATATATAATTATTTTGCCTGTGGGCCTAATTTTGCCACTGTTAGCTTCCACTTTTGTCATCAGCTGTAATTTATGGATGGGGCCTGAAGCCTTAAAAAAGGCTGGAAAATGAAATAGCCCCAAATCCCCAGATATGTCACCTGGAAATGGCCAGCAGGCAGCCTTTAACGTCAACATTTGCAGCCATTTAGCAGCATTAACACCTCATGCTTAGCCGGAAAATAATATTATCATTTGTCAACAACTATCATAATATAGATTTTTTTCCTGACATGTAATAATGTTACATCACTCATGCCAATGATTTAATATATGTTTTAAATGCAAGATCAATTTGTTGTAACTGAATAGAAAATTCTTCTAGTAATGCACATTTTAAAAACAGAGCAAGAGGTGGGAGAAGAGCCACGTCCCTTCAGCATTGCCAGCTCACTCGTGGGCTCAGCTAGTACATCTCTAAGGAACCCCCAAAATCAATGCAAACTGCAGCAATTTGGGAAACTTGGATGAAGACTCTTTTTCTCCTTTTTCCTTTGAGATTCAGTAACAGTTCCAGAGAAAATATAGTTAATAAAGCCATGAACTTCTCTCCACCACACTTAAAAAACACTGTGGGACAAGTTTCCATCAGCAGAGCTGTGTATGAGCCCCGGACATGGATCTGGCCCCTTGTATTTTGAACTGAAATAAGATCTCTCATTTTTTCACAGACAAAAGGTAATCACTAATGCAGCAGTGATAGTAGAAATGAATCTGTTTAGAAGGATAGAACTGCTCCAGAGGCAAAGAGGAGAGGTGCCCCCAAAGAACCTATCTGGGGAAACGCAGCGCCGACAGCCGTCTGCAAACAGATCGCCTGCCTCGGATTCCACACACATTATTTTCAATAAAGTAATAACAACTTAGATTCCCATTTTTTCGTAACCCACATTTAAACATTGCAGAGAGAAGGCTGGTAATTTATAAGCCAAGATATACAAATCCTCTCTCTCCAATTTCCTTTGTTGTTTTGTCCTCGCAGAGCGCTCCCTTGCCTATGAATCACATAAAGATTTGAAGAACCTTTCAGTCAAAGCTCAGTAGTGTGCCAGTGGGCACTGGCCGGGAAAAAAAAAAGATTGATATTTGCCCTCTCTTCTTATCTGCACTTGATTTATAAGTCAGAGTGAGTATGCAAGAGAAATAAAGGCAAAGACCTTGATGCCTCCCTGTGGAGAATATGCTCCATTTGGATTGAAGGCATGAAAGAGGAGAAATTAATGGTAAGCTGTTCATCTGTCACTACTGCCAGCCTGATGGTTTTGCAGAGAAGGAGAGGACTAGATGACATGCCCTCCAGTCAAGGGCACGACTGCCCGCTGTTCTCATATTATAAACACAGTGCTTTGGGTTTCCGAGGGATTTAAATTTAAATTATACTGTACTTTGGATAGGCAAATCTTTACACAAGTTTATTTTCTTGAAGTATTAACATGCAGGATTTTGCTGGCTTTATGTGGGAGAAAAATAAAAATTAAGTCCCTCTATTTGATAAAAATATGTAGCAGACTCTTAAAATGTATCCGTGATTTTAAAGCGGTGTGTTATAGTGTAATGAGATTTAAATTTATATATGCATTGAAGATTTAGGCACATGCATAAATAGATAAGCTTTAGTTATTCTACTTTCTGGCACATAGAAAAAGATTAAAAAGTTCAAAATGGAAGCTGAATGTTTTTTTCTATTAAAATGGCATAATACTGACACCGCTGCTATCGATGACAATATTAGGAACACATCTGGAGGATAAAAACTGACACAAAACTTTCACGTTGTGCTAAATGACAAGAAAAATGTACTCGTTGCTAAATGAAGCATTCCCAGCACTGAGCATTGCGTGTCCCCACGCTGCAGCTGTCTGTCGGAACGTCTCAGTGCAGCACCTGCACAAAGGACCTCCGGCTGCTCGTGTTCTCGAGGTGCTCCTGCACTGCATCCTGTGTCACAGATAGCACCGCTGCTAACAGGGGAATTTCTGAAGCCTTGCGCGGTTCAGATGAGAGCACAGAACTGGTTTTCACTGTGCACAACTTCAGGGCTGAGCTTTAGCGATGTTTCTGCAACCCTCATCACTTGCTATTCAAATCTCTCTTTGCTAAGACCAAGCAGTGGGATGGAAATATCTGTTTTTCAATTGGAAAGGAAAAAAGGAAAATGAAGTTTCTCCTTCACAGCAGTCAAATGACCATGGGTTTTGTAAACTAGGAGCACTTGAATGTTCTCTCCTGGAATGTTCTCTCCTGGGCTGAACTAAACACTAAGATGAGTGCACCAGAAGTGTCCACTGGCGTTTCTTGCTAATTCATATATTGCCAAGACAGACATGCTGTGTGATTGTCCATTCCTGCCATCGCTGCACATTCTGAGTGTGCAGAACTGAAGTGCAGACAGGCAGATAGGAAGGAATGGTTGGTCAAGTAGGCGATGGTCCTCCAAGATTTTCAGGACAGAAGATACATCCCTCTTTAACGCAATTGGTATTTCCAAAATAGAACGATAGAATCATTTGAGTTGGAAGGGACCCTTAAAGCTCATCTAGCCTAACTCCTCTGCGATGAACAGGGACATTGACAGCGCCATCAGGTGCTCAGAGACTGGTCCAGCCTGACCTTGGCTGTCTCAAGAGACAAGGCATCACCACCTCTCTGTGCCCGTGTCTCACAAATCTTCTGCCTTGATCCTTTGTCTTTCCTGCCCCTCACTGATGTTTCATGGGTCCTTTGCCTTCCTGAGCCCACCCACACCGTGCACAAGGGCTTTGACCCATGGCCAACCTTCTTCATCATCCATTGGGAACCCGCCCAGTGGCAACAGTCCTCTTTGCAGAATGATGGGAATCAAGGCACTCAGTACTACTTCAAATGAGTCAGCCAGCAGTAGTGGGCTGTGAGCTAGGCTGTGAACCATTCCATTCTCCTTCCAAAACTCACCAGCACACTCGCCTCCCCAGTACCCACAGTGATGGTTGCAGGCTCTGTGTTGTGGCAGATGTCCCACGCTCTGTGCTTGGCTCCCTGTTGGAGAGACTTCAACTAGTGGAGGTGATATTTTCTACACCAGCTGTGCTGAGCAGTTTTTTTTTAGAAGTTTTTTTTTGCTAAGATGATTTTTTCTATAAAGAGATTGAGGAAAAGTATGCTATTTCCCCAACTTCAAAATTCTGATCATTCTTTAGAGCAGCTCTGGTTCCTCCAGGCTTTGGAGCAGGTAGTTACTTCTGGGTTTGTTTTTTTTTTTTTTTTTTTTTTTGTTGTTGTTGTTCTTGTCAAAAAATCCTCCTGTGGCCTAGATTGTACGCATGTTGAAAATCTGTTTGCACTTGCTGGGCCCATCTGCGCAGAGCTGCTGCATCTCCTCGCCGTTGCACGCCGGCCATGCTGTGGATGCGGTGCCCATACAGAGTGGCTCTCCCAGCGCAGCAGCAGTGATGATGAGGAAGGAGGGTTTTTTTTTTCCCCTCTCAGCGTACCCCTTCTTGGTTCAGGCATAATATGGAGGGCATAGGAGGGAACATTAATTTCTGCTTGCTGAGTATTTGTGAAAACGCTGTCAAGTTAGCTGCCTCCTGTAGCAAGGGATGATGTGCAAAGGGTTTCTAGTGCTACAAATCATACTGTAAACTGAGGGACAAAGGAAGAAGCAGAAAGTCCAGAGAGCCTGGTTTTGGTGGTGAGCTGAATGCAGGCTGTGTGTTCCTACAGTCTAATGGCTTTACAGCTTGGCTAGTTAGTTCTTTGGGACATTGCATCCCTAAGACAGCAAAAGAATACAAATGTCGTAACATTAAGCACTAGAAAGTAAGAAAACGCTGATACAGTCCTATTTATGATAGGACAAGAGGTAAGGGCATAGGGAGGTATAGATTGGGTATTTGGAAAAAATTCTTCTATGAAAGAATGGTGAGGCACTGGCACAGACTGACCAGAGGGGTACCATCCCTGCAGGTGTTCAAGAACTGTCGGGATGTGGGCTGAGGGGTTAGTGGGCATGGTGAGCATGGGCTGATGGTCGCAGTAACTGATCTTAGAGGTCTTTTCCAACCTTAATAAGACCAGCAAAGCAAAACTATTAATTTATTTCCATGCACACTCTCATGCACTTGCAAGGCTCAGTTTGTCAGAAACACAGCGACACTGCAGAAGGGACCAGTGTACTGCACTGCAGTGAGGAATTGGTGTACTGCAGTGGGGAACACTCTCCAGATCCAAAGGGATTGGATTTGAATACAAAGCCAAAAATAAAAGCTGCTTTTATTCCCAATTCAACCTCAGATAGAAACTCCTAAATATCTTTTCCCGAGGTGGTCTGGGTATGAAAGCATTTTAATTTTGAGGAAAATATTTTTATTTCTCTGGAATGAGAAGTAGGATTTCACTGGAAATCCATTTTTTTCTATGATTACAGAAATAGTTTAGTAAGAAAATTTTAGTCTCTTTTGAGGACGTGGTCGGTTATTTTCTTTAGTCTCCCAGTTAACTCCTGAAGAACTCTCTCAGCTTCCTAAACTCTTACACATAGCTAATTGTGAAATGTGGGCTATTCTTACATACAGCTACTAGTGAAATGATGATTTGCTCATCACTGTGCTGTCATCTTCATCATCTCATTGTGTGACAGAAGTTGAGGCTTTTCTTCTGTTCTGTACGGCCACAAAGCTACCAATGGCCTTAGGCACTCAGCAGGTATAAGTCTAAATGGTGGCATTACACCCCAAAATTCAATTCTAAGTTTGATAATATAAGGAACCACCAGGACTTCCCTAATTATTTTAGTGCCTGTAGGTGACATCACTTAGCGTTCATTGGCTTATTTTAATATCATTTTTTTTCTGGGGACTTGATTAAAATTTAGGAAATAAATGCATTTTTTATTTTTATTTTATCTCTGAAATACGATTATAAATGACCTTTGATAAAAAGTTAACAGCGAATATGTCAGGAAGCAGCTCAGAAGGAAAAGATTAAAAGCAGACAGTCTAGAGAGGTGTTTAATTTCAATTTTCTTTGTGGAATAAGAAATCTGTAGATTTTAAAGCCATCAAGCCATAGTTACTTTTATCAGTAGGGCTCTTTTGTTTTGTTCTGCCACCTAATTCTTTTGATGACAATGAGTCCACAGTTTTCCAATGACTGATTTTGATTTGCATGTTATTGTCAGCCTTTTATATTTTATCATATCTCCACTTTGGTTTTTATGCAGATCCTCACATCAGAACGCGAGGGCAGCCTGAGCTAAACAGCTGGCTGGATTTGCATGAAAATGGACTGCCCTTTTTCATTTGTTTGTTCTTTGGAAATTACAGTAGGTGAATATCTGACTCAAATTTTCCAAACAAATAAAGATAAAACTTCACAGATATTAAACGGCGGAGCATTAAACTGTATCATTTTACATATAAAAAGAAAAGGATTAAATAGAATTAGTCTGTTGAGCTGACTGAGGAGAAACAATGTGAGTGGCTGTCTGCAAACTAAAGATACAACAGAACAGTGGTATGTCCGAGAGATTTTTTTTCTCAAAATATTTTCCTCTCTCATGTTTAAATGATAAATAATAACATAAGGGTTTGCCTTATGAATTTAAGATATTTTTGGTAGGAAGGAGAAAACCATAATCTGCTTTAAGTAATTATATATTTGAGATCATTCCTGTATTTAACGTAGCTCCTGGTTCACAGCTGCCTCATGGCCATGGTGTCCTCTGCAGCTCAGAGCAATGCTGTAAGCAAGGCAAGGTGTAAATGGGGTTGCAGATGGGTGACACTAAAAATCCCTCACCACTTCCAAGAAGAAAAATCTGTAGGATAATCTTTTATTAGATTCACTGCCACAGATGGAAAAAATGAACAAGCTTTGGGGCACACAAGAGCTTGATAGTTGACAGATACGAGCTTTATAGATTTGAACAGTGAGGTATCAAAATAACACATGGCACAACTTGGAGTTGTCAACAGACTGATAAATTATTTAGAGCATGCGTGCCCTTGTGTGCCTGCAAGCTTGTCCGTCTCTTCTCATTTGCACTGCTTGGGCTCTCTGCAAGCTTTGCCTCTTGGATCTTTGCAGCGTCTTGGAAAGAAGAGTGTGGCTACAACTTTTGGTTTAACAATGATTTGGAATCTGCAATATAGATTTAGCTATTTCACTCCTCCTATATTATATCACTTTTTTCTTAGCTTAAACCCCTTTAAATGTACAGGCTTTCCTGCTCTAGTATGGATTCTAGGAAATACTGCTTGGATTAATAGGAAGGCCATAGGCTTTCTAGAAGTAAACAAATAGCTATTGTCTCTGAATTTCCTGAAATATTAGCAACCACTGGTCTTGCATAGGATGATACAAGTTCACTATTCCTTCCAGTATGGTTGGAGTCAGTGCACAGTCACAGCTATGCAGCTGGGCAGGAACTCCTGAGTCCCAGGAGCATAGAGCCAGTGAGCAGACAAAGCAAAATTTGTGGGGTAAAATATATTCTCAACAATTTCCACACGTTCCCTCTTTTCTTTCTTTTTCTGATCATTCACTTTTTCTCTAATTTTTTCCTGAGTACACCTTGGAAAATCTGGAGAGAGCTTTAAATCCTTTTTCTTTCAAAAGCAGCAAAAATAAGCATACCTTTCATTCTACCTAGGTATCAAAATCTATTAAAGAAAAGCATTCTAAATAATTCATGAGCCTGTTGACATCTGTAGACTTTGCTTTGTGGTGTTGTGCAGCCTTGCCATCAAATCTATATGGCCCCTGCCTGCCAGCCAGCAGGTGCTGACGTGGTTGATAGAAAGCTCCATGAGGTCAGCAGAAAAGGCAGAGCTTGCAGATTGTCACTGCTTTAAGTGTTTTGTATGGCTGTAGAAGATGCAGATCTACCATGGGCTATTACTGACAGTATCAATAGTGCTCTCATGTCACTTAGGATGGACACTGCTGTATGGAGACAGCAGAAAATGATAGCCAGTCCCAGGTTTTGGGACCTGTGTGTAATGGACATTGCCTGGTGGCTTGGTCTGTGGATAGACCTTCAGTTGTTTTTAGCTCTTTAGAACACAAAGATGCTTGAAAAATTGTGTTTTGTTTCAGGAAATCCACACAGGCAATTGCTCCCACTTTGCTCAGCTCCCAATGGATTCACAAGCACTGCTACAAAATTGAACTTGTTAGGAACTCACCAGGGGTATTTCCAGTGTAATTCAGGTCTTTGCCTGAAGGTAAGAAAAGTGTGTGGGTTTGTTTTGAAGGAGGCAACACCTTATGGTCGAGGTGATGAGAAAGTGTGCTCCTGGATGAAATGGGAGAACCTTTCATGTGGGTTTACAGCAAGGAGTATTAGGGACAAATGTCTGCTGCCATAGACAACTCACAGGAGCTGTATGGAATCTCATGCGCTCATGGGCATGTCTGTACTGATGCACAGAGCTCCTTGCAACACCTACTAAGTCCTTCAGAGAGCTCTGCTGTAAACTCACTTATGCCAAAGTCAGTGAATGTGCAGAAATTTGCCATACATAAAGGTAGGAATGGAATCTTGATGCAGTTCAGTACTTATAAAGGTGTCAGACAAGTACAACCAATTTTTGTTTCATTATATATTTCCTGTTGGTTTTACTTTATTATGTGCTGTTTCTGGATGTTTTTCCTGCAAAATATTGCACCTCCAAATTCTTTACTAAAAAACACAAATAGATATCAAACATTGCTTTGGCATTTTTGAAAGTTTTCCAAGGTTTTGCTGTCATTAAATTTGCATAAGCCATAGTCCTCACATAGCTGGGAATGACTTGAATAGCCGGCATCCAGCCTGACAACTTACCAAATCACTTAGATGTTATGATACATTAAACTAAGGCAGAAAAGAAGACATTTTGGCTTTAGAAACTGACCTGGAAATGGATTGCTGGAGGAAACGGAGTATTTGACTTGTTTTTCAATTTGATTGATTCAATTGAAGAGAACAAATTGCCCCAGATTCAGCTCAGTTTAGCTCTTTGATTTTTGTTGAGTTTTAATCTGGGCTCACATGAGATTTCCTTCAGCACTTGGATTTGTTTGAGTGAGCTCTTCCTGCTGTTGCTTTTTTAATCAAACTGGACTGGCATGCCCACATGAAAGTCAGTAGCAAAGGGACAAAGAGCTGTGCACCCAGAGACATCTAGCTATGATTATCTTTGGACCATTTCATTGTCATGAACTGCTGGTGTGTGTGTGTTGTGGCCTGACAACAAGGAATGGTCTATAAATGCACAGGGTTAGGTCTTCATCTGATGTCAAATATTGCCTTACCTATGTGAATTTGTTCTTGGTGAGTATCAGGTGCAATATGTGAGTCTAAATTTTGCAGAAAATATTATTCATATTCTATTTTTAAAGTGAATTTTTAAAATGTGTGCAGCTCATATAATTCCCTGGCTATAAACAAGGGAGAAGCATCACTGCAATTCTTCTGGGCCTTCTTGAAATTTGGGAAATCAGCATTGTGTTCAGCCCTGTGCAGCACAAAACGATGTTCCCTGCCCTGCCACCTAATCATACACTGCGATGTCCATGTATATTTCAATATCTAAAGGGGGGTTGTAAGAAAGAAGGGCATAGACTCTTTAGCAGGGTCTGCTGTGATAGGACAAGGAGAAATGGTTTCAAACTAAAAGAATGGAGATTAAATTAAACATAAGAAAAAAATCTTTTCCAGTCAGGGTGGTGAGGCACTGGCACAGGTTGCCCAGAGAGGTGATGGTGCCCCATCCCTGGAGACACTCAAGGTCAGGCTGGATGGAGCTCTGATCACCTGATGGTGTTGTAGGTGTACCTGCTCATTGCAGAGGAGTTGGACCAGATAATCTTTAAAGGTTCCTTCCAACTGAAACAGTTCTATGATTCTGTGTGCCCACAGCAGTGCCTGCAGAGGCTGCTCTTGCTACAGGAGATGGATGACACTTGGCTCAAGCCCTTGTTCTGGATTATCTGATAACAGCCTCCATTCAGGACTGTCTATCTGATCTAAGGACAAACAGGGTGGGGTGCTTATGTCAGCTTTTTATCCTGTTTCTTGATGTTTTTCAGTTTTCCATACCCTGGGCCTCTAATCCCAATTAGAGTTAATTGCATTTGTTGGTAAAACAGTGTTTTGTGTTCAAAACCCTTCACAATAGCAAAAAGTTTTGAAGAATGCCTTCACATATTTCTTAGATTTAAATCAAGACAAACAAATATGGCTCTTTTCTGTAAATATTTTATGTCTCTGTAGGTTTTGTGTTGATCTCCTGTACAGAGTTACTGTGTATTATTGATAATGGGGAACTGGACTTGGTAGATTTTAAAGTCTTTTTTTCATGTTTACATGGAACATTTTGAAGCAGCAATTAAAATAATTAAGGAGGGTGAAGAAATCTTTAGCATGCAACAAAGATTTCTGCAAAATGTTAATTTCTGTCAAATAAGTGAATATATGCACAGATGCCTCCTGACAGAGGCTGTGATTTCTGAGTGCTTTGCATGCCAAATAACTTGTTTACCCCCTCAATGTTTGCCAAGTTTACTGTCAATTTACAAATAATTTCCATTTTGCTGTTTATTCTGCTGCCTTTTGATGGATATGTCTTCCAGACTTTTATCTTGCATGTAGACAAACTAATTAATATTTTCCCTTCAGGCAAATATTTTTTTCTTAGATCTAAATGTGGGTTAGATTCTTCTTCGTTTCCATATGCTTTGTTCTGTCAATCATTTCTTTTCTATGTTACTAAAAATGTACCTTTGTGGATGTCATTTCTCATGTTTTACAGATTTATTTCATCCACATATATATGGGAATGTGTGTATGTAGAGAGACATATTTGTTATATATGTGTCCATATATATTTAAGACAGAGATGGTGAAAATACTGACTTCATGTTCAGATTTTTTTTTGCATCTGAAAGAAAATACTTTTTGCCTTGCCTGTTGCTGCAGTTTCCCAGGCTTGACCTCATTGTTTGTAGTTGCTGTTGTCCATATGGCATATGTGACACTGAGTACATCTATACTGTAGATTCAGCCCTGATTCCTGCATGTCTTTTTGCTCCAGCTTTCCTAGCCATATATAATATATGTATCCCATCCTCTCACTGCCGTCCCAGCACAGACTGCAGTGATACTCTAGTGGCAGGGATCATAGAGTCACAGGATCATAGAATCATTAAGGTTGGAAAAGACTTCTAAGACCATCTAGTCCAGTCATCCACCTATCACAAATATTGCCCACTAACCACTTCCCTCAGTGCGACATCTCCACATTTCTCAAATAACCCCAGGGAAGATGACTCCACCACCTCCCTGGGCATCCTGTGCCAATGCCTCACCACTCTTTCTGAGAAGAAAATCCTCCTAGTACCCAACCTGATTCTCACCCCTGGGCTGCCTAGGCCACTCTCCATGGTCTTTAGTGCCCCAAACTCCTCCTGATGCTGCAGCATCCTAGCCCCAGGAGCATCCCTCCTGCAAAGGCTTTCATTGACTTGTAGGTAGGTAGAATGATCTGTGTTAACAAAACATAGTTGCATTCAAGATTTCCGAGATTGAACAAGATTTCCATATAGCCTCTGCATCTTCCACAGATCTTTTGGCAGATAGTGGCAACACTACGTGGGATAAAAAATGTTTTCCATTGGAAGCCTGCATGTTAACCACGTTCTGTTGAGAAACACACAGGTGGTAACCGAGAGCTCAGATATTGCGAACAGATTCTTGCAGCTTACCAGTCGTAAAAATATCTCTGCAAAAAATACTCCAAACCATTCTGTTTACAGAATGCTTGGTATTTCCTATATCTGGAAATATTCTCGTCATGGCTCCATATGTCGCAGCTAGTCTGACAAGATTTCTTTGAACTGTTTGCAGGTTGCAGTCTGTCTGTAGGGCTGGGTGCTGATGCCTTCAGGTTTTGAGGCCCTGCATTATGGGCATGATTATATCTTGTTCACTTTGCAGGCATAGAAAAGCAGAACAGAGATTTAGCAAGATTTAAAGAAACTTCCTAATTATGCCAAGCAGAGAGCTGCCTGAGTGAAATCTCATCTACAACCCCAGGTTTTCATTACTGGCTCTGTTTTAAGTGTATCTCTATAATTTTCTGTGTTTCTGCTTTTGTTTATATCATCGTAGTCAGCAGGACTGAGATTTAAAGATGAAATATGTTATCTTCACACATCCTCAAAACCTGTCGAGAAAGGAGGAGAAATTAAACAAGGACAAAACTAGCAGTGAAGTGAAGCTGTTTCCTTTGAGCTGCCTTATTAACCAGTCAAGTACTTGACTGCCACTGTCAGCGAGATTTCTTTAGAGAAAGAGTGGCATTTTGAAAAATACAAATTCACCGCCTGCACAAGTTAATGAGGCCCTTCAGCAACATTCATTGATAGTGTAAATTCATCATAATACAGTGCTACAAACCATAAATGGGATATGCATACAGGAAATCATCCACTATTAGAAATTTGCCAGACACGAAAAGAAAAAGAAGCCATTGATAAGCAGAAAACTCATCTCAACTGCTCAGTGCTGATGGGTGTGCAGCACATTAGTAATGCCAGATAGTGCCGTGATGAGAACTTATTAAGGTGAATTGAGGTAGCTGGTGAAGTATATTTTGCTTCCCTTTGTTCACGTTTTATGGACTCTCTCAGCTGTCTCCCCCAACATTTGTGAGTGTCAGGTTAGATAAAGTTTGCTGCGTGAGAGCTACCATCAAAGTAAAGGGACAAAGGTCTCCAGATGCATCCTTTTTGTGCGTACGCACAAATCTGTGTGTGCTTTTAATTGAGTTCTTGTTGCATTTGCAAGTGATGTCATAGCTCCGTATTATTTTAAGGACTATTCAGCACACCAGAAGTAGAAAATAATAAAAACTGGCAACACAGAAAAAAAAAAAAAAAGCTTTGGTCTTTTAGATAATTATTGAGCAGTGATATTTTGCTATCCTTACCAACCGATAGATAACAGCAGTGCAATACATTCAGTACTGTTCAACCCTCACTGAGAAGTATTATATTAGAAGTCCCTGGGGCCAATAGGACAATGCCTTGCTGTAGCATGGTTTGTCTGCTGGCCATTCTACACCATCTTTCTTTAAGGAATGAATGGAGAAATGGACACCTTCTCTTGTAGAGAAGCATTAGTGTACAGTCTTGCTAAAGTCTTAGCTGACTGTTGATTTCCAGAGTGATATCTGAGCAAATGGCCAGACATCACTAACTTGTATGAACTATTTCTATGAAATAAGGCAGGCTGGTATGAAAATGGTTTGAAACATTTGCATTATCTCTTCTGGCCTTGATTCAAAATAAACAAAAACTGGAGGAAAAATTACATTGGGTTAATCTCTGGGTTAGATTGGAAGAGAAGCACTCCTTTGGCTGCCTGCTGTCCTGGCTCTCTGCTGCCGATTAGGGGCCATAGGTGTCTGGGCACCAACAGGAGGCCTTCAGCAGGGGACCTTCAGAATTCAGTGAATTCTGGTTTCTCTCCTCCCAGTGTCTTTGTTTCACGTGTGAAGGATCTGATCTTGTTGTCCCAGGGAAGCTTCTTCCAGACAGCTCTCACAGGGGTTCATTTAGAACTCATTTGAATCAATGGGAAAACTGAAGCCCAAATCCACTTTTTCCCCATTGTCCCCAGTTCCTTTGTGCTGACGTGTATTTGTGTCATCGGCTGCACAAGGCATGATGTACAAGCAGATGTCTAAGCAAATATTTATTCCATTTGTAAATAGGAATAATGACATTCTCTGGAACATTATTGAACACAGTTGGGCAGAGGCTGCAGATGCTGGTGCTTTCCCTCTGTTCCCTCTGCCTTTCAGACCATCTAGGTAAGTCCTCTGCTCTGTTCCTCTCCTTCTCCTGGAAGGAATCCTTATGTGTAACTTCCCTGAGGCCTCTGCTTTCTTCTTTGTGCCTTTCGTATGCTCCCCATGCTGCAAACTGCTTCAAAGCTGACAGCCCAGAGAGATGCTCCTTGGTGCTCTCCGACCTCCCGTTCCCCCTCTCCTCTCCTCTCCTCTGCTCCAACAACACCTCTTTTCTCTTCCCCTCGCCCTGCCTGACTCCCCCTGGCCCTGGTAGACCTACTCCTCTGAACCGGTTTTTCTCTCAACTCCTGCCAAAGTCCATATGATGATCTCCAAAGGGATCTCAGAGCTTGGCTTCTGAAGGGGTGATTTCAAATAAATCTGGAGTGCACGTTGTTCAATGCACTGCAGACTGTAAGAGATGAAACAGAGTTAGATGCTTTTGTTCCTTTTGCCCGCTACTCAAATCCCCAGCTGATAATTACGAACAATAGATGAAAATGTGTTTGGTATATATCATAAGAAGAAATCTTACGGAAACATTAGGCAGCCTATTATTGCAGGGCTCTTGTAAATACTGTTTTGTAAGAAGAACCTATCTAAGATGATGTAAAACTTAATATTCCTATTAACAAGATGTACTATACTATTTCCAATTCATATCAGTGAAAATGCATTTAAATTATCTGAGTCAATGTTCTGATTCATATGCCTCTTCTTTAATCCTTTTTTTTTCATTCAAAGTTTCACTATTCACATCTTCTTTTTCCTATTTTATGTAATATTTTCTGTTTTCAAAACGTAATCAAAGCTTGTTAGTTTCTACCCAACCATGTTTCATTGAATGGGAATATTAATAATACCAGCTATTGATGTCTTTATGTTAAAATTTGATTTATTGAGCAAGTGGCACATAATCTGTGGGGAAAATACCTAGAGATAACACCTTGAGATGATTAATTGTGTTTACAGTGCATTCCTGTAATAATTGTTTACAAGAAAATTTATGCATGAGTTGCTGCCCCAGTTCAAAAGAATAACTCATCAGATTGTCAGGCTCTCTGCTCTTGAGTATTCTGGCTAATTGCTATCTCTGCTAGTTGAGCATCATAAATCCTTCTTCCAGAGAGCTGGGAGCAGACTTTTTGGATCATGGTTTTCCATGCAGTGAATACCTTTTCATCCCTGGGAACATCAGTTCTCTCACGCAGGGAAGTAAATTATTTTAAAAAAGAAAAAAAAAGAAAAAAAGAGGGGAATAATATGAAATCTACAGGAGATTGGGTCAAGTTGTCCAGCAGTGCTGGGTATAACTTTGGCAATGATCTTTTGTAATCGTGTCAAAATCTGTGTTGGGTAAACTGCGTGATTTGCTGGTTACTACTGAGTATTAGAAGAAGAAGTAGACTTACCCTTCTGCACTTTAAAACATTGAATTATGAGTTCTGATGTTCTCTGCTGCTCTATTGCTTTCTCTTTTGCAAGTGCTGCAGGGTAGAAATGGTAGGGTGGGTTGGAGAATGCTTTCTTTGCAGCCATCTGTGCTTAGTTCTGATCTAATAACAATTGCACAATTCTCCTTTTTGGAATTAAGTCTGTCCTTATAAATCCACACAGATAAACACACTTTTCTTCTGCACAGTTTCGTGCTTTTTTTGTTGTTGTTGTCCTATTTCCAACTTTCAGGTTTAATCATTTCATAACTAACTTTACTGTAGTTACAGGAGTATTATCCCAGCAATATGTTGCCAGGAAGAAGTTGATAATGTTTAATAATTCCTGATTACATTCCTGTTCCAGTCTATGATCATGATTAGACGATTGTTTCTGGTGCTATTTTTCAGTACAAATCCTTCTTTTCAGTGTTTTTTTTTTTCCTTGTTGACAGTGTATTGGTCAGAACACAAGAGAAACCGACCTATTTGCTAGTTTAATTAAAGATGTCAGTAAAATCCTTAAGGTTTGCCTGGGAAGGAGCAGATTTACTTGCTTCTTTTATGCTCACTGTGGGATTTAAACATTTTGAGAATTGCTTTGGTGATTTTTCCCAGGAGATAAAGGAATGGATTAAGTGAAGTAGTTTCTGACTATAATTGGTCTGGTTTAAACACTTAAAAATAACTTTAAGAAATAAGAAAACACAAAACAGGTTTTGAAGTAGGGATTTAACTTTTTTTTTTTTCCTTTTTTTTTTTCTTTTTTTTTTTCCAGCTATGTGTTTATTTCAGCTTTGGTGTCTCAGTGTGGACTATCAGAGTGTGCTGTGTGTAAGGTGGGAGATACCCAAACCAAAGCCTTTTGCCTCTCTAATGGAAAGCTGCCTCCGTACCTTCTCTGGCACTGCCTGGAGGCTGCGGGGAGCTGCCTGCTGGATTTCAGTTGTCCCAGCACAGCAGCTTCGAGGACAGCAGTCCCAGTCCTGCCCTCTTCTTGAGGGCTCACCTGGAGACCGCAGGGAGCTTGGGGCTGTCCACTGGACTCCTCCCATTATCTTGGTGCAGAAGCACAGAGTACACCAGCCCTGGCTCTGTGTACAGACCAGGAGCGAGGGGCTGGAGAGCAGCCCCACAGAAAGGGATCTAGGTGTTCTAAATTTGGTGGCAAATTGAATCTGAGCTGGCAGTGTGCCCTGGCAGCCAGGAGGGCCAACCGTATCCTGGAATGCATCAGGGCCAGCATTGCCAGGCAAGGGAAGCTGTCATCCTGCTCTGCTCTGTGCTGTGCTGCCTCACCTCGAGCACTGGTTGCAGGTTTTGGTGCCACAACGTAAGAACATAAAGCTGTTAGAGAGTCCAAAGTAGGATACAAAGATGGGGAAGGGTCCGAGTGCACAATGTCTGAGGAGTTGCTTAGGTCCCTGGGCTTGCTCAGCCCCGAGCCTAGGAGCTGAGGGGAGCCCTCATGGTGGCTGCAGCTCCTCACAGGGAGTGGAGGGCAGCACTGTGCTCTGCTCTGTGTGACAGCATCAGGGCCTGAGGGAACGGCATGGGGCTGTGTCAGGGGACGGGCAGCTGGGGGTTGGGGAAAGGATCTGCATCAGAAGGTGGTGGGCTTGGAACGGGCTGCCCAGGGCAGTGGGCATGGCCCCAAGCTGCAGCATCTCAGGGAGCACTTGGGTTTGTGTTGTCCTTCGTGGAGCCGGGAGTTGGACTCAGTGATCCTTGTGGGTCCCTTCCAACTTGGGATATTTTGTGATACTGTGATATATGCCTTAGCTGCTGGAGCAGCAGTCCTAGCAGAGGACAGATGTCTGACAGAGAAGAAACAAAAGGTCTAAAGAAACAGCAGAGGAGAAGAAAAGGAGATGAGCAGGGGAGGAAAAAAGGCAGCTCTCAGTGTTTGGATGGTTTATTTGCTCTTTTCAAACAACATAGGCTGTGTGTGCTTTGAACTTTCCCAGTGTTTCCATGTGCCCCAAACAAGCGAGGCTCTACCACCTGTTGCTGAGGTGCTGCTGGCACACCGCTGTTGGGCACACATGCTGCTGCTGCTCCCTCAGCTGGAAAATTCAATCAGTGATACACACGGGGCAGCAGGGCAAAGATGCTCTGCCTATTTTCCAGTCATACACATGGGCTCTTCTGCCTGCCTCCCTTTGTTTCAGGTAGATGAGCGGCCAACAACAAGGAATTGCTGCCAAATGATTCGTGTCTTATTCATTTGGACAGACAGAGGAGGGCTTGGTGTAAAGCATGAATGTCAGCTGACTGCTCCAAACCCAACACTGTAACCCCTTCCACTGTCAGATCTTACGGTACTGGCTGCACTGGATGAACATGATACAGTGCACTGCTGAGCAGTTGGAAAATATAAGCTTAGCAGCTGGTTACTTGGGCTAGCAGTTCAGATGAGTACAGATTACTGTTGCACACCAAGCAACCAGAGTTCATCAGAAGTTAGCAATAGGGGAACTCTGCATCATAGAAAGGCTTGGTTTGGAAGGGACTTCAAAGATCACCTATTTCAAACCCCCTGCTGTGGGCAGGGTTGTAACTGCTAGATCAAGTACTACATCAGGCTGCTCAGGGCCCTACCAGCTTCGCCTTGAGCACCTGAAGGGATGGGGACACCTTCAGGGATGGGAAAAAAAATAGAACAAGACTTCACAAGCAGTTTTTGATCATAAGTAGACACAATAATGCAACACACAAAGCAGATTCTGTAGGAAATGTTAGACTCTAATCTTGCAAAATATTTTAACCATGCCTATCAAGAAACGTTAATAACAGTGTTATTGACAGGGTATTCATTTAAAGTCTTCCTGTTGGATGCAATTAACATTTAGATGAGAGACAGTTATAGGTACTTGGATGATATATATGAAAGAAACAATGACTCATCTCTCCAACAGAAACATACCAACCTTGCTGCAGGGAAATCACATTTCTTCCAGCTCCAGAAAAATCCCATGGACCTTGCAGAAGAAATCATAGAACTGCAGAATCATAGAATGGCTTGTGTTGGAAGGGACCTCGAAGATCACCTAGTTCCAGTCTCCTGCTATGGGCAGCATTGCCCACCAGCAAATCAGGCACCAGATCAGGCTGCCCAGGCCCCCATCCAACTGGCCTTGAACATGTTCGGGGATGGGACAGCCATTACTTCTCAGAGCTGCCTGTTCCAGCGCCTCACCACACTCCCGGAGAAAAACTGCCCTCTCATATCTAATCTCAGTTTCCTACAAGAAGAATTACAGTGTTCTATATCCTTATTCTAAGAGGACGTTTCCATACAGTTTGCCAAATGCTGGGATGAATGCATTTAGGACAGGAAAGCATTGAAGTGGACGATTCAGCTCTGAAATCAGGTGTAGTCTGCTGTATTCTCTATGAAATCAGATTTATCCTCACAGACTTTGAGGCATAAGAAAGGGAATTCATAAAATAATTAATTGAAACATTTCCTTTTAATCTGAACAAAAATTTTAGAGGCCACAGTAAGAAGAATTGTAGGTTTTAAAATTTAGCTATCTCCAACCATGCAGCTTTAAATCTGATCTATAATAGTCTTTTAGTAGTTTATTTATATTAATTCTGTACTGTATATTTTACATTTTATAGAAATGCCTAGAGCATGTATGTTAAACAGTTAAGAAAATTAGTCTGCTTGAGCAGTGATAACATTTGTAGAATGAAATTCTCACAATTAGAAAGACATTTGAAGAAACCATGTTAAAAGGTGCTGAAATGTTCTTGAAGAAATGCCACATGTTGCTGCGGGCAGTAATGAAACATTTCCATATTAAGTATTACATAAACACATATAAAATGTAGACATATGTTAGCAGATTATGGAGTGTGAGAGTGATACAGTAGTGATGATTGTTTGCAAGTGTTAATATTACCAAAGCTTAAGGTTATCTATTGGTCTAGGATCTATACATAAATCATTACATCTGAAAATATGGATCTTCAAAGTAATCCAGTGTAATATATGTTCAGCACCTCTGAAATACTATAGACTGTATTGATCTGCAATATGACTGTAAATTCCAGTATATTTATGCTCAGATATCAGTGAGCATATGTCTTAAGACGTGCAAGTTTGAAATAAAGTTACTCATATTGCATGCACTTCCACATGGCTAAGTATTTGCTACTCAGGGAGTGATCAATATGCAAAAGGCGAAGTCAAACATACATTACCCACGCTGAGGTAATTTTCTGTGCATAGCACACAGCGGTTCTATCAGTGAACCAGTGAAATTTTATCTGTGCGTTCATCTATCAAATGTTTCTTGTGTATATGTCCTATGTAAACAGATCTGTTTTTCTAAATATCTAAGTGAGAATAATGTACGTGTTTCTATAGCCTGCTGTACCCAACACAGTATGTCAAAAAGACAATGAACCTATAGCATTCTGAGTGGTACTGACTTCAGCTTTCAGACTATGGTTTTTGATAGGAGGTTTATTCCAAACCTGTTCTGAAAAGCTGACAACAGGATCTTTCCATTAATGGATTTTGCATTTGTCTTATATTAAAAATGCAGTACATTGCTCATGCTCCAGGCTGTAAAAGCATGGCTCCCAATTCAGGTAAGCTGGTTGAATATTCCTACTGAGATTTTTGGTGTTGTTTTCCTAATGAGCATTTTTTCTCAGACTTTTTTTTTTTTCCAAAAATGTTTGCTTGAATTAAAAAACAATCTCTGTACTCAAAAGAGGTAAATCACTTGAGACTTGCTTCTGAATAGTGCTGAGAAATCCCTCTTTGCATATCTTTAAAGATATTGCTCCGAGAAAAACAGGAATTTATAACTTTAAACCTTCACAAGCTCTGTAACTTTGAAATAAATAGTTCTTGAAAGAACTCAGCACTTATCGGGCCAGGCCTTCTAGCTGGTGTGCACTGAAGCTATAGAAATTCAAGCAAAACAGGCTCGATGATCATAATCTATTTAATAGAGGGTATTTGTCTGCATCAAAGAATTACAGCATGGTTTTCTGGTCTATAAACGCCAGAAAATGAAAAGCCAGAGAAATTAGCAATATCATCACATTGCAGAAAGTCTTATACTGTTTCTGACTACATCTATCCATATGTACATTTACTAAAGACTTTATCTGCACAATGCATTTCTGAGAAACGTGTCGTGTTCTGAGGATAATGGTCAAAAGAAGCACTTGGTCACGTCCCTTGGTTCTTCATCGGGTCCGTTCTTACACAAGTAGGAAAAATGTGTATGCTGTTATGTGGTAGATTAGTGTAAGTTACAGAAGGATTGTTAGTATTAATTCCAATTTCATAAATAGCTTGGTGCTATTTAGGTATCAATCTGATGATTCAACATCATTGATTTTATACTATTAATATGCTGCATTCTATTCCGTGTTGATGGCATATAACCCTAATGTGAAGTAGTATTTCCACCACAGTGCTATTGAAAAAGATGGCCCTTGAGCTGTCTGCAGAATCTAGAATATGCAGAGCATTTGGGAGAAAGGAATTGACGCTGACTGCATTGTTTGATCTGTATTTCAAAGGGAAAATTAAAGCCATGCTTGGGGTGCAAAGAGGTTCTGTAAACAGAATAATCCACACCACATCATTCTCATCCAAACTTGATTCCTTCCTGAGATCGTGAGGTCGTTCAGGAGGTTTGGTGGCTCAAGATGCAAGTTATCTCATGTGAATGCCACAGAAATGGCCAGATGAGCTCCTGATCCCAGGCACCAGCAGTCGCATTGATGCTGGATCAAAAAGGTATTTCTTTTCATTCAATACACGACTTGCACACATTAATATCAGTAACGTGTTAGCAATATATTGCCCATAAAAATGTTGCTAAATACAGTGAGAGGAAGTACTTTTTCTAAGTACCACGCACATTCCATCAGTGGATTTTGGAAAGGAGCACATTAAGATTTGCAAACAAATAATTAGTTTCCAGCTAAGCATCTTTTCAGAATCATATTGCCTTTTCAGAAAGGAGTTAATTTTCATGATGAATCTCTCCTTTCTTCACCAGCTCTTTGCTAGAGTTTGGCTAATCAGGTCAGCTAGAATAAAAACAAATCAGGACCTTCACCTGAAGATCAGGTAGAGATGTTTTTCCAAAGGAAAACATCTTCTCTTCTCTAAACTCATTAGATGTTCTCTTTCTCTTGTCTATTTTTTTTTTAATTCTGTTTCTCCTGTTGCCATACGGGAACAGATGTGAATGAATTCCCCAATGAAAACTTGTTCTTGTGGCATTCTGGTTTACTTTCTGTCCATACGCCAAAAGATAGTAAATAGATACTATTTATAGTAAGCTTTTAGAATACATTTATTTCAGGTTATTCTCATATTTTAAACTATATAAGGAAACCTAAGTAGGAAAAAGTATCTAATGTGCCATTTTAAATCAGAGAGTTTGGTAAATACTGTAGTTGTAGTAGGAAAAAAAGCCAGATTGACAAATACAAAAAAAAAAACAAAACAAAACAAAACAAAACAAAACAAAAAAAACCCTAGTCTTGCAACAGCTTAATAGGGCAGATAATATTGGTATCTATTGGAGAAGCTGTTTTAATGAACATTCCTAGTAAATTGTAGCAGAAACACTTCAGTCACAGGTTGAACCAGTGATTGAGCACCTGGTGGGAAGTCAGGGCCAACCCAGGGGAGCTCAGGGGCATGCAGTTCTTAAGAACGTAATATTCTTGGTTCTTAGTTTTCTCATTCATTTTTCTTTCCTTTGGTCTATTTTCCTTACCTCTTTGCTTTGGGTTTGTTTTGCTTCGTTGCTTTATCAGTGTGCTTACTGGTTAGAGAGGCAGTGAGTGGTGGCTTATTGCAGTGAGTTTCACTTCACCCTTTGATCGCTTCCACTGACAGCAGTTAGTTATGGCAACAAAATATGACCTGGAACTGAGTGACTCATTAGCTGCATAAGCACTGTCTTTTATTTGTTTTTACATATTAAAACGCTTTTACCTCCAGTGTCAACAGTGTTGTCTCCTGGGCAATTGAAGTTCACTGAGAGGGATGTGAAGTGGGCAGATGTGCCCTGTGTTGCTCCTGGCTTGAGGCTGCAATCATGTACTTTTTAGAAATTTTACTAACTGAACATTATATGGTGTTTTGAGTGCAACAAGTGTACTTAAATATCATCGAGCAACTATTAGCACATTCCAAAACAAAACAAAGTGCTCTGGCAGAACAAGTCACACATTAAAGGAGAGCAGGGAAGAAAATCGCAGTGAAGGTTAACTTAAATCAGCCTTCAGATGTGAGCAGAGCCTCTAAGCTCCGATTTTAAAAGCCTCAAACACTGGCCTTACAAAATCCTTTAAACGGTCAATTTTAAGAACTATCAATATCTGTACAACAAAAGAACTCTATAAAACCTGACTGAGATTTTTGAAGATCTTACTTAGAAAAAGTCAGTTTTGGAAGATTCAAAGAGGCTTTAACCCCTTAGAGTAGGTGTAGGCTGCATTTGTAAGAAGGACTCTTAGCCACAAAGACCACAGTGAAGTCAGAGAAACCCTTCACATCCTCTTTTAAACTGAAAAGGATCTTTATCGTTACTCTTTGTGAACAATCACAGAATCTGAATATTCAAGCTAAAAAGGATACACGTGTGCTAGCTAATATTTAGCCCCAGGTGGGCAGTGGAGGCCTTCATTTCCAAAGGAGATTTTTGTGTGTTCTCTGGTATTTCATTGTAAAATCTTATGATCAGATTAAAGTAGCAAAAGGATAAAGGAGCTCATTATTGTGAGATCTCATTGAGTTAACTTAATAATGAATTTGGATACTTCTGGAGGGATTTTCCTGATTGCGTTTGGAAAGATTGTTAACGTTGGGTCCTGTTATTGCTGACATCTCACTGGGACAGGACTGAGGGAAGGACAGGCTCACTGGTTGAGAGCACGATCAAGAAGCACGAGGAGACAACACACAGTTCTGCTGAATCAGAGCAGATTTCAGACTTTCCTTTCTCAGGCATTTCCTTATTTTAATAGGAATTAGTAATTCAGGAATAGTAATTCAGATTGCACTGAAACAGACACTAATCTGGATCTAGCCCATCCTATTCAAAAAGCATTGAGCACAAAGCACCTCTTCAGAGCAAAATCTGTTGTACGCATGAAGTGCGTGGCTACCTGCTAGTGTGCTTCTCTGACTTCTTCACCCTTTGTCTTTTTTTTTGTCTTAACAATACTACTGCATCTTAAGATGGTCTCAGGACTGTCCTTGTAATGCTGCTCTTCAGCTATTGGGTAATGTAATGGAGATCTAAGAATCTAAAAGAAAGCCTACAAAAGTAAATTTGGGGTCATTTTGTTGAGCTTATGGGGCTTTGGACCAGGTGTGGTATATTTCTGCAATGGAATGTCTTGTCAGGCTTTTGGTAATCTTTTTAGACTTCATCAAAAAACCTAGCAGCAGATCCTCAGTGACAACAGCATCAATACATTAAAGTGAACAGAAAAGTAATAAAGTTGTTTCTTAGAGAAAAGACTTCAGAAAACAATAGCTTTCTATTCCTTCTGTAGCAGCCCTTGGCTCGAAGCAACCCTGAGCTGGGTTCTGGGCTGAGGAAATTTTGTGGACTTCAAATCTAAAACCTTCGTGCACTTCAGTCTCCATATCAGCTTCTTCTCTAAACCCTTGGTTTCCAATGAACAATGTGATTTTCAAATCCACTTATGCCACCTTTTGAATACTATTTATCTTTTTTCTCTTCCCTGTATATTAATTATACAGTGTTAGATCTCTCGAGATGTAAATAACCCAACTGCCAAAAATAGAGTATGGTAGCAAGAGTGCAGTAAGAGTGCTTATTTTGGAAAATAATAGATTTTCACAAATGCTTGTTGACCTTGCAGAAAGCCAGGTCTGGTGCTTTTCATTTTGCCTTGCTGTGCAGCATGACCACCTTCTGGTCAGGTTTCCATTCCCAGCATTCAATGGAGTAGCAGACCTGATGCGCAGAGCTGCCTCCTCCAGTACATAGTCACTTTAATACAAGCCTTTACCATCTGTTTCAACCTCTAATTACAAATGCAAAATAACACAATTCACAATTGCATCATAAAAAAGTAAAATATAAGTGATTTAAATGCATGTGTGTGTTCCTTATGCAAGGCAGCATTCATCTGTTATGTTTTCCATCTTTTAGAAACAACTCCAGGGTGAAATCCCTCTTTGTGGAGGGAAGAAAAATGATTTCATAGTAAGAAGGCATTTTTTTAGAAGTATGTTTACAGGTTATTATTATGCTTTATGGATTTCTCTATGAATCCTCCTCCTTTTGCCAAAGCTGCAGTACTTTGCCATGGTTGTTGGTTCAAAGAGATCTGCTGTCCTTGAGGACATGGGCCATTGCTTCTTAAGATGGTCTTGATGGTGTTCTGAGCAATGGGTTCAGGGCTGCTCTAGTCAATCATCCTCACTCCTGTCTTCCTACAAAATCAGGCGTGTGGTACTGCTGCTTTTCCCCTTCTTACAGGTCTGTATGTATTTCATAGAATCACAAGGTTGGAAAGGACCTACAGGATCATCTAGTCCAACCATCCTCCTATCACCATTACTTCCACTAAGCTACTAAACCATATCTGATAGCACATCATCTAGATGCCTCTTGAACACCGACAGGGACAGTGACTCCACCACCTATCATGATTTCATAGGCTTATTTTAACTTATGGATAGAAATATCTATTAGTTGCCCTTCATCTTCTTACCAGGGGAAAAGGTACTCATCATTTTAAAGGTAGTCTTAAGTTACATAAGTAACTAAGTTATTTAATTTCCAGGTCTTCCATCCCAGGAGACAGCATTGTGAGACTGCAGAGAAACATACCCAGTTAAACCATCTTCCTAAAGAATGACATTCATTTAGTTATTGTTTAAGATACTTTTGCAATTCTATTATCACTGTTACACACTCACTTAACTTTCCATTTCTGTTATAATTCAGTTTACCAGCCATATTTTTCAGTCTTGATGAAGCATCTTGTGACCTCTCAATACCTTTCTTGGCACTGATACACCCCGCCTGAAGCTTGCAGGCTTTCCAGGCCTTCCACTCTTCTTCATCCACACCTATCTGGAGTAGAGATGATACCTCAATCTGGGGGAAGAGCAAACCCAAAACCTTTGCTTCCAGGGGAGAAATGAACAGCTCCTGGGCAGAAACAGACTAGTTTTCTTAGCTCAGATCTGCTGCCAAGCGATCATGGGGTCAGTTGGGTCGGAAAAAACTCCCTAAACACCATCAGTCCAACTACCCTGCAGTGAGCAAGGACACCTACAGCTCCATCAGGGGCTTAGTGCCCATCCAGTGTTGGATGTCTCCAGGAACAGGGCATCCATCACCTCTCTGGGCAACCTGTGCCAGTGCTTCACTAAAATAAATATTTTAAATTTAGAGTGGACTGTGAACTTCTGAAACCTGCAACGTTTTGAGAATTTCTAGATAGTAAAATACAGTCCATGAAATGTACCAAATCTTACTGCATGGTATGTATTGCATACATCTTTGCAGCCTCCCCACAACCCTCTGTCCGGTGCTTTGTTTCTCTCTTTCCCCTCCTCTCCTCATCAGCATGCTTAAAATCAGGGTCCAGAATATCAAGGGACCGAGCTTCATGGATTTAAAATGAAAGCTGAAGAATTTGTTTTCACTCTAATGTGAAAGGAACAATTAGTGAGGGCACACACCCCTTCCCATCAATGGGAGACTTTTCAATGGCTTTGAAAGGCTTTGGATCAGGATCTAAAAGAGCAAAGACTTACTCCTAACAAAGATGCTTGAATAGGAATGGAAAGCTGTTAATCAGACTCTCCTGGCAGACTGGATGCTAAACTAAAATGATCAGCACACACAGTGCCTTCACTTCAGCTATGCCGTGGGCCAGGTGATGGTTTGGTAACTAAGGGGCCCTAGAAGTGTTACTATCACTCTTTGTATTTGTTTCTGATGCATGTCAAAAGGTTACATGTGCAACTGGTTTAACCAGTCTCATCGCAAACACCTGGGTGAACCTTGCTTGTTTCAGCTGCAGGATGGGGAGAGGGATGTGCCTCCTGCTGGGCTCTGCAGGGAAGGATGTAGGGGGTAGAGGGATGGCCGTGTGGTCCGTACCTGGGGGCTGTAAGTATGGTATCTGTGTGTCCGGTGGCATCTTACGGTGTGTGTTTTTTTGCTGTAAAGCTAAAAGCTTAACTTTTAGAAAATATTTCTGTTTCCTGAGTCCATCAGTTTTTAGTTTTTTCATGCTGAAGCATGGCTCTTCAGGGCAAGCTGCCTTTGGAAGCCTGAAATGTCCTTGTAATACAGGAAAGGAGTGGTAACTTTCAGGAGAAAACTAGAAACTTCTGTTTTTAATCAGCAACAACTTTGGGTATTAAAAACAGCAGTTCTAATGCAAATGGGATTAAAGTTCTTATTACAGTGTTGGATGGCACCCATTTTGAATTCAGGTGAGGCTATGAGAAACTAAGGAGTTATGAAGCTATTGCATGAGGAAGTTCTGTGGGTTGGGTGTTGTCCTAACAAACCTGGCTAGTCATAACTTCTGGAGTTGCATATTTTTCCTCTCCAACCCCTCAGCTGCAGTTTTATTTTTCTAAATGAGCTGTTCTAGACTATTATGTCTATAGGGATTTTTAAAAATCTTTGTAACTGAGATTTTCTCTTTTCCTCTGTGTGTTTTGTTTATGACATTGTTGTGGAATGTTTCTACTAAGAAAAATAATAAATCAACCCATATTATGAATTGGTCATCGGAAGAAAATATAGTATAGATGCACTGAGATTAAATTATTTGGAGCTGAGTAGTTTTGGATCCGTTCCCTCTGGAATGACATAGTCCTGAGGAAGTAATTGCTTAAAGGAATTGATTTTAAAATAACAAGACCTGTACTTGAAAAAAATTGGCCTCAGGTAGTCCAGGGAGGTGCTTTTTCCCCAGCTTGCTTATTGTTTTATTTAAAAGCTCATTCAAAATAAACCCGTTAACTGGTCATATTCACTAATTAGGAGCTTGTCTTTTCTTTGGCTTATAAAGGCTTTGGATTGGGGTCAAAATGGCAAAGAATGTAGTAGGCAATTTTAAATTGCCAATTTTTTTCTCATTTTAATATTGGTTTTGTTTGTCTCTTCGGCTACATGCAAATGAAACTGTGGTCTCTAAAACACCAATAGTATGGACTGAAAAATCATAGAATCACTAAGGTTGGAAAAGGCCTCCAAGATAATCTAGTCCAACTGTCCACCTACCACCAGCACTGCCCACTAAACCTAAGTACCTGTGTTCCCTAAGTACCACATTTAGTGTTTCTTGAACATCAGTAGGAACTGTGGGTCAGCTGTCTGCTGCTGTGGAGTGGTTCACTCACGGGCACAGGTGCTAATCCTTCTTCTGTGCAGAAGGGGACATGTCCTAGGGCTGCCATAGCATGTTTTGTTGTTGTTCTGGCAGCTGGCTGTCATGGAGCTGGGCAGGTCCCCTAACCACTGCTCATCTGTGCTTCAGGATGCTCAGCTCCTGGTTTCCAGCCCAGACATCTCTCACAATAATGAAATATTTTAAAAGAAGTGTAGACTAATTTTAATTAACATAGCAATACATTTTTAGTATCATTTCCAAATGATCACCTGGGTTACCTGTTCTTTTGCACCCCCTGGAGAAACCTTTTTTATTAACTTACAAAAATTTCTGCATATATGGCAGAAATGGTTGGGATGTTTCCTTGAAATCTGCAGCAAGCATATTGAAATGTTTTCATTGATATGGCCACATGGAGCATCCAAATAGATTCTTCTAAAAGGAGAAGCATTGTGATGGAGATATCAGCATGTTGTCCCTAAACAGACCATATTTATCACTAGCAATTCACAGCTGCATAGTGTCCAGTTCAGTGGTAGCTTCGTCCAAAACCTCACATGTCTCAGTTGGTAATTTGGAGTATATCCAGAGCCATAGCACAGGCAAAGGGATTCCTCCATGTACGGGGTGGGCTCTGCCTTCCTGTGCACTAGCATTAGCTTAAGCCAGAATTCTCACTTCATAAGTTAAATAGTTACTTTCTAGTTGCTGATCTGATAAATACATTTTATTTTTAGCTTCAGAATTCATCCGCTATTCTTTTGTATGTATATTTTCACTACACTTCTCAAAACATCTCAGAAATCCATATATTTTTTCAACCAATCATTATGTGAAATATTTTCTGGTGTTACATCTTTCTTTTCTTTTCTCACCTTAAAAGCACCATTTATGTTAGTTGGAGAACAGTGCTGCCTACCAGAATGTGAAAATAGGTTTCATTCAATTAATGAACTGGAAACAGGAAGACATTACATAGTAAATGAGGTTTACATATGATAATGTTGGATTTGTCATGTAAAAGATTGCTTCCTTTCAGCTTCCTGAAAGGACTAAATTTTGCTTTTGTATGGATTGTACAGTGCTAATAAAAAGAGAAGACTCTATGGGAAGTGTAACAATAAACTAAATCTATAATTCTAATGAGTGGGGAAAAAAAGGCAATGATATTTTAATATACATGTAGATGAGAATTAGGTGGTAGCACTGAACACTAAAGGCTCAGTTGCAGCTTTGCAATGGACTCCATACGTGGAGCAGTGACTGTCCCATGCCTTGCAGGATGCACATCCCATGTACATTGGCTGGGATGGGTGTGAAGGAGGAGTTTAAACCCACTGGTTTTGGTCTCATTTCTGTGAGACTAATTGACATCCAGTGACCAGCAACATAGGAACTAACCCACTGCTATCTGAAAAACACAAGTGGTGTGTTAGTACACTGCTGGTCTGCATGAAGGAGAGGTGGAGAGCTGTGTCTTCTCATGGTATGTCACTGTGTTACAAATCCCTGAAATGAACTTTTTTTTTGGAACAGCTTTGTTCCTTTGTTTCATGCTGAGCTTGTAGGCCACTAAACTTGTAAATTCTTTCCTATAATACAGCTCCCTTACTAGCAATTTTCCATTAATGTTTGATTTTTCTTCTCAAAGTGTAACATTTCACACTTGGCTTTATTGAATTTCATCTTAATTTCAGACTATCACTCCAAACTGTTAATATCTTCTGGATTTTGACCTCCCAAGGGTTCCCACCATCCCAGCTCCTCAACATTGCAAATTTTCTAAATGTAATCTCTTTCCCTTTAACTGAGTCATTATGAAAATATTGAGCACAGCTGGAGCAAGGACAGATCCCTGAGGAATCTCATCTTGAATTTCCTCCTGGTTTGACAGTGAACCATTGATAACTGCTCTTTGAGAGCAGTTTTTCAGCCAATTGTTCGCTCACCTTATGGTAATTTTATCTAGTTCTAGACCGTATTTTCTTAGTTTTATTATAAGGGTGTTGTGTGAAACAGTATCAAAAAGCTTACTAATAAAAAAATGTATCACACTTCCTGTCTCCCTTATCCACAAGGCCGGTTATCCTGTCAAAGAGGGAAATTAAATGGGAGAGCTTTGTGTGTATGCGATTTTTTTAATCAAGCCATTTGAGTTATGACCCTTCTAATATTAGATAAATTTTTCAGAAATAACAAACATGCTGGTTTTCTCTAGATTACCTCTGTAAGACACTTTCTTGGGTTTGTGTTGGTTTTTTTCCTCACATAATCTGGTGATGTGAAATTAAGAATAATGGTTTGAAAGCCACGAGCTGTTATCTGACTGTTCCAAAAATTAGGGTGGGAGCAACAAGCCTTTCCCCACAGTAGTGTTTTCTTCATTTCAGGCTGATCAGTAGGAAGTGTATTTAGAAGTGCTTTAAATTATTTCACATCGTTTGCTGGTAATCTAACCAGCATGTACTGCGTGTACCCCAAGTGTTGATTTTTTTTTTAAAGCGTAAGAGGAAGAGCAAAAGAACTTTTTATTCTAAGTCATTCTGCAATTTACACATTTTTGTATCAACCCACTTACTAGTGCCATACATAAGTGTTTCCTCTGAACAGATTTAATTTTTAATTTTCCTGAATCAGTGTTAACCAGGAAAAAGGTAATTGTTGTCAAGAGTATTCAAACTGTCAGAATATCATTCAATCTAAAAGCTGTTAGAATCTGTGCAAAAGTAATTACTGAAACTCTATTCAACTGTAATAATAACCTGCCACTGATGACAGCAATTACTGGGGAAAGTGTAATAGAAATCAAAGGCACATTTTTCTCTGACAAGTACATTTCTAACTAAGGTTTACATTGGCTGAATAGTGTTGACAATGATGATGTGCTGTATCACTCTTAATCACGGTTGGCATGATGTTACAGTTTGAACTGCTCACTGTTAGAGGGGGACTAATTGCGTGTTTCATTTGACACTGTCCATGCTTTCTGTACATAGGGATATATATTATAGATGAGCAGGGTTTAAGTGTTGTGCCTCATTGCATGACTCGAATCCTTTTTAACTGTAGGTTACAAGTACTTTTGCATTTAACATAAAGGCTCCAATTAAAATTGGGATGAACCTGTGAGGTCAACTTCTAGTATGTACGAAACAGGGATGGGAAGGAACGGGGTGGCAAAAGTCAGCCCATCTTCTGCTTCCAGCTAATGAAGGTTGTGCAGTGAGAACCTCACTCCTGTGTTCTCCAGCAGCTCTCTGATCAAAGAGATTTAAGAAGATGACTTGGTGCTTCAAGTGAGCTAGGAATCACTGAAGCAATAAGTCTGCCGTTATTAGTGGTATTAATTGCATTTCCTCTCATCCAGCCATACTCAATCATCAGTACTTCCCTTCTACTCTGAATCTGAAACCTATGTTGGCACACAGGTGTCAGGAGGAATGATTCCCCTGTGTTGGTGGGGAACTGTGTCAGAAGATGCATATCGTAATGCATGCATCATTTTGAGAGGGGTAAGGAAGGGACGTTCCCTTTTGACAGCATTTATTCTTCTAATTATGAATTTTACCCATTTCTTAATCAATAGGAGAGGAGCTTCCTCCAGAATTTTTCTCTGTTGTGAGTACTTCCCAAGAACAACACCACTTCAGAATAACCCATCCAAAAAGCTTCATTTCATTAATCTTCATATGTGCCTCCCATAACAGCACCCATTTTGTAGAGCACACTCAAGCTCTGCACTTTGGGGTTAATAACATCCTAGATGTTCTCTGAGGTCCCTTCCAACCCAAGCCAATCTATGATTCTAATATTTGGGCAGCTGCTGTCTGTGGGTCACACTCAGTCATTCCCGCAGAAAATCCTAAGACGTGTTAAAGCATCACACTTCTGCATGTTTTCGCTATTTTTGTGTTCATCAGCCTAAGTATAATGATAGAACATGTACAGGAGGAGATTGCAGTTCTGGAGTAAAAATAACGAGAGTGGTTTCAGAATAGGTCAATGGTCAGGTTGTCATGCAAGAAATTAGGTCCACAGATTTTTGTTTTTTTTAATAGACTGGAAGAAATAAAGATAACTGGATGACATTGTGCAATTAATTGCATTTCTCTTGTGAGGGTTGTTTTGTCCTGCATATATTTCCACAGTCCATAAACCGGTGTTCCCTACAAAGGCTGGCACTCTGTTTACATTGTAAGCAGCCAGGCTACTACCACCAAAACTCAGTAAAAAGATTCAATGCAGAATTCAGGTGGAAAGTCAGAAGACAGAAACTGTTCTTTTTAGGCTACTGAGTGGGCTGTAGCCATTAAAGTTAATCCAATCTGACAGAAGAATCTTTTTATGCCTCCAGAAAGCCTACTAAAGTGGATTTTAGGTGGTACCACATCGCAGTAAAATCACTGACCATTCATGCTATCCCATTTCCCCAGTATATTTCTGCACTTTAAAGTGTGTCTCAGGAGACTCCTAGGACAGTGTGTTAACTTGAGCACATGCTTGTTGGATTGGAGACTTGCTTGGCCCCATCTAGGGAGCTGCAAGGAGGAGTTTGTTGCATCATTCTGCTTATTGCACTAATTGCCTGTTTGTGTTTCTGACAGCCAACACTACCCAATAATTTTTATAAACAAAGCTCTCTCACAAAATCTACTGTATAAAAGTCACAGCAGAAAACCAAAAAGATTTTAAAGGAAACTTGACATTTCCTTTTTATTTTCTTATTGATGTTCAGCAGTTGCAACAGATCAGGTCCCTGGTGTTCTGTTAACATGTGGCTCTCTTTTATATAGCATAACAACAATACAGTTCAACTGCAAATGTGTTAAAGCACTTTTAGACTTAATGCACACCTTATTAATTATACTAACCACAAAATGGTGGGTATTGATAATCATCTCTATAAAGTCCTTGGGTTTCTGAAATGATACACTACCTGAATGAAGGTAGTGCTTTTCTGGTTTAGTGAGCAGTTGCAGGCAGGCAGTGGTGTAACCAGGCGGTGTGTGTATTTATGAGCAGCTGTGCCTCAGTCCTCAGCCGAATTAAAAGGCGTGAGAGTGATTAAACACAAAACCACCCCAGGACCCCCTTTGCCTTTCCACTGCTGCTCTTGCTACAGCATGTAAGAAATCCCCATCATCAAGAGATTAGAAATTATTAGTCAGGTCTCCCCCAGATTAGGGCTCTGGCTTGAAAAGAAAAGTCAAGTTACTTGCTTTCTTTTCCTTGTCCTTAAAGGTTTATATTTTAATGCTTTTCTCTGAAAATCTGAGGGCCATAACTTTTTTAAAAGTAAAAGCTGAGATTAATAGACATCTTATAAATAACTGTCTCAAGAGAGCTGAGACTAAGAAAAATAGTAATGATCACAACTTTGATATAGCTATCAAGGCTGACAATGCAGTGTGCTTGCTAGAAAACTGTGAAGTGTCAGCGATAAGGTAGTTTTGAAAACAGCAGAGAAACCACATTTTAAAACCAAAGCTCTTCTACTCACTCTTCCGGCTTTCTCCACTCTTTCTAACTCTGTTCCAGCTCTACTTGGTTTGTTTCATTTCTCCACAGCCTTCTCTATTTGCTTTAGCAGCAAAGGAACAGGTATTTGCCCCTGCCTCAAGAAAAGGCCAAAGACCAAACATGGCTGGGAGAAGCCAGCAGGAAGGTGGGCAGTGGCCAGGTGGTGCTGCTTGTTGGCTGTGTACGTGGCTCTTTGCCCACTGGCTTTCTGCCATCCTGTTCCCCAGGCACTGCATTGACATCTCAGGGTCTCAGCCATACCTCCACAGAAACCAGGAACTGCTACCTGATGATGCTAGGCTACACGGGCTGAAAATCTGCTCAGAAGAGCAAGTGGTGAAGAGCTGTTATTGGAAGCCTTTTTCTCTTATTGCAGTAGTAGACTGAAGAACAAAATAAACAAAAATAATCAATTAAATGGGATGGAAGTGCTTTATGTATGATTAGGGTTCTGGAGATCTAAAGCAAACCAGATCCAATGGAAATGAGATGAGATGTCCTTTGGCAGGAGGCTAAAGCCAGTAGCCTACTTTCTCATCTTAAATATTTCACTTTGCAGATTGGAGTTAGCCCTGGGGCTTTAGTTTCTGCAGTGATACTCAATCACAGATAATTTTGCTTTTCTACCAAGTTGATGTGGACTCACATCGAATGTGTAACAGGCAGCACTATCTGGCTGAAAGATGTGCTGCTGCCATCATACCCTGGTGTGACCGCCTTAGATGAATGACCACAGAGGAGATGGTGTCCAGCCCAGTGATGAGATTTCAGTGCGTGGCAGTAGGGACAACATCTGCTTTGCATATTTCTACTTGCCTACATAATCATGCAGAGCTTTCTATTGTTCCAGGAGTTATTCAAGCATATAATAGAGTTTCAATGAGTTCAAAGCTCCTGTTTTAGATGGTGTTTTAGTGAGTGGTTTTTCTGCCTCAGCATGGATTAGATTTTTGTTGTGGCTTTTTTTATATCAGCCCTGTCAGATCCAGAGAAGTACATTTTCATGATACCTGTTTGTTGAGAAATAATTCTCAGGCCCCAGACGCCTCTTGCACCATACATGGGTTCGGCTTCTGCAGGTGGAGCAGTTATGGGAACTGGGGTTGTTTGGTCTGGAGAAAAGGAGGCTCAGAGAAGACCTTATTGATCTCTACAACTCCCTGAAAGGAGGTGGTAGCGAGGTGGGCTCTGCCTCTTCTCCCAGGTAACAGTGATTGGATGAGAGGTGATGGCTTTAATTTGCACCAGAGGAGGTTCAGGTTGGATATTAGGAAAAAATTATTCTCAGAAAGAGTGATAATGCATTGGCACAGGCTGCCCAGGAGGGTGGTGGAGTCCCTAGGGTGTTCAAGAAAAGGGCAGATGTGGCACTGAGAGACATGGTTAGTGGGCATGGTGGGGGTGTGTTGATGGGTGGACATGGAGATCTTAGAGGTCTTTTCCAGCCTTTATGATTCTAGGATGCGTATGAAGTTTTGTTTGCAGATGCATAATGATAAATCAAGGAGCTCATCCAGTTTTGCTTATAATAATGAATATTATGCTTATATATAATGAATCCTGGAGAACAGAGCTTTACCTAAAGGATGCTTTCTTCTGAGCTCTGGTGTTAACATTCCCACACTTTGTGAAGTTTCTGTTATAATAATCTAATGAAAACAAAATATTGAAAATATTATAGTGTTTCTGGGCCTATGTTGTAGTAAATAATTTTAGTTTAAGTACACAAAGCCTGTGAGACAGGACTGGGAGCACAGCCTTGGTCCCACCCCTCCCAGCCCAGCAGGGATGCGGTCCGTGCTGGCTTCCAGCTCCTCAGCCGGGCTGATTGGGCTGCTTGAGTGACTGGTCCCAGCTACCCCTGCAGATTTATTTATCTATTTATTTATTGCCTGGAGAGAATTGAAGTGCTCATTTGAACTGCTTTGCAAACAGATCAGTTCAAAACCTCCAGCATAGAGGATTTTAATGAGCAGCTGGGGGAGCAACTTCTGCCTGGCACAGGCAGCTTCTGGAGAGGATAACTGTGTGTATCTATAAGATGCTTTAAGAGACTGAACTATCTTTAAATCGTATTAAAAGTGACTTCAGGTATTGCACTGCTTTAAGTCATTTGATTCCTTAAGACTATGTGGTGCCCACATCTGCCATTAGCACATCTCTTTAATGATCAAGGCTGAACTGTTCAAACGAGCTTAAGGATGTTAACACTCAAATCCCATGGGCAGCCAGCAGGACAGATTTGAGCACATCAGTCCTGCTTCTTAATTAGATCCCAAAATCTCAAAGTAAAAATCAAGTGATACTTTAAACAATTCTGGTGTAATTGCTGTCTAACTTATTTTTTTTCCTAAGGATTCCAACTGCATTTCAGAATATTACATTGATTCTGCACTTAACATTAAGCATGTAAATAACCCCAGCTCTCCACAGCAATAATTTCGGCTGCTATTCAGTCGTACTGATACCTCTGGAAGTCAGAGGGATGTTTAAATGTTTTGCTCAGTAGTTCTAACACTGAATGGGTATTTATGTGCTTTCTTCCATCAGGGCCTCAAAGATACAATCTAAGTAATTGGTTGTCTTCTCCTAATGATTCTGATAACAGAACAGTGAGGGAAAGGTGGTCAGAAAGCGTCAAATACAGTGATGTTTCTGGAGGGTGCAGGTATGGATTAGAAAAATTTCTCTCTCTTCTACTTTCCTTTTTCAAACACAAGAAAAAGTAATCTCAGCCTTTTCTTCACAAGTAGATCATAGAATCACAGAATGGTTTGAGTTGGAAGGGACCCTTAAAGGCCATCAGTCCAACTCCCCTGCAATGAGCATGGACACCTACAGCTCCATCAGGTGCTCAGTCTTGTCCAGCCTCACCAGGCTGAAAATGAATGAAAGGACTGTTTTCTAAACAACTGCCTGTAAATGTTCAATCTCTGTCTGTACACGTGGTCACACTTGAACAACAACAAAATCAGTCTGTCAGGCAGATGTGCTCTGAGATCCTTCTCTGCTTTCTCCAAGGGAGAATGTTTAAAAATACAAATATACTCACTAAGCACTACACAACACACAGTGCTTTATCAGTCGTTGTTGTGTTATACAGCCCATCATTCTACCTTAATACATGTGCAGCAGAAAGTACCTCTGTTTTAGAAATCACAAAGCTGTGCTGTTTGTCTCCTGTTTGTTTGTTTGTTTTTTGATGGGTTTTTGGTTTCTTTTCAGTAGGCACCATTATTGTCAGGGCTTTCTGGTTATATTTAATGCAAGGATGGTGCAGGTCCTAAAAAAAAAAGTCACTTCAGTAGTACTCTACGCATTTTTATTCTTGAATATTAAGGCCCAATTTTTATAGCCTTAGCTCAATTTGTAGCTTCATAAAACATCATAAATTGGAGCTTAGCTTTACAGGCAAGCAAGATGATTTGATAAGCATGGGATTGTCCCCAGTACATCAAATAATGTTTCCTCAGTATCCAGAAGCACTGAGTTATGGCTCAGTAGCCAGCCAAGAAATATAAGAAGCCTCATGCAATTAACTTCTTGCATCTTCTTTTTCCCTTTTTCTTTTTTTCTCCAATGGAGTAAAAGAAGAAAGTTCCTTTAGCCAGGTATTTTCTTCCAATTTTGCCTCACAGCAGAGTCAGCTAAGTGCAACCTCTTGTCAGCACAATCATTATCCATAATTTACATGCAAGAAGCAACAGAAACTTTTAGGATGAAATGAATGTAAAAACCAGAAACCTCTGCTTGTTCCATCATCCAGCCCTGCAAGTACAGTAGCTGTGTCAGTGACTGTATTAAGAGCTATTAAAATGGCTTTGATGTATTGCAGGGTTTTGGTATGATTTTCTAGGTTTTATTATTCCTCTGACTATCATTTGCTATTTTTAAATGGAATCTACTATTATGGGATACGAGCAGTCTGTCCTTCAGAGGAGACTCAGTACCAATATCCCTTCTGCTCATCTTCAGTGCCTTGTACAGGGGTATGCTAACGATCCCGTGGTAGTTCAGTGTCCTAGCCACCATTTATACTATTTATCATCAAAGAAGATTCTGATATTCAAGGTTGTGTGCAGGCACAGGAGCTGCATACATAATGCCTCTGCTGTTTGCTGCCGCAGCCTGAGCACAACACATTTAATTCTATGGATCTCCTCCTCAGAGCTCCCCAACCTCTGGTACTTCATGCTCTGGCCAAGTTAGCAAGAGGTCCAGAGAGTGCTGATATTGCCAGATCTTTTTCTTGTCTCCCCAGGAGAGGGGAGATCCCACCAGCACAGCCAAGTGCCATGTTTCCAACAAAGAGCTTCTTGAAGGCTGAACCAGGAGCTGTGTGAGAAGTAGGGGTGAGGAAAACAATAAGATTGTTGAAAAGAGAATAGCTTTTAATGAACACTAAAACATGTGTTCCCTCCTTAACAGAGCTGCTTAAAAACTATTGATTTCCCTACCCACAGTTTTCTAATAATAAAAAATTTAAAGTCTTGCTATCATTCCCCAGATCTAGTTTATTTCCAGCTTGAATGAACTCATAAAGTCATGAGTTAGAACTATGGGACTCAGATCTCCAAATTAACAAATTCCTCTTCAAATGCAACAAAACACGTTGCTCAGCTGCACCCACATCCTGGGGGCTGGTGTTGCTCAGCAAGAAAAACAAATGGAAGCTGATCTCCTCACTTCAGTGTTTGCAACCTCTTCTTTTACTGTTGCGTTCAACTCAAGGAGCCCCTCCCTTGCAGATTTATTTTCATCACTCCATTCACAAATAATGATACGTTGCATCCTTTTATCAAAATAATGACAATAGGTTGTTTTGTCCTTTTCCATCACTCCAGTTAATCTTCCATTATAGCATAGGTCAAATCTGGATGCATGGGGCACAAATAGTGAGGTACCTTACCTGGCTGCTGAGGCAATACTGCACCTATAGCTGCATTCAGTTTTACTATTCATTTGGCTTTTTCTTTATTATTATTCCTTTCACCACTCACAAGATGCCACAAAAAGGCCTTTGGCCAAGCTGCTGGTTTTCCTTACGGAAAGGTTATCCAGCGTACTGCTGGCAGTGCCTTTAGGGGGAAATACATAAGTTGGAAATCAAGCTTCCAAAAAACAAACAGCACTTCTGATTAGTATCTCATATTGTTATCCTTCCTGCTTCATTTGTTTTCCAGATGGGCGAAATAAAGGTCAACAACCCTAGGGCAATGATCTGATTTGAAAGAAATGTGATTTCTGAAAGGGAAATTTGCAAAAATGGCCATAACCAAGAAATGAGAAACATTTTAAGAAATTGGCAGTTCAGGCTAATCTTCCATGTAGTTTATCTTTGTGAATTGGTGGTATTTTTATTGTCCATGCAAATGTGCTGATAATCCAGTCCTGATATTTCTCCATCACTCTTAAAATAATTTTTCTTCTGATTTGGATGTTACTGTCATCACAATCAAGGAGATAAAGGGGACAATCATGCACTTAGCTAAAAAAGAGGCAAGCTGTAGCCTGGCAGAGCCTGGGGTGTGACTTCCCCTGGGGCTGACCTGCTCAGCCCCACCACCTCCATCCCAAGCTCCCAAAGTACGGGTCATGTCTCCCTCTAGGGGATCCTGCAGAGGATAAACCCCACCTTCTGCTGATAAAGGAGGCTTTAAAGGCATTGCAAGCCTGATTTTTGGCTGCAATCCTATGTTGCAGGGAAAGGGTGTTGAGGTATGTGGGATCTGTAATGTGTGCCCCAGCACAGGGAGAGGGGGAGAGTATGGGGATATGGTCACAGTCACCCAAAGCAGAGATAGTAAAAGAAAACCAGAACTTCAGGGCTTCATTTCAGTATGTTGTTGAAACAGAAAACCAGAAGCATGCAGTATGTAAGCAGAACTCATCAAAATGAGTTTTTGATTTGCAGATTAATTTGGCACATTTGTGGCATTTTTGGGTAGTTTGCGCCTCCTGAGCAGCGGACATTTCAATCTGTCTGGTGGGCAGTGGGGATCGCTCCGTGCCACCACAGACCCGGTATTGATCCAAAGCTCTGCAAAGAAAGGAGGTTTAATAAATAAATACAAATCAATGAACGCAATCAAAATAGAAGGGGTAGTCTTCCTAGTGGTGCAGAAATGGAAAGTCACTCCATGAGATGTGAGTGACTGCTGGTCTTGTGTGGGAAATCAACTGCAGTCCTCAAAGACCTTGCTTTAATTAGGACATGCAGAGCTCCATTTTACCTCCTTTAATCACTAAAAACTTATCCTACAGCTTCAGTCAGCTGAGCAAGGGGATGAGTCACCTGCAGAAACTGGAGCTGTGCTACAAAGGAGTGCATCTGGGCTGTAGGTGCTGAGTTTTTGGGTGGCTGGGTTAGGTGCAGCTCAGCTCATATCTCTGAGGATCGCTTCATGCAGCCGCTCTTGAATAACAAAGAATCCTGTTTGCCACAGCAGTTATTTACACTGAGATGATTTCCCGTTGCCTGAGAGTAATTCATCTTTTTTTAAATTATGGTTGTTCAATCAGCAAAACTGAGGCTTTCTGTAAAGATGTAGTGATAGCTTTGCTGGTAAATAATCTAACTAATTTTTGAAAAAGCCAAAAACAATTTGGGCACAGTTATTTTTCCATCGACTGCGATGTAAATCAGGAACAGCTCCTGAACACCCAGCTTGCATAGGTAACTTATGAGCCACTGGCTTCTGCAGGTCATAGAATGTCTTAAGTTGGAGGGGATCTTAAAGCCCATCTGGTTCCAAATCCAGTGCCATGGGCAGGGTTGACAACCACTTGAATATGCTTCTCAGGGCTTCATCCAACCTGATCCTGAATGCCTCGACGTCAGCTTCACCAATGCTCTGAAACCAGGATATGTCCAATAGGTGTCAACCCTACATAATAATACTTAACTGCTTCCTGCATCAAGTCTAAATGAAGACTACAGGTGAAGAAATTAGCTGATATGGGGTGCTGAGGGTGTTGTGTCCATATCTCTGCTGTAAAATGAAAGCCTCTGTTTTAGCAACCCAAAGGGAAAGGCAGAGATGTGCCTTAACAAGATGCTTATCTCTTTTTTGTCTTTCCCATTGGAAGGTTGAGTGTATAGCACTGAATCTTTTCTTTCATTCACTTTACCTCCTCTCCGTGTGGATGCTTTGGTTGATGTTCCTTTGCTGCGGCATGGGATGGGCTTTGATCATGAAGTCTCAACCCGAGTGTCCCTTGAGACTACCAGACTTCATGCTGCACCCTGACAATTGTCAGTAATGCATTGCAATCATAGAATCATTAAGATAGGAAAATACCTTTAAGGTCCAACCCATCCCCACCATGCCCACTAAAACGAGTCCCTCAGTGCTACATCTACAAGATTTTTGGACACCTCCAGGAATGGCCACTGCACCACCCTCCTGGGCAACCTCTTCTAGCACCCGACTACTTTTTTGGAGAATAAAATTTTTCCTAACTGGAGCCTCCCTTGACAAAACTTGAGTCCAACCTTTCTCATCCTATCCCTGTTAGCTGGGAGAAGAGGCCAACTCCCACCTCAGCACAACTTCCATTCAGGGAGTTGTAGACAGCAATAAGTTCTTGCCAGAGCATCCCCTTCTTCGGACTGAACAACCCGTTCCCTTACCTGCTCCCTGTAAGACTTGTTCCTTTGTTCATTACGGAATGTTTGAAGGAGACAGCTGCAGATCTTGGTGCAGGCAGTGATGAGGGAAAAATTGTTGAGGTAACAATGGTTTATGCCTGGCAGAACAGGGGCAGATGAATGAGCAGGTCAGCCAGCAGCAGTCAGAACAAGAGGAGATGCAGGGATGTGTACATCAGAGGTGGTATACAACAGGCAGAGAGAATGGTGCTGGTGTTGTTCTAGGGATGTGGTTGGTGGTGGCATCCTGATCAGAATGCTGTGTGAAGTTTTAGTCCTCTCACTGCAAAGGATGCTGTGGAGCAGCAATAAAATACTATACTATAAGTAATGTTGTTTTTTTTTTAATTATTTTTATTTATGTAGGGCCTGCTGTAATAAAAGGAACAATATCTAAACCGAGTTTTGAGTAAACTGCTACCTGCAATCATTCTGCTCTACACTGGGGTTGGGCAAGGTGGGACCTGCACTGGTGATGGGTGATCCTGTGGTCCTCCTGCCCTATGCAATTGCTGGGAGCAGAGCTCCTGGGGCCAGGAGGAGGTGGCCGGAGCCCATACATCTCTAGCAGTGCTTTGTGGCTGCTGCAGTCTCTTTCTCAGATTTTCTGCTGATTATGCTAGTCCAATATTGCAAGGAATGTATGCATAATGGACATAAATCTTGCTATACGAGCCACCAGAGAGGCAAGAAAAACGGTCTCTGTCAAGAATCTACATACAGAAATACATTAAACAACAGCTCTCTGTAGATCAGAAGCTTTGGTTTCGAGTGCAGGTTTGGGGGAATAATGAGGACTAAAATTAGCACTTTGGCAATGTGTTAAGCCTTTTGGGGGGGTTTCACTGGCATATTTTTATAGCCTTAAAGAATAAATGGTGATGATAATAAATTTTTCTAACTTTTTAACTGATCATCCAAAGGAGAAGGCAGAAAGCTTTTTGTGTGCAGTGCTGTACGTGGCTAGTGCTGCTCAGCTGGGACATCGAGCCAGCACTGTGACTTTCAGTGTGCAAAGCATCCATCGGGGCACCCACTACAAAATGGCTGTGATTAATGGCTGCACCATCACTCGTGTGTCTGCACATGGGTTCGTATCAGAGCTATTTGGGAATCATCAGCACAAACTTGGGCAGTCCCCATTTAGCAGTGAGATGCCTTTCAGTGTGATCGAGCCTGTTAATTACATTGCCTGTTCCCAACCAGGAGGCATACAGTGTTCTCAGCGACTGGGAGCTGCCAAGTGGTGTTGACAAAGCTTGTTTTAAAACAAAGCCATGAAATGGAAGTGTGCTTATTCCTTTCTACGTGTTAGTTATTGAAAAGGGAAGTGTGGCATTATTACAGTGGGTATGAGCCTCTTCCCGTTGCACTTCTGTGGCTCTGAATTTATTATATATATTCTCATAAATTATTTTGTTGCTATAGCAATACTTTCTGTGGGCCTAATCCCACTGTTATCATTTATAGAGAGGCCCTTCACTTTGTTCTCTCTGTGCGCCTTCACTTTGGCAAATGACCTTCCAAATCGCATCTTTAGGCTCTGTTTGTTCTTGCTTTTTGATGTTAATCTGGATTAGGGAATTCTTTCTTTGGATTAAGATGGACTAGAATGTTCTTAATAAAGTAAGTACCAAGAAAACACATTTATAAAACTACAAAATATCATATATGTACATATGTGAAACTTTATTGCTCTTTACAGCTTCCTGAAAGTGGAGAGGTGGGAGTTGGCCTCTTCTAATGAGTAACAGCAATAGAACAAGAGGAAATGGCCTCAGGTTGTGCCAGGAAAGGGTCAATTTGTATATTAGGAAAAATTTCTTCTCTGGAAGAGTGGTGAGGCACTGGAACGGGCTGGCCAGGGAGATGGGGGAGTCGCTACCCTGGAGGTATTCAAGAAAAGGATAGATGTGACACCAAGGAACATTCCTTTTGGACAATATTGGTGGTAGGTGAACGGTTGGACTGGATGATCTTAGTGGTCTTTTCCCACATTAATGATTCCAAGATTCTGCAATTCTATGTGTGTGTCTGCATCTCCATAATTAAATGGATCTTTTTATACTTTAACATTTCCTGTGTAGAGAGGATGACAGCTGGGGAAAAATACACAGTGTGTCAAGGAACTCTGCATATTCCCCCTCTATAATTCTGAGCTCCATTGCCATTATTACTTCTAAGCATCTAAGAAATGTCCTTCACCAAAAAATGTGCATTTGTGCACCTGCCAAATGACATTCCCATTATCCCTGTATATCATTCGATGCAGCTAGATCTCATATGAGATCTCCTGAAGCCTAAAATCTGAAATTTGCAGCTATTTTACCAGCATAGCAAGGTGCAAGGTGTTGCCTATTTAGTTGTGATGATACTCTGTGTGAAGAAGCATAGTTTTCCCAGCCCCAGGAAGAGAGCAGAGCAGGATGATTATAGGATAGGATTCAGCAGAGGCAGAGTCATCTGATGGGTGTCAGTGTTGATGGCTTTTAATGTTTCCCCTTGAAACTGCAGCTGTTCTAACTCATCCTTCTTTCTTTTTCCTCATTTTTTTTTTCTGATGACATGGCAAACACGTTGGTTCCACATATAAATGTGTGTTTTTTTCACACTGTTCATGAACCGAGCATCTTCTGTCCCTCATGCTGAGTCTTTGCAACTCATAGCAATCCTTTACTCTGTGGTTCTCAGACCAGTGAGGGATTACAAGATTGAAATGTCAAAATAGATAATTATGATTGTATATGTGTAAGAAACGTAGGCTCGAGGCAAAAAAATAATGTTTGCTTTGTATTAAGTAATACTCATTAAATAATGTTCTTCAATATTAAGTTTTAAATGAACAGATTTGAGAATAAGACCAGGCTTCTGGGTGATCTTTCTTTAATGACCTAAAAGAGTAGTTATAATACTGAATATATTGCCACAAACATGAAGAATCATGGAAGGTTAATAACTAAAACTCAAGTTGTTGAGCAGCTGAAAGGGCAACAAAGGGCTGGATTCCCATACTGTAATTTTAAATAAAAGCATTTGTATCAGCAATTGCCTTACAGAAAGCAAATGGATGAGCCCCAAATGAGGACCAAGATCAAAAAAAGTGTTGAAAATAGGAGAGAGAAGTCTTTTCCCTGTGCAGAAGTACTGTTCTGGGTGGGCGCTAGGGGTTAGGCTTGCTGAGAGTACCATGCACTTGAATTCTGTCCAATAGCTGATGTCTTTTCTCTCTTTAGATGTCATTGCATATGTATGTTAGCTATGTACCCAAACAGTTCACAGAAATTTTATCTTTTTTTTTTTTTTTTTTTTTTAGCAAGAACTAGCTTTCATTTTCAAGAGACTCAGTTGGGATTATCCTGTCATTATTTTCAGTCTTTGTTTTTGTTCACATTCCATAACAAGTAATCCTAGACTAAAATCTACTTGATGCTAATATACAGCAGTCCATCATTTTTTTCTGAAACTGCTTTCAATAAATCATTTCTCTGTGTTACATATAGCAGAGAGCTCTGCTTTTCTAAAGCGGTGCAATTCCTTACGAGGTGATCAACTCACGTGCAGTGTCCTTGCATCTTTCTGTAAGGCATGAAATCCTCTGGAGCCATCATGGCTTTCTCCAGAGATGTTGAATCTCTGTGGTTTCAAAACTCTGTTATTTAAATTTTTAAGATCTTCCTTCTATGTATGAAGAACACCATTTTGATGTACTCTCTTAATTGGAGGGCTCCATCACTGATATCTACAGTGATAATTTCTCCCTAGCTACATGACTAATGAAGATTTTGACCAGTTTCTGGATATTTTCTTTTCCTCCCACCCCCAAGTGACGTCTGCTTTCACTTCTTCTCCTGTGATCTGTAAAGATATTTTTGTCTACACTTGAAGCACTGAACAAAAATATGGATCTTTGGGGAGGCTCTTCTCATATGAACTTGTTTCTCTTCTAGTCAGAAGTATCCTAAAATGTGGATATTTTATGTAAAATTTAAATATCATTTTAGTTTGGAAACAAGCAAAACTGCTAAGCAGGTACATTAACACTTAAGAGGAATTATTATATTGGTGTTAATTTCTTTCATTTTATCACGACATCTGGGCGTTAAATATATGAGTGAGGGAGATGAGAGGAACAAATCCCTTTTGAGGGCTGGAGAACAGCAGCGATGAGGAGGAGTCTTTGTATTTCTGAAATCCCACATGTGAAATATCATGATGACCCCAAGCTCATTTTGCGTTGGAGCATACAGTTTAAGCAAAAAACAGAAGAGTACTGAGTTCATACCTGAAGTTATTCTCTGAAATTTCACTCTGTGTTTGCTCAGGCTCCCATGATACTTGACCTCATCTCCACCTCCATCAGGTATCTCAATCAGATTTTAGTAAACTCAGAGCTGTGAATTGTCTTTCTAGAATAAGATTTGCAAACGTGTGTTTTACAAATCTTTCTTCGTAATGAATGTTACTTGTATGAAATACTAATTTGGGGTGACCAATTAATTTTTATCATGACCATATAACCAAACCAAGATCATTTTTTGTTATTTATTTCCCTAAGTAGCAAATCAATTTTATGATTTGAGCGGGAAAAAAAACTGATTTAGGTTAGAGGAAATATAGATAACAATGTATCTCTGTTAGGCTACCAAAATACAGATACCTCACAGCTTTTTAGTTATGGATTCTGGAGGTCTACATTTAATGTCTGAGATTTAGCATCATTAATTTCATAGCAGAGTTTATCACTGAAAGTATTAATTTTCCTCAGAATGCAAGAGGCAAATTTTTCTGGGTAAACAGTCATCAATCTGTGCTGTTGGTAACAGAACAGCCCTACGGGGATGTGAGGGTGCTGGGAACCTTACTGCTTCTCAAAGTCATTGGATGTGTTTTAGTTCGTGTCCTATTAGCAATTCCTGCTGTCACCTTGCCCTGGCTGGCCTGCTCCAGCTGCAGGGGATCTCACACTGCGCTGAATTCTGGAACATCAGGTGAACATCACTCAACACAGGTGACGCCGTCACATCATAGCATGCCTTGATCTAATCTTCTACTCCCTCTGAGTGTTATCTATTCTCTAGCAGTAAATCTGTGCTATCTTTGAAAGGCAAATCAGCTTTCTCATCCACCAGCCAAAGCATGCTTTGAGCTAAATGTTGCCCAATGGCTAGCTCGTGCCATTTTGTTGTTCAGAAAGGCTCTACCATCACTGGCAAGTCAATCTCACTATGTGCATTGCTGTTCTTTGGAACTTCCAACAAAAAGAATCCTCTGTTTTTTCTTTGTTCTCCTTGCTCTCCTGGTTTTTTCCAGGTACCTGTTGATGCTCTCTGTTGACCATGAAATCAATACACTTTGAGCAGGACAAGGAGCATGTCTCAGGCATGATGCATACTCTGCAGTCAGTCCCAGTCATGTGCTACATCTGCTTCCTGAAGTTGTCTAGGATAGCAGGCTTTCAAGCACTAACCGTTTTCAGGTGGCATGGCAATGTGTTCTGCACATGGTCTAAATTGGGGCTTTTCACATAGCCATCACATTTGCTTAGGGAGAAAACTCCTTTCTAGAGCAGAAACACATCATCGTCCTTTCCAGTTCCATCTGGTAAGAATAAACTCTGCAGCAGAGTAAACCTATTGTCCCTACATGTCCAAGCAGAAGTTCCCACCTTATTGTACCTGAAAACATGTCTCCTGTAATGGCCATCAAATAGATTTCAAACACGTGCAGACAAGCCAGTAAGTGTTATTTTGATTCCATGGTAACTTGAGAAAAGAGCAAAGGAATTGGACGAAGAGGGAAGATGATTTTACTAGGAACATGCATAAAGGAGGGCAAATATATCCCGTAAAGCAGATGGAAGTGGACTATGAAAATACTAGACTTGAATCTGCGTGCATAGCTTTCCAGCCCTGTGGCCTGGTGCTTAAAAGACATTTCTGCTCCTCCCCCAATATTTTTACACCCAAAATAAAATTATTTCTCAGTATTATTGCATCTAAGATAATTGCATCAAACTCCTATCTCCAAATGCTTTGCACTGCAGTCTCAAATGAATATGACAGAACCTCAAACATTTTTGGCTAAACTTTTCTAAACAAAGAACAGGCAGCTTTCTAAAGAAAATCAGTTTTTGCCTTATCAGTTGCCTTACCATCCTCCATCCTAGGTGGTATTCTTGGCTGGAGTTCCCCATGTCAAAATTTAATCACATTTATACTTTGTAGTCCCAGTGTTCCAACTGTGATGCTGAATCCCCAGATTGAGTGCTTCTGGCAGCAATGAGAGGGGCCCTTACAGTAAGCTGCGTCCCGCAGGGCATCCCATCCTCAGTACCTGCAAAAATGCCAGGGAGCAATGCAGCCTCAGTGATGTGCAGAGAAGCACAACAGGTACTGTTGTACCACTAAGCCAGAGAACAGATTAATGCTAGAAATAAATAAATAAATAAAAAGCCTGAAAGTTAGAGTTAGGGATGGAATTAAAGAATGCAGATTTATTAATCCCAATTGTTCAAACAAAACTCCAGCTCAGATAACATCTCTTTTCCCATAAGCTAGGATTTTTCAGCTAAAACTCCTCTTTCAGAATATTTTTCTATTACTTCGTTGCTCGTGCTGAGCTATTGATTATTTTCTTGGCTGTAATCAGATGGTATTGCTTTCTCTTAATTTAGTTTTATGGCTGTTTAACGAATGCTGTTCCTAAATGGAGGGAAAAAAAAATCAGAGTATTTAGGGAGCGAGAAAAGCCCCTAGAAATTGATCTGTTGTGTCTTTTAGGTAGGAGGGGGTCCTGATGCTCACTCCCCACACACTTGACACTCCTCACACACTCGACAAGCCTATGCAGAACCACAGACGAGATCATTTATTCAGTTAAAAATCATTCTGAAGTGAAACAACTTCCAGATGTTTCTCTAATTTTGTGGGACATGGAACCGTGAACAGTCATTAAACTTTATCCCTTTTGCTTCCTGAGTTTTCAGAGAGAGAAACAGATAAAAGAATGTGGGGAAAAAAAAGAAAAAAAAAAATTGTTCCACTGCTGAGCAATGCTTGTGTAAGAGGAAACTCTGGACTAAATATATTTATTGTAGGTATTGCCAGAGAGCGCAGGAGTTTGCAAATGGAAATTTGCAGTTGTGAAGGATGAAATTAGCACAAAGTGAGCAAATATGGGAAAAGTGGGAGAAAGCTGTCAGCTGAAGGGCTGTGGCTCAAGGCTCTGGGAAGGCCTGCACAGCACTGCAGGTCACACATGCACCTCGAGCATCTGTGTGTGCCAGGCTCAATGCAAGAGCAAATCTTTCTGATACTTGATGAGGAGCGTATAAGCAGGAGAGGGAGTGACATTTAGCATGGCCTGACAGTGACAGAAAAAGAGGGAATGGCTTTACAGTAAAAAACAGGAAATTTAGATTAGATGTTAAGAATACATTCTTTACTCAGAGGGCGGTGAGATCCTGGCACAGCTGCCCTGAGAGCTGTGGGTGCCCCATTTCTGGAGGTGCCCAAGGCCAGGTAGGATGGGGCATGGGCAGCCTGAGCTGGTGGGGGCAGCCAGCCCATGGCAGGGGTTGGGGCTGGGGGGGCTGTAAGGTTCCTTCCAATCCAAGCGTTGTGTGATTCTATGAAGTCCTGGGAGTCATATCACTGCATCGAAGAGCAAGACTCGACGCGTGTCTTGTAGAAGCTCGGTATTGGTAAAATTAACCATTAGAAGCCTCCCTGGACAGATGCATTTGTTAAGTGGTTACTGCTTTCCCTATAGCTGGCTCTGATTGAGATTGCGAGCCAGAGATCATGAGAAATATTTTCAGCAAAACATTTTTTGCTTTTAAAATTAAATTTTACTTGCTGAAGAACAAGCTTCTGAGTAGCTGTTCTTTCTAATCCTACATATCTACAGTGATACTCAAGTGTATTTTCTGCAGTTGTCAAGACTATGAATTAAATCTTCCATAAAATTTTGATAAATATCTTGAAGCTTCAACTTCAGATAGCATGTACTTATTAAAACTCCTCTTACTAGATGTTTAATATAATATTGACATCCGGTAATTAATTTATCCATGATAGCATTCAATTTTTTTCTGCCAATTAATGCTGCAGTATTCATTTTTGCCTGTCTTAGAAATAAATGGAGAAGATACCATTAGATTTTATTCTCTTACTTTTTATGTGGTTTTCACTTTCTTTTTTTTTCATCCATTCTATGCTGAATGCTGTACTAAGCTGTGGAAATTCACCATTTGCCACAGCAAATGCCTTGCAACAGCCTCACAACATCACAGGTGGCTTCAGAGATGCGTTCCTCTCATCTCTCCCACTCCTCCCATTCACCTACTCACTTGTCTGGGACAAGGAATGGGGACATGCACAGGCCTCCAGAACCTCCCGTGGCTGGGAAATACAGGTTCTGCAGTACCAGTTCCCTGGTGGTGCCATGCAAAGGGTGTTTCAGTGCCCCCTGCTCTCATAGCTGGGGTGGTTGCAGTATTTGGTGGAACTGATCTCTCACCTCCCCAGATGGTACTGCCTGAAAATCATGCGTGCTCAGTTCAAGAAACTTGCTTTTTGATTTTTTCACTGGATTGATTTCTCGTGTGATTGTTGAATTGAAAACCAAGTGGATTTTTATCATCTCTAATTTGTATTTAGCAATTAATACCAATACAATCTGTCCATGTGGTTGCAACGCTGCTTGGAAAAGACCCAGTGCAGCCTTTTTCTGTACTTGCCCTGTAAATGGTGTCATTTTACATTAATACAGGCTCCGTTTCTGTTGAAGCAGCTCCTGTGCTTTTTGTTGGTTCTTTGGATTAGACTGGCTGTTATGAATTTGACAACAGTTATCAAATCTCCCCTGCAGCGGACTGACTGTCAAGGATATGATGGTCAAATGTTTCACATATTGCAATCAAACCATTTGTGTTTGGTTTGAAGAATTCCAAAAGAAAGCTGTCAGCTAAGAAATGAAGTCGAAGTAGCCTGAAGCTTTTGGAGCATGTTGATCCAATTATGATGATCCACTCATATCCTTCAGCTTTTTTCAAAATCAATTTTCATTTTAGCTCAGGGACGGGTTTTTTTTGTTGGTAGTGCAGGGAAACATCTGTAAGGGTATTTCAGATGTGTTGTTTCAGGAAATTTCTTTTTTTTGTGCAAGAGAGCATTGAACTCTACACATATTTTGTAAGTGTCTTTTGTCTCCAGTGCACAAATATACACTTGTAGAATATGTGGTTTGCCTGTACATATGCCTATCTTTATATACACACAAGCTGAAAATGTATTTTAAATTTATTTACGTGTGTTCGATCCAGTTGCTTGAAGCTGAGGGGGGGAGAACCACAGCAAAACCCCAAAGGAGGGGAAATGTCCGGACAATAGGATGTAAAGAAACCTCAGCCATAGGTGTGATGCTCAGCTGGCATTTAACATCAGAATTGTTTGTCACCAGCAGGGCTGTATCCTGCAGGGACACTGTTGCATGATACTGACATGATGAGCGAGTGGTCAGCTCCTTCCTTTCTTTCCTTTAGCTCTCAGATAATGCGTGAAAGTGCCTAATATTTATTATTCCGCTGCCAGAGTCTTGTTGATGTCTCTGTACCCAACGCACACTGAGACTGAAGCTGCAGTGTGAGGGATGTGATTGAGTACCAAAGCCACGCTTACCCACGTGGGAGCAAGCATACAGCATTTATGAGTTAGGACAGCAGATTTGATCCAAGACCCATGTGATGTTCTCATTCTAGATAATGCATTGTTGTCTTGTTTTTCTGCACAAGATATAAGGCAAGTATTCAATAAATTTAATTAGATGAGGAGATATTCCACGCCTTTTATCCTGGTAATAAGAACTAGAAATTTGGGTTACTCACTCTGGATGCCATTGTTAGGAAGGCAAACTCTCCAGTGTCCAAAAAAGAAACCCAAAGCCCCCCTCAGCTGTGAGGGGAGTGAGAAGCAAAGCTCTGTCCTGTGGCTATCATTCCTATCAGCTCCAGTTCTGCTGAAGGTGCCATGGCTGGGTCTAATACCAGCACCTCCAGTCTGGCTCTTCTCCTGATCAGGAGAATCTTTGTATTCTTCAAACAATTATTTCCCAAACTATCCAGATACCAAATAACCTGTGAGTCCAATTACCTTTCGTAGATCCATAAATGCTGCTCAGAAACCACCTGTGCAATATCTTGATCAATTAACCCAACAGGAAGAAATACTTAAGTTCCCACATTCTCCAGGAAGTGAAATTGACCTTTTCTCCATGATTCATACTCAGCATTCATTTAATGATTATTCTGCTGTGAGAATACAGTACAGTGGAATAAGGAAGGGGAGTCTGTCTGTAACAGCAAGAAACATTTCTAGGTTCAGCATTCATATGCTTAAAGAGAAAGTCTACCACAGATAGGAGGAGAGGTAATGGCTTTCAGTTGTACCAGGGGAGGTACAGGTTGGATATTAGGAAAAATTTCTTCTCTGAAAGAGTGGTGAGGCACTGGAATGGGCTGCCCAGGGAGGTGGGGGGGTCGTTGTCCCAAGACCCATGGAGATGTGGCACTGAGGGATGTGGGTTAGAGCAGTCACAGGTATGGGTTGATAACTAGATGATCTTGGTGGTCTTTCCAACCTCAATGTTCTGTGTTTTAGTAAAGGCTTGGTAGAGCCTGATTTGCTGAAGAACCCAGGAAACTATTCAGTACAGTTTGGTTTATTAAGGATTTTAACTTCTTAAATGAGATGTTTATGGAGAAATTAATCTTCTTGATTTTATGCCAACATATCTACAGATCAAGTGTACATACAACCTCTTTTTCAGCAATATATTTCGTTACATCAAGATATTAACTGGATTGCTTATATTTTCTGTGGCATGGTGTAAGCCAAGGCAGAGCTGATGATACTGAAGTATCTTTGCACCTTGCAATGCAGAGTTTTAAGAATGATTTTGACAAATGTTGGCTTTCAGTAGGAACCAGATTTATTTTTATTTGGCTTGAAGTCCTGGCATTTCTTAAGGAAATGAAGAGTTTATTTGAAAAACTCCCAAAACTCAAGAACAAATTACAAACACTGACTTTGATGGAACGATGCTGGTTTGCACCAGTTGGAACTCTCACCTCTTTCTGTCCTACTTCATCCACAAATTTGCAATAAGATGGCACCAAATTCCCTTATGATTTTATTAGGAAATGCATCAGCCCCATCAAGGCAGTTATCTGGAAAGGAACAGACTGAGATATCTAATACCTTGCCAAGTAGTTTTATGAACTGATGATGGAGAATTGCACTAAGATCAGAGATCACCTTTCAAACCTTTTGGCCTGAATGGGCTTTATCTTGGACTTAAAATATAGCTGAGAAATGTTGAAGTTAGAAAACAAAGCAGATTTTGGAGTCCGCTCACTGCACAGGAGAGCTGCTGTTCAAATGCACTATTCAAAAAGCATTTAAGGTTTTATTTAACTGTAAATATTTATTATTCTTCAAAGGAAGGAAGCCCCAGAGATGGGCTTGGAATCCAGCTGGCAGGTTTTCAACAGAATGTTAAATTTTGTACACTCATCTCCAAGCTGTGCAGTTAGCAAGTGTCAGGAGCTGTTGAAGACAGGGTCTATAGCAAAGGCCAGGGGTAAAGACAAGTTTCTCAGAGATAAACACAACGGGCCATATTCTGCTCTCAAATGGATTTATCCTTTCTCCTCCCCCATCCCCAAACCAAAGGATTGATTTGATTATGAGTATTTGTCTCTATTCAAAGCAAAGCATTTTGCTTCACTTTCAGTCTCTGAACCTTTCATTATAAAATCTTTCCTTAACCTAGGTAATTTAAAAAATATTTTATTTTTACTGTATAATAGAAATGAAAGTCAGCATTTCATGCTCCTTGACAAGTTACTGTACCTTTGTGTTTGCCAATGTGATGAGAGCACTGCACAGATGTTTCAGACAACCCTGGTCCTGCATAAACACAGCAAAAAGCCTGTCCAATTTCTCCAGATACTGAATTGTACAAGGAGTAAAGCATGCAAAATTAATACAGCTCATGATATTGAAATAAGGAAAATGCCAATCAAAATCTCCAAGTGCTGATATGAAGTATCCTAGGAAGACAGGACTTCAACTAAAATCTGTGTCAGCACCTGACTCCCATGCAGAATGGTGCTATTAGTTATTTTGTAGTATGACATCATGTGGAGTTCTAGCAATGGGCTGGGACACATCTGTGTAATTGCTGCACGAAAGTCAGCTTCAACATGAGATGAAACACGGCTGCAGATGGTATGTTGTGTTTTTCACAGTGACCTGGTACTCATATACCCAGTTGGAGAAGAATGACAGAGTTCTGGTCATATCACACTGAATCAGAATAGGTGGCTCAAGGGAGAGACGGATCTGATGGAGCTTGTCCAGAGGAATGATCCCAGGGATTGAACACCCTCTGATGAGGACAGGATGAGAGAGCTGGGCTGTGCAATGTGTGGGAGGGAAGGCTTGAGGAGACCTGAGAACAGCCTGTCAGTATCTAAAGGGGGGCTATGAGAAAGAAGGGGACAGACTTCAGCAGGATCCATGGTGACAGGACAAGGGGAAATGGTTTCAAACTAAAAGAGGGGAGATTTACACTGGATGTAAGGAATTTTTTTACAGTCAGGGTGGTGATGCACTGGCACAGGTTGCCCAGAGGTGGTGGTGCCCCATTCCTGGAGACACTCGAAGTCAGGCTTGATGGGGCTCTGAGCACCTGATGGAGCTGTAGGTGTCCCTTCTTGTTGCGGGGGGGTTTGGATGTGGTGATCTTTAAGGGTCCTTTCCAGCTCAAACAATTCTATGTTTATTTGAAAAGACCTACAGGAGGGCAAGGAGGGAGAGAAAGAGAGGCAGAACACACAAGATTGGGGTGATCCTACCCTTATCCATACCACCTAAAACTCAGCCACGGAGTGCATGCTATTGCAATATTGCTGTCTGTTTTAACAGAGCAAAAAGATCTCTGTATGGGAACTATTGATCAGGGCCTGAACCTCTGATTGACCACCTGAGGCAAACAATGAGTCAGCTGTGGGAGCACAGGTGAGGGCAATTCACCTGTCCTACCAGGAAGGGGTGGAGCCTGGCTGCACCTCTCCTAGATCCCATTTAAGTGCTGACTGCCTCTAAGGGTGGCTCTTTTTCTGGAGATTGCTCCTTGTGGATTTTTTTTGCAAGCCTATGATACTGGTGAGCATTTCCATTTATTCTGATTATCTTTCCGCTGTGGTAATCTTACTAAACCTAACCTCTGTATGTTTATTGATTGTACAATTTCTAATACCACCTGTACCTTTGACCCTCTCTGCTTCCTGCTTTGAGCAGAAAGTGCGTATCAAATTCATGCGTAAATATTGTGAATTTTCTAGAGTTGTCTTCAGCTGCTTAAATTTCAAATGTGAGTAAACCAAATAATTTTTATTTTTTCATTTTTTTATTTTTTTATTTTTTACCATGAGCTGCTGCTCAGGGGCAAATACATAAAGATGATGCATTTCAAAATTGAAGATTCTGACTCTAAGTTTAGCAGAGTCATTAGTCATGTCATACATGCCAAGTCTGGTGGAATTTGGCATAGCTGTTTAAATTTTAACAAGGGGTAAATTAAATGAACCTTTACCTAAGTTATGCTGCTGAGGACAGAATGCCTACGGTTATGATACAGATGCTAATTTATCAAGAACTGTTGAATTCTCAGCTTCATATTAAAATACAAGTGTCAGGCAGGACCAATCCCTACAAATCTGCCAAGAAAGATACAATTTGGATCAAACAATAACATTTTTAGTTGGGCTGCATAGAAACAGTTTGGCTCTGATGTATTTTCCTGGGTGAATTATAAAAGCAGGATTTGGAGATTCTTCCATCTCGGGAATTAAATGCTCAGAACTATTGGCTGTCAACTTGAAAAATGTTAGATCTGCATCTCTCCACAATTGTCTTAAGTTCCTTGGAATTCAGCCTAGCTATTAGCAGGGGGTAAATAAGACAAAAATTGACAACAATGTGCATTATAGGGTGAAGCGTTGAAGGATGAGTTTTAGATATGAACAGTTAATGGATTTCTTAGAAGTGCAGTATTTGATTTGAAGCTTACTACGTTTTTGAAGAAGGTTCACTTCAGTTGCTCTCTTAAAAATTCAAAAATATATCTTCTGTTCCTTTTGAAGCATTGCAAAAATACAGGATGGTGTTTATTACAAACATAGTTTAAATATGCAACACTGTAAGTTTGAAGTCAGCTGGATTGAGTTCAGCTGTTGGTGTAAATCACTGCAGTAAAATGGAAACTGCTCCAAGAAATAAGGGTTAAGTGGCTATTATTTCCAAGTGCATTCACATTGCTTCCAAACTCCTCATGTTGTTTTCACAGTGTATGGTGCCAGTCTGACTCAGGGCTGTACTGTCAGGCTGGGAGCGATTCTGCCATTTCATAGAAACGTGTTCCACTTGATAACTTCTGCTGATTTTGTGTTTGTATTGTAAGAATCATTCTCTTGCATGGGCTGGGCTTTCCATTCTACATCACCTTGACTGGGAGTGAAATTTCCCATTAAATAAGTGATAATTTTACCACGTTGCTGTTCACTGTGTGTAGTGCAGTTAATACGATGCAAATATGTAAAAAAAAATCTCATTTCAACAGGTTCAGTTTATCTCTGTGTGATGAGAATGAATACCCCCAAAACCTGACACAAGCCCCAAGCAGTGTGAACAAACTCAAATACCTGTTAAATCTTAGTTGTAAGGTGTTTGTGCCTGAGGTTATTTTAACATGTATGCTGTCCTACCACTGTCAATGGCAATACTATGCCAAGGTGACCATTGGCAAGCAAAGCTAAGCCTTGATTATCTCTATTTTGCTGTTGAAAAGAATGAGTGATTCTTCTGCCTCTCTCTGTATTTCCTTTCTTAGGAAAATATTTCCAGCAGTATTTTTCTTTAGTTTCTGTCATGGTTCTGGAGAACAGTGAGTTGCCATGTCCTATCCCAACTGGTGTCAACAAAAAATTTCGTTTAAGATAGATTTCTACTCAGAGCTTAACTAAATCTGTGGACTAACCCTCGGCCTTTGAAATTGAACTCGGTGGAGAAACATCACTTCTGGCCCTGTTTTGCTTTTGATACAATGCTGCTGTGTGCCTTGAACCACATTTTGTATCTAGAAGTTTTTTTCCACATATGCCCTCAACACCACCTATGCACAACTACAGGTCATGATGTGCAACAGAAAAACTTCCAAATAATTAGTCATAGCACAGCTTTAGTAAGAAACAGGAGCACAAGCCTGAGAATAAGCATCTGAGGTGTTCCATTTGGTGAGACCATACAACTAATGAGTAACTCAGTGTATTTACCAAGATACTACCCACCTGGGACTAATGACTTGAAGAAATGTAAAACAGTAGCCTACAATATCATTAGGTCTCCAGGTTAAGGAAAATACCATTAAATGGAAATTATTCTGAGCGTTATGGAATCATTAAGGTTGGAAAAGACTGCTGAGATGATCTAGTCCAATCATCAACCCACAAAACCGCATCCCTCATCTCCACAGTGTTCCACTGAGTTTCTGTAGAGCACAGAAAGTGACAGCTCAGGTGCAGTGTTCCAGCATTGGCAGGATTCCTGTGAACGAGGAGTTTATAACCTCCCATTGATCATTCCTTTTTGCAACATGTGTATAAAAGAGCAATCTGAAGTTCCAGGAATGTCATGTCGGGATGATGAGTCCATCAATTTTCTTTGGTTGTAGGTTTCCCTTCAGTGGCTGGAATGTAAATTACGAGAAGCTGAAAGAGAAAGCTGCAAATTATTGGGCACTGTCAACTTCAATATCCTCAGTCTGATGGATCTGTGATTTGACAACAATCTGCTTGTCAGTCACTCTTGCAAAATATTAACACATCTGATTATCAGATGTGTTAGCCAACTGTTCACTCTAACAGTGGGTGCAGTCATAAGTCCAGGGATGCCATGGCTCACTTAGGCTGCTCATGCTCATGTTGCAGAGCATCTGCTAAAACTCAGGAGCCGCTCAGCTGTTCTTTGCTGGCCTGTGACAGCTGAGTTGTTTAGAGGTTTGGTGCTTTCTAGGAAATCCTTGCTGAGGGATTCCTGTCTGTTTCTATGAGAAAAGCAGAAAGAATTGTTGCCCAACTGGAAGGAGATGGGACCATATTGAAGAGGCCACCAGAGATTGGTGGCATCCCTTGGCAGTGGGAATGGGCTCAACGTTGGTAAGAAATCTGCAGTGCAGTAAGGGAGGGTTGCCTGTTCTCCCTTCCAAACAACAAAAAACAGAATTTTGAGAATATTTTTTGTTAATGCTAGTGGAGAACACCTCTAGCATTACAGCATAAAATGAAAGAGTTATGTGATGACAGCCTCCAGCACCTCTGCTTGTGGAGCTGCAGTAGCGAGGTGGGTGGAAATACCTACTAACAGGAGCGCCTGGCCTTAATAAGCACTGTTAGTTTAATTGCCACCATTACAGACGTTAGCAGCAGCAGGAAGAAGAAAGGGATCGCCTGTCAAGTGGAGTGGGAGCACCAGGACAGTCAGTGATGCAGACTGCTGCACTCTGCTGAATGCATAATGAAACTGCCAACCAGCACAAACAAAAAATTATGAACTTAAGCTATAAGGCCTTGTCAGAAATTCTTGCAGCTTTTTTGTGTGTGACTGTATAAAAGTCCTCATAAAAAAAAAAAGTCTGCAGAACTGGCACCAGCTGCCGGCTTAGAAAGCTCCAAGATACCTTCCACCAATTGGTCTTGGTGAACCTTTCAATATGAGGTATTGATCAATTTATTACATTCAATTGCTTGTATGGATTTTTTTTAACAGTTGTAGCTTTAAGTCTACTGGTCTGCCTTAAAAAATAGTGATGGGTTTGTCTGTCTCATGCTGTAAGTTGGAATTGGCTGCTCTGGATACAAATGTTGTGCTGAATGTTAGAACAGTCACCTGGTGAAAAATAAATAAAAGTATGAGTGCTAACCAAATGTAAATATATCTGCCATACGTAACGTGCTAGTAAATGCTGACATTCAGAGGCAGGGAATGTGGTACAGGAGGACACTGGTTTTTGCAATTACAGTCACAATCCATTCTCAAAAGATTAAAGTTTTACACAGTGGTTGTTCTCAGGAAATTTGCTGAATCCTAATATTAAAGATGAAAGCATAATAAAGGGTGATTTTTTTTTTTTTTTTTTTAAAGAATTGGCTGATAGATTTGATTTGCCAGTTTTCACTGAAGCAAAACTTTCTACTGACTCCAATTATCAGTAAATTGTGTTGACCTCAATAAGGATTTTTGCAGAACTGGGCCCGTAGCATGAATAGGCTGTTCTGTACAGAAAAGGCACTGCATGAAAATGGCATCTTCTTACTCATCAGTTCTGCCTCCTGGGGGCATACTGAGCTGCAGCATCTGACTTTAATGATAAAAATGAGGTTATGCTGTTCTTTCCTCCTGCAAAAGCTTTTCATAACCAGAGAGAGAATTTGTGCAAAGCAACAAGATGAGAAGCTGGGGTTGCCTCATGCAAAAGACTGGTGAGGGGCTGGCATGGGCTGCCCAGGGAAGTGGGGAAGTCACCATCCCTGGAGGTACTTAAGAATCATGGGGATGTGGCACTAAGGGATGTAGTGAAGTGGGCAGTATTGGTGGTAGTTGGATGGTTGGACTAGATGATCTTAGAGGTCTTTTCCTACCTTTGTGACTCTGTGATTCTATGATTCTATGCTGCTTCTTGGTGACTGTGCTCAGTAACAGTCAACACAACTGCTTGCTTTCAGGTGCTAGGTTGACTCTGCATGGTAACACTTAGAAAAGAAATATTTTGGTTTATAAGACAAGAAAATATGATATTAAGACACTGAGAGAGGAAAACCCAGGAATTCCAACCCTGTGATGGCTTGGAGGCCCTCCTTTGATAGTTCAGCTTTTCTGTGATTTGTGTTACCCCATGTTGTCCTGCCCATAGGACAAGGGGAAATGGTTTTAAAGTAAAGGAGTGGAGGTTTAGGTTAGATGTCAGGGGGAACAGAGAGAGCACCGAGGCCCTGACTCAGGCTGACCAGAGAGGTGATGAGTACCTCATCCCTTGCCCCATTCCAAGACCTGGTTAGATGGGGTTCTGAACAGCCTGATCTGGTAAGGGGAGCCAGCCTATGGAATAACATGATCTTTCAAGTCCCTTCCAACATAAGCCATTCACAGCCCCCTGATTTCAACAGCAGGCTTTGGATGGTGGTGTTGGATTGACCAGAGTTGGACAGTGATGGTCCCCAGCCCTGCTTTGCATGCAACGATGAATCATACTGTTGTTTTCCCACTGGTCTATTCCAGTCAGGGAGCTTTAAATGCTCGCTGTTTGACATCCTCCTGATTTATTGCATTTGTAAAGGTGACCTTAAATATTTTAATGGTAATAATTCTTTCAAGGGCTTGAATCTGTAAATGTGCTATGTTCATATTTTGGCATTATATACTGTAGGCAATTTAATCCATATAAGCAGTTTCAGTGATATTAACACTGTAGGCAAACTGATACTAAAGTTTAAATGTCAGAGAGAGTTTCATATTAGATCTAGTGCAAACAAAGCATTTTTTTCTTCAAGTACTGAGGCATAAAACACCAGGAGATAGTAAAGACAGGGAGCGCCAATGAATCTGAAATAAAATGGTGGTGAAATTTATAGTATTTTCAAATATGTGCCCTATCCAAGGACTGCTGCAGCTGCACAGATCTATAAAATTGGAGATAAGAGAAAAACCTTGTAGTGCTTCAGAATAAATGCACCTCCACCAGGGTATCTATCTGGGTTCCTGTAACTCCTTGGAGATTTACTATTTCACCTTGGATTTATTACCCCACTGTGCATGCTGTAGATGGCATTTTATGTTTTCTTCACCGCCCTGTTCATTATATGATGGCAGTTCCCAGCTGTAATCATGGTGAGGAACGTGCTGCTGAACCCTCGCCTGCCCATTGCCAATGGGTGTGGGTGCAGAAACTCCTGGATGAGGCTGTCATTATTCATCCAGTGATGCTATAGGAGCAGTGGGACTGGGAATGCTCCCAGTCCACATTCCTGAAGTGCCCTTTTGCACACATGATGGACAGGAAGACTTCTAACTTAATGGTGAAAAAAGTATGGGCTGGATAAACAGAGGGATGCTTTAATTTTTCTAGGGTAGTAGTAAGCTGCTGGATTGCACTGTGATGGTACCAGTCCATAAAATCTGTGAGAAATGGTCAAAAAGTTTATTGTCCATGTATGTATGGACTTTATGTTGACCCCATAAAGCACTGGGGATAATGTATAAAAGCACAGGCTGTTGGTTAGGGTGTTTTCTTATTGAATAACATGACCTGCTCTGAAATCTCATAGTTGGAATCCTGTGGCCTAAAAGGGGAGGTTGTAGTGAGCAGAACCCTAAATATAAGCAGCCAATGTGCATACTTTTCTTTGTTTTATATTAGGATATATAAATGATATATTCTAAAGGCCATGGAAACCCTTACCTTGACATCAAGCCCCATATTTCGTGCAGGTGAGCAATAGAGATTGTCAAGATGACTGTCTGATGTCCCTAGGATATCTTGCTAGTGCTATCTTCCATTAGACACAGACATCTTCCTTTCTTCTTTTCCATCAATAAGGCTCTTTCAGCTTTATCTGCAGTGGGCAACCCTGGTTTCTTGAGCCTTGAAAGGGCCTTAAATCTTCAGTTTTCTCATACGTTTTCCAGCAGAAGAATTATGCATACAAGCACAAGGTGATGAATGGAAGAAGAAACCTGTCCCTCTAGGAATGCTGATTCCAAAATAGTGAGCATTTGCTTCACTCTGCTAACACCAAGGAGATGGACTCCTTCTCCAGGTTTCCAGTCAAGGAGGAAAACGTGCTTTGAAACCAACTACATCTTTCTTAAGTTTAATCGTATTTCAGTACTATGCATCCCAATTTCACAAACAGTTGCTACAGAAGTTCCTGAACTCAGACTGGTGTATGAGGTGAGATAGTGTCTGGATAACAGAATTTGTGTGTGTGGTGTAAATGTTTCTTCATAATCAGCCTGCATTGTATTGTGTAATTTTCTCCTCTCCAACACTTTGCCAATCACCATTATGACACTCAGCACAATTGTTAATCAGATTTTTTTAGAAGTGGGACAAAGCTGGAAATCTCCATCACAGAGAACACAGAATGGTGTGGAACAAATGTGGGTTTCATGGGAGAACAACGGGAGGACTCAGAAGTGATAGTTTTTGAGCATTTTCTCTGAGCATCCTAAGTTTGCGAAATCACAGGAGAAGGAAGTACGAGTGCTGTTAGATGAGAGATGAAGGCATAAAGGGAAAGACCAGTGAGAATTAAAATATATGAGCTGATGGTGTTCCTTTTTCCAAGGGTTTTGTCCTGCCTGCTAAACACAGGTGGTTTAAACCCACTGACAGTTCACACAGCTGAACTGGCATGTTCATTGCTGTTGCCTAACTACATGGGACCACACCATTGGACATGGCAGCATCCCTTTTATTCTGTACTTAAGGAGTTAAGACAGCCTCAGCTGGGGCAGGAAAAATGCCCCAGAGCCTCCATCCTTCTGTGGCTTTAAATCTCCCAAGCTGGACCCTGCTGAACTCTGCTGAGATTTCCCAGACCAGAAACAAAGAGCTCAAAAACCCTCAAAATGCCATGAGTGAGAAAGAAGAGACCGCATCTTTCAGGAGCAGTTTCTTTAACCTCTCAGGAAACTCAGGCATAAATAAGATCATCTCAGCATTGTAATTGTTTCAAGGTGAACTTATTATTTGTTCCTCAGCAACTGCAAGCTGAAGGATTCATCTGGAACAGCACTTCCTTCAGGAGCTCCCGACAGCAGATGTGACTGTCGCCTTTTCTTGCCACGGCACTTGGTTGAAGCGACCTGTGCACAGTTTGCAATCAACAAACCCTCAAAAATCGATGAGGAAATGAATGTGCTCAAAAGCTGGTTATGAATTTCAGTCTCTTGCTGAATAAGAGCCAAGACTTTTAATATTCAAATCTCTAATCAATATTTAAAGAAAATCCAACTATGAAGATCAACCTGTGCATTTGTGCTTTTGTTCTAATTGCAATGTTCAGGAGCTGATACGTTGAGGCTTCTTTAATTTTGAGCTCTAATAAGTGCTATAGGAACCCAATTTTAGTTGTCTCTCTGCACCTTTTCTAGCCAAAAGCAATTCCTTAGCTTTCTTTATCTTCCTTAAATTGACAAACTGTAAATAAGGTGTTATCATGGCTTGCTTCTCCATAGAAAACATCATCATCATATTTAAAAACATATATAGAATGACTTGTGATAATTGCTACTACATCAATACATGATAAACCAATAAATTAAAGTAATGGTGCGTAAAGTGATGAATTCTGATAGACTTAAGGCAGTATAAAAAATAATTGGAGACTTTATTGCTCTTTCCATTTTTAATGGGGTGCTGCAGCAGTACATTCTTGCAGTGGGGGCGGAGAGGTAAATTAATCTTTATGCATCATCATCAAGCAGTGTAAACATGGCCAAACTTAATTATGATATAATAGATTGTTAAGTGTCTGCCCCACAGAGGTGTGATTGCTCTCATGCAAGTGATTACAGTGGAGATGTCTACCAGGCAAGGTCCTCTTTACAAGGCTGCTGGTAGCTCTTGCCTCTGACAATAAATCCAATTGGAAAGCCATGCCAGGAAGGCAGCTTTCCATGGTGCCAGCTGTGGCAGAGCTGTATGTGGGAGACAAACACAAATTTACAGCAGAGCGTTAATGACACATGGCCTGAAATTGCTGTACTTTGCCAGGAAAAACTCTTGTTTCGCTACAGACACAATGAACATTTTCCCAGCAGGGCTGCAGTACTGGATGCCCCTTTGTATCCCCAACCTGCTGGCCTGGGGTCCTGCCCCAGTGCATACAGGGATGGCAAAATATGGAGGACCTCTGGCCCCATGTTCTTGCAGAGCAAAAAATAATCTTGACATATTGTCTCTTGGAAATTATAGCACATTAAGGAGAAAGATGCAATACAACGTGTATTTTCTGCTTCTGTCTCCAATATTGTTTTCTGTCATTAGCAGCACTGTTCATGACACAGATGTGTGATTTTATGAGCCCATTGTACTATTACTTCTCTTTCCATGGTAACAATTTAATTTACACTTACATATATAAGTATATATTTATCCATAGTAGACGTACTCTGCAGTGAACTTGCTTCCTTAATGGACTAAGTTCACTGAAAGAACACAGGGTAATAATTTATACTTCAAATGTGGCTGCAAAATATAGTTCATAAATCTCACATTACAGGGTGTTTGTGGAAAAATTGCTGGGATCTGGTTCTGAGAAAGGGGTATGTTTTAATGAGTTCACAGAATCGCCAGGGTTGGAAGGGACCTCAAGGATCATGAATCTCCAAGTTTTTGCAAGCAGTCTGGATCTGATGTCTGTAAAATGTGTTCAGCAGAAAATTCAGGCTGGTGAATAACTCCTGAATGTGTCTGCTTTAAAACTCATGGTGTCAATTCAGCAGTCGTGTTTTGTGTTTCGGCATTGCGATGCTGACACTGGCATGAGCTAGTTGGGTGAGGAGTGGCAGGTTTCTTTCATGCTGCCAAGTACTGAAAGATGTGTTAATAACTGGAAATCAAGCAGAAGTGTGATCTGTAATCCCTTTGTTACTCTAAATGACCTTTTGGACTTCAATATACTTGTGTTTATTCCCTGATTATTGTACTTAGTTCGATGTTGTTAAACTGCTTCACGAATTAGGATCTGCTTTGGAGAAGGACTCCCCTGCTAGAATACCTCAAACATCTCCAGAGCTGAGAACATCTCTTGTGATGGAAACTGTTATAGCTGGTGAGTGGGAAAGGGAGAAAAAAAACATTACAGTGCCATGGAAATGGTCCACTCTGGATCACCAACGAAGCCAACTAGATTCTTTTTGTCAATCAGAAAAAAACAGCGGGGAAAGCATGAAATCATAAGATCCCAAGTATATATGGTCACTGGTGTACTTTGCAGAGGGCCTCTCAGTACTTTAATTTTTATTTTAATTCCTTAATTCTCAGTTATTATGCAACTCTGCTTATTGTTTGCACCATCTAAGTCTAAGCCAGTCTAATCTAGTGTGGACATACACAAACATCTCAAAGTCAGATTGCATCCCTGAATCTCGCTTTTACATTCTCACTTTTTGATAATGGCTTTTACTAGCAGCCCAGTTTCTAGTCTTAATTTTATCTAATTCCTCTAAATGCACAATGATTCTTCAACTGGAAAGGAAAAAGAGCAGCTCTGAATGATCCATATGTTGAAGTACTGTATTTTCATCATTTAAATGATAAACTTCCCATCAAATATCCACAAACGTACATTCACGATTCCCATCCAGTGATCTATTGGCCAGAGGCACATACATTGTTTTAATTTATTTTGGAGTAAAGGTGCTTTCCTGCCGAGTTTGAATAAGCTTGCTATGTACGAAACAGATGTTCAATAAAAGAGAGACTTTACTGAATATGACATATAAACACGGGGAAAGAGGATGAAGAAAGGAGAATTACAGGAAGTGTGCATTCCTGGTTCATCAAACAACAGGCCACAGTTCTAATCAGGGTCCTTTTATAGATGGCAGTAATGAAGCAGAAGGAGTGGGGATGTCTTGGGAGAAAGTAACGTTTATGCTTTGCTTTTGGTGGAATTGGTGAGCCCACTGAGATACTACACAGTTTTCTTTGCAGTAGTATGATGGCTTCTGTAGTTGCTGAGATTTTCCTCACATCACAGGGAAAAAATATATATATATATAAATATAAATTCATCTGCACGATCTGAGAGAATTGCAGTGTCTGAGGTGGGCACCTGAGTATTTCTTCCTCTTGTGTAAAATACCTAATGTTGCTCTGGCCAGGGAAACTCTTGCATCTATTCAGATGCACCTGTCATGGCGAGAGGCATTCATAAGAGCAAAGCTGGCCTGATACAACATTGCTGATGGGAGATCAGAGAGGGAATGCTGCCTTTGAGATAAGCAGGCTCTGCTTTGAAGGGCTTCTCCTTTGTGTAAGAATCCTGTGGTGGGAATATCCACCTGCTGGGGGATGTCTCCCTGGTGGGCCACCTCCTGAGAGGGACACCAGAAGGAAAAGCCCCCACTGTCCACTCTCACAGAGTTATGTGGGGGAAACGCTGGATTTATGGATGGTTGTGTCAAGGTGATTCTTTGTGCCAGATCTGTCATGGCTGGATCCCATAAACAGGTTTGTCTCACTCTGCTTTCCAGTATTGATGCATCAAGGTGGTGAAAACCTTTTGTACTTCAATATAGTTGTGGGCACTTTGGTAAAATCTGATGATACGGGAGGCAAACTCTCCCCATCTGCATCAGTTAGCACAATCAAAATCATTTCTAGTAAGAGGGGTGATGTCCTGGCATGCAGAGGAGGAAAACCTACATGAATGTCTTCAGGCTGCTGAGGGTTTCCATAGAAGGATAATTAAATCAGTTTGTGCTGGAACTTCAAAACACTCAGAAAAAACCTTACTTTTACAGCGCCGCTAAAGCAAAAGGAAGACTGTGATGAGGAGTATCATGTTTGGTTGGGTTTGTTTTTGCATTTTAATATAGCCTTTTCGAGTCTCATTAGCAGTTCGCAACACAATATATTTGCTGGTCTTTTAAGCGTACAAACGAATGCAACTGCATCCCGAGAGGAAGAGGCACATACGTGGTGCAAGATGTTTCGGTGGGGTCTGTAAACCAGTGCTGGAAAAAGGAATCCCATTTGGGATCAGAAGTTTCAAACATAAAACCGCACTAATGATACCAATCAGTATCACCAAAGATATTTTAATTCTGGCTTACATGACAAGGAAGAGTATTATTGAAGCTTGGTGGCTTGATGCTGCTGCTTCCCAAAGGTTAAGCTGCTGTTAGGACTGAGAGAAATGCCTTTTTATCAATAGTTATTAAGCTGAATCTCCTTCCGTGTTACTCAGATAGGAACGCACAGCCACTTTCAATGGCAAACTTTCTTTCAGCAAGTTCTCAGTTATAAAAGGAAAGTTTCCATCTCTCCCACAGGCAGAGTATTCTGAGCCTTTCTTAACACTCCCACACTCTCTTAAAAAGAAGAAAAAAAAAGAAAAATACCTTTTTACTACCTACAAAATGTGCATTTTCATTTTGTCACATGCAAAATGATTATCAAATATGGAGGCTCTGCACCTCTGAGCTTATCAGCTGCAGGTCTGAAAATCCATGGAGAGTTTTCAAGTAACTGAGCATAAAAAGAAACATCTTCATTTCTAAACAGCCTAAATGCATTTCTTCTTTCTCCTTTATTTTGCATGCCTCTCTAGGACAAAAAAGAAAAGTGCAAAAGTGCAATTTCAGGCATGTTCACTGCATGTTCACAAATCAGTTCCATCCATCATTGCACAGGGCTGGGGGCTGGTTGCTGCTGGGCAAAATTGTCATTGCTACAGGCCAAACCCCTCAGTGTAATGATTCAGGTAGAGTGCTGAGAAATCTGTTTTGTGGGATCCAGGGCAAACTTCAAGTCCAGCCATTGAGAAACATGTTCTTTTTTCCCTTCCGCTCAGGAAAGCTCTTGAGTTCCTTATTATGAAGTTCTAACAAAGCAAATGTTGAAGCGCTGTCTGGGCATGAATTCAGGACACAAAATAGCTGACTCATAGAATCATTAAGGTTGGAAAAGACCACTAAGATCATCTAGTCCAAACACCTTCTCATCGGCACTGGTCCCACTAAACCATGTTGCTGCAGAGCTCAGCACACTGCAGTGCTCTATGAGTTGCCAGTCCTACTTGGGGCAATGCTGAGGTGCTGAGCAGAAGAGGAACTGCACCAAGCCTAGCCCAAAAACTGAGCCAGGCTGGTAGTCTGTAGAGCCAGGAAAGCAAAATATGGGAAGATTTGAAAAAAAATCTGGGTGATGTTTTGAACAAGACGCTCTGATGGTCTTAATAATTCCCCGATCACAAACATATATGAAATGAGCCCTTGATGAGAAAGGTCTGATTACAAATAACCTGCAGAGAGATGAAAGTTTGCTTTTAATATGGCTTGTTTTTTCTTTTTTTTTTTTTAAAGTCTGCTTTAGACTTTCAAGAGGCTTCAAAAGAAGGCAAAGACTTGAAAACAGTTTGATTTAATACTGTTAGATGTGTGAAATAAAATGCTGGACAATAAGAGATGTAAAACAGGCAACAAGTGCAAATGACTTAAATCAAATTAAAGAGCTAATTGAAAATAATGGAATTAAAACCTTTTTTTTTGTTTGTTTTTTATTCATCTGCTTTACATCACTTTTTGCAACAGCATTTTTTTTAATCTTTTTTACTTTGAAGAACAAACTTTTCCCATCATGAAAGACAACGATTTTAATCAGTATATGAATTGTCATTCTATGGGGATAAAGCATGCCGGGCAGGAAGAGAAGCACCACCAGCACAAACCAGCAGGATTGTCAGGCAGCCATAGGCTTTTGTCCAAGAGGCTCCCTGAGACAACATCATGGCACCAGGTTGTTTTATGAGTAAAGAAGTGCCAATGAGGCACCACTGCCTCATTGGCACTTCTTTACTTCCATTCTCTGCCCTAGCTGAAGGACACAGTTCTGAGAAGGCTTTTTGCTCAGATCACCTAATATATATTTCTGTTCTTAAAAAAAGGCTATGAGGACCTTGTAGCACTGTCTTCCATTGAGAAAAAAGAGGGAAAAGCCAATGGAGGAATCATGAGAACCATTCCCTTGCCCATGGGAGCACTATTTTTTAAACAAAGTTCTTTCCCTTAAGTACTGACTTTATTAACAGGGAGAGGGGAAGTGAATGTCTGCTCGGCGCCAGAAATGGCATAAAGAAATCACGTATGAGACTGAAGCACAAACCATGACCACTCACAGCTCCCTACGATTGGTGCAATATCCAATCAGTCTCAGTGAGGTTTTTCAGGAAAAGGGGTTAAGAAAAAAAAAAGGAAAGAGGAAGAGAGAAAACCAACCCCAGTGCATTCCCATAATGATGGGTCTAAAAATGCCCCACTCATTGATGCAAAATTACAGTTATTGTTTATCCTCCTATGCCTACTTTACACAGTTTTATACAATACGCACCAGGAAAAATACAAGCAAACAACCACCACATTAGTTAAGAGACCTTCCATTTTACTTTGGCAGTTCACGATAATGGAATTTAATTGTGGAAAAAGCTGAATAATTTTAGCTGAATGTCATTTGGTTCATTCAAACTGGGAATCAGGGACATTTTTAACAAAGGTTTTCAAACTTCTTTTGAAATCAGGAAGCTGCTGTGCACAGATAAGGGGAGAGGTTTGAGGATTCTCTATCAGAAATTTCAAGGTTTTTTCCATCTGCTTTTTCACATTAACTGGTAATTATCCAGAAAGGCACATAATAGTGCAGAAATGACAGAAGCTGACAAAGGTTTTCCTAAGATATGTAAATTGTCAGTGATAGGCAAGGTGCAACAGAAAGGCTTTCTACAGCACAATTATTTATGCCAGTTTCATTTGCTTTTAGGTAGCACTGATGGCATACTGCACGGCCACGCTTATCGCACGCGCTGCACATTCCCTCTGCCACCAGCAGCTGCACACACTGTGCTCCCAGCGTGTTGGGCTCCTCTGGCTCCAGTGTTTCGCACCGTGCCCGCCTGCATGCAGATATTGCTGAGAACTCTCCTCTTCGAGAATTCCCGCCTTCGTTTCTCACAAACAGGTGAAACCCTTCCCATCGGAACAGCCCCGTTGGCAGTAGGGCTTTCATACACAGTGCCAGCGCGCGTGGCACAGCACTGTCCCAGCAGTCACAGGGTGAGTTGAGTCTGTGCCATGCAAGCACAACGATGGAGAGTGGCTGGTTGATAAATATCCCCTTTCAAAATGACAACTTGAGATTCCGAGCCATCCAGGGAGGTCAGTTCCTGGTTTTAAGCAAAGCTTAAGAGAATTCATGGTGCTGTGCACAGATGAAATTCCTGCCTGATCCCAGCCAGGTTCAACTCACACCAGTTATGGGCTTTAATTGACTTTTTCTGGAAACTGGATTTCATATGTAACTACATACGTGATGAGTGAAGTTCTTTAATGGATGAAAGTGAGTACTATTGGTGATAATGGATTTTAGTGAGTACTCTTGTGATAGGTGGATGTCTGAACTGGATGATCTTGAAGGTCTTTTCCAACCTTAGTGATTCTGTGATTCTGTGAAAGGACTTTACGTCTTGGGGCCTGATGTAGCAGTACCAGAGATATTATGGTGGTATAACTACTTTACATAACTGTGTGAGTGATGGCAAATTATGGTGATGGGGGTATTGCTATGGGGTGGGGAGAGGGGTGGGAATAATTTCCTTGAAGGTAATATTATGTTACTGGGAGCTGTGAGAAGGTAGAGAGTAAAGTACAAGAGATTTATATGTATTAAGAAGTCTGATACACTGCATTTGAAGTTGATGGGTTTAGCTATTAGCTGCGAGGATCTTTCCTCCTTGTTCAAGTTTTGAGCAAGGTGAGAAGCAGTGTCCCAGTTATAAGGGGCTTTGCATCTTCATTGCAGGTTTGGCTAAGTAGTCACACCAACATAAACCAGACATACCCATTTTTTAAGGAGAAACTGATATACTTTGAACGCCAATTAGTGGTCTGTTGCCTCAGGGAGGAGAACTTAGGCACATACCTGCCAGCAAAAAATGCAGACTGAAAAATGCCCAGCATGAACTCATAACTGAAAAGGTTGAAACTGATGGCCAGGTCTCATTCTGTTGACTTGAGGTCAGGCATCATTTGGCCAACTCAGAGGTCACTGAATCCCTTGAGTCTGCTCAGGTATCAGCCCCAGCAATGCTTCTCCCCACATTTAAATTAGAGCAGAACCTTGTGTCTATCAGGGCTGTGAAGAGGACTTTTGGTGCTCTGTGCATGGTGGGACTAATGACCTCAAGCGTAGACATGAGGTTAGGGATGCAACTTGTGAGCAGTCAGACTTACCTGCAGAGCTTACATTTCAGCCATTAAATAATTGCAGCAAAATGCTCAATGCCTGTCTACACCCAGAGAATTGCTTACTAAAACTATTCAGTAAATAATTGTGAATAATGATTCCATCAAAGGAAATTGCATATTGAAAAAGGGGTGAAATCCAGTAGATGAATTATTCACTTCAATGTATTTGTTCAGCCAAACTACTAAAGAGTAGAAATAAGGACTTCAGAGGGCATGGGAAGACACAGGGACAGTGTAAAATGGCAAGAGAATGTAAAGTAGCCCCAGGGCTGGGGAGGAACTTGTCCACTTGTGATGCATCCAGGTGCCGGGCTGAACTTCTGGGTGTAGGTATGCACGTGTTCTGTGACATACAGCTTAAATGGCCTTTATATACTTTTTGGTGCTTGATAACAAGATGGAGAGAAGAATGTATTTCCAAGTCATCTCCTTGAAGCCATTTGTGTTGTAAGCATATAAAGCAGTTTGACTCAACTACATCAATTTAATTTGTGATGAGCCCAGTGCCCCTAGAGATGTGTGTGGTGTTGGCTTGGCTGTTACGGGATTTCACTTCTCAGACAGTTTTGTATATCTGATGAGCTTCATGTTACAAGAGGATGAGTTTAAAAAACATGAAAACCTTTGATGAAGTAATGTGCAAGAAAAACATCTGTTCTTTTTAGAGACAATGTCCCTTTGCCAAAGCACAGTCATCTATAAAATACCCATTCAGTACCCCTTGCTTCTGTTGTAATCAGAAGCTCCAAATTTCATAACTGTTCCTGATTTATCCAATGGGATGGTGAAAAGTTCAAAGTTGGAAGAGATTTCTAGTGCTGTATTTTGCCTAAAAGTCCTTTGCTGTAAAATTTGGGTGTGCTTTAAGCGAGCCATGCTCCTCCTGATACGTCTTTCTTAGGGATGCTGAAAATCATTTATAAATGGTCACTGGGGACAGGAGCTTGAACATTAGGAAAAAATTTCTTCTCCAAAAGAGTGGTTGTGCACTAGAACAGACTGCCCAGGGAGGTGGGGGAGTCAACGTCCCTGCAGGTGTTCAAGAACTGTGGAGATACGGTGCTTAGGGACAGGGTTTAGTGGGCAATATTGGTGATAGGTGGGTGGTTGGATCAGATGATCTTAGATGCCTTTTCCAACCTTAATGATTGCATGGTTCTTTCTCTCCGGGTCATAAAAAGATTTTCTGAAAAGAGCAATGCTGAAGAAAATCTTTAAAGCAAATTCTCATTGACCACAGTCTTCCAGGTTCTGTGCAGTGAAGGCAAAGCTTCCAAATGTGATATCCAGCATTGGGGCAGGAATTCGAATAGGAAGCTTGGGGTTCTAAATGCAGAAAGCTGGTCCGAATGTATTGTCCAGATTATCTGTTGTTGTTGTTGGTTTGTTTTGTTTTTCTTTCCTGCAGCCTCTTGCCATGCTTTGCAAGAAAAAAAAAAAAATTAAACATATTTCAGAGTCATTGAACTGTGCTCACATTAACTTACACTAAAATTATTTTTAATTAAATGAACTTCCCCTGTTTGTAGCTGGAAGGTACTTATGTGAGATAAAAACTCCATTCTAATAAGGCTGAGCCTCACTGCCACTTAATTAGCACCAGGACTGATGGCAGAGGCAGCGGGCGGGGGCTGCCAGGTCTGGGGGAGCTGCTCCCTCCCCAGCAGCCCCGGCCGCACGGCACGCCGGGAGCAGAGCACGACCAGTGTTTGACACAGTTTATGGCAAAAGCAATTATAATTAACATTATATTAAATATTAAGTCAAGATCATAAAATGTTGATTGGTGCTGATTAGCTGTATAATCCATAATTAGAAATCACTGCACCCTTCACCAGGTAGTGTAGTGCTTCGCTTATGATTTCACTGCTAAATTAAATGACTGATTCAGCTTTTGCCCTGAGTTTTATTATAATTTAGGTCAGAACCACATTCCAGTGAAGCAAGACACAAGCCCTCTTCCTGCTGAGGATGCTCCCAACACTCCATCCCAAGCTCAGCTTTTTTATGTCTTTACATCTATTTTATCAGTGACGGCCTTGGCTGCAGACTTGTCCACAACTTTCCATTTAATTTTTGTATGAATTTTTTGTATTTCCGTAGAATGTTTTTGCCAAAATCTGCTGTAGCCTGGCCATTGGGAGAACGTGAAGCACAACAGCTCCTCACAGTGCTGCAGGCACTTGAGGCTGGGCAGAGCCCAGGACACGCAGTTGATGAAATCATTGCAATCGTGATGCTCCACTGATTCAAACTAACCAATGTTTTGGCTAAATGACAGAGAAAGTAGCCTTGCAGAGGGCGTGCAGCCAGGAGGCAACAGGGCTGCCAGCCAGGCAGAGAGAAATGCAAGATTCCCTGCAGCTGGCATCATAGGATGCCCCCAGCAGATCAGGCTGCTTGGAGCTCCATCCAACCTGGCCTTGAGCACCTCCAGGTATGAGGCAGCTACATCTGTGTATATCAGTGGTTATATTTTGATGTAAAATATGGTGTTAATCTTGCAAATCTTCTCTCCTTCTTTTATGGGATGGGATAGGGAAGATCTACTTTGATGTATAAAAAGGAGAATTTCCTCCCTATGTGTTAGGCAGGATGCGATGCTGCATCCCAGTATAAAACCGTATTCACATCCACAGCACAGCCCTCATCTCCTGCCTGTGATATGTAGAGGATCTTTCCATCCAGCAGACAGCTTTGTGGCTCATCTCAGAGCAAAGCTGTCTATTTTTGCCTGCAGAACCAATGCATTAACATGGAGGAGTGGCACCAACAAGAATCGCTGGAGCTGCTGCCCGGCACCCAGTCCCCTATTTCTCCTTCAAATCTTTTTTTCCCAATTAAATTAATTTAAAATGAATGAAAAAATGCGTCATGCCCTAAGATCCTGAAAGCTCTGGTGTCAGCTGAAAGCAGCATTCCTGCTCCCAGCTGCAGCCCTCGCTGCAGGCACCTCTGCTTTGAAGCCTTTGAAGTGGCTGTGGCACAGGCAAGGCTCTCTGTGGAGAAAGGCAGTCATTTTATATATATTTAATGTGTAAAGTGTGGGTGTTTGTGTTAGCATAACCGATTCTTACAATGCACAGAGAATGTTGTGGAAGAGTTCTTGACCTGCAGAACCAAACTGCAGGAAAAACCCCCAGCGGTCATGGTAGGATGGGTCCTTCCCACCCCAAATTGTGTAAATTGGGTAAGTGAAGCCAGACAGCTGCAGATGAAAGCATGAAAAGTGCTTCTTTGGTGCTCATTTTATAGATGAATTTATTGTTTATAAGAGCAAGAGACAGAAACATTTCTTCCAGCATTGGGATTTACTTTTAGTGGAAAGAATGCTGTTGGGATGTGATGCAAGAATAATGCAATAAATGTGATTAATGGTTGGTTTTTGGAGCTAATTACTGGGCTCACTTGGTAATGACCTTGATCCTAGGAGCGCTGTGTGTGGCTTGGGAGGCAGACTGTGTGTGAGAGATGATCTGATATATGGTTGTATGTGAGCGAAGGACCCACCTCAGCAATCACTGGCGCTAATTCAGTGGTTGATTTGTCTAAATTGATAAATTTCCCTACGGTTTATTTATTACTTTTTTTTTCAAGGAGAGATTCAAAATTGATGCCTCTATTTCAGAATCAACACCATTTATTCACCACACACCACGATCATTCCAGCCTGTAAAGGACAAGGTTTCAGCTCCAGCTCCTCAACCATCTCATTGCATGCCATCAGAGCAACAGTGCCGTGTGCTCTGGTGAATGACTCCTCCAACAGCCTGTTTTTCTTCTCGGCATTCTTCGCTTGCTCTTTTATTTATTTATTTATTTATTTTCTTGCTTTTATGAAGCCATCATTAATCTAATCAGTGAATGTCGCGCAAGAATATTTTCTCTTTTTTGCAGACCCTAACGCTTATCAAACTTCGGTCTACTCTTGCATAACCAAATGTTCTGTATCTATCATTTGGGTTAATTAGAGTGCATCCTTTACAGCTCTGATAACAATCAGTATTGTACCATCATACATAGCATCTTTTGGATTCAGGAAAGAGTTTGTGCGACTAAGAAATATGAAGTTCTAGAAGATGAGAGCATCACATGCACTCATTACAGCTCTGGAGATAAATGCAGCACCTTCGATACACCTTAAAAATAGATAATTGTTTTGAAGAGGTGGAGAGTATTCATGGGAAAGAGATGAGAAGGAAGAAAGAAGATCCTCTGAATACTCAGCATTGACGTGGAGCCAAGCAGGGTTGCAAGGAGCCTTCTCTGATCCTTTCAGTGCATGGTGACAGGGCTCTGTGTCCCAAGAGAAAGAGTGGTGAAGTGAATGAGGAAACAAATGCATTTCTGTAGGTGAAGTATTTTTTTCAATTCAGAAGCTTTTTTAAGGAAGTAGGGGAGAAAAATGTACTTCTCAAATGTCAAGTACTTGAAAGACTAAAAATAGATCACCGGAATAAATAAATTAACCCAGAAGAGAGGACTGATGCTCTGCAGGCATCAGGGATTAAATAAATTCACTAAATTCAAAGTGGTATTCCAGATAAGAGCTCTTTGTGCTGCAGCATGTACAGCTTATTGATTATAGGATTGAGGTGCTGTGCACTCTTGTAAAATGTACTCCGGCTGATACAACTTAATCCTGTGGTAACGTACAGCGTACAGCCCTGCACACCAAGCATGGAGCTAGCTTATATTTTCTTGTTTATTTTAATTTTGTTCCTGCCTTCATTTGCTGCACCACATCTGTGCCCTCTCATTCCCAGGCAGCACTCAGCGTAAGTGCTGAGGTGCCTCCAAACACACTGACTCAGCATGATAAGAGCTGTGCTGCCAAGCAGGAGCTGACAGGGAATAGTCTGTGGGAACTTCCTCCTGTTACATCCCCATCCAGAGGAAGGTAAAGCCTGAGCACCTCATTGTTCCCTTGTGTGCCATGGGCTGGCTGCAAGGTTGGGACCCTGAGCACTGGTGATGCCTAGTTGACACAAGGGGCAGAGCGTACAGAGACATTCTCTCTGCAGACGTACATGCATCCATGAAAGTGTTGGAAGTATGCATAACTAAGGTGAAAGCACTCCCTGTTGGATTCTTCTGGGCATGCAGAACAAGTAGAAAGTTTTGTAAGTCCTGCTGGGTGAAAGCAAGCCATTCCAGAGTGAAATTATACACCTAAGTGCATTTTGGTTATCTTACAGTTAATATCCTCAATCTCCATCGTTACTAAAGAGAAAAACCATCTCCTGATATGAGCTGGTGCTTACAGACATGTCACAAGCACAATGAAGGCCTATCCTCAGCCTTCTGCTTGGGTGTCAGTTCTTCCATTGGTCTCATCCTGCATCATGTCCCCTCCTGAGCCCACAAACCCCAACCCTGGCAGTTGGAGAAGGCATAGAGGGAAAGGAAGGATGCACCTTGGCATTGTCTGTGATGGGCCCCAGCTCATAGTTGGGCTCACACCTTCGCTCTCAGAATGGAGACTCCCTGTTCATACCTGTTTGCACAAAGAAGGCAACAGCTGTTTTCTGAAGTAGAGACACTACTCTCACCTTCCTGGCCAGATGTGGAACATCAAAGGAAGATCTCCTGCCTCTACTGCTCAAACCAGATCTTTGCAGGTTGCTCCAAAGAGCTGCAGACCTGTGGAGTTTTACCACAGGATTTGTCAAGAAAGATGACACAATCCCAGTCTGCCAGTGGTGACAGAAAGCTGCAGAGCACAGCAGTGCTACTGTCATGCTGGGGAGATTTGGTCCATCCCTTCTTGAGGTTGTTGCCCCTCACCTAGCCCCTTACCTTAAGGAATTCCTGGTTGCTAGTTTTCTCAGTCACCAGTAAAAGTGTGGATCTGACCAAGGAAAATTCTGTTATCGTTATTTTTTTTTGCCTCCCTTGGGAGAAAGTGATGCAAAGGAACAATTTGAATGAGGGAGCTGCAGAGAATTCATCTTTGGGTAGCATCCCAACTCCCCATGTCTCTCTCCCACCTATTTGACAAATCTCCCATTATCTTACTTCACCAAAATCAAGTCTCTTAATTTCAAGGCACATAGAGTCTACTGTGTAACACTGCCTGTGTGTGTGATCCACAAGGCCTATACTTTAACACCCAAGATTCATTAATATTTCCTGCAGAGTGCTCAGCAAGTAGCAAATAAAGCAGGAAGTGTCCCAGATGTTGGGAAGAAAAAATGGAATAATTCATTGCTTACTAACGTCAAATGCTAATGTGAGAAAAGCATCCTTGAAGAAATCCTTGACTAAAATTCATCAGTGATGTGAAATCACTGTTTTAATTATGCATTTTTGAATGTATTTATTAGTCTCAGTACTGATCTGACTTACAGATGTTTAACAGTGATAAGAGTCTACTGCAGTCTCTGGAATTACTCATGATTTATAATGACAAAACTTGGATCAGAATTAGGTCCTTGTCAGTACTCTATAATATCCTTTCATCAGACTTCTTTACATGCAACAGATGAAAGAGGCTGTGGTTTCCACAATTTCAAACCCTGCTGCTGACTCCATCAACTTATTTTTTTTAAGCTTCTCCTCCAGAAATAATGATTCCCACACAAAATTTTGTCTGTATAAGGCATACTTGCCACAAGAAAAACATGAGGCCAAAAGACCTTTTAGTCCACCAATATGATGTGTTCAATCTTATGCTGACTACAGATGTTGCATTTTATTACAGGTGCTAGTTAATTTAATTGTGCCAGTGTATAATGTCATTTGCTATATCCTTATTGTTGTGATTATTAGAATCTGCTCAATATTAGAGTTTAAACAACAAAAAAACCCAACATCTTCCATTCAAGAATGATTCAAAGTCATGATTTTGAAAAGAATGATTGAGTTTTAAACTATTGCTTGTTCTAGAGCTGATCCAGAAGGAGCAAGTCTCCAGGGATGGTTTACTCCCTAAGGCATGAATGCATAATTAAGCTAAATGTATTCCATAAATGCCTTGATGACATTAAACTAAATTTTTTAAAGAACAGATGGAGAAAGTTAATAAATATTTCATTCTGTAATATAAAACTCACTTCTGTATTCACAACTTCAGGGATCCTCAGCTTCACAGATATCAATAAGTCTGATGGATTTCTTGCTGCATTCTCATACTTCTGCCCCGGTGTCTCTTATGGGATCATCATTTCTGCATGCTTGGATTGTTTTATGGGATCAGTGAAAGGCAAGTGACTGTAAATCTTGACCTCTTCTGCTCCTGGATTATATACTTTTATTCTTTGTGACCGTAAGTGTTCATCTCTACACCGAATAGATAATTACATGACAAAAATTATTCAAAGAGAATTTATAGTGAGAAATTATCACTTGAGGAACTGATGGGGCACAGGCATGACCCAAAGAGAGAGAAATTAAAAAAAAAAAAAAAAAAAAAAAGAAAAAAAGAAAAAAAAAGTTTAAAAATGCCAGCTAAAACACTGAAGTATCAGTGTGCTTGTAATGTCATGAAGCATCTACTCACTGGGGAAAAATGCTCGATTTTCACCTGTATACAACAATTCTAGTCAAACGAAATTCCCCTTAATGGAAATTAGTGTGAGTTTTACTTAAGAACTATAGAACAAGCTTGCTATTCATACGAAAGAACTAATCTTTACATGTGGGAACTACAATTTCTCACTCTGTGTATGCAATGAGTCTTGTAAAAGAGCAATTAGAACTCCAAAAGGAAAGAAACGCCAGACTTGAATAATATTTTAGGAAGAGCATTAACAAACATTTTTATACTGCCAAGAGTCTTCGCTGCTTTCTAGAAGAGGTTTACATTACATTATTAATTAAATATACTGAGTCAGTAGTATGACATAAAGCTTTGGAAATATATGTTTACCATAAACTTTGACATCCATGAGAAAAGCATGTATTTTTAGTAGGTTTAATTTAAAATTTATGCAGATGAATTCAGCAAGCAAGGGCCCAACAAACTACTTCAAAATAGCAAGATCTTGACTGAAAAACACAAGATCAACTCTTTGTCATTTCTCAAGTGTCTACAAGCCTTCACATACACAGAATAAATGACATCACCTCCTGAATTTAGATCGTTTTACATAGCATTAGTATGCATTACTCTTAGTGGGACCACTTTAACCTGTCAGACAATGTACACTTGAGCAATTGCAAGAATTAAAAAATATATAAATTGTATATAATAAGTCTTTTCAGAGCTGGCTCTTATGCTAGGTGGAATACAACAGGGTCCCATGGTGAGCTGGCTGACAAACTCTACCATAAAAACAAACAAACAAACAAAAAAATCATAGCATCATTGTTCCCGTTTTCTTTCCCCCAGCTCTAATTTTCAGTTTTGGATTGCAAATTTCCACAGCTCTCTGTTCAGGCAAAATCTTAAATGCATTGTAGCACAGCGCTTTAAAGAAATACTAATTAATACATCTCATGTTGCATACCACAGAAATTAGTTTAGTCATTATTAAGAGTTAGGTTAGGCACAGGTACATTTGTATCTTCAGAATCAAGGCTTTTAATGAAAAAAACTCTCATGTTTCCAGACATTCCATTAAGATGGTTGTCCTTTGACGTCAATTAGAGCTAGCTAAAAAAAAATCATCCTTAATTGCTTCTCAGAAAAGATGTCAGAGCATACACCCCCACAGCCACATTCGATTACCTCTTAGAGGAAACGAGGATGCTGGGAATGCTGGGAACCTCCAGTGCTGCTGAACACGGATGGGCCGCGCTGGCAGTGCTGAGCCATGGTGACTGCTGGCCACAGCGGAGGCTGGTCCTCCCACCTGAAACTGCTGCACAGTCCAGAGAGATGCCTACAGGACTGAGAGTGTTTGCATGCTAAGTGCTCCACCCTGCCTCCAAATAACACTTCAATCATGCACCTACGCCAATAGTTACAGCTACAAAAAGGACATAATCTTCAAAACTTGCGTATGTTTCATTACAAGGAGCATCAACAGTTTTCTCCAAGAGTTTCTCAGCACCTTTTCTTACTCAAGTGACTCTGTCATTTCTCTGCCGACCAGGAAGAATAGGAGCCCAGAGAGCAGCGACAGGGGCACGCCGGCAGCAGCAAGGAAGAAGGACCAGCCATATAACACGTGTACAGGAGCCTCCTGCAGGCACACCTCGCTCCTCTCCAGGAGGATGTACTTCTGGAAATCGGCCACAAACTCCTTCCACAGCACAAAGAGGAAAATGAGCAGGAGAAATAAACTTCCTGAAAAGAGAGACAAAGGTGGTTATTCTCCAATTACAGCCAGTGTATGAAATTCAGAAAGGTTAAAAGTGAGAAAAAATGGCAACAGGTTCCCATTTATTTTTTCAGGCTAGTGTTCCAGAATGGTGACATTTGTCAGGTTTTCCCTGACAAAGGAGGCAGGAAAAGAGGAAAAGAGAAGAAAGAGATGCTCTTTCAAATATCAGATCCTTTTTTCAGCAGAAATACAAGACCTGTGGACTGGTCCTACTGGTGGCAAGCACTATCTGTTGCTGAACCTACTGCAAGCAGTGTCCCACAGGCCTTGGCTGGTTGCCCCAGCTCACAGAAGTGCCCCTTCATGTCCTAATGGCCACGATACATCAGCCTCAGGTGAGCTCATTCCAGAGGCCATGGAGTCTTTTTATGACCCAGCGTTAGCATGTGAGACCTCCATGAGCCAGGTGGTGAAAGACTGAGGACACTCCAGGCTTCAAGGTCAAAATCTCCCTCAGCAGCTCTCCCATCAGACCCAGTGCTTTTTATTTCTATACGTACCCCATAGAAGGCCTTGGAGGTCATCCGTCTCACGTCTGAAAAGCACGTGGAGGGTGGGCACCTCATTTTGCTATTCTGATTGCAACACCCCATAACTCACAGTGATGAGGATTTGCATGAAGCAGACAACAAAAAAACCAGTGTGGTCACAATGCTACTTGTTTCATTGCGTTAAAGAATATATATAATGCATTTAAAAGTCAACATATTAACATTAAATGGTGACGGTGTGACGAAAGATCTGAAGCTACATCAGTAATATCTTATCTCGCCACATCACAGCTAGAAACTTGTCATTTTTTAACAGTGCTATATAACATATAGACAGACACGCACATGCATACATATATGGAAGAAATACATCAGAGATGATGGTATGTTCATAATAGAAGTGAACAGTTTGATATTAAAACAGTTGACAAGTCATTGCACAGTTCTGTGGACGCGTTCTGGCTTCTGCGGGATTTCATTCCTCCCCTTGCAATTTTTAAACTAAAGGTAGCTTGTACTATATTTAATTATTCCCCCCAGCAGCTTATGCACTACAAAATCCAGCCTTCATGCTAAGCAAAGGCTGTGGTATGGCTTGGCATTGATCTATCTGCTTAGGAACGGAGCTTAGTGAAACTTTGCTTGAAGGAAACACAGCAGTGTTGGGCTGTGTTTCTGCTCATGGTGATATAAGCACATATTGCTATAACATCCTGCTTCACATCTTGTAGCCTGGAATGAGGGTCCAAAACATTCCTCAATCCTCACTAGCAGTTGTATAGAAGTTGAAGCTACTCATACTGAGCTGTCATATTTATTAAACTGCATCCTATGCCCTAGGACTGGGAATTGAATCTTAAAAATCAAAAATTTGTGTAACCGTATCAACACACTTCACATCACCACACTCTGCTATCTCAGACCGTTCTCCCTCCCATAGACAAGTCCTCATGGGCACTGCAAAGGCAGGCTAGGAGTTAAACAGCAGCTGGTGTAACATTTGCATGTTCATTGAGATTGTGATACCACTTGAAATTACATGCACAAATAAATATTTTACACTTAATATGATAGTTGTACGTTTAAAATACCAATTATTCTACTTTAAGAAAATGATTGAATGCTTAAATAGTCACATGTTCTTTACAAAATACAATATATTGATAAGAAGGCAATTAAGCCTTTATTACTGATGTAATTTAAAATTAAATTAATTAGATAGCAACTGAACCTTGAAAAGTGCTCTTTTAAAGATCAATTTATATTTCATTAACTTATAATACCTACCATAAAAGACACAAATAAAAAAAAAAAAAAAGTAGTCCCAGAGGAACAGAGGACATGGGTATGGTATTTTTTTTTCCAGAATTTTCCGTTTTTCTTTAAGTAACATTTTGTTGTTGTTGTTGTTGCTGTTTTATCCCTGGGCAAACCAGATTATCTGAGGCTAATTTTCTGACCAAAGCCTACCTGCACCTGTGCAGCTCCTGGGGAATCTTCAAAGAATGTCACTGCTTTGTCATTAAACAGGTGGTGGAGGTGAAGGCACAGCCACAGACTTGGCACCAAAATTCAGAACATTATGACAAGAAAACGCAAAGTGATTTCTTTCCTAGAATAATCACTCCGGAGTTGCAAGGAGTCCCTGGGATTTATACAGTCTCCACAGTGAGAAAAGGAAACCAAAAGTCACCACCTTTGGATGCTTTTTGTAGCAGCTGTAGCAGCAAGACATCTTCATTTCACACTTGCTCCAAACAGCTTCCTAAATGCAGGAAGTGATTTCTTGGAATCTTGGTCAGCAAACTGAAAGAAACTTTTTTTTTCAGTACCACTCTGTCAAGCAGCAAACCCAGCATGCCTCTTTGATTCCGTTCATCAGGCAGGTACAGAAAAAATTAACTGCAAAACTCAGTCTCCAGACTGATGAGATCAGTAGCACCTTGCAGGAAGGAGCAAATTGCTGGCAGACTGGAGTGGGGCATTCAGTCTCTCCTCCATCCAGGGCTAATTACAAGCCACCTGAACCTGGGAGAGCTGCTTCCTACTGGTGGGTGAATGGAAGTCTGCCTTCTGCTTTCTCTCACTTCTTATCCTTATGATACCTTTATAGCCCTTAAGTGTAGGGACAGGTGAGTGAACTCAGTCTTTAACTCTTATTCTGTGGAAGCTCCTGAACTTGCATGTAATCTCCTAATTGTGAGAAAAATGAACTTTGACAATCAGCAACTCGTTTGCCTCTTTGGGATGTTCATAATAAGGAAATGGAGGAATGACCTTCAGCTGCCTTTCCCCATCCATCAGTTTCTGCTGCTGACAGAGGGCCTGAGACTTGCTGAAATGATTTGGGGCCAGGTGTGCTGGAGAACTAGCATGGGGACCACAGTGGCTGGAAGAAGCATAGATTGCATATTTACCAGTATTTCTGCCTTTCCAGGGGAGCTGGTGATGAGCTCCTGTTGGTGTTCCTTAGCATCACCCAGGACACAGCAGGACAATTCCTCCCTCCAGCAGCTGAGCTGCCCCAACACTGGTGATGCCTATTCTCACTTGTAAGCATGGCTGCTAAAACACCCAAAGGAAACCAAGGAGCACAAGGGAATACAAGCCAGGAATTTCAATACAGATGCGATGCAGCATTTGCCTAATGTCATTGTGATGCTAGTTAAGTGTATTGTCACCTGGCAGTTTTTAGAAGGGGTGATGAGGAAATAATGAGGGGTGCATCCTGCATCCATTTGGACATTATTTTCAAGCATGATTGATAAGCTTGAGTTCAGTAACAAAAAAGAAAAATTACAAGAAACAGCTGAAACCCTAAGTGAACTCTCCTGAAAAGATATTGCATAATTCCAGCTTTCATTTAGATCAAAAACATAACTTGGGGAGGGTTTGGGTGCTTGAGCCCTATCTCAGCCACTTCAGCTCATGCACACATCAGATTGCCAGCACTGATCACCAGAAGGCACTGGCACCTAATGAAGGTCTGAGAGCAAGATATCTTGCATTCCCAAATGAAATTTCTACATGTGCAACCACATAAAATTTACCTTTAGAAAAAAAATTAAACCCAACTGAGCATTTATTAAACTGTATAAGAGAGAGATAAGCAGATACCCACAGGCTTGCTGGGCTTACTTCAATAACTGAGGACCCAGAGGCAAATGGAAAATTGGACAAAATGCAAAGCAAATTAGCAGAGGCAGGTAGGGCCACATTGATTTAGTGCCTCCCAGATTTTTTAGTCAAATAGATAGATGCAATCTAGCTTCATGTTAACAACCATCTCAGGTGGAATCACGTGGTTAATTATTAGTACATCTGGAGAAGATGGAGATGGGAAAGAGCCTGTGAAACAGAAAGGAAGCTAAATAACTGGGGGGAAAAAACGTAAAAGAAAATAAGGGGATAATAAAGGGAATGTGAGTGGAGTTCTTCCAGACTTCATTTTGGGACTTCTCTTGTTAAGTCATTTTCATGAATGTTTTTGAGTCCAAAAATCTTAAGCTCACAAAAAGCCCAAAATGGAAGAAAACATGCTAGCTTGTGTTTGATTCATTCAGTGCTTGAGGAATCAGAACCTGGTGCAGCGCCCATAATTAAGCAAAATTAATTTCAGAGGAAGGCTTGAGTTCATTACAAAGTTATTCACTTGGCAGCACTCATCAGAGCTCCAACCTTTAACTGCTTGCATTGTGGGGAAAAAAAAAAAAAGCTTTTTTTCTAAGTTTGAGTCACAGTTATAAATCAAGTACTTCTCCAGTTATTCCCTCTCAAATACAGAAAAGGCCCAAGTGATAATTCACTGGACTAATTTGTAGTGGTAGTGGGGATTATGAATCAATGCCTATTTTTAATTCATTTCCTGCTGTGACACTGCTTTATCTTTACAGATTTTATTAAAAACCAGGCCTCCAGTTTTGAACTGCTGGGTATGCCTTTCATTGCATGGTGGTTCTCCAGGTTCTAGCAGAGCAAGGACAGAAGAGGCTCAAATATGAAGGCACACTGGCAGAGAAGAGTGTGGCTGATCACTGCCTGGGATAAATGCAACTACTAACATTACCCAAATAAAAAGGCTCTGGATATCGTACAAGGCTGTAGAGGGAAAAAAAAGTATTATGTTTCCCAATTCCCAGGCTCTGTAGGACTAAGAACTATCTTTCTAAAGCTTGGCTCAGCATAGAAATTTATTTCCACTTGGGGAAGGGGAACATTTACTCCAATTCACCACTGCTGCCATCAGAAAACCAATCCCTCCCCAGCATGCCTGGAGACCACCACATCACTGTTTGCCACTCATCACTGTGTGCCTCCCCATCATTGGGTACCACCCCATTCCTTTGCGTGCAGTAGGCTGTGCACACTCCTTTCTGTCCCGTGTGTCTGATTTCCACTGTTGGCTTACCTGAGGCTATCAGGAACCCGCCGCCCACTTTGTAGGACCTGGCGCTGACAAAGGGCACACCACACACCAGCAGCAGTCCTCCCACCAGGCCAGCAGCAACGGCCAGTATGATGAACGCCGTCCAGAAGCCTCTGTACACTGCATGAAAGCCAAAAAGAAGAGTCAGAGAAAAAGGAAGGGAAGCTCAGCTGGGCTTTTAGAAGGCTGTGAGGAACTCCTCCATCAATGCCAGCTTGGGCAACAAAATGATGGTGAGCACTGGGGTCATGAGCAGTTTCTCCAGCAGGGAGCTGCTGCTGGTGTTGAGCAGGGCTGTAGCCAGTATGTTGTTGTGTGGGTGCAGAATGCAAGTTCGGGCTGTGTGTCATGATCTAACATGAGATTGGAAGGAGAACATGGGGCTGAAAGTATTTGCAAGGAGACCACACCAGAGAGTATGTGGGAAGGGAGGACAGCCCCAGGTGTGGGCAGTGAGGGCTCTTCAGGTACAAACTCTCCAAACCTTCTCCCATTTCCCCCAGTTTGTCCGGTCTGCTCATACCACCTCCTCCCACTGCTCCCATTGCTTTTTGTTGCTCAGAAGCTCAAGTTAGAGAGATTTGAGCTGAGCATAAGCAAACAGCAGTGCTGAAATGACTCACACTTGAAAGAAAAATGACACAGAGAAGATGCGTTTTGCTCATTTTAAGCCATTTTGTCAGGAGAGCCACTTAGGGAGAGATAAGTATCTTGAACTCTCCAAAACCACAGAATTCATTTTAATGTTTAACCTCCCGTCACCCATTTCTCTCAGGGAAGCCTAAGAGGATGCAGATAAGGCAGAATTATCTCTGGCGCAGGTAATAGCTGGAGGACCCACTTCTTGGACAGCCTCCTGTTTTGTCATAATTTGCATCTGAGTATGGACTGGCTGGGAATAAAATAAAAGTGTATGTCAGAAAAGCCTGCTCCATGCGCATTGCCCAACACTTTGCAGTGTGGTTGGTGCAGATCCCAATTCCCAGAATGAGGGTGCTGAGATATCCCCAGCTCCATACCGACATGTCCCCATGTCCATGCCATCACGTCCTCATCTGGTGCCAACGTGTCCCCATCTCCCCAGGGATGAGCTCATCAAGACCAGTTCAGCAGCAGGACCGCAGCAGCCTCAGCACCGGGGCTGTCCCCAAAAGGCATTTTGGAGGCAGCTGCAGAGGCTGCATAGCACAGTCTGATGGGCAGCGACAGATGGCTGAAGGGCTCTTTATTTAGCACAGAAAAATCCCTGTGTTTACCATTGAGATCATTCAAAAACTGGAGTTGTACCACTCCCTCCTAAGCAGAAAAATAAGCCAACATTTGCCCATGTGCCTGCCATACACAGCCCACAATGGGCTTCTCTTTCTGCCATCTATTTCACATTTCAGCTTGCTCCTGGAGGCAGGGATCCGACACAGCAAAGGAGTGAGATGCTCTCCCTCACATGCTCCTACTGACAAATATTTTTTTTTTAATTAATTTCTCGTAAAAAAAAAAAGTATAAAAAATTAGAAAAAAAGGTACTGCTAAAGGCTAAGGAAAAGGTCAAGATGTTTGTTTGTGCAGTATGCCTGCCCCGGATCCCCAGAGGCAATGCAGAGTGATGCACACTATTTAAAGAAATCAATTCATTTCCAAAAAGATCATGGAATTAATTCTAGCTGCTGCCACCAATTTAGCAAATTAAAATTCCTAGCAGCAGCTGATTCATTAAAGAACTCTGAAAATACAGAGAAACATAAATAAAAAGGGAACCAGTTGAAAGGAGAGCTTTCCAACTGTGTCGTATTCGAGGTATTAAAAATAAGTGCGATGGATCTTCTGACAATTTGGTCTTTAACTGATTTTCCAGTGTTTGTTTATTTTGTCTCGCAACAAATCAATGCTGGCACTCTCCCAGGAAGCCACTCGAGGCCACTTTGCAAGGGGCTTCCCTGGTCATGGTTGGCCATGAGGATTGGCAATAGGACACACATAGCACACAACATGCTTCCCGGCCCCACGGCTTGAAAATGGAGCTGGGAAGTGACCCACCTGCAGTCGTGTCATAGGAGGGATGTGGGAAAGGCCCCAGGACGATGGGCATGGGGAACAGGTAGCCGTGCATGCAGTGCTTGGGGTGCGCTTGGCTGGCTGCAAAAGAACAACAAAAGATTTGCTTTAATTTTGTGCAAAACTACAGTTAAGCTGTTCAGATGGCAAACTGACATCAATATTCCCATTGCTATTTTGCTCCAGAAACCACCTGCAAGGGGAGAAGGGGTTTGGGTACCAGAGCCAGGGTACCTTTCCTTTCCTCGGTTGGTAAGAAAGGAAAGCACAATTAGAATGGACGTGCCCCATCAATATTAATACCACTGAGACTTATCGTGATTAACAGTAATAGAATGAATGTTAAATGAATTAATTAATGATTGGACACTTATTTAAATATGTTCCCCAGCTCAAAGGAACACTTTATAATAGGTGGACATTAGTTCATGCTAAATTGACTATGGAATACCTATTGAATTAATTATTACATCCACGAGAGCAGCAAATTAATTTGCCATGATCAATCCTATTATAATAAATACCTAAAGAAGTAATAAAAATTTGCCAGCTATCAGAAAGAGTCATTTTACTTCAGGTAACACAGTATTGTATAATGTATTCCTGTATAATGTTAGATAGCAAGCTCCCTCTCTCCAGCCTTTTTCATCAAAAAAATTCCGTGTGAAAAATTCTGCGCTGTTCTACTGAACAGTGGCAGTAACAGTTCTACAGAAAACAGAGGTCAGGGTCAGAGGGACAGCAAAACCATCTGAAATTTTAACCACCGGGGAATAAACAGATTGTGGGAACCTGCATTATTTTCAGCCACATCCCTCAGTAGGGTTATCCTGCTGCTCCATGAGCCTGTAAGCATCTCTGAGCAGAGCGAGCAGAGGGTCAGGGCCTTTGCAATGTTGAAAACCTTGGCAGACCTTTTTTTTTTTTTTTTTTGCCTCTGAATATGTTTCACCTTCTTCGATTTTTTCTTAAACATGAACATGCTTTCAGAAAATAATGATTTTGCATCACTCTGCTTCTTTGCAGTGAAATCCTCACGTTTGTGACTTCTATGACCTTAAAAAGCAAAACAGGCAAGATCTGAAAGCAAAGGTCTTGTGTGCCCAGCACAGACCCACTTGGTTCTGGTTCTGTATGGGCTACCCCTGCCCACTCCTGGGTGCTTCCTGACTTCTTCTAGCTTGAAAACAGTATGAGGGGAAATGCTCAACCAGAAGGGGAGAACCTAGAGGTCTCATGGTTGGATAGGGCCCTGGGCAGCCTGATCTGGTGGGGGTAAAACCGATTTTCTGTAAAAAACAGGAATTGAAGAGCAGTGCTAAGGACAAGGTGGGCATGGGTTCAAATTCATCACACCTTAGCTGGATACAAATATCATGGAGCATGGGAGCAAAGTCAACCCTGCTGGTGGATGATCTTCATGGATGATATTTTAATTGGCACCATGGTGTTCCTGTGTGATGGTGCCCAATGAGAGCAAAATCCAAGTCCAAAAAAAGAACCCATGAAGAATGCCTCAAGTTAGCTGTTTTTGGAGGGATGATGAGAATAAAAAAAAAAAACAAACAGTGGAACAAAACACAGTGCAGAGGCATCAGGCTGGCAGCAGCATCAAGAGGCACAGCGTGGTACTCACTGTACCAGAAGGTCCAGATGGTCGTGGACTGGCCCTCGCCGAAGAACCAGCACCGCCAGAAGAAGCCCTCGTGATGGAAAGTGAGGATCTGCGTCCCAGCCTCTGTCAGTGTGTCTGCCTGTGGGGAGTGGAGGAAAAGCTGATGTGAGGTTGGTCACAGCACGCGTGTTTAGCTCGGATGGTTGTGCGTTCATTGCTGCTGTTTAAGTTTTGGTTTTGGAGGAGTCAAGGGACAGCTGCTGCCCTCAATTTTCTTCCGTATCACAGCTACAAAACAAATATTTTAGTCCCTTGAAATAATTTCTATAATCACAGCTATCCTGATAAAAAGGATCCCGCAGATCCTCACAGACAATCTTCTCACTCCAAAGACATTAAAGCACTGATTGCCAGAGCTGGAAAAGTATGCCAAGGATACCACTTCTTAAATAATTTCCCTAAGGAAGCACTATTGCTGTTGTAACCAGTTGGAAGCAGGTGGATCCAGGTAAGCTATTTCAGAGGTGACCAACACAACGGGTCAGATGCCATCACACTCTGCAGGATCCATGCAAGGTCTCACCTGACCTCAGAAGGCAGCCCAGTGCTGTCACTCACACCCAGCCCCTGCTCACCATTCCAAAAGTTTCCTGCTTTCCTCCTGCTGCTGAACCTGCAGAGATTATGATAACCTGATGTCAGATGGGAATTATTCTTTGACCCCACCAGTTTTCTCATGGCCCAGTTCAGTATGCTGACAAATGTTCTCTTTTTTTTGGTCTAACTGCAAACCACAGACCAGACTGCAAATGCAAGGTCTGGGTCATTCCAGAAGGGAGAATATTGCAGTGCCGAGTCGTAAACTAATTACTGAAAACCAAATTATTGAGGCCATATCCAAAATCCATTTTATGTTTCTCATGCTCAGTTTGGTTAAAAATACACAGCTGTTAGAAAGTTCTATTTTGTAGAGGATGGAGAAGCTCTGCATAGGAATGGCAGTGCACTGGGGAAAGGAGATGGGACTCAGCAAGGAGGTATTGGGAGATGCTCCCTCACCTTGAAGTCCTCACAGATCAAGTTATGACCACTTTCAGAGTTCTGATTCTCCTTTTACTTTCAGGATAAAATGCCAGCTATGGCAATGGTGTCATGCAGACCCCACTGGCTTTCTGCAGACTTGGTGCACATTTAACTGCTGCATGGCAGATAACAACCCTTCTTATCCATCAGGATAGAGTTTGCCAGTTTAGAAAAAGACAGATAAGGTAAAACCCACCCGTGCCTAAACTAAGAATCATAGAAATAGCATCTGAAATAGAAACAAAACAGCTCAGAGAAAAGAAGAGGAGCAATGCCCACTTCTTCCTGATGGTACTGGAATCATCATGCCTCAGCAACCAGAAAAGAAACACACGGCCAAGATCATTCCTGACACCTCTGAGGTGTCTGTGTCATGCTGCATGCCATCCCTGCCTTTCGCTCTAAAGGACAGCAGCACTAACAAAATCCAAAACAATTAACACTGTCATTTCCTAAGCATGGAACCAGAGCTGCACTCCTCTGGCTGTGGCTCTGTCTCCTTTGGGGTTCTATTGCACTGCTTTAGAAAAAAAAGATGCTGTCCTTTGCCAGGCAGTTTTATCTATTTCCTTTTTTTTTTTTTTCCTGTAGTATTAGTAGTGGAAAAAGTCATTTGGAAACATGACTCAAACAGTGCCCCACAATTGACAATGGGATTCTGAAATGACAGCATTTCTTGCTGGCATCATGATGCTTACCCAGTGTGACTCACCACACCAGAAAACATCAAACCTAATTGGATTGAACTTTGGAGTAACAAAAAGTCTGCACGCAACAAGGAACCTCCTGTCATTTTTTAATTGCGGCCACGCATTGATCAGCTCAGAAATATTTCAGAAGAACGGATGGCTCCGGGAATGCAGCCGGCTTCGATTGCTTGGGCAGGCAGACAGCAGCAAGTTCAGCTCACAGCACACTTTCAAAAGGATCTATGAACGTGTGATAGGAGTACTAAGCACTAGAACACCTGTCATAAAAACAGGAAACATTCAAAATCATCTTTCTTGCTAACAGAAACCCTACACAAATCCTAATTTGACAATAGACCTCTCCACGTGAGATGGGCAGGAACCACTGCTGGCTCTGCCATGCACCTGCTGCTCGCTCCTGTTTGCTGTCTGTAACACAGCTCTCTCACTTCAGATGTAAATGCTTGCCAAGCTCTACACTTTAAAATATGAGCTACTTTTAAAAGAACAAATGAGGTAGAGAAATCTTTTAATAGAAAATATCAGGAGATATCTTTTGTTTTTCGAGGCAAAGGCTGTCAACAAGTAAAGCTCTTACATTTTTGCCTTTCATTCCCTTACATTCGTATCTGCCAAAATACAGAAGCACTGTTTTCATGTTTTCCAGACATTTTTAATGTCAAAACACTCACAGAATCATGGAATGGCTTGAGTTGGAAGGAACCTCAAAGCCCATCCTGTCCCAACCCCGTGCCGTGGCCTGGCTGCCCCCCATTGGATCAGGCCCATGCAACCTGGCCCTGAGCACCTCCAGAGACGGGGCATCCAAGGGAGCTCAGGATGACTTTTTGCATTAACAGGTCAAATAAGCATGGATCTGAAGCTGCCAACACCTAAATTGAAGGTAGCTGTGCCGCTTTTCAACAGTTGTAGAGCAAATTAATTAAACGAAAGCTCTCTCTTCCCTAGAATAACCTGGTTGTGTATTTACCTCTCTGGACTGGTGCGTGTTGTTTCCATCCCCGATGACCCCGCACGTGTCCGCAGCCAGCAGCCAGTAGTCCGTCCCAAAGGCGAGCAGGAAGAGCAGCATGGCCGTGCTGCCCAGGATGCCCGCTGTCAGGGCAGCAATGCCAGCCTTCATGGCCCAGCAGAATTTGGGGAAAAAGGGGAAAACACTGCGGCTTCCCAGTCACTGAGGGAAGAGAAGGGAGAGAAGTGCTATTCTGGGACGCAGATAAGGATCTTCGGGCGGCCGGTGTGAGTTTCAGGGGGTGGCGGAAAAGGGACTAATAAAAGCAGATGACCTGGCGTAGCCAAACAGCTGTGGCATTAAGGGAACATGACAAACAGCTATTGAGACAGAGAAGGACAGCTTCCAAAAAAACACGTGGCTGCTCACTTCAGCGCGGTGAGCAGCGAGCACGGGTCATGGGCACTCGTGGTGCTGAGAGAGAGCTTAAAGCATGCTGTGCATGGGACGAGCAAACCTGAGCCCACAGATATCACCATTCCAGAGCCCATGGCTCTGCGCTATCTTCAGTTGTGTCTGCCAAAGCACCGTGCAGAATAAAGCCCATACAAACCCCGGGGGTCCAAGTGATGCATTAAAATATTGGTGACCCTCTCAAAACCCCGGTGCTCTCAGAGCAATGCGATCATCCCACACACACACAGTTACATCAGCATGTCCGCATCCAGCAAGGCACAGAGCTCAGCTGTCAGCACCTGCACATCCTTCCTACACACCTGGAATGGGGATCTCCCTACTGCTGCACAAAGGCAGGCAGTATATGGCACTCAGTCCCCTTCCAGTGTCTCCTGGGGCATGAGGACAACCCTGCGCAGAATTCTGTTGCCATTTGGCTTCCAATGCTTTTGTCTGCTGCTGGAGCATCTGCTGTAGATCACTGCCAGCAACAGGATGCCAGACCAGTAAAACTGCAATTTCTGTAGGGCAATAACTATATTCCTGTGGCATGCCAGCAGCCTAGGGGAGGAAATTTAAACTACAGTGAAAATTCAAGTGCTGATTTTCAGACCTCAGCCTTAGCCATGACCCACCTAAAAGGAGGATAGAGGAAAACGCTGACTTCCTCAACCAAATTGCCAAATTAATTTCTAAACCAGTGTAATGAAGGCAACTGTGCACATGTGGGTATAGCAGAGAAGCTGCCCACAGCTGAGGGAACTGGAGAGAGTTGGGTGAAATTCTGACTATACTTTCAAGCAACTGCCAGTGCACGTGGACTGATGAACCTGAGTATAAAGAACTTCAAATTACAATAAGCGATTATACCTTCCGTATTGCTGTTTCTTAAATATCACAGGCTGGTGTGGCTGTTAAATAATACAGCAGTTCTCTCTTCCTCACTGTCACAGTGGGTTAGTGGTACACAACTACTGCAGCAAAGTGACCTCCTTCTATTGAACACAAAACGGTTAATTAAATACAAAGTGCAATATATCTATCACCTAATTAATCTCCAATAAGTGCAATTTCAATTGGTTTCCATTTAACAAACATGGAATACCAGTGAAACCTGGCTGGAGTGGCCAAGAAAATCGGTTGCCCTCTATTTTTGTGATGCGTAGGTCAGAGCTGAGTCCATCAGTGGGGACGTTCTGCCTGAGGGTGCCCCATGAAACCACAGCATGACATACCAGCAGCGAGGACTGCTCGCAGATCGCAGTGCAACCACATGGAATTACAACACAAAGTGGGCACTTGCATATTCAAAAAAAAAAAAAGAAAGAAAGTAAGAAAAGGAAAGAAGGGGGGGAATTAATGCACACTTCCACATTTAGGTGTGTGCTTTTTAGCTAGCTGTATTTGGCAGTGCTGCGTTTATGCTAATGCATGTTTGCACGTTAGCATGGTTTGCCATTTGGAAGGCATCCTGTGCAATTCTCAGTCCCATTGGCAGCAAAACGTTGTGTGGCTGCAGCAGAGCATCACCATGCCCAGCCCTGGCTCCCGATGGGCTGCTCTGTGCCCAGCCAAACATTTTCCAAATTCTTCAGCTGTGGAGTTTGCAAGGTCAGAGCGCCTCTCCAGTGAGTATCTTCCTCCTCAGCTCAACCCCATGGATGTGTTCCTCACCTCTGCAGAAAAGCAGTAGATAATATTAAAATTCTTATAATAGGAACACTTTTTTTTTTTTTTTTTTTTTTTTTTTTTTTTAAGTATTGTGAACTGTACTAATAGAAAAAGTAGTACCTTTGCTCTTCAGGAAAAGCATCTTTATTAGTTTTAAGGTTCAGATCTACTCTGGTTTTGAAGGTTGAATTCGTTTTTTTTGTTTCCTTTTGTAGAAGCGCTTTGTTCATATTTTATACAATGCAACAGACAGTCTTGTTAATGGGCAAGACCCACGCACAGCACACCACACCCTGCAAGGTTGGGAACACAGGTGAGATGGTGGCTGCTCTTTCCAGCTTGCTTTGGGATTTCTGGAGAAGTCCTGGTATGGACTGAGAGGAATAAATATTTGCATTGACATTTGCCCCTTTAATTCTGCATTAAGAACATAGTCATTGGTTTGTCTCCATCCACGTCTACATTTCTCCTGGAAGAAGCACATAAGCCCAGACGTTGAAAGATGCTTGGTGTTTCTGGGGATACCCCAGTGCTTGATGGCAGGAGAGAAGAAAGCTCAGCTTGCCTCACCTGCTTCTCAGGAGTTAGTAGCGCTTTCCAGGATTAAGCAGTTATAATCACTTTAAGCAGTCATGAAATAAAATAAACACAAGCATGATTTTCTGGTTAAAGTCTAAAAAAAAAATCCACACGCTGAATGCAAATTCTTTTTGTAGGGGTGAGAGCAAGGCAGATTTACAGCTCGCTTCTGAGCGTGGCCGATCGCTGTGCCCAGGTGCCAGTCTGGACTCTCCCTTTGCCACTGAGCTACTCCACATCATTAGCAACTTTTCCCTGTTTTAACCTGAACTTTCAAAAGACTCCTGCAAACTTCCCAAGTGAGCGCAGAGCCATAACTCTCTGAACTACCAAAGGAATCAAGCTGATGCAATTTATTTCCACAGAAGCATGCAATATTCAATGATACAGCGAATCCATGTTTTAAACACTTTTTAAAGGACTAAAACCCTGCAAAGAATTAATTAGGCATGCTCTGAGGCCCAAGCATTTAACAGTTTTCCACTCAGTTGTTGAATTTTAAGACCACCAACACTGGATACTGGCATAGATTATCAAATGTATGCTAGGCTGAAATACACACTAGGCAGAAGGCTTGGCCACTAAGCAGCTGGAAAATACTTCATGAAAGCTTTGGCTGTGCTATTATATTTTGTAAAGAAACTTCTTTAAAAAAATCCATAAAATCTAGGAGGTTAAATTTGGGGCAGAGTGACTCATTGGGAAACTATGTACTGCACAGAATATTGTCTTCTCTGCAGATCAAGCAAATGGTTCATACACCAGAGAGGTATTTGGGTCCCAGCACTGCAGAGCGGCATTGGGAGGGATTAATAGGTTGGGAGGGGTTAATGGACTGGGATCCATGCAAGATCAAGCCGATGCCTGGTTGTCCGTTTTTTCATCATCAGAGAAAATACGGGTAGTGCAAAGACCCCATTTTCTGGAAGCATCCTGCTTTTTCCAACCATTTTTATCATTTACTACAGTATTACAAAGAAATACAGATGTGCCAAAGCAGCCGCAACCCGATAAGGGCCTTGGTAAGCCATAACAGTATTGCAGAGAACTCATGACAATGAGTGATGACAACTGAATTATACAAAAATCAGTTAAATATGCACGTATACACATATGCATATACAAAAACTAATGCAAGGCTGATTTTCATTGCATGCAATTGGATAAATTTACAGTGTTGGGCAGCCAGGAGTAGCCTTCAAGTGAAATTAAATTAAATTAATCAATTTATTTCAAGACAGTATTAAAGAAGTTTATCCAAATAAAAATGAGGCCCTCACATCTTTGTAAAGCAAACATATGTTTTTGTGTCTTTAACTTTGAGTGAATGCTGCAGGGTACCAGGCAGTGATCTCCTAATGAGCATTCATGTACACAGGAGATTGGCTCCCAAGGTCCAAAAATATCATGGAGGGAAGTTTGCAAATTCCTATAACTTCTTCTATTCTTAATTCAGAGTTTCTTTGCCACTTGTTCAGATTAAATCATAGAATCCTAAAATCATTAAGGTTGGAAAAGACCTCTAAGATCATCTAATCCAACTATCAGCCCACCCCCACCGTGCCCACCAAGCATGTCCCTCAGTGCCACGTCCTCACAGCTCTTGAACACCTCCAGGGATGGTGACTCCCCCACTTCTCTGTCAGTCTGTGCCAGTGCCAAACCACTTCTTTTAAGAAAAGAAATTTTTCTTAATATCCAACCTGAACCTCCCCTGTTGCAACTTAAAAATGCTCTTGGATTCATTGCAGAAGAAGGGAAGAGAAAGAAAAATACCACTGTTTGCAGTACCAAACTTGAGCCTTTTGGGTTTGGATAAGAATGCAAAGGCTTGGACACTTACTTACCTTCACCTTTGGACAAAATGATGCAAATGTGGAAGTGTCTCTCATCTTCAGGTGCTATCCTTGCAGCTCTGCACCTTTGCAGCAGGGATTGTGCCTTTTCTGACAGCAGAGGGATATGAACCTCTTTCTCTACTTATTAGGACATTAATTCAAGCCTCTTCAAACACTAAAGTCTCAGTAATGGCAGTAGAAAACCTCTCAGAGCCTGTGCAGTCCAGCTCGTGGTGCAGGCACCAACCTTTGCACTGGTTAGTGCCTGCTCTGGAGCAGATGTTGAGTCCCAGTAGCAGTGCTGCAGCACCATGCGAGAGGAGTGACCCCAGGTCAGTGACTGTCCCCTCTCCCCTTCCAGCACTGTTCTTTGTGCAAGAGTTTGCATGTTTCCTGCCCCAGAGATCAAAACTGACAGGCTTCTCCATAGAACATTTTATTTTCCTAAATTTTAAAAGAATATTTGTACTCCTTCTAACACATCTGTAATAAGTTTCCCTTAAAAGACCCAGTGCTGTTGTGGGATGTTCCCTCTGCTAAGACGCTTCACCTGATTGAACAACAGGATTTGACTCAGGAATGCACATGATTAATGCTCACACTGAGGACTCACCAGTTCCTGAGAAGCAGCAGAGGTTTTTTGCTCTTTCTGCTGTCATTTCTGCAGCATGCTCCACCGTTTAATAAAACTGTCCTTGAGATTACAAAGTTTCTCCTAACATATAATCTAAATGCTCCCTGCTGTTTATTCTATCCCTGCTGACTACTGAGAAGCCCCAATATCCCATTTTATTAAACATTTTTTCTTGCACTTTCTTGTCTGTGCATCATTTCACAGAATCATAGAATCATTGCAGTTGGAAGGACCACTAAGATCATCCAATCCGACCACCACCGTGCCTGTGACTACTCTAGATCACATCCCTCGGTGACACGTCCTGCCCTTTTCTTCATCACCCCAGGGACAATGACTCCACCATCCCCCTGGACAGCCTGTGCCAATATCCCACTACTTTTTCTGAGAATAAATTTTTCCTAATATCCAATATTTGCCTTTTCCTTGGTTCCCTTTCAAAACATAGTGCTGCACAATGAGAGCATGATGCGATGGGGATCACTCAGAATTTTTTTGCATAGTCCATGCTGTCCTTTTCAATACGCATCTTATTTACATTAAGAGCATGTTGCTGCTCACCATTACAAAAAAAAAAAAGAAAAAAAAAAAAAAGAGACTCAAAAAAAGAGAAAAAGAAAAGAAAGCAGACTGTATTATGGACACCTGCAAAGCAGTGAGATGCAGCCAGCAGCATCACATATCCGAAGTCATATCTTTCCCTGCTCCTTCCTGTTTGCTGCAGGCAGGGATCACACACACAGACTGCGACCGGTTCTGCTTCACAGCCCGAACCTTCTCTTCATCCTCCACTGCAAGAAGAGAAAAGCAGAGGCACGGGTGAGGGATGTTCTCCTTTGTGGGTCAGCAGTAATGAAGCAGTATGAGAGCCATTGAGATGACCACTGGCTCATTGGGGATGAGCTATGTTGCTGCAAAGATCACTTTTCAATTATGAAACAGAAGACAAAGATCAGCGTCTGGATAGATGAGCGGAGGGGGAAAAAGCAGAATGTGAGCCCTACTTTGTACCTTGAAATATGCTATGTGTCTGGATCAATGAAACACCATGCCATGTTCTGTTTGGGTGCACAGGGGCATGACACAAGGACTGCAGCCCTGTCAGCCCTGTGCCCACATGTTCCCTGGGGCACAGACTTGACAAGAGAGAAGGTAGTAAAAAATAATTAAAAACAACCCAGAATTGCTGTATTTTTGTCACTCTGTTCTGGTTACACTTATGTTCTTCTTCAAGAACATTTAAACATTTTAGAAATGTTTAAACATTTGTAATAAACCATGGACTAAAACAGATACATCCACAGCAGGTGGCCACACCACGAACACAGGAATGCCAGAGAGTTGTGTTCCCTCTACCTGCTTGTGCAAAGCTGCACTGAGACACCTTTGTGCAGATAAAGCACCAGCTATACAACTCTCTACTTAATATGTTTGTAGTTAAAAATTTTAAATAAAACTGCAAAGAAAGACAACATCAGAATTGGAATGACATAAAAAATAATGAAAGGAAACAAAGATACTTCCTCTTTTCTTAAATATTTTTCAAGTATACAACAAATAAAGAAAATACTCTGTATACTAACGCTTGACCCAGGCACTCAGTACAGGTTGGCCCATATTTGGAGGCAGTAAATCACCAAATCATGGAATCATAGAATCAGTGATATTGAAAAAACCACTGACTCATCTAGTCCAAGCATCAACCCACGGCTGTGATCACTTCAGACCACGACCCTCAGTGTGACATCTTCCCTCGCCTTGAAAATCTTCAGGGAACCTCCTGCCACCTGGAGGAGTGGCAAACATGGCAGCTCTCTAATCCTCACCCTTACAGACGTGATTGTGCTGATGGTGTTTGCTGAGTACTCAAAGACTCATTGCCCTGTTCCCACATGCTACATCTCTGGTAGAGATGGAAACTGAATAATGTTGTGATTTCAAGGCTAAAACAAGACCATCCTCTACATTTGGGAAGATGCATTTTACAACTTTAAACAGCTATACTCCTTGATATTAAACCATTTGTTTAAAGCGTGAAATCTAAGCTTTCATGTGTCTAAAGAATGAGCTTGTGCATACAAAAACACATGAGGTTCTGAACCACTGGTCCTTCTGTAACAGAGATTCATGACAGTGTTTCTAATGGCGCATTTTAATAACACCCAACAAACAAACAAAAACACCAAAGATGTTAATTTTCGGAATCTTTTCTGCACAGCGTTCACATCTCAAAGCACTGCCCTCCTTATCCTCAGCTGAGATGCCCCCAGCAGGGCAGGGTGAGAAGGGACCCCCATTCCCACTTACCAGTGAGGGAGCGGCACAGCCGGGGCTGCACATCGGAGTCACCCCGCACCGGGGAAGAGCCCTCCTTCTGTGATTAAGGAAGAAAAGTGCTTTAATGCATTTATGAAGATTGCTAGCAAGTCTGTTAATGACACTCATGCTTCATAAACAAGCCATTTGCAATCCCCAAGGACTCTGCTTCCATTTGTTTTACTTTTGCCAAGAAAAACAAAAAGAACTAGTTCTAAAAATAGAGCCAATGCATGGCAGGCGTTTCTAAGGGGAAATATTTACAGACACCAACGTGGTTGGGTTGGTGGGAGCTCTCCAGCAGCACAGTGCAGGAGGAGCTGACCAGGATGGGGACACCAAGCCCATGGCCAGGACATAAATGCAGCACAAAGGTGGCAGCGAGCCCACCACCACCTTTCTGAAACCAGCAGGTAGCACCGTCCTGCCCACATTGTTCAGTTTTCCTGTGAACTGGGAATAAGCCTCTTGTGCAGCTGTGATTCGGCACCCAGGGCCAGGAATCTGAACTGCCAAATAACTCTGGACATCTCCCAACCTGGCTTTCCGTTTTGTTTCCCTTCCCTTTCCCCCCTCCCTTAACAAGGGACCCGATGCCCTCTGCCCATTGTACACGGTTTTATTGACCATTTTCATGACAATGCCTCCCGGGCTCCACAGCAGCAGCCTGGCTCCCTGGAAAGCCATTCCCAGAGGCATTTAATACTGCTCAGAGCATGCTCCATGAAAGGGCTCCGACATAATTACCAAAGGCAGTATGTCATTTACGCACACGGCTTATGGGCAGCTCCAAATAAGCTCTTTCTGGGGGAGTGCACTTGTGTTTTGGCAGAAGAAAAGAGAGCCAAGTTGCCTGGCTACAGGTGCAAGGATTTTCTGGGTGCTCCATGGTAAATAAAAGCTATCCCGGGTCTCAGAAAACACAGTGCCAGGGTACTTTGTGTTGGCTCCTTGCCTAAAACAGGCAAGCCTAAAACACACACAGTGCTGAGAGCCAATGTGATGCACAGCCACAGGAAGCAGTGGCCTTCGGGAGGAATTCTGTCCTTAGGCGGAGGAAGGCAAATTTTCTGTTGGAAATAGATAGTGCCTTGGAGTTAATCCTCTGGGCTGCAATTCAGATCTGAAGTCACCTCTCAACCTTGCCAAGATTTTTGAGCCCGGTGTAAATCATCTGACTCGCACCACTGGCACAACTGGCTCAGAGGGGTCGTTCGCTCCTTGCTTCTCACCTATTCACTTGGCAAACCCTTGGCATGGTTCTTAGCACAGCCACAGCCACCTCACACCATGGTAAAGCCAAAAGATTGATACCTGAAGATAGTGAGGACAAAGGCAGGAAGGGACTGAATCACAGAATGGTTGGAAGGAACCTCAAGCATCATCACTCTCCAAGCCCCCAGCCACAGGCAGGGCCACCAACCTCCACATTTAATACTAGGCCAGGACTGTTCTAGTCAGGGACTGGTGCTGGCTAAGACAAAGCTGAGCACCGGGCAGGAGGAGCTCCACTGCTGGTCCTTGGGCTGGTGGTGGCCTACAGAAGGACACATTTCCATGCAGCCCTTATTTTTGTGTTGGCTGATACAGGAAGAAAGAAATCAGCCCCTAATAAACTACGAGATTAATCTAATTGAGCTACTACAGCTTCATAATTTAATAGCAAAAGAACAATCAATTTCACTAAAAAAAGAAAAAGCCCTACATGTTGACAGCCGCTGAGCAGGAAAAGCAGTGTTTCTATGGAGCCAAAGGGATTTTTTAAATTATTTGCTCAGCTCATAACATGTAATTGGTTGAATGTATAGCAAAAGCTTCCTTTCACATAGGCTGGAAAGGGAAGACAGCCCACACATTGCACCACTGGAGGGTTGCAGGGCCCTTGGCTGGAAGTTTACTTCTGCTCCTTGTTTTCCAGCTTGGTTTGCAAACACAGTTGTAATGCTTCCATCTTGTGGAGAAATGCAGAATAGAAAAATGTGCAGCATGGGGGTGAATGGATTTTGCTGCTGACTCAAAGCCTGGGAGGCCAAACCCTTCTTTCAGAGACTACAAAAAATTGAGTATGAAACTGATATAAAGTTTCCAATGCCAGCCACCCCAGTCTTCCACTCACAGCTATTTTAAACACCATTTGCTTATCAATTTGACATGAAATTCTGAGTGCCTTATTTTTATCCAATTAAAAATGTAAAATACTTAAATTGCTTTTTATCAGTGTTCTTTCTGCTTGCAAATTCTAGTACTACAAGCTTTTCTCTTACAGTGGGAAGCACTGCCATCACACACCTCCCTACATCACACTGATGTTCTGAGGCTCTTTTAGAATATTATCTCATAACTTTCGGGGATGGTCTTACTTCTATCCAAATTAAAACGAGGCAGTTACTCAAGATAACAGATAAAAGTGTTGGTCACACCACACCCTCCTGACTTTTTGTTTTAGGTTCAGAGTGCTGCTTTTTGGGCTGAGGCTCATTCTAGTGATGTCTCTCAGCATTTATACCTGCTTTATTTAGACTGGGACAAGGGAGAAGTAGCTATTATAAAGATATGATGAGCACTCCCAGAAGTCTCCTGCGAGACATAGAGTGGCTTAGGTTGGAAGGCTTCTAAAAAGACTATCTAGTTCCAATCCCTTGCTGTGGGCTGGCTGCCACCCACCAGATCAGGTTGCCCAGGGCTTCATCTAAACTGACCGCAGGCACCCCCAGGGATAGGGTATCCTCAAATTATAGAATCAAGAACCATTAGGGTTGGAAAAAGATCATCTAGGCCAAACATCAACCCATCTCTACCATGCCCACTAACCACACCCTCACTGCAACATCTATCCTTCCCTTCAACACCTCCAGGAACAGTGACTCCACTTCCTCCCCGGGCAGCCCATTCCAGTGCCTCATCACTCTTTCAGAGAAGAAATTTTTCTTAATATCCAGCCTGAACCCTCCCTGACCCATCTGAGACCGCTCCCTCTAGTTCTGTCACAAGTTATGTGGGAGAAGAGGCTGAACCCCACCTCGCCACAACCTCTTTTCAGGGAGTTGTAAAGGGCAGTGAGGTCTCTCCTAAGTCTCCTTTTCTCCATGCTACCAGTCCCAGTTCCCTCAGCCGTTCCCTATAAGACTTGTGCTCCAGACTCTTTACAGTTCCACTTCCCTTCTCTGGACATGCCGCAGGGCCTTGATATCTTTCTTATAGTGAGAAGCCCAAAAATGAACACAGCACTCGAGGTGTGGCCTCACCAATGCCAAACACAGAAGGACATTGCCTCCCTAGCCCTGCTGGATGTATCTTTTTTTTACATTTGACAGCTGCATTGAGTACCAGCTTGGCATTTTGCATTGCACCCAAGTGCTCACTGTGCACCACTGACAGAAGCTGACAAGTCCCATGCATCTGCCTGAAGGGGAATGTTCACCAGATTATTCTGTCCTCAGAAAGGCCAGTTCTAAGTGCTCAGAAAAATGGAGATCTTTTTGAGGTGCCAGATTCCCTATTTAATATTACTGCTGGGAGCAGCAGAGGGCAGGAGTGTGGCAGCACAAGGGTTAACAATCAAATGTCCTTAAAGTACATAATGTGCTCAAAATCAGCGCGAGTTTGATGTTGTTCTTTTGAAGTTTAATTATACCAAATGTTCTACAGGAACATGCCATGTTCTTCCCTATCTATTTTGAATTGTAAGTACCAATCAGCATGCAAATGATCAAATTAAATCTTTTAAGTTGTTTGCAAGAGCCGGAACACCTTTCTGCAAGGAGGGCTGGGAAACAGTAGCATTTGGTGCATCGCTGCAGCTCTCGGCAGGCTCCTCGGTGACTGGCATTTGAACAAAGAAATCAGAATAGAATAAAGCCCGCGGCAGCCTGGAGATCTTGTGCTGCCGTGGAAAATCACTATCTAAATAAAGAAAGATAAAGCATCTCCTCAAAAGGTCACCCTGTTCTCCTCAGTGATGGAGCCTCCAAGAAGGAGGTGAAATTTAAGATGGCTCACACACTACTGATGGTGTGCTGGGGAGATCTGGGGGCAAATTGTGGGGGCTTCATTGGATTTCCTGCACATAAAGAGTTACAAAGGACTAGAGTAGCCTATAGGACTGAGCCCGCTCCTCACATGCTGCTCCTGGACCATTCCACCTTTCCACAGGGAACATTTGCCCAGCTCCTTTCATCAATGGCAAAGGAGCCAACAGAAGCCATGGGCACACAGACGTCGCATTCACCTTGCTTCTTCCCTTGCTCAGAATATGAGCTGGCAGGGAGCTATCCTAGCCAAGCTGGAATTTGCATGGCTCTCCAGCAATCCAGCATGCAACGCTTCCATTTTATTTCCTTTGAGTTTGCCCAGAACTGTAGTTGCTTTTAAAAACAAAAAAATCACCTCCAAAATAAATAAGAGCACTCACAATAACACTTCTGTCCTTTTAAACAAGGATTTTTAGGGGTAAAAAAACCCCACCAATTTTAAATGTTTGCAGAGCATCTGGAGTGCTGACAATGGATGCACTGAACACAGCCTGCCACAAAATCTCCCAGAAAAGAAAACATGGGAAAAGTAGATATCTAAATCTACAAACTGAGGCTCAATTAATAATATTTGCTTAGTCAGTAATTTTCCTGGTGGGTGGAAGGTTCGGCTTACAAAGAGCTGAACGGTGCTGCAGACAGGATGGCTCATTTGTCTGTCAGGAATTGGGTAGGTTTCTTTCCCTACTCATTGGAATGCCATTTTGGACTCAGGAGGACTATTTGTCTATAAAAGAAAAGAGGAGGAAAGAGCACTTTTCCCGGTTCTTGTGATACCTGCAGTCCCTCTGTCACCATGGAGAGCAGTACGTGCACTGCTGCTGCGGGCACATCCCCACCCCCTTACCTCCTTCCTGGGGCTGATCCCATCGCTCCCACTCGCATCCAGCCGCAGGCTCCGGCGCTGCAGGATCAGGATCTCCTGGGCCTGCTCCACAGGCTCTGTCTCGCCGGGCAGCGTGTGCCTGCTGTACGCAGGGCCCTGCCATGCACCAACAGAGCATCGTGAGCATGGGACAGCTCTCAGTTGTCCCCCAGACACGGGGACACTCAGCCCCAGAGGTGGCCAGAGAGAATCATAGGATCATTAATATTGGAAACGATCACCAAGTCCAACCATCAGCCCATCCCCTCCACACCCACTGACCACGTCCCTCAGTGCCACATCTCCGTATTTCTTAACACCTGCAGGAATGCTGACTCCACATCCTCCCTGGGCAGCCTGTGCCAGCACCTCACCACTCTTTCAGAGAAGAAATTTTCCTCATGCAACCTGAACTTCCCCTGGGGCAACTTAAGGCCATTCCATCTCATCCTATCACAATTACCTGGGAGAGGAGGCCAACCCCACCTTGCTACCACCTCCTTTGAGGGAATTGTGGAGAGCATTCCACCATTTCTATAGGTTTCTGCCCAGCCTTATCTCATTCTTTCTCTCAGCTCAGTTAAGTGGCAGCAAGGGGGTGTTTGCCCCTGCTATGCTGAAATGCCCACCCCAGCCACATCCCCAAGGACTCAGTATTTCATGCATAATCCACAAAACAAAGGCTTAGGTGGATTTTAAGGATAAGGCTCCATGTATCAGCACGTGAGCAGCAATCAGAATGCACCTTCCTAAGCTCTATGTCAAACCTCAGAGGGATTATTTGTGAGATATTCTGTAAACAACAAGTGCTTTTATGTCACCCCCTGATGTACCAGATTGGTAGTAAAAATTATGGTATTGGTTTACTGTCTTGCTTTGAGGTTACAGCACACCAAGCTGCAATGGCACGATGATGGGGCATGGGTTGGCTGTAATGCTGCAACCATGCTGCTCTGGTAGGTAACCAGGAGCTTTGCAGTAACTGAATGAGCTAACCTGGTTCCTGAGGATCCATGTGCTTCTCTCTTCTTACTTCTGGTGCTGATGCCTAAAATACCTTGTGAAATTACAGGCTGACTGGGGGAACCTTTCAAAAGCTGTCATGCTGCAAACAGAAACGAGCCACTGACTTGGAAACTAGATCTGGCTTCACACAGCCAACTATTCTCTGCTCACAAAGCCACATCATTAGTAATTATGTAAATATTCACAACATCTGCTCAGGCTGCTGGGATAACAGAAATAATTTTTGTTATTGGACATACAAAATACGGATGGAGGGAAGGGCTATACCGTTCTCCGGATTCGGTACAAGTTCCTTGCCAGTATTTCCTGTATGTCTTCCAGACCATCCGGACACAGAGCATCCTCTGATTTCTTCTCTCTGATGACAGTCCTTTCACTGTTACTGCAAAGAAAACCAAAGCACCCTACTTCAGGAGGTGCACACCTGGTGTGTCACCAATGCCCAGTATCTCCATTGGGTACCACAGGTGGAACAGGCAGACATGAACAATAGCAAGCCCCTGCAGATGGAGCCCACCCATCCGCCAGTCAGTTGTGAATATCCTCCTCCTAATCTTGGAATAGTGTTTATTTTGCATTGGTACAAGGTATGCTGTTTCTTTCTATGGAACAGCCTGGCAGGGAGAAGCAGAGGAGGCTGAGAAGTTTGTTAAATAATACCATCATAATGTTCCAATACTTAAAAGGAGAATATTAAAAAGAGAGAGAGGAGCTTTTTACATGGTCTGATAGTGACAGATAAAGGGAAAATGGCTTTAAAGTAAAAGAGAGGAGATTCAGATTAAATGCCAGGGGAAAATTCTTTATTCCAAGGGCAGTGAGGCCCTGGCGCTGCAGCCCAGAATGCTGTGGGTGCCCCATTCCTGGAGATGCTCAAGGCCAGGTGGGATGGGACCCTGGGCATCATGAACTGGTGGGGGGCAGCCAGCCCATGGCAGGGGTTGAGGCTAGGGAGGCTGTAAGGTCCCTTCCAATCCAAGCATTCTGTGATCCTGTGATTCTATAACTGCTCCTTCTGGTGGTAGGGATGTGGACAATGGCAGCCTCTTGGTGTGCAGCACATCAGATTTATTTCATTTATTTCACATGAAGCCACAGAGCTGAGCAAGTGCCTTTCCCTTGCAAATAGCACTCCGTGAAAGTGACACATCAGAGACAGCAATCTGGCTATCTGGAATCACATGCAAACCAAACTTCCACATAATGTGATTTTGAAGGGCTCTAAAACAAAGCTGATATCCCCAGCTATACGTCCAATAACCAGGAGCTACTTAAATCTTCCCAGATCTATTTATAACTTTCTTAAAAGATTTCTTTCCTTGAGAAAACTCAATAATTCTCAGTCATGATTCTTTCCAGCATACGACTGGGGGATAAAACCTATCTGCTGGCTTTCGCAAACAGGGACACAGCTTTATTACAACTTAGTGGCACTCTATGTGTGGAGACAGGCTGGGGAGCACTTACAGCAAGGATGGGTGGGATGGGGCATGGCCCAGCTGCCCTGCTTCTGCCAGCTCGATGGCGTGCTTCCGCTCCAGCTTTTCGTAGAGAAGCACAATGCTTGATTTGGGCTGGTCGTATTCTCGGAGCAGGTACTTCTGCAGATATTTGCTGTTGAAATACTCCAACCTGTTTGAGAACAAAGCAAGGTGTTCTTAGCCTCCTGCCCTTTGCTCCCTAGAACTACTGTGAGTCTGAACAAGCCAGCAGCTTCACAGTCCATAGTTGCCTCATACTTTATTATATTTCATTTCCTGCTTTCCAGAAACCCGCTGCCCAAGAGGCCAGTCCCTACTTATTTCTGTACATAAGCTAAGATATTAAAACATCTTCAAATACAATAAAAACTCCCCAAAGTGCCAAATTTATTACTAAGGCCAGTAAGTGCTACAAGTACATGCAGTAGCCCCAGGGATACAACAGGATTTAGTGATTTAAACACTTCCAGATGCCCTCTTGAGTTGTTTCTTCCCACTTTCTGCTAAAATGCAGCACAACATTTGGAAAAAATCTTGCTGGTATCAGACAGCGATGCTGCAGCTCAGCCCCATGGAAATCCACTTGCAAGGAGCAGCAGCAGTGCTTCCCATACCCTCTAGTGGCACTTCCAAGCACTGTCATTTCTGAGAAAATACCCATCAGCTGATACAATCTGAGTCATTATTATTAAGTCAGCTGTAAATGAATTAAACCAGGTAGACTGTTACTACTAGGTTAAGCTATTATTTAAAAATAACAATAATTTCTTCTATGTGGACAATCTACCATGGCACCTGCAGCTCTTGTGTTTCCAGCAAATTTCTTTGGACAACGGGCAAACACTGTAGGTAAGGAAAAAGGAGTCTTTTTAGAGCAAAGAACAACATGCTTCCTGCAAGGAAGGAGAAAGGATTTGCTGTGATCAGCAGCAGTGCCCCAGGAGCCTGGTCTCACCTTGCTGCAGATGGAGGAGCTGCCCCTTCCCATCTGTGCCGAGCCACAAGGATGAATGAGGCTCAGCAGCCCACAGCAGAAACTTGCAGAATAGGAACCAGATTCATTTTTTTCTACACATGTACACAGTTGTATTTTGGCAAATCCTTACTTGTCTTTCCAGTAATACTGTCCCCAGTGTCCAGATATATCTTCTATGCCAGCCAGCAAGTGATCCAAGAACTAAACAGAAGAGAGGATTTTGCTATACACTGGTTGCATGTATTGCATACGTGATGAACTCAGTCAGCAAACATCAAAAGCCAGCAGACAGAATGGGGGACATTTCCACCAAGGTACACTGCTCTGGTAAACAAGAAGAGGGGCTGTCGGCCTAATTCCCCATTCAGCCCTACACATGTATCCCTTGGTTCTGGAGCACAATGAGAGATTTGGCTGCTTTCTTTCAGGTCTGTGCAAGCAAAGACTAATCTCTGAGGGACGGGGATCTGTTCCTTATGATACATGCAGGTTGGCTAATGGCTGGCACATCCTGCATACCGGGCCTCAGCAATGCTCATACCACGTGTTTTGAGGACAGCTTGTCTCAGGAGAACAGTATCTTCAGGATATAAACAGAGATAATGTATAAATGAATACTCCACTTGAATAATAACTACTGCCTTCCCCCAGGCACTTCCCACTAAATAAAATCATTGACCATACTGTGCCTTATTCAAAAACATTATGTTTTAAAACGCGTTGAAGAATCCTGGACTGGTTGATGGTGCTCCTGTGAGCACTGGGTGGCACCTCCCAGCCAGAGCTGCACAAACAGGACCCCATGCTGAATGTCCCCAGCTATGGGGACTGAGAAATGTGAGGACAAAAGCTGCTTCTTGTTCCCTGCATGCCTGCCTTCCAACTATCTGCATTGTTACCTTGTCTACTTAGCTTAATTGGTACATGGCCATTTTCAGCTCACATTTCCCAATAAACACATTTTCAGAGATGATTTACTATTCAGACACTAACAAAAGAAGAAAGTATTCTCTGTTCATTATAGGAAAAGCCTCCTCAGCCTATTGAACTGTTCTGTTAACCTCAGACAAAGCCCTGTAATACAACCTAATTGTGAGGATGCCAAACATTTTATACATGTCCCCAGACCTAACATCTCTATTTCCAGCTACTCAAAAAGAAGACAAAAATATTCCCGAAGGAGACATGCTTATAGAAGTGTGACTGGGCATAAGCAATTAGAATCAGAGCAGTACTTCACACTGGACACGGCGCATCATCAAATTAAACATCCCAGGCCACAGTTCTCTGCTGGGTTGTAAGCGTCAAACTGAACAAGACCCAGTGCAAAATCTCCCTGAGTTGTTCCCCACATTGCATTGCAGCTGCAGTGGGATCCAGCCTTGCTTCCCTTCAGCCATGCAGAGCCCTAGGGAAGGGTGCAGAAATCCCTGCTTTCTCCTGGAGTTGAATCACTCTGCAATGAAGTCCCTGTAAGCAGAAAGGCCAACGTCTGGATGGTGAGAGCAAGGTGAACCAAACTGCACCCTTGGGCTACAGGGACTTCAGTGATTCTGTCCAATATAGTGTTTGTCTTACTCTTCCTGGGTTTTGTTTGTTTGTTTTTTAAATTTCCAAACTGGTGGTGCTGATGCAGGTGCCCCATCCTTGGAGATGCCCAAGGCCAGGCTGAATGGAGCGTGGGGCAGCCTGACCTGGTAGGGGCAACCAGCTCGGGGCAGGGTTGGAACTGAGTGATTGTTAAGATTCTTCCAACCCAATCCATTCTATGATTTTCTGACAAGCTTTTGGGCATGCGACCATCTTCATCTGCCATGTTTGTGCATCACCTTGTGCAACACTCAACTGAGTGAAAGGTTATCAATGCAAAGGAAATAATAACCCCTTGTTAGAGAGCTGCATAGGACTCTAAACCTGGAAAGGGTCCAACCTGCAGAAGACTCAAGCAAAATCAACAAGAGCTTATAAGGCTGTAGAGTCCCGGAGGCACACTGCATTGCAGAAGGACTCTATGCCCACCAGCAAAGCCCTTGAGAAACTCAAGCCATGTGTTGTTGGATTCCTTACTTACCCGAATGTGAATCTGCTCACCCACCGTGGGAGCACTCTCTCTTTTCCTCTTGACATGCAACAAGTCTACAAGAGGGCGAATGGTCATTCCCTGCAGCAAAGTCACAAAACCAAAAGTCAGGCTTTCTTCACATCAAGCATTCTAGTGGTGCTTGCATTGTCTCTATTGGAGCAAATTCACAGGAATTTATACAAACCACAGCTACCATAGCCACTGCAGCACAAGTAACTTTTCTGGTAGAACAAGGCCTGCTGTTTGAGCTAGCACCTCTGTTTTAAGGCAGAATAAAGGAAGCTTTGACAACACTGGAAAACCTGCTATTGGAAAACCTTGCTAATGTTTGTAAGCCAAACATTTTGTCTGCTTGCAGAAAGCAAGTATAGTCATAGTTTGTCAACAGCAGCTCACACACAGCCTTTAGATAGAGATGGCAGAGAGAAGCAATGCTCTGCTCCCCTCACCTGCCCTCCAGCATCTCCAAGATCACAAAAACTCAACCAGTAACCTCAAGGTCAAGCCCAAAGTTTGCTATTGCTGTAGTCTACCAGATGGAAAGAGGCTTGAAATGTCCAAAGTTCAAATGCCCGAAGCGATGGCTGTCCTGGAGACATCTGAGCACACAGCCCCTGCCAATGGTGGCCCAGACCAGAGTGGGCGACGTCTGCTCACTACTTAAGTGCCACAGATCATTACTTCAATGATCTTTGATCATCAGCCAGTGGCTAAGTTTACTAATCAAAGTATTCACCTGGTGGGAAGGTCAAGGAAAGAGTTTTAGTGTCCTTTAAGCCTTGTGAGTGAACTTTGAAAATACTGCAGTAATGCATTTCCTAGTCAGGCTTCCATATGAAACTTCTTTTCTAGGACAAGTTTACAATAAAAACAATGGAGCAGTTAATATTTATGACTTCTGAATGTCACAAATGTTGGCACAGAGGAGAGTTGAATGCATTTTTAATAGTAAAAACAATTAATGTGCCATTTTAATAGCTAACAGCAATTGAAATGCATAATTATTCAGAGTAAATAAGAAATATTTGAAATTCACAAACGAGATATTACAAGAATGAACTACAGACAACACAGCTTGGACTCTTGCCTTCATAATAATCAGCGACATTTCTATTCATTTTAAAGCGGTGTTTTGGAGATTTGAGAGCAGGACTCCCAGACTTACAAGCACCTATATACCTGGATTCCTTACGTCCTTCTTCACCATGGGAGAACTGTGAGAATCCTACATGGCTCTCAGGCCACAAGACCATGTCATGCCTGTAGGTCCCCCATGACCTCCACCCACCAAGGACAGCTTGCCCAAAGAACACTGCATGATGCTGATGGGAGGCCAACAGTACCCTGGGCTGCATCAGCAGAGGGGTGGGAGAGGGCTGGAACTGAATGGGCTTTAAGGTCCCTTCAGCACAATACAATACAATTCTATGACATGATGGCTATAGCACAGCTCACACAATGGTTTTCTACCAACAGCAATCCAGTAGCTAATGGGTAAATATATTCAGCAAACAAAAAGAAAATACAAAAGACTCTATGATGATGATTACATTTGCTAACAATTTCATCAAAGAGGTCAGAGGTCAAAAGACAGAATGATTTTTAAATGGAAAGTACAGTATTTGGTTTTTAAACCTCACACAGACTGAACAGCAAGTGCCCTCTGTGGCATTCCAGATGAGCCCACAGCTCCTGGAAGGACTCTGGTTGGGTGGCACCAAGCCAGGCCCGCCTGCAAGCACTGAGGACTTGACAATTGCTCAGCCAACCTTCCCAAAATTATTAACCAAGTCTCTTGGGGGAAGGGCCTTAAGCAACAGAGTTAGAAAGCCTAAAATAGACACATTTCCTGGGTTATATAAAGCACTGACGGACCCATGTATGGACAAGCCCAGCTGTTTACACATTGGTTGTTGGTCTGCTTTCCAGACAGTGTGGACAGGATCTCCAAGAAAATGAAGTGGATCTGTTCTCCAAAAAGATGCTTTGCTGGCCTTCACCAGCTTCTCCCCTGCTTTCTGTCCCCTACCTTCTGAACAGTCTAAACACAAACTAAGACCCACGTCACTACTGATATCACTGTAAACATATAACAAAAAGGCATTACACAAAACAACAGCAGCAAAAAAAAAGACAACAGAAATTGTTTGTAGCCAATATTTCACTTGCTCTTTCCACCCAACGCAATGTGAAGGATGTGGGGATATCAAAGACATTTACTCCTCAATTCCACATCCACCAATCTGCTGCAGCAGTGTTCAGACTTCTGGAGAACTTCCATAAAAACCAAGTTGCTGAATGCTCCCCCTAATACCTGCTTTTTCTTATTATCACTATTATTTTTACTGTGTTTTCCATGCTGTATTATAACAATACTTTGCAGATTCAGCTTTGCAGCAAGTTTGCTTTCTCCTCACTGTTCTCATGACTGCCCCAGCTGCACGATGCTGCCTGAGCAAAGCCTGCTCTGCTCCCACTGAGTGCTGAGGATCCCCACAGGGATCCTGTCCACCTCCCACCCATCAGCATGGGAGTGACATCACCAGCTGAGCTTTGAGGTTACACAAAAGCCCTTTCCAGGTCCTGGAAAGGATTTCCCAAAGCCTGGGTAGAATGGAGCTGCTGCCTTAGAACAACCTTTGTCTGAGCCTCAAGAGTGTCTCTGCATGAGCTGACATGCCTAGTGACCGTATCTTTTCAATTTCTGACCCACATTTGCATCTTAAAACTTGTCACCCTCCACCTAACCACGTTCCCCACCCCCAGGCCCCTGCTGTCTCCTTTCAGCATGCAACAAGGCCCTGAAACCTGCAAGCCCAGCAGCACGTCGCACTCATTGCAGATATTTTTCAGCTGCTGGTGTGAATTAGGAGGACTTAGGAACGAACACAGCCTCTCCTGTATTGCCTGAGTACCCAGAGCCCACACTGCAGGGTTCAGGGAGGCCAAGCGGAAGGAATCAGCTCTCCCTGGGTGATGCTGAGCCATGGGGCCACTCAGCAGCTGACACCGTGACCCCATGTCCTAGAGGCCCCGCAGCTGTTCTGCAGCCCTATCCTGGGATGGGGAGGATGGACATCCTACACCAAGGAGCTTTTCCAGCTCCCATCCCACACACTTGAGCCTGCTCACCTCCCCACCATCAGCCCTGCTCCCTTCGGGACCCAACGACCCCAGCATTTCCACCACAACCTCGCTGGAAGCGGCAGCATTTGCAAGGGGAACCAAAAGGTGGCTTTTTGCTGAGAAACCCTGAAAGCAGCCCCAGTGTGATAGGCTCGCAGGGAAGCTTTCACCACTAGATGTCAGAGCAGTGCCTGGCGGAGGGAAGCTGCCGAGCACCTGGAGGGGCGATCCGAGAATGCGAGGAACGGGGCGGTCCGTCACCAACGGGAGCAGTCCTAGCAGGAGCACATCCACAGGCGAAGTCCAGTACGAAAGGACTTCGATAGGAGCTCCTACAGACTTCTGTTGGGAGCAAGACAGGCACGTGCCCACGCTCAGGAATCCCCTGCTGCACCGAAACAAAACCTTCATGTTGTTGCAAACCCACGCCAGATGCTCAATAGGAAAGAAAACATTCGTTCCATCTGCAGCATCTCATCTGTTAGGGTACAGGGCAATGGCATATTCTGGATCTTTTTGCATTCTCTCAGCAGTTACAGAACACTGCCATAAATAAGTGGACTCAAAGTAGCAGTTTCCCTGCAAGGTTTTTGTGCTAGAACTAAACAAGCTCTAGGGTAGAATGGGAACACAGGAAGCAACTGGACTCAAAGATGAATTAAAAAAAAAAAAAAAAAAAAAAAAAGGAAGAAAAATCAGAGGCAAATAAATCAAGTGTGCTATGACTTATTTCTTTTGATTTTCCTCGCTTTTATAAGAAGTAACACACCCACATTTCTTGCAGCAGAAGAGTTAGCGCAAGCCCCTTGCTGCTGAATCATCATAAAATAATTGCAGCTGCTGTGCTGCGTGAACATGAAGACTTCTCAGGTATATACACAAAACATTTTGATCAGCAACTACTGAATGGATGTTGCTTCAACTGTTGGATTCCCCAGTAAACTGGGACACATCCTTAGAAAATTCCTCCCAGTTTCCACCACTGCTGCCCCAATCAGGATGGATCAGATCAGAAATAGGACATGTTGTCAAGGAAAAGGCTACAGCACACGATTTAATTGAACAGAATACAATCAGCCTCACAAATGCATCACACCTTCTGCCTCTGTAAGTAGCAACTTTTTAAACTTTACCCACCTGGACACCGGACACAAAGGGAATTTTAATGACCAGTAAATTCTCATACACATAAGCTTGTGCATCATGTCTAATGCTTAGTTCTGGTTACTCATCTAAAAGACAGAAATCGTGGTCATTCTCTACATATGCTCATGACTGTCCTCTGGGCTGAGCGCTGTTACCTGTGCAAACACAGTGAAGAGGATCACCACAGTGGTTGCTGCAATGAAGAGCTTCTTTCTGCGGAAGTCAGGAAGCAAGAAGACCAAAGAGAAGCAAATGGCACCACGGAGCCCCCCGTAGGCAATGATGAATTGGTCCTTACTGGTGACAGTGTTCACGTGAAATCTGTTCACAAAGAAGGTCAGCACCAGAACCCCTGAAAACAGGAAAGAAGGTGGGGACATCTCAAACAAGAAGAAATTGGATATCTTCCTCATAAATATATCCAGTAGATTAATTTTTGCAAGATTGAATGATATATTCAATAGCAAAACGTCACTGAACTCTGAGCACTAGGTCAAGCAAGGTACCTTCCCAGTGCCATTGGAACCCCAGAGCCCTGGAGAAGGGCTTTTCTTCCACCCTCAGTCATTCCTGGCCTGGGGGAATACAACAAACACGACAAACCTTTAAGTAAGAGATTTATACTGCTCAACTTCAAGACCATGTAAGGTGACAGCAGCTGATGTAATTTTCACTCATCTGCAAATACAAGACAGATGCAGAAAGATACAAAAAGTCTGGCCTTAAAGCTCTAAGCTATGATCTTAATGCCAACTGATAGGACAAACATTTTATTTCTTGAAGATTAACAGCCATGAAGATCAATGGGAAGCTCCATTCAGGGTGACACGTGCAGGATGATTTTCAGCCTTAGTTTGTGTGTTCTTATTTAATTCAGGGGGACCTTGAATATAAAGAGCGCTTTCTTTGCTGGTTGCAGCACTGAGCCCTCCTCTAACGCATGGTGTAATTTGAGTGCAGTCAGAATGGCTGTGTTGAGAGAGCCGGAGGATTTTGCCAGGTGCTTTGTAACATTACTACATTCCTTACCTCTTGCAACGAAGAATTTCCCAACTAAATAAAAGTCAAAATAACTCAGAACTTCTTTTCATCTAAGCAAATAACTTAAAAGAAAAAAAAATGTTTAATCATAATAAAACATTTCAACGTATGCACAACCAATAACTGTGTTTCCAAGTGCATTCGCAGTGCAGTTATTAAAACAAACCTTGGCATGTATTAGCAGCAAATAAAACAGATTCTGCTACGTCTACATGCTAATCATGGCTTAGCCTATTTAAGCAATTTCTTGAAGTGCCTATCAAATTTGAGTTCAAGTAAATTACCATTCTGTTTGACTCAGTGGTTTACAAACATAAATCCCGTTGAATGTTTTGTAGCTATCAAGTCTTTGCCAAAACGTGTCCTCTGCTGTATCTGCAGATATTGTTAACATATAAAAACATTCCTAGATAAGGAAGATGTAGAGTCCCCTCCATGGAGCTCCTGGGCAGCCCACTGACCCTGCTCAGCAGGGTGGGTGGACCAAACAGGGACAACAGCAGCTGATAAGCTGTGGCTTGCCTTGAAACAGCTCATTTTCTGTGCCTTGGAGACCAGTTCTCAAACTGTTTCAGGATATCATTCTCCTACTAACATTTCACAGTCATTCCCACAGAGGGAGAAGACAGTGAAGTGTTGTTTCATATTTCCTTTTCATGTCACATCATAAAGATTTGTTCCTTATGTAATCCCAAACAAACAACAAAAAAATAGCAGGATGTTACTACACCCATAGCTACTTACATTCCTAAACATGGTAATTAAATCTTTGTTACACGTGTATTCTCATATTTTTGCCTTTTACCTCCCATTTTAGGTCCCAGTTCTCATCTACCCACAAATAATCTGCGTAAAGCATCTCCAGGGACAGCTGTCCAACGGTTCCTCCAGTTTTCCTTTTAAAGATACTGCTGTACACAGAGGTTGTTGTCAATTAAATCCCCTAAATCTCTGCAATTTAGGATATGCAGCCAAAGGCCCCAGGGTTTTACGCAGCCCTGATCCCAGGGTCTGCGCTCACACTCTTTCTCCAACTGCGAAGATAGCAAGGGACCATGATACACTGAAATGGAATAGGAGATCATGATAATCAAAGAAAGGCCTAGGGCAGATGGATCTATAAATTAGGTATGATGAGAATTTCTATTTAGCACCAGTGCTGTCTGTGGTGATTGCACAGACTAGAAAATTGCAGTAGGGTTACTGACTTGCTTTTGAGCCCCACAGCAGTGCTGGAGGGTTGCAGCCAGCCCATTTCAGCCCTTGTCCTTGTTCATGGCAGAGGAGTTGGATTAAGCGATCATCAAGGTCCCTTCCAACTCAAATGATTGTATGATTCATATCTGTAATAACCACACATGGAGAAACTGGAGAGTTAATGGCGGGGGCAGAAGCATTCTCTCATTTAACAGAATCATAAAGTTCCATTCAAACAACAACCACAACAAAAGAGCATCATTTCACCATACCTAGTGCTCTCCAAATCAGACAGAAAACAACAGTGAAGAAAATATATGGCCAGTTCCACTCGTGATTTTCTCCAATGGTAGACACTCCAAGAAAGATGAAGATGAGGGTATCACTAACACTGCTCCACATCTTCATGAAGTATTTGACCGTGGTGTGAGACTTCAGAGAGATGTTGGCCTCCACATAACGTTTCATGCCCATGGCACAAGCAATGATGCTGGGAAAATTAAAATGAAACATTTTTCTTCATAAGGACACAACACTGACACGTTATTATTTAAAGAAAAAAATATCAGCTTTATCAAGTGCCAGATGTTTGCAGTGCTAGTGATTCACTTCCTTCAGCCCACTAATATCAGCAGGACAATCAAGACAGTAAGATACTATATAGGCTGACCAGACTGCCCAAATATTTTCACAGATAAACTTCATTCACTGCTGTTGTATCACACAGCAACACTTCCCATCACTGTATCCTGCTCCCAGCACTTTAACCATACCTATCTCAAAACATCTGGGCAGAAGAGTTTAATTTCTAGGAGCTGTTTTCCTGCCTGAGAGAAAGGGAGAGCACTATGTGCAAATAGGACTGTTCTGAAGCGTTTGCTATGTGGTCACTACAGGAGTCTCTTGTAGGACTAGAAGTCATAGTAGCTTAAGAGCAGCTTGAATGGAAACACAAACACAAAACATACCTCGTTCTGCATATTTCTAAGTCCATCCAGAGTTGTCCATTCTCTGGATGTAGCCAAGAAGCCATCCAATATGCAACCAAAAAACAATAAAGTCCTCCAGCAGTAAAAAGAATCTTAATGAACGCTCATCAGGCTGAACAATAAGCCAAGAATTGGCTTCACTGCTCCTCCTAAGTAAATTAGAGAGCATTGCTGGAGTCAGAACATTTGACTTCCTTGTATCATGCACCCAAGGTCACTTCGGAAGCACACAGCACCAGTTAAAACTCTGCCTTGCTATTTTTCATGGCTAATTGGTTCTTTAAGTTACAGGGTACATGTGTTTAGTCTAATTCATCAGCTTTACAAATCAATACATATTCAGGCCAGCAGTCTTAGAAGGTCAGAGCAACCGGCTGCTCAAAAAGTCAAACCTCCATTTTTTGTATTTTGACCTGGACAAAAACATTTTGTTCTAGAAGTGGTACCACAAGTGGTAAAATGGTTTTACATTTCTGAGATCTGATTTTCCCTGGCACTTGGTAAAGCCATCCACATGGAGTATATATAGATGACAAATTCCCTTCCCAGGAGACTTCATGGTAACTGCTGTTCTTCTTCACCTGAAGTACTGAAAAAGTCTTTTTCAGATGAAGATGCACTTCTACCCACTGTGAGTTGCTGCTTACTTGACTTGGCATTCAAACAAATGACAACAGCAAATGCAGATATTTCCTTTTCTTTCATCTCAAAATAATTATGTGTCTTCCCTCACTGCCAATCAGAAATCAAAACTGGAGTTAAGGGAAGGACCAGGAGAAAAGGTGCAGGACGTGGAAGGTCAGACACAGAAATGCCACCACGTTCTCACTGTGGAAGGAGAGCCTGTTTCACCTGGCACAACACTCAAAAATCCCTTTTTCATCCAGTATCCGAGTTTATATCTTCCATCTAATAAGAAAAAGGTATCACTATTTAAAAACATTCCAAAATTGAACTTTTTGATTTATCCCTGTCAGGCTGATCCACTTTGCCTTAAAGTGCAGCAAAATAAAGTAATTTTTCGGTTTCTGTATCTGCCTCAATAAAGACGGAATAAAACAGATCCAACTAAGAACTAAGAAACCCAACACGGATTTATGGGCAACCAAATTCCAGAGCCATGGATTGGAAATCCTTCTTGGAAAATAGGATAGGGGTTCAGATCATTCACAAAGAATAAATTTGATCTTTTTTTCCTCACAGCTTCAAAAGAAGGGCACTGACACTGGGACAAGGAGGAAAAAGTATCTGTGTGTATATATATGTATATAGAAATGTATGTGAATGTTTGTATATACAGCTAAAAAACATTAGCAGAAAAGTTTAGCAGATCGAGTTGCACTCAAAAGGTTCTCAGACTATGTAGAATGTATTTATTTATTTTTGCAATCAGATTATTTTCAAAAAGAAACAACTGCCAAGGTCTGTTTCTCATAATACAGTATTCCCTGATCACCAATGAATAGTTTGAAATCAAGACATACAGAAGAGGCATTTATAATTTGGCAATTGTAAGACTGGTATTGCAGGAATCAACTGCCTTTGCAATTGTTTTGCTTTAGAAACAATACATTATTCAAAAGAATAGAAAATGGGTTCCATAATGGGTACAGTAGATTTTGATTGATAGAAAGAGACACCATTAGGATTGAATGTTTTCTGCTCCATAATGATTTTGCAGCACATTTACTTCACTGTTCTGTCTTTTGCTCCTATAAATAGGTTTTCTCTTACCTATTCCCAGAGCTAGAATTTTTGTCAGTAACGCCAGAATATTGCTTGTATTAACTGTTCAAAGAACACAATCTGCAAGATACAGGAATAGTTTATAGCCAAAGAAGTATCATTAGTTTTAAAATCAATCTCCCAAGCGCTCCTGTACCTCGCTGGAACCCGGCTTAAATTTCTTATTTTCTTTTTATCTCATTATCAGATTTACAGTTGCTTACACTGTAGCTATCAATGGAGCCTTAGTATACTTTATAGTCTTTAGGGAAATATTAATTGGTCAGTTGTGATCCTCAGCAGCAGCTGATTTAGTTCAAGTTGTAGAACCAAGCAACAAATATCAGCCCACAGAAAACAGAAAGACTGAATCACCCATGCTTTGTTTTTAATCTGTCTCTGCTTTCCAAGGCGAGGCTTCTGCTACCTCTAGGATTATTAGATTTATTTTTCTCAGCACCAGCTCCTCAGGTGAAATTCACAATGACGTAAGCACAAAGTCAATCATCAATGTATGGAACTAACTGTGCTCTATGAAATTGCAAACAGTTGGGTTTAGTACTTTTGAAATCTTGCTCTCTGACAAACTTGGCTGAATTTGGTCAATAGATTTCAAATGCCATTAGAGGCAGGGAGGTGATGGACGAGCCCACCCACACCAAGTACAGAAATGCAAGACAAGCACACGAGCTTTGGCTGAAATCTTTTGGAGGTCAGTCAGAACCTCCAAGCCAACTTTCCAGGCAGAAATTTCCATTAGAGCCCTCCTCTCTCACACAGAAGGCATATTTCCAGGCTTCAGCTTTATAAAGGATGAATAGCTACCACCCATCACTCTGCTGTGCCACCACCAGGTCTGCTTTCAGCACACGTCTGGACACCAAGCCCCAGATGCCAACTGGTAAGGCACAATCAGGGATGAAGCTAGAACAGACTTGCAGTAAACCTAACGACCACATTTTTCTGAGGTCATGAGGATTTGATTAAAGAATCCTTGCTGTTTTTCAAACGTTGTTTTTGGCTGGGCCTAACCCCTATGGGGCTCAAGTAACCATTCCTCAATAGCCTACTTAAATGAACTGGACGTTTGAAATTTGCCCGGCATTAGTGATCTGGATTGCCTGTGAGCTGCAGATAGTACTGCTTATGTGCAGTAGTGTAATGTGTGCAACGGGGTTACACCTCTCAGCTATTTCATACATTTTCATACTTTCTATTCGCTGTCATAGACAGATTTGCAGCTAACTTTAAAAGATTTGTTTTTATACCTGTTAGCAAATACAACCAAAAATCCTTCTTAGAGAAACGTGATGCAGGGGCACACTTACGCCACAATGCCAGAGAGGTGAAACATCTCTGCGGTGAGGTAGGAAAGGTAACTGTACAGGAAGACAAAGAGCGGCTCGATGACACGGATGTCCTTGGTGAATCGCGTGGTAAAGGCAGAGGTCATCCCAAAGGTAAGACCTACCAACACTCCCCCAATCCCAACCACAAAGAATTTTCCAACTCCGGCGAACACATCCACCGTTTTGATGGCTGGCATTTCACAGAATGATCGAAATAGCTTGTAGAGCACCTGGGTGAAAAAGGGAAAAACAACCATTAACAAAATCATCACCAGACGTTTCCACCCTTCCTCTGGACACCAGGGGCTCTCACAGAGCCTGCTTCTCACCACGGTCACCGCGTCATTCAGGAGCGACTCGCCAAAGACCAGGATGTGCAGCTTCTCGTTGACGTGGATCTCCTCAAACACTGCCAGCACGGCCACGGGGTCAACCGCTGCAATCAGGCTGCCAAAGAGCAGGTTGTGGAGCAGCGACACGTCCCGCAGCCCAAAAGCTCTCACTTGGCAGATGCCATAGAGCGAAAAGCCGATCCCAAACACGTTCCATATTGTCCCCACCACCGCGTAGAGGAGAATGGTGCCGATGTTCTCAAAAAAAGGGCGGCTGGGCATGAAGTACCCTGCGTCAAGGACGATGGGTGGCAGCAGGTAGAGGAAGAAGATATCGCTGTCCATGACAGGAGGTGACTTGTCGTTCAGGCCGTAGATGATGCCCCCCATGATGAGTCCCACAAATATCAATAAACAGCTTTCTGGGACCACAGAAGGCAGCTTGTTGTATAGGTGAAATGCTGGAAGGGGATAAACAGAAAAAAATCTCTGTTATCACCCAAACTAGCCAAGGAAAACCAGGTACCCCTTGCGGTGAGGAAGCTTCACCAGCTCCTACCTCCTGCAAGCTGCACTTTGGAGTACTGATAATAAATCAAAGGAAATAAGCAGTGATAATAAATTATGTTATAAAGGTAAAGCTGCCCAATCAGAAACTAGCTAAGACATCTAAAACATATCAAACTTTCACTCTGCAATTCCTCATACCTAAAAATACACCTTTAATGTTACGCTAATATACAAAGAAAAAATAAACTAAATCATCTGTGTAAGTAAAAATGCTTCTGGGATAATGTAATCCAGTTGGCATGCCAACTTTAGCACTAAGAGCATAAACAGCAGCTGCTAATTTTAAACACGATACAGATTCCATACATACAAAAAGATTAAGAAAAAAAGAATCTTTTTTATTAAATAGGATGAAAACTGTCACCACGTGTAATTATCAACACAAAATTAAAGGTAACATGAGAAAAAAGATCAAGCAATCAATCAGACCAGCCTTGTGCAACACCCAGTATTTGCTAGAGAGAAATCCTGGCAAGCACCATAAGTACTAGATGTGGGTTATTAAAAGTAAGAAGGAAATTGAAAGAAATTGAACTGGAACAGGAATAACAACATTAAAAAAATGTGATGATTATTATTTCTTCATATTTAATGATGGAGTTGAGACCTCATTCCATAAGATGCAGAACAGCAAAAAGAAAAGGCCATTTCTAGCCAAAGAACTGAAATTCTGCTCAAAATGAATCTCAGAGACTTTTCCTTTCTGAAGGAAAAGGTGGTAAAATAACTTATATGGCAGGAATTTCACAGAAGCGATTACAATTCCTGTGTGGGGGACAAATAAAGAATATATAAATTCCACTCTCTCCTATCCAGTCCTGCAGATGAATACACATCTGCTTGCCTTACATTTCCTTTGGCTTTATCTGGCTCACAGGAATTTCACAGCAGCTGAATACGCTCCATGAAGGACACAGCAGCCACTTGCAAGTCTGATTAGCACTACACACAGGTACATTTGCAGAGCTTAGCATTCAGCAGAAAGTACATCTGACACGTAACATGCACATCTGACACACAATGTGCCAAGTTACCTCCAGCGCCAGCATCGCCTGTTTCACCCCAAACAGCTCTGAACTCCAAAGACAATCTCCAACCCGTCCTTTTTCCTCCTGATCCTACTCATAAAGGCTATCTTAGGAAAGAACAGCCACTCCCTGCCCACCCCATCCCTCCTCACCTTCCCAAGGTACCTCACCTATTTTGGCCAAGGATGCAAGCATGATCCACAGCGTGATTTCGAAGGGGACTTGGACATGCTGATAATCCAGAGAGAAAAACGTGTGCTCCGTGGACGCATTGCCCTCTGCTTCCTCAGCAGCCCAGCTGCCATTCTCTGTCACTGGAGAACCGTGCAGGGCTCCCACCCTGGCAACTTGCAGGAAGGAAGAGAGCAGGGCAGCCAGGACAGTGGCCATGCCCTTGCTCCATGCCCTCTGCCTCTCCATTAGCCCCAGGGCTGTCCACTGCATGTATTTGGTCGCAGCTGCTCCTGTTCTCACCACAGAGCTCAGCCCTCAGCCTGCTCTTCTCCCTGTCCATCAGCTCCCGGATGGGAGACCTACTGGAGATCCGTGCTCTTCAGCGCCACGTGCCCAAATGGGCCGACCCTTCAGCTGCCTGGTGCACCAGCTGCAGACCTCTGCAGTTCCTACATGGCACAGCAGCAGCCAGAAGCGGGCCCACCTTCCTGCGTTCCACCAGACTCTTCATCTGTACCCAACACTGGCAGCAATGCTGCTGATAATCAAAAATTCCATTTAGTAATTCAAAGCAGTCATCTTTCTTGTGCTGAATTCAGAGCTGTGCTGGCTGGCTGGCTGGCTGGATGACACCTGAAAAAGAATTTAAGAATTTAAATTTAACCAATTTCTTCAAGCTTCTTCCTACAGCAAGAGCCAACAGAAGAAGTTATCTTCATTTCTCTTTGCTGCTTGAAAATGGCACAGAAAATCAAGTAAAGTTGGTAAGAAAAGCTGGACACACAGACAGACAGCAAAACCCATCTGACCTCTCTGTTCTGGAATGGCTTTGGGCTACACTGAGGGACACACAGAATTCTGGTCTTAGGGGTTCTCAACAACCCCCAGACACCAACTGCTCACAGAAAGCCAAATGCCAGCTTGGAGAAAGACTTTTCAAAAGAATTAGATGTAGGAATATCAAAGAGGGGGGAAAAAAAGCAAACACCAACATATTGGGTCAAATTCCTCCATTGTGGAGTTTCATTTAAGTTAATAATGCTTCAATAGGGATGAATAGAGTCCAAAGCACATATGTAATTAAAACAGAGGCCCCAGGCTGTTGCTAGACTGATCGATGGTCTCTGTGCTTCTCTGCAGCTGCCTAAATGACACCAACATTGAGCTGCCAGCAAGTTGCTGGTGACCCACTTTTCTATAGGAAGCCAGAACCCATCATACAGACACACACCCACAGCTCTCAGCTCCTATGAGCTGCTTCTGATCTGACTTGTAGGAAGATAAACTTTGGGGCACAAGGGAGATGCAGTGAAGTTCTCTAACATTAACTATTCTAAGTCACCACTGTTAATGTGTATTAATCACATCTTGTTAGCACACTTGCTGACTTTTAAGCAAAGAAACCAATCTCCCATGAGAGCCATCTTAGCAAGCCGAGTTTTGTAAATATACAAAGGGAAGTGGCACCAGATTCAAGAAGCCAGTGGAACTGCAGGCCAGACATTTGGAATACAGAATTCCCACAAGATTTTCTTCCTCTGTTCTCAATCATTCCATTCCACTGAGGCAGGAATGGGGAAAGGAATGAGGAATCAGATCCCTCATTACTTTTAAGGAAGGACCTTCCTTCATTTTTACATTTTCAGTTGTGTCACTCTTCAGTTCCAATTAAATAATCTTGTCGTTTCCCTTGACTTTACGTATGATGTTTCATTACGTGCTGCTTCTGGATTATTCATAACTAAATGGCAAAATGTTTTTCCTGAGTGCTATGACGACACAATACTTGTTGTCCCTCTTGTAATGGCTATTGATAGTATTGAACCACTTTTTAATGTGAATACCATCTGATCATATGTTTACTGACATGGGGTTTGGGGTGTTGTTTGTCTATAGCATAATGTGCTTTCCCCATTTTTAGGTTTCAGGGCTAGATTTTGATCCCTGTAATTTTATTGACTGGTCTCTGGTGAAAGAGATAGGGTTATGAGAAGATATTGTGTAATACAGTAACAGTGATGAGAATTCAGGACCCCAGAACAAAAGTGTTTTGTTAGAAGTATTGTTTTAAATGTTACTATTATACTCCTTCACCAATGACAACAAAATATTTTTCCTTTCCTTACTTTAAAAGTGAAATATGTGATTTATTTTTTTTTACTTTACCTTCCTGTCTTGTTATTATTTGTAATTATACTTTAACTTATGCCTTTTTTTTTAAGCTACCGATGCATGTATCACTTAATGAGAAAATAAATACACACTAAACTAAATCTCAATTTCCATCACCTCCTGAAATTCATGTATCTACTACTGAAATTTATAAGAAAACTTGGAATATCCTTGTACCTTGTGCTGTGGTACCATGTGGGCCTCAAATGAGGAGACATCTCAGTAAAGTATTTAAGTAAATCTTAACTATAAGTACTCAACATTTCAGAGTTTGCAGCTGATAATACAGCAAAATCCCATGTTGGATTGAGACCCCAAACACACCAAGCACAGAGAATCTCATATTACAACAGTAAGTGATTTGCTGAGCTGCAAACCCACCAGATGGGTTCAGGCCAACACTGCAAAAGCACTGCAGCAGTTCCCACCACTGCAAGCTTGCGATTGCCACACAAGGCAGCTAATCTGCACAGATATATTTCTTCTTTCAAAAGCTTGGGATTATTACTTGTTTGTAGTCTCTCTAACAAACAGTTCACCCCAGGACATCTCAGAGCAAGGCTCTGCTGCAAGCTGTGGGGCTTTGGTGCTTCACTTCTTCAGCCCTTACATCTCTTCCATCTTTTGAGCTATGTGCTGCTGTTGCGATCAGCCCTGTTCCAGCTGATGTCAGAATAACAGCCATTTGTTTACACACTGTCTAAAATTTGAAGACAGTCATTCCAGTTTATGAATGAGCAAAACCTTTTTCCCGATTAGAATGGAACCTGCTCGTATTTTCACAAGCAGTCACCTTCTTTTTTGTACTTCTCATTGCTTGCAGTTTTGTTATATATCAATATTTATTTACTGAAGGCTGTGCATAAGCTACTGATCTTCTTGAAGAAGCAGGAGTGGAAAAGTACTTATTTTCATTCATATGCAAGCCTACACGCAAACACAGAAAGCTCACAAAGCAGACACAGAGTTTAGCAAGATTTAATCAAAACCAAAATTAAGACCAAGCCCTCATCACACTTATTGCTGGGATGGATCACACTCACAGCTTTTCTGGAAAGCAGAAATACAAAAGCCCTTAACATTTAATTCATACCATGCTGGTTTTTGCTGCAGCATATCAGAAAGCATCAGTGTGCTGAGAAACAACTCCGTGCTGCAGGGAGCTGGGTGAATGCGAGGCTCACTAGAATGGTTTGGGCTGAGAGGGTCCTTTAAGAACATCTAGTTTCAACCACCTGCTACAGGCAGGGACACTACAGATCGATCTGCAGCCCACAGGGAAGAACATCCACCTAACATCAGGTTGGTGAATCTGCCGTACTGCAAACACCCTGACCTGTCACACACCCCTCCAAGCAACACTGCTACACACTGACTGCAACACAACCTCGAGTTTAACAACTTCCCAATTAATGAATTCCTACAGGGCAACTACAAGAGGAGTCGACTTTAATCATTTTGGCACCAACTTCTGTTTGGATACCGCTTTTGTCAGTAAGAGCTCGAGCACTCTGAGCAACTGCTTAAACAAACAGTAAGCTAAATGGCCTTCAGTATTATTATTATTATTTTTTTTCATCATTCTACCTGGGAAAGCCTGTATCTTTACTGTTAGTGCTGCTCTGCCTTTTTGTGAAGTTGGGTGGCAGACACAGCTGTGTGGGAAGAAAGCCTCCCAGCCCACTGGGTTCTGCCCCTTCACTCAGCTGTGTCTGTTCCCTGACCAAACCACAGATCACCCACCAGGAAAATGCACTAGTCCAGACAAACCAAGTGCTGAAAATAACAGCTGTCATGGTTCACCACTATCACAGTTCTGCAATCACAAAATAAGAGCCAAAGAGGAAGAAGAAGCAATCGGAGCAGACACTATGCGGCATCACTTGCACTAAAGCTTGCACTGTGAACTGGTAGATCCAAGAACACACAGCAGCTCCAAGACTATACAGTAGTACAGAAATTCTTCACTTTGGAGGTGTGGAGCACACTGTGCCTCCAGAAATCCATCTGATATCAATCCAATGATACAATTAACCCTGAGACTTCAGCCTGATAGGGCGACCAGCACCCACAGGTGGCCTCGCTGCCAGCCATGCTGCTGGGGACACACACTTCTAAGGTCCTGCAGTGGCTTAATGCAGCCTGGGGTTTCTTCCTGGGGGATAAACATAAGCAGATAGCTACTTCTTGGGGTATATTTGTTACCCAGAAACATTCAGCAAGTCTGTCTGAGAGCTGGGTTAGTGCAGCTGTGTTGCTGCAGCCAGTGCTCCACAATTCATGCTCAATAGCCAAGTGGTGAATGGTTAGAAAAGGGAAATAGCACTGTGTCAGTTCCTTTCTGAGCACACCACCAGTGCAGATATTCAGACACATCTTCCCACAGCCTCTCTTGCACAACGCTTGCATATGCAACATTTCTTGGAAAAGAGAAGTTATTTTTCTTTAATTCAAGTGAAAGGAAAAGAGAATAAAAGCAAACAAAATCTGTTTATTTAAGACTTGAAGCCAGGACTTGCTTGGAAGTCAGTTTGCAGTTATGTTCCCAATTCACAGATTTCCTTCACTTGAAACAAAGCAGTAATATGTATCTCATCTACACAAAAAGGTGCGAGCAGGCACCTGTGATTTCTCACTCTTCCCACATGAAACAGAATTCAGGGTCTTTGGACAAGGAAAAGCTATGTCAGGATCAATGAACAACTGCAGCAATGAGTGACAGTGAGGGAAGCACACAGTGAAACAGAAAGCACTTCCCCAAAAGCCTCAGAAAAAACCCCAGCCCAAATCTCCGAAGTCTTGCTCCTTACTGCTCATCAGGCAAGCAGTAACTGGCTATTCTCCTAGAGCTTTATGCATGCAAGTTCAAGGAAATGTTTTTTGTTTTTGTTTTTTAAATAATCCAGTATTTATATTACTTATGAAGTGGTATCTTAGTACCTTCATCAGTCACCATTGGGCAATGTGGCACACTGTGCTTACCCACAGGAACTGCCTGACAAAGCTGAACGACCTGGAACACACAATGAGATCAAAGCTTCCATCTGATAGTCTCAGCCTGCTCAGGACTTCATTAGCTTTCATCACATCCCAAAGTAGTACGTAACTACAGAAACAGCAGTTTTATAGGTTTGAGCAATGGAAAGAGCACTGAAGGAATCTGGTCAGCAGCACAGCATGCAATAGAAATTCAGCAATGGAAAGCAGAAGTATGTTGTCAGTACAGATGGGGAATAAGAACAAAAAAAGCCACCAGCACAGTGCGTTAATGATATTATTGCACAAAACAAGAATCTTTCTGAGGACCCCTAAAACCTAAGTCAGAACTTACATGTCAGCAGCATTCCATGGCATATTTAGAATTATGGAGTTGTTTACTTGTAAATCCTCTGATACAAAGTGTATTTGCATGTATAACCCAACCAACCCTGCCACAGAGCCAACAGCCTTCTGAGACCATCACTGCCCTCAGCACTCTGAGAACAACCAGCTTTGTCTTGCTTTGGTAAAGCAGCCATTTCCCATAACTTAAGGTCTTATTATTTATGTGAAAGAAAACACTCAGCTCTATATTGTGCCTTCGGACTTGCAAAGCCCTCCTTGTGGGGTTTCCTACACCTGGATACAGCAGAACCTGAGATGTTGCAGAAAAGCCTGATACAAAGGCCTGGGGAGTGAATTCCAGCCACTGTGGTTCATGCAAAGCAAAGAACTTCAGTGGAAAAAGACTCACATTCACAGCAAAGCTGGTGCTTGGAGCACCGTGTGACCAGCATAAGGAAAATAAAATACTGTCCTGATAGACACGGTTGACAAAAGAGGGCAGAGTTTTTTTACAAGAGGGGCAATACCTACAGCCCATATGTGGAACAACATGCCAGGGGGAGGGCATTGGGAAGGAGGGCCGCTGAGCTGCTGGGATCCAAAGGGCAATACCCAATTCTCTGACATCCCCACAAGGCCAGCAGGCAGCACGCACCAGAGTGGTACCCCATAGGGGGCTGGGGTGGTTACAAATAAATTAACAATTAACCCCATGGAGATATGGCAGGAATTCAGCAGTGAGTTCTTCTGATTAAAAAAAAAAATTAAAAAAAGGAAAAAAAGGAAAAAGAGTTACATCAAATACCTACATTTTAGAAGCTTGTAGGTAGAACAGGAGCAACGTGCAAAATAAAAAAACAGACCTTCAGGGTTGTAGCACTCAATGAACACTTCTCTGCAGGAATGCTGAATGAGAACTGGAAACGAAAGCTGCAAATTCCCTGCCACAATTTCTCCTTCCAGTTCAGATTTTCTGGCACACACATAAACAGAGCTGCCAGTCAGAACGTGGCCCCATGTGTGTGACCTGTAAAATAAGGCACTGCTTTCATTGGTAATGAAATCCATCTGCTGTCCTCCAGCAGTCTGGAAAAGCACACCTTGTAAGTGATTTTCCTGTGTAATTGGAGTTCAAGGAGCCATTTTTCCTGTTAGTGAAAACAGGCAGAGCTCCAGCACAGCTGATGGAGATTTACTCATTTAAATCTACAATGTGATTCAATATCTTTGTTTAAAAAAATAAATAAATTGAACATGCAATGAATTAAAATATATCACTTAAAATAAAATGGAACTAAGAATGGTATCTAAGTGAACTGTAAGTTTGTATTTGTCTCATCTTTTTAGAAATTACATGATTTTTTTCCTAAAATGTACTCTGCTACAACAGTGCAGGGATCTCTTCTTAAGTAAGTCACAATTCTGAGACATTATTTGCATTTTTTATTAAATCTGAGTAAGAAATATCAGGAAAACTACGCAGACAATACTTTTCTATGGGCAGAATTGTATAACATCAGTAACAAAACCTACTCCATGGTAATGTATGTTAAATGCACATTTACCTGCAAGTTTCCTATAGGAGTAGATACATGAAAATGCATTTTATTTTTCCATCCTCTACCTTCTGCGTTTATTTAAATTCTAAAAACCAAATCATCTCATATTTTTTCTGTTTGAAAAACAAAACTCGAAAGTATGTCTGCAAAATGTCATGTATTTCCTTTACAGCAGCTTCATCTGCACCCACAGCAGGGCTGGTTTCAGTATAGCTGCTGCCACAATAATCTGACACACTTGTTGCCTCCATCAGCTTACAGTGAGGACCGTAATTCTAATCAAAGCTACAGATAACAAGCTTTTCTCACAACATGGCTCGCTGTGTTGTGTTTTCATTCTAACATTTACGTTATAGCTAAAATTGTCCACACAGAAAAGTGACTCAAAAAAGAGCTCTGAAAACAGCCCTGACATGGTTTGGGATCGATGGAGCTTTGTGGTAAGGCTGGGTTCTGCTGAATGCAGAACATCCATTGCCATATTCCCTTCCACCACTCCGCTGCTCAATGACAAGAGGAGCGGGGCCAGCAAGGCCTGTCGTGATGCAGCAGTTCACAACAGTGCAGCTCTTGCCATGCTGCTGTTGGTGCTGAGCTGCAGTGAGCTGAAGATGCAGGGTCCCCATCTTGAGGCTGGGAGGAGAGAAGCACAGCTTTGCTCTAATGCATTCCGCAGGGCTGGGAGGAAGAACAGAGAACACAAGGACCTGGACCTCAGCTTTAAACTCTGACTTCTATACATCCTGAGGAAGAACCTTGTGCAATTAACTTCTTTCAGGAGGTTGGACTGAACTATAAATATGTCCCAGGGAGAATTAAAGATGAAGCCAGGGCAGCACAAAAGCCATAGAGCACTTTTTTTCACAGTTAATTGCAAACCCACCTGAAATTTTTTCACCTCACCTTCAGTTAACTTTTTCTCTGCACCTCCACCAAGGAACTTCAATGCTGCCCATTCTGGACTCCTCCAGAATTTAATGAAGTCCTTTGGCCTCTTCCACTGGACTTCTGACTTGCATGTGAGTGCAGCAAAGGTGATTAATGAGACATGTGGGATCAGGGCAAGGCACACTAAAAGCCAAGTGACTTCTGTGTCATCCTGTTAGAAAACAGGAACCAGCTTCACTATGACTTCTCACACTACTAACGTCAATGGGAATTTTTGATCAGGCAAAGGAGGTTCACTTCAGGTCTTCTCATGTATGAGTTTAATTGTATTTAATTACTTGCCACGTGCTCTGTAGAGATTGTCTTTGCTTGTCATTTTCATCTGGAGAGAAGAGAAGGGTGCTTACTTGGGTCACCCAGATTGCTTTTCCTACAAGAGCAAAACCTTCTCAATCCTGCTGGTCCCCAAATGACATCAGTTTCTCTTTATACACTCAAAATATCCACCCTACACCCCACGCCCACCACTACCATGGAAAAGCCTACCTCACATTGAAGACTGCCTGCAAAAAAACCACAGAAGACTAAAAGTTAGGCATTCAAGACTGGATGCAAAGAGCAGAAATAGGATTTATTTTCAAAGGCAGCTTAGGAAAATGAATGCCCAGTGATCAGGGCAGTTCAAGAGAAGCATATTGTCTGTCTTTCTGTAATTGCAAGCCCCAAACACCTCACAAGCAGGGGTATTCACCCCCCTGATTCTGAATTGGCTTGATGCTCACTCAGAAGATCTAACATAGCAGCCTTGTCTGCCAGCTGTTTGGTTGGTTTCATTTGGGAGCTTTGAGGTTTGGTCTCAAATTTGAATGTGCATAAACTATTGTTATATTGTTATACTGTTACATCCATGTGCTTGCATCTGAATGTGTGTTAGCTCTTATGTACAGAAAATCACTTTACTCAAGTTCCACCAATCCTAAAAGAGATTGAAAGGTTTTAGAAAGGGTTAAAATCTTGGTTACATGAAAGTTTTGTAGTTCCCTTTCCGTAACATGTGCTGCTACATTTAGCAGACTGTGTGACATTACATACAATGAGTGCCCACACTGATGTCTCTGTGCTACCCCTACAAAAAGCCCCATGCCATGAAACTGCAATCGTTGCACTTAGAGCTCATGAAGGGTTCAGTGTACTTTTTTTCTCCTTCAAATTTCTTTCCCTATAATAGGCCACAACAGGTACAGTTTTAACTCTGAGCCCTAACACACAGTTTCTATCAAAAAAAAAAAAAAAAAAAGGTAACTAATGAAGCTAAATTACTTGAATTCAAGAGCCCCAAGGTTAATCCCTTGTGAATTCAGATCTTCTCGGTGTTCTGGGGTATTCTTTCATGCTCAGTGGTATTTTCATTATAAAATCCAGCACTTGATTTTAAAAAAGCACAAGAACTGAAGATGCTGGATTAAAAAAAAAAACAAAAACCACCAACTTTGATCTCTTCAAAGGAATGATCAGATGTCAAGGGCCTTGATTTACAAACACAAATACGTTTGCATTTGATGTATTATTACCTAGAGATCACAAGATCTTTCATATTCTCCTGAAGGGTTGACAGAGATTTTAAAAATGCATATTTTGCATCAGAGTTTAAGAGATGTCTCAAAAACAACCTTGGTTTTGGATTACATCAGGTGTTCGATGGAAGTTCACTGAGCAGCTCTGCTGTGTAACTCATCCCATATTGATGCACTGAGTGCCGCTGTGACCCAGATGAAGTGACTTGATGAGTACATCAGCAGATGTTTGGGAAGCTTGCAGTTCCGTAAATATAGTTTGTTGGTATATTTCGGAATTGGATTTCATGATTGCAAACCCAGAACTGTAGGTGTGTCAAATAGTGCATGTCAAGAGCTTTCCTTACTAGAAGAAAATAAATTATTAGTCTCATTAATATAACATTTCATAATGGTGAGACAGTGATTAATTTTCAGTTGAAATGCTTGCCAAGAAGAAACAAAACAAAAAAAAGAAGAAGAAAATAGGTTTGAATGCTAAGTAATGACATTTTCATATCAAGAAGTACATTTACATTTCCAAATGAAGATGAAGGAAGATTTCCAGGAATGCTGCAGTAGTGTTAGCTTGCTGAGGCTGCACGAGCTTCATTTTCAAAGAAATACAGAGTCCACTTACCAAAAATACAAACTGAATATATAATACGCCAAAGGAAAGCTGAGAGGATTTCATCAAAGGAGTAAAATTTCTTTAAAACATTTTTACAGAAAATATTTTAAAATTCTTGATCAGCTACCTCACCTAGATGTTCTTTGTGACACACTCTATCTATGCAGTATCAACATACATATGCAATGAGTGTCTTGATTGATGTTTCACGTTGATACATTTCCTGTGTATGATTCCAGACATGAAATAATTCAGTCCTGAGCATTTCCATCTGCTGACAAGATTTTCAAACCAAAGAAATCTTTTCCCAGCCACTGCGATCAAGCTTTGCAGAACAAAATTTGTACTTGAATACCCAAAACTTGAGCTTCAGCTCTACAGCACAATCCAAAGTCCAGCAAGGACTCTTACGTACAGATGGGTGGATCAGTCTCTCAGATAAAAGTTTTAGCAGCACTTCTGCCTTGATTGAATACTTTTGCAGAAGTAAATCCAATGAAACATGAGTACATTACTCATACAGACAGTCTTACAAGGAGGTCATACACATTTTTACAGGGAAATCACATAGAATTTTAGAGTTGAATGCATTTCAAATTCTGCATGAGAAAAAAGAGAACAGTGACCTTTACGTTTTTACTCTGCTAATGATCATCGTAGACAAAGTATGGCTTAAGCCATTAAGTCTGTGGTGTCTACATGCTTTCATTTTCCAATCTAATCCTTAGAGTGAAACATTGGTAAGTGACCTGTATTCATCTCTTCAGCTGAGCAGTTCAGACACGATGCAAGCCACGTCCTGCAGCATTTTTTCACACCTGCTGGGTTTGATATTTGCAAATTTGGAGTACTGAACTCAGAGCTACTTCTATTGGTAGTGTTGTGCAAACTAAACAAAGCTAAAGACTGTAAGAGCACTTCTCTGGCTTTTGATGTTTCTATGTTCTTCTCCTGGGATATCTGAGAGCTTATCTGATCCACATTACTTCTTACTAAACTGCAAGTGAGGAGGTTTCTTACAGAACCACACCTGGTCAAGATTTCTTCAAAAAGCTGCTTATAGAGCTCCGCCACTTTTGCTTCCATATAGTCGTTGAGCTGAGAGTTTGAAAGAGGCTCCTCACAGAACATCATGCTCATTTCTCCAGCTTCGTCTCCAGACAGGAAATTTACACCTGGCTTTTCAGGATGCTCACACAGGGGAGACTGACCAAGAGGAATATCTACAGACAGTATAACGGGGCCGTCAGAAAGGTCATCACACACATGGTCCAAAACACAACCTGAATCGCAGGTATGGTCTCCCACGTGGTCTCCCCCAATATGTAAGTCAGGGTAGTTTTGATAAATGCTGTTGCAAGACCAGGATCGACACAAATCCATCTGTTCATTACTTTGTTGTCTTTCAGGGACACACAAAGCTCGTGACACGGTTCTCCCAACCGCTGCCGTTTGATTCTTCGCAGGATCTGCCGCGGATCTCTGTTGAAGACCATTCTTGTTTTCCATTTTGTTGCTTTCAGCAGAGATCTTGTCCAGATTCTCAAGTCCATCATCAGATCCTTTAATTTTTGGGTTGTCTACAAGTTTCTCTCTCCAGATTCCCTCTTTATCCTTTTTGGCTGCATGAGATTTGTGAGGCTTATCTTGATGACAGATATCTTTATATATGAGCCTAGTTAAGATGCCTTCTGCCAACATGATGACAAGTGTGAGTAACAGTCTAATCACCAGAATTCCATGTAGTTCTATGAGTGAAAGAAAGATGAGAAAAGTACTTTAAGCTCATTTGGAAAATATTAATTACAGTATAAAATGAACAATGTATATTTTATAAAGACAGATTGTGATTTTGCTTTTTCTCTAGAATATTTATTTTAATAAAAAGCAAACTGTTTTTCTAAGCATCTAATCTATACTCAGGTGGGGAGATATAGGAAGGGCATTCGCTAGGTTGTTCACCTCTAGTAACACACTTCTGTGCCTAGGTATCTCTTCTGCATTGTGGCTAGCTGAGGGAGATGATACTCACGAGTTGTTAGTGGGTAAGGATTCACATAAATACCTGCAAAGCGATTTCATTTGATGGCTACATCATTATCATCAGTTACAAAACAACTTTTTCCATTGGAAGACAATTTCTATGCGCTCAAGAGCTGACACTGGAAGGAAATAAAAATCCAAGTCAGACTTAAAGGTTTTACAGATTTACAAAATGCACAGAAATAATCAAGTTAGCTGATAGGTCTCAGAAAAAATCGGGTACATTTTATGATTATTTATCATTGCTTTTCAATTCACCTACTGTTGGCAACATTTTCTTAAGCTCTTAAGGGACTTAGGAAACTTAAGTATTGTTTTCAAGAGACAAGGGCACTCAGCAATCTAAAGCTTGTTGAACATCAGTGGTTGCAAATGTTACTGTATTGCTTTGAAAATGCTTACAGTGCTAATATAAAAGCTAAAAGGTGGTCATTATAGAAAAATTACATTCTCTTTTAAATAAATAGTGCCTGCATTCTGGAACAAACCATAGTGGGGGGGGGGGGGGGGGGGGGGGGGGGGCAGAGGAGGGTGAATGAAAATATAGGAGTACAACAAGCTCAGACTTACCAATTCCAGCAGAGTTAGAAAGCTGGATTGTTACATAGCCAGTAAGTCCCCGACTACAGCTGCTCTAAGGGAACAGTCTCCCATACTTTTTCTTCACTGCTGTGTGAGCAACAACTGGAATACATGTGATTCAGTTCCCCATTTTGTTTTCCTATAAAACAGAAGCGATCCCACTGGAAAAAGTGTGCAGTCTTTGAGTCAGGAATGGCAGCAAATCTGAAAGAGGACGTTACAAACATGAACTGAGATGTTTCTGACTGAGGTACAATGCTGACTAGATAGGAAGTACCAAAAATGCACCACTTAAAATCAACAAGGATTACTAAAAGCTCAATCTGTATGTCACCAGGCTGTTCAAAAACGAAACTGAATTCCAAGGACCACTTCTGTGTAAGTTTAGTTATTTATGCCATTTCTTTTTTTGGAACAAACAGCTAAATTTATAGCCTTGCAAACTCTTCCTGGTGGAAAGAAATTGACAACTTTGTGAAGCAACTTCAACAAAGCACCAAAACAAGGCAGAGGGGGAAAGAAAAGAATTGAAGTTAGCTAAATTAGTCAGGAGTGATTAAAATAAGTCATCCTTCATTTCAGTTCTACCCTGGGGCTGGAAATCTGTATCTTTACCCATCAGATCACCTTACATTGGAAAAACCTTGTATTTGCAAACACAAAATAAGAACAAGACAGAACAAAAGCTGCTTTGGAAGTTGAATGCAGATTGCAGTCAGGAGAATCAGAGTCAACAAGATGAGTGTCATAATCCCAAGGCTAAATCTGAACTACAATGATTACAGGAAGATGAAATTTTGATGTCTCATTCACACATGGAAAAATAAGATTACACAATTACAACATTACAAGGGCTGCTCTGAAAGTAGTGCTTACTAAGCTTTGATGTCGGCCCACAGTGTCAGAGGCAGATGCTGGTGGGACGGCAGTGGGGGCTGAACCTTCCTTCCAGTATCCCATGAGATTCTGTTGCCGTGTGACAAACAGCAGCAGAGGGGCAGACTGACATGGAAGGGCATTTGAAGCCAAGGGGTGGAATTCAATTCCTCCATGCAGCAAATGGCACCTACTGACGTTCATTGACACCCAATGAACATTTCTGGATTCCAACAGCAGATGTGGCCCAGCAAGGCAGCAGGTGCTACGTTTCAGCAGCAGTGACAGCAGCACTGGCTCACCTCCATTGGTGCAATCTATATGAGCAAGGCACACAGGCTCTTGTTCATTACAGGTGAAAATACATAGCTGATGGTGGTGACTGCGTTGAAAAACAGCGTTTTGTAGCCGAGAATTTGCTCTACCAGTGTTACTGTGCTCTTTGTATCTGTTGTAGTTTCCATGGAAATAAATTGAGGGCATTGCTTTCAGAGCAACCTGCCTACATAAACAATAACCATAGCAGCAGGTAAACAAAGCCCTTAATTTCAGGTCAAAACGCACACCTTCTGTGCATACAAACATGAAGTAGGAGTTGATACATTTTTTTTTCCAGGCACAGCTACTTAAACCGCTCACTTCCCTTGGAACCAGCAGTGCCTCCTTCCAGCAGCCCCACTGCCTGCCCGTTTCCTTTCTGCACATCTCCACATACCCCGAACGCGGTTTTTCGTTCCAGCTCCCTGCCGCCGCCCGCCCTGCCTGCTCCCTGCGTCTTCCATCTCCTGTCACAGCACACAGCTGCAAACAAGCGGCTAAGTGCGCTTTTTTTTGTTCTTACTAGGAAGCATTAAGATCTCACAGGCTGCGCTGCTCCTCCCAGCCCGGACGCAGAGCGGCGGTGCCACGCCTGGGGCGCCGCTTTATCCCCAGCGCGGCCGCCGCGCTGCAGCCAGGGGGCGCTGCTGCTGTGCGCTGGTGAAGTCGGGACAGAAGCTCCCTAACCCGGGGCACGCGCCTCTGGGGCCGCTTTGCAACGCGCGGAGGCGCGAAGAAGGACGGCACTGAGAGTCGTAACGACCAGAACCACCCGACCGCGGCACCCCTCAAGCGCACCGCCGCCATTCCCCTCCGCCCCGGCAGCCTGAAAGAGGCGGAAGGCGAGGCGGAGAGCCGATTGACAAAGGCGACGTCCGTTCGGAACGGCGGGGCGGGCCCGCCACGTTCGCTGAGTGGCGGCTGGTCTCCGTGGCAACGGCACGAAGCGACCGCTAGGAGGAGCGGGGCGGTGCTGCCGCCGGCGCCGCCATTCCGGTGTGAGCGGCGCGCCGGAGGCAGGGGGAGCTGGGCGTGGGATTGGGACCGCGTGTGAGGCGCGTAGTGCAGCTCGTGGTAGCGAATGGTAGCGTCGGACCACAGCGTCTTCCATGAGGTGCGGGTCGAGAATAACGAGAAACGGGTAAAAGCCCACGTTAATCCGTAGGAACTGCACTGATTGCAGCTGTAACCTGAAACAGCAAGTTAGGGAAACACTGTGTGCGCACACAGGGTTTGTTTCCCCGACAGAAGTGTAACTGTGTTACCGGCAGTGGTTTTCTCCCAGAACCAAAGCATAGCGTCATACCACCACTGGGAAGAACCCCTTGCAATCGGCACAAAGCTAATGAATTACACATCTCAAAAAAGCGACTGGGAATGTTTGGCAAGCTTTACAGGCACGGGGTGAAGTTGATTGCCCGGCCTGCTTTCAATTGGGAACTGCCTTAGGCAAAGAGTGGGAAACATTTCACTTCATGTAGGTGTATCCCAAGTAATTAAAACCCATTAGCTGCAAAGGGTGAGAGATCCAGCAGATTCAACATGCAGCAGCGATGGATATGTGACTTTGTGTTGTTTAGATGCTGCACTTCAAAATCTTGCATTTTCATTTGGAAACTCCACTTCTTTAACCTTACAGTTCACTTCAAACCATAAATAAAGCATGCAAAAAAGTCAATAGTGTGAGAAAGCATTCTAAAACGGTTTTATTGGAATGATACAGGAATGGTTAGTAATACAGGTTAAGTCCTGATTGCCTGCCATCTACATAGGAAAACATAAAATGAGAAATGAACAAATTCAGTTCTTGTGTCCATCATTAACTCAGGTATGTGAACTAGAAAAGTAGCATAGAGCAACACGTTGCTAGCACTGCCAAATTCAAACAAGATGTCTGCATCAACATTGTCACACAGTCCCACAACAAAGATATTTTAGGTATTTTTCACTTTGTGTTGCTGCCTTGTTCCCCGGACAAAGAAGTAATTCAGTCTGTCTCAACAGAGCTTTCTTAGGAATGCTGATACAGTTTGAATGCTACCATATGGCAAGGATGGGGGACCAGACCAGGAAAGTGAGTTCGCTTTCTTAACCTGGTAATTCTCTCGACCATCAGGAACAGAGACTGACCTCATTTCAGAACGTTCTGGGTCGCTGAACTGACAGAATTCAGCAGTGACTTTCAATTACAGCTTCTTCCAAATAATGACTGTAATTCACAAAACTTACTTTCCTTACACAGGAAACACAGGAAATCGGAATGAGGATACTGACTTGTGTGTCAAATTCCACTTTCTTCGCAAGACTTCACTTAGTATTCTGAAATACTTTCTCAAAAACTTGGCCTTCAGTTTAGACATAGAAAAAGATTACACAAATATGAAGAAAGAAAAATCACCTCCATTTTGAAAGATGAAATTACAGTGAACAAGAATAAGACACTAAACTTACAACAGTACTTCCACACTCAAAAGATCTTAAAAATAAATTTCACAGAAATTCAGTAATTACTGATAAAGCTTGTTAATAAAAAAAGCACAAATGCGTGTGTAAATTTTGAAGGTAAAGCAACATTAATCTATCTGTGTGTAATTTGACAGCGTGCTTGCATTTTTAAGCGCAAGCTTTAAGCCAACTTGCTGGCTCCCAAATCAAAAAAGATGAAAGGTGAAATAAATGTGTATGTGCCTAACTTGGCTCCATGCTAGGTGCTGCTCCCTCTGGCATCTCTGGAAGTTTCAACGTGAACTCTGCAGAAGCAGAGCTGCTCTCCAAACACAGCAAGTAGCTGCATTTCTGTTTTAACAGATGTTGACAAAATCATTGGTTTCAGTGAATGAACAAAAGCCCCAAAGAGACGTCAGGGAGGGAAGTATTTAATTACTGCACTTTAAACCGTCTTTGTAAGCCGGAGTTGTTACTTCTATCCTGTTCCTAATTGGAGACTTTAAAACTATGAACTGTAAACCATTCTGTCAGGTCTCTGAAAAGCACTGCATACATTTCAAAGCATAAATGGGAAATAACTGCATCGCATGATACACTGCAGTCTTTCGCTGAACTGTACCACCTGTTTCTTCATAAAGCAAAGAAAATCTAAATATGTGTATGCAGAGCTATTAGAATGATCCTCTGACTATAGCAAGGACTAATTACCTTTCTGTATTTTGATGCTTTGAGGGGATAAGTACATTATGTGGTGCATAATGCATTTTAAATTACTCACACATTTTTAAAACCTGCTTCTTATCCTTCAGGGCACTTGTAATTATCTGCATTTTTGCAGAACATGGCCAAGAAATTCAGGCTATCTCATGAGCACTGGGAGAACAGACAGGTTAATATTGCACGTGGTAAATTCACCAATACAAGACACTTTAATGGGTTCACAATTCCTGTAATAGCTTGATGATATGGCAATAGCAATGGAAATAAGCTTTTAAACCTTAAAAAAATCTTGGATAATTGCAATAATTCTTGCTATTCCAACATTTAACTTTACTCATTTGAAAAAATACTATATGAATCTAATGACTACTTGAACATGCATTAAGATGCCTAACACTATAAGCAGTGTGAACTGGTATTTTTGTAGAGAAATACATTAAAGGCGTTCACCCTTACACAGGTAAGGAAATGCCACTTCTGGCCATTTTGGCTTAATTGCAACATTGCCTGGGAATCAGCATGTATTTCTTTGAAGTGCACTGAATCTTGCACATAAACGTGTAACCAAGTCATGCTTAGGCAGCTGTGTGATGAACTTGCCAACGAAAAGGCTGTCCAGCGCCCACATCTCTTTTTCTTTGTCAAAAGAGCCCTCACAAATCACTTAAATGAGAAACACGACATTTTTTTTTATCATCTGTACAGTGTGTTACAAATCTTAAATATCCATCCTACAAAAGAACATAACTTTCAACAGTGACTACAATGGTTATAATACACACCACCACCTACAACTTCATCTGAAACCAGAATGTAAAGACACTGAAAAGCTGTGTATTTCTGTAATGTTTTTGAGGCAACACAGGCACTAAAGCTGTATCTGACAAGGTTTTAGATAGTTGCTTTTTTCCCCTATATTTTAAATAGTTGGATTCCTGGGTATAACCACATCTGTATTAAAATAGCTTCTTGAAGTTTACACAAAATGGACAAATTGCCAAGACAATTTAAACTATGTGAAAGCCATTCGTGTCCAATTGCTTCAGTTTCCTATGCTTATAACTTCGTAATAGTACACCCATGCTTTCTACCTTTATGTTCACATTTTCATCTTGTGTTCAGATTTGTGTTATGTATGGTGAATGCTGCAAGCACCAATCAATTGTTAGAAATCACATCTATATTTCTTGAAGCAGAGACAGTTTTACTATTTTATAAAAAGCTGTGGAAATTCCCTTTACAGAACATTAAGGCAGTTGAAATTCACGCTTGTTGCTTTGCCAGTGCTTCAGCTTCCTGAAACAGCAGAACAGAAATATATGTATTAGTACATTATGAAAGATAACAATGTACACATACCTATGTTAGGCAGCAACGTATGTCATTAAAAAATGCAGTTGTCTGTGATTAAGAACTGAACAGCACTGAACCCAACTCAAAGGATCTCTACTGCCCACGGTTACATGAAGTCACATAAGGCACTGGCTTCACCTCCAGTTCTGACCTAGCTCAGGCAGGACTCGTAAAAAATGTCCACATTGTTCCCATTCCTCACCTTTCTGCTATGCACGCACAGAGCAACTTCAGTTGTGAAAGTTTAAAACAGAATAAGAACAGATATAATGAGTTGTCCCTTGATTATTGTTAGGACACAAGAACTGAGATCAGCGACTATTTGAAAAACTACAGACAAATGACAATATCATATATATTAATATATATAATATATTCATTAAAAACTTTACATTGAATAAAGGGAAAAAAAAGGAGAAAAAAAAAGCCTTGGAAGAGACACAATTTACTTTTCTAATTAAACACTACCAAACAACCAGAAACCACCATTTAGTATTTGCCCTCCACAGCAGCCTGAGAAGTCAAAGAGAAGGAGACCTGCAGGTGAGCTCCAACCCAGGGCTGGCAGTGGGCCTTGTCCTGGCAATAGGACTGCTGGCACTCGGTGCCACATCCACATGTGTCTTGAACACTTCCAGGAACTGTGACTCCCCCACCTCCCTGGGCAGCCCATTCCAGTGCCTCACCACTCTTTCAGAGAAGAAATTTTTCCTAATATCCAACCTGAACCTCCTCAGTGCAACTTGAGGCCACCAGTGCTTGTAGTATCACTGTTACCTGGGAAGATGATCAAGGAGCAGCTGAAGCAGTTCAGCAGGCATACCAGTTCATCTCTAACATGTACTGGTACACACCAGGAGGATCATTAAAAAATGGTAGCCTACATTTTTCACTCTTTTTTTGTACAGTCACCACAGAAGTGAGAGAATGGTATTATAGAAGAAATGCAAAAGGATTTTTTTCCTGAAAGTGGTTTCTGCCTGCGTACTTCTGAGTGAAGATTAATTGAATTACCTGCTAGCAGCAACGTGGCCTACAGAACGATGAACAGAGTCATCATGCTCTCACTTCAGGGCGGAGTGTGCCGTTCGTTTTAAAGGAAATCTGCTAAACATAGCTTTTATGTAATTGAGTTGTTTGCTTTGGTGACTGCACAAAAATTCCAGAAGATAACAGTCTCAACAGTATCATTAAAATGAGACAGTATGATAAACAAGTAAATAAATAAAAGGAGGAAGGACTGTGAAAGGACTTTCTCAGAAGCCTGTAAGACTCATCAGAGAGGGGATGTGGGCAGTGACCCCAGCCTGCAGGACAGCCGTCCCACACTTATCTCCATTATCACTCAGGGGTTGTGCTGGCTCTGCTGGCACACTGCCACACACATCCCAGTGTGCTGCTGCCTGCCTGAGGCCGTGGGAACGGCCCCACACTGTATGCCAGCTCTGCTCCCCTGCTCTGCTCCCTGCACAAACACCATGGAACAGAGCGGAGCCGGGATGTTAGCGAGCCATGGCACTCGTGGAAGGGCAGCCCATCAGTTTGCAGCACAAAAAGCAGGTGAAAAAACAGGGAAGATTAGAAAGGACAACAAAACCTGGGGGAAAAAAGAGGATGGTGTAAATTGCCTGGAAGACATGCAGCTCTTTGAATGGAAACAAGAGGAGATGGATCTCTTGGCTTTCTAACAACTCCATTAGGCAGTTGCTGGCAGTACAGAAGTGACACCTGGCCTTTTCTTTTTAGGCAGTGCTAAGCTGGAGGAGACTCCGAGCATTTCTCTCACCTCCAGGAACAAACACCAAGGCTCAGCAAACGGTTACTTGCATCTCCTATGCTCACTTCTGAGCTTCTGTTAATTTTGTTTAGCATTAATGTTGGAACTTTGTATTCAAACACCTTTCCAAATCTCTCTTAATGACATGTAATGGAGGTTTGCTGCCAAGACCTTCTCTTGCTGGTACACAGGTTGATCCCAGCCTCCTTTCACTTTATCTAGCAACACAAGGTCATTAACTACAGTATTACAGCCATCCTGTAAATACCAACTGCAGCATCAACAAATCAGTTCCTCCTTCATGGCACAGGCAATCAGCTTGATTTGATATAATGTAATTTCAAGATGGATACCAAAAGTCAGAGCAAGTGCATGAAGCACGGGGTACAAACTCACTTATGCAAAGGTTATCTTCATTAGCTCATACTGCAAGCTGTAGCAAATAATATGAGAATCCAGCAGTGTACAACTGCATTAATGTTCCTCTTGTTTAAAACTCATCGTTTCCCCCTAGGACAAATCTGAGCAACTAACAGCCACACAGACTGTTTCTGCCAAAACAGCAATCTAGCAGGTTAGGTAAGCAGCAGCATCTGTAACTGCTGTGGAGACAGGTGACCTGATTCGTTATGGCACCAGCTGCATTTCCCAGACCTCACAGGTAAGAGGAAATGCAAAGGCTTTCCTGCACGCCTTCGCTCTCCTTGGTTCTGTCCTGCTCACTCTTTTGTGCAACATTGTGCAGATGTTCTGAGAAATAAACAGGATCTAAACACGCACTGCGCTGTGTGAGCTGGCCTCCTGAAGCCAGCAATGCATCGTGCTGGGGCACGTATCACAGGATTTGCTCTCTGAAACTCCATAAGAGGCAGAGCTTTTTCCTCACTACACTGCTCATTAGTGGAATTAACCCTAGAAATTAGTTTGGTGCCCAAAACTGTCTCAGTCTGACCCGCAAGTTCTAATGCTTAATACTAACTGATCATCATCCTCTTTTAAAATTAGGTCTCTGAGTGATGCACACAGTGTGACCTTCAACTCTTACATGAATAAAGTTGAAAGGAAACGGCGTGTTTATACATTGGAACAAGAAAGCTGGAAGTGACCTGGAGGATCCTGCTGCCCTCCAATGAAACGTAAAAAGCAGGCTTGTCCCATCCTATCTAAATCAAAAGGAGAATTCCAGCCCATTGAGTCGGCAAAGCAGCAATCCAGTTTGTAATTGGCAAGGAAAACAAGGCTTCAGATTACAAGCTGGAGATAAAACTGCTCTGCAATAAGAGCACATTATTTCAAAAACGGTGATTCTGGTTTCATTGTATTTCCTAGAACAAAACAAAGCTTTATGACTTCAGTACATTAAGGCTACATGATTTAAGTATTTATTTATTTGTTTTACACTGAATTGAAATAATTCTTTTCATGTGTGTGTGGCAGTATCTTTTCATCCAGATTGCATATGCATTCCTCAGTGCAAATACTAGCTGATCTTTCACTTTTTCCCCAGAGTGTGCAATTTGGAAAAAAGTCCCATGGTAAGAGACAAATATACTACTGAAAAATTCTACCAAGCTTTTTTTGTTTTGTTTTTCTTTAACCAACAAAAGCATTTCCATTAAGTTGGAATAAAGCAGGGTGGCTCCACACTGAGGATACCAAAAGGACATCAGTACTGAACACAGATTTTCTGGTAAAAGGAGGGGAAGGAAGATACCTCCAGGGAACACAGCACTCTCCAAATAAGGCAGCACATACTGTGTTGCTGTAATGTTAAAGTCTGAAAGCCAGTCTGTGGATACAGTGAATATCAGTCCAGTATGTAGATTCACTGTGACACCTCAGAACACGTAAAATATCCTGCCATGAGCAGAAAAGAACAAGGTATAAAGTATAGGCTGTGGTAAATGTACACACCTACCTTTGAACCAGGTGGCGCAGTCAAGCCTAAAAATGCATATACTGCATTGTTCTCTCGAGCTTCGAAGAAAGCTTCATAATCCTTCACGATGGGATTCAGGGGAAAACAAAACAAAGTAATTACTACTTTTCAGAAATAATCAGAGCTCAATTTGGGGTGTTACCCAACCCACACTGAGCAAATTGCTTCCTGCAGCCTAACGCAGACCTCAGCGTGTCATCTCCTGCTTTTATCACTGGCACTGATGCTGCAGGGTTTGTACTGTCTGAAAAGTGACAGACTGGGAATTTGGGGATCTGTAGTAACAGATGCTGCTGCAAGGTGCTTCAGCCTTTCCCAAAGGGACAACATCCACAGCTGCTGTCACAGGTCTGTCTCCCGCAGGACCAGGTGAGCTCATTCTTTGTTGGCATCAGAAGCACTGATACCCATAGTTGCCACTAATTACTCATCAGTAATGGGCAGCTATGGACATTAACTCTCATACCTGTCAAAAGTTAAATTTAAACCTATAAATTAAGACTTCACTTTTTCTCCCCACATTTTGCCTTTAGTGATTAGCCTACACAAACAAATGAAGTCAGGTGAAACTAATGTAAAACCAACCTACTTCAGTGCAGACAGATGTTGCTTCAGCATAAGCCCTGTTAGTGCATGAGCCTAGTAAAAAAAATGCACATCTCAGCCCTGTACTGTTTGGCACTGTATTAAGCAGTGCATTTCAGTTGCTCTAAATACGCACACAACCACTTCCCAAGAAAATTAAAGTTAAAATGAAGCAATAAAAAAGTACCCATGCTTCCTTCTTTGCCTTTTTTCCTATTTGAGATAGAATACAATTCTGTGCGGATTACAAACAACACAGCTTAGTTGTCTGCTAGGTGAGGAAATGGCAAGCAAAAACCCCACACTGTGGCTCAGCCAAGAGCTTTTGCCAAACACCAGCCAAAGGAACCTAGAGTGTTTGTGCAAGCTCACTGCTGTCCGAGTTACCAAACACTTCCCTGATTTCCAAATGCAGCACGTCTGACCTGTGCCTTGCCTTTTCTCCCTTTCTAACAGAAACAACAGTACTGACTCTCTCCAGCTTTACTGGGGAATGTTTTGCTGCAGGAGTCCTGGCAGGGAACTCCACAGAGTGTCAGCAGCTCAGAGCAGGCTCAGTCATGGGCTGAAGTCAGTCAGAGAGCTGCCATTAAGGGCACAGGGCTCTGCACGCCTGCAGAAACAGCAAATGCTGTAGGACCTGCAGTGTGCTCAGAGCTGGGGTGCTTCTCACCAAAGGCTGTTGCAGCTGGAACAGAGGGAGTACAGGGAACAGAGGGTCTGAAAAGCCTGGTGATCACAGAATCACAGAATTGTAGGGGTTGGAAGGGACCTCCAGAGATCATCAAGTCCAACCCCCATCAGGGATGTCAAGTTACTGCTTGATTTGTACACACAGCACTCAGGTGTTAGTTTGATAAAAATGCGTATGAGTATGTTAAATCCTCCTGAGGCCCTTCTGCTGACAGCACTAGCTATGTGTTGGAGCTGCTTGATAACAAAGCAGCTATTTATCTTGCCTGTGCATAGTTCAGCAGGCTGCTTTGGAGCATCCACTAGGAAAGGAATGCCCGTGCCTAAGGAGCAGGATTTGTGCTAGCCTGGTGATAGACAGCACCTACAATTACAGCCTCCCTGCCACAAATGGGCCAGTAAAACTCAGCTTGCTCATACTGCTGCCAGTTATACTGCATCTGATGAAACAGGGAGAAGTTCATGCTTGAGGAGGATCAAATAAGGACAAAAAGGTGTGTGGACAGAATTAACTTCTGCTTTCCTGAGAGCAAAACTGTAGCTCGAACCCAGCTACACAAATTCACTGAACTTCAAAAGTTCGAAGTGACATCAGCCAAAATTTTAGGAATGAAATAAACACATAGGCCTGAAGTACGTACACCTCTTTCCCCAAAATTACTGCAAAACTCTCATGGATTGCAGCTGGGGATACATGAGAAGCATCTCCTATACACAAACATCCAGATTTAGCTGTGCAAATTTTTCTTGTCCCATCCAACTGCATAGTAGAGCGCTGCTCTACTGCATACCTGCAGCAATGCAGCAGGAATTTGGCAACAAGGGCAACTGCACAGTCATCTGCTATCTAAAGCTCTGCATACCAGAGGAGAAATGTGATTCTGTTGCAACTGGACTTCCTACTGGTACAGAATTATTTCTTTTATATATGGATAATTGAGATTTTCAGCTCTTCATGACTAGTCCCTTCTCAGCTTTTGGTTGCAGACAACTATCAACCATTATGTTTGTCACTCCAAACCAAATTCTTTCCATGTCAGAACCAGTCAGTAAAATTTTGAAAGCCGAGTGTGTATGTAACTCACTGGATGTTGTTTCAAGTTCTGCTTTTATTACAAGCAAGAAAAAATGGTGGTGCACTGTGGCATCATTTCTTCCAGTGGCCACAGGATTGTCTCTCAAAGGTTCAACACTGGCAGATGTGAATGACAGATGTTCCAGCTCAGGACCAGGCAGCAAAATGACTTAGAAGTGAACACACAGCTGAAATCAATCCATACTGTGAGCTCTTTTCAGAAGATACTAGGTTTTAAAAATAAAATTAACAGTTAATCTAATAATCATTCAAGCATGGCCTGCTGTGTAGAAGTGCTGCAGGGCAGCATACTTTTGATCAAGCATTAAAATAATTACAAGGAGGTATTCTATTCTCAGTGCGATTTTTAATCTTTTCAAGGCATTGGAGTAAGAGGACTGCAGCTGCATTCATTTTGCAAACAGCATAAAAAGTCATCCCAAGGATCACAGAACTCGTGTACTGACATGGGTCACATCACCCCAGAAGTCTTTTGGAGAGGAACAGACTGGAGCTATCTGAAATCTACATGCAAAACCCACATGGACAGCTCTCTGAACTTGCGACAGGTCGATGTATCACTACCAGGCTTCTGCCAAGTGTTAGCTTGGTGGGAATTAGGGGTTGCTGATGACAACAGCAGGGCAAGAGCACGGTGGTGAGCGCGAGGAGGGGACCAGAGGCTGTCCCTTACCCCGAGGTAGCGGCTGTCATTGAAGAGCCGGGGTGGCAGCGGGTTCCCACTGGCTGGCCGCCTGTCTTCAGGAACGTTCTCCCGCATCCACTTCCGATTCTCCTCGTTGGCAGCAATATCCTTTTCCTCAAATTCTATTTTGTTGGCTTCCAGGAAGCCTAGAACATCTTGTTGTTGCTTTTTAATCTGTCACAAAGAAGGAAGGGAGGAAGAGAAAAATAAAACCAGTCAAGTGATTTCTGCTGCCAATTATGCAGGGTTCGATACAAGAACAAGGGAGTGCAAAACAGACTGAAAATGAAAACTGTACAGAAATTCTTAGCAAAAAAAAAAGTTTCTTTTCATCATTTCTCATCATCAGCAAAAAAATCAGAACAGGTTTCTTTACAAGGAATCCCTCAGCTTGGTTCCTGTATGACCAAACAGGCTGGAGTACCAAGGCTGCTTCTATACGCACTGCCAATGCCAAGTGCTGCCAATGTTAAGTTTCCACCAAACCAAAGGTGCAAGCAGTCCCTGTGCAGCGGCTGTGTTGGCTGAGCCAACTCGTGGAACAATGCACTACAGGAGCAGGGAAGTTTGCTGGTGGAAATGCAAGGTGCAGCCTGCACCCTCCATGCCCTTAACCCACATATGGACTTACAGACAGAGATCTCATCCCATCCTTATTAACAGAGATCCCACATGGATGCAGCAGAACTTCAGCAAAAAGCAGGATTTCTGCAGCAAAGACTATGCTGGCTATTTACAGGAAAAGTGGTTTTTATTACTGTCATACTTGAATAATTAACTTCCTGATGCAGAGATGTTCTGTTGTGCTCTGTTCTTCCTCTGCATGACTTTACCACCAAAAAGGAAATTATAACCATGCACATCCTGGCAAACAATAAAAAAATGAGGATTAATGGGAAATCTGTTCCCTTCATATTGCTCTCCCTTCACTGCAAACAGAGCTTTATCCCAGCGAGGCCCCTGGGCAGCACCCCACGCTGATGCTGTGCCACTGCCAGCTCTGGCCACCAGCTGCTCTGCATTCTGCATGTGGGAGATGGCTGTAGGGAGGGAGCAGCATGCAGGAGCAGAACCCTGCAACCCCAAAGACGATGTGCAGTGGCACTGCCTGGCATCCAGCACCCCTTTCTATGCAGAGTGATGATCCATCCTACAAGAGCCCACACGGCTCCTCCCAGACGGGTCAGTGCACCTAATGTAAGTACAAACCCTCGAGCACCATAGCTGTGCATGTTAGCAAATCTTCATCGTGGCTAAAAATAAATAAAATGGACAAGTTAATACAGCCCCAAGGAGGTCATTCATGTTACAGGCGACACATAAGAACATTTCTCAGCACACTCAGATTTACTGGTAAGAGATTTCCTCATTTGCCTTTAATAACAAGAGTCATAGCGGGAGGGGGCCGTCAGGGAAAGTTTTCCTCCATCATGTTACAAAGGTCAAAGAAAAAAGAGCCAGCACTTCCTCCATAAACCCTTCCACAGGACTAGAATATGGGAAAGGTCTTTGTAATTGTAAACTGCTCTGCCAGTACTCAGTTTTTAAGGCCACATGCTGACCTGGGAGTAAATGGAGGGGTTTTTCTCCCTAATTACATTTCAATTAACCATTTCCCACCAGTTGTGAATTACAGTTCAAGCCAACTCTCATTACTCTCAGTTCCTTAACTTGTGAGCTATCCCCCTCTGCTCATCCCCCCAGCTTTGTGTGGCTCTGGCAGACTTGGGGCTGTTTCCAGCCACAGGTAGCACAGCAGGGCTCGAGCTCAGGGCTCAGAAGACTGCAGGTGACCCTCCTTGCTGGTCTGAGAGCAGCTAGTGGAGCTGGCTGTGCTAAAAGCACTGTGCGGGAGGCAAGGGCAGCATTTTGGTCACTGCCCATCTATGGGCAAAGGAGACAATTCTCCTTCCACAGCAGTGGGAATGCCCTGAAAAGAATGAACTAGTGCTGACGCACATGGAAACCCTCTTCTTTTGGCTGAGGAAATGAGTTAGAAGATTCACAGGACATCCCCCTCCTGGCTCCTCAGACAAGAGGAACACAGAGCATTGAATGCTCCAGAAACACAGCATCCACGGCTGCCAGAGTGCATTATTTACTGTGATTTTATTTAGAAAACCACCATTAATCTCGGGCACTGGAGAATCACTGGGAGGGAAGCACCAGAAACAGAGCAGCAGGCGCCTGCCGCCGCTCCGGGGTGCTTTGTCTTACTCAGATGGGCACACACAGCACGGGGACAGAAGCCTGGAGATGGTTCCTGCTGCCCAAGTTTGGGAAGGAGCGCGGAGCTGTGGGAGCACAGGCACCTTCTTCAGCAGTTATAAGCCAGCCATGAATTATCAGCCTTTCAACAGAGAACATGCATAGAAATACATCATGAAAATGAGCAGCGTTGGACTATGATCAAGTACTGTCCCTCCTCAGGATGCTCACCAGAAGTGAGTGTTTTTGTGCTAGGGTCCAGTGTGCAGCAGTGGATGCTGTCAGTAACACAGAAGCCATGTCAGGCTGCTGGGAGTGGAGGTGGGTGATGCTGTCCAACAAATGGCAGTCCATCAGAAATGGAACTTTAACTCCAAAATGGGCAACGCTTCCCACAAAACACTGCGACACTTCACTATCAAAATATTTTTGTTTCTTCCCATCTTTTCCTCACTCATATGCACACACACACACAGAAGATGTAACCAAACAATATAAAACAGGAAGGAGACAAGGAGACAGAGGACAAAGCTGGTTTAAGTCCTTAAGGAACCTGCAGCATTTCTGCTGCACTTCAAGCCAAACTCCATTTTCTCCCAGCTTCTCAACTCAGCTACCAAGCTGGTATCCAGCACTCACTCTCACCACGGCTGACCAAGACACGTATAGATTTGTGATTCGAGGCTATTTGGTTATTTTGACAAACACTTCCAAATATAGTAAAAATATGTTCACATTATTTTAGTTCACTTTCAAGGAAGTGATTTCACCTAAGACAATTTGTCCAGATCAGCAGACTTTTGACAGCACTGGGCTAAGATGCTAACAAGCTGCCCATATAAGTTCTTTGATGAAAGCAGTCACAATGCTTGCAACAGCAGAAGGAAAATGGAAGAATCTGACATAAAAGGTGACCAGGATTGCTGGAACTTTCTTTCTGCAGGTTCCACAGGAGCACAGGGCAATGCTTGGGGACCTCAGGCTCCAAACACAAGGTGGACCAGCACCACCCCACCACAAGTAAACTTCTATTTGAAACACATTACTGAAAAGAGCTTCAAAGAAATGTCTTATTTGGTATACAGAAGCATACAAAACAGTCTTGTTTGCACTGCTGGCCAAGAAGGATTTTGCTTTTAAGTCTTGCTATTTCTTCAGTTTATAAATAAACTCCCTGCTGGACAATAGATGTGTTTTGGAAATCTATTTCTGGACCACAGGAACCCAAAGTAAGCTGACAGTCTGGGCGCTGCTGGGCCGGCCCCACGCCGACCTTCCCGCTGCTGCTGGCACCGCTCGGCTCTGCCGCTCTGGCACGAGGCGTTCCTGCTGCTTGGCGGGCATGGATCCCTGCTTCCATGCAGGGAAAACACACATAAATAGCTACATTTTTTTTTTTGCAAAGTTACTTCCATGTGGCTCTTATGCTGTTGTGAGGATTTAAAGGAATTTAAAAGCTTTCTTATTAAGTTCTCGGCCATGCTTCTATCATCAGTTCCAGCCCCTACCTGCACTGCCTCTCTCCACCTCTCAGCTGCTTCATTGTTTTATTTCATTTTCCAAACCAGCACCAGGACACCAGAGAGCAAAGACATTGCAGTGAAACTAGATCTTGCACAATTCTCATTTTAGCTTAAAGATAAAAACCGCTTTAAAAGGTTTTTACTATTTTCGATTCCAGCCTTTGGGGTTCCGCCAGAATTTGAGATAAGAAAAAGCAGTCAAATCTTGGAAGGCTTTGCATTTCAAAGCACTGCTGGTTTTAAACAAGCTGCTTCATCACTGGGGGGCCACTCCTTATATCATACAGCATATCTGTTTGTACCGTGAGGTGAAAAGTTCAGTCCAACAAGTGACATTCCTGTCTGCAGTCATACTCAATCACAAGATCTTCAAACTGCCCATTCAAACTGGTGCATTTTGAAGATGAAATTCAAATTCAGCTGTGAACGGGAAAACTACAACCATGAAAGTCTTCAGCAAACAGCAGACCTTTCCTCTACCTCAGCCAAGGAGACACCAGCCAGCAGAACAATCCTGCTTGGACTTCCAATTGCGCCTTCCCATACAACGCACCTAGCAGGAGCCAACCAGCAGGCAGCTCACCCGAGCATTTAAATACTGGGGATTCCTGGAGAGTTGCTTTCCACCCCAGGACACTGCAGCAGGACTCCTTCCACAGACAGAATACTTCTGACAGGGCTCCTTCCTGGACTCCATGAGGTGCTGTCATACTGAAGGACCCAGGGGTTTGTATAAAGCTTTTGTCGTTTGCTTTTCATTATTCACAGGAACAAGCCAGTTGTTCTTTCCCCTTATTAGCTACAAATCAGAGGTGCCAGCTGCGATGGTGCTGCTGGCCACCACTGCCATCAGCTGTGGTGAGAGGATTGAGAACTGCAGGTCCCTACAGCCCAGTAGTGCTTGAGGAGAGCTCTGCAGGATGCCTCTGAAGAGTCTCCCAGTGGTTTGTCCCACTCTTTTACTTCTCTCTGCCTGGTAGAACATTCACCTATTTTTAGGTCTGCGCAATTATCATTGCAGAACTCAAACCACTTCTTTACTCTAACTATTTTAAGCCATGCATGACACGTAGCAATACCATCATTATCTTTTCCAATGCTCAGTTACTGGTCTGTAAGGAAGAAGACTGAGGACAAATACAGCAAAACCACCGTGAACTTACATGACCTAAACCAAACACAAGAGGCTGGAAAAGCTCATGCTGTACTTGCGCTTCTTTTTTTTTTTTTTTCTACTTTTCCCTGAAGTGAGGCAGCATCCAGATTGGCTCCATATGTACTGACTGTCTCATGCTGGGAAAGCCCAGGGCACATCAGCTCGTGTCCTGCACAGCTGCTGCAGCAGAGCTGCCTTCATGTGGTTTGTCTCAGCAACTCAGAGCCTCCTGGATGGATGCTGCTCTCCCCACTGGCCACTTGCACACTAGCCCAGAGCTTGGCTGCAGCTCACCTCTGAGCTCCTGCTTCTCACCCGTGGCTCTGGAGGATGCTAGATAAAAGCAGGAAAAAGTCCAGGACTGAAAAGATGAAAAACCACCACTCAGTGCAGGGCTGAGGGAAAAATCTGAGCTAGTGAAATGTTTTTGCAATCTAACTAAAGGTTGCATTGCATCCGGAAGCACACAGTCTGCTTGCAACAGGGTGTGATCCAGGCATAAGGTAGCATGCTACACAGCTGGTTAGCCTCCACAAGCCAAGAACGTAGCTTGAACAGGGAGTGAAGTCCTTGCTTTCCAAAGCAAGACAACTTTCTCCAGGAACTACAGAAAACTATGTAAGGGGAAAAGCTGATTCGTGAGAACAAAAATAAAAGCTTCTTTTATGGATTATGATGCCATTTTGAGTGCACTCGTTCAATACCCCAATGCCTAAAAATTTGCTAAATCCCACAACAACAAAGCCCAAGCCAAAAGGCTGCAGTGCATCTGACAGCTTCATTCCTCTCAGCAGAGCAAGATACCAACACAAGCATCGCCATGGTGTGCCATGGTGTGTGCCATGGTGTCCTGGAGACTGGGATTCCCAATAGGGCCTAAGGCACCTTTCTGGACACACTGGATTTTATTCATCCTTATATGCAGAGTGCTGAGATCATGAAGCCCCGACAGGAGTCTAGCTGGAACACATTAAGCAGCCCTTAACTGTGCCATGGGCAGCTGGCAGAAGTGAAGCTGGAAGATGGGTGCTTTTCTCAGCATTGCATGGTATCAGCAATTAAAATATTTAGAACCAAAAGGCATCACTCCTTTCATTCAAATGCATGCAATTGAGCTTTGCATCGCAGCAGGATTTCCAAGTGTCACCATTTTTGTATCAGACAGAAATCAGACAGTTCTACTATCACGTTCTAATAACAAAGACCCTAAAATGCCATAAACACATCTGCATCACTTCAGAGAACTGCTTGGCTCCCTTCCGCCAGCCCACAGCAGGTTCCTCCATCCGTTACTTAGGTGCAAGGACAAGTAACATTTCCTTATTTATATCTCCTCAGCTGCTAGAAAGCAGCTGCAGAAGCACTGCCTAATGAAGCCCTGATTACTTTTTAATGTGTTTTAAGCTTACTTTCTATGAAGGCACCTTACGGATTAATACATTAGCACATCCTGCATGAAATTCTGTTCTTAACAAAGAATATTCAAGCACTTGGAGAGCAGGCAGAGAATTAATTTTTCCTTTTATACCTGCTTTTCAGAGGGCTGTTGTGTTGCTTCTGGGTTTCTGACACACAGAATATCCCATCAACAGAAAGACCTGAGCACAATTTATAAAATACCATTTAATAAACTTCAGATTTTGCTCCAGGAAATGCAAATGGACTCTGAGAAAAATCAACCCTTTTCCTCCTGAAGCCACCACATTCAGAAGGAAATCTCGCTTCTCTTTCTTGGATCCAAGGAAAAGAAGGATGGCACTGAGCATACTCCTACTCTCCCCTCACTTGCCACCCCGCAGGGTTTACTGGCCACTAGTCTCATGCTCTCTGTCCTGCCATGGCCCATCACTTGCTTTACATGCATCTATTCATCCTGTAAATTGTTTAAAGAGTCACAGTTGCCAAATGGGAGCAATGCAAAAGTCGGGATGACAAATGCTATTCCCTACAGCAGCCACAGCCTGTTAGAATGCTACAGGAAAAGCATCACTTCAAGACTTTACCACAAATATGAAGTAGGTTATTGTGTTACACTTCTCTCATATGTCCCACATTTTTAATGAAAAATTTTTCCCTAGTTAAAGGCTGGTAACACACTCCAGAGGAAGGAGCTGGAAGCTTTTGTACAGCAGAATTAATTTACTGGTGTGATCAGAGATGCTCGCTCCATTTTCACAAAAGGAGGAGGGATGCAGCAGATGCACTAACACAGCAGAGCACTGGGAGTCTAGGTTTCTGGTATTAGAAGAGGCCCCAAACCCCAGTGCATGCGTGCTGTTGTTAGAAAGCCTGTCAGCCTGAGAAGAGAAAAATGGTGACATGCAAATGAAGCTGAGTATTGCACAAGGCAGTTCTGATCTGGAAAGGCGTTAGACTTGCACTTCACTCAAAAAGGAGATCTGGAAAATGGGGGATGCCCCAGCATTGCTCGGTCCCCTTCTCAGCGTGCTGTGCCCAGCGAGTTCCCCCTGCCCGTAATTTGTGCCAGAAGCACCAGCAGCACGGTGGGGATATCTGGTGATTGGATGCAGCTCTCTGTGCTTGCACCAGCACAGAGCAGAGAAGAAAATGAGCCAGGGGACATGGCAGCGTCTTGTCCCACAGCAATATGCACATTGTACTGTGGCCTCAGGTCATCCCTATCTCAGGTCTTTGCTCTGTTTGGTGCAGATCTTCACGTATCAGGAATTTTTTTAAATTATTTCTTTTGTGAATAGACAGCTGAAGTAGGCCAAAATTAATATATCTTGCAAAGCCAAGCTGCCAGTGCTAAGCCTCCCCTTATCTCACTTTAGATGAGAATGTAAAGAAACATCAATGTATTGCAGAGCCAGAACCTCAACCTTGTGCACTGGCACCTTCCACAGATCACTGCAGCACCCAGAGTTGTCCTCTTCAAAACAGAAACACCACCATCACAATGCAAAATAAATTGACCTTTGGCAATTTTCTAAGTCAATTTTGTGGCATTTGACTTTTATGAGACTGAAAACTGCTTGCCTGCTCCAAAACCAACAGAGAGACAGCTTCCTACAGTGGGAATACAGGCTCCATTATCTTGGTTATCCATTAATGCAGCATAAGCAGTGGCACAATGTGAACTCCTCATTTATTACATGCAGTTGTTTTGTGCTGCAGACTTGGAACTTGGCAGACTGTACTCTCCTGAACATCTATGTGCCCCTGGTAACAGCAACAAAGCTCCACATGGGGTTAAAGGAAAGAAAAACAGCTCTGCTCCTCCCAAAAAAGGGTATAAAATCAACCTAACTGCTGCACATCTCAATGCGTCAGAGCTGTGAGAATGCCAGGCAGAGCAGACAGATGCACTCAGTGCCCACTGCAGTGCTCTGCAGCCATCAGCAGGCTTCCAAGGCTGCCCAGGAGGAAGAAATGCCTGCTTAAAAAAAACTGAAGTGCCCCAGGATCTGGAACAAGCTCATGGTGCTTCAGCCAGAGCATCTCCAGCAGTCTCACTGATCTGACCAATTTATGGTTTGCAAGAAAGCAGAAGTCTAAAAACAAACCTGTTGTCACGGCTTCTGAATTTTCCCTCATTAATCACTGCTTTTGTTTGCAGTCAGATGTCTGGCACAACAGCACGGAGCTACAAGCCTTGAGAAACTGCGCGTGGTTTTCCCTCTTGGACATGGATGAAGCATTCCAGACAAATCGATGCAAATCCCACAGCTGGATTTGTGCTTGTCCAAGCCTCAGGGAGGCTGGAGGAGACCCAGGGCCCCCACATCTTTCTCCCAGTCCGTCCTCCAACCCTGGAAGCAATGGAGCACTGTATGCCCACCCTGCTCACTTAGCTCAGGGTGCCAGGGCAGCCCTAAGAAGGTGAGCAGGCAGCCTGCAAGTCCTGTTCCTCCTGGCACAACTCCTTGGGACACCACACACATCTCTGCAGCCTCAGCACCTGGCCTTAGCCTCTCTACGTTACCTGCAGCACAGCACGTTGTCAGGAAATAGGAAATTCCACAGTAAGGAAAAGAGAAAAAACTCTTCAGGCTATGCTACCTCTGTCACGTGCTCCTCACGTAACTTTGAACGCAGCTTTTGTATCTCAAAGCTTCCTCTCCTAAGCAGACAGTCAGCAATAATACTTTTTTTTTTTTTTTTTTTTTTTTTTTTTTCCCCCCCAAATCATTGCTTATTTCCTGTGAAAATGGGGTTAGAGTTAATTTGGGCTTTTTCTACAAGCAGTAGAATACTACCAAATACACCACAGCCCAGTCTCACCGACAGGCTGCATGCATCGACCATAATGCAATTTAGCACACACAAGACTTATCTCCAATGAGACAGTCAGGCTCAATATCACATGAGCTGCAGAAAACTCCCTGGAACATGACAAATAGCTAGGCTAGGTTCTGGAAAGTACTCAAAATGGCTGAGAGAAATGGGGGGAAAAAGGCATTCTGGGTGCTATTGAAAACTGACTCTGCTCCAGGAACTTCAGAACTTCAGTCCTGCAGATTTGGATTTCACCACCACCCTCAGCTTTCAAGCTGGTTTGTTTGTTTTTTTTTCAGCCCATCTCCCCCTGAAAGCCAAAACAATCCTCCCTTATGTTTCTTTTCACAGAGGGCTCCAGGATAGGCTGTGGAAGCTCACTGAATGTTGGCAGCGGCCACAGTCTATGAATACTGGTGTCTGCAGCATCCCACCAGGTACAACAGCACAGGTCACGCGTCATTACGCTGCAAATGTTGTGTCTGCGCAGTGCTGGGATTTGCTGGAGAAGCAGCCCAAGAAGACAGCCTGAGGGCCAGCACCATAAACAGTAGAAGGGTGCAGTTCGGGCTGTTTATTGAAACAGCTGCTAATGTAATTATTTTTCTGAATCAGTGCATTTGTGCTGGTGATGAGGAGCCATCTATGGCAAACAGAAGAGTGAAGAAAAACATTTGACATTTCATTTGCCTGACTAGAGCAGAACTCTGGTTAGCAAATGAGTTAAGAGCACAGAGAAGCACTGCATGAGGCTCCTGTGGCTTGCAATAAAAGGAAGGTTTATTTCCTGTACAGTTTAGCACACAGGGAGACTAAATTAACTGACAAGACTAAAAGTTTACAGCATTAATTGCTGCTTCACTGCCTTTATACTGCCAGGTATTCATTATTTTTAAATAAAGCTTACTTTAAGAAGACATACAGCACGACCTTAGGGATCCCTACTCTAAATCCAGGTGCTTCTGTTCTGTATTACTTTCTGTCTGCAAAGAACTCATGTACTAGAGGCACCATTGAGCATAGAAGTCTTTTGGATGACTGCTATCAAAATGGCTATATTAAAACAAATACATTCTTCCAAGACAAGCAAGCATTTTTTTCCCCTGAACTGAAATACCAAACTATCATAACACAAAGGAAGGAAGGATTAAGAGGAAAGCTATGGATTAAAGAATAAGTTTTCCTCCTCTCTCCAAAAAGAGTCAGGCTACTCCAAAACAGAACTGCAGTTTGGTGCATTCACACCAAGGTGCCAAAAGGCAAAAGATCTGGCAAACAAATGCCTGTGTTGGTACCAGTGCTTTGCACTGCTAGTTTGCAGCTTTTGAGTTTTTTGGTTTTTTTTTTAGTTTTGAGAGCGTATCGACCCACTGCCCACAGTCCCTTCTTTATTCTAAAGCAGATTTGCTAACTTTTATATGTAACTTTAGAAACTGTCTTGAAGCACAGAGAGAGGGGGATAAACAGAAAGCTCACAAAGACTGGCTTTGCAGCTCCCAGAGCAATGCAACACTCAGACAACTTCTGCTTCTATTACCTGCAGCTTTGCCATCCAGGGCACTGCTCAGGTAACATTCTCAAGTCTTCCTTTACAGGAATGCAAAAAACGGAGCATTTTTCAACAGCTATTGCTACCCACTGGCTAAGTACTGCACACTGATGGGGGGCGGCCACCTCCAGCCCACACCTAACACTGCCCATGCCGTGCAGCCATAGCCACCAGCACAGCCATGGCCACATCCCAGCCTGCCTGCCCTGGGGTTTTAGAGCCTTCCTGTCACTGCAGTATCAGCCTTTTTTATTTTTAAAAAAACCACAAACTTCCTTTTGCCAGTGTGCAAGCTAGCATTTGCATACCACAAGCAAACACAAAGACAAATACAAACTGCATTTATTTTTTGAAAGACTAAGTGTCCCAGCTGTTATTTGCTGTAGGATGGAGTTCTCCAGACCCAGGCAAGCAGCCAAAATAGCTTTATTCCCCTGTCGTTCTTCAGGCTCAGCCCCATGCTCAGCTGCTGGCATTGGGAAGTGATGGCTATCCTAATGCCTTCCGTGCTGCTAATTTCAGTCTCAAATTATTATGGGGAAGACATAGCTGTCGGTCCAGCTGCTCCTCAGTTTATATAGGTGTGAATTCCTAGAGGAAGCAGACCCTGGGGGAGCCTTATGGACTGACTTTCATATTTTCACATGTACAGCTCAAACCTTGGCCTTCTGCAGATTAGATGAAGGCTCTCGTGGCTAACTCCCAGTACGCTCTGAGTTGGTGAAAGGAAACAGAAATTTAGAGAAAGATTGCTCAATTGACATGATGAAAGGAAACAAATTTAGAGAAAGATTTCTCAAGCACAAAGGTTTCATGGACTTAGCCACCAGAACCATGAGACGTGTGCTTATCTGCATTACAGGGCGGAAAAGAATTTCCAGTTTCTAATCAGGATTATCGGGTCACTAACATACAAGTTTGTGAACCTGCCCCTTTTGTTGTGCCTCCTTTGTACTTCTACATATATGTATTGCATTTCCCCTAAGGAAAACAAAATCCTACATCTTTTATCAATAAATGATTTCTGGCAGAACCTCACTTCTATCCACATCCATTGAAAAAGTTTTGGGGTAGATTTTTAATTCATCCATCGCGTTATTCTGCTCCTCCCCCATTCTGCTGGTTGCTCTGGAGCTGCTGCTGTGGCTGAGTAAACTCTCACCACGTGCACGGGAGTGACCTCAGATAAGCAGCATTAAGAATTTCCTAAAGCAAAACCTTGCCCCACTGTAGTCTGTGGCAAGCCTCCAGTGCCATTAACACAGCAAGATGGTCATCCCATGAGGTGAGTACAGATGTGCTGTACAAACCTGCCTGGAAACTCCTACTCTCATAAAAGTGTGGGTTTATGTGAAAACTACTATTGTTTTCCCCAGGGGCTGCCTGTTTCTGTTTACACAGGGCCTGCCAATTTATTCTGACCTACAGCAGTAGGGATTTCTGACAAACCTCCCTTACTGTCTAGGTCTAAAAATGATGTATATCAGCATCTGCTGTTCATGCTGCAAAATCATGATGGTTTTGGAATCACCCGCTGCCTGTATCATCAAACACTGATGTTTCCTGTATAAGAAATGCTAAGATGGTGACCTGCAGCAAGACAGGATGACCAGCCACACGCTCCTATGAGCTCTTGTGCACATTTTGGGTAGCTGAAAGGCACATTTTGAGAGCCCAGGAAAGAAGGAGAAATTCTAGCTTCGATCATGGAAACCCTTCCCCAGTCACACTCAAGTATTATGCAAAACCTCAATGGAAAGGTGATAACATCCCTTCCAAAACAAGTCACTCCATGATTCTATCACTCCTCCAGTTACTAAGGCCCCAGTCATAACGTGGATCCCATGGAGCATTTCATTCTAACATAAAGTAGAAGCTCTAACAACAAATCCTCTTAAGGCAAAGTCTTTCCCAACACCCAAGTACTGAGATCAGCGTCTGCCCACTGCCACCATATAACTACCAGCTCCATGCCATGTTTCTTACAGCCCTATCCTCAGCTGCTGAGCTGGACTGCAGTTCTTTAAAAGAAAACCAAGAGGAGATTTATCATTAAGCTTCCACTATTTTCTTTCTGTTTCTAAGATACAGGGGACAAATACAGTTAAAAGTTCCTCCTATATCTACAGTCTCTTGAAGCATCTCAGTGTCTGCAAAGCAGAAGGAGCTAAGATCTTAATCACAGTGGTATGGCTGAATACAAAACAGATAAAAAATCCCTTCACAACTCAAAGGATATTTCTAGTTACACTGAAGTATCCAGAGCCTTCCCATTCTTTTAGATCTACAGCCTTTGTAGTAACCACCAAACCAAAACCAAACCAACACATTCCAAACAAAGACATGCATTTTCTTCCACCAAACATTTTTTCCTGGACGACACATTCCTTGATACTTCAAATGCAAACTGTTAACGTAATTTTGGGAGCAGAGCCAATTTCATCCAAGAACAGAAGAACTTTGCTGGGTCAGATCCAATGCTTGTCTGCCCCAATATCCTGCCTCCTCCAGGGAAAGGCACACCAAAGACAAGAGCACACAGGGCAATACCACGTTGTACTTTCCCAGATGCAAATAACACGCAGCTTTGAGTCAGAGGTGTAGTAATCAGGGGCTATTAAACTATTAACTATAATAGATTTTCCCCCTTAATTTGTCTCATTGTTTCCTGAACCCAAGCAATTTTTGCCATACGCATTCTCTAGCAGTGAGTTTCTCTGGTGAACTGCATGTTGTCAAGCACTGCACATCGTCAGACACTGCAAATCATTTATCCTGATCCTGCCACCTGCAAGTCTCCTTCGCTCTCCCAGTTCTGTTATGTCACAAAAAGTTACGTACCACCACTTCCTCATTGCTCTCCTACGCCGGACGTGACTTTATCTCTCTATAACCTTCTCAGTCCTCTCTCAGCTACAGATTTCTCCCTTATTTGGTTGTTCCTCGTACAGTGACCACATTACCTTTCTCGTTTTCTCTTTTTACTTTGTTTTATTGTTTATTTAGACTGTTCCACTCTAAAGGAGATACAGACCTTAGATTTCTATATTGTTATTGTTTTACACTTTGCTCTCACTGGTTCTAAAAACTGCTGGTATTTTATTTGTTTCTTTATGACCACTATTATGGTATTTTTGTAGAATTACCTAGCTCGGCTCCAGGACTTCCTGCTAAGCAGTATGAGTTAAAGCTCAGCACTGCACAGCACTGTGGTCGTGTATGTTGATGACAGGACAGGCACAGGAGGCTGCTCTGCTGCAATGCAACTTCACCAGCAGCCTCCCTCCCTTCACTTTCTCCTTCCGGGTTGCCTCTGATTGTGCTGATCAGCACAGACCTCTGTAGCACCCCCTCCTAACTTCTGTATATTGCAAGAACTGCCTGTATGTTGCAAAGTTGATTGTTATCTGCTTTATATAACTGGTGTGTAATCAATTATGTAAGCCAAAAAAAAAACCCTTTTCTCTTATCCTATGGCAGCTTGGTTTCCTCATGGAAAAGGACCACCCTTACTCATGTGCTCAGCTTCTTCTCCAAGGAACTCAGCAGCATGGCTTTCCCCTCCCTGTGTTGCATCTGTCCACACACCTGTCGGGGAAATCTAACAGATAACATCAGTTTGTCCAGCCCAAAAAGGTATTTGTAGCTCCCAAACTTTCCTGAGATCCTTTTCAAAATCCTGTTGCCTTTGACACCACAGCACCCCAAACAGGAGATTCCTCAAGAGGCAATAGTTAAAATTTCACACTTGAGTGCCTTCAGTATCTCAAATGTTGCAGTACTCATGCATGCAAAAGGAGCCCCAACGACATTAACCTTCAGATAGCTAATTAAAGCAATCCACACATCCACTTCTCACAGGGGAAACTAAGCCCAACAAGACGAAGCTGTCTACTTCAGCTGTCAGAATCAGCTTTGCTCAGTTTGATGTTGATCCTTTACATTCTCTCTCAGTAACTTGAATCTCATCTCCCTGCCTTCTGAATTTCTGAAAGCGCTCTTAGCAGGCTCTTCAGTTGGCCTCCTGAAAACGATGTGCTCCTGGATGTCATGAAGATCAGCATGACAAATGCAGCCTGGTGCCTGCCCAGCACCAAGAGCTCAGAGCAGAGCAGCAGAGCTCAGCGCTACAGACTCTCAGAGCAGCATCATAAGGCAGAGCTCTCTCCTCTCCTGCTGTGATGGCTCATCTTTAGACCTTCTTCTTATTATATAGGGAAAAAATTTTGTTCTGTTTCCATCTTGAACAGCTGATATCTATCAATGCTTGCTCAGTTCTATTTGTCTCCTCTTTCCCCAATTCCCCCCTCTCTGGGAGGAATAAGCTGTAATAACAATGTTGCAGAGACTCTTTGGCATCCTCCTCTCATTGTATGCATGCCAATTCACTGACTTCTACAGTTTTCTGAGTGTAACCTTAATGTCTCAGGACAAGAGATGTTTCTTGTACAGCTCTGCAGATATTTCCTAAAAAAATGCAAGTGCTCAGCACTGACCTGTGGCTGCCCAGATCCTGCCCTGGGTGCTGAGCCCCTGGAGCCAGCAGAGCCAGTGCAGCCTGCCCAGGGACAGCAAAATCCTCACACGCTGCCCCAACATAAACACTGTCATCCTGACATATACAGCCACATGCAGTCTTAACAAAAAGCCTTTTCCAGCCACAACTGCAAAGCATCACTTCAATCTCTCTCACATTGTCAGAAAACTCTTTTTCTTTAAGCGCAGTAGAATGTTTTTTATTTTGATACATTAGAACTTTTGCAACAACTGCAATCAATTTAATCTTTGGCTCCATTAAAGATTTGAATGCAATATTTTAAGAAAAATGTTTGACTTATCTGGAGTTTAGAACAATGACTTGAAAAAAGAGACAGCCGGGAGGCAGGCGGAAGGGATCCTCGCTGACTGCCTAGACTCATGTTACATATTTTGTCTTCTACCCCGAGAGCTCTGACTCAGAACAATTCATACCATTCTTTCTGGGGGAGAGATGAAGTGTGGTATCACTGGATATCCAACAAAGTACTTCATGCATATGAAGTTCATAAAAGAAAGGGTTTAAAATCAATAACAAACCTATTAATGAGGCAGTTCTCACCCACAGCATATAAAATATGTGCAAAGTATCACAAACCTCTGTATACCCCTGTCAGATTGATTTTAAAAATACACACACAGCGTATTTTCCCACGTTACATGGTTTCACCTGAACTTGCATTATATGCACAACCATCTATAAAAGACCTGTATCAGTACTCCCTTCTACTAACAGCAGTGATACACACCAAGCATTTAAGCAGACATTTGCCAGCTATTCTAGTATGTGTGCTGCAGCTGCTCACAGCTTCTGGGCTGACAAACGTGACCATATGCACCAGAGCTTCGATAACACCTTTGTAACCATGAACACGAGTGCAGCAGAAGGTGTGCTTACTGCACCTAGTGCTGAGATGCTGGCTGCAAGGAACGCCAGTGCCGTGGCTGTGGCACCATTCTGCTCATGAACCGCACGGCAGTACGACAGCACAGGAGCAGAAAGCACGTAGCTTTCATTCATCTTCTCAGAGGGCAGTAGTACCTTTATTGAGACAAGAAGAGAGAAAAGGCCCCAGAGATATTTAAATGCAAAATACCCGTCTTTATACAAGCTCCATTTCTCTGTTTATTACTTTCTGGGGATTGCTTCAGAAGAATGATGCAGCTTCACCAGCCATCCCACAGCCCTGAGCTGCTGAATACAGAGGCAAGAGCTGCTGGCTGCAGACAACTCTGCTCATTCCCAGCCAGTCTCACACAAAGCTGCTCTGCCTCAAACCACCTGCTGCTGCCCCAGCACTGCCAGAAGGTGCCTCTGTGCTTCTTGAGGAGACATGGGAGGAAAGAAGAGCAGGCACCGTTGTTACCCAGTGCTTGTGCTCCAGATGACAGGCCGCACTCCTCTCCATTTCCTGGTGGGTGAGGAGGAGATGACCTCAATCTTTTCCCAAACAAGAAAACAATATGAAAATACAAAACTCTACACCCTCCCATCCCTTAATCTGAGAATGAAAAAATAAACTCAAGCTTCCTCTCCTTTTTAAAGTCATTCTTAACAGTGGGAGTCCATGATATAACATGGAAATGATAGTACTTTCTTGGTTTGGCCATTGTGCTCAATCACAACTCACTGCAAGTGAGAAGAACCAGCCATGTGCCATCAGAACTGCAGCTGGCAGTGGGATACCCTATGAACAGACACAGTCCTCTTGGACTGCACCATGAGCAATGCTGGCAGTTACTGGCAGCAAATGCACGCTTGTAAGAGTGAGAGGAATTTCAACAGCTGGCTCCTTTCCACCCGAGATCAATAAAAACAGTAAGGCAGCTGCCTTCATGGAGAAGTATGCAAGTTCTTTTGGTACTGGAGGAGAGATGGGGCAATCTCCTATTCAAAAAGAAAGAAAAACCCAAATGGAGAAAATCACAGGCTGATGCAATTCACCCTCTTCAGTCCCTATATACTACTTCTTCACAGAGCTAGAATGCCAATCACTCCTTGGCCTCTCCTCCTTTTGTCTCTTAAAGGATTTGAATAGCAGTCTGAAGCCAAATTCGGTCTCACAGCTTGCACAATCCCCATTCAAGTCAATGCTTGGGTGCTCCTGAATGTGGCATTTGTGCCTGTTGTTTCACATTCGTGGCCTCCAACACTGGCTCACATTAGGTAATGCTGTTCACTCTGGCTGCACGCCACTGAGACTCCTGGACAGGAGCTGCACGTGCACATTCCCACATTGGTGCCTACAGCTCATCTCCATAATTACAGCCACCTGTGCTCCATCGCCCAGCTTGTGGTTCAGAACCAGAAAGATCAAAGGAGAAGGGCACCTTTCAGCTGAAGACTCCCGAACTACAAACTTCAGGTACATTCAGTTAACTCTGCCTCTGAGAGGTGCAGCACCAAACCACAACACACACAAAGTCACCTTTACCATACAGGGTATACAGCAAAACCCATGAATAAACACAGGGCTTAGCAACCGATGAATCACAGCAGAGATAAGGCTGTGTACTCACCAACTCCTCGTGCTGGAGAACAGGCAGCTCAGCACCCACCCCTGGGGCTGTGACACCCATAATGAAGCATCACAACACACAGCTACAGAGGAATTAACCAGCAGAGTGTACATCACCAGAAACTCCTCAACATGTACCTCTGATATGCCCCTGCTTAGACATCAACAGCATATGGTAGTTTTTCCTCACAGACACATATCATTGAATAAAAATACTACGGAGAACAGTGCCTTGGAGAAACAGTTATAAAGCTGTGATATGCAAAACTGACTGCAGAACAAAGTATTGCTTTGCCAGTGAAAGACCACAAAACTTGGGCACCCTCCCAGACTGACAGCCCAAGGCTCCAAGGTGCAAAGCTGCCTCAACCCCTTTTCCCTGCAGCTGATACAATGCATCCAGAGCCTCACAAATGCTTTAACAACTTTCAGGAGCAAGTCATCATTTTCTGGAGAGGAGGTGATTTTCCTCCTGTTTCTAGTTTTTACTCAAGGAAACCAAAGTAACAGTGCATGGGATGCTGCTGGCAAAACAAAGCCTTCTTGGTGAGATGGAGCTGGCTTACAGGGCTGATGTTAGCAAATGACAACAACTCTGATTCGGTTCAGTGGATCTTCTGATCCACTCCCTGAGGATCCCCGCTAAGACTCTGCTGGCCCTCCAAGCAGAGACTGACACACTAATAGCTCATTTTAAGACCCAGAACAAATAACTCATTCCCTTTAACCTCATTTCATGTGAATCAGAGACTTCTTCTTCAGTTAGGTGCCTCTCTGTTTTGCTTTACGTTCAAGAATCAATTAAAATTTTTATAGCAGAAAGAATACAGCCACCCAGTGAGGTACACGGCTGAGCCTGGCCAACAGAAACACCCTGGGTGCATTCAGCAAACCAAGAACATGCAAGTCCTGCTCACTGCTCGACATCACTTCAGCTGCAGTCACTTTAGACCTGGGTATACATACGTAATAAAATTGGTATTTATGAGTCTGTTACACTCATATTCCATAAACACAAAACACGCCAGTGCTGAGATCCAAATTCCAGGGTCAAGGATGCATGAGGGAGCCTAAAACTTGGGACAAAGGTAGCACTGAGTCTCATGAAATGTACAGTTCACAAGATAAGACAGCATCACAGAAACTACTATGCCAATAATTTTAAAAACAGGAAAATGCAGTTGAGATCAAGATCAGTGGCCATCTCCCTGGAGCTTAGTACCACTACACAAACCAAAAATCAATAACTGCCATTAAGAGGTCACTGATAAGAATCTACAGCAGCAAAGCCTGTCAACCGAAAAGCTATTAACAGCTGTGTTAGAGAAAAGAATTACTTCTTCTATTTGCTAATGACTGTTTCTTTCCCTCTATAAGATTATTTTCTATAAAGCCAGCAGAAATTCTTTTTGATTTCCCTCATAAACTACCTGCTCAGGATGTCAAGACTCTTTCAAGATGTGTATCTGGTAATCTTCAGCTTTCCATCATCAGCATGTTGATGTTAGCACTGACATTGAGAGTAACAAAGACAACACAAGGACTGTTAGCATAGCATCATCCGAGGCATGAACTTCTCTGCTTTCTTCTGTGGCAAGGCTCAGCCGCTGACCAACAGAGTCAAACAAGGGGCTACCACACCACAGCTCACCAACACAGCATTTCTTCTGCTGAACATCACAGATCAGCAACTGCACTGAACCAGAGAAGGAGAATTTGGTGAAATGGGCAGTGGTGCTTCTTCCTCCTGTACATTGCTGGCCTCTGAAAGTTTGGGTGGCTACTCTAGAAGTTCACAGAAGTATCAGCAACACTGCTAACCTGTAGCTTAGATTCTATCTGCATGCAGCAAAAGTCACTGATCATTAACGGCACTCACTGGCATTTTGAAAGTCTCTTGTATATTCATGCAATGCAATAAATCCCTTGGATTTTAGGCTCTGAGTCTCTCTTTTGCAGGTCACACAGAAGAAATCAGACAACTTTCGGGACGCTGTTGCTGAGGTATATCTGACCCTAGGCACAGACTCCCACTTTTTTTTTTCTTTCATTCACTTATCTTTGAAAAAAACACAGTCTTCTGAGCCAGCTATGCCGACAGCGTGCTGGGGCTGCAGAAAACAAAACTCAGTACTCCCACAGGGCAAGAAGCTGCAGCTGCTCAGGCAGTAGCCTCACACGCCCATCGTCATTAACCATTTGGTATGAGAGCATCAGAACCCAGTGCTGACATGAGGGATAACACAACTCAGAAATGAACCTCAAGAGTAAAACCACAGCAAACTAAGAAACAGAAAATTAGTTCGCTTTGCCTTTCCAGTGCAGAACAGAGCCAAAGCGTGCTATCCACTTGGATCTGTTAAAAACAGTCCAACAGTGGGAGAGGGAAGCAAGAAGTCACAAAGCAAGCCGCTAAATCGTGAAGGAAATGACATGTTATTCGTGAGCACCGGTTGCAGTAAACAGATCTCCCTCCCAGGGCAGGATGCTGATGCTCAGACGGTGCGGGGCCAAGGGCTGAGGAGCCACGCGGTGAGGAGAATGCGGGTTTTGCTTCAGCTGGGCGGGCAGCTTTCCCCTGGGCAGCTCCGCACACCTGTGGCGGTTCGGAGCCCCAGCTAGCCCCAGCCTTTACCTAAACCCAGTGCTAACTGCCCCCAGCCCTTACCTAAGCCCGGCCCCGGCCCCGACAGCCCCAGCACGGTCTCCCCGCTGCCCTCTCCCCGCAGTCTCGCCGTCCCCGCGCTGAGCTCAGCCCCCCTCCCGCAGCCCGCCGCTCCCCGCCGTGTCACACGACAGCCGCGGATGGAGGCGGCGAAGAGAAGCCCCGCCGATGCGGTCGGATGGGCCCCCTCAGCCCGTTACAACTTTCCCGCCTCACTGCTCACCGCCGTGGATCCGGAGGAGGAGGCGATGTACACCTTGATGACCATGCCGGCGGAGAGCGGAGGGACGCGGAGCCGGGCGGGCGGGTGGGTGTGTGCGGCGCGGCGCGGGCTGGAGCTGAGGAGGAGGCGGCGGGAGGGCGGGCGCCGGGAGGACGATCCTGGGCTCGGTTCGCTCCGCCTCGCCGCTCTCACTGGGCTGCCGGCACGGCAGTCAGCGCCGCCTGGCCCGGAAGAGGGGAATATGGTCACAAATAAATAAATAAAAAGGAAAGAAAGAAATGGGTGAGGCGAATTCTCGACGAACCACGCGAGACGTGCTTGGAGGAGGGGGCTGCCCGCTGCACGGCGGCCCGGAGCCCTGCTGGGGCGGTGAGGCGGGAGCCGCGGACCGTGAGCCGAGAGCTGCGAGCCATGGCGGCGGAGCCCCGCGCGCTGTCGCGGCAGCTTCGGGAGCTGAAAGCCTCAGACGCATCTCTGCTCACGTCTCTGCCACACCGGCCCTGGTTCGGGTTGAGGCAAAAATCAGCCGGTTCCACAGAGACTGGACTCGTATAACGCCGCAGTACGGGGAGTAGGAAAAGGCCCTCTTAAAGAAAACGTATTGAGCTGTATGCATGTTCCGTGTGCGAATACAGGCGGTTAGATGCGATGCTGTCTGACACAGGAAAGAATTGAAGGAGCTAAAGATAAGGTTATGGAAGAGAGCAGCAGGTAGGAAGATGCTCTTGTCAGGAACTTTATTTTGGGAGTGAGAGGAGGGGAGAGACAGGAGGGTGGGAGCTGAGAGGCTCAGACACGGAGCGGGTTAGGCTCTAGCATCAGCTGATGGCCGTTGCCCTCATTCTGGGAGGAGATGCCCCGTTCCTCAGCGTTCTGTTGGAGTGAGCGCACGAGACAGCACCGTGCCGTTCCAGCACCCAGCTTCCTGCCCGTGGCAGCCTTAGATGCTGCAGTGGTTGGATTGTCACTTGGAGAGGTGAGAGGGGTCGAGTGGGATGGGTAGATGTTACTGTTTGGTAACTCTGAAGTGCCTCTTAAAATTTGTTTCATTGTAAAAGTTGCTCTCTGAGCAAAATGTTGGCCCACGCCAAAATAATGGCAGACTGAGCATACAGCAGAGTTCAGAGGCTCTGTTCTTTGGCTTCCCAGAATTATTGTAGCTCATCTTCCACGCAGAGCATCAAAGAAGCAAGTGACAGTAGTGCTCTCACAGGACCCACCTGAGTCTGCCCACAGCCCCTCTGCTTCTCATCTCCTTGAGTTCTGTGCCTTGGAAAGGGACTTTGCTGCTCAGTGAAAGCCCCAGTGGGAAACTTGGAACCATAACTCACTGCAATTTAGCTGCATGGTATTTTATCATTTCTATTAATTACAGCTGCTAGATGAGACATCAAAGAGTTCTTAATTATTATAGTCATGGTAGCACTTTATTAAGAGAAATTTATATTCAGCACCTGTCTCCCGCTTACCTCTATAGAAAAGTACTCCAACTACCACCTTAATTTTTTTTGTTGTTAAACATTCTGATAGCAACTTCACAGAAAATGGAAAATGCTTTTCATGATAAACACAGCAAGCTGAAATTTTACCATCTACAAGGTAAGATTAAAGAAAGGTGTTTGATCTGCTCTTGGAAACAGGAGGAAGGTATTTTGAAAATGATGTTTCTCAACAGTAAAAGAACAATTCTGAAGATGACATGCCTAATTTTGGTATCTGATACTTATCTGATTTTTTTGAGAGTGTCATAAGGTTTGTGCATGTTTTGGAAATGCAATAAGCCAAAATATTTATTTAGGATGATGGTATGCAATAAAAGCTGCCTAGTTCAGGGAATTTCAAAATTTAATGGAAATAAGTGGTGTGCTTTTTAAAACAAACAGATTAAAATTCTTCCAGGAATGTTTCTTCAGATGTGTTTGCACAGCTTCCTTTAGAACTGTTTGAGAAGTATGCTCGTAATTCCCACCTCCTCTGAAGCACGATTCTCTGTAATCTGATTAACAGTAAGGAACAGCAGAGTCAGAAACTAAAGCTTATCAGCCAAAGTGGAAAAAATACAGGTGGAGACCTGGGTAGATATATTTACTTGAACTCTGTGCTCACCTGTCCTTGTGAGGCTGAGCGACTGCCCTCTGGCCAGCTCTCCTCACAACGCCCTGCAGCTTCTCAGAGCTGAAATTTGTCTGCAATGCACAGCACCCCGCCTTTTCTCCCTGAGAAAAAAACCTGCCGTAATCATTGCTCTCAAAAGTGCGCTTTAAAAGGCATTTTATCTTCATGAAAGAAGATTTATAATGTTAAGAGTAGTGAAATGACTAGGTTTTCTTGACTCGCAATAGTAAATTTTCTACTCTATTGGCAGAAGAGTGCAATGCTTTTTATTCCCAGACTGTTAATGTAAAACCCATGGCATTATTTTTGCTTTCACTGTTAAACAACTATGAAGTGTTTAATTATCCTTCTCCAGGTAGACCAAAACCTCAAAATGAATAAATTTGATATTATGCCTGTAAGAGGAAAATCTACTGTTCTTAAGCGGCCAAGAAAAAAGTTTGTATATAACAGCTGTAATTGTCCCTTCAGTTCCCTTTTTCACTTACTGTAGTGTATGTTTTCAGAAGGTCATCTTGTCAGGTTGTATCTTTTATTCCTGTCTCTTTCACAAAAGGAAAATGGTTCAGTTGGGCTGAGTTTAACTTTGCTGTGGGTTATTTGACGAATTATGAAGCAGGAGTGCATGCAAGTACTCCTTGATGCCCACCACAAGCTCTTGCCTTGTCCAGTGAGACAGAACACCCAAGGGATGGGCCAGCCAGGGGACATAGGGCATTTAAGGTATAATGTTGCAAGCAGTGGTAAAGATCTACTTATTTCTTGCTTAAACTGAAGACCAGGATAAGAGTACTGACAAAGTAAACTACCTTCAAAAAGACAAATGGAGTAGAATCTGGCAATAAAAGACGTTACACTAATCAAGTGCAAAATCCCTCTTGTACAAAAGATCAGGAAGCACATGTGCTCCAAATGCTCCACAGTTTCTTTGTAACAACAGAGAGAAATAAATCCAGATTTAGTCATTTGGCAAGTAACGTGAGAATGCACCAGGTTTCCTTATTTTGTTTTTAATATTGCTGGAGAAGATGATCTTGATTTGTCTGAACTGAAACAGAGGAACGAGCAGTTGGTCAGAAACATCAGCTAAGCATTCTCAATAGGAAATAAGAAATCTATTCTTTCATTTCCAATCCCAGACTACCATTCCTGCCAGTAACTCGAGCCAGAAGGCAAACAGTAGCTCAGATCGTGTCCTCTGGCTTCACCACGCTCTGCAAGAGAAGTGTCCCACTGGGCTGTTGTGTGTGGAAGCTTCCTGCCAGCATGCTGGAGCAGGTGCTAGGGTGCTCCAGGAGCTCTGCATGCAGCAGCATGACTGCAGCTGCATGATTGCATGCAGCAGCAGCACCATGGGGATTCCCATGAGTTCTTGTTCTCACTTGGAAATGAAGACAGGCTGCAGTTCTGAGCCTCCATGTGTAACTGGGTAAGGCAGCACGAGGCGAGCATGGGGTTCGTTTTTCTTTCTTTTCATCTACTTAATACCTCTGTGGTGGGACTGATAGAGTTGTTACAATCCCTTGTAATGTACAGGCGTGTGTCTTTATGATGTAGAACGAACAAAAGTAACATCAATCCACCTCCCTCCTTGGACTTTGGCTGGCACCAGTACTAGTTTTTGTAGGGTTCTTTACATTACGAAAAGCATCACTGGACATCATCGCTATGAATATTACAGATAAGAGCAGGATCAAAGCAAGGCAACATGGCAAACATTTTGCTAGTCATCAGTCAAAACAGCTTTTTATGTCTTTAGCGACGACGATTTCCTGACAAACCTCTGCTCCTGAAACCCGCTGCAAATGCAAGACCACCTCGTACTCTTTCACTAAGAGGAAGCGCACATTTCAATTCGTTTTCAAACGCTGGGACCTCCCTGAAGCAGCTTTCTCCCAGCAGAGCCCTCCCTCCGGGCCGAGCCCAACGATGGGCGGGCGGAGAGGGACGGACGGCCGGGAAGGCGGAGACGGGGGGCGGCTCGCTGCCGGGGCGCGCCCCCTGCTGGCACGGCCGCCACGGTGCCGGACCCGCGGGGGAAGCGGCCGGGCCTGGGCTGTGCTCGGCGGTCCCACCCCGAGCAGCGCTGGAGCCGTCGGTTTGATTCTCAGCACGCAACAGGCAATTTTAATTCTTTGAATAACGTTGTATTGCTCCGATAGGTAGGCTTTTATAGAGATAAAGACTAATTTGGGGGGGATAATACTACTTTTATTTTTTTAATATTGTTCCGATAGTTCAGTGCTTACACAGCCCCTCTCCTGGACCTCCATTTTAGACGTCCATTTTGAGCACCTTGGAGCGCCCACATCAGTGCTGCTCTTTGGATCATCAGTGTGCTTTTGGAGCACATCTGCCACACTGTGCTTGGACATGCTGGCACAGAGCAGCCTCACAGCCGCCCATTTCATGGCATTCAGATGACACCGGGCTGGAGAAAGGCTCCAGGTAAGCACACAGTACCCTGCAGCAGCTGTGTGAACACAGGGCCCTCTGTACCAGTTCTGTCACTGTTCAGATGCATTCCCACTGCACCGCACTACCTGCAGAGGTAGGCACAACCAGAACTGCTGTGAGCAGGTGTGGCAAAACAAACACAGACAGCTCTGGCAAACATTTTTGGCAGACAGTATCTTTTACATGAAGAAAAAAAAGCACCCTGCACTGCTGCTGGCACAGGCTGTAACATGACTGCATGCAGCAGCAGGTCCAGGGCTCAGCAGCAGCAGCAGCAGCATGGGGATTCCCACTGCTCCCTGAAGCTTCTCGTCCCAATGCTGACCTCCATCCAGGCAAAGGCTGGCCAGCTGCAACTCCTTCTTATGGTTTTGTCTCTCATTATCCTTGTACCCAGCACTGGCAATCCATCCCACCAGCTCCAAGCCATGGCCTGACTAGTCCTGTTGTGCTCTGGGCATCTCAAAATGGCTGTTGGAAAGGCTTGTAAAAAACAAGTGCTAAAGGTGGTGTGGCTTTGAAAATCTTTGCTATGCTCTTTTGGTCACAGCCCTCCCATGTGCTGTCTCTCCAGGAACTGTTTGTAAAAGCTGGTGCTGCATTAGCCATCTCCTAAGGCTTTGTGTGGAAGCAGTTTCAAAGGAAGACTTGCACACTTCTGCAGGGATGGTGGGGACCATCTGGCAATGGTTAGTTTGTTATTATTCACTTTGTCAATTTATTCTAACCCTTACTGGTGCTTCAATGTGAGAAAGATCCTGAGACAAGCTTGTGAGTTCCTTTCTGGGAACTACCCCAGCCTTCTTCACAATAAACACATGCAAAAAGCTCATTTGGGGCTTCTGTGGCAATTCTGTCTTTTCTGTGTATTCCTTTGTATACCTTGATAGCAGATTGGCTCTAGAAGATGTCTCTCAGGCTTCCTGCTCCTGATGAGACTGAAAAGCTTTTTCAGTCTTTCTGCAGGTTGTGTGTTAGAGTTACATGTTTCAAGAAGGACAGAAGTCAAAGGAGGGATTCTGTGGATATTTTGCCTTTGTTCAGAAATGTCTTGAGTTGCTTAGGCACAAAAGGGTGATCTAGGAAAATATTCATCAAATATTCATCTGACATCAGGAAGAGGTTCACCTTTTCTTTGCAGGAAATTCCTGCCTCAGGCAACAAATATTCACCAAATATTATGAACAAGCAAACATTTTGAAAACATTCAAGACATGATTAGCAGCTCTTTGGAGGACATTGGAGAGATACAGATCCCTGAGTTGACTGGTTAATAAACAGAATAACCAGGAGTCAAACCAGTGCAGGAGCAAAATAAAGAAGACTAAGACTAAGAAGGCAAAAAGTGGGCATAGTTGTGATAGATTCAGTCTGAAAGCATTTTCTTGCACATTGCTCATCTGTACTTTCCCAGCCTTCTATAAATTAGTCAGCATGTGAGCACTGCTCTGTAAGTTTAGTGTGGGTAGTTTAGATTGCATGTTCAGAGTGCTGGCTGTGTTGTTTTGGTTATGAGATAGTCATGGTATGTTTCTGTTTGCAGATGGGGAGGTTTTGCCTCTGTGAGTCTATAACCTGGTTCATTTACCTACACTGAATATAAAATTTAGCAGAAACTGTAGCACAAAGAAAACTAATAATCATTTATCTGTAGTCTGGTGATACGCTAACATAAATTCAGACTTAGACCTTTTTGTACTGAACCTATAATACCAGTTTTAGGAAAAATGACCCCAAAAAGATCACATGAGACAAATTGATGATTCAGATTAAACTAAACTACATCCTGGACCCAGTCTGTCAGAAAGACCTAACCGAGTAATTCTGTGCAGGTGGGCTGTATGCCAAGTGAAGTGTATTACCTCCTGTACTACCTGTAATAACTCTAACATGTCATATCGAGTACTTTTTGTCTTCCCACAACACACACAAGGCCACTGTACAGCCGTAAAGCCAGTGTAAGCCCCATACTGCGTGCTGGGATTAACATCTGTGAATCTGGATCAGATTTGTACTACTGCGTTAGCACCCATGGTAGCATGGCCTCCTTTAAGGAAGATGAACAGCAAAGAGCAAAGGTCCTCGTGGTGGCCATGCACGTGAGTGCTTCTCTTACCTGCTGCTTGGTTACGATCACAGCTGAACATACAGCTGCTTGTGTGGCTTAGAAGAAAACTCAAGCAGCAATGGCCACCTTCCCACTTATTTGATAGGTGACTTCCTGTTCTTTCCAGTTATTATTACATAACAGAGTATTTCAGGGCTCCTTCCACTTGGCCTGAAGGAAAGGTGTTTAGAATATCCATAGGTATAACCAGGTCTGTAGGTCTGCACAACAACAGCTGCAGTGCCATGATACCATGCCACAGTTTATCCTATCTATTGAGAGGGAAGTGGTCTTCTAATTAATGATTATTCCGTTTAGTTTGTGGTTTAATGAACATTTTTGGAGCAGTCAAAATATTTGAAAAGTACAAAAACAAAGCACATGAAATGTGAAATTCCAAGTGAATTTTAAGTCTGTCCTTAATTTCCAGTGCATATTTTGACCTGAGCTTTCAACCAAAGTGCTGTCGTGCAAGCTGTTCTCATCAGGAAAGCAGGCTGACCTACTCGACAGAATTCCTGCTCCTCTTCCACAAAGACTTGTCACAGAATACAGGGAGAATGAAACAGTAACTACAGACAGGTGAAACTTTCCAAGGCAACTGACAACAGCAACTGAAGCACAAATCTTAGCAATGGTGAACTTCTATAATGGGACACACATACTTGAATGAAGACCCAGGGCTTTTGTGTTTTAGACAATTTTTTATTTAGAAGATGGAGAAATGAGTGGAAACACTATTTAAAATCTTGATTAATAAAAGAAAATGGCTGAGAATATAAAGGTGGCATGATCAGTGGGAAAGGCATCAACAGAACGACAAACCTTCTAACATAGAAGGCACATGGGGAGAGAGCATTAACAACCGACATGAACAAGAGTGTAATGCAGCACTTATGGCAGTGTTAAAATATACAAGCAGACTTTCCAGATTGTGCAAAAAGTGGAATCAAGCACACAGTTAAGAATTAGCGCTGCAGAATAACATGGGCAGGCAGGAACAAAATGAGAGGCAAAATTAGTACCTGAGAAGGATATAGGAACACATTACATCTATATGCACAGGAAATAAAAGCAAAACAAGTGAAAATATTGTTCACTGCTGATAGAAAAAGAAGGCACGCGCACACAGAAACCAGCACGTCAGTTTCTTCAGCCTTCAGAACTGCCTTGCAACCTGTTACTGAACCGAATGTTTTTGGGAGGTGACAGCAACAAGTAGCAGCAGGAAAGAACCCATTACATTGAAGTGGTTACGTGGTTACACAGGTTGGCAGCACTTGGAAAACACAATCCAAATTGTTCAGGATGCCAGCCAGAGAACTTCTGAAGTTATTGGCGTGTAGCTACAAAAAAATATTGTGGAATTTGTGGGCTCTCCACTGATTGACTAGAGGAAGGAGAAGAAAGGTGAACTTGTGAATGGAAAACTGTTCAGAGTAAATCCAAGGTTCCAGGAAAATAATAAACTATTAATGTGTATGTACTCTGTGAATGAGGTAATTTAAAAAGTGACAAGTCAGAAAGTCACTATGAATTTGTAAAGAATGTGGGGAGCAGTTCAGATGACAGCATCACTGAAAGTGTTCTGGGGCGCAGAAAACGAATCTGAACCAAGATGGTGATGCCACTGCAAAGTTGGCAAACGCCATACTGAGATAGCTAATCTGGTTAGCCTGATGTAGATGTAAGGAAGAGTGCAAGGCTGAAAGGACTTAGGCAGCCTAAGAATGAGGAAAGGTATAGAAAATACAAACTATGAGAACGTAACGCATGTGAGAATTTGCTAGAAAAATGAAGTTTGGACATGATAATATTATGTGAAACGACGATCTAAAACTCTGCTATAAGTTGCAGATTGCTCTTACATAAACTCGGTGTTGGGCAGAGAAGCTTCAGTTAACTCACAGCCAGCTCAGATGCCAGGGCAACCTGTGCAGTGGCACCGACAGCCAAGCACCAAAACGCTCTTGGCAGGCTGCGGAACGTGCCTTGCTGGGGGCTTTCAGAAAGGTTCGACTGCCTTTTGCCAGGAGTGAGGCCGTGCCTCAAGCAGCGGCTCCAGTGCGTGTGTGCCCTGCACTTTCCCCAGAGAGACTGACATAACAGGTGCCACAAGCCCTACTGGAACGCGCACTTAGGACAAAACGAAACATCGGTTTTGCCCGGGACCTCCGCACAGGGTCTACCTCACCGGAGGCCCCGCTCCAAGCAGCACCTAGGGCCGCTGGGCCGAGCGAACGGCGCCTTCCAGCCGGAGCCGGGGCCCACGGCCCCCGCCCGCCCCGGAGGCACTCGGGCCGCGCGGCCGCCCGGCTCTGTGCCGCCTCCTCCTGCCCCCCGCCCGGCACCTTCCCGCCCGCGCCGACGCCGGCACCGCGCGGAGCTCCGCGCCCCGACCTCGGCTCCCTGCGGTCAAAGGCGGTGGCTCGCGGGGCCACCCCGAAGCCCGTTCCTCAGGTACCGCTCCCGCCGCCCCCCCCAGACCCGAGGCGGGATCGCCCCGCGCCATGGCGGCCCCGCGAGGGACAGAGCGGCCGCCATGTTGTCGTCCTGCGGCCTGCGCTAACTTTGGGGAAGTTTCTTTCCCGGCCTCTGGGGGGACGCGAGGAAGGAGGAGACGGGGGGGTGGGGGGGAAAGGCAGCTCGGCGGCCGGCGGGGCAGCACCGCGACGCGCGGAGCCGTTCCGAGTGCGGCGGCGACGAGCGGCCGCCTCGCATCGACACCGCCCGCCCTCCGCGGGCCGCGCCGGGGCCGCCGGCGGCGCCGCGCCGTATTCACCGCGCGCGTTAGGCCGCTCCGCTGCGCAGACGGCGTAAGGCCGCCGCCGGCCCTCCGTGTGCGAGCGTCTCTCGCGCTACGGCCTCGACCCCGCCCCCCGCCCCCGCCCCGCCCCTCGCGCCGTTTCCCGCACGCCCATTGGCCGCGGTGGCCGTCACTCTGCGGCTGGGCCCATCTCGCGCTCCCCATTCATGCAGTTTGGTTGCGTGTTGGTGTATTTTACTGTTTGCAATAAAGAGGGGGGGATTTTTTTTTTGTTCAGTTTCTGCTGCAATTAACTCTTGGTCCCGTCGACGTCTCTTTTTTTTTTTTTCTTTTTTTCTTCTTTTTTTTTTTTTGGCAATCCCGCAGGACGCTCGAAAACAGTTTCCCGGCGGTTCCCTTTATATTTTTTACACCTCTCCCGATCTCTCTATTTTGCAATCAACTATTAAGGTGCAACTATGCCCAAAAGAAAGGTAAGCGGGGCAGAACGGGGGCGGGAGGATTACGGCCGTTTGTGCACAAACAGCGCCGATTCGCCGTGTGTGTGTGTGTGTGTGTGTGTGTGTGCGTGTGCACGCAGAGTTTCGGCGTTTTCCATTTTTGCTGCCCGTCCAGCAGCGCGGCCGCTCTCGTAGGGCCGGAGCCGCGCGGCGCGGAGCTGCGAGTTCACTTCGGGCCGCCGCCGGGCGCAGCGCGGCCGTCTCCATGCTGCTCCCGCCGCCTCCATGGTGCCGCCGCGCCTGGGCCGCGCCGCGCCGCTCCGCCGGGCGCCCACCGCCCCGCGCTAGCCCTGGGCAGCGCCGGCGGCATCTGGGCGCGGGTATGGCCGTATCCCGGCGGCGCTGAGCCGCTCACGGTGTCCCTTTCTCCGCCGTTTGCCTTTGTTCTCCTTTTTTTTTTTTTTTTTTTTTTTTTTTTTTCTCCCACTTCTTGTCATACCAGATGGTTGTGCAATGGTAAATCGGAGCCATTAGGCGGCGCAGAGTTTGAAACCGTCCTTGAAGGGAAGCGGGGAAGGAGCCGCCACCATCATTAACAACTTTCTCTCGGCCCACGCCGCCGGGATCTCCCGCCCCCCAGCCCCCCGCCCGGCCCCGGGGGACCCTCACCGCCCGCCCCTCCCAAGGGCTCCCAAGGGCCCCGCGCCCCCCTTGGCGGTGCGGGCTGCCGGGCGCTGCCGGCCGCCCCACGTGCTCGGAAGGGATCCCGGCGCGGCGGGACGCGGCGCGGAGCCACGGGGCGGCGGAGTGCGCGCGGAGCTTTGTCCTTGCGCGGGGCCGGCGGCGACCTTGTTGTGGCCGCGGATTTGGCGGGAACTTTTTAAACGCGGCGACGCCGCGGCGCGGTGACGTAGCGGCTCGGCGGCCGCGGGGCACGCTGGGAGCTGTAGTCCGCCGGGCAGCTGTGAGGCCGCGTCCCCGCTCATCGCCCTGCCTCTCATCGCCCCTCTCGCTTCTCTTGCAGGCTCCAGCTGAAGGCGAGGCGAAGGAGGAGGTAGGATTTCCTTCCTCGGTTCCGCTCTGCGCAGGACTTCTGTGGCGGTGTGGGTTAAATCCGAGGTTCCCCTTACGGGTGTGAGCCCTCGGCATCCCGCTGCAGGACTGCCCGCCCGCTCTGAGTCCCCCAGACGCCGCTCTGCACACCGGCCGTTCGGGGCCCGGGGCTGCGGGCCTCCAGGCCCTTACAGCTCAGACATGGCCCTCGGGGCAGTAAGGGGACGTGGTTACCTGGCATCTCAGTAGGGCTGCTTGTGCAGGGGAGCAGCGCTGAGCAAGCCGTCAGCCCTATGTCCAGAGGTTCCTAAATCCTGGGGTGTGCAGGGTGTGTGCTATGTTGTGCTGTGCTGTGCTGTGCTGGGAAAGCACAGCTCTGTGTTTGCTAAGCTCTAGTGACACCTCTTTCTTTATGCAGCCAAAGAGAAGGTCAGCCAGACTATCTGCTGTGAGTATTCCTCTCTGATCTCTTCATACTCCATCTCATGGGATGTTAAGTTCTGGGGGAAAGTTGCAGAAAGACTGTTTTTTCCTGCTGCTGCTGTTAGAGGCCAAGTTAACAGTATAAAAATATTTAAGAGTAAAATTCCTACTTTATGTGTCTGGGTTTTGAGCAGCAGCACATAACAGGGCTCACTTTCACACATCTCATGTGAGTTGTGCAAGTCGTTTCATTCATCTATTAGTGAACATATGCCTGGACACATGAGTCCAGACTCAAGGACTATTGATTGACCACTACTTGGTGTCTGTAGGTCTCCTCACTACAGATACCTGCCCATAGCTCTTTAAATTGCCCACGCTTTCTTTAAGCTTGTAATTTGCCCATTGATTTTCAGTGTCCAAGTGTTGGGTAAGCTGAGATCTAGAGGGTGTAAATCTCTGTTGAGTGGTAGGGTTCAGCCCAAAGTCAGTCTTCCCCAGGCTCTTGGTATCCTTTCCTACAGACTTAGTGTGCCCAGCCCTTTTTTAAGCAGTCTGGAAATGCCAAGTGGATAACAGTTATTATTTAAAAAAGAAAGTACTTAATTTTAGTGAAAGCTAAGATGTGTGTTGACTTCTAGAGTTATGTGCAGATGTTAATACGTCTCATTTTTGACAGATGCTTGCCTTCACAGTAGACAGTGACACTCAGACACAGTAGTGATCCACTCACTAGTGCTAGTCAGCATCTGTGCTGTAGCCACTGTAAGGTATATGAGGAAATGTGAGTTTGAACAAGAAAAGATATTGACCCATCACTGACATTAATTCCTTATTACTACAGAAAGAAGCTGTCAACTCAAAATATCTTTTGTTGGTGTACTTTTCAAAAGTTATCAATGTAATGCTAAAACTTATATAGGGCTCATCTGACTGTTTCTTATATGTGTTTTGTACAGAAACCTGCTCCGCCTAAACCGGAGCCAAAGCCCAAAAAGGCAGCACCTAAGGTAAGTGTTGAAGGTATCCTGAACTGAAGTTAACACTTCTGTTTTTCAGGGTACTCATAGAGGGGGAAAAAAGCACTGAAACAACCCAAAACATTCACAACTTTTTTTTTTTTTTTTTCATAGTTTTCTTTAAAGATTTAAGATTGAATCTTGTGGGTTAAAACAATGTGAAATTGTGACATCAAATTAATTTAATCCAAATTCTCCTGAAGGAATGTGGTAAACTGATCAGATTTTAAGTCAGTTGTAGTGAGGCTCTACTGCTGCCTCGCAAGGCCATTCTGTAGTTTCTTACCACGTATTGTTGGGAAATTGTATTGATTTCAATAGAGATCAGAGATTCAGTTAGGGAAGGCATTGAAAATCATACTTTTAATTGCAGTTTCTTATTGAGTTTTCATTCAGAGGCACTCCTTTCATTTATCAGCTTATCAGATTTTAATCACTGGAGATAAAGATCTACATACTCATTGCCTTAAGCTGGATATTTTCCGAAATGTCAAAAATATCAGCATGTCTGACAATACAGCTAAACAAGAAATATTTACATTTTCTTTGTGCTTTGGAGCAACAACTTGAAACATAAAGGAGGCTGTTTCTGTGATCCATGAGGTATTTATTCTTCCTTTCTGCCACGCTTTCCCAGAGGTTACGGCTTGCAATCCTTTTAGAGCTATCAGTAAATACTCAGATTGCATTAGGCGTTTGCTGCTGGGAAAACAAAAAAAAATTCTCCTTTTAGTCTGTTTCCATCATACATTTTCCTTGGTGGTTTTGAGCAAAGCACAGGTTTTTAGTTTCAGAAGGGTATGATGGCCTGAGAACCAGGTGCCTTTTTGTACACATTTAAAAGCCCTCGCAATCACATATGGCATCATGGGCTTCCAGACGATGAAAAAACTGCTCTGCCTCGAGTTCTGCTGTGTGGAGCAGCAAAAAACGTCACGAGGAGAGGACAAGAAAGAGAACCCCACATGCTGTCTGGGGATCCCCCATCACAGTGGTGTCCTGAGCAAGTTTTTCACATCTGCATCTTGGCTGTGCAGCCTGAACTTCTAGATCCCATTCCAGAGCGGCGGGGGAACCCAGGAGCCCTGCTGCTCAGCATTCCTGCGGTGTGAGCCGCTAGCATTCTGCGCTGCACCTCCCTCTAGTGGCTGCTCCCTCGAGCCCACATTGCTTCTGTAGCCCCAGCGGAAAGAGAGCTGGGATCTGCAAGTGCTGGGGTCAGCTTCTGCTGATCACTCGTGCAGAGGTCAGTGCAATTGCATACGATGCGTGGTGTTGGCTTTTTTTTAGGCTTGCTTTTTTATTTTTCATTTTGATGGAAACATCTAAAGATTTATACACAGAAGCTGTGCTAACAGAATTTTGGAGTTGCAGAGCTAAGCATTTAAAAGTTAAGGACTGTAAGTGACTGTTAGAGCTTACTCCAGTCCCGTGCTGCACGAGCTGTGTGGTGCATCTCCTCTCAGGGACTGATTGCTATTGAGTTCTGCTGGCAAGTTGTGAGTTGCCCCACACCCAGGGCAGCAGCATTGTTCTTCTTGCAGTTAAGGTGTTGGTTTGAATCTAGGACAATTGAACTTTGGCTCTCTGAAGCTATCTAATAGACCAGCATCTATGCAGAAGGGGTTGTAGTAAGAGTTCTGCAGGATCCCAGGTTCCCAGTCACAGCTGTATTCTGCAAGGCACTTTCTTTCCATTCAGAGTCCAGTCATAGAAAGTAATTTCTCTGGATTCTTCTCAAGTCTTGTTTTAAGAGGCTTTGCCAACAGACAGTAGTCTGCAGAGCAAGTGACTAACACACCTGTGCTGCTAGAGAGCCCTTCACAGCAGACTGCTTCTGTGTGCTTCAGAGGTCTCCAGAAGTTTGTTCAAGGGACACAGAGCAAGCCAGTATCGCAGCAGCGTTGCAGTTCCAAACCTTAACACTGCCAGACACTTCCAGAATAGTTATGTGCTGGTGTTATTCTGATGGTTATTTTTCTTGGCCTTTTCCTTCTTGCACTCTGCCTCTTGAAAGTGTAAGTGGTGCTCTTTCAACTGGGGGAAGAGGGTGAGAGGAGGCAGATGGCTCTCTTTCCTGCTCTATTTGACGACTCTCTTCCTTCACTCTGGAAAAGAGCCGTTGTGTATCCTTCATAAGTCAGTCCCCAGAATGGAGGAGAAGGTTCTGGAGAGTGGGCACAGCCTGGGGGAAGGAGACTTCTAATGCCACTGAGGTGGAGTTTTCCAGGTGGGCTGAAATCCCTCAGGAAAGTCAGGCTGGGGAGTGGGAGGATAGAGAGGAAAAAGCCTCACTCCTGATTGGTGCCACCAACCTCCTGTCTGAGCTTTCCGCACTGTTACAGGACTTGGTTTTAATTTGGGTGAGTTTTTCATCATCAGCATTACTGAATAATCAGGTGGCTTTGCTCTTACCATTTTGTGTCTGTGTTTGACATCAGCAAACAACTTGTTTTTGATGTGAATTAATTTTGTGAACTAATAAGCTAGGAGTTGAAATAAGCATATAGACTTTCTAGGACTTTTAGACACTGGGACAACTCCATTTTCTGACTTGGTAAATGTGTGTATTTGCGATTTATGTGCTTAGCTTCATTTACCTTTGGGTAGTGGTTTTGGAGGTATTTATTGTTCTTTTGTTGGAACCATGTTAATCAGTCATGATCTGCTTAGATTCTCTGATGGTTTCTGGTTTGCTGGTTCTTTATTGGCAGCAAGGGGCAGATCCTTGCAAGTGAAACTGGTAAGAAACCATGCTTGTTTCTGGGTTAGGGTCAGAGTTTGACCTTACTATATAGAAAACTGTTACTACAGAAGTTGTGGCATTGAACTTTGTTTTGATTTAGTCTGATCAGCCATACAAGAAAGTGTGGTTAAATAATAACTGCAAAGTTTGCGTTGTTATTGAAGTGATGCTGTTGGGCCCCCAGCTTGTGCATCACACAAATGGTTTATTATAGTAAGGAATATTTCGGGCAGACAAGGGGGAAAGTCCTTTGACTACAGCTTTGTTAGAGTTTCTAAATAGGCCTCAATAGCACATCTGAAGTATTCTGGTATTTCCACTAGTTGCACATGTTCTTTTTGTTCTTTGGTATGCCTTTCAGCAGCACAGCAGAAATACAGGCCAGTTCAACTCCAGCATTTTTTAGCTAATTTAATTGAATGCCTATTTAAAATAGGAATTCTTTTAACCCCAGCTGTGACTGCTTTTATATTATGCACTTCTCAGTAGCACGTTTGGGGCAGAATAGAAGGAGAACACTTCTCCATAGAAACCTTCATCTCATCTTTGTCACTAGGAAGTTCTGTGTGTAGAAGCAGGTTGTGTGGACAGGTTCAGAGTTGTGAATGTGCGAATGAAGGCGTACGAGTTGGAAGTCAGCATTTGCCATATCACAGTTTCTTTTCTTAACAGAAAGAAAAGGCAGCAAACGATAAAAAGGAAGACAAAAAGGCAGCAACAAAAGGGAAGAAAGGAGCCAAAGGCAAAGATGAAACTAAACAAGAGGATGCAAAAGAAGAAAACCACTCTGAAAATGGAGATACCAAAACTAATGAGGTACCTTAGCTACAGTAAACATGGGAATAAACACAGATGTATTGGTAATGCATCTGCTGGAACTAATGATTGGGGCCTCCTGTCGGAAGGTGCTGCGTTCACTGCTGTCCTGTTAAGACACACCAGCTGCAGTGTCTGCGCAGGGCGACTCCCAGGGAGAGCCTGAAAGAATAGCATTCTCCTCACACTCTTTCCTGCTATGTGGTAGAGCCCTTCCACAGGTGGTCTGTGCTATTGTAGTGTCCCTCTCTGTGTTGGCACAAGAGCAATGCAGAATATCTGGGGAACAATAGAGCTCAGAAAGATTGCTGTCCAACCCTGAGCTGACTTTGCATATCCTCTCTGGACTGCTGGATTGCCTATTCTGCTCAGCACGGGTTGGTACTGTGCCAGAAATCTGGTTTTAAGTTTTACACAATTCTTTAAAACAATTCTTCGCATCAGAACAGTTCAACAAGAGTTCTTCAAAACAAACTTGGTCTTGTCTCTTGATCTGAAAGCCTCTTTCTTATAGGTTCTTGGTCTTGTCTCTTGATTTGCAAGCCTCTTCCTTGCAGGTTCTTACGTATCAGCTACTTACACAAGAGCTGCCGTTTGCTAGGACTGGCTACAAGCTTCAGTCCGCTCCTGATGGCCTTTTCCTAGCACTCCTGTTGCTGATAGAAGTGCAACATTTGCTACAGGCTCCTTTTATCCCTGCAGCTGTAGCCTAGCCTGTTGTGTACTCCAGTGCTGTTGATTTACAGTGCTCTCTCTTCGTGTGCTGAGTATCACTACAGAGTTAATGGGTCATTCATTTGTTCATTCTAAAAAACAATTCTCAAGCTTCTCTGCTAAAAATTAATATGGCACCATCGTCCTTCCAAGGACTGCTGATAGGAGCTTGGCAATTTTGTTGACTTAGAAACTAATAGCAGACGTTTTATAGAAAACAGGTGAGATCTGCCTCCCTGAAGTTCGTACAACACAGTATTTGTGTGCAATTCTTACACTTCCTATGACTGGACGGAGATGAGGACGTGAACTTCCCCTAGCACTTGATTGATCCTTATCTAAAACACGTTTCAAATTCTGTCTCTGGATTCTCTTATCATTCTGATATTAATCAGTCATCAAATGATACTCCTCCATGGTTTAGTTTTTGGAATTATCAGCCAACGTGTTGTTGTGTTGATATTATTGGTAGTAGCTGTGCTTTCCTGTTTATCTACACAAAGTGTTGTCCATGTGCGTGCTAACAAAGTAGTCTCTCTTTGATGCTTGTTAGAATGGGATCCGATTAGCATTACAAATAATATTTCTATTCTTCCCAAACACTTTTATAGGCACCAGCTGCTGAAGCATCTGATGATAAGGAAGCCAAGTCCGAGTAATGTTAACCCTGCCCTATATCTCCATCATTTGGTATCCGTACCTCCATGCTGTATTGTTAACAGAGAGGAATATTTTTATCAACTATTTTATAAATGCAGGTTTTTTTAGCATGAATTTAATTATGGAACATCTTCATCTCGGTTACTTGGGAATTAAATCCCTAACAAACAAAACAAAACAAAAAAAAAATCATTGTTTTTAAATTTTGTGATTGTAATAGTTTGTATGGTACATGGAAAGAATAAGTGGTGGTAGCTTTTGACTTCTGTCAGTGTGTCCCTTTTTGTGTAAGTCATGCTTACAGAGTTCAGATTTTAATTTTACCCTTGTACGTGTTGTATGGTTTCTTAAAGTGGGGAGGTCTCAAAACAAATAACTGTGTTAAACATTCCAGTGGTTCTGTGGGTTGCTTTTATAAAGAAGGTGAGCTATTTTCATGAAAAAAAAAATACCTAAGAGCTGGAAATCTGTTGTTTTCCCAAATGTAATTTTATTTTGTCGGTTTTGAAAAATAAATAAATAATGAAAAAAAAGTGTAATCATGTTTTTAAATGAAATACAAGCATTTCTTTTAAAAGGGCAGGTCGGTTGTATGTACCCACTGTTAGGAATTTTGCTGGATTTATCTTAATAAAAAAGACTCCTCAAAAACTGACTGTGGTTCGTTGCTTGTGCTGCACACGCGCTGCTGGAGCTGTGCTGGCGGACCTGTGCAGCTGGGACCTGGCATCCACAGCACGGCCGGTGCTTGGGCCCCTGGCTCCTGCCGTTGTGTCAACAAAACCGACCCCGTGCAGTCAGGATGGGAACAGATGGTTCCAGAGGAAAGGCGCCGCCCAGCATTCCCACATGGAAGCTTGTGTTCTAAACCGTGCTTCCTCGAGAGAAGCTGAGATGTTGGTGTTGCCCAGCGTGCCTTAAGGGCTGTTGGTGTTAGGAGCTCTGGTGGGTGTTGTCTCCTTTATGTTTCAGTGCCTGGTAATTGATAACAGTTTAGAAGAGGGGTCTTCCTTAGAAATAGCAGGTGAGCTTGGAGATAGCAGTGCTGACAGCAAGCGTCTGGTAGTGTAAAATGGTTTTCTGTTATGCTGGAATGGCCATAGTACCAGATAAAGTGCATGCTCACCTACCTTTTACTTATAGCCTCCTCTAATATATCCTACTTACAGAGCGTTTTCCTGCTTAGCTTCCCCCAGCATGATCATGTGTGTATACACAGAAAATGGTTTCCATGAATGCAAGCCTGTTCTGGGAATTGCTGCTAGACTAGGCAGTATACATAGGGGTTTAATATGTTTTACCTAGTCTTATTTCTGTTGCTACAGCTATGCTATACAATTTTTTTCAAGGACACTTCACATTTTCCTCTCTAAGCCACCTTCTTTATGGTCTCTTCACATTGATGACCAAATTTATCATGTATTTGATAGGAAGAAAAATGTCTGCAATGCAGAAAGTATGTTTTTTGTGTGTGTAGGATTGTTTTGCAGCTCAGAAATGTGAAATTCTAGGAGGCTGCACAGTTCATCTCCTATCCACAGCCCAACTCGGTGTCTCAGTGCAGTGCCCTGTATGAAATGGCTGTTCCCTGAGCAGCACCCCGGGGTGCTGGCTACTCGGTGATGTTTAGTGTGATTTAACCTCCAAGGCCTAAAGCACAGATGATTTTTATTTCTGCTGTGACACCTTTCATTCCATAGATGTGCTCTGTTAAAGCAGCCAGCGTATGTGAGCTACAACTTCCTTGCAGGGCTGTTACACAAGTTCAGGTGGTATTTTTCCCTCCTAGGATTTTCTATGGGTGCATCTGTCGCTGTGTGAAATCTCATGGTGATTTAGTGATACCAGGAGATTCTGCTATTTTAGGTTGAAGGGATCCAGTGACAATTCAAATGTCATCCCCACACTTTTACGCATGAAAATTACTGAATTTAGCTTGCTTTTGGGCAATGAAGGATCGCTAATAAGCACGGCAGTTTGTTTCAGAGACAAGATGCAATAGTTTTTAGGGTCTGACCAAATGCTGCTTGAAGTTGGTGAGAAATAGCAGTGGGCCTGCACAGCTTTAAGGATAAAATGCATTTTGGAATAAAGCATATTATAGCTGCAGTGTCTCCTCCCAGCTTCCAGTGGTTGCTGTGCAGGGGCGTAACACAGCACATCTGGTGTAAATAGGAAGGTGAGCTCTTTGTGCAAATCTCAGTGACGCCCCTCTCTTCCCAGTTTCATTCTCCCTTAGTGTTTCGGCATGGTTATTTAAATAGTAGCCAACAGTATGAGTATGGTTGGTATTTTCTTCCTAGCAAAAGGCTCATCCATGTGCCAAAGTGTAATCAGCCCATCACCCACTAATTGAGGTCATTCTGTATGTTAGGTCACATTTCTCCATTCTAATTCAGAAGCTGTTACACAGAGACATACCATTGAGAGTTTGGTTTTGTTTAGTTCCCCTTTCAGTGCCAGGGCGAGAGTTTTCTTAATTCTATAACTATTGTTACAACCAGATTCCTGTTACAAATAAACTCAGAAAATTGCTTAAGAACTTTTCATACAAACCTCGTTGCTCAAGTTCACAGCTTTTCAGAGCAATGGGATATTTGAGTGAGTTGCACAATGAAATAGATTTCTGCCTTCTGCCAAGCCCTCCTCATCTGGTACTCTTGACATCTTGACACTGCAGCAAAGGCAACTCCAGTTTATGGCTGACCAAAAAGCGGAGGTTTCAGTGGGAAACTGAAACCTTTCACAAGCAGTCAGTTTGGGTGTCCCTGATTCCAGGCTCAGCTGGAAGGCATGGAGAAACCCTTCACCAAGCTCCTTGGCTCTCCACTGCCAGAGCTCTCGGGCATAAGAAACGTGTTTCCTATTCTAGTTCTGACTAGGAAAGGTTCTTAGAATGGCTACACAGGCAAAATCGATTTGGGCGTTTGATTACCATCACTGAAGATAACAACTCCAGACTGGACAAGGTGTGATGTGGCAAACAGCTTCCTGAGTCTTAAGACAGCAATGGTTCTGTAGTGGCACAGTGGTGCTCTCAGCAAAGGGAGGAGACTTCATGTGAGGTAAGATGCATGTTTTGAGCAAGGCACATGTAGAACTGTCGGCTTGCATTTTGCACTGAGACCTGGTGAACGGTGGCGATGCTGCTGCTCATCATGAGTTACAGACTCTGTATGTGGAGGTAGTTTGATGAATGTTACACCCAGTTTAACGAGCGGACCGCAGGCACCAGTAAGCAGGAGCCCTACAAGGAATTGCAGAGTTGGGTGTTTGGCCAGGGCCAGGGCTGCTGGAACACAGTGCAGCGCTCTGGGTGCAGTGAAGCAGTGCTGGGTCACACTGCACCGTCAGCACAGAAACACAGCGTGCTTCCACCCAGCAAGATGGCAGGGAACAACGAACCCATTGTGGACCAACTGGAGGGATCGTGTGCACGCTTTGGACCCATCCTATTGTTAGGGAGGTTCTCCATAATGGTTTCGTTTAGTAGCAATCATTGGACAAAGCAAGGCTCTTCACTCGGTGCACAAATGCCCTGTGATGAAACTTAGGATGCAGTCTCCTAATGCAGCGTGGGGCTGAGCTTACTTCAGCGTGTGTATCGAATGTAGGATAAAGGGCTGAGACCTCGCATTCCTCGATGTAATGCTTGTTCTACAGGAGCCTCAGCAGAACGTGGGGAAGTGTTTGCTCTGTGAGCGCAATGAAAGGCTTAGAGAAACTGCTGGGCACCTGGAAAGTGAGGTTTGAAGGAAGAGGAGGCACCCTGGAACTTCTCCCTTGGGTCCATCGTGAGCGATGTGTTGGGGGCAGCACAGAGGGAGGAACACGAGGGAAGAGGCACAAACAGAACGTGGAAATCAGTGAGGTCCTTCTGCTTGGAAAAAAACAGGAGCAGGGAGTGAAATCTCTTATTTTAAATGAGGAGGGGAGAATAACAACTCCCCCCAGACCACGTACAAGAAAGGCTTTTGTAGATACATCCTATGTCCATCTTTGCTCCTTTGAGTGAAGTAACCGCATGCAAAAGCCAGAAAATCTGATGCGTCTGATTTTCAGATCAAGAGCAACTCCCTGGTAGTTAATGGAGTTACACTGGTGTTAATCTGATGAAGCAGAAAGAAAATTGGATCCCCTGAATAGAAACGGATGGCTTTTCTTTCCAGTTGTCCCAATGGTGATGTTCCTCCTCCATGCAGCTGGCGCAGGAGCCCTGCTCTGAAACCTGATCCTGCTGGATGGCTTCCAGTGAGCCAAGAACACCCCTCGGGCTGCGTCCGCGGCTTTCGAGGAGCCTCTCTCCTTCTGAGAGAACAATGTCAGCGTGGCTGCTGGCCAGAGAGCGTCCCAGAGCCCAGAGAGGGGAGGCGGTCACTACAGAGCATGGAAGAAGGGGTCAGAAGTCATTGCTGTCCATGCAAATAGCAGAGGGTCCTGGGGAAACAAAGCACTGCCTGGCTCGGGAGGGAGATGCTCACAACGTGTCACATGGGAACACTGAAGTGTTGGCCCCGTGTGTTACAGTGAGCCCAAGATTGTCACCGAGAGGTGACACCTGGAAGAAGTGAAATGAAGTAGGTGCTTATGTGATATGAAATGAACAACACCGCAAATTGGAAAGCGCTGCCTCTGAAAGAGCGGAAATCAAATTGACATCGCAAAGCTCTCAAAGGCATTTTAATATAGTTGGACACGTCTTAAACATTTCCAGACGTTCTTAAAAAAAGGGTATGGGGAGGGGGAGGGGGGGGAGCAGTGCAGATAAAAATGCGGTATTGAAACCTACAAATAGACTGGGAGGGCCAGATTTAAACCAGGTTCGTCTCACTGGACTCAAGGACTCCAGGGGTCACTGCCAGGGTGAGGACTCGGAGCTGGGGGGAGCAGAGTGTGCCCTGCACACAGCCAGGCACTGCCCACCCCACAGCCCTGGGCTGCTGCTCGTCCTGCAGTGCTGGAGCCATGGAGTTCTGCCATTTGGCAGCATCTTCTTCCCTGCCAAGAGGGGTGCATTGCTTTCCTTAGGGATGGAGGTGAGAGCAATCCTGGAATTCACTGTGAAAGCTGCTTGTAAGCGATCCAAGCACTGAAATCCAGAAAAATCACCGGGGTTTTATTAGTTTAACATTAACAGTTCAAGGAGGGAGTGGGAGTACGTTTCTTGGAGCTAAAACCAGATGTGAGACTTCGTAGCCACAAAGATTTCTGGTTCCCCTCTGTTTGCTTTTCCCTCGGGAAGATGAAAGCAGCAGCAGGGAGGGAAGGCTCTGATGGCAGCAGCTCTCTGCCTTCACCCTCACTGCAGGGATCCCGCTGGATGCTGCTCCACTACCACAAGGGAGCTGCTTGGATCCACGTGCTGCTGCAGTGGAGGTGGGTGCACTCCAGCTGGGACACAGCCACAGCTTCCAGCCGGGGTTGATGTGTGCTGGAGCTGATCGCTTGTCCTTTGAAGGTCAGGACCCTGCTCCGTTTTGCACCAGGAGCACCAAGGAGGGCTGGACTCACAGTCTGAGGGAAGCCCTGCGAGAGCTGCCTTCCCCTCAGGCCTCCTCCTATAAATCTTTCTACGCTGCAAACAGAAATTTGCAAATCTAGGCCAAGCGTTCCCTGCTCCTATTTCACCACCCATGTTGTCAGAGGGCGGTTGTGCTGTGCGCTACAGAGATGCAGCATCTCAGGATAAGAGATAACAGACCACTCTGCTCTGTGCCCATGCAGCCCGGTGGGGTCCTCTTCTGTACCTGGACCGTTACCCTGGGAGTAATTAAAATAATTAACAAGTGTAATTAACTGTTGAGAGTTTTAGCACATTGTATTAGCAACAATTAAATAAATTGCCCTTTTTGTCTTGCAAAGAATTGACAGAGAGGGGAACAAGGAGGAGGGAGGTGGAGAGAGCGATGCGGTGGCACGGGAAGTGAATAGGGGTCGGTGGCTCTTGTGTTGGAAGACAAAGCAGACAAAGCGGTGCCCCACGGAATTACCGAGTGGCAGATGCAGATCGGCCACATTTCCCGCAGCGCGTAATTAAGCTGAGGAGCTCATTGCCCAAATGGATCCCCAAATCCGGGGGCACGGAGTGCTGGGGGCCCTGAGTTGTCCCCAGGTCCCTGCTGCCCGGTCCTGCTGTGCATTTGGTGCCACAACACGGCGGTGGCTGCTCCACAGAGTTAAGGGACACATCCCAGCCGTGTTCCAGTGCTGCTCAGCCTGGCTCCAGCCTCCAGCACAGAGCCTTGGGGCTCGTCCCTACTCACCATCAGTGACCCTGGGTTGCATTTTGGGCAGCACGGGAGCCCAGAAGGATGGAGCAGAACTCGCATGCAGGTGTCCTTCTGCCTAAGGGACAGGGACAGTGGCAGTGCCAATGCTGTTGTGAGGGGAGCAAGTAGGTGCCCTGCTTCGCTTTGTGCATCTTGCTGAAATGTGTGAGCCCAAAGGGAAAGAAACAGCAGAAATCCAAGCAAATATGGAAGGTGAGGCCCATGGCAGTCAGTGGAGGTCCTTCTGCAGGTTGACCAGAGGGAGGGCTCCATCCCCATCTATTTCTGCTCCAAGCGTGCCAGCGCGACTCAGCTGCCTTTCCTGATTGAAATCTAACACCTTTTATATGGTTCACTTCTCATAACTTCAGGGTTTTTTTTTAAGAAAAATTAATTCCTTGGACTCTGGCATCAGCAGGCAGCAGTAGGGGCAGAAGCTGTGCTCCTGCCCTGCAAAGCCATGCCCCCCCTCAACATCTCCCATCAGCACCTTCCTTCAGCCCATTTATTTTAAGGGAAACAAAACTCTACTTTCTGCCCGTTCCCTCCGTGCTGCCCGGTGCCCCCACAGCACAGCCCCAGTGCCACTGCCCTCCCTCTGCCATCTGCATGACAAAACCCACTGCTCCATCCTTTTGGGGATTGCCCGCACCACAAACCTTATGGGCTTCATCAAAAGCTCGGATGATTTTAGGGTCTAGGTTTTTATTCATTACAGCGTTGGCTGACAAAGCCCATTACATCATCTGTTTGGAAGAGAAATTCTCTGCAGCTGCTTGTGTGGCACAGGGGGGTTTGCTGGAAAAAATAAGACAGATTTTTTTTGTTTCATTCTTTCAGGGCAATTTTCGTTCAAATTGCTGGAAAACTGCACGTTAAAAAGGCTTCCAAAGTGGAAAGGAAAAGGGCAGCACGCAGCAGCTTTAACCATTCTTTTTTTCTTTTTTTTTTCATTTCCCTTCCAAAAAGCTGGGGGAAGGCAGCCCCCGCTCGGGGCCATGTTTGGTGCTGGGATGTGGGGACAGCAGGGTGCCCCATCCTGCCCCATTGCTGCTGGGAAGTCCCTGTGGCTCAGCACCGGTGCAAGCAGAGGAATCCCTCCAGCATTCAAGAGAAGAGGCTGAAGTGGTACCTTGGGTTGCTGTTGGAACGGCTGCTAGGCTCGAAAGAAAGATTTATAATTCATAGGGTAACGTGCACACAAGGTGCTATGGAAAATATCTCAGTTCTTCACTCACTGCAATTAAGAGTGAGAAAAACCCATAACTACAGATAAAAATCCATTATTATAGATGAGTGTGACAGACCACTGCGTTTCCCCATCAAGTGAGCAGCACGGATGGGCTGAGCCTTGTTACCACAGGAGTTTCACAAGTGGATTTTGAGACATTTTAACTGTACCCAGGAAAAGATGGGTCCTCACTGCTGAGCGTGTCCTTGGTGGTAATCTGGATACGCCAAGGAGCATGGAGGTGTGGCACTGACACAGCATGGTGGGCTGGCGGTCCGTCTTGGTGGTCCCAACCTTAATGAGTGGCTGCGTGAGAGATGGGAATGCTGCTGGGTTTTGGCAGCCTCATCAACGTGGAGAAGGCGTGGGGGACGTGGGGTGATCCAGGTGGTGACCTCAGAGCTGCTGTTTAAAAGAACGGAGCTTCTTTCAGCGGTAGAGGTTGGGTCATGTTCAGTTTATGTTTTATCTCGGATAGAAATTGATTTTTGTAATAGGTCAAGAGTTCAGGAAAGCTAAAAAAAATAAACCAGGATCTGTCTTTTTCTGCTCCCTAAATACATAGGGCTGCTTTCCAGCACACATTTCATTTTCAGGTGAGTTCCTTTGTTGCCATAGCAATATTACTTGTGTTTGGAAAGCTGCAGCTTTGGTTTTCTCCCAGGCCATGCTGTCACACACAGGCAGCACCCCGAGCCCAGCACAGAGCCGCACTGAGCTGCGCCGCAGCATGCAGGCAGAGGGGGGGCATGGGGGAGCACAGGGCTCCCACCCAGAGATGCTCCTCTCTTCTCATCCTTCCACCCCACACCTCGCAGTGCAGCTTTGCAGTAAGGTCAAAGGAACCCCGGTGGCTTTACTAATTAGCACTTATTAACAATGCTTTTCTGGCTGTGCCCGTAGCTCTCCCTCCGGGCACTGGTGCACATGCAGCAACAAAACCTGTGTGTTCCCCAGAGAGCACAGAGTCCCAAAAATCCCATTTGCTGCCACACAGGTGTCTCATTTCCTTGCTCCGCAGATCCCAGGCCCAATGAATTTATTTTATTACTCTGCTTTAAATACTGCCGGACATGCATTACAGGGGTCTGTAATAGCATTAAGAAAGGCACAAGGAAAAGGGATTTCCTGGTAAGGGAATGGTTCTGTGGACATTTGGGTGATAGGTATTCTGTACATGTACTAGGGATTAAAATTTGATTTTAAGTATTTGTGTATTAAATATTTAACCTCGTCATATCTAAATCATTTGATCTGGACAGACGGGATTGCTGGGCTGACGCCGATGGGATGAGCTTCAACACAACCAAGTGCCAGGTCCTGCAGTTAGGCCGAGCAACTGGAAGGCTGTGTGTGAGAAATGGACCTGGAGGGGCTGGTCAGAGCTCAGCTGAACATCAGCCAGCAGTGTGCCAAGTGGCCAAGAAAGCCAATTGCATCCTGGATTGTATCAGAAATGGTGCAGCCAGCAGGAGCAGGGAATCGATCATCCCTCTGTACTCAGCACTGCGAGTGGTACTTTGAGTGCTGTGCTCAATTTTGGGGCCCTCACTACAAGAAAGACATCAAAGTGCTGGAGCGTGTCCACAGAAGGGCAATGGAAATGTGAAGGGTCTGGAGCACAGGTCTTATGGGGAACAGCTAAAGGAACTGGGATTGTTCTGTCTGGAAAGAGGAGGCTCAGGGGAGACCTTACTGATCTCTACAGCTGCCTGAAAGGAGGTTGAGGAGGGTGGGGGTTGGCCCCTTCTCCCCAGTAGAGTGACAGCATGATAGGTACCTGCCTTAAGTTACACTAGGGGAGGTTCAGGTTGGAAAATAGGAAAAATGTATTCACCAAAGGAGTGGTGAGGCACTGGAATGGGCTGCCCAGGGTTGGGATGGAGTCACCATCCCTGGAGGTGTTCGAGAACCATTTAGATGTTGTACTGAGGGATATGATTTAGTGGAGAAACACTGGTGGTCAGTGGACAGTTGGACTAGATGATCTTGGAGGTCTTTTCCAACCTTGGTGAGTCTATGATTCGTATCATTAAGTTATTAAAATATTTAATGTTAAATTCAAAATTATTTTTTTCTGTACTTCTCTAAATTAAAGCAGGCACAGAGGGCCACACATTAACCTAAAACCCACTCCGTGATGCCGCAGCATAGCTATGGCTGCGTGCTGGGCAGCTGTTCTGCTGCACCACCATAAGCTGTTCACATAGATCACGTTTAAAGGCTTTTTTTGCTCGCTTTGTTTGTTTGCTTGCTTTCGTTTTTTAATTCTGAATAAGCCCCGTTTGGATTAACAAACAGAGGCTGCGTGCACGCAGCAGACCTGTGGGTGCTGCAAGCCTTGCTGCGATGCAGGCAGCAGATGACAACCGCAGGGCTGTGTGGCTGCAGGGATGATGCAGGCAGAGCAGCAGACAGCAGTGCTGGGGGCACACAGCCCTGTGACGTTTCCTTTCTGTGGGGGAATGCCACCGGTGCAGCTTAGGGCTGTGGTGGCTCCCAGGATTACCCATGCACAGCCCTCCCATTCCCGGCAGAATCGTTGTGCCCAAACACAATAGGAGCCTGGAAGAAAGCAACGGCCTCGACAATGAGTTTCTCTGCTTTTATAGGTTTTAGTGGAGCCCATTGTGCTGTATTAACACCCTTTTTTGTATTTCGATTCCTAATATCTTTGACTGGGGGAAGGGTGGAGAGGGCACCGATTTAATTCGATAATCCCCCTAAGCCTTGCTTAATGCACTCACTCTATTTTGTGCCTGTGAATTTTATAGTGGTATTTTGGGTGGTTGCAGCACTGCACTGGAATACATCCCACCATTTATTTTGCAGCCATTGGAGGGAAATGGCTGGCAGTGCTGAGCAGCCTATTTACTGCGCTCACATTGTCAAACCCAGCAAACCGTCAGCCCAGATGTGGTCGGATCCCGGGGCTGCAGCAGGGATATGGGGAAGGGAGTTCAGAGTCTGCCTGCAAATTGCCCAAATGAATATCTAACCATGAGCAGAAGGCTTCCTCCCTCTGCCAACATTCTGAGCTGGATTTGGGCTGTGGGGACAGCTCATGGCTCCTTCTGAAGGGTACCACATGAGATGTGCCTTTGGGCTCCCAAAACTTCACGGCTGTGCCACGAGCAATTTGCTCCTAGCAAGAACTGGGTGAAGCTGCTGCAAGATGAGGTGGTGCTGAGCCATCCTGGGAGCATCTCAGAAGGTTGCAGCAGAGACAAAAAGTGCCAATGTAAGGGTCAGAGTGTCTGGGGCAGCTGGCATGCAGCAGCAACAAAGCTAAGATGAGAAGAAGGGGTTTGGAAGAGGTCAGGATTAGAAAGATGCTGTCTGTAGGGAACCAGGTCATCCAATGAGGAGAAAAGAACAAAGGAAGAAAAAAATATTAAGAGGCTGAGATCTACCTCACTGACAGAGAAGACAGAAGGGTGTCCACAGACATCACAGAGAGAGCAGGAGACCTCAGCAGGAACACGGCAGGGCTCCTCTAGTTCAGCAAACTGCCCAAGAATGTGCAGAACAAAAAGATGCTTTTATTTTTTCACATATAACCTGTGCAATTGCCTTCCTCACTTCTCACAGCCCAGCAGTAAGGATGTAATGCCTCATGAAAATAAGTATGGATGGCTGGAAGTCTGTCTGTAAGGCTCTCATTTGCCTTTCACAGCCTCACCCCACATCTTTCAGTCTTCCATGCTATTTCTCATCACACACCAGGAGAGTTTTCAGCCACATAGAGCTCATGGATCTCATAAACTCTACAGAAAAGCTTTCTTTATTAGCATAAAAGAAAGAGACAAAAGGGTAAGTATTTGGAGGTGTTGAAAAACACTTCACCAGACATTAAATTATATTATTTATTCTATCAAGAAAAGCTTTATGGGACATCCCAAAAACGTGAGCCATCTTTAAATGGAGATAAGAAAGAAAACACACGTACTAGCAAGCTGTTTCTGAAGCTCTGATCAGTTGAGGCAAAAAAACAAACTAACAAAAAAAAAAACAAGTCGATGGTGGGAGATTTTGAAAATTGAACTCCTGAGAATGTTAAAAAAAAAGGAAAAAGAAAAAGAGTATTTCCAAAAAATAAGAAAATTAACAAGAAGCTGGAATGCTATAAAAAAGTGTATCCATCCACTAAATGATGAGAGTTCAAGAGCTAAATGAAATAATTGTCCAGGAAGGTGGTGGAGTCGCCATCCCCGGAGGTGTTCTGGAACTGTGGAGATGTGGCACTGAGGGACGTGGCTATGGGCATGGTGGGATGGGGTTGGACTTGGGGATCTTAGCGGTCCTTTTGAACCTTAATGGTTCTATGATTCTATGAGAGTCACTGTTTCCTACAGAGGAATTGATGGAGGTTTCCAAATCAAAGTCCTCTTAAGAGGAATGAGATTGAGAAGTTTCCTCACAATGAAGATCAGCAGAGAAGTCCTTAAGCTGAATAAATAAAATTAATGGCAACCAAATTCCAGGATGGGATGGCAAAAAAAGTCCTAGAGGAGGGCTCAGACATGAACTGCCTGACTACATGATTAGTTTGAAGCTCACTGGCCACAGCAAGCCTGATATTGAAGGAATGGAACAAAAAATGAAACTAAACAAGGATAATACAAATTAATACCAATGGAAGCTACAGATAAATAGAACTGGGCTCTGAGCTATGACAATTTAATGAGGAGATGCTGGCTTCATTGTGCTGATTGTTCTGTAGTGCCATACATGATGCTCAGAGATAGTCAAAGGCAAACAGGAGGGAATGGGAAACAAATAAAAACAAGTGTTGTGATGCCAGTGGACAAACTGCAGTTTCAGTCCTCCCATCTCAAAATGGGGACAGCAGCGTGAGAAAAGGTAGAGGACAACAGAAGAGAGTGGGGCTTGGAGCTGCCTTGAGTGAGTAGGATTGGGCTTTTGCTTTTCGGAGGGGACACACAAAAGAGGATGTGGTGCAGGCCCCTGCCCAGCAGCTTTATCAGTGGCTTTGGAAATCTGTTAGAAACTCTTACTCTTAACTCTTCCTGCTGTGGGCAAACAGCAAGGCAGTTTTCTAATTTATCACCTTGTGTGCTTATTCATGTTTAATTTCTATTTTTATAAGACTGTACTAAATGGGTATCAGCTTATTAACAATGTTTACATGTTATGGATATTGATGAATATATTTAGAAAATTAATGTATATTTTTATTTAAATAAAACCAGCACTTTAAAAAACTCTTAGAACTTGGTGGGGTCCTTCACAAAAATACCCATTACTTTTGTAAAACCACATTAAAATGCAAAAATTCCGACAATGTAGAAGAGAAAGGATAGAGGGGTGTAAGCGACTTGGTGGATGGAGTAACAGCAGCATTTGCATTCCCAGCTCTGTGGGGACAGACATGATGAATTCTGAGCCGCGCAGGCAGACACTGTGTGCCCAGACTGGCTGCAAAGCCATGGGCACCCCAGCAGGAAAAGCTGAAGATGCAGGATCAGGCCCTGCAAATTGAAAAACAAGCAAACAAACAAAACACAGTGTAGAAAAGGATTCATCAAGACGTAAATGTTGTTGAATGATCTCAGCCGGGAAATGTCAGGTAGCATTTCTGAGGAGAGCCCTTTGTGCACATCGTCCCCGGAGCAAGCAGAGCAGGAGCCATTTGCATGAGCACCGCGCTCAGCAGCTGCAGAACGCTGCGTGCAGAGGGCTCGCACCAAACCACGCTCCTGGCGAGGCAGCATCCGATCCGGAGCTACAGATGTGGGCACTGCCACTGCAACACCACCAGTGAGGAAAGCTGTCTCGTCACTTGCAGCTGTAGGTAATTTTCTTGCTTAGAGAACTTGATGAGTTATAGGCACCTTCAGGGGTAGTGCTGAGATTCAGTGATGCTGTGGCAGATTTCACCGTGTGCTGGCATTATTCACCTGGTTCTTCTGTTTACAGAGCTATGGGCACATCGGCACGCAGGCTGCTGTTGCCTGTTTTTGTATGCATTCCATCCATATTTGAAATTTTGCATTTATTTGTATCTAAAACAGTTTACATAATGTTCAGAGAGAATTAATTCGTTTGAAAATGAAGCAAATAGAAGTTAGGCAGTGGTACGGGTGATGTACATACCTCCCAGCAGAGCAGCAGCTAACTGCAGTTAATGGCTGCCATAAGAAATATGAGATATGGATCGGTCGGCAGAGTAACAGCTGATCCTGTTCCAGACAGGTGGCACCTTGTGTGCTAGCAAATGGATTTGCAGCTTCACCAGAGGAAGAGACGCCACATTTCCATCACACAGAACAAATCTCTGAACTTAGACGAACTATTTTAAGATGGAATTTAGAAACAAAAGAGAGTGTTGCACTGTTTCCCAACAGCCTTTCCTGTGGGATAGTGCTGCACGGAACTCTCGGTTATGGAGCACCACCCAGAGGGCAGAGCAGAGGGATGCAGAAGCGAGATGATCGGATACGTAAAAAGAAAGAAGATCCTACAGCACACCTTACATAACCACCAGCAGGTACCGGATTGTTATTTAACAGATGTCGTCAAGAGAAAAAACTGTGAAAAGGAGATTTCTTTGTCAAGAGAGGATGTTCATCGGCACACAGCACCTCTGCACGCAAGCAAATTCGTCCATTTTGTTAATAATTTAGCACCTCTTATTTACTTAAACAAACTACAACACCAAAATTTCATTTTGAGGCTACTGCATTTTGATACCATCTTATAGTAAGCCTTGACTTTTCAATACCTATATTTGGTTTCAGCAGTATAGTACAAAGCACCAGTTCTGAAACTGCTTCTAAATAGCACTTATTTTTGTATCAGTTACAGAAAAACTTGGATTTCATCTCAGGAACAATGAGTATCCTTGTGTCTCACCTGGCTGCATAAGGAAAGACTCAAGATTAGCAGAAAGCACATAAAAAAATGGATGATAAATAGTCAAAAAAGTAAAAAAATGCTTAACCTCTTGTAGTCTACATCCAAAGGGATTCAGATACATGCATTCCCGTATACAATTACTGGAGAGGAAAGGTACAGCCGAGGTACAACCCAGTGCACCTGCATGGTTCCAATGCAGCTGTGCTGTATCTCTGTCTGGTTGTGGAAAACCTCTACCAGGCATGTCCTGACAGTATGCTAAAGCTAGAAAACAGAAAGCAGAATTTGACTCATTTAGAATGTATAACAATAAATAAAATAAGAGAGACACTCATTTGGTGTTACAAGCTGAGTAAGGATAAGATAATTTAGTGTAGCAGTGAAATTAAGGCAAAGTAAATCCTGTCTACTTGCATGTCCTCTCAACTACAGCACTACAGTGAGAGGTGGCAGACACAAGCTGGAACATGAGAAGTCCAGATAAGGAAATGATTCTGGATCACAAGGATGGTCAGACTGGAAGGGGTTGGGTTGCCCAGAAAGTTGGGCAATCTTCCTTCCTTGGAGGTGTTCAGACTTGCCTGGTCAAACGTGATATTTTAGGTCTGCTCTGTGCAGGGTGGGGACTGGGTGACCTCTGGAGTGAAGAAAGCAAAATAGGGCTTTTTTGAGAGGTTTTTGCAATATCAAATGGGCAGAAACAGCGGGTGTTTGAGGTGAGAGTTGCCAGAATCAAGGTTTTCAGAGGGTTAAGTGCACTAGGTTAATCATATTTATTTAATATTAAGAGTGTTTTTGGTAAGTTAACTGTACAATGGTACAAGGAGGAGGCATTTTTCTGAGATTTTTTCCCCTGCAGGTTCTCACTTGGAGTAAGATGCATATACAGAGATGTTATGCTGGGGAACCAGGGTACTTATTAGCACCAAGCAATATCAGTAAGAAGGCAGAAAGGTAGAACTGAGTCTGTGAAAGTATGAAAAATGCACACGTATGCAGGAAATTAAAATCTCCCGAGTTAGCTTCACCTATAACCCATATCTGGAACCTCAACAAGATCTCTATCACCATGATATTTGTCATGATTTTCCCCCATACATGTTCAGCACTCATTATCCACATTTCCTGCTTTCTACAGATCAGAATGCTTTGTGATGATCTGCACTCTGTATGGGAAGGGCACAGGAGGGAGGTGACCCTGCAACATTTGACAAGTTTGGCCATAGCAGAATGAGACTGATTTTATTTTGTGGGACAATGTGTAGATTAAAGTTTTATCTACAGATTTCCACTCAAAATGCTTCAAAGGCATTCCTTCATTGTTATTATTATTACTACTATTACTATTATTTAAAAAAGAGCAAGCATGGAAAGAAACTCACAGCGTAGCTTCTTCCTCAAAGCATCTCTGCTTTTGAGTGCATCTGTTGATCACCAGCGAAGACCGTTGTATCAGTATGTTCCTCTCCAGCACTAAGTGCCACTGCTGCTGTTGGCATTTATATAACAGAATTCTGCTTTGGAGAAACGTGAATAAGCACTAGCATCAAATCTGCCTTTCACTAGGAGATTTACTATTGCTGTCCAGAATGATGCTTCTTGGATGCAGAGGATCCAGAAAGAGATGAGTCATGGAGCTGCAGATCTATCTGTGTATGGCTGCAGTGTGCTGTGGCACGGAGCTCCCAGGGAATGAAAGGTGGGCATTACTCACCAGAAAGACAACTCCTTAAGGGGAGAGCTCAGAAGAAGCGGGAAGATCTATTGATCACAGTGCTTTGAGCAACCCTAGGGGATCATAAAGCAACTGGGAGAATGTTAGCAATATGAAGCTGTGGAGCCACAGGATCAGCAATACAGGAAGAAGGCTGGGGGTCACTGCGGAGATGGAAACCCCAGCCCTAATTGCTCTGAAGGAGCCTGGCCAAGGGAAGCTATCCAATGGCTGCTCCGGGCATGACTAATGAGCTGTTTGTGTTCAGCCTGGATGCAGGCTGTGGTCTGTACACCCATAGTCTGCAACACATAGCTAACAAATAGCTGCATAGTTATTAAAGTGCTCCTTTCTTGTTGACGCATGAATCAGCCTAGGCTTCAACAAGGGCACAGCCTTTGCATTAAGGAGCACCTCTGAGTTTTGAGCTGTAAGAACCTGTTTGTGTAAGCATCTAGGCATGCAGCAAGGCTTCCAGTGTGAATGGTGTGGGAAGGACACACGCAAGGGACAGAGGAGCTTCGTTTGGGAACATTTTCTATCTTGGCTTTCAATTTGAGAGCCCATTTCAGTTCCTGTAGGAATTCCCACTGGCTCTAGATAGGCCCAGAAAGAATAATCCTGCCTTTTTGTGGTGGTGCAGCTTATATGCTACTGCCTCCACGCTCAAATAAAGACAAATTGTGAGGAGAAAGGTTCGGCAAGACCTCAGCCAGGGGGGGCCAAAGAAACACGCCATATCCATCAAGAACATATTAGGTAACTGTTACCACTAGAACACAGGAGGCCCTGGTGCTACACAATGTTTATTGTGCTGTGTTTTCTCCTGACACAGAATTAAATTTAGCTCAGAAAGATTGATGTGCACTTTCAAAACATATTACAATACTCTTATCTATGTTTTTCCTTTGAATTCCTAGCATACATAATAAGATGAGCTTGCAATTATCAGTTCTGACGAGAGAGAAATATCGCTTCTAAAGATACAGAATATCAGAAGGCTCTTTTCCCAGAAGGTAATTTGTTTCCAGAACTATTTTACACCCAAACTCCCACAGGAACAGCAGGACTAACTTCAAAGGCTTGTTAGTAATGGAAAGCCCCCAGAGCTGAGGTAACAGCTTAGGAAGGTGGCTCCCTACATCTCTTTAAGTGATAACTATGAATCGGCCTTATAAAAAATTCTAAGAGCTATGATGGTAAGCAGGGATGCTTTATTTATTTATTTTGGCTATTTAAATTCTCGTTAGCAGCTTGAGAGCTTTGGAGGACAAAGAAGAAAATGAAGTCTATGCCTCAGCCAGCTAATCCAAGCGCCTGCCACAAACAACTTCCACACCTGTATTAAGATGTAGGTGAGGCAGGCAGAGCAGCTGGATGTCACACACCTGACTTGTTTCGGTACCCTGAAGCATCCTGAGAGCAGGCTGAGCTGCATCCTTGTGGTAACAGCAGGAAGAACTCCGAAATGGCACTCCACAGTGTCTAGTCATGCATATACACTATAAATATATGTGAAAATGAATTTATCCTTAATGTTTCAACTGCATCAATTTACTATGATTCAGCTCTTGGTATTCAAAGCATGAAGATCAGTTGTCTTAATCCTTTGTTTTTCAGTTATGACAGTGATTGTTACCCTGCAAAGAATCAGGAAATTCTAACACCAAACATCAGGTATTTATGGCAGCAAAACACAATTGTATATTAAGGAATGTTGACAATTCACTTAATATTTTAGCAAGTTATTGCTGAAGTGAAATACATTTCTGAAGCTTGGACAGGATACTTCTGGAAAAATTACTTGTTTCCCTCAAGAATGTCTATGGAGATCGATATTGCACAGAATTTTCTTTGAAGAGAACAGGTGCAGCATCATCCATGTCTTTATTTCCTGGACACTGGGAGGAAATAACTGTGATTCAGCTCCCGAAGCACTGGCTGTGAGCTAAGACGAGTGCAGGAGCTGGGCTCAACGATCCCTGTGGATCCCCTCCAACTCGGGCTCTTCTGTGATCCTATTTCTATGATCTTATTTCTCATCTATTTCTATGATGAGAAATACCCAATCTAGCAAAGCCACCGCAGCCCAATTCCTTCTCTACCACATTGCCTTGTCCCTGTGGTATACTGGGGACCACACAAGAGCAGCCACACCGAAATCCTGTGAGGTGCTGACAATGACAGGTGTCACGTACTGATGGCTGTCAGTTCCCATTTATGTTAATATGAGGGCACAGCCTGGGCATCTGGAATTGAACGCTGCCTTGAGGACCTTCGTGTTTACGGCAGACTTCTCATTTATGCTTTCACAAGGGTGCTCTGCAGGTGCCCAAACCCAGCATTCTGCCTGCAGCCCCTTTGTGTTTGTGGCAGTCAGTGTGAGGTGCGCAAGGACACCTCTGGGTATCCAAAATCCAGCACTTCCTGTGTTTTCGGAGGATTAAACAGATTCTTTTTCACAGAGGAGACAACTCCACGAGCACAACTGAAGTTTATTTCCTGCGCCCTCGGTTTGTTACACGCTGATAAAATCGAGTAAAACACTTCACCCGCCCTTTTTCTCTCGGCCAGGCCCTCCAGCAGAGCGGCCCTCGGCCCTCGCCCTGCCCCTTCCCACCCGCACGAACGCCGCTCAGCTTCGCCCTTCTCCCCGCGGCGGCGCTGGCACGGCTCCGTTTTCTCGCGCTTTCCACACGCACACCCGCAGGCCGCCGGGGCCCACAGGCCTCAGCGCGCCCTCCCCGCGCCCCGGCCCTCCGCCGCGCGTCACCGCCCGGCCCTTCCGCCCCGCCGCTTCCCCGCTGCCCGCAACCGCTCTGCACCGCCCTCGCGCGGCCGGCGGCGCTCCCTGCACCCAGCTCGGCGGTCGCCTTCTCCGGGCCGGGCTATCTATGGGGCGAACGGCGATGCCATGAAGCCGGCGGAGAACGGCAGCGGGGCGAACGCCGCGCACGGGCAGCGGGGCTCCTCCATGGGCGTTCGGCCGCTGTAGGAGCGCCGAGTGCGCGGGGCGCGATCCGCCACCTCCCCTCCCCCTCGGGCCTCCTGAGGAGGATGGCGACGGCGGCCGCCCCGACCCAGCTGGAAGCCGGTGGGTAGCGCTGGCCGCGGGGGCTCCGCCGCCGTCCGCCCGCTTTGTAACCGTGTCCCCTTCTCCCGTCCCCCTTCCTGTCCCGGCGCAGAGCTCTATTACCTGATCGCCAGGTTCCTGCAGTCCGGACCCTGCAAGAAATCCGCCCAGGTGAGCGGGGCTGCCGGCCGGGCCGGGAGGGAGGAAAAGGAACGGGACGGGACGGGGAGAGGAGCCGGGAAGGGAAGCAGAAGGGACGGGGCAGGTCGGCAGCGGGCGGGCGGGGGCTAGGGGGGCACGGCGCCGCGCTGCGGGCTCCGGACTCACGTCCTTTGTGTGCGTGCTGTGTGTGTCCCCAGGTGCTGGTGGAGGAGCTGGAGGAGCACCAGGTAAGGGACGGCGCTGCCCGGCCCGGCCCGGCCTCTCCCGGCACTGCGGGGCCGTGCAGCGCGGTGCGGTCGGGGCCGCGGTGCGGCCGGGCCGGGGGGCGCGGAGCGGAGCCGGCTGCTCTCGGCCGCCCGGGGAGGGGTCTGACCTCCGGCTCCGTCCCTCCTCCCGCTCTCTCTCTCTCTCCCCGTCTCCCTCCCGCAGCTGATCCCCCGGCGCCTGGACTGGCAGGGCAAGGAGCACCGCCGCAGCTTCGAGGACCTGGTGAGCCCCTCGCGCCGGCGGCTGCCCCGCGTCCCCGCCACACTCTGCGCTCCCCCCGCCCCGCCCGACGGCTTCGCCCCGCTGGCCCCAGGCCGCCACCGGGCCGGGGCAACGGGGGCACGGCGGGGTGGTGAAGCCGGGCTGGGTGAGGAGGGGAGGAGGGGGGGGTTGGTTAACAGGATGGGGGCGGTGGGGACGGCCGGGGGACTAACCGCGACGCGCTATTGTGGGGCCGGGGCGGGTTATCTGAGGGCACGTACCGGGGCCCGGCCTGGCGAATGGCGCCGCGCCTTACAAGCCGGAGCGGCGCGAGCGGCGATGTGAGGAGGCGGCTGATTGGCTCTGGCGCCGCAGAGGAACTGGTGGGGGTGGCAGGGGGCGCGGGGCCGGGAGCCGAGGGTCTGGCCCGGCCCGCGGGGCGCTGAGGGGGCGGGCGGCAAGCGCGGGCCGGGGGCGGCGGCGGGGGGTGCGAGCTGCGGGGCCGCCCCGCGGCGTTGGGCCTGCGGGCGCGGCCTGCGCCGGGCCCCGCTTGGGAAGCGTGGCGTTGAAAACACAAAAAGTCTGTGAGATAAATGTGGGGAGACCGGCGCGGGTGGGTCAAAGCCGCGTGGGTGCCCGCCGCTGAGGAAGGGCGGCTTTGCCTTGCGCCGGGGAAGGCGCGGCCGCTGAGGGCCGCAGAGAAAAGCGGCCCTATCGTCACTGCCCGCGGGTGACGGCTCTGGCACTGCAGCTGGCGGCTTGGCTGTAGCCCTATAACGCGCTGTGAGCGTCCCGCTCCGCACGCGGGGGGAGCTTCGTGCTCCCGCCCCGCAGAGCGCCGTGCTGGTGCGGGCTTTGAGAACGAGTGTTGTCCTGTAGCTTGCTATGCAGTTGGTTTTCCATTGTAGCACTATTTTAGGCGTTCAGGTGCAGGTGGGAGAGTTCCTGACATTGAGGTGAGACACTGGTGCTCCTGGCTTTCCCTTTCTGAAACATACAGAGAATTTAAGGTGATTGTGCTTTGTCATTCCTGTGATGGATAATTCTAGAGCTGTTTATTGAGTGAGCAGAAATGGAGTAAGTACTGCATTCAATAAATCTCAGTGCTGTGTGCGATTTTCCTAGAGCATCTGAAATCTAACAGGCCAGTTTGGGTTCAGACTGTGCCTGCATGCAGTGAAGGGTGCTAACAGCTGCAGTGTGAAAGCTGATTTCAGACTATTTTGCTTCATCAGTTGCACTGTGTCTGTTTTTCCACTTTGTTCTGTGAGGTGTGGCTAGGAAAGCGTTAAAGCCTTTTCTTCTGTGTTAGGTGCTGCTGCTGAAGATGTATGTTTTTAAGACTTTCAGAAGCAGGAAGCAAATTGGAGTAAAGTGAGGCTTGGAATTAATGGGAAGTTGCTTCTTGGAGCATAGAATTATCAAAGCCAAATATAAGATCTTTTTTTTCTTCTCTTTTAAGTTAATCAACAGTTATCCTTTTTTTTTCATCTCTTTTCTAGTTTTGTTTAGCTGGTTAACGTGATAAATCAGTTAGGAACAGGACCACGAGCTAATCATTACAGCAAGACAGGTTGATGCTATATGGGATGAGCTGAGCTTCAATTAATCCTCAGGCTGAAGCTTTTACTGTCAAGAATGTGGCAGGAAAGCCTTTTTCCCACTCTGCTTAGAGTTTGATGAATCTGGAATTTGGACCTTTGGATACATATGATTGTATATTAACCTGAACTACTTGACTTCTGTGCTAGCTAGATGTCTAGAATGTAATGTTTAGAACAAAGCTAGGGCTGTGGAGAAGAAAAAACTCTGAACTTAACTTTAATTATCTCACCTCATGAACAAAAAATTAATTACTGATGCTAGCAGTCAGGGATGGAGTGTTTTTCTACCCATTTCTCTTGTTTGACCACTGAGAAGCAGAAAGGCAATCAGTTACAATCTTTGCCTTGTGTTGCAACTGCACTGGGCAGGCAGGCCTGAGATAATTGAGCAAAATGAGAGATTTGCAAACCCGGAGAAGTTAGGTTAGTTTGCTTGTTTGCCCAATATTCTGCTCTCGCAAATCTGACAAAGACTTTATTGTCCTAATTGCTGATGTTTTTCTATTCTCTGTCTGACTGTTTAGTCTAGAGCTGGTATTTTTGCAAGAATGTGTTGATGCTCTTGTTTTAGAGTGTGCTATTGCTCTGAGTTCTTTCTGAAATGATAAAGATGGAACAACCAAATCACCTAGCAGGTGGCTTTTATCTAGTTAATGTTTACTCCCACCTCCCTCAAGCTTTCAGTCAAGATCCGAAATCTCTCTGTTAAGAGATTTCTTTCTTATTTGAACTTAATCCTTCACTTTACATGTCAGGCACTCTCAGGCATGAGAATAGTTGAAGATACACTCATAAGTACTGTATCTGGTGAGCGAAGCCACACAGAGAACATGAGCATGTTCTGCATTTGTGTTCCCTTTGTGTTTCCTGCTTCTTTCCACTTTGGAGCACTTTTTATGTGCAACATGTGGCTGCCTGTCTAGCAGGTGTGCTCCAAAGGTCTGCCTGCTCCAAGCGGTTTTTACTTTGCTATTGGCTGCTGGTGGTCTTGGGACATGAAACATGCTTGTAAAGGGGAGGGTCCTCACTTCCATTATGAAGGTCTTAGGTATGTTGAACTTGCATGCAATTAGTACTTCTATTTTAAATTAACCACAGCAGCTTAAGGTACAGCCAGCTGCCGAGCAGACGAGTTGAGCTGAGCTGCTTTAGATTATCAGAGCAGTCTCCAGTGGGCAGTTTTTGGAAATTATTTTTGTTTATTCCTGATAAAAATGACTTTTCTGGTTTTCAAGAACTTTCTGAAGGACTGTCTATGCTGGCAAAGGCTGTTTTGTTCTTTGTGCTGAAGTTGAGCTTAATTTTAGGAAAAACAGAACATCAGCTGTTGTTGGACGGTGTCTCTGAGTGGAGAATTTGTATCTGTGGATGGCTGCACTAGTATGGAACAGCTTATGGGATTTGGCTTTGGGTTTCTGCCTCGTCCATCTGCATTGATTTAAAACTAGCTGTGAATCTGAGGTGCCGTTATTTATAGCTATTGCCAATCCCAGCATTAGCAGCAGAGAGGTGGTGTGGTTTTGTCACCTCAGGAAAATGTCATCTGCTATATGATAGTTCCAACCCACTCTCCCTGAGGAAATAATGATAATGGCTTTTGAATTTCTGTGTATATGCATATTGTTGACGTCTTATGAAAGTCCAGTATCTGAGGTTTCTTTTGTTGAGATTCCATATTTGAGGTCTTGAGTAATTTCCTGCTTGCTCAGCTGTCTTGGTCCTCTGGTCTCCTCTGCTGCTTTTTGATGGAGTTGTCAATTGATTCTTAATTGATTGTTATTTTGGCAAATGAGAGCAGCATGGTGCGGCTGCCTGGAGGTCAGAAATCTGCTGCTGTGCACGGCTGCCTGCTTGCCCCAGGACCTGGTGGGAAGGGGCCTTCCAAGGCCCACGTTGTTCTCTGCCTTCCCTCCGCTGTGCAGCTTTTGCGTCAGATGGAGTTGGTGCTTTGAAGCTGTGTTTCTCTAGGCTTCCCCGAAGAGGCGTTTCAGAGCTATCTCGTTCCAGACTCTGGGAACACAGGCATCTCATTATAAGTAGTAATCACAATGAGTTGGCTTTTTGTTTGCTTGTTTCCTGTTTATTGAACTGTTCTTGGGAGGAGAAACTGTCAGCAGTAATTCCAGGGGATTTTGTTTGTTTGTTTCGGGGATCAGCAAGCCTCTTGCCTGTGTCTTAGCTGCCCAGTGAGGACTCTTTTCTTAGCAGTCTGAGATTATGTCGTAATACTTCCAACATCAGGAGCATAAACAGGTTTAGAGGTATGACTTTCTTCTAGCCCTTACGTGACTTCAGCAATAGTTCCTTATTTGCAGCTGCTTATCTGTGTAGCAGCATATTTGCATATTAGTTCAAGCTGTTGTGATGAAGTTCACTTGGAGCTGTTTACATGGAGTTTTTAGGACATACTGGCTTTGCTTGATTGCTCGAGTTTAGGTCTGCAAGACCTGCAAAGTTGGTTATTGGAAAGCATTTCTGCGGTGCTCTGATATTTTCACCTGTATAGGACTGTTTCATATAAAGGCAACAGCCATTTTTATCATTTATCTCAGTATGTCTGTAGAACTGGCTCTCACTTAGCATGCCTTCAGCTCTTCTGAGTTATTTTAAAACAGTCCTTTAAAAGCTCCTTGTTTAGCATGTTTTTGGCCTGTCTTGCTAGTTTCCTGCTGTTTTTTTTCTAATTTGTATTTATTTTTCAAAAATAGTTTTTAATATTCTAAAGATATTTTCTAATGCACTTGAGGAGGTGATAATATGCTTACTGCTGTTTAATTTTGGCATCCCACTTTTGCCACACAGCAAATGTGGCTGTAGCTGACGTTAAGCTTTGCCTTTTTCTGTCCTTCTTTGAATGCAAATGTGATCTGGGAGGCTTCATTTTTCTCAGCCATACGTTTGCAGCTTTACAATTTGGGGTGATTTTTAAAATCAATGTGCAGCTCTCATGCAGAGGTGAGAGACAGGAACTTCGTTTCAAGTTTTTTTGGGAACCTGAAAACAAAATTCCTTGTTCTGCTCCAGGCTGCAGTTTAAGCGTTTTAGTTGGAAGTTACTATGGAAAAAAATCTCCATGAGAATTTACTTCTACTGCTGTCTGCCTGCGTAGCTGTTTGGTAGTAACAATATTAATATACAGATTAGGGGCCACTTAGGCTGCTGTGGTTTGTAGAAACGTGTAAATGACAGGGGAAGGAGAGCCACGCAGCCTTTCTTCTTTAGTGTGGTATGGTTCTGATTGCAGGTGGCGGAGCTGATGGGCAGGGCGTGTTAATAAAGAGAGCGATCACTTTGATACGTGGCCAGTCTGTGCAATATGCTCCACATGAAATGTTGCTGAGGAAAGTTTACAGTCTAATAAAACTGAGCGCTGAGATCTGGCAGCTCCCTGGTGCTGGGTTAGCTCTGGCTCCGTGCTGGGTTCACCAACTTTCCTGGTCTGGCAGGGAGCAGCCAGATGTCTGTGTCCTGAGCTGCTTAGCGTCTCGGCCACCCAGACAAATCACCGCCAGGCATCTACAGATAGCTGCCACATGCTCGGGGTTCTGGCACATCCATCTTTGATCTTTGAGTGCTGGCAGGTCTGCAGATGTGCTGGTGCTCACTCCCTTTGCTGTTCTGTAAAAAACAAAAACAAAAAAAAAAAAAAACCAAAAAAACCCAAAAAACAACAACTGCCTTAAAGGTCTTTATGCAAGCAAGTAGCATTCCATTTCTGAATAGATGTACTGAGTCAGTCAGTTCTTGCTGAATAACGTGTGCTTTGTGTTAGTAGAGCCAGGCTCTGTCTCCACAGTAGGATATCTGCTGCCAGGCTTAATCCAACACCTCTCTCCAGACATAGAATAGCAGCAAGGCTTCAAACAGTGTGTTCCTGAGTGAAAAGGGATGTGTTTCGCTGTGTTACGCTGAGAGAATGTTCGGCCTTTCTGAAAGGTTTCCAGAGAGAGGAGGATTTCTGCTCTAAAATTGAAATGAAAGTTTTTTCTGCTTTTGGATTGGTTACCAGCTCTCTTTTAATCACTGGAGCTTGAATAACTGCTAGAATTGATAGCTGTTGACTGAGAAACATGCTACTAACTATCAGAGCTGTAAAAGAGCATTTCGCACTCTGAATTTAATATATTGCATATTTTCTCCTTAGATTGCTTTTGTTTCAGATCCTTCCCTTACATAGTGAAGAGAGGCTAGCACACGATAACAAAGCCTTTTTTACTCTATGTCTGTATATGTGTGTATATATATATATAAATTATATTTATAATTTACAAACAGCTAAGAATGACAAACAAATAGAAAAGTTCACATAATCCTTGTATCTCATTTTGGCTACTGTTATATCATGTAGTTTCCAACTATTGTCAATTTATAACTATATCCTGGACCTCACTGTCCGCACAATTGGGTACTGATATCATTTTGAACCTGTATGGTTTTGGGGAAAAAAAAGTTTGGCTGCAGAAGCTGCTCAGAATAGGGTGACATTTGTGGTACGGGGCATTCATTCCTTAATGCTCATAGTAAGAAAATTAATGATGTGGGCCTTTGTTAATGTAGTTATCAAGTTTATATTTCTTGCAGAATTACAAAGCCCAGGGCTTTGGAGGAGCTTGCCTTTCTGCTTTGCCTTGCAGATCTTTGGCACGCAGTGACTGAGAGGTTGCGTGGTGAAGCCTTACTCTTCTGTAAGAGTTTCCATTCAGATTGGGAGTGTTTGAGTGAATTCAATTAAATAGTACCTTGTCTGGGTCATTAGAAAAGGCTGTGATTTGTTTGGTTAAAATCTCACTCGTGCTGTGGGACGACGCTGATCCTGCCTGCGCTGCGGTGGTGACATTGTACAACATGACTCACTGCTCTGGGCCCCGTAGCACCACTGCTGCTGCCCAATTGGAATGAACCATTTCCCAATGACATGTGGTAATAACGCCAGTGATGACACAGCTCAACCAGTAGTGTTTTGGCAGAACACCTCAATTAAGTGGTTGTCTGTTCCTCTTTTCAGCTGCCTGCCGCTCCCTCTGCTGTTCTGGGGCATTCTCTCATGGGTGTAGGTGAAGAGAGTAGCCAGACCTGTCTGGTGATGCTCTGCTGTTAAAGGAAGTGGTTCTCTCCTTTCCACCAGCTTTGGTGGAAAGCTCTTCCATCAGCTTGTCTGAATCACAGTCAGCTCTGCAGAGTGCCTTTCCCTTCTGTGGGTTGAATGTTCTCTGAGCCTGGGGAGCCGAAACAGTTTGCAGTGTGATAGATGAGCGCTGGGGCTGATGCCAAGGGAAACTATATCGAGTAGTCAAGCTGGGCAAAAACTTGTCCTGCACTTTGGGAAGGGACCTGCGTTGCTGAAGAGTGCTTAGAGCTCCTCACCAGTGTTGGGTACGACTGGACACAGCTGCAGTGTTCTGGTGGGTGTGTGCATACACATGTGCCTGCTGCTGTTTCTTTACAATGAATGCTGTTCTGGCCTTTTCAGGTTGGCTTTAGTATTACTTGGCATTAGCTTGTGGCTTGGGGAAAAAAAAAAAAGCTCTTTTAGTATCATCTTATTCTTCATAATGTTGCAACAGATACAGCAATTGCAAATAGTTCTAGTTCAGTGTTTTCTCAGTCTTCAATCACAGGTACCAACGAGTTGAAAGGCTGGCTGTTGTTGATCTTAGAAAAGAAGTGGTCGTAGCTCTACATCCTGGGTTGAAGGAGTCAAATGAACTCTGATGTTGCATATTTTTGTTGGCAGCTGGTGGGTGTAGTAGTAGTCAGGCAGCTGCAGAGCACTCTAGACATGGCAGCAAAGCTTATTTGCTGTTTGGACAGACTGTTGGGGAAGCTATCATATCCCCATAGAAAACAGTCTCTGTCTAAAGCAGAAAAGGAGGAATGATTTCTCGGGATAACTAATTAGGAGCTGGCAAATGTGGGTCTTAAAGTTACTATTCCTAGCAATTAGAAAATAAGGACTGTGTATTGCTCTAAGCATAATATGTAGGGTTTTCAGGCTTTGTACATGCACTTCTTACAGTGATGTAAGGCCAGGGTTTTTCAACTAAGCAAAACATAGTGCATGTGAGAAGAATGAATTGAAGGGTAAAACAGACTGGAGAAGCCCCCAGGCAATACTTCATTTGATCAGACCAATGCAGTGAGAATGCTGTGTTTCTAGGATCTTTTGTTTGTTATTAAAGAACGTTCTAAATTACTACTCTGGCTGTTATTACCTTGATTTTTCTAGTCTGACTTATTCCACATTCTGTGACATGTTAAAAGATATTTTAGGTATAATTAATTTTGAGGACACTTTCACCATCTTCATTTTAGAAATCATTTAAGTAACTAATTTTAATATTTGAATAGGAATTAAAAAAAACAACAAAAAACTAGCAGAAGCAAAAATGAGCCGATTTTCAGATACCTGTGTTATCTGTATGTTTAGGTGGCTGTCAATGCACACATCCCTCCGGATTATCTTCTTAGGATCTGTGAGAGACTCGGGCCACTTTTAGACAAGGAAATCCCACAGAGCGTCTTAGGTGTGCAGACCTTGCTGGGAGTTGGGCGGCAATCTCTGTTAAGGGCAGCAAAAGGTAAGATTTTCAGTTTATGTCTGTCTGCATTTTGTTTTGAGGAACGAAACCTTTTGTTTCAATCCATATTGTGTTATCTGTATCTGTTTGTGTAAACCCTGGTTTATCTTCTCTGCTTTTCAGCTCCTGCTTACTTATTGTGGTCTTGCTAAAACACAGTTATTGCTGGCCCTGTTATTGTGTCTTTGGTTGGGAATGCCATCTCTGTGTCTATTATTGCCTTATCTTGTTACTTCTCCTTTCCTTCCCCAGCTTGTTGGACTGGTATTTGTGTCAACAGTGTGATGAACTGGATTAGAGATTTGACCCACCTGAAAAATACCCATATTTTTCCAAATGCATAAACGTGTGCGTGTGTCTGAAATAACCTACCACAGTATATATTTTGCTGGGCTATCTTTCAAACTGTTGTATTCCTTTATTTGATTGTCTGGCTGTACAGACAGGTTGAAGGGTAGGGTGGCATTTGGGACAGCAGTTAGAGGGTTGGAGAAAGTGAGCCATTCTTTGGTGATAGTTTCCTGCTTGTCCTTGCTTGAAGTTAATTTGAACAAAATCCCCTGTTCCCTTCTTGAATAGGACACCAGTCTAGTCCTTCTGAAAAACTGCTCTGCTTGAGACAGTGATCCTGAAAGCACACTTTTGTGTTATAACTAAGCAGATCTGAGAGCCATTTGCTATTGAAAAGAGTGGTTCCTCCCTTCCCTCCTCCCTGCCACTTCTCCCCTGTAGGAGCCAGAACTTGTCTGATCCTATGATGTGCTGATTCACAGCTGAACTGTTGCAAAACTTGGTATTGCTATGGTAAGTACTGAATTAAATGAGCTCGTGGATCAGAGTGCTGGAGGTGACAAAGGAGCATCCTCCTGAGAGAAGAGCCGGGGTGGAGAGCTGCACCTTCCTGTGTCAGTGGCAATTGAGCACTAAATTTTCTGCATGTGAAGTCAGACTCAGATGCATAACCAGGATGGTAGCTTCTTGCTAATCCATTTGATGTCACCTGGTGGATGTGGGGTCTGCAATCACTCATCCAAAGTTTGGGGGTGAACAGCTTTGTTATACCTGGAGAACTTCAGATTTGCAGGGAGGTTTGCAGCAAAACATTTCTTCATTTCACATTGCTTTGCATCTTAGAAGAAAACGTGGAAAAGAACGTATCTATGCTAAGAGCTGGTCTCTGGGTTAATTAGGGAACAGAGGCTAGATGAATTGCTGACGTATAGGGCTTTTTAAGTGACATCTTCATTGGAAAGAGAATTCTGCTGGACTTATGATGGGATTTTTTCCTTCAGGAAAAGAGCTGCTGTGACACTGCAATTCGGTGTGCACTCGCTAGCGTGGGACAGTGTACCTTTTCAAAATTGACACATATGGGTTGGTTGTTTTTACTCTTAGTTGTGCTTCAGTATGAAGCTTCATTTACTGTTAGCATTCGCAGTTATTTTGATCAATTTGAGGAAGTTTAAGTGCTGCTTTTAAGGTGCAACATCAGAATGCTCTGTGGCACAGTTTGGACTGTAATAGAGGGTGCTCTCAGGAGTCTTCTTGAGTCACGTAACCCTGTACACAGCGTGTTCAGAGATCAAGGTGCTGATACATGGACCTACCAATCTGTGGCACTGTCCTTCTCTTTCAGCTCTTATTCACTGTGGCAGCTCGTTTCTCCCCTCCAGATGGCCAGAAATGGAAGAAGTCCAGGTCTAATTTCTGAGGCTCTCTGAACAGTCTCAGAAAAATTGCTATTGTTCTGGAGAGAAGGCTCTCTGAGGCCAGTTGGCAGCATGTAGCTGGAGTGCCTTTAAAGAAAACAGTCTTCATTTTAATAGCTCCTTTTGGGGGGGAGGGGCACAGGGGTGCAGAGGAGTATCTGAAGATAGGGCACATTGCCACCAATTGCAAGAAAACAGATTTATTGAAAAAAATTTCCCTTCTCCTCTTTTCAGGGAAAAAATGTATGTGAGCATATTCTCAAATGTACAGTTTGTAAGGAGAGATCTTGTAGGTGTTAGGATTCCAAAAAGGCTAAAATCACACCAGAATTCATGTTGCTTTAATACAGTGTGCACCTACTTTTTTTGTTCTCTTTTTCTTACCAGCAGATTAGAAACTATTCACCAAAATGAAGCAAAAACAAGCTAAAAACATTTATGGTCATATTGCTTAGGAATGAGAAATCAGCTTAACAGCCTCCCCCAATTACATTTCTGACAAACTACTCAAAAAGATGAATTTTACTTTTCCATGAGAACAGTTGAGCCTGGAGGCTGAGAAATGACAGACAAGGGTGCTGGGAATGCTGCTTGATGCTGTTGCTTCTGGGAAGAATAGGTCAGTTAGGCCTGGCTTGGCTGATCATTTCTTTAACCTGCTGTTAATCTTTCCCATACAGATTTCAGACACACACTATGGAAGGGATCAGCATTTGCAGCTCTTCACAGAGGCCGGCCTCCCGAACTACCTGTAAATTATGGGAAACCACCAAACGTGGGTGAGTTTTGAAACATAAATGAGGTGGTTTTGCCTTCTCTGTGTTTTTATTAATATTCCATCTTAAAGTTAACTCTTTCTGGTTGAATTGCTAATTTGGGTTTTCACAGAATCACAGAATGGCCAGGGTTGGAAGGGACCTCAAGGATCATGAATCTCCAACCCCCTGCCACATGCAGGGCCACCAACCTCCACATTTAATACCAGACCAGGCTGCCCAGGGCCCCATCCAATCTGGCCTTGAACACCTCCAGGGATGGGGCATCCACAACCTCTCTGGGCAGCTGTTCCAGCACCTCACCACTCTCTCCGTAAAGAATTTCCCCCTGACATCCAACCTAAATCTCCCTTCCTTCAACTTAAAACCATTTCCCCTTGTCCTGCTGTTATCTACCCTTTCAAAGAGTTGATTCCCCTCCTGTTTGTAGGCTCCCTTTAGATACTGAAAGGCTGCAATGAGGTCACCCCGCAGCCTTTTTTTCTCCAGGCTGAACAAGCCCAGCTCCCTCAGCCTGTCTTTGTAGGGGAGGTGCTCCAGTGCCCTGATCATCTTCATGGCCCTCCTCTGGACCCTCTCCAACAGTACTGTGGGCTCCACACTTGGACGCAGTTCTCCAGATGGGGCCTCACAAGAGCAGAGCAGAGGGGGACAATCACCTCCCTGTCCCTGCTGGCCACCCCTCTTCTGATGGAGCCCAGGATACAATTTGCCTTCTGAGCAGCAAGGGCACACTGCTGGCTTATGTTATCATTAATGTTTTTATTAGTGGCTTTTTTAAGATGTCACCATTAATTAATCTAAAAAACAATCCTCACTGGCAATCAAATAATTGTTTTTGCACTCTTCTGGCTTCAGCCTTCTATAATATATGTACACATGTTTAGGTAGAAATAGGCTTTGATCTGTTATGATACACCCATGTAAAAAGTGCATATGCCCATATGATTGAAAAGGCATGGTCAGAGGAGCATGTAGACAATCTTTCATTCAAGATCTTTAGCTGGAATAAAGCACCTGGTTCCCAGATAACTTTTATCTCAAGAATTCATTTTAGTTCAATTATGACAGAAAGCAGACTACTTGCAGCATCCTTCTACATAAAAGGAAATAATCACCGAACCAGCGCTTGTATTTGCTTTCAGTTGGATAAAGAACTTGTATAGAACTCGGATGTATGTGTGCATTCAGCTTATTTATCATCACAGAGCTCTGTTTTGCTTAAACTGAAACCTCTTTTCCTAGTATGGTCCGAATTTTCATTAACTGTTTTTGCAGCAAGCAAATTTGATTCTTACAGGCATAAATATAAGTCCTGTCTGTCATGATTTCTTTTCATATTAGGGTATTTTATTTATGATTACCATGTGAATTTTTGTGAAGATATATGGACTTCCCCTGATTTGTTAGGGGATTTATTCATGTGCATTTCTCTTATCTGTTGAGTGGAAATCTCTAATGGGAAGTCTCTGTTGAACTCCATCCAACTGGCATGATTAATTTAACTTAAAAATCAGAAAACTGAGTACTAAGGATACTGTTTTTCTTTTCTTTTTTTTTTTTTTTTCCCCTCTTTTTTCCTGACCACAATCCTTGTTTAATCTCTGAAAATAATTTATTTTTTTTTAAAGGAGATTCCATTCTCCTTCCCAGCCATTTCTCCTCTAGAGATGCAGGGATCATGGTGACAATCTTCTGCTTCTACAACGTCTGTTCCTTTGTTTATGTTTCTGCATTTTCTCACTGTCTCTCCTTACTAAAAATTAACCTTTGTCTGACGTAAAAGTGACAAAGTCAAGGCTGCTTGTGGTTGAAACCAGTGGCACACTTTGCATAAGGTCTGTGGTGTTCCAGCAACAGTGACAGAAGAGTGAAGTTAATATGGATCACCTGTATGAAAAATAAATGAATATTTGCCTAGAGCTTGTTCATAATTAACTATTACCTTAGTACTTTTCCTGCTTTTGCCAGGTGATTTGAGCTATACTGTCACTTAAAAAAGAAGGAACTATTTCCATATATTGGTAGCGTTACTTCTGTGCATATCTCTGTATTTATTGTTTTAGACTGGTTCTGAATTTACTTGAAAATTAGCACTTAAGTTGGTGGACTGTTAATAAGCTGGATTATAGGTTGACTGCATAACCTCAATCTTTGTAGAAATTGTATTTCCATAAGGGGTTCTGGATCAATACTTCAGAAGGAGCTTTTTGGAATACTTGGTGTTACTGATGAAGCATAGTGGTGTATTGGACTTCAGCACTGTCATGCTATCATGACAAAGGTCTCTGCTACTTGCTTGGTATCTGTTTAATGACTTGGAGAACAGAATGTTTTCTTGTTTCTGATATTTTCCCACAAACTGCTATTAAGAAATACAGAAGTGTTGTGTGGAAATGAGTCTTTATAGCCAGGAGTTCCTTTTTGTAAATACCAGTTTCTAGAAGAATATGGTCCTTCTTGGAGTAGATATATCAACTACCAGTTAGAGAGAAAAGTATGGGCAAAGTTTAAAAATGCAGAGATGTCCTGTTGTAAAGGTGTACAGGAGACAAAAGCTTGGTTCTGGTGTTCCCAATGGCTGTACCTGAATCGAGTGTCAAAAAATTCTTCTGTGTGGATTTGTGCAAAATTGAGTGGGATTTTTGTTTTGGTGAGTGGTGCTGCAGTGTCCATGTCTGCTTTTAAAATGCTAAACAAAGAAGTACAAGCAGGCTCTTTAATATTTCAGCATGGTTGTGAATTCCTGTGCTATGCTGACTTAACATGGGACGGCCTGGGGCAGTCAGATGGGGACAGCCTGGAGGTTTCTGGAAATACTTGCTAAAGTGCTGGAAGTAGTTGTGCTGAAGGAATGGGTGCCCAGCATCACGTGCAGTTGTGAAATTAAACTACTGTGCAATTGCCTGTGCAGATAGTTAACTCAGGTGTAGAAATAGTGGGTAGAAGAATTCTTATATCGTTTCCATTCTTGTGATAAAGATTTAAGCTTGCTGCCAGCAGGGTATCGTGGTGAACTTGGTAAGCGTGGCCTTTCAGACTGTTTCTTTGCTGGTTTTGTGCTAACGGTATCTTTGGGACTGAATGAAGTTGCACGAAGTCAGCAGCTCTGAAAGCCAGAATGCTTTGTTTCTGTGCTTTTAGCAGGTCTGGCTGTCTTGGTGACACATTTTCTCTTTGAGAAAGTATTTGGCATGTCTGAGCCAACTGCACGTGTTTCCCAGTGTCCATGTGAAATCCAGGCTCAAGATGCCTCTCTTCTGCACACTTTGAGAGGTGCCCAGCCTTCAGGCCTGATGTTACATTTGTCTTGTTATCTCTAGCAGTACAGACTGCCACTTACAAATTACTGTTTTACAGTGCATTTGAGTCCCCTGCACTCACTGCAGTGATGCCTGTACTTGCACTGGAAGTGCAGGCTTTTTTGGAAGTGTGTGTGTGTGTGTGTGTGTGTGTGTATTCAAGGACCAAGGGCTGTGAGAAGCAGAGAAATGTTTTACTGCACAGCACCCCAAGCTAATGCTGCGGGTTGGTGCTTCTGTAAGCCAGGGCTTTCCCTAGCTCAAGGAGTCAGGAGCCCACATCCCCACCAGTGTGCTGCAAGAAGGATCGCGTAACCTGGATTCGTTTCTGAGGTCAGCAATCTCTCCTTACCGAAGGGAGAGTGTGCCAAGTTCTGTGTGGCAGTAGGGAGTGTTTTGGAGATCAAGAAGGTTGTGAGTAAGGAATGTTTTGGCTGGTGAAAGGCTATCAGCAGCAGTGAGGTTTGTGGCATCTCTGCACATGGGTAGCAGTCATGTTAACAGCTGGAAGAGCAGAACTTCATCTGAGAAAGCAGTTCTGTTTGCAGGAGAAAATAGCTTCATTTCTTAAAAAGAAGACTGGATATGCTCACTGTTAATATCACGTAACATCAAGACAGTTTTGAAACCTTTTCTTAGGAGTAAATAGTGAGGGGAAGGAGAGCGAAGCTGGCAGCTGTTAGGCCTAGTACGGCACCAAGTGCTGCAGCATTTTAGATGTGTTTCCCAAAGTTTTTAGGGGTGCTATTTTGCTAATTCTACCCGTGGGAATCAGGTTTTTTTTGATGATTTTAGACTTCGAGTATAATAACTTTATAGTAACAAAGAAGACAGATTTCCCAGGGCTCTTTATCCTGTACTTAGGTATTATTCCCATTAATCTTCTACCAAAAGATAGAAGAACTAGATTTGTGCATGGTTTGTTGTTGTTTTCTGATGTATGTATGAGAGCTCCTTTGAAGGCAGTGAGAGTTTATGAAGTGTGGGTGGACTAAGATCTCAGTGATGGCTTTGTGTGTGAGGTAGACATTTCTGGTTTACACTTAGCTTTTTTGCAGTGAGAATCAGGTGTGTTGAAAGCTTCCTTTTTGTTCTAAGATGCACTTGTGCCTGGCTGCTGTTACACTTCGTGCACGGTGTGTCCTTTGTGTGAGTGACAGCAATGAGCAGTGCTGCATTTCCAGAAGAAAACACTGCGGTGCACAGAAGGTATTGTCATTATTGGGAATATATTGAAATACAGTTGCACCGTTTTCATTCACGCTTTAAAAGTGTGTGTGTGTGTTTGTGTGTGTGTGGTTAAAAATGTTCAAAGCCATCTGAAATTGTTTCAAGGCAGGTGGGCTGTTACTGTGTGTTTGTATGCTCTGAAAGGCAAAGCAGAATTACTGTGTTGCTCTCCGCTTTGCTCTAACAACTCTCCAGCCGTGGGTGAGGGGAACTGTAATGTTTTTAAGAAGTTAGGTGTTAAGCTGGTTTGTCTGAGCAATATATTAAAATAATGCATAGGTGAAGCAAAAGGTACCATTTTACTGCATTTATCACAAAGGGATCTCTGTTCCCTTCTGTATGAGGTGGGCAAATCTTCATTTCTACTTTGCTAAGGGAGGCAGTTTCTATATAATGTAGCAGTTCCTATATAATATCAGGTATTGCTTGAATAGTAGTTAGATAGTAAATTAATTCGGCTTAGTGTGTTTTACTTCTTTAGCACTGCTGTGTATGTGTTTTTGCATGAAAAACAAATATTGACTGAAGATAAGGTCATGGTGGGAGTCTGATTCTTTTCAAGCACAGACTTCTTTCATGCTACTGTGCCTTTTTTCTAATATGTAGCTTTTTTTTGTTGCCTTCAATTATTAAAAATAGCCCAAGTTTCAGGGCACAAAACTGAGAAACAAAAATACCTTCTGTAAACCCGGATCAATTCATTTTCTGCCCTGCTTATCTCTCTGCTGTGTTTAAATGCCTCAATCTTATAAACATACAGAAGGGTGTAACCAGTTCATAACTCTTTGAAAAGATGCTTCTTGACTTTGTAATTTTCTAACATCTTCCACGGTCTTTTTTTTTTTTTTTCCTGGTGTTTGTGTAGGCAGGTAAAAAGTTATGATGATGCAATTAAGAAAATGGGTCAAGTTGTTCAGTATGCTGTTAAAATAAAGGGCTGAAAGGCACTCGAGAGCTTCCCGTGGTTCCTGGGAAGTCCTGCCTACTGCAGTGTGCAGTACACAAGATAAGGGGATCTGCAGGGAGCCTCCTATGGCAAGCAGTCTGCAACCCACCAGTACAGCTGTGTATCTCGAGTGGCGTTCAGAAAGAACTCTCAAAACTCTGAAGTGAAACGTTCAAGTGGGATGAATTAGGACAGGTGAAATTAAATGCCAAGAGTTATCTCAAATTATGCACTGGGTCAAAGATTAGAATTAGCGTCTTTCTGTATTCTGCAGCCATGATGATCTGCCTGCAGTGGTGTGTCCTGGCAGTCAATTTCATGCTTAGTCTCTCATTTCCTAGTGAAAAGCTTCATAGTTACCTTCAGCAAATCTGCTAGCAGTGCTTGTCTCTACCTCGTGCCTTTGTGCATTGAGGTTTCTGCCTCTTTTCGTCAGGACCCCTACGAGTGGCAATACTGGTATCATTTGTTGTTGAGGGTTTTTTCTGTGCTTGATGCTCTTGACTGGAACTCTTTCCATCAGTGCTGTGTATTTCTTGTTCTTGTATCATGATAAAAATGAAAGGAAGTTGCTGCTACTGCCAATAATGAGAGAGACTTTATGGAAAACATAGGAAACTTTTGATCCTGACGTATGATCCAGTGTCCTTTCCAAATAAATCTTTTTTTATCACAAATTAAAAAACAAACTAACAAAAGAGATGCCATCCAAACATAAATTTGTGATGATTATTATATGGGAATTACATATTACTAATACCAAATTTTCAAAGTCCACAGAGTGTATCTGTGGCCTGCTCGTGATCTGAACTCTTGGATTAACTTTTGGTAATTATGAAAACACTTTATTGTGCTTTAATATTTGTTAGGAAACCAGGTGTATCGTGTGTGGTAATAGGCTTCCTTCATGGTTGTGTATTTTTTGGAACTGTGCAGAATGTCCTGATCAGGTGGCAGGGGTTCAGATTTATAGATTATAAACATTGTTACCAAATCTTATATTGACACAGTATTTGTTTCCTTTGAGTCCTGGACACAAAATGCAGGTCTTAATTTTTATTAATTACTTTTTCTTCCAGTAAATATTCTTTCTGCACGGCAATTAACTGGATGTGGACGTTTCAGCCACTTGTTCCCAACATCCACCTACCAACAGATGAAGATGCACAAGAGGATATTAGGGCATCTATCTTCTGTTTACTGTATAGCCTTTGATCGCAGTGGGAGAAGAATTTTTACAGTAAGTCTAATAATTTAACTTTTCTTTGAAGATTGCTTTGCTTAGTTTGGTTTTCTTCTTTTTGAGTCCCTTATCAGCCTCTTTTGTTTTTGATGGAGATGTGGAAACAGCCTCCAGGAAAAAAAGGGAAGAAAATATTTGATATATATGAAAATCCATCTTTTTCATTGTTAGTTTTCCCTTTTCATTTGAGTTGATGTTTTAAAATTGCTTCTGGGTCTGGGAGACTGAAACAGCTATCTACTTGCCAGCCCTTACAGAAGGGCTGTTCCAGTCCAGATCTTGTAGCTCTCACTTGACATGTGTGCTCGTTTCTATTGGTTAACCGACTTTCTTGCTAAATGGCACCTGAATTATTCTGGACTTTGTAATTATTGTGCATACTGCTTGCTGAGTTCAGTCTTAACACTTTTTTTTTTTTTTTAAACTACATTTTACCTTTGGTAACCTTGGAAATTCTGGCATTACATTTCAGTAAAAACTTGGTGACAAATAAAGAGCCTCGTTACTTCATCTGCAATTTACGCCTCTGCTAAATGTACTTTCTAGACTTCATAGTATGTCAGTATATATTCACATGGATATGTGAATACCATTTTCAGTTTTTCATGATAATATATAACATACATTTCTATGATACTACACTTGGTTTTTGTTGTATTTAAAAACCAACAGATTTTTAAAATTAATAACTAGTAATGCATTTTTAAAGAGTGAATGCTAATCTTGTCTTGGCTTTTCTGTTCCCTTGTTTCTTATTGATAGCTATTTAGCACAGTTTACCTGGAAGGCTAATTGTTACCTCTGTTTTTCTTTGCTAGCTTTCCTACTAATTATGAATTGTTCAAATAGAGATATTATTACTGTTATTACTCTGGATCACAGTGAGGGCCTTTCCATTTTTATCTATATCATAGAAAAAAAAAAAAAAAAAAGATCGTTCTCATCTGCAGTTATATGAAGTACTGAAACTGATTTGTCTGTGAACTTACATGCAGCTAATAGAATGTAATTTAAAGTCAAATGATGTTGACATTATGTTTAGTGTTACTGTGTTGATGTGCCTGAGTGCTCAGGGGTAGTCCTAGGAGAGCATTGGAGAAACACAGGCTGAGACTTGAATGTAGCACTCTGCTGTTCTTTTGCCTACTTGAATTAGGGTCAAAATTAGTATTGTTTTTAATATTTGAATAGTTCAAGTAACTGTGAACTGCCTAAAAATTGTCTTTAATATTCTGAGACTTTAAGACTGAATGTGAAGTTATGTAGCTGCTATTAGAGGTAGAAGAATTTTACAATAAGCTGCTGTTGGATTGTATCCTGTCCCAAACTGAATTCTCTCAGTTGCGCATGATATCCATGAGTTCTCTTTTTGTGGTCCAGCTTTCTTCCATCAACAAAAATTAAACCTCGTGGTACAGCTGACTACTGGCAGCTCTTGAGGCCTGGCAGAGGTTCTGAGGAGCCTCACATGCTTAAGTTCTCATTTTCCTTAGAGCTTCCTCCACCCTTATGGTCACCTTACATTTAGTATTGGATTCTTCCTGCTTGCACAGATGAATGTGCCTGTTAATAACACATAATTAAACATCTCATCTGAAACTTGATTACTACTGAAGGTACTGAGAAATGTTATATTTGCAGTGTATATTAGGTACATTAGAACAAATCAAAAGAGCATCATCTGTTTTACAAACATCTCAATTCCTGCCATCACAAAATGATTCCCAAACTCAGATGTGTTTCTATGGAATCCTGCTGAAGTTGTTCATCTCGAGGTGCTTTAGATTCTTGTTCATCCACAGCCCACGTGTGTATCATGGACACATAACGTGTAGATTATTTTATATAATCTTTGGAAATTTTTTCTGGCATTAGGGGTCAGATGATTGCTTGGTCAAAATCTGGGCTACAGATGATGGGCGCCTGCTCTCAACGCTGCGAGGGCACTCAGCTGAGATTTCTGACATGGCTGTTAACTATGAGAACACGCTGCTTGCAGCAGGCAGTTGTGATAAGATTGTCAGAGTGTGGTGTCTTCGAACCTGTGCCCCAGTTGCAGTCCTGCAGGGCCATTCTGCTTCCATTACTTCTATACAGGTAAGGAATAATATTTCTTCATAAGCTATTGAAATAAAATGGTACTAGCAGATGGGAATAAAATTTCTCTTTCCATTGTGTTTGGCAGTGTAGGTTTGTCCCAGCTGAGAGCATCAGATGAACTGGCAGGGTCAGGGGGAAACAGCTGGCATCCTTGAAAGCTGTGTACACAGCAACTGGAAACCTCATTTCTCTTCCCCTTGTCTGTACTTCCATTGTTGTCTGAATTTAACTCTGTTGAAATGTACTTATTTTATTATTAAGGCAATATTTTACAACTTGATTTTATGTTATATATATTTGTATAAGCAAAATATTATTTATGGTATAGGTATACAATGTATATATAACATTCCTCACAAGCTTTTTTTAAAAGTTCTGATAACTTAGAAAATAATCATAATTCTTTATGACTTTTTGAGGAAACAGGAAAATGTCATGCACATATTGAATTACAGAGGTATTCTCTCATCTTGTTGCCCTGGTCAGAAGGACTAAGCTTGTTTTCTTTTGGAGTTAAATTTTCTGTGGCCAGAAGAGGCTCGCTGGTCAAAATGTGTTTGGTTTTTGTTTCTATTTTCTTGGCTTTATTTTTATGGAAGTTCATTTTCTATGTTTGTGCCTGTTCCTGCTCTCTGTAATCCTGAGGAGAAAGTTAACATGCTAATGAAAAATATTCCTGTCAATGTCCATTTACTAATTTGTAGCATGGAAGGGGGAGAATGAAATTAGCTGATTGAATTCTAAACTTTATTTTCAGTTCTCTCCAGCAAGAAAAGGCACAACACGATACCTCACTTCTACTGGTGCTGATGGAACAATCTGTTTCTGGCAGTGGCATGCAAACACCATGAAGTTTAAGTAAGCCTGTCAGATTATTATTATTATTTTAAAAGAAAAATAAATTTATTTGGAATTTTAAAATGGAGAGGAATACTGGGGTAATTAAGGGCATGTTCCTTCTCTATGAGAAAGTACTTGGGGATGTGTTCTGCTATATACTTGCTGCTGGATGACTGTGGTGTGGCTGCCATACATAACACCAGCGTGTGGGGCGGAGAGCACTTTATCTTACATGTGTTGCAGAGTCTTGGAGTTACAATGCAGAGGGGAGGTTATTTTTTCTTTTTTATGTGCTTTGCTAGGCAGTGCTGTGGAAGAAGTTAATGCTTTTGTGTTTAGGACCACATCTTTGTGTGAAATGTACAAGCAAAGATATTTCATTGCTTTTGATCAGAAGAACACAGATCTATAGATGTCACCAAAGCCACACTTAATAGGAAATAAACCCTATTATACAAGTGGCTTGCCAAGTTCTGTTTTAAGTAGATTTAAGTTGGTTAATATAATTATAAATAAGTTAAATATTTTCAATTTAGAAAATGGTAGTTTTATTAGTAAACAAATAAAAATAAGCTCTAGCAAAATAAGGTATGAATTACGAAATGGAAGGTTTTAGGATGAATGCGCTGACCTTGCGAGCTGCAGTGTGGGAACAAAGGAATGAAGAGTAAAAATGCTGTGATGTCACATATAGGGATCGCCCTGTGAAATTTGCGGAGAGGTCCAGGCCTGGCGTTCAGATATCTTGTTCATCTTTCAGTTCTGGTATGTATGCGATATGATATCCAGATATGAGCTGGAAAGTATTTTCTGAACTGTAATTCCTCTGGTGGGTGACAGAGCTATTACTTCTTTATAAATACAAATGATACCAAAGCCTTTTTCAGTTAATCACAGCACTGTCAAACTGTGATTGTTTGAATCTCTTTGTGCAGTGTATGTTTCAAGCCACTTTTTTTTTTTTTTTTGGTGCATGTGTGTGTGCTTGTTTCTTTGTTTTAAATTTGACTTAAATGTCTTTACCATCTCAGAAAAAAAGTTTCAGTAAGGATTTTCAATAGAAAGTTCTTGAAATCTTCCAGACAGGTGACTTCTGTTTAGAGATGGCTCTTTTGCCAATTCCAAATTTGGCTGTATTCTAGAAAGATCAGTTTTCACTTAGAGACTTCTTTGGGCTTCAATAATTCCCAGTATTTCCTTCAGGGCATTTTTGCCCTCCCTCTTTCCCTCAGGCTGCCCAGGCTGCACGTGGTGCTGCTTGGCAGAACTGTGGAGGCCAGACCAGCCCGGGAGTGCAGGAGGGAGACAGAGTTGTCTCATTAGTGAGCAGCTATTCAGTAATTTACTTAGTACTGAAGAGCAAAGTATAAAATAATCTATTGAGTGATTTGTAAGTGACTGAGTCCTTATGTTCCCTTGTATGCCTTTGAAAATATCAGCTTGAATAGCATCCTCTGTTACAGCTCTTAATCCTCAAAAATAGTGATTCTTACTAGTAAAATTGTGTAATTTCTTATTTATTTTTGTTACCTGGAATTGAAAACTATTCTAGAGCCACACAACCCTTAACATATTCCTTTTTTAAAATCTGGGGTCCTGAAATCGCTAATACCATTTTGATGCCATAAGCTACACACGAGCACCCATTTCTTCTCTGCAGTATTATTAACAGAACAAACAAACATTACAAGAAAATAACTTAATCGCTGACTCCCAGTTCATCAATAATTTCTCTAAACACTTCAAATAGATGTGCTTCCACATTTGGTTTGGCCAGTGAGGATATCAAATTGCTCCCCTTCTATTGTTCTGCATAGGCTGACTGCGGGCACTGTGATAATTTCTGAAGGTATTGGGGAAGGCAGTAGAATTAGTAGAATTAGTTGATGAGAGCTGTAACTTGCAATTTTTCTTCCTTTGGTCACAAAGACCTACAGCTGTAACATGTTGCAGACCTCGTTACATTGAAGTTGATGCGGTCTGAGAAAGTACAGGTTAAAACAAAGCTTGTCAGGGTTGCCTTATTTTTTCAGGACGTGTGTTTGTATTACATTGAAATTTTCCGTTTAAAACTTCTTTAAAACTGTTTCTTTGACAATAAAGCAGTAATTGAATTTAGTTGTTCCTTGGATGACTTCTCACCAGAAACACTGTCTGTCTTAGGTGGCATGTTCATTGCAACAGGTAGTACTGACCACGTGATAAGAATATATTATTTGGGCTCAGAGTCTCCAGAGAAAATGGCAGAGTTGGAATCTCACACGGTAAGAGACAAAAGGAAAGGAAATCTTCCTTTTCCCCCTACCTTATTTCAAGAACTTAGGCTTTGTATACGCTATTAAACTTCTTTTCTGTCTTCAGAGTTTGGTTGGCTCTCAACACCGTGGTATTTTAATGCCTTGAAGTTTGTAATATACTTATTCTAAAATTCCCCTCAAGCCCGAGATGCGTGCAGAATATTTTATGTATTTTATCCCCTTTATTCCAGGAAATGGGAGGAGGGACTGGGTTGTTTCATTTGTTCCTGAAGAGAGTCTGTGATGGGGTGGGGAATTAAAGCACTTTTCATGCAAGACATTATTATTCCTATTAAATTTGTTCTTGAATATTTAACTTGATTTGTGACAAAAATCCGTGTAATAAAAAGACCTCAAAGTCATTCTAGTTTTAGAGTATGGTGTCAGATTCTGGATCATTTAGAAAGCAAGGAAAACTTAAGAGTATTCTTTCACTAGTGGTGCAGAGGGATTCTCATTAAAATTAAAAATATTCTGAATACCTGTGTAACCTTCAGCACTAGTTTCTAGGTTTCCAAGTTTTGATGGTTTCTATTAAAACTATTGAATGTCTTGATTTTAATGAAATCTGATAAAGAGCTGTTACTAAAATAGTGTCAAATCTGTCTTCATTTCTTAATTGTTACTGAGAACAGAGGATGACAGTATTATTTATTGTGTTTGTAAACAATATATCAGAAAGGCCAACTTACAGCAACACTGATAGGCTTCTGAATGATGAGGAGCTTGGAGCATTTATCTTTATACTGTAATAGCCCAGCCACCAACTTTAATAATATTTTGTGCATTAGGGCTGAGGACTAAATTGATTAATTGAACTTCAGTGGGAGTCATGAGTCCTGTGTTTACATCTCAGAGCTTCAAGTCAGTAAATCTAGCAAATGTTTTACTCACTGGCAAGATCTTGTCTTCTGTATTCAGCACATCAGCTTGGGAATAAACTGAAATTCCTTTGATTTTTGAAATTCTGCTTAATAACTCAGCTTGCTGTTAGCCTGCCCCTGAAGAAGTCCTGAGCTGGACACTTGTCAGGACCTGGGAATGCTTGTGGGAGGAAAGATTAGCAAGTGCATGTAGCCAATATAAGTATTAAGCAACATAAAATAATAATTTTTTTAAAACATCTAAAATTTAATGCTAGTTTCTCAACAATTAAGAAGTGGAAATAAAACCGAGGTTTGTTTGCTTTTTCAGTTGTTGCTGGACAAAATATTTTGAACTGCTTTAACATTCTATCTAAAAATTGCAAACCTCTCATGTACATTGTTAAGTCCTTTTTTTTACCATTGTATTGAGTGCTGTACCTACCAGGCCTTGGGACTCTGGGAGTGCCTTATTCCTGTTAACAGTGCAGTGTTAAATGTGCAGGGTTCCCAGGCAGGGTTTGCCCTGTGGCGTTGTGCAGGAAGACTGTGTTCAGGTAAGAGCAGAGCTGCTGCAGCTTCTTCCTCCTAAATATGCAAGTATTGAAGAGGCTGAGCCAGAAATCCTTTGCGTCTCTGAACTCCTTCTGGAAAGCTGTGGATTCACTGCCTGTTCGAGATTTTTCTCTTTTGATGTCTAACACAAAATGCCTGCTTGGGGAAATTTTAATAGGGGATGTGACTTTTGAATTTATATGATAATGTATTACAGGAGACGCATAGGAAGGTGTAATTTGCTAAATAGCAGTTCAGCAATGAGATCTTTTTGGATGAGCGTTTCATCTTACAAAGCACTTACTACTATTTTTTCCCTCCTTGTTTAGGACAAAGTTGTCGCAGTCCAGTTCTGTAACAATGGAGACAGGTGAGTGGCTGCCCTGGGATTTTTCCACTGAAAGTATGGTATTTAATTTTCAAATAATCCAAAGTAAACTTATTGCAACAGGAAGACTGCATGTGGGCTCTTATTAATCTTAGACAAATCATTTAAAGTGTACTAGGAGTTAAGTGTACCATATCCACAAGGTTAATCTTGCTGTCTTCTGCTGTAACAACAAAAAACATTCTTTGACTCTGCTTTTCTTGGTGTGGTTTGTTTGTTTGTTTAAATTAAATTGAGTAAATAGGAAACCAAATTTTGTATCCTTTTAGTGTCTCACCTCACAGGTAGGCTTGTTAAGTACAGGAAGGGTTACTTCTGGAAAAGAGCACTGTAATAGACATAAGCTAAGCTAAAACTGTTACAGATTCGTAGATGGTCAGACAAGCAAGTGTGCTTTATGGACTGGAGTGCAATCATCTGCAAAGAGCTGTGATCTGATCTTCATTAATGGGGTTTCTGTTGCAAGGTGCTTTTATCTGAGAAAGTTGGCAGTAGCAACTGAGTGTATTCAGGTTTTCAGGTTTACAGTAGGATCTGGGATTTCTTTTTCCAATTACTTTGCTTTATCATTTCAGTCCTGTTAGGGCGAGGTGAAGAGCAAGCATATGTACTTACCTGTTTATTTGTGTGGCTCATTTGGTAATGACTTCTGACCACCTATTTTTCTGGAGCACCAGGGAGCAAAGGGGTAGCATGGTGGCTGTACCACACCTGTTTGCCAAATTCAGCTTGTGCTGATGGCCAGCTTAGAGCAGTGGACTAGCTACCAGTGATAGCAGCACTTCACTTAGCTCTTGTGTTCAAAGGAGATCTCCTCCCATGTTTTTGAACTGCGGAACTGTTATATGTAGGACTCTTTTTTTTTTTCTTTGATAATTGTGCACTTATCTTGTTTAAGCTGGTAGGGTTGTTGATAGATTATGTATGTGTTGGTTTTTATTTTAGTGGAGTGGGTTTTGTGTTTGTTTTGTGGGTTTTTTTATTTTTTGTTTTTGTTTTTTAGTTTTTCAGCCTTTCTTGTCTGTGCTTTCTGCATCTTTTATATCAGCTGGGAACCAGAAAGCAGCCAATGATTTGCATAATTTGAAAACATTTTCCAAATAGTATGACATTGCTGGTATTTTGCTGAGCCATGAGGTCATCCACCCTTTGCTATCTGTCTAATTTAGTTCCTTGGTGAATGGTTTCTCCTGTGAGGCCCTCTCTGGGCACGTTGACCAAGCAAGTTCTCTCTTCTGGTGCTCAGTTTGAAAAATTTGGGAAGTGTGTTTGTTTTAATGAATTTGCCAGTTCTTGACTTGACTTCAGTGGGAGTCTAGTGAAGAACATAATATGATGAACAGCCTCCAAAATGACAGGAGAAAATCTGATTTGTTCTTGAAGGGGAATAAGCACAGAGCAGCTCTTCAGTGGGCCTTTGGGTCTCGTAGACAATTTTATTGGTCTGCTTTATTATTTATAGAAATTTGCTTCTGTCTGACAACATGTCTGCAAAAATGTGAATTTTTAGGCAAATCCTGAATTTCCAGCTAATTAGTTTAGATGACTACTTTTGCTTTTTAAACCTGCATTAAGTCGGGGTGCTGTTGCTTCTGTGGGAATTGCAATCAGGATGCCCATGGTGAGAGGTTCCTATAGGCATATCAGTGTGACAAGCTTTTGCAGCATAGCTGTGTTAGAGTGCAGTATGACAAGCTATGATTAGTGACCAATATCCTAATGTAAATGCATTTATGCCAGCTTTTGCTCATTTTCCTTATTTTGCTTGGCAGAAGGTTTAAGGGATTTTGCATGCAGGAGTCATCCAAGTAAAGCAGTGCCTTTGCCAGAGCAACTGCACCTGTACTCAGAAATCTTTGTCGTGGAAAATTATGTGGGAGTGTACTGATATAATGGTACAAACAGTTCCTTACTTCCAAGGAATGTGAGAGCACAAGTCCCTCTGAGGGTATTAAGTCAGGTAGTCACTGAAAATTATACTCATATGCTAAATGGAAAAGTTACGACCATGTTTTTATTTTATATTAAAAAAATAATAAATAAAGCAGGAAAGCTTGTCATGCATGTATTTAAACACTTTTTCATCATCATGAAAAATTTCAGGACAAGAAATGTGAAAAGGTGAACCAATCATTGTTTCTGTATGTAAATGTAGTACATTTTTAAAGGCTTTTGCTTTCCTGGGAAAGAATGTTATTCGAGGAGCTTTTTTCAAAATTCTCAACAAAAATGATTTCTTAATATTGAAAGCTTTATGATATGGTTTTGTATTCAGCTTCACAGGCAGGGCTACTACTTTTATTCAGCGTGGGTATTTCCTTTCTGTCTTCACCTTTTCCCTAAGTTAATGCATTATAATTTATGCTAGACTCTTGGCATGTAACTTCTTTCTCTTTGCTTCCACTATGAACTGCTCAAGGGATTTGCTGATGTCATTTAAAAGGGAATGTGCAGCTTGTATGAATTACGACATTGAAGTCATTCCAAGGCCATCTGCTAGCTATAACCAAATGTAATTAATGTTGTGAGATATAAACTGTTTTCTGCTGTACAAAATCTGATATGAAAATTGTAACCTCACTGTCTTTTAATTATATTCTCTAGATCAGAGATGCACAAACAATATAAAGAATAAGTGTTGAAAAAGTATTAAATACATTCTAGCTTCTGTACTGACTTGAACACGTGTGCTCTTGGCTTGCCAAATTTTGTAGTTTCTTTTTATTCTGTGGTATCAGTTCATGGAGATGTTATGACAGATTAAACATGCCTGTTTGTAGGCATATAGAGAATAAGGCAAGAGTATACACACAAGTATGCATCTCCAAGTGTTTTACCTGTACACATGTATGTGTGTGCCTATTTGGTGCAGAGGGAAACACAGTCCTCTGCCAAACTCCTAAACATTCTTGCCACAGCATTTAGTATGCTCTGAGCATGTTGCTGCTGAGGATAGAAAGCTCCATAGTGAAGATACCGAACAGTGAGCATGTAAGAAGGGCATTTGGGTGTTAGACAGAAGCAGCAGTGACTTAATGCTTATTCAGAATTTCATGATTCGTTTTTTTGTTTTTCCACCTCCACCCCATAGTTTAAGATTTGTCAGCGGAAGCAGAGATGGAACAGCAAGAGTATGGCAATATCATCAGCAAGAATGGAAGAGTGTAGTCCTGGATATGGCGACTAAAATGACAGGGTAAAGCAAACTAAACAAAGCATGCTGCTTACCACTGTGTACATAAAGACCAAAATCTGCCATGGAATTTAAAACTACTTACTTAATTTTAAGTTAACTAAAAATGCATGTTTGTGGTATAGTGAAAATGCCATGGCCCTATCTGTTAATTAGCCCCCAGAAGAAAATATTAATAATTGGTAGTTCCTGACTGTAGTGGTTGGGGAATACTTAGTATTTTACTGATGAGGTAAGAATGTCAAATAGAGTTCACCTCATGGAAAGAGACTTGCAGTAGAACCTCATTGATCCTATGCAGACCTGTATGTTTTTAAAATAAATGTGTGTGTGTGTTGAAGACAACTCTTGTTTTCTCTCACCTGTCAAAAAAGTTCTAGTAGTTACTGCCATAGTTTCCTCAGGCCATTAGTATTCATTTTATGTCATGTATACTGTTTTATTTTTGTACTATGGGGTACAGTTTAAATTATAATGAGTTCATTGAGTTTAAAATGTTAAGAAGAGCACAGTATGTAAAACGAATGTGAATCTGGATGTTTGGCAGTTTCCAGCGTTGTGCAGCCATTGTTACAAATAACAGGCAGTTTCTTCAGTTACTATTCAGATAAATGAATTTAGGCCACTGGTGCTTTTTTTAACTTACTTGAGGACAAATGACAGTAGGCAGAAGGTTGATGAGAGGTTTGACACTGGTTCTTTTCCATAACAACCTTCTTTCCTGTGTAAGTGCACTTCCAGGTTTCTTATTTTAATCCAAGACCTGAGTTGCTTTGCAGAATTTCTTGTAATATAGAAATGTATATCCAGAGCAATTATTAACATTGCTTTTTTCCCTAAGCCTTCAGGTAAGAGATGAGTTGTGTTCATTTTGTCCTCAGGTTCAATTAGATTTTTGAATTTTTCTGTCTGAGGTCCTTTCCAACAGACTTCTGAACTGGATGACTTCTGAAGTGGCCTTCTAGTTGAATTTGTACGATAACAAAAATCAGCGCAGGGGAAATCCGCTAGGCAGCTTTTTTTTCTGCATTCTTTGTATTTCAAATGGTTACAGTTTTAATAAGCTAGCTGCTGAAGTCTGAATCTGATTTATTTAGGAAGCTTTTGCTCACTACAGAGTTTACTTGAGTTGATGACCAATAAGAAAAAATGTCTTGTAGAAATGAAAGAAGGAGTTATGGTAGGTGAAGATGGTCATTGAAGAACAGGAGGGAAACTTGTTCTTTTTAAGGCGAGAGAACTGTAAATCTCAGTGGTACTGAGCATTTTCTGTATCTGTTTTTTGCTACTGCAAACGCTCCCCTTCCTTCTCCTTCATTAGCCAGTAGTGGTGGCCACTGTGCTCTCCCTAACTTCACATTGAGTTAGTGCTGTTAAATGTTTCTGTGTGCAGTGACTGATTTATTTCTTCTTTAAATTATGAATTTTCTTAGAAACAATGTAGCATCTGGAGAGGACAAGGTGACTAAACTGAAGGTTACAATGGTGGCTTGGGATAGATATGATGCAACTGTCATCACTGCAGTCAACAATTTCCTTCTCAAAGTGTGGAACTCATCCACAGGGCAGCTTCTTCATAGCTTATCTGTGAGTAAAGTTTGAGTGAATAATCCCTATTTGTTATAAATGAATTCTAAAAGTGATTTGAGGCTGAGCTGCAACCTCATGCCTCCTGTTAAACAATGTTTTATCCTGAAATATGCCAGCTGTCTAGTGCTTTTTGGGAGGATGTGTATCATGAGGAAAGGAGCTGATGATCAGAGTGCTGCTAGACCGTGCTGATTGTTGGCTGACAAGGGAGCCTATTTGGAGGTCACAGCTTCTGGCCTGACTAAAGGGCTGCAGCTGTCCTCAAAACTGATTTCTGCTTCCTCTCCCCTCTCCTCCTTTTGTGCTGAGCTACAGTCTGAAGCAGAAAGTATGATAATGCCAAGCCTCTGACAAAATATCAGCTAAGTATAGATGCAATTCTAGTTTAAGATCTAGTAAACTGAGCTGTTTTAGATAACCTCACACTAAATACTGGTGTATTCAGAGATATTATGTGGAAAAACATGACTTTTTTTTTTTACTCTGCTTTTGCTATAGGGTCATGATGATGAAGTTTTTGTTCTGGAGGCCCATCCATTTGACCAAAGGATTGTACTTTCCGCGGGTCACGATGGAAATATTTTCATTTGGGATATAGACAAAGGAACAAAAATTCGTAATTACTTTAACATGGTAAGAATAATCAGGGAAGGAGTTTTGGTTTTTTACATTTATGTAAAACTGCTCTTGATGCAAGAGTGGATTTCATCATGTACTTGCTGTGAACAACATTATAACAAGATTAGTGGAAAGTTCCTGCATATTTAGCAGAAAACACTATACTCCTCAGAAGGCAACATCCAAATGTGCTTATTGTGTTTTTAAGTGTAGCAGCAAGTCTTTCATGGGATCTGTTAGGTCAGAATATTACTCATTTATATAGTTATACTATGCAAAAGATAGTAGTCATTCCCAAGGCAGAGCAATGAAAGCCAGTAAATTTCTGTGTTGTAACACAATGCTGTGGTCTGGAAAACAGTATGGTTGTCTTGTGTGGCATCTGTCTGAATCCATGCAGTGTCAGGTTGGTTGGTCTGATTCCTCTGCTGAGTAAATGCAGCTGTGCTGTTTCAGGACCTGAGCTGGCTTCCTGGCACCTGAGGCTGTGAAACCTGCTGGTATGGAGCTACTGTGTGTATGAATTCTTTGCTTGCTCTGTATCTTCCACTAAATAAAATTCAGACTTCTTGTTTCAGAACATAAATTAAAAGTTGCATTGAAATTTCAGGGCAAAGAAGTAATTTGACTTCATTGACCAGTGATATTTTAATAGTTGAGTAGATAAGTAAAAGCAAGCATTGAGTGAGTTGGGAGTGTTCACAGAATTAGAATTTAGTACTTGAAGGAGACAAGTGCAATTTTCTTTTCATAGAGAATACGTGATTTTGAAAGGGATGCTCTGTTTGTATACAGATTGAGGGCCAAGGCCATGGAGCTGTTTTTGATTGCAAGTTCTCACCAGATGGACAGCATTTTGCCTGCACAGACTCTCATGGACACCTGCTGCTATTTGGTTTTGGATGCAGTAAATATTATGAAAAGGTGAGTTGAGTGAATTTTAAACTCATCTCTCTTGGTCTCATTTTGTCTTAGGAGTAGTTGTGTTAGTTTGTTGTCTCCCCCATGCCCTGGACTAAAACTAATTAAATAAGGGAGCAGTTACTGTTCATCTAAATCAGAAAGATGTAGACAAGAATTACCAGATAAGGGAGCAAGACGTTATCTTCTTTCAATTCACCTTGACATAATTTACTGTTGAATATTTGCATCAAGTCTTGATAATAAAACACACTTGTGGTAGGTGTCTGTTCTCTGTCATAACATTTCTTCTGCTGATTCTAAGTGTAGGAGTTGTGGTATGTGGGTATGGGAGCCATTCCAAAGCTTCATGACAGCTGCAAATGGCCATTTATTTATTTTCTAAATTGCTGTTCTTGCAGATTCCAGATCAGATGTTCTTCCATACAGATTACCGACCACTGATCCGTGATGCAAATAACTATGTTTTGGACGAACAGACTCAGCAGGCTCCACATCTTATGCCTCCTCCATTTCTGGTGGATGTTGATGGAAATCCTCATCCCACGAGATTCCAGCGGCTGGTACCAGGGAGAGAAAATTGCAAGGATGAACAACTTATTCCTCAGCTGGGTTATGTAGCTAATGGTATGCTGTCTAAGTCTCATGCATAATGGATGTATTGCACAGTATTGAGCACCAGTTCAGCAGGATGGTATATAAAGATTAATTCTGTTTCTTCTGAAACAAGTGGTTTAAAATCAGTGTAGGGTAGAATAACAAACGGGGTACCGTCATGGCATAAAGGAGGTGTGTGGGATTAACTAGATTGGAGATAAGACAAGGAGACTTCAGTATTCCAACATCTGTGGACCTCTATATACATTGATGGCAGCATGCTTCAACTATTGTCCTTGTTGTTCTTGATGTGACTATGTATGTGAGTAAGGAAGCAAGGAAAGTAAGACAGGCTTTGAAAAATGCTGATCTCTGATAGAGGTCTTCCACTGTCACCTACTGAAGTATAATTTCTTTCTGTTGTTACCAAGTTCTTATTTTTATTTTATGTGCAAGTCTGTAAGTATAGGTTTTTCTTGCAGATAATCTTTTAAACTTTGCTTCCATTCTGAGAGCAGAAAGACGGCCTGTAATCAGATGTTTGGCAGGGCAGACAGCACAACTTAAAATTTGATTGTTTCTATAGTGTTTATAAATCAGAAATTAAACATTTTGTAAGCAGTCATGACCCTGTTCTTGTTAAGGTGATGGTGAAGTAGTTGAACAAGTCATTGGACAGCAAACTAATGACCAAGATGAAAGTATCCTTGATGGGATGATCAGAGAGCTACAAAGGGAGCAGGATCTGAGACTAATCAATGAAGGAGAAACTCTTCCAAACCCTCCACTCAATAGATCTCACTCTGTTAATGGAGGTAAGCGTCCCCTCTTTTCCTCTGTCATTTCTTTAAGCAAAGAACAGTAAGGTACTAATCAAAATGTGTTCAAGTTTTTGTGTTTTAGGGCAATGTCTTTCACAACACTTTCTCTTGTTCTTGCACATTTTATTAACCTGTCTGGGGCACCTGCTAATACTGTCAAAGGAATTAAATGTTGAAGGTGCAGTCGATCACTTACTAACTGGACATTATCTGATTACTTAGAACTGTTAATGTGCTAATTCTAGTATAAATTGTTTCTAAAAATAAAGTTCCCTATATTGTCTCGATGTCAATCATTATGGAGATGATACTTTCTAACTGAATAATGTCAAGTTAACAGCATGTAATTAGAGAATGCCAATGGAATACAACGTTGTGACAGGCTAATGGCTTCCTTGTGCAGAGTAAATGCTAAAGCTGAGCATCAGTGTTTATAAAATAAACATGTCTGCTCTGTCTTAATGTTTCCTGAGAAAGCTTGAGATTGTTCTCCTAGTGAGTGTTCTGCTATTGTGACTGTAGTTTTAATATGCAAAGTGATTAAAAATTTAAAACAAACTCAGTCAGATATGAACAGCTGACTGTGAAGCAGCTGACTGAGTGCAGTTGTCATAACAGAACAGATGCTGTGGACTTCTGCTGCAAATCATCCTGAGCTTTTAAAAAATTCACATCACTAATAGATTAATTTTAGGTTAAATGACTGATTATACTTTTGTATTTGAGTTTCCTGGCAAATCTTAAATTGTTAGTTTTAGAGTTTAAATTCAAGAAGGAATAGGAAAAATATTACTGGAAACTGCATAAAATAGACTTTTGCTTTGATCTGGATTGGTGTTGTCATGAATGTGGCCTAGCAGGCAGCTTCAATTCACAGGAAGTCCTTTCTGCTCCTTATGATAGGCTGATGTGTAATCCCAGTTTTCAGTTGTATTGGCAAAATATGTACAAATGCCCCTGTATTTGTGTGAGGGGGAGTTTGTGTATATGAGACAGTAGAAATGAATGTAGTTACTTTGCAGAACTTGCACTGTCAATGTTTTTCCCACATGAACTGACCCATTTGTGTGAGTCAGAGTATACATGAAGTGATTGATATTTTAATAGCTGAATATCTCTATACTGGGTAGTACAATTGTAAATTCAGTTTTCTCATGCTGTTAGCCATACTTAAGCATGTAGAAATTGTCGGTGCTTTCCCAAATAACGAGATAAATTAAGGCAGTGACAGCAGCAATTCTGATTTTGTCAGCGGTATTTTCTTCTTGCTACCGTGAAATTTCAGTCTCTGTTTTCTTCTGAGTGTGTAGCACTGCACTGTTGTGCCACCTGATGAAAAGTGTGCCTGTGCACACAAAGTAAGCATTGCAAATACAGGTATAGGCACAAGAGACATGTTAAACCTTGCAGCAGTCTGTTATTTTAGTTGATAATCTCTTTTCTTCTACCACAGCATTTAAGACTCGTGACTTAAAAGCCATTAAACAGAAGACAAGGTTTGGATTTGAGGGTCGCTTAAATGTCTTTACAGTTTTTCTTATAGTTGTATTCTCTGCTTGCCACAGACAACTCTAAGGTATTGCAAGCCACAGTGATATTACTAAAACAAATACATCTGCAGTAGTCTGTGGCTTCATTCAAAAACTTCATCTGAAGCAAAAGACAAAGCCACCTGACATCTAATTAGTGTTCCATAAAGACGCTTTGCAATCTTTAAGCTTCAAATTTTGGGTTTTATTGATTGGTCATAGAAGTGAAGAAAAATCTTTTTTACCCCCTCAGCTCTTCGAAGTCCAGCCTTGGAAATTGCATCTCCACCAAACGTTGGTCTCCGGAGAAGCGGTCAGATTGAAGGGGTCCGGCAAATGCATCACAATGCTCCCCGAAGTCAAATGGCAACAGAGAGAGATCTCATGGCATGGAGCAGAAGAGTAGTGGTGAATGAGCTTCCTCCAGGCATCAGCAAGTAAGAGGCCAAATGAGATAGGAAAAGAAGATTAAATTGTACGATGTTTAGCGATTTTTCCATACATCTAGTGTAGGTTTTAAAAAATGATTTTTCAGAAATAATTTCAGGTTTTTGGGGATTTGTTTGGAAATTCGGATAGTAGGATCAGGATGGTAGCTTCTGCTGAAGGCTTAAGAATAGTAATTCCTTCTCTTTTCAATTAAGTCTTTTTTCAGTGGTTCCTCCTTTTTAATTTCAATTTTCTGATTCTTCTGTCTTGCTGAAGGTTTGTTTAAAGACAAACAAACCCCACACTAATTGTAATACATTTAAGTTTCCTTGTAGTGAAGTGTATGTAAACACTGTTTGGAGGACCTGTGCTCAGATTTCTTGTGGCAACAGGCACAAAAGTATTTTAATTTATAGAGACTGTTGAATATATAATGATATAATGAATAAAACAGATGTCTCCTGTGTATAATTAGAGTCCAGGAAGAATGTCGAGCTGCCAAAGGTGAAATTGAAATTGGTTTATACACTGTTGAAAAGAAGAGAAAGCCATCCCACACCTTACAACGGGTAAGTTAATTCACCAGAAGTGAGAAACCTGGGTATCAAACAGTTCTGAGAACTGAGCTAAAAAATAAAATGAAAGGAATTGATTTAGAAGATCAATAGTGCTCGTTGTTACTTTGGCTCTTCTGCTTTTCTCTGTAACTTGTCTGTTTTCATACTGTGGCGTGCAAAAAACAATGGTAAATCTGTGTGCATAAGGCTTCAGTTGTAGGATGATTCTGGGAAAGCAAAAGAGCAGTAGCATGGTAAATGCTCAGCTTGACTTACAGAAATTAGGAGAAAGGTTAGAGGTGCCACCTGTTAAGTGGCCAACTTTTGTCTTATCCAGAGGCTGCAGGTATTGTTTTAGAAAAACTATATTTCATCATAGAAGTCCTTCTTAGAAAGAAAGATACTTTAAAAAGTAGTGTTGATATTAAACAAACAAACAAAAACCATCCAACTGAATAAAAACCACAAACCAACATATGCTGAAATGAGCAACCACGAGTCTCTAAAAGATGTCTTTTCAATTCTAATTCCAAAAATTTCTGGTTGGCATTTGTAGATGGGATAGAACTTACGTCTCTAAAAAATGTCTGTAAAAAGTCACTGTAAAAACTCCATATTCATTACTACATATGTACTCGTTTTCTTTTTATCTCCCCTCTCATGTGATAAAAGAATGATTACCAACCTGGAAGTGGAAGATCTTTGAGAAGGAACCAGCGCAAACGCCAGCACGCGTATCAGACCCGCTCCACGATAGAGCACAGTCAGCAAGGAGCAAGTCAGAACTCACGTGCACGGGAAGAGTCAGACAGCTCCTCAGAGGTCTGATATGTCAATGATTCCTCCACATGTTCCTGGTTCACAGACTGTCACTGTCACTGCTAGGGCTCAAAAGTTTCTGCACTTTAAAAAATAACGCTCAAACTGTTGAATCCTTTGGCTCTGTGGTGTTACTGTAGCATGATAATCTTGGAGATAGGAGGATCATTTACCTCCGTGCTAGTACAATATTCAAAGCTCAAAACTGGTTTAAATACACAAGTTGTGTATTTTTTGAAATCTGAAATATTTTCAAGTAATTTTAACTGGATTGGGTTAAACCACTTACAGTTTTGGACATTCACATGCTGTGCATATATTCTAGGACAGATTCAGTGCTTTAATTTCATCTGCATCTGTAAACTGTTGTTGAAAGAGATGTTGGTATTATTCATTGATATGTCAATAGAAGGACTTAAAATATACCAGATTAAACATAACTTCTTCTCAGTAGGTGTAAAGTAAAAAGAGACTGCAAATTGTGAATGCACTGAACATACAGAATAGCTATAAGGACAGGTGACACCAAAATTTATTAATCAAACACTTAAATACAACCTCATTCTATGGTGCAAGTACTGTTAAAATTCACACCAGGAATTACATATGTAGTATAATATTAAGTAAGAAATTGTGGAATTATTTAAATTAGCCCTTAACTACAAAGCTTCCTCAAGTGAAACAGACCATGTAACTTGCAAATAAAAATGGTACATGTAAAACTTTGCCTCAAAGTGAAACCTTTTGTTTTTAATGCAGGAAGATGAGACAGTTGGCACAAGTGATGCATCTGTGGATGATCCTGTGGCAACATGGCAAAGTGACAGCAGCTCCAGGTACATTTATTAGCCTCTTTATTATATTAAGTAATTTGAGTAAGATAAGTCAGACATTTGTTTTGATATTGTGAAAGATTGCAAGTTCAGGAAGAAGTGTTACTGAGTTACCTTGTAAAGATACTGATTTGTTGATACCCTATGACAGATTGAAGCGAACTGTCCTAAACTAAAGTAGTTTAAAATGTTAACGACAAAAAATTCCAGAGTCTTATCAAGTAAATACTTGTGTATACTTGAGTGATTTTAATATGGTGACTTCAATATGTATGAGAAAATTTTTGAAGAGCGCCTCCTTTTCTAATCACACTAAAAGAATTTCCTTTTTGTTTTTGGAATTGAAAAACAATTTTGAAAGATTTGAAAGATTTTGAAAGAAATTTTGTTTCTATGAAAATCCCCATTTAAACTAATAAATTATTGAAAAATTGATGCCATTTAGTGGTATCTAGTAGAAATATTGATAGGCATGCATCCATATCTTCTGTTCATGTTTCAGTAGTTAATTTTTTCATTGTCAATATGTCTTGGTGTACAAGTTCCACAGTCTCTTTTCTTAATGCTGTGCCTTTATGACTGGAAGAGATGTGAGCTAATACTGTGAGTCTTATTTGGGTGTTAGAATTGGAAATGTATTTTTAAGAGTGCTCTAATTTTCTGATTATTTTCATGCAATTAAATCAGTTTTTATAAAGTCGGTCTATGAATCAATGAGTTAATTAGTATGAAAATAAGTACCAAACAGAATTCCTAGATTTACCAGCAATTTTCAATCGTTAAAATGATCTGCTAAGATATCACTTAGCTGTTCTTTAAGAGAATGGAAATGCGCCCTAATCCTGACGTCTGTTTCACATGACCAGAAAAACGGGTTGAAGGATTGGACCTTTCATTCCATTGTGTGAGAACTGAAGTGCTGTTTTCTTTCTTACAATTTTATATTATCTACAGTGATTCATCAAGTGAATATTCTGACTGGACAGCTGATGCTGGAATTAATCTCCAGCCTCCAAAGAGACAAACGAGGCAGGCGGCTCGGAAAATCTGTAGTAGTTCTGAAGATGAAAATGTGAAGGGAACAAAAGGAGTGGAGCAAAAACGAAGGAAACTAAAACAACCTAGAAAAAAGGTTGGCATTTTTAATTTATTTGGGCCTTTTTGACTTCATAAATACATGTTTTTTTCTTTAACTGTTTGTGTTTTTTTCTTAATAATCGTTAAAGAAGACCAACAGTGTATTTTTAAAGAAACCTGGTCTATTTATGAACATCTTAATCTTCTGTTTTATTGATAATGAACGTTTCTTACCACCCATGAGTTAGTTGAGATTTTTGGAAGGTTCCAGCGTAGCTTTGCCCTTATATATAGTTATATCACGCTTTATAATCTATTGTTGTATACTCTGCCACAGTAACTGCAGCTTGTGCTCTAAATTTAATATATTTAAGAAACCAAGTGGACTGCTTTCAATGGAAGGGGAGCCCAGTGAGGAGTGGCTGGCCCCGCAGTGGATCTTGGACACCATACCGCGCCGCTCACCTTTTGTCCCGCAAATGGGAGATGAGGTAATTCCAACTGTAGCAGTCTTTAAATTCCCATCTAGGCTGATGAACTTCTGTTTGGTTGGCACTATTAAATGTAGCTTTCAGTGACTCATGGTTAAGATAGCTGACTTAAGGAACCAGATGTTTACAGATAGCTGTCCCATGTCCCTTTATGTGCACATGCAATTTCTGAATAGAAAGAAGAATTGTTTGTGCATTTTCAAACAAATCTCTGTGCTTTGTAATGATCTCAGTTTTGAAAGTCTATACAGGAACAAAACTATCAGTAAAATAAACTTTTTTTTTTAATTCTCATTTTAGATCATATACTTCAGGCAAGGCCATGAAGCTTATGTGCGGGCAGTAAGAAAAGCAAAAATTTACAGTATTAACATGCAAAAACAACCATGGAACAAAATGGAACTCAGGGTAAGTTTAAGGGATACTTCAAAGTGCTGAATGCCTCTGTAGTGTTAACTTGGCATTACAAGCCAGTATGAAAGAGTGTTGGACTAGATGACTGCCAGAGGTCCCTTTTGCATTTGTTTTTTTTTTTTCCTTCTTAACTCTCATTCAAGCAGTATCCACCCCACAAAAGATGCTTATAGTTCTATCAATGCTCTGCAAATGACCTGAACATATAGGTGGTGTCACTGTTTTAAATGTGATTGCAACAAGTAAATAACTTAATGCATGCATAAGCTTCCTTGAACAAGATATAGTTAAGTATATAATTGTGTATGGTAATTGTTGGAAGAGCTTGACATAATATTACAACATGTTTTGACAGAATAAAAGTGTTATAGATTGTTTGGCTAGGTATTATACTTATGCAGTTCTTCTATTTTTTTCTTAACCTTTTTACTTTGAGTTACTGAGTCCAGTGACACTAAATGCTCAGTATTTTCATATTGTGTTTTGCTTTATTTAGATTTCATATCAAGCAAAGAGCATATATAAGTGTTAATATTCATATACATATGAAAATAATAATTGCTTTACTGGAAATATATTCTGATGTTAGTGCTAGGTACTGAGTGATTCCACCTGTAATCTTCAAAGACATCTCTAGGATACCTCTCAAAGAATAAAGAAATGCTATTTCACTTAGGATACACATCTTAAAACCTGCTCATGGTTGACAAGATGTGATTGTACAATGCAATATTGAATTTCCACTCCAGAAGGAAGAGTTTCCTTTTCCTTCCCTGTACATTGCTACACAAGGGTGAGAGGCCTTGGCTTTAGTCAGGAATAACCCTTGGTGCCATCAGTGTGGTTGAAACAGAAAGTAGTGTGCCTTAAAGTCTTCTCACAGAAATTAAATGAGTTGTGGGCATCTTGCTCAGTGCCTCAGTGTATTTGTGAACATCTTTTATTTTCAGTTTTCTTTTTAAGGACACTGTGATTAATTTCTAGTTTTTGGTAAGGAAAACTTTTATGGGTGAAATTACCTGGGCTGCAAAATGGGAACATTTGTTTGTTGTTTATAGGTCTGGTACTTTAATGTGGATGTTCCTATTGTAAACATGTTAAAATAATATTGTTCTGTGCATGTTGGTTAATAGGAACAAGAATTTGTGAAGACTGTAGGAATTAAATATGAAGTTGGGCCCCCTACACTTTGCTGCTTGAAGCTTGCATTCCTAGATCCAATCACAGGCAAAATGACAGGAGAATCATTTTCCATTAAGTGAGTAACTGAAATTCTGATGGTATTCTTTAAGAAATTGTATTGAGCCTTAGAAGCTTCCACCATTTTTTTCTTCTCTTTCAAGATATGATGGCATGAATTCATTTTCTTTTCACATTTCACATAATAATGCATGAATTTTTGTGTTAGGAGACTGTATTGTACATATGGTACAATGCTTGAGGGTAACAGAAATAATATTTTTCTATTTCACAAAGGTATCATGATATGCCAGATGTTATTGACTTCCTTGTGCTGCATCAGTTTTATAATGAAGCCAAAGAGAGGAACTGGCAAATAGGTAACGACTTCCACTTCCATATGTTTGCAGAGTTTCTTTGCTTGCTTAATAGGCTAAAATTTGGTGGTTGTGTTCTTTTGATTTTCTCTGAATATCATATATTTCAGACATTGAAATGGGGGAAGAAGTGCTGACATCACAACAAATTCTAACTTTTAAGTATACAAACTCTTTTTCCAGCAGTGATTATCCTAATGTAAAAATAATTTTACTATATACTCTATTAATAGCTTTACTTTGTGATAAAGATTTTAGAAGATTACAAGTTTTATTTTGTAATTAATTTACAAATGTTGTGTTTTGTAACTCTCTGATATTCCTGTAGCATTCCCACAGCCTGACTTCTTAGAACAAGGCTTGTGATTTGTGGGGAAGTGTTTGGAAGATGATGTGCAGCATCTTTGTAACACAATGTGGAAAGACCCAGTCACACTTGATACTATAGTGATCATTGGAAACGTTATTTGATGTTTACTACAATTCCTCTAACAGAAAAGAGAAATGATAAATTCTGCAAAAATCCTGTTCCTTGCAGGGGATAGATTTCGCAGTATAATAGATGATGCTTGGTGGTTTGGAACTGTGGAGAGTCAGCAGCCTTTTCAGGCAGAATACCCTGATAGTTCCTTCCAGTGCTACTCTGTTCAGTAAGTACTTACCTAGTTGCAATGTATGACACGTTGATATGCTCGGTGTGTACTTCAGGAACATGGATCTTTTTTTTTCCATTTAAATACGTAATAAGCTGCTTTGTTTTCATGTATTTAACGATGATCTTATTCTTAAAGCAACTCTTCTAGCATAAATAGAATTACTGTGAACGCATGGGAGGAAAAATATTTGTTGTTATATTAAGCCAGATGAAAAATTAAATGCTTTAATTTATGTATTTGAATGTATTTTATTTTTATTTTTAAAAGCTGGGACAATAATGAAAGAGAGAAAATGAGTCCATGGGACATGGAACCAATTCCAGAAGGAAGTAAGCGTGTTTTGAATTCACATCCGTATGTAAAGAAAATGGTTTTGTGTCACTGCCAGTGCTCACTGTTCAATTCTTCATATTTAGCTGCTTATCCAGAGGAGGTTGGTGCTGGAGTCCCTGTGACTCCAGATGAGCTGACGGCTCTTCTCTACAAACCCCAGGAAGGAGAATGGGGGGCCCATTCCAGAGATGAAGAATGTGAGCGAGTAATTCGGGGGATTGAGCAACTTCTTTCTCTTGGTATGTTTGGAGAGAAAGGGTGGAAGTTTTAAGGACGTCAGCATGGCTCCACTTGACTGAATGCTAGATGAGGTGGAATTGGCATGAAGTATTTCAAATGTTTTCAGCTAAGTAATTGAAAAGAGTCTGTTAAATGTCATGTGGCGTCCATGTATTACTTTTGCTGAGTTCTTAGAAAGGAAACACAGAAACTATTATAAGGCATCTTCTTATTTTGTAACTTTCTTGCTGGTATCAGCTGAGGCATCTGAATTACTTTGACCTTTTGTCTTTCAGACATTTCTAATCCCTTTGCTGTTCCAGTGGACCTTAGTGCCTATCCCATGTATTGCACTGTAGTTGCTTATCCCACTGACCTCACCACAATCAGGAGGAGACTTGAAAACAGGTTTTATAGGTCAGTTTGTTTTTCACTTATTTGTAATCTACATTTTCTGTGGACTATTTGAGCAAAATATATTTAGCTAAATAACATGCAGTGCCATTTAGGCAACGTTAGGTGAACTGAAAGCATACAGTGAGATTCTGTTTGACTTTGTAGAAAGTAAGTCTTTGCTATATGATCATTTATTTTGGCCACGCTGTTAAGGCAGAAGCTGATATGTCTGGATCTGGAGTGCCCTTTTTGTTACACATTCAGAGTCTTAGTCCCTGGGTGCATTGTAGGTAGACTATATTTGATCTGTATTTTTGCTGCCTTTGGACCAGATACTTTTCTAGTGCTGTGTTTGCTAGAATTGGGCTAAATGGTTCTTTAAGCTGGAAGTCTTAGTTTTTTCAGTTAACATGGTTATAGCTAATATCTTTTTCTATAATGCTCTTTTCCCTGGGGGACCACTTTATCTGCAAGGTTTTCTGTATCTGTGAGGGGACAGTAATCTTCTTCAGTAGGTTTGTCTCCTCTTTTCTTCCATTCATTGCTGATTTGAAGAGGGATATCTTTCCTCCACAAAGTTACCTGAACCTGCATACTTAATGGGGCAGTAAGCAGAAGTAAGCAGAACAGAAACCACTTACCTCTGTCTCTGTCAACCTATGTACTTGAATTACTCAATTTTTATTATTATTATTTTTAACTCTGTAAATCTACTGAAATCAGAAGGTGAATGGTGTACCACTTCCACTCCATCCCTTTCATTTTTTTTTGTTGTTTTTGTTTCAGGAGAATCTCTGCACTGATGTGGGAGGTACGATACATTGAACACAATGCCAGGACTTTCAATGAGCCAGACAGTCCTATAGTCAAAGCAGCCAAAATCGTAACAGATGTGTTACTTCGTTTCATTGGGTAGGCATTTTTTTGTCATCTTCATAGACCTGATGTCTTGAGTTTCTAAGAAATTCACTTATGTATTTTGACTTATTGCTCTGCAGGGATCAGAGTTGTACGGATATATTAGATATATATAATAAGGTGAAAGCAGAAGATCTGAGTAGTACTGATGAAGAGGAAGAGGTAAGACCATTTAGTATGATTGTGAGAGCTGACATTTTTGAGTTGAGTGTCTGGAAAAAATTGCAGAATTTAATGTAAGAGACTACGTGAAGTCAGAATAAACTCAGTACAGCTGCTCATGGTGTGAACGTTTAGGCAGAGGTATATAGCTCAGCAAGAATGAGACTTAGCTGAATTCTCAAGGACTGAACCAAGCCACTAATATTTCTCAGATACTTACATGTGATTTCTATGGAAGCAAATTTGGGTCGGAAAAGAGTGGCTTTTCTACCTTTTTTTCTGCATTCTACCCTGAAGTTATGTAATTTCTGATTTAAAACTGTTTTCTGTTTTGCTCAAAACTGTCTTTTCATTGGAGTAGTTTGTAATTGTATTAGCTGTTATTTATTTGTAACCCTGCTTGTTTCCATTGCTCTGTGTGCACAGAAGCTTTCATGTTTGTAATCATCACCTTTTCCTTTAGGTGGCAGAAGTAGATGTAGATTCAGATGCTCCAGGAACTTCCTCTGGAAAACGACGGGTGAGTAAATCTTTCTGGTTGATTTAGCTTATGAAGACAGGTAGAACAGGTACTAAAATAGTCATTTAGTTCTGAAATAGTTTAAATCTTTCATCAGCCTATAGTTTGTAGTTCAAACAGTATGAATTCAGTTGTATGTCAGTACTGCCAATCTAAGAATGTTGTTGCCCAGGAAAATTTAATTGCTGAAGAATCTTGTTTGTTTGTTTGTTTGATCTGAAGGATATCTAGAACAAGTTCAGTTTGCAATCAGAACTGAGGGAAAAGTGACACCAATAGCAGGCTTGAATCTGAAATATTGTGTACTTCATATGGATTTGAGTAATTGTCTGTTGCCAGAAAAAGCATATTTTGCATTCTGCTTATTGCTGTTTATTAAAGCATTAGCTGTGCTTTAACTTCTTGCAGTTCTGCTTTTAATTATGAAAATCTATTTCAAATCAGAACACTAGTAAATTAATAGGAACTTAAAATGGAAATTCTGAGTATTTTGAAAGATGATTAAATGTATCTGTTTCCCAGCAGGTAAGAAGACGAATAAAAAGACAGCCTGTGAAAGGAAGTCCTGACGCTTGGAAAGAGCAATGCAAGCAGTTGTTAAACCTGATTTATGAAAGAGAGGACTCTGAGCCTTTTAGACAGCCAGTTGACCTCTTCTCCTATCCTGTAAGTGCGACTTCCGTACTCGAAATTTTAACAAGCTGATGTTCATCCTTTGACAAAGTTCCACATTGAACATGTTTCTAATGTCTCTTTTATTAGCTGGAATTGATCATGTTCAATGCACCAATATTTCAGAGAATTATCTGCAGTAACTCTCAAATCTCTGTCCTAAGTGAAAATAATTACATAACAGCCATTGTTGTGGATCATAATGTAGATGTTCTCAATTATCTGCTATAGACATTGTTATTATCAGCTTTTATTAATTCTTGAATGTTCTCGTAGGATTACCGAGATATTGTTGACACTCCTATGGACTTCAGCACTGTGAAAGAAACCTTGGAAGCAGGGAATTACACTAGTCCCTTGGAATTCTACAAAGATATTCGTTTAATATTCTGCAACTCTAAAGCTTACACTCCTAACAAAAAGTCTCGAGTAAGTAAAAATTTAAATTTCTTCTTTACAAAGACCTGGGCCTTGCATGAATACAGTACGTGAAGGATGAAAGGTGGGTTGGGGTAAGCTCTGAAGATAGACTAGTTATTTTTGCTTGCTCGAGTAGAGAAAATATTAGTGGAGAGTCACAACAAGACAGGTGATTTGAGGGTGTTTTGTATGTGCTTGACGTCAAATTAAGCTTGGTGGTGCATTATTTACTGCTGTGCACCCCCTGGGAAACTTCCCTGTGTATTTATAACTGAACAGCTTGTGAGTCAACTCCCAAATTACTTTAATAAAGTGGCCCATCAATATCCATTTGCTTAAATGCTGTGAAGTGCCTCAGTGGGATGATCGTTGTGGGAGGGCTGGGGCACACAGCTGGGCCTTCTGCCACTGTAGGTTCATCTGCTACCAAATGTGTGTCAACATCCTGAGGTTTTCTAGTCTGTTTTACTGTCTTGGCAACAGCATCCCAAGTGGAGGCAAGAAGGGCAGGACAGTACATGCCAGAGCTAAGGAGACATTGCTGCAATGTAAGAGCCAGGGGACAGGAATTAAGTTGTGTGAATGGAAAGAAAACTCCTTGTCAAAGAAGTTTGGTATTCAGAAAGACTGCAAGAAATGGGAAGAGGTATAAGACATTGATACTGTTGTCTTGATGGTATTTATGTGACATCCATAAGACTGTATGCAACAGAGGAGTATAGACATGAGAAAGAAAAGAAATTGTTTTTGTATATGCTGAGTTTGAACTATGAGTTTACAATTATAAGTGGAAAACATTCTAAGTAAAATTTTGAACAGAAGTAAATTGTCTGAAATACAGAGAGGCGTGAGTGAATTTAGGAATGAGGATAGCCAGAGGTGTGGTCTAGAAAGAAGACAGGGAAATAGCTTAAAGATTTTGATATCTGACTTGTAAAAATCAGGAGCGAAGACGCTTCAGGTAGCTTTTCTCTGCAGCTCTAAAGGGATGAGTGTGAGGACTCTTCACGAGGGGATTACAGCCAAAAGCTTAGATGAGGGGACAATAAAGTTGCTGTTGTTTTATTTTTTCCCTTGGTACTTCAAGTTATTTCATGGATTGCTTCCATGCTTTATGGTGATTAAGAACGGAGCATAAACGCTTTCTGTCATAAGAATAAAATTATCTCATGAATGGAAATTATCTGTAAAGAGCTTTGTAGTTGAAGTCACCATGAACTTTTCTTTTGCACTGAGAAGCTGATGTCTAGGCAGTTTTTTATGCTTTTTTGCTGATTTTCTATTTTATGAAGTTCTGATAAGTATGGCCATGCTTTCTCACCCCAGATTTACAGCATGACACTTCGACTATCTGCCTTATTTGAAAATCATATGAAGAATATCATCTCTGAGTACAAGTCAGCAATGCAATGCCAGAAGAGGAAAAGGCCCCGGTACCGAAAACGGCTAAGAAGCAGCAGCAGTTCACCATCAACTAGCAGAGCCTCTAGGTAACATAATGCTAATGAGATGTGCTATCAGTATCATTTGAGACACAACATAATGGTAGTAGACAAACCTTTGTAAATGTGCAGCCAGTAATGGTATTGCTTGTTTCTTGATACAGTTGTTCTTTAGGATGGTAAAATCACGAGCACAAATCCCATGCTCACTTCATGTTTGTGCCCAATTCTGCTAAGTCTATGGAATTAGAAGTAATCCCTCTGGATAAAATGGAAAACCAAATTTATTTTTGCCCTTGTCTCATAAAGGTTGAAAAAATACTGTGTAAACACTTCATTGACTTCTGTATGACACATTATCTATGAAAACTGAGTATTCCAGTTTGAAAAGGTGAGATGGAAAAAAAAAAAAAGAACCCTCACATGCCTTGCACTTAAAAGCTCAAATGCCTTTGCCGAACAGGATATTGTAAGTAAGTTTAGTGTTATTACATCTTTGCAGGCACCAAGGGGAAAAAGATCATTAGTGTTATGACTTATATGCAAAAAAAAAAAACCCCAAAAAACCAAAAACAAACAAACAAACAAAAAAAACCAGGACATCTTGCAGGGAAAGTTGTCATCTTTGATTCCTTTGGTATAAGTAGTTTTATCTCTTTGGGGTGTTCTGTGTCTTCAGTCCAAAAGGGAAACAGAAGCAAATGAAGATTCAACCTAAAACCAACCTGAATACCTCATTGCCTTTGACTAGGACCAGCTCTTCAGTTTCATCTCATGGTAAGAAGTTTTCTAATATGCATCCTTTCAGCAGCTTGTCTGCAGAATGATGAAAAAGCTGAAGGATATATAATATTCGATTGAAGTATTATATTCATGAGACACATGCAAAACTTACCTGTTGAAAAAGCAAGTAGCAAAGTCTTGTAAATACGTGGTCTGTAGATCACGTTAACAGGACATGACCCTCTGTTTGTTGGTAAGTTATTGGTAAGGTTCAGAGAATAAGGTAACTTGGCCTGTCCTTGCTAAGAATTAGTTGAGCTTGGACTTCCTGTATATATGCTTCCTTCATATAGCAACTACAAATACATTAAGTTACTTTGGGTTACACTGTGGAAGAATCTATGTCTCTTCTTGACTGGAGAGGCAGCTTGGTGAGACTAACCTTCTGACTTTTAGGCCACTGACTAACTACAGAACTTCATTTCAAATGTGTAAACAGAGAATGAAAGATCATCTATTGAGCGAGTGGTATCCCATTTTAAGTTTCAGATACAACAGAGGAACCTCTGGGTTCAGCCACTGGTGAAGAAGTGGAAGTCCAGCCGTCTTCCTCAGGCTCAAATGCACAGAATCGAAGTGGAAATACCATTGATCCAGGGAAAATTAAACCAGTCAGAAGTAAAGTGACACCAGTGAAACAAGGTGGGACATAACTTTTCTATTCTTTCCATGACTGATTTCACTAGAAGTGGAAGTTGGTGCTTCTGGTTGATCTTATGTTATTCTTGTGTGGGTCTTATATATGGTAGCCCCAACCCATACGCAAAGTAATTTAGCTTATTATTTACAGTTCTTGTTGTCTGAACGGTGGCATGCACATAATGCTACATGTAATTCAGTGGAGTCCTTTAAAATTTCTCCTGATGGAAAAACTTCATTGCTTTTAAAAATCTTGGGAAGTACAACTTCTTCAAGAATGACAAAAAGGCAAAAAAAAAAAAAAAAAAAACTGAAAGAATTTCCACCCCAAAACCTTATCCTTTTAGTAATCAAGTTGAAACCAAAGTTAAATAAAAGAATTCCAATTTTAAAAATATATTTTTTATTATATTTGAAATAAGGTGTTATAATTGGAAGTGGAAACAGTTTGAAACCTTCACTATTTTGTCTTTGGGGCACATCAATCAGGACTTTCACTGAGGTAGGCATTGAATGAGCATTAGTTGAAATTTCTGGAGTCTTTCTCAAGTCCATGCTACCGTGCTGCAGCAGTACTGTGTATGGCAGATGAGTTTTTTGTATCCAGTGTGAAAGAAGATATTTACAAACCTGATGATGAAGAGTAACCATAAAAACTAATTTGGTCCCAAGACAGCAAAGCGCTTTGCAATGTTTTTAACTCAAGGCATTCAGAAATCCCAGTGAGCAATTTGGGCTTGTTTATTGTCCTGAAACTGTTTGCCACAAATGCTCCCTAAAAAAAGCCTTTTGAGAACTTGTGTTTGATGGGAAACAAGTACTACTTGCAGGCAGTTTCAATGTATATTTTGGGAGTTTTAAATAGATTTTGGTGTTTTTTTTCTTGACACTACTGGTAGGATTTGTCTAAGCTATTAGACATTTGTGTCCAAGCATGTCACTATGTTCTCCTTTTATTGAGTGGATTTGTACTGGACTCTTAGTCAAGAGAGTCTACAGTCTTTACTTCAGTATGTGGTGTACTGTATTCACTTCTGATCTGGTAAATTTTCCTCTTAGAGCACCAGTTTGCATACACAAAACATAAAGGTCATCTCTGGTGGCTAGCTCAGAGTTGGATCATCTCCAGAGCTTGCCACAAAGACATATGAGGTGAATCCCAGTTTCTGTGGCCCAGTTTAGCTCAGACACGATTATGATGGTAACTGGATAATTTTGTGTTTGCTTAGATCACTCTCCTGATGGACCACTTACAAATGGTGATGGCAGAGAACCTCGGACAGGAGTGAAGAGGAAGCTAATAAGTGCATCAGAAGATGAGCATCTAGAGGAGGGAGAGGCAGAGGAAGAAGAAAAAAGAGAATTAAAGGAAAAATCTGGTTTGTCTTCATCAGAAAGTGGGGATTCAGGATCTAGTTCAAGTTCTGAAAGTAGAAGTGGCTCTGATTCAGACTCTGAATCAACATCTAGAACAGATCAGGATTACATTGATGGAGACCATGACTACAGCAAAGTTGTGCAATCCAAAAAACCCAAAAGAAAAATCAAAAGAAAATTCACCAGTGGGAAAAGGACCTGGCAGAGCAGAGGGACAGGGAGGAGAGGTAGGTGGGGAAGGTGGGGGAGATGGAGCAGAGGGGGAAGAGGCGGTAGAGGTGGAAGAGGCTGTGGCAGAGGAAGAAGAGGTGGTGGCAGGGGTGGAAGAAGAGGCCGAGGAGGCAGAGGAGCCTCACGAGGAGCCACCAGAGCCAAACGTGCCCGAATTACAGATGACGAATTTGAAACTCTGTTTGGAGGACAATTTGGTGAAAATGTGTTTGGAGGCCGATTCAGTAGAGCACCTCGAATCAGAACGAGGAATGAGGGTAGAAGAACTGTCCTGTATAACGACGATTCTGATAATGACAATTTTGTGCACACCGAGGATCCTTTGAACCTTGGTACTTCCAGGTCAGGCAGGGTGCGGAAAATGACAGAAAAAGCCAGGGTCAGCCATCTCATGGGATGGAATTATTGACAGATGAAAAACTTTGGAACAATTTTAAAAAGAACTTCAATGGCCTTCTACTGCAGGGATTTTACCAGAAAATCTACCAAGCAAGTTGTGCGGGGACTCCACTCACGTTTCACAGTGGTGCTTTTCCATTATGTCGGTTTGCGTTTGTTTTGAAACTTTAGATCGCCACACTTCATTGGTCAAAGCAAGCCTTATTCATTAGGCCTTAAATTACAGAAATTCTTCCCCACGCACTACGAGTTCATCGCATTAAAGAGGCTTCCAGCTTCTCAATAAGAACGTGACATTTTGAATCATGGTTATGACTTCTCTCCCTTGTTTTGTTTTTGTATTATAGAAATAGCACCTTCTTACAGAGTTTTTATGTGGTTTTTGCCATAAACCCTTATACACAGTAATAATTATAACTTTTGCACAATACACCAATCCTAAAGGCAGCTATAAAATGTTTACAGTTTCTATATTGTAAGAAGGATCTGGATTATTTTAATCTTCCCAGGCCAAACAGTCGTGAATTGCGCTGAGCTGAAGTATGTCTATACTACAGTCATGAGGGTCCTGATGTGCTTTCTATCGGTTCTTCATTCGTGTAAAAAGTGACAAAGGGTTGGTGCCTTGTAAATATGTAGCAAACCTTTGATGTGGTGTGTCCTATGTGTGCATTAACTTTATTAAAAAGAGAATACTTGAGAAGTATGAATATCTAGACAAAAGGTGCCAAATGCAAAAGTTATTTGCATCTATTTTCTTTTTGTCCTCTCATATTTTTATAGTATTAATAGAGATTGTGCAGCTAAGTGGTAACTTCAACATTTGAAAGGTTCCTCCTCTTCAAAGCAAAACGTGATTTTTAATAGTAGCTTGGCTACCTCTATTTACAACTACTGGAAATTTAAAAGAAAATAGATGCTATTATTCAGTACGTGTTGAAGTACTGGCAAGAAGGAGCTGTAGAAGGATGGAATTGTTCACCGAGTTGTGTAGTAAAGATATCTTTGACACAATGAAAACAAATCTAAGTAATTATCAGAGTTTTCAGAAGCATAACGTTTTCAGCAGATGGCAGTTTGTTGGTGCAGATAGGCCAACTGTTTCCCATACAATTCTGCTGCCACTTATTCAGTGCAAATCTGTGTTTGTTTTAGTTTGTCCCTTGAAGCTGCTGGGGAAGCAGAATGGAACTCTGGTGGCTGGCAGTGCTGGGAAGTCGCTGTTCCATCCTCCACACGAATTCTGGTATCTCAATCTTCCAGAAGTGAATTCATGTTGCACTGTATTGTTGTGATACTGCAGAATGCTAACTTGAAACCAGAATCATTTTGGTAGTAGTGGTAGTAGTAGTGGTAGTACAGTGTGTGATGATACGAGGGAAATGTAGAGGCTTTTCTGTGGGTGCAGAGCCAGCAGCCAGGAGCAGGCGCTTTGCATGGGCTGAGCTGGTGGTGGCAGCCTCTGCTCAGCAGGGTCTGCTTGGAATGCATGTGGAACTTTGGTTTTCTCCTGTTGTCTAAAAGAACCTGACAGTTCCAGCTCAGTTGGATGAGTTAGATTACACTGAAGGAAGAAAAGGAAAGAAAGAGATTGGACGTTTTTGGTGGAGTTTTTCAATATTCTTTTTAAAAACAAAACTAACAAACAAAATCTTTCATCCAGTATCCTGAAGTTCTTCTGTGCACGGCTTGGTCAATGATTCTGGAAAACCTCAGGCAGCAAAGAGTGACCCGTGTATATTCGCAGATGCAGAAAGAATTTAGTTTTTGCCTTTCTATATTGAGCACTATCTATTTTATCTCGCTTTCCAGAACCTCTAGTTAGAAACAAAATGACTTGAAAAAAAAACAAAGGTTTAGTTTTGTGATGGAGGAAAGTATATCCTAAATTTCTCAGAGCATTAATCTGACTTAATGGTACAGCAGAAAAATCACACTTTATCAACTGTTTTGAATCAGCCGTAATCTGTTTCTGAACTTAATTCAGTTGTGTCTTGGTGGAAAAACAGTGCAGAGGCACTGCTAGCTCTGTATTGGGCTTTAAAATATAAGTACCTGTCCTATCATCTCTCTCTCATTTTATATATATATATATGTATATATATATATATGCATATATATATATATATATATATATATGCTTATATATTTATTAAAAAAAATGTATTATTTCTTTGACTGATGGCTCCTCCTACATATGGTAACCTGGAATAGCATGTATGCATCAGCTCATAGTCAGAGCCGTACCTCTTTTAGATCAGTCCTGTTGAACTAATGTAAACACTATGGGTTCTGTTCTAAAGCCTGAAAATCTTGAAATGCAGAAGAAATGCTTTCCATATATTTCTGACTGGCCGAAGATCCACTTACATATTTATTTTGTGTAGGGGTTGGGGGGGAGATAAATACGTGGATTCCAGATAAATCATTTTATAATTTGTGTATTTTAGCAACAGTTAGGATAATATTAAACATATTCTCAAATGTATCTTTTCTATGTAATGAAGTACTGTGAAGATAACAGTGAAGCATCACTTTGCTGTGGCGTAAGTATTAATCATACGTGTTACATGGTTAAGAGCTAGGCAGCAGGGTGTGCTGGAACAACAGAGCTATTGCTTATTTAAAAAGAAAACAAAAAAACCTTTTTTGTGCATGAGAACTTTTTTGTAAGCATGAAAAATAACTTGGGTTTAGAGATGTTATTTTTACTCGGTTTCATATCTGGATTCTTTCTCTGAGTTGGGCAAACGATTTCTCATCTCCTCATTCTATGGGATAATTTTAATGTTATGGCAACTTGGATGCTTTCTCTCAAATCCAGATTCTGCCAGGAGCCACTTGCTGCTGCAGAAAGCCCTGCGGGTCATCAGCAGCAGTGAGCTGGTTTAAGCCTTGTGCTGTCTACTCCAAAATTGGACCTAAGAAAAAGGTTGGCAGGCCTGGTTATTAGATCCCTGAAGGCTAGCAAGGCATGCATGTGGGCCTGGGGCTCCTCTGCTGCTGCTGGTTAATTCTTGAGCTTCTGTGCTGCAAAATGCGAGCAAGGTTCTCTCCAGCCATGAGAGGCCAGGTGTTCTTCGGCTGTGTGGCCCTTCTTCTGAGTGCTGGGGGTGTGAGGGCACTCTGAGGTGCCCTGGGAAAGGGGCTTCTGTCCTGGGGTCACTGCAGTGGATCCTCACTCCCAGCTTTGTGCTCTGACAGGGCTGAAAATCCATATTCTTGGATTTCTCCTGGCTATGGATCTGTGCTCTGTCCCATATTTCCCTTGACTAGAGCATGAAATGCCAAGCTCTCTTTGCAGTTTTCTGATGTGCTGTTGCATCTCTTTAGCCTGAACTTTGCCCACTTTTTATTTTCTGTCATCTTTTGCTTTTCCACTTGTTGTATTCCACCCCTCTTCTTCATCTTCTTGTTATTGCCCCAGGTTATTTATGATAGTTTTGGAATTCTATGGTATCTCGATGAATTTTATTTCAGCTAGGCTGTTAGAGTGTAAGACTTCATTCTTTTGCCTCCAGTTTGTCTGGCAGGTGAACTTTCCCACCACTTCCCATGTTTTTCATATCTTCCTCTCTCTGTGTGAGCACCATTCCCCAGCTGCTGGAGGTGCCTGGGATGCATCCATCGTCTCTCCTCTTTCTCATCCCTCTCATTGCCGGTTTTATTAAAAAAGAGAGGGCCCATTATGCTTGCTTCGTAGGGCTTGGAACAATCTTGGGTTATGCTTTCCAGTAATAGAAGTTTGCTGCAGAGCAGTAAGCAGAGGTCACTCCTTTTGTCCCAGGCAGCTCCACCCCGCAGGTGGACCAGCTGAGCAGAAGCATTTAGAAGTAATTTGTAGATGATTTTCGGTTGCCTAAAATGTTGTACCTTTTACACATCTTCGTTTTCCCTGAACGTTCTCTCATATGTACTCCTCAGCTGCTACTTCTGCACAAAGCGTGCCGAGCCAAGGGAAGAACAGATGTTGTGTGCTAACAAAAAATGTGTTCAATTTATAAAATATGGAAAGATAGACTAAAATATGTTGCTTTTGACAGTGGCAGAGGCTCTGCTGACCTCAAAAAGCAAGGTAACCTTGGCAAGCATTTGGAAATACTGCTCCCACGTGTCTGACAACTGCTCGAAATCACACACTGCTAATATAAGGAAAAAAAGGTTGGAATCTCTAATGTCTGATGAGAACGGAAGGTTTCCACCTCATCTTTAACTTTGGGTGGTGAAGGTCGGGGAAGGCCGAGTAGCTGTTGGTGTAGGGAGGTCTTGGCAGCCCCACAGGGCGTTGCTGCGCTGTGTCACGAGTTCCATGTTTTAGTGACGTGTTTGTGTGCCTACAGTTCTTGATTTACTTCTTTTAATCGACACGGCAAGTCTTACGAATTATGAACTGCAGGATAGACTGAAGGAGCAGTTACCAATCCGAGGAAAAATCCCTATTAGGACCACAGGGAGCTGTCATTGTGTTCTTACAAGTATGTATTATAGAAAATTACTGCGCATGTGCGATAGATAATTTTCAGATATTAGTATATGGGAGCTGTGCACCTTTGGGGAAAAAACAAAAACAAAAGAACTCCTTTCTGTACAGTAACAGCCTGCAAAACCTAATCTAAAAGTTGTCTTTAGTATTAGAAACGTGAAGACCAGTTGGGAGCTTGTACATGTTTAATACCCCCCAGCAAACGTACACAACTGTGCTATGGATCCCTGAACCTTTCCAGTGGAATTGCTGTCACAGCCTTAACTCTAGTATTATACAAATGGTGCTTAAATACGTTTATGTGCATGGATGTGGGTACCTGATACAAGAACTCAAAACGGAGCAGCTTAGTGCTGCGTTGGAGAGTTGCTGCTCCTGGGAAATAACTGCAGCCACATTGGTGAACTTCCAGATGTGGAGCTCTGGAAAATGCGTGACCTCGTGGACAATTAAGGGCAGTCGCTCCGTTCTTGGGTTGCGTTTTGCATTGGCAGTGCTGGGCAGGATGGGACAGGGGCTGCTGCTCTGGAAAATCCCAGCGCTGCCTTTCTGCCCCTTGAAGCGCCTCCCGAGAGCAGTGGCTGCTCAGATGTATTCAGAAATCTAAGTCTGGTTGTTGTTTTTTCCATAGAAGTACCAATATAGGCTTTTTGTTCCTACATGAGTTGTTATAGCAGACTTTGCTTAGAAGTACCGCCCCTACCGTTGGTGTTGAAGCAGTGACATTCACCACATTTAGGCTCTACAGTTCATGCTCTGGATGACTTACAATACTCCAAGAATGCACAAAGCTATTAGAATTATATACTTTCTCTGTTGATTTTTTTTTTTTTTCAGGTGATATTTATGCCCATATCTTCACATCCGCTATCTCAGGTCCCTTTAAATGAATACTTCAGGGATTTTGATGCCACTCGTTGGCAGACCAAATGTAATATTTATATGCAATGAGCTGTTAGTTTTTGTATTGTACAAATGTAAATTTGTAAAGATTTTTTTCTAGAGTTTTTTTGAAGTCACTTATGTAATCTAGGATGTTTCATTTTCCAGCTGTGGGATTGACTTAATAAAAAAAAAAAAAAAAAAGAGAAACTGCTTCTTTGGCTTTGCATTGCTTACTGAGTAGTTCAGAGTTCTTAGACAAAAACAACTCACAACTGTGAGCTTTTCGTTCTGTATTTAACTGTATCATTTTGTGCTTACAAAGAAGGACGCTTGTATAAATGGAATGGATGTGGATAATTTAACCCCACGAGGAGATGGTTGACCGCAGGAGGGGCTTAATGGCATGGTGGCTGTGGGCAGGTTGGTCACTGTGGTGCTTGGGGTGCCAGGGGCACGTGCATGCTTTTATTCCTGCTTTATTGTGCCTTATAGGGATGGAGCTGCAGTGCGTTAATTCGTTCACTCAGCAGGAAAAATGCAGTGCTTCTGGAATATGGAGCTGTGTTATTTTCACTCTGCTGCTGAAGAGAGAAAGGCAAACACCGCCCAAGGAGTTTTCAAAGCAAATTGCATTTCTGCTTTTGGTGGGGCTCGTTTCTGACAGATGCAGGTGCCCCACCATTTGTTATGTCACTTCATTACGCTCTGCCCGCACTGGGCTCCAGGACAATTTACAAATCTGTCTGCACTAGCAGGAAAATATTTTATTTCTGTATTTTTCTCAGTAAATCAGTCTGAATTCCCACAGACTGTTTTGATTCCTGGGTGTGCAGGGAACTGCTGGGCAGGGATGGAGAGGGGCGGCGAGGTGAAGGCAGTGCCCTGGGACACAGCTGGTGCCTGGGCCGTGCCACCCTGCTGCTGCTGCCCCTGGTGCTGTCCCTGCACCAAGCCCCGTCCTCCCCATCAGTGTGGTGCTTCAGGCTCCAGGAATAGAAGGGCTTTTTCATGTCTTTGCTGCACGCTGAGAACAAAATCAAATTTCTGTTTTACCTGTGCTGAAGCTGTACACACCGGTACTGGCTTTGGCACTGGCAGCTCCTTCACCTCCATCAAGCCACTCCATCAAACAGCTGAAAAGGGAGCATTCTGGAGGAGTTCTTTTTTTTTGTTCCAAAAGAAGCAATTAACACTTTTTTGATAGCTGTATTATGTGGTCAAAACCCCAAAATGCTGCGTTTACTGCAGTTGGGAATGTATTATGCTTATTCACTACAACAGAATGGATTTTGTTTAAGCCGAGGAACAGATGAAAGGCGCTAAAACCGTGTTTTTCCTCTGTCTCGGCACTGCTCAAAAAGCGTTGGAGGAAGGTTTTGTAACAGGCACGCTGTCTATCCAGCGCCGTGCCCGTGCTGCCACGTAATGCAGTCACGAAGAACCGAGGCTGATTTCCACCCTGAGTCACTGCTGGCTCTTTGCTGGGCGCCTCGCAGCGCTCGCTCCAGCTGCGGGCAGGCAGGGCAGGTGCACGGCGTCCTGCTTTGTGTGCACAGCAGCTGTGAGCGGGGCAGGGAGCAGCGCTGCCAGCCACAAAGCGCCCGGAGAATAATGCTAAATGACGATCAAAGCGTTTCTGATGAAGCATAAATTGCCAGGGAGAAAATGCGCTCTGTGAGAAAAGTTTTTGAATTTGTGGAATGGGGGCTCGTTTCAAAACCAGACATTTGTCATTCGTTTCCGTGTTCTTGTAGCTCTGAATTGCAACTGAAAACAGGAGTGGGGAAAGAGCGGACAGACCACGTAGTCATGGTGCTGGGGGCAGCCGGTCCTGCAGGAGCTGAGGAAGGAGCTGAGGCTGTGGGTGGGCTTCCATGGAGGCATCCCAATGCAATCCAATGAGGTGCCGGCTCCAGGGCATCACTGTGCGTCCCCCTGCACCCAAATGCTGGTTGCCAGCACCAGGTGAAAGCTGGGTCCTGCTCCCTCCTTCTGTGAGCATGTTTAAGGTCTTGGCCCATGTCAAAAGGTTCAAGTAATTCAGTTACTTTCAAGCATTTTCATCACAATATGCTATTACCTGTGTATGTTATTATATTGTTATCTTTACTGTATATCTTTAAATGGCTACTTCTCATCTAGAAAAGGCTGAGATACAGGGGCTCAGCCATTTCACCATGCTGGTTGGGGAAAGTAATTTCAAGGGAAAAAAAGCTAACCCTGAAAAGTTTGATAAACCAAATGGGAAAAGTTCCTGAGCAAACCTAACCTGTGTGTTGCTCAGCTGTGCTCTGCATGCCTGCACCTCTGCACGCTTGCACTGCTGGAATCGCACCGCAAGGAGAGCCCTCTGCACCCAACAGCAGCCACAGGCATGGGTGGAGGCAATCGAGAGGAAATCAGGAACGTCCCAGTCCATCGATTAAAGAACTCAAACTGAAACAATTTCAGCTTATAATTAATCAGTGAGTGAAGGCACCAAGCATAGCTCTGTCTGTCTGCCTGTCTGCCCGTCTGTCTGTCTGTCTGCCTATCTATTTGCTGATGGCCACAGCTCAGTGCACAGAGCAGAGCTGAACCTGCTGCTTAGTGTCACCCTAAGCTGACATCTTTCCAGCAGCCTCCGGTGTAATTAAAGTACTTTATGGATGGCAATGGTTGTGTTAATTAAACGCTGCTGATTATTATTAAATAATGAAGCTCATTAGCATGGGCTGTGCAGCAGGGACGCTAAGCACCTGTAGATTCACTGCTCCCACTCTGCACCCGGCCACGTTCGTGCTGAGGTGTGGAGATATTTTCACTCATTTTGGCAGAAGTACTGAAGTGGAGAACATTGGAATGAGCTGCACCATGGGCCATCTATATGCATACTGCTTGGGGTCACTTCTGATCCCTTTATAACACTCCATAGGCACTGGAAAATTCAGAAATCCAGCACATTCCCAAGGGGATCATTTTTGCATTTGTACAAAGCAATTGATTGCAAGCATGCAGCCGGTGCCACGGCACATTTAAGCTCGTTATTTTGCTGGTACATCACATAACAATGTTTTTATGAAAGCTATATAGTCACTACACAGATAATTTTCATATTTCCTGAGCTAAGCTGAGCAGTGCTGTATTAAAGATTCATGTATGTTGAAATATTCACAGTATAAAACGCACGCAACGCTGATTTGAAATGTTCCAGCCTTTGGGTCAAAATAGAAACAAGGAAAACAGCAGAGCAAAGCAGTGCTGTGCCCCAACTTGTTTCCCCACCCTGTTGCACACAGCCCTGGTGAATCAGAGCCGCTCGCTCCGTGTCGTTCATTATCAGAGGGGCCAGCTGGGACCACTGCGGGAAGGGCTTGTCAGCACTTCCATTATAGCTCAGCCATACACTTACTCAGAACTGTGATGTTCCACGGTCTGTGCTTAGCACGGCATTTTTTCTCCACAGCACCTTATTTTAAAGTGATACAGGAATATCTGTGGGGTCCTCATGCTGCTGGGGTCACCTCCATTTCCTTTATGCCAGTGGAAATAAGACGTGATCCTTGAAGCCACGTCAAAGGCAGAAAAATCAGAATGGGGAGAATTGGAGTAAATGCCCTTTTTCTGAAATCCATCTCTGAGCACAGTACAATGAGCAATATAATGCGGAAATGGCAAATGAGCTCCGTGCTGGAAAGCAGCAACACAGAGCCCATCCCACAGCCACAAGACGACCCAAATGCCTCCCTTTAGTGGGCAGGATTTGCACGGAATTCATTCCTTCTTTAAATAAAGAAGAATGGACAAAGTTAGAGGATTGCAATAGTTTCTTGTTCTCTGGAGTAAGGCAGCCAGCCCCAGCAGAGGCCTCTCATTACCTGTAGCTGCTCATCAAAACTGCTTTGTTTCAGGTCTGCAACACGTGGTGGAGGACTGTAGCTATTTGAATGAGAGGCTGATATCTCAGATCTTCATGTACAGTTCAAAGCACAGATTTTGGGCTGTCACGATGGTCTGTGTTGTCCTGATGCCGCGGCTGTTCTTTTAGTCATTCACTAAAAGTGGGCAGTGGGGATATGAAGGTGTGAATGGGGCTTTAATCTGGTTTCTATCCCCAGGTTTCAAAGCACTGTGTGCTTTCTCTGGGCATTGAGATTCTCAGTGCAAGGATTGGTGTAAAAAAGGTACAAAAGAGAACGTTTCAGACAGTTGGCTTGGGAGAAGAAACAAAATGGCTGTTCACTGGGAGATCTCAACTGGAGGATCTCAGGAGCAGCAAATTGGCTGAAACTGCAGCCTATAATTACTGTTCACTTGCTTTAAATAGCTTGGTGTATCTCAGAAGGACAGGGCACGGGGCAGGGCTGGGTACAAGAGGTTTTTTGCCCATAGCTTAGCAAGAAATCAGGGTCACCAAATCACAGAACCTCCGAATCACAGAACCACTCAATCACAAAACCACTGCCTGTGCTTGGGGAGCTGGGGAAGCCCTGGGCAGGCTGCTGCGTGCAGGACTCATTTCCTGCCCGGCTGGCCTGGGATTTCTCCTCCTTCATCCCATCTGTCATGATTTTATCATTGCAAACTTAAAGAGATTTGGATTACTTCTCAATTGATCCCCAATTAATTATCTCTGCTGAACGTTGCACAAAGTGGAGATTCTTTATCTCCTCTGCCCTGTGAGTGATGCTCTGCCCATCGAAGTCCTAGCCTACAGGCAGTGAATTGCAGAGGTGGTGGTGGCTCAGTCTGCCCATAAAACTCAGAGAAACTCTGAGGTGTTGCTTGAGTCTTCCCATTTTCTGGCTTTTTATAGGTGTCTGCATGCAGTCAATCATAACAACTGTTTTCTCTAATATCCTTGTATGTTTTTTACAGTTGTGAATGGTGAAAGTCCTTTAAGAAGGCCATGGGAACATGGCTATAAACTGGCAATTAGTGGGAAGGAACACTCGCTTATGATTTTTTAATAATTTCTATGAAGCATTAAGAGTCACATTCCTGAAACCCACTTGCACTGAGAGCTCATCAGAAGCACTTATATTGCTAAATGGGCCAGCAAGCCACATTTATTGAAATAACTTAAATTGAAAAATGTTAAGTGACATAGGAAATGCAGATCCTGGGGCAGAGGCTCCTACATCTATCAGATTTTGTTCTTCCTGTTAGACATAGTTAAAACCAACAACTTCAGTGTTTGCACTGAAGTGTTCATGCTTATAGCAACAGAGCTGATCGGTCAGAAAACTGGCATAGTCATGGTGTTTTGAGGGACAGGATTAGAATTTGGCACTACCAGCCCCAGGAGAACCAAGGGTTGGAAGCATTCCCTGAGGAGCACTCCAATTATTTCTGTATTTTGGCCTCTTAACCTCCCTTGATTCAATTAAGGCTGTGTCAGATAGAGATGCCGCCTTCATCTTAAGAGGGTTTTGAGGTTTAATTAAAGGCCTTTGAAACACTTGAATAAAAGGCATTGAAGAGCCAACCACTGATGAGAGTAGATTATTTAAGGATTGCTGGACTCATCACGATCTGTAAGATCGGCCAAATCCTGAGAGGAAAGGAGAATTTTGGAGCCAGATGTGCAGCTGTTGGATGTGGGTGCTGGACATGGCCTTCCCTGGGGCTTCTGCTGGGAGAAGGATGGCAGGAATCCATCCACCAAAATCAACCGTTGTCTCTCCTTTATGGATTTTGAATATAGCAATACGTTGTGAAATCGGCAAGAAATAAATACTGACAAGAGTTTGGGATTTTGAAATAGATTCCTGAAAATCACTGTTAAAGAGCTGTTAGCTGTCGGCAGTGTTTGGGAATTGAGCTCTTCAGCAACGTGGCTGTTCTGCTCTGCTGCTGTACAGACCTCATGAAAATGTGTGCTCTGTCAACGAGAACACGAATGCACTGAGTGATGAACAGAGCTGCAGAAATGCATGTTCACAGTTCACAAGCCAGTCCATGGGCGTCATTCAGGAGAACCTTCCCCACTGTTTTTCAGCTGCTGTTATGCTTCATGGGTGTGAGAATGTTTATATTTTCCTTTGACTAAAAAGCTGCTTAAAGCATAGCTGGATGGTATTACTGAAATAGACAAGATGTCAAAACTGGCAATTAAGAACTCGGGATTTTGGCAAAGGCGTTGTAACACCGCTGCTGGAGCAGTCAGTGTGCTCACGCTGGGTTGGCACGTCTTGATGGGGGTGAGCACAGGTGGCATTTATAGCCCAGGCTGTGTGCAATAGCACACATCCATATTCAAATTAAATCCTGAATGGTATTTGTTTATGGAGATTAAGCTATAGCTATCAGATTGTAGCGTGCCTTTTTTTGTCTCTATAACAAAGCACAGCTTATTGGAGTGGATGCAGCAATCAGTTACTCGGGGCAGCGCATCTCACTGCAGTATTTCTGCTCTTCTGTGTCTTACTGCAACTCCTGTTTTTAAAAGAAAATGAAATCTTCCACATGTATTAGCATAATTTCTTGTGAAGGCGACTGTGCTAAAGTCATTGACTAATGCAACATATTTTTCAGGGAGATTACTTCCGGAGAGATATGCAAATACCACCTTATTTTTATTCAAATATCTTATTGAATTATTATGAATTATCTGTGGGAAGTTAGTGTGTGATTGTTCTTCAATCATTATACAAAGCGTTTGTACACTGACTGCATATTAGGAGTTGTTATTTATAACACCTAATGAGTCAACTCCACCAAGGTCGAGCAGCATAAATGGTGCTATTGGATTCATGCAAACACCATTCATTAAGGATCAGCATCTGCTCTCTAGTAGCAGAAAAACACTGAGGTAACTATTTGCCTTCTCTAGATGCTTTAAGATAAACATCCTATGGCATCGTGCTTTCTGATATTTCCCCCATTACTTGTGCAATCCAGATAGGGGGAGGTAGCAAGAGTTGATTGAGATTTCCAAAAGTCAAGCCTTGGGTTCTCATGGAACACTGCAGGCTGAAGGCTGAGGGAGCATGGGGACAAGTGGTGCTCAGGAGCTCCTTGGGAAGGTGTGCAGGCTCCATGGTGTGGTAGGAAAGCAGGAAACTGTGTGTTCGGATTCATGGTGAAGTTGGAGTGCTGAGGAAGGTCAGTGGGGTGAGGCATCGGAATGGGCTGCACAGGGAGATGGAGGGGGTCACCATCCCTGGAGGTGTTCAAGGAACATGGAGATGTGGCACTGAAGGACACTGTTAGTGGGCTTGGTGGGGATGGATGATCACAGTGATCTTTTCCAACCTTAATGGTTCTGTGATTCTAAACAGTTATGGCTCTGGACCCCTTCTGCCCCCAGGGATAAGGAATGGGGACACGTGCCCTGAAGTCAGCACAGCACTGGGAATGGCAAAGAGCATAAAAAAGCTTGCACCACACTACAGTCCAAAGCTAATGGATGTTAACAGCTTGTTAAAATTCTAATATGCATTTCTCCTGCATATTAGTAATGAGTCTGAAGCAGTGAGGAGTATTGTGCAAAGGAAATGATAATTGCAATATTTAAGGGAAAGTAAGTAGATAAGCTGATGTGAAATGGCACAGTGCTGTTTTAATTTTAGCATGTGATAACCAGTGTTGGATGACGAGGAGAAGGGAGAGGTCATCTGTTGCCTGCAAACATTAGTGTCCCAGGTACTTGGATATTGATATTCTCAATGATATCTTCTCTTTGAGAGGTGGCACAAAGCAAACGCTGCAGCATCTGTTTTCCCTGTTCTCCACATTCCCTTTTCCTGGTCCCTCTCCTTCCCTTTGCAGAGCACCCAAAATGCTCCGTGGGAGCCAGAAGGTGCTTTGTTTTCCTGGAGCAGATTCATCTGGGAGAATCTCTGACCAGAGCAGGAAATGCTTTGCGCTGGGAGCTGAGTTCTTGCCCAGCCCAATCAAAGCATGCAAGTAATGCAAGCAGCCAAGCAGCTGTCCCAGAATTAGCTGCAGGGTTTTTTTTTGTTTGTTTGTTTTTTGAGCAGAGGTTGCTCTTTGCACACTTCATGATGCTCAGCTGGGAAATCCCAAGGATGCCAAGCAGAAATAATTGAATATAAAATGACAAAGTGGTGTTATTAGGTATTATAGACTTTCCGCTGAATCAATACCTGTCAGGATGTGTTTTCTAGGCCAGAGTTATCCACTAAGGAGGCTCCCCATGACACTCCTCTAAGCGCAATATCTTGTTCCTCATTTTGCATGCTCTCCCCATACCCTGTTATAATATCCATGTCTTTTCTAGGCAGCACCTGGAAAAAACTGTCATTCTCATACAACTCTCCTCTCTTCAGTGAGCTTCCACCCTAATTACCAAATGGCTTCACTTAAAACATCATCTTTCCTTTCTGCCCCATCCCTCTTTATTCCTGTGCACTCAGTTCAGCAGAAAAGCAGAGCAAAGTGCCTGCAAACATAGGGCTGGGCCCGGAGGAGATGCTGGACAGGTACTGAGCACCACTGTTGCTCAGTGAAAACAGGTGGTAAATGACCTGGCTGCTCGTTAAAAGTTGATTGTGTTCTGCCATTAACTGCTACCAGGTGTCCTGGGCTGAATAAAAGCAGAGCCTGAGCAGCGCCTCAGCCTAGAGAGTAAGGAGGGAATGTGAAATTGGCTGTTTGAGCTCAGGAGCAGTGATTCACTAATGTATAGGAAGGTGTTTCCTTAATTTTTATGCAACAATAGCACGAGTGTGATGGCTGTACGGTCTGTGAATGGCATAAATGGGAGTTCTGAGACATAGGAGCAGGTCTGGATATTGCTCCTAGATAAAATGTGGGATATTCTTGTCTGGTTTCTGTGTAACATCAGCAGTGTGAACGTAAACTGATTGTATGGTGATCATGCAAGCATTGTACCAAGTGTGTATGTGCTCACTTTTATATTGAGAAACACAAAAGTGAGGTTAGCAGGGAGAAAAGCCACCTGTCTTCAAGAAGCAGGCAGGCCTGCTCCTTCCTATGGAGCTCACTTGTTCTTGCTTCCCCTTCATCCCAAGAAACTGTGTGGTGAGTATTGATGTACCACCTTATGTTACCTGTCTGTAACTTTACATGCCTTCCAGCAAGCACAGAGTAAGTTCATTCTTCGTTCTTCTGATTTTAAAAATGAAAAAAGTGATTTTCTTTCTGTTGAGTCTAGAAGCAAGAGGTTGCGTGCTTTTTGCGTTCTGTGCATTTCTCAGGGCACCTGTACTCAGTGACTGGGACCCCCGTGTTTCCTGAATTCCAGGTGGTGAGCTTGGAAAGGCCAATGTCATTTATTTAGCCCAGACTCCTGGGCAATGCACACAATGGGCTGCTCTGCCACCATCTGAATATTTATAGGGTTATTGGCTATTTGACCTGATTCCTTTTTGTACTACCTACATCCTACTTGCAAAATGATCATGATTCTGTTTCCACTGCAATTTAGAGTCCAATTTGAGTGTATGTTAAATTCTGTTTTTTATCACACTGTCTTATTGCCACTCTTAATCTTCCAGTTATAAATTCTCCCACTTAATGTGCTGTAATTCCACTGAGTGCTGCCTCTTGAGCTTGAAACCAAGTTCTGTGTTCTCTGTGCATTGCTTTGCTGTAAAAGCTGTATAGGTTGTACAGGAAGATGAAAACTGTAACATTCAGGGTTCCTTAACATTCATTTTAGTTATTTTTATCACTTTTGCAGTTGATTTTGAGTTTCTTTGTAAAAGCACGTTCCCTCTGCTCCACCTGGAGGCAGAGACCAGCTGAGCCATGGGAGGTGTTCATCCTTCCTAGGTCAGTGGTCATTTCTGGGTAACAGCTGCTGTGCTGGATATGGATATAACAGTGTGTGTTGGCAGGCATCCTGTGGGGGCTGTAGGCACCAGTAGGCATTACTCTGCCTTTTGGTTTCTAATCTGTGCACTGCTCTGTGTGATACAGGCATGTATAAGGTTGTGGAATTGGTGTTCTGATGCAGATTTAACTCTCCTGTCAAATTACTGGTGCCTCATTAATTTTTTTCTACTTAGATTAGCTTACATCAAAGAGCTTGATTCTTGCCTCTGGAATGACTCCAGCCTGAAAAAAAGGAGAAAATGGGCAGGTGCATCCACCTGTGTTTGCTGCACGTCCATTAACTACAAATAACTAGTTAACCTTCCCAAGTAGACTCTATCTGCAAAGAAACAGTAATGCATACCTGCAATAGAAGGCTGCCTCTCCTCTGTGTCACGGCCAGAGGAAACAGTTATGTTTCACGCAGAATTAATAAAATATATGGTAGTCTGTGCCTAATGAATGCTAATTCTGTTTTAAAGCTCATTTACCAAATGCGTGCAATTAAAGGACAATGAAAGGCATTACTTACAGAGCACACTCGAGCATTACTAAAATATCTCGTTTGTTTGTCACAATAATTGTAAAATAAAATACATCAATTGCTACATATTTATGAGTTCAAGAGCTATTTGTGCATTCTTCCTAATGTGTAATGAAGGTTATAGAGGGAACAAGCATTTTAATGTAAAATACAAGGAAAACTCCCAAACTGCATGAAATCTGAGAAATAAGACCTTGTGAGTCAGTTGTTTATCTGTGTTCTTTCCCACCAAAGTACATGGGTGGTGATGCAAGCAGGATGTGGGTGGTTTTGTGCATATCTATGAGCAGGTGCTTTTCAGCTAGATTCAGTTTCAAGGCAATTGACACCTGGGGTGAGCTTTGCCCAGGGGATGGTGGTGGGCATGGGAGCTTCTTTTGCAAGGTCTCTGGGTTACAGTAACAACTGGATTTCAGCAGTGTGTTGGAGACCTTCAGCCCATCCTTTTCCCAAGGTTTCCTGGTAGGCAAATGGAGAAAGATCCCCAAAACCATGGTGCTGTGTAGGGTAGGGGGTGCCAGACCTTCCCTCCTGCAGCTGTTTTATCTAGGGCAGAAGCACTAGATGGGACTGATGTAGATACCTTCTGCTTCTTTTTACTGGCATGTTTGAGTAGTTTTGACTTTTTTCTACAAGGAATAATATACAGTCAACTGGTTTGTGTATGTTTTGTCTTTCTTTACACCCAGAAACAGCTGCAGCACAGAGCTGCTAGGGAACCCCAGGCACTGCAGGGGTGGTGATGTGGGTGGTGGGGGTGGGTATGTGCATCCATGATGGCTGATGGATAGAAATAACCGTGAGCACCATCAGAGTAGGCATCTAAACTCTGCAGCTGAAACCCTAGTCCGCAGGGGACTAATTCCTTACTGCTGCTCCAAAATTGCACAATTTGTTTTCCTTTCCAAAAAAAAAAAGCAAAGCCATCAACTGGGCACTCAGATTTATCTCTGGTGCTTTGAGCTCATCTCCCTAACATCCATCTTCCCCCTAGTTTACATACTCCCCATAAAGCTGTGCCATTTTACCAGGGCAGCCCCCAGCCGAATGCATGTAGGCTGTCATCTGCCAGCAAAGTGATCCTTCTTTCCCAGGCGAGGGAAATTGAGGAGAAACAACATAGTGTCAAACTGGATGGCTCCTGCAGTGTGTTTTTGGTGGCCTTTGTGGAGCACTCCTGGGATGGACAACTCAACCACCAACTTCAAATTCACCAACCAACTCTAAACTCTTCTTGCAGCAAAATGCCATGGTAGGTCTGCAGAGCTGATGCATTCAGTCTCTGGACAGGAGTTTATCCTTTTTTCCTTCCAAGGATCACTTATTGGCTCACTATGGAGCTGTTTCCATCTTACTGAAGAAACCAAAGCCAGGTTTCTTGGTTATGACTCATTAAACTTGTTGAAACCCCACCAGTAATGGTTGGTCCCTGGTATGTAGACCTGAAGAGAAAATAAGAGGAGTTATGAGCCCAGAAGGATGAAGGCATTACTGTTGCTGTGATTTCACAGCCCTGATCACTGCCGATGTGAGCAAAGGGCATGGAGTGGAATGAAATGCAGAGATGGTTCTGACTCTACCTGTGAGGCTTCCTATGCCATGTTGGTACAGGCTGGGAGAACAGGGCCTCTCCCTGGCCCCCACTTCACTCTTGTTTTTTTTTCCCCCCACCATTCAATCATTACTTTCGTGTCAGTAAATTTTGAGTTGTGAGAATTTTTGGGAAGGAAAGGCTGAGATATTATGCTGAGTGCTGATGGAAATGTTTTGGGCAGAGTGTTCACAAAATTAAACTGAATTCATGATTGGTTTCTAGTCCTCTAAACAGTATTTTTCTAGCAAATGCAGAATCTACCAGGGAAACTTTTTTTTTAAAAAAAAAAATCTACCACTTTTACCCCAAGCTTTTTTCTATATTTCCCTGAGTTTGTAGCATCTCGCAGATGGCATATACTTAATGCATAAACTTAATATTAATAAGGATGACTCCGGAGAGTGTTTCAGGGCCGCACAAAGAGGTGAGGCACTCTAAAGGAAAGGGGCTCAGCTCATGGAGATGTGTTGCTACTGAAATAGCTAGCAGTTGGGGTGAGACATCCCTGTGGGTCACCCAACAGATGAGCAGCAGGGATACATCTGGCCACCAGATCATGAGAGCCCAGTGTGGCACACAGCGGGGTCATCCCCATGGAGATGTTGCCAGTGTTGGACATGGGAAGGTATGTATATGCCAGTTATTAAGTGGCACTGACACTAATGGCGTAATTAGCTGTGTTAAAAGTCCTGTCTGGTAGCATCTACTTTGTTTCCAGGGTGACCAAAGAGCCATAAGTAATGATGTCCAGCGGTGTTGCCATAGAGCCGGGGGCGCAGGGCAGAGGGGTTTGTTCATGGTCAGTGGGCAGAAGGTGTAAATGTCAAAAGTTTCCATCCTGCATTGGCAATAGTGAGATGGCTGAATCTTGCCCTGATCAGCGGGATGTGCCAGTAGCTCTGTGTTTAAGGAAACCTGATGAGTACTTGGTGCTCAGAGCTGTTTGTGCTGGTTGGATGGGTAAAGTTGGCACTCAGAACACAGGTCTGGAGAGGGCCCATCCCATTCTCCAGCTATGGAGAAAAGTGAATGTGGGGCCAGGCTGAGGTCCTTCTTTCTTGGCTTCCCACAGATATGTGACATAAACTTGGTCAGCAGCTCTTTTTCTCTATGGGTGGGAACCCAGACCTCAGTTCTCGCTTCCAGAGCTGCCCAGGCCACCACCCATTGAAAACCATTGATTTACCCAGATGGGAAACACCATGGGTATAGTACTTCTCCCAAACCACAGAGTGATCAACATTTGTTGTGGATTGGTGCTGCTGATTTCTGACATCTTGCTCTGGGGAATATCTGTGTTTTACAACAGTGTGGCACTGGGAAGAAAGCTAACCACTAGCAAACAGCACTTGCATCCACTCATTTTGCTGTGTTTTGAAGAAGTTGGCACTTGCAATTGCAATTATTTTGGTTTTCTGCCAAAGCAGAGGGCTTGCTTCAGCTGCTCCACTACATTCATTTGTGGGGGCTGTTCATTTTCAGATTGAGGGAGCACCCGCATTCCCCTTCTCCTTTAGGAGAAGAGAGGAAGCTCCAAAGGGTCATCTCATTCTTCATCCTCGCTCTATAAATAAGCTGTTATCATAAATAATATCATAAATATCATAAATAAGCTTTTGTTTTTCATCACTAGCACATGTTTACTAATGCATGGCTTTGCAAGTCCAGATCACCACGGAAGCCCTTAGAATTTGCGTTCTGCTATTTATCACTTATAGGAGAGAGTAATAAGCTGCTTAAATTTCCCAAATGTTGAATTGCATTGTGTATATGGGGTTCCCCATAGTACTGTCACTGCAGTGGTGCAATGACATACCAGTGCAAAATGGGATTTACAGGAGCAGGATAAGCATGAAAGAAAACAAATGCCAGAAGCAAAGCAGGTGAAAAGCAACTAAAATATGGGAAAATGCAACTTTCAAACTGAAGATGTTAAAAGCAAGACAAAGCACAAGTTGAGAAAGAACAAAACAACCTTCACGACAAACTAAAAACCAAAAAACGTTGTAGTGCTGCTTTATAGTCTGGCTTAATACCTTAATGGGGAGACAAACTTTTGCCGAAAGCTTGCTTGTCCCACAAATCTTGTGGCTTTTGTTCTGCAGTCCCTTTTTTTGTGAGGACTAGGGGGTGGTGAGGAGCTGTTCCCACATGGGCTCTGAAGGTCACATCTGCTGCACCCTGATGTCTCTGCCTATAGGCATTCACTGGCTGGAAATGCACCTGGTAAGCTTGTTTCCTACAATAAGGGTTGAGAATTCATTGACTGAATGTTATTTAATGAAAGGGATAATCAATGGGTAATTTAGAGGCTGGTACCAGATCAGCTCTCTTTGTTGCACACTACTGAATCCCACAACAGCACAGTTTCTTATGCCTCTTTTGGTTGAAAATACTACTGAATGTTTGGGCTGTAACTTACAGTGTAATTGACTTCTGAAAAAAGTGAAAAGTTGTTGGTGCTTTAAAGGAGGAGTTCGATGCTCTTTGTTCCAATCTGATGGGAGTATGTGAACTGTTTGAGGCGGGTAATGAATCCAGACCCTCCACTGGTAAATCTCATTACCTGGGAACTGTTGGGGATAAGCAGGCAATACAATGAGAAGAGAGATACTCCTGCATCAATTTTTACCCTTCAGGCTACTCTATGAGCTGCAGCTTATTGTCAGGAAGTGGTAAAACACTGGGGAACAACTGATGGGCACAGAGGCAGCTCCCAGCACAGCCTGGAGGCTCAGGGTGAGAATATCTTCAGGGTAATGCAATACAGGATGGGGAAAAGGACCTAGTGGAAGGCGAGGTTTGTGAGGCTGCATCTCTGCTGGGTTTGCTCTTCTGTTCATATTCACATGCAACCAGCATACAAAAAAAATAGAGTATGAAATTGTATTTTCCAATGAGTTCATATTTGCCCATGCATGCAAGTATGCATATGATAACATATATGCATACGATCTCAATCCAGTTCTCCAGAGGACATGTATTTTTATTTTCTAATACATAGCTGAGTGAGTGGCTATTCATTATGCTGCTGAATTGCTTTCCATGGTAACTAATTGTGATTTCAGAAACACAGGTTCTGCAATGGCGCAAGATGAAATGGAGTTGAATATGGAAGCAGCCATTAAGAAAGTCACTTGCTTATGAAATAGGTCTTAGTGATAGAGACTGATAGAGTAGGAAAAACAGGGAAGCAGAGATCAGGAAATAAAGCAGCCCTCCATTACCTTTGTGCATTGCTTTAGATTTTGAACTCCTTAGGAGAGTGTGTGGTGAACATCTGAGGAAAAGAACATCCCCTGTGTAGACTGCTTTCCCATTTCCCACTTACCTTTTTTATTAAGAGAGACCATTAAAAAGATGGCTGCATAAAAGAAAAGCAATGGTTAGGAAATGAAGTTTATGATTAAATGGCTATTTCTGGTTGAAAAATGGGGAGGTGGAGACTCTTACAAAAGTTTCTCTGTTCCCCTGTGAAAGAGGACAGCATGTTTTGAACCTGGGGAGAAAGGAACAAAAGCCACAAATCCCCTGCTGCTTCTGTTCTCCCTGCTTCCACCAAATGGGCTCATTATTACTGTATGTGAACCCAAGCAGCATCTCTTAGTACTGCATGGCTGGCACTGTAAGGGGACAAAATGCAATTAATAACTACATCTGGGATCTCTGACCTCTAATACCAGGCTGAAACCTCTGAATGCTTGTTCTTCTCTGCTGTAAGGCACCGAGAGAGCATGTAGGGTCTAACCCAAGGTAGAAAGAGCAGCATTGACTTGGTTCTTTCTACAAAAATCTTAGAATTTAGTAATCAGTAGTTCAGAACCCAGCCCAAGATGCTGCCCCTCAGAAAACCCAGAATGTGTAGGACTTTCTCTGATCATTTCCCAAAGCCACCAGCACAAGTCAGTGCTCACACTCAATAGCGGTCTTTCAGCCTGGATAAATGTGTTCAGATTTATGTGAATATGCATTCAGAGTAAGTAAAATGTATTCTTATGCACGTGTAGAGCCAAATAATTTGTCAAGTTAAGTATTCATTTTATTTACCCAGCAGACAGTCGTCTTTTATTACATAAATGTATAACTAGGCACTTAAAATGTGACACAAGCCTGTTCGACAAACTAGTGTGGAGGCACTGAAATGTATCACAGATGTTTATGAGCATCTGAATATAGCCTTAACTGTCTGACAGCCGGACTGCTGCTAGCTCTGAGTCTGTGGCTTACTGACCCAACAAACCGTAACCAAACCTTTCCCACTTGCAGTCACAATGCTCCGGTCTGGCTGCCTGACATCCCCAGCAAGAAGTTGGCAAATTTGGGCTGACATCCAGACAGAATAGTGAGTATATTACAAGCAAACCATTCATTTAACAAGAAAGTTATTTTAATGATTGCTTCCCGAATACCCAAAGGCACTAGTCAACACTGTGGACTAATGGCCTACAGATCTGTGTGATCAGTACACGTTTTTAGCGTTACAATGGTTTTTTTTAAACAGCTTCAGATGGCACATTACGTGAAATACCTCTTACAGCTTTGTTTCTGTATATCCTCCCATTTCTTTAGACAAAAGGAAAATATATCAAACAAAAACTGACCATTAGAATCCCAGCTATTCCGACTTGTCTGAACTCAGTGCTGTTCTTTCTCCAGGTACTTCTAAACATCGTGTTGGATACCCCCTGTGTAACTCCAGATCCAAATTTATGTTGACATAACTCCTAACATAAGTCAAATTACGTAGCTAAAAAATCAAAGTGGCACAGTGGTAAATTGGATCCATTATTTTACAGGATCAGTGTAACACAACAGACAATATAACAGCTTGAGCAAGGACAGTTTTACATTTCTTTTATCCATCACAAAAACCTCTGTAATATGTGGAGTATAAAGCTCACAAATTACATTTGAAAGGAACTACCATAAAGTATATGCTTCAAATGGACCTTTTACAACATAACACAAAATTCAAATGACTTTTTTTAGGAAAGCACTTAAAACTTCAACAATTACATCCTGACAACATTAGATTACTGTAAGCTGTAAACCTTGAGAAGTTCTGTGATTAAATAAAATCAACCTTACAATTTCCAGGTATAGTAATGATTGAACAGATCATAACAACATGATATATTGTAAATGTGAAGCTTAGGATACTGGTGCTGAGAAGACCCTCTCAATTCTTTGTAGATTTGCACATAGTGAAATAGGTAACAGCTGGAGTAGAGGTGAAAGTATTATGTTTTACATATTGTTATCAGTGCTTTGCAAGCAGCGGTCTGTACAACTTCATCTCTGTTCTAAAATAGTTTTGCGGAATCAATACTACCTTAAAAACCACCTCCAGTTCAAACTCTGCTGCCAGATCTCCTTCAGCATTTGGAAGGAAATATTTAAAAGACAACATCAGATATTGTTAATGACCTGTACATGTGTAGACACGTGAGATTTTATATATATTATATATATAAAATCGCAAACCGTGCTGAAGCTTCAAAATGAACTACCTGTAGGTAAGAAATACAAGTCCTTTTCAATAAAGTTAAAGGGTTTATTTATACCTGAGACATTTTTGCATATTGATGTCTTTGTACCTTTAGGTACTCACAGAAATCCTTTGCACTTTTTGGGGTCTCACCCAAAGTCCATTGGAGTTAGCTGGATCCTCCCCTCTAGCTCAGTGGACTTTGGCTGAGTCCTAACTTATCTAACCTGGATCTATAAACAAAGATGTAAGATAGTGAAATATATATATTTGAATGAGCAGTTGCTGTACAAGTGGACAGGCTGGTTCATACAAGTCCAGAGTTCATCATTTTGCATGTGTGATTCAAAACAGAATTGTAATCCTTCCTGCAGGGGGATACACATTTCCACTTGGTTTAATACAAAACGAAAAACCAACAAACACAATTTCTTGAAATATTTCGGCAGGTAGTGGATCATGGGGTATCCAGTATATTGAGAACACCCCCTTCTTAGTTGACCTGCTTTCTGGTTCTTGAGGCATTCGACCCATTTGTCCTCCCAGGAAGTGAGAGAATCAGGAGAGGAGGAGTAATAAGTTGCTGTAGCAACGTTACATTATGATCACAGGTCAACGGAGCTGGGCTAAGTCGAGCAAACTCAGGGAGTGCAAGAGCCAATGAAGGCGCTGTGTTGCCTGACTCCTGCAGGTTTGTCTGGGTGTCCCAGCTGTGCACAGCCCAGCTTGCAGCTCCTGGCCCTGCATGTGCTGAGCAAGCACGAGCAGGGGCACAATCTAAACAAGGCTCTTACAAAAATTCACAGTGCTATTTAGTTTGCAAAATATCAAACTAAATTTAAAGGTGCACTTTATGAAATAAACAACCCAGTTAAGAAAAAAATGCACCGTGTCTCACTCCATTTTGCTTCTGGCAGGGAATCTTTTCATAGCATTATCACATTTGATAATGTAGCAATTAGAATTGCCTATTTTATGAAATATAGTTTAATCAGTGGAAAAGATACTAGTGGAAGTGAAATAAACTGTGCTTTTAGATGTGGAATTGGGCTTGAGTAATCAGGGAAAATAGCAGTAAAATAATTCAAGGAAAAATCACCAATTGAATCAACTTTCAAGTAGATCAGTGTACTCTCTTAATGTTGCACTTCTAATTTATTACTCTGCATTATGTTTTTTGCACTGTATTTTTACAGAAAAGGATGAACTGTAGTGATGATGGTCAACAAAGTTGTCTTTAAAAAGCTCTTTGTTCTACTGTACAGGCATATGATGGGGAAGCTACATTTCACTGGTAAGTAGAACATCACAGACCTTACACATCCTGCAGATGTTTTAAATATTTGTACATAACATACTTTTGTGTAAAATAGATCAGATGTTCTTTTCCAAGTAGAAATTTCTAACACCTGACACTTGTTGTAAATAGATAAAATGTACTCAATGCTTTTAAAAATGAGGAGGAGGACACAAAATGAACCAGTAATGAATGCCAATGTGACACAGTGACGTTAAGCATCAGATGTACAAAACTCTGTTGCTTGCATTTCCAGTTGACTGTTCTGATTTTACAACCGCATCCCTTCATTCCCTTTTCCATCACTTCTGTACCTCATTCAGCAGCTAAACTGGAGGTGTTTTGGAGAGAGCAACCTCAGCACCCTCTGTTCCAAACCTGCTCATACTAAGGCTACAAAGGCTATATACTTTTCTTTCCCTTCTTATCATTCAGGAGCTCTCTGGCACAACTGCAGACAGCATTCTAACTTTCACAGAGCAACTGGCACAGGGAGGCACTTATGTGACATGTTTTAAACTTATCTTTGGTAAACACACATGGAAATTTGCAATGCTTCCTGAACATAAGAGAATTCTTCATTTGCTACTGGGGTATGAGTGCAGGTAAGGAAGCTGATGTGACACTACCATTATAAAACTTTTTGTTCTGATGCTACTGCCAAGGGTTTGTTTTAATTCACCTAAAAACAACGTAGTCCTGGGCTGTTCTTTCTTTTCCCCTGACTCTGTTTATTATGCATTGAAGCATCTCTGATCAATAACAAATTAGCAATAGAAAGCAAGCCCTGTGTGCTCAATTTTCACCTTCTTTCTCACTCTGTTACCTTGTTGTTCAGGGCTAATCTAATCAGAATAGTAGTATCTCTTTTATTACCTGTGAGTCAGAACCTGGGGTTCAACTCTTTAGTAGCAAAATCACTCAGATCGGCAGCAATTTTGGATACCCAAAAAGTCTGATTCTGCTCGTGGTAGGGATATTTCATCCCAAACCCTACTGAGGAGTGGGGAAGGGACCTCATATCTCTGATGGAAACGACCAGGTATAGCTTACAGAGTGCACTCAGTGCATCCAGAAACAGTCCTTTGCTGTGCATTTTCAAAAGATGCTGTAAATAAGTGGTGTTGGAACCTGCATGGGTATAACTGTTGGATGCTCTAGTGTAAAGTACCCAGAACACCAGCAATTCTAGAATTAGGCATTTCTACTGAGAGGTATCTGATTAGCTTAATTTTACACTTTCAAAATTTTGCTTAAGAATTTATTAGAACCCAGAACTTAGTGCATTTCATCTTATAGAATTAGAATAATTTATATCCTTCTCTTTTCATCCAAACACAAGTGGGAGACATAAATATATCACCGTGAATAACAAGAGACATTTTTCTTGTGATCTGCTTAAAGGTGTTTGAGACATTGACCAAATAACTTTGGCAACTTGCACAAAAATATGTCTTCAAATCAAAAGTGATAATAAAACTTGGTTGAATGAGGCCTTTATTACGAAGAGAAGTAGGAAGAGAGGGGTGTGAGTGCTGAGAAGGTTACCGTGTTCCTAAACCATGCCACTTTGCATTTGTATGTGAAATGGGTATGGCTGGTAGATGATAGGTGGTTGTCCATGAGCAATGTAATAATTGCTGAAGTTTCTGTCACTGATATAAGGAGCAGGCTGATAATAACATGTTACATTAGCTGCGTTTGGGATAATATTTTGTTCTCCGAGAACTTTTAAAGCCAAAATTGTAATCATATTCAGAGTTTGTCTTCGCTCATGTCCCATGAGACAGACTGTGCTCTCATTTACAACTCCACGCAGAGTCATCAAGTAGTCATACTTGCTTTTTTCTTCCCCGATGAAGTGGTTGCGCAGATATGACTCAATTTTCCTTTGCTGCTCAGCAACATCTGGAAAATCAATGAAGAATCTGGAGCACATGTAACGTTCCAGAGATTTAATTTCAGCCTCATCTGCTGGCTTAAAGTCACGAACCAGGAGATTGCTGTACTTCAGAAGGCCACCTCCTCTGATTTCCTCAGGGTTCCTCGTGGAAATCAGTTTGTATTTTAAATGGTCCATTGCTTCATTGAAGTCTCCATACATACTCTCCGCAATAATAGTGGGGTGAGAGTCTTCTGTCAGTTTGCAGTCTGTTTCTCTGTAAACATTTAAGATGGAGTCCAGCACGATTTGGAAGGAGTCCACGCTGAACTCAAACTGTCGCCTGAGCGAATTGACAAACTTTAACTCCACGTTCTTGCCGCTGTTGTTTGACAGTGAGATGAGGCTCCAGCGATCGTGATCCGTGGAGACTTTGACCATCTTCTGCACGTAGGCATCTTTCATAGTCTGGGCAGTGATTTTTTCCTTATTAACACATTTTGGCAAAAAGTCTAATAGGCAATTAAGAACTGCCTCCTTAACAACCTGAAACTCAAGCTCGCTTGGAAGTTCCACCCCGAAAATGATGTCTAGGTCTTTATAACTTGTTCCATTCTGCTTCACTAGGATGTGGCTAGCTGTTGAACCATTCAGGCGGATATCTCGTATGTTGATTTGCTTTTCAATGAGCTGCTCCTTAACCACACGAATTATATCCTTTGGTTTTACTTCCAGTGTTGGAAAATTCCCTCTTCCATGAATGGGTATTATCTCTGCTAAAACTTGATCCAGGATTTTAATCTGATCCCAAGTGAGACTACTGAACCTGTGGTCTAAGTCCTCAGTCATTGTGATGTAGGTTGGCTAACTATGGAGAAACAGAAATTAGAGAAAAACATTAGAATGTACTCAAATACAAGAGGGTCTGCATTTCACTCTGCAATGACAAAAACATCTTGGTTCCTCTGTGCAGTGACAAAGCAGTTCCTTTTACACAGAGACACAATCCGAATTAGCTTTCTGAGTGAACCACTGCACTTCTCACAGGCTTTTAATTGAATTTTAATGCAGTTCGGGTTTTAATCCTGTGGAGAAACTGTTGTGCTATCATATAATAAGTCAAAGCCAATGCAGTAAACCATACAGATTTCATTTAAAACTACTCAAAGGTTAATAACACGAAATATTTGCTGGTTGTAATGAAACTCCAAATTTCACTGAGCTAAAATGAGCAAATTGAGTTATTTCTGTCCTGTCTAGAATGTTCTTTGCATCTTCATTCACTTGCACAATGAAACAAATAAAAATGATGCAACATGCTCGTTGTTTACCCAGTCAAATGCCTTGAATGTACTTTGGTCTCTGTGGGTTATCTATATGCATGCATCCTTTAATACCACTTCTGACAATTTAAAATTGGATATCCTACAACTGTGCAGTTGCTTCCTTTATATTTCTGAAGCAAACTATTTTGCTTCTGTTCCAATAACTGTCCAACAGCAATCAGGAATCAGTGCTCCAAGTTAGGGTTTGCAGTGCTGAAAAGAAAACCCCTTCCAGTCTGCACTGATACCCTAAAACTTCTCAACAGAGCAAGCAAAGAAATCTGCCTAGAAGATAAAGGATAAAGCTTTCCAAGGTTAATGCTGTGATTAAAAAAAATAAAGGGCTTTGAGAAGAGAATGTTCAAACCCCTTCTTTTAGCAGAGGAACCCACTTAAAACACTTTTGGAAAGCTGGAAGATGGAAGCCCCTAAGTAAGATTGGAAATCCATCCTTTATTTTTACATGTTATTAGTTATTTTAGATCTCATTGCTATTTACTAAGATTTAAAAATGACTTTGCTGTCAAAGGTAATGTCACTGAATAGTTCTTTTGCATCAAAGAGAAATTGGATCGCTTCCAGTCCTCTAAGAGCAGCACCTTAAAATTTCATTCATCTAAAGCAACTCCTGTAGAATCTGCTGATGGTTTGTCAGTTCAGAGCCTCAACATTTATGTCTGAGAAATCTTTTACAAAAAATGCTAAGAGTCCAGAGCTGAAATGGTGCCTTCTGATTTGACAGGAAAATGTCTCAGAAAAAAATGGAATTATGTTTTCAAGAACGTAATTAATTTACAGACAGACCTGGATAAGTTTGGGTTTTCTTTTAATTGTATAATTTTCTTACAGTTTGTAACAGTGCATAACTCTGCACGTTCTTAGAAGGATTTTCTCTTGTTCTTTCCCTTAATCTTGTTAGGGAACAAGAACAATTTCCAGGCTATTTTATAGTCATTAGGAGCCTTATTTCTTAACTAGTGGCAAATTTATTTACTGAGGTGTTCAACCTAATGTCAGGAGTTATTATGAATACAAGTAAAACTCAGAAGCAATAAATCAGCAGAAATCTTAAGACCATAATTAGTCAAAGCACTAATTAAAGCACTTCACTGGCGTAAAGATGGTGAGAAATGAGAAGGCAGCTCACTGGAAGCCCTGTACAATGGGGAGGGTGGGAAGGAGCGCTGGGTTTGTGGGAATGGAGACTGAATGGCAGCTTCATTCTCAGCTATGACTGCATGGAAACTGGGAACTGGTGATGTCTGCTAGGGAGAATGATCCTGGGAGGCAGATGTATCTCATGCCCCATTGCCAGCAGCTGTGCCATTTGGGTGATTCTGTGTGTGGCACTGAGAGTTGTCACCCTGTCTTCCTTAGGCCTGGCCTGTTGCTCCCTGCCAAAGAACAACCTTTCTGCGACTTCTTCCATGTGAATAGCTGGAAGCATTTTGTATGCTTTATATTCAGAGTTCCATCTTGAAGTCCATCCATGGGCAAATGGAAGGCTGCATAAACACTAGCACTGAGACAGCGAAAAGAACAAATAGCCTTCCGATTGTGTATCGAAAAGTGTTATCTTTCCTTCTTACCTCATCAGCATTTGGAACTTATTGAAATTCTCTTCTAGGGACTTTTTAAGGTTCTGTTTGTTTGTTTGTTTATGGGATTTATACTTTTACTATATACTGCATTGGACCCTGAATTCTGACCAATTTAAAATCTTTGGACCAAACAACTATGAGTTTGGTTTCACAGTGATAAAAGATTTAGTTAACCAACTCTTAGCATTCTGCCATATGCCAGCTTCATAAAAAAAATAATAGGACTATATCTGGCTTTACAGCTCTATCAGGAAAGTCTGCCAGAGTAATGATAACTTTAATGCTGCACAGAATTTTCATGGAAACAGATGCAGTCTAGAGGACAGTCTCATCAAATTTAGCTCATATTTTACCAGTAAGCTGTTTAAGAATCTCTTTTTATGTGCTCTACAACATTGCTTCAGTATATTTTCAAAGGGTTTGCAATATGCTGGCATTGTCAAGCAGAATACATCTGAAATAGTTCTTGTGCAGCTGTGTTAGCTCTAGTCTCTTCCCTTTGATTTCATCTACTGCCCAGTTTGTCTGTTTTACAGCAATTATCTGGAATACTTTAACACTCCAGTTGCCTTTACCTTTGTCTGCACCTGAAGCCAGTTGCTAAGGGACCTTTTAGAAATCAAGGAAGATATCTTGCCAGCTGTAGTAGCTTCGCATCCTGCCATTTTGGGATTTACTCCAGAGATGCTGAAAGTAGCTATTGCAGTTGTCCCCCAAGAACTCGGTATTGCTTTTGCTCCATACACATTATATGCATCATTAATTATTTCTATGATATCTTGCTAAAGCTTTATTTTAATTCAGCAGCACAGCTTTCTAATAAGCTGGACATTTTCAAGTGTTTTCCATACGTAGTGGCTTCAGGACTGCAGCTGGCTTTAGCTCTGAAGGCAAGAATGTTGAATGTGGAAGGAGATCTGGGCATAATTTGAATGCACATGAGAGATTCAGAAGCAGTAAAACACCTGGGGCATCTTCAGTGTGAACACATTTAAACTAGATGGACAAGGTTTTTCATGAGTTTTTCCTTCCATTACTGTTAATGCATACAGTGAAGATACTGTTTATTTTTCCTGTTATTGTGAGATAACGCATGATTTGCCATAAGTTTTCAGTACAGTTACCATCTAGTTACCCTGAAATAACAAATAATAACTCAAGGCCATATGCTGTTCTCTGGTGAGATAAGGCTGCATGGTGTGCAAAATAGGCTTGAGTAGAAAGCAGTTTGCTTGGACTATGCCATAAAATATCACCTTTAAGGGCAGAACAAGCAAAAGAAGAAGGGAAACAGAGACATTATCAACAAAAGTGTGCACTGCCTTTTCTCCAGCCCAACCCAAGCAAGAAAGATACCCAACACAGCCATGTACCAGCCTGGATCACCCCTTCTCCCAAACTAAACTGATCTGTAGACAGTACAGCACAAGAGCAGCCAAACTCTTCTGCAGCACAAAGCTGGGAAAAGGAATTGAGCAGCCTATACCTCTGCTGAAACATTGCAGGATACTGGCTTGCTGGTTTTGGAGTTCTTAGAAAGGAAGAATAAATAAGGAGTTTACTTTGGGAATTGATACTAATACATAATCCGTATGATTTCATCCTGGAGATTAGGGTTTTTTGGATGCTGAATTTTTTCATCATGACTCACAGTGTGTTTGCTCTCGGCTGCATGTGGATACCATGGGGCAGCATTTTCAAGAACAGACAAGCTGCACTTTTTCATCAGTTCCCACAACACACAAGGTTCCTCCTTACACGGTTTCCAGGTTCAAACAATGCATGTCCTCTTAAATAACATGGTATGAGGTATATTCAGTTTTCTCATTTGCTCTAAACTACTTTAATAACTGAAAATAGTGGTGGTATGTAATATTTGGTCTATTTTGGGCTGTGGTCATCACTGAGAAGTTACTACTTTACGAAAAGGTAATTTGAACTACTGAGTGCATCCTATGAGCTAATTTCTGAATAATGTTTATGAAGAGAATTCAGAGTCTCAGGCTTACCGTGGCAGGACGATTGGCAAGCATGTATTTCAGCAGAGTTAATAGGATGACTCACTGGATCCTTGGGTAAAAATATGGATTGTCATCTTGTCACTGCTAAAAACACGAACCTCCCAGGGAAAGCTACATGGAAAAAAAACACAAAAACAAACAATAACATCCTTTTTGAGATAAATGTTAACTACAAGTCACCTGCTGCACATAATAAATCATGCGTTATGACTTGGTGGTCCCATAGTTGTAACAATAGCCTTTTAAGTCAGAAATGATAAGGTAAAAGCAGTGGCAAGGCACAGAAGTGCTCAAAAAGACTCTGGTCATACTTGGTCCTCTGAAAGGATGTTAATTACAACTTGCTATTTTCCCTACGGGATTAAGAAGAAGTATTTAACATTACTGACAGACATGCAAATTAGAAGAGACAGTGGAATCATACAAAAAAATTGGAACTAATAACAACTCAGCAAAATTAAATATAAGAAATTGTGAAATTGCTTCAAATGCTTCCTAAAAATGTGTACAGATGATGGGAAGGTCTTATTTCTTGGCAGACTGGGCTGTTGGTTCATTTACAGTAAGCCCAGTATTCAGTCTATTGCTGGAATTTCCATGCACTGAATGGCCTTTGACTGGCTAAGCAGGAATTGTAGCTATTTCTGTAAATAATTGCATGCGATCACAAAGGCGCTTCTTTGTATTTGTTTCTACTTTCAAAGATATATTGACAGCGAGGCAACCTTTTGTAAACCTTCATTCAAAGACCCCCATCTCAGTGTCCTATCCCACAGAGTTCAGAGCAACTACAGAAGGTTCTTTATGCCAAGGAGCACCCATCCAGCATACGACTTCATGCGGGTGTGAACTTACTCCCCATTGCTGAGTTATACTTCACAATCTCATCTTTTAGGCTGGAAGTATTCTTGTTTCTGAGTAAATGAAACTTAGAAAGTATGATTTGAGTGTAAATATATGCATAATCTGCAAGAAAAGCTGAAATAATAGCCAGGAAGGTATGGACTATAGCATTCGCTTTATTAAGAACATTATGGTGGTTCTTTTCTGCCATGCTATAGCAATTGCATCTTCATCACTGAACATGCTATATACGCTGCCAACAGCCTAGGACTCTGTTTCCTCATGCAGTCCTTGCTGTGCCAGGACTTATCTGCAGCTCTCATATGCTTTCCAACTCATGATAAGCTGCTGACTGAATGACTCTGTGTTCCCTGTGTTGCTACCCTGGTCCATGCAGTGTTAGCTAATGTTTGCAGCTGGGAATGCAGGGGTTTGTCTAGCAAGTGCTGATGTCTGTTTAGGCTGAGAGTGAAGAAGGCAATCTTGGCAAGGAAAAGAGGTAGAAGAGTCTCAGCATGTGCAGTCTGGCCTTCTGGAGGGAAAGTCAGACTAATATATAGCCATTCACTTAAAAAAAATACAAAATTTAGTCTTTTTAACAATGAGCTATTGTTATTCCTTCCTGTGCGAGGGTGAAAGATTTAATGGATATATGATATCCATTAATGGGCATATCACTGTGATAGATTGATGCTAAAGTAAAATTGATGGCTTCCCTGGTGATGTATAGGGGAAGGAGTGACAGACTTTTATACAATTTGTAAAAGACCCATTTTTATACAATACATTCATAAAAACAGCAGCTGAGATTGATGAAATGCTTTGGCTGTAGGGACCTTATATTCAATGACTGCCTTTTACTGGCTCAGTCGTTACAGGAAAAAGTGTACAGTTTCATTATTCCCTGCTCAAGGTTTCCAGATTTTTTTATCTAACTGAAGAAATAAAAGAATTTATCAACAATTTTATTATTTTATCTCTGGTATAATATTTTTCCTGCCCTTGAATTCCAAATGTGGATGGTGATGACACGTACTAACAAATTCATTTCCAAGTCTCTTCCTCTAGTGTCTCTGTGCATAATGAGCTGAAGTATATAATGACAGTGCATGGCTCTGCGTCATGGGCTCCCAGCACTCAGCAGTGCCCAGTTCTGCAGGACTGAGAGCCAGGGGCCAAGGGATGCTTGCCTGCCCTTCCTGCTTGCCAGCTCCCCATGCAGCATCTGATTGCTCTGCAAAGCCCTCCAGACTAATACCAAAATCTATTTATTCATTCTAGATACCAGTGACTCAATCTGAAGCTCACTTACCAAAAAAACTATTGTGATGACTAAACTGCAGCAAAAGCAGGCAAGGTAAGGAGTGAAGCAGTCCATCTATTAACTATCTTTGTAATTGTCTCTCCTCTTCAAATGCCAGAGAGGGAGGGATGAGCTGCAGAGCGCCACTGCAGTCCCAGATTTAGGCTGCTTTTTGAAGATTAAAGGCATCACAAAGTCTAGGCTTTCCTCAGAAATTTTATCAAAGGGGTTTCCTCCCCTCTTCTACACCAAGAGAGACTAAACAAGTCATAAAGAGCCTGTCTGGTGGGATGGCCCTGGTTTTGAGAGCATCAGAGGATGCCACTGGGCTTGAGGTCAGGTCTGTTTTGAGGGGATTCCAGCACAACATGCACAGTACATTGGACAGAATTCTTTTTAATGAATGTACCAGAAAATGCTGTACCTTGCTAGAAGCTGTACTTGGTTGATTCAATCAATGAAATGCATTTTTGTTTTCTGAATCAGTACTGAGCCATTGATGCATCAGGCTGGTTTTTGATAGTGTTTTCTGTAGCACAAGGCATTTGGAGAGGCTTCTGTGGGGTGAGCCAGGAAGCCAAAGACAAATGTGCTTGTGTTCCACAAAGACCTTTCAGCATCACCCCTGCTGTACTCTGCATATTTTATAGAAGTATTTGCCATTAAGCCATCACCCTGTTTCGCTCCAGAACTGTTTTCATTTTATGGCGGAAAACACGAACTCTGTGCTGTCTCCCTGTTGATTTGCTGAGCATCTCAGGGTCCCTTGGAATACAGGCTGTTTATGACTGCTGCAGTAAATTCTGAGCTTAAATTGATTTGGAAGAAATTCCTGTGTCCTGAACCTGGTTTGGCTGGCATCCTCCAAAGAACACGTGTCAGCTAACTTGTAAGGTAGGATATGGATCCTAGTCAAAGATAACTGTATCTCCAACTGTTTGTTTTTATTGCTATTTGTGCTTACAATGTCAATGTGTAAATTTAGTTCATATTTTTATGGATTAATTTCCACAGTTATATTAGAAACCTGTTCTCTGACTATATAATGCAGTAGTGGGATTTCTTTTTAATGTTCTTTTCCCAATTTTATGAGTTACACTGTAACACTGGGGGAAATACATGAATTATTTATTAACTTAAAGCACTTGCTGTACAAAAATTATTCTTAATGTTGCATCAGGAAGAGCTTGCATTGCCCTAGAAAATCACTTTTTGATAACCAAAATGTTTTCCAGAGTTACGTGATAAAGTAGAAACCACATACAACATCAGGCAAAGGACTGTATCTGCAGCAGCAGCACCAGGAAACTGATGCTCTTCCATGGTGAAGGCAGAATGAAAAGTCTCTGTTGACACTGTTATTAAAACGCAGAGAGAGAATAAAACGATGATCAACCAAAGAAAAAGGCTTGAGCCCTGCAGCAAAGATGTGTGTATTCATGACTTTTCCATCACTATCAATAATGCATAATGACCATCATGTAGATGACGACACCAACTTTTGAGACAGGCTGAGTCAAGCTTTCTATCACTAAATGTGAAAAAACATTCGACATGACATTGGATGTCAAAAAGCTGGGACCTGCTAAATAAGCAAAGATCCAGCAGAAAGGGTAATGGAGAAGAAAATCAGCTGATGCTGACATAAATTGACATCTGTTGTACCAGTTTGTAATGCTCTATGGAGGGAAACTTTTTTGTTCTTGTTAATATGAACTGAAATAAAGTTTTTGGAGCCACAAAATTATCTCGTTTAGGAAAAAAGTATGTGCTAATTCTTTGTGAGCACTCACACAACATAAAGAAACTACAATCAATATGATGTTCAAATTTTACAGCTATGTTCTTTTTTTAGTTAATGCACTCTAATTTCGCATAGGAGTGGACAGTAGGTACATTGCTAATTCCCAGTGGTGTCTTAGATTCTGGACCGATGCTCTGAATAATTATTTTTGCATAAAGATCATGGTGACAAAGGAAGAAAGCAAGACTGTGACTTACATATCTATATATCTCTTTATAAATAATATTTGAATTGGCATGAATTCAGTTCTCACACCAGAAATTCCTCTGGTGTAAACAGGAGAAGAATTGGTTGCGTATGTGCATAGTTGGGCATATGACCTGAAGGAAGAAAACTGTGAGCTCTCTTCTACTTCATGCAGTCCCACCAAACCATCCCTACCCTATGCTTTCATGATCAAATTTGATTTGGAGTTTGCCTACAACTCTTTTAACTGTTCCTGGGCTTCATCCCATACCATTAAAACCAGTTAATGGGAGTCATACATAAGCATGTATCTTACATGTATCTTACATATGTCTTATATCCATAAGACAAATACTCTCCCCACATGGAAGTGGCAACCAAGCTTCTGGGAGTTCAGCGCTGTTGGTAATCTCAGTGTGACCCACCATGGGGCATGAATGAAGGAGGCAAAGCAGAGCACCAGCTGTTGACATTTCCACCTGCTGCTGTGCCCTAGTGCTGGTGGAACAAACCAGGCCCATCCCAATTCCCTTGCAGAAGACGCACAGCCATGGCTGATGGAGGAACTGATCATAGAAGCCGAGAGGCAGGAAGGCTGTGAAACTGACCTGGATTAGGAGTATTTGGAAAATCAGGTAGAATTTCATTCCTTCAAGCAGTGCTAATTAATGAATTAATTTCCACTGCCAGCCTAAATGCTGTGTAATTTACTCTTCAAAAAACCCCGCTGAATGTGATTTCAATGTGATCTTTCAAGGAGTTTCATCCACTTATCTGCTTTAGAGCAGATTTATAAATTACCGGAGCCTACTGTGTCAGCAGTAACTTCTGAACTTGGGCAGGAGCCGCTCGCATGCTCTGCAGGGCAGGAAGTTAAGTTCAGGGCTTTGCTCACAGGGGTCAGCGTTAGACGTCTCTCTTTCTGGCAGCTGAATCATTACAGGTCACCCAGTCCTTCCTACTGTGCTGTATGTCTGATGCCTAATGAGGCAAAACAACCAAATTTACTGTAAAGTTATGCCTTTAATGCAAAGCAGAGCAGGGATGATGTGCAAGCAACACTGTGACGAGGTCACAGGTCTGAAGCAACAACAAATTAGGATTGTTACTGTTCTCTTTAAACTAAGCTGTAGGAGTGCAAGAATGTTGAAGTATGAAGGAGAAAATATAATTCTGGCCCTGCTGTTCTTCCCTCTGCACATCAATCCCTCATTCCCTGCTCCCAGATGCTGCAGCCACAGCACACAGGGGAACAACTGGACAGGGGATCATGTTCACATTTCTGAGTGGGTCACACACAAGCCACATCTCACTCTATAGGTTAAGGAAAGCGTGAGCATAAAGTATGGGAGAGAGTCTCTGCTCCCAATTCACTTTCAATTATTATTCATTTCTTGGCCTTTAACAGCGATCCACATCATTATTCATACCCACCTTTTGCTTTTTACAGGAGTCACGAAAAAACTATTGCTATTAACACAGTAGCACATGGAAGACAGTGTGTGTGCCAGTATAGTCAACCGTGCTCTTTATGACGGAATAATAAATGTGTTCAAAGATTTGCAATGGCTTAACAGATGTACCAGAGAGATGTGCCTGCAGATTAGAGAAGGCAGTGAGTGCTGAAGATGCATTTTCATGTCGAGAAGACGGGACTGAGTGCAGATCTCGTGATCCAGAGCTGCTGGGAACCAGCTTGGCTTTGCACGGATAGGGTTACCTACAGGAGGAGTGCTTCTAAACACTCTGGGTCAAAGAACCCCAGAGGTCCGGCTGTCACCTCCAGGCTGTGAGCTCTGTGGGGAGCACAGATCGCCCTGAGGACCACATGGAGGTACTAGAAGGCCTGACCCACAGCACGTGTGCTGCGGCAGGGAGGGCTGCTCTGAGGAGACAGAGCTTCTAGCATCGAACCGGACAGCGAGTGGAGAATGGCACAGCACGCCTCTGCTATTCTACTGCCAATTTGGTGGTCTCACCCGAAATTCAAGAAGTTTTCAGGATTCACACAAAGAACGCCAACATCAGAACAGTGCTTGCGTGCAACGAGCAGAACCCCCGAAGCCAAAAAATCACAGCAAATTGACCAAATCCCTCTCTTTATAAGTTGATAAAGTTGTTTTATGGAAAACGCCGTACGGAGGCCAAACCCGAGGGCACCCTTCCGCGTCTCGCAAAGTTTTCCGGCGGTCGCCCTCCCCTGCCCACCCACCGTCCCCCACCACCCCACCGCCTCCCGCCCGGTCCCGCTCCCCTTCCCTGCGCTCGGGGGCTCGGCTTACCGCGAACGGCCGCCGGAGGTTCCCGCAGAACTCACCGGTGGCTCCGCCGCCGCCCAGAGACGCACTGACCCGGCGCCGGTTCCGCGGCGGCCGCGCAGCCCGCACCAGAGAGCCGCCGCCGAGCCGGGGCCGCTGCTGTCCGCGGCCGCCTTGGTGCTGAAGCGGCCCCTCCCTCCCACCCGCCCCCGCCGGGCCTTGTAGCGTAAACGGGTGGCCATGGCAACGCGCGTCACGCGGGCCGAGGCGGGGCTCCCGCCCGCCGCAGCACGGGGCCGGCCGCGCGCCTCTGCCTCGGTGTGCCCGCAGGAGCGGGGCGGGACGGCGGGCCTTCAACGCCTTGACGCGCGCCGGTAGCTCGCGGCGCTGCCGCTCTGCCGCGGGGCGTCACTCGCCTCCCTCAGCACCGGCGCCGTCCCGCCCAGGGTGCGTGCCCTCAGCAGGCGGGCAGCTTCGGGCACCCAGGGGAAGGCGGCTTCCCCCTCCCGCTGCCCATCTTCCGTCCCGTACTCCCCGAGCAGTGCCCAAACAGAGCTCCTTTGCTGCTGAGCTCCTTCCCGCATGCCGCGTCTGCGGTTTTGTTCTCACTGTGCGCTGAGGCGCAGCTCAGCCCTCGCCTGGTGGTGGTTGTCCGATGTGGGCACGCACAGCGAGGGGATGCCGAGCTGCCGAAAGACCCCGGTGAACACATCTGAAGCTTCAGGGCCGCAAAGTAGAGGGCTTGTGGTGTTTCAGGTGGTGTAAGTGCAAGGAACTGCTCTTCAATAGCTTAAAATCCAACGTTATGACTTAGACACAACACAGTGCTTCCCCCCCACGCTCATTTTCCACACAGCCTTCAGTTCCTGGGAGAGGAGCCGGCTCTGCAGAAGCTCTGCTGGGAGAGACCCTCCATGCAGGCTCCATATGCTCCTCAATATGCAGCGTGTCACTAATTCGGTTCTAGTTTCAAGTGGTGAGATTAGAACAGCAGTCTTTTGAGCTGTGGGGTTCTAAAATTAAATCTCTTTGATCAATTACTGAACTTGCTGGATGGAACAAATCCCTGCATGGAATTAGGTTACGGCATCTGTGTCTTTCTTCGTTGTAGTACTAAATACTTGATAGTTGTTGTGCAGTGTCTGCTTTGCCCGCTGCACATAACTAAAATCAAAGATAATATACTTTAGTGTTCTGAGAACTGATGCCAAATGGGTAAGTCCTGATTATTCTTGAAAAAGTGCAGATTCAAAGCTACGATGACTCATGACACTGAGCATACCTTGACAAGAAATGGCTATGTCAGTATTTTAAGCTAACTTTTATGACAGGCAAATCTATATAATAACTTTAAAGAGCTATGTCTGTACTTTAATTTACAGCACCCGGATACTTCTAGGCTGGCTCTTGCGTATTACACAACATCAAGGCTTTAATCTGTTCTCTCTCTCTCTCTCAATAAATAAGTAAGTAAGTAAGTAAGTAAATAAATAAATAAATAAATAGATGGAGCAATCTGACCCTTGTTAAACACAAAAATCCCCAAAGCAGTTGTTATTCTTTAGGGCCCTTAAAAACATCTTCAATGTCTCTTTCGTCTTGAGAACCACTTTATGAAAGCAGTGATAAAGTGCTACTGAAGGAAATACACAGCACTGAGTAATCAAAAAACCTGCTCATGAACCAACTTCATTTTATGCTTTAAATGCCAAATGCTCAGCATTAGTTTATGTTCCTAACTGTCAAAGTAGAAATATATCAGTGATGAGATTTTCATAACTCGCAAGCCCTTACAAACTCAATACAAACCATTGCTCCGCTCTAACAACTTCACTCACAGCCCAGAAGTTACTCACCTGCACTCAACCAGCCTGGAACGAAGCCCACAGCTCTGCCCAGCACTTGTATGTCTCTGTTGGGTGACTGGCTGGGTAAACCAATTAGTTAATGCACTATGAAAACAGTAACCAGGTAATTTCCAGCCCCGTGGCTGGGTAAGAATAGCTATTAGTGTATAGAGAAAAGCTTATGTTCAGTGGCTGATAAACCTAATTTAATGTGAGGCAGGGAGAGCTGGATTTTCTTGGAACTGTGCCTTTACCTTCTTGCGCATTTTCGAGGAGGTGGATGTAAATCTGTGCCATCATGATGTCACCATGCTAGTATGAATGGCCATATGCAGTCAGGCCAGAGGAATGATCACAGGGTTTGCAGCAATATATTTTCAGCAAGAAGAAAAGTGGCAGAAGGTGCTGAATGAAAGAGAAGGACATCTGTGTGATGAATTCCTGGGTCCAGTGAGGTTGATGGGACTTTTGCTACTGAGCTCAGTGAAACTGGGATTTCACCCAGCACATTTTGTTTTGGAAATGAGGATTTTAAAGGTAACTTCTGAGGGCAGGTCTCCTCTGCCATGTAGAGAAATGCTCTCTGAAGCCTGGACTCCTGCTACCTCCTCCTGCTTTGGCCCTAATTCAAGAAAGCACTTAACACATACATAAATACCGTTCTCATCAGCAAAGTTTTTGAGCAAATACCTAGTTTAAGGATTTGCTTATCTCTAATTCGTTGGCTAAGAAGTAAGGTATTTCTGAATAGGAGTGGGATAATCTAGCTGTAAATCCTTATCATTTATATCGTTTATAACAAGAGCTTAGTCATCTTTTGACCAGTGACGCACAGCAGTGATTTCTTGCTGAATAAAATTTTAGAAGCACAGCCAATTTTTCACAGAGGCTTGGAACTGTGCCCTTTATCTGCTTTTATGCACTGCTCCAAGTGTGTAGCATGGAAAGCCTAATGCAAGGTCACGCTTTGCTAGAATAACAGCACCTAGCTGCAGCCATAGGGTCCAGCTCTATCATCAAATTTTATCAAATTTCATAGCAATTTTGATATGCAGAGTAAGTTCCAACTGCGATAGTAATAAAGGCAGTTTAAAAATGAAGAAGATTACCAAGCTTGGAATTGTAAAGGTCAGATCCTGATCTATGCTTCCCCCAATTCTCACATGAATTTAGATTTGAGATACCCTGCTCATTTAGCTCTGCTCTGCAGTTCAGTAGAGAGGAAGAAAATAGTTTTGTAGTTTTTACCTTTGGAAAATTCCATCACAGTGTTATATTTTCACTCCAAAACTGCAGAATTTTGTGTCACATATGATGCATAGTCTGTCTCAAAGAGAATGATTGGAGGAAAAAAAATCCCCACGGCCTTGATTTTAAGCTTATGCTTCTGAGACAAGCTGGGAGGAAACAGTGCACTTTCCAGCTTAACTAGGCATTCCCCTTGCTTTTGCACACACAAAAGGAGAAATGCTACTGTAAGAAATTTTACTTTCCAGACTGCCAGAGAGAATCCGACAGCTTGCACACATCTGTCAGAACACAGCAAGCTCTCCCTCTTGTCCTGGGGTGCCTTGCATGGAGTGCTTGGCCAGACTTCAGGAAGGAATTTATCCTCCACGTCTGCTTTTTCCATTCAGTAGCCACAGTGTGCTAATCAGACCTTACAGAGTGGAAGAGGGTTCTTGAGAGCTACTTGATCTGCAAATTTCTGCTCAGGAAACTGGAAAGGGAAAGGTCCACTGAGATCTGAGCTTTTATGGCTCCTGCGATTTTTTATGGAGTTTTACTCACAAATGTGAAAAGACTTGCTAAGTTTATTTATTGCATGAGCCTAGAAGTGGAGAATGTTCTCATTCATCCAAAACAGTTCTTTTCAATACAGAACGCAATTCACTTTTTCTTCTGCCACTGGTGCTTAGAATGAAAGCAATTCAAAACAATCAAAACCATGAGATTAGTCAGAATTAGCTCTTTTCCTGTTCTGATGCTCAAATTCTGGTCTTGTATGAAATAACTTTTTGACCTTTGGCCAATGAGGAAAAAGTTGAAAAGCTCAAAATAAGCTATAAAAATAGCCATTAAAGATTTCCTCAGGAAATCTGTTTAAATACTGATGTCATTTTCTACAGCAGCTACTTCAATTTGAAATAGCTTCTTGAACTGAGGGAAACTAGAAAGGCACTGCCAGAGCATGCAGAGATCAAGGCTCATCGCTAAGTGGGTCGACACAGTGTGAGACAAATGAAAGGGGAAATGCAGGTGCCATTTGAAAGGTTGTGAGCTGCAAGGTCTAGTAGGAAGAAGGCTGCTCCAAAATGAATGAACCATCTGGGAAAAGAAGCGTCTCTGTATTCTGTAATTTGAGTGTGGCTCCTGTGACATTCAGCAACCTTCCCACTAGCTGCTAGATTTTGGAGAAACCCACATAAGTGATGATTTTAAATGAAGATTTGATAGTCCAGCAGGTGAGAAGCTGCAGAAAACACACTTAGTATCATGACTGGTAATAGAGTGAAGATGGAGCTTCTAATTCAAGACACCGAGTGGTGAATGTTAGTTTGTTGGGAAGCCAGGAGAAAACAGGAGAAAATGTGGCCTTGTAAATCCAGTTATGCTTCCAAAAATATACCATAGGAACATTAGATGCTATTGGGAACACACATAGTAGACCTAAGTGCTCAGCAAAGCATGCTAACCTAATTTCATGATTACATGAAAGAAGAAAATCCTGACTCATATTTTATTAAAATTGTTATGGTGAATCAGCAAATTACTCTGTTTATCTCCTTCAACGTCAGCACACTGAAGTCTGGAGCAACTTGAACTGATCTCACTGCCCTTGTAAATAGAATATATTCAGACCAGCTGAAGCTGGACTAAATGGAAACAAGGAGTAATTCATCACCAAGGACAGCTGGGAAGCTCAGAAAAATGCTATTTCCTGACTGTCCTGGCAGAAGGAAAGACAAGTGCTGTGTGTGCCTTTCATCTCTGACTCCTTTGTCATGCCAGATCCCAAATACAAACATTTACATTCAAAAACTTTGTGGCCATTTTAACAAGATCTCCCCATATGGCAAATGCTTGCCTTTTTACACATATACCCTTTTATTCATATCCCAGTGCTGGCAGAGAAGGAAATAAAACTGCACAGAAATATATAACCTGATCTGGCTTGTTTAATCACAAATCCAATCTTCTCCCTTAGTAAAGCAAACCGGGATCTCAGCAGCCCCATCTGTAATACCGCATATCTCCATGGGGAGGAGTTTCTTAGAGAAAACAAAAACAAAAACAAAAACAACAACCTTATTACCAAGAGGCAGATGCACCTTATAGGACTTGCAGGGAGTCCTGAACCAGATCTCCTATTTCAAAGGGATGGAAATGCAGCCAGAGGCAGTCCCGGAGACTTAGTCACCACTTTGCCCTTCTCACCACTCCTAGTTTCAGGGCAGACTTCTAAGGTGAGGTCTGGAGCTGTTTGAGACAGTTGAGATGTAGGTAAGTGGTGGATTTCTGCAGTGGCACTTAGGATTTCTCCTTTCCCCGCTGCAGACTATCTTGACTGAATCACGAGTACCAGATGGACAAAGAGAAAGCAGAAAGAAGAAAGCAAGCACTGACCCATAAGCTGTCCTCAGTGATGCTGCCACATATAAAGTATGCATGACTTAATGCAAGAAAACATCCAGTACATTTCAAGAGCACTCAAATATAGAGGCGCCAGCAAGCAAGTAACAGTGAACTGGTATGAAATGGGGCTTGCTTACCCTCTTGTGCTCTTGTGATGTTTTGTTAAGCAGATACTGAATTCAGTGCACGCAATGTCAAAGCAGCTGGAGTTTGCAAATTGTGGCAGTGCTTGGAGAGGACAGTAATAAAAACAGTGTGTATTTAGGGGAAGCAGAGAGGGACATGCATGGGCTCTGTCTGCATTTTGTAAGGATGGTTCTTAGAATCACAGAATGGATTCATAGAATATCCTGAGTTGTAAGGGACATACCAGGATCATTGTGTCCGATGCCTTGCTTCACACAAGGCCGCCCAAAGAACAACTTCTTGCTTTTTTCCAAGAAGGACGTAAGAAACAACTCTGAATGGCATCTGGCTGTCCCCAGAGTGCTACCAGGGCGGGCAGAATTGGTGGAGAGCAGTAAGGGTAGGGAGGGTGCTTTTGCCTTGCTGCGTTCCTTCTTTTTGGATCACACAGTTTCTTGCATGGGACAGTGTTGATGCTTTATTGAGCAGATGGAGCACACAACAGTGGGATCCAGGTAGCCTGGAGGTCTTTGCTCTGCCTGGAACTGCCACGAAGATAATGTGACTGTTCCTGTGGAAGTTTTTTCTGATACCATATGAATAATCTGAGACAAAAGTTTGTGGGGCTGATGAGGTGCTGTGTGTGTTCCCGTGGTACTAAGTTTGTTGCAGCAGTGCCCCAGTACTGTCAAAGATGATCCTCCACAAAGTTTCGCAGCATCCAAAGGGAGTTTTCATGCAGTGGCTTCTCATTCTAGGGGAAGCTGCAAGCCTAGCTGTGACCTCTGAAAGAGCTGCTGATGTAGGGAAGGAAACAGTTCAGCTGGTGGAAACTGGTGCTCTGCCTGCTGCCCCCTGAGATGCTGAGCCCCCCAGGCAGCAGCACCAGATCCTAGATGAACAGGAGGTATTCATTTTAAAAAAGAACCTGTGAATAACCTAGACTTTCCTGGAGAAAGGTGCTCTGGAAATATGAGAGTTGGTCTAGGCTGGGATGTGTGATGATGCAGGCATCTGAGTGCTAGCAGAGTAATGTGAGAGACTAAAATGTCCTGGAGGGCAGGAGCCAGGAGTTACTCAGCAGTGAGCTTTGCTGAGCTTTCTGTGTTTTTGATCGCTGCATGGAAGCTGGCACTGCCAATCCCACTGAGGAAAGGGTGGCCACCAGTGAGTAGATACCAAATGAGTCGACACATCCCATTCAGGGCTCTGTCGTTCCTGGAAGCAAGAGAGAAGTTGCAGACATTGAGAAACAGCCAAGTCCTCGAGGTGCCAGGGCAGCTCCTTGCAAAGAAGAAAGCCCTGTTAGCAGGGTCATTGGCTCTGAGACAAGACCTAGACAAGGCCCATCATCCCCGTGCTGTGATTTGATACACATCCCAGTGTCCATGGGAGCAGTAGCAGATTGTCCTTCATTAAACCTTTTCCTGACAGTCACCCTTCTTCCATGCTGCACACAGACTCATGAAGAGGATTCAGTGCTTCCTCTCTGCCAAGTGCAGTAGTGCTTCCACCCAGGGCTCTGCACCAAGCTCTCAGCTGGACTCAGCTTCTCCCAGCTGTGCACAGCAGTGATGACAGGCAGCACAGCTGGCCCTGCAGTTGCCCAGTCACCAGCAGAGCAGAGGCAGCATGGCCCTGCAGGGAACTGGATGCACCCATATCGCAAAGTCACAGACCATAAGCCTGTCCTGTGGTCCCCCAAGTGCTTGATGCGCAGGGTGTTCATTTTAGGCTTTAACACACATGTTTTGTGGGTTGATGTGTAAGGCTCTCTGGTATCGGTAACCACCACACTCAGTATGTCATATGAGATGCCAGCTGAACACCTTTTCCATCATGCCTGTGAGCTCTTTAATGCCAGCGCTTTGCATAGGACCTGATGGATACAGAGAAGAGCTGTGTGCCTGGCCCATCCTGCCCACACCAATCTGCACTAGGGACATCTCTAATACAATGTGATGGAACAGTTTGGAGGTCTTCATGGAGGAGAGCCAAGGTGAAAACCATCCACTCGCCTTTGCTGACTGGCACCAAAGCAGCAAATTTCTCTTTCAGGTTTCATCTGGCAGGAAAGCTACTGCTTTTATGAGTGTCCTAGTCGTTGACAGATAAGGGCAGGGAAAGCATGGGGACGAGGAATTGAGCAATAAGCCTTTCTGCCAAGGAATAAACACTGTCAGGCGTGGGAAGTGCTGCCCTCTGTCTCCACAGGATGTTTCTTGCTCTCATTTCTCTTGGCAGAAAATTCATTTCCTCATCACCCCTCTCCTCCCCTTGTCTACTTTCAGCTGCGACTTCTCCTCCCCATCACTTCTCCACTTCTCTCACTGCATCCTCCCAGCAAGCAGGAGACTCCCTCACTCTCTGCATGGGCTGCATGTGGACATGGTGGAAACACTGCTTTAAGATTCATCATCCTGAAGGAAAAGAAGTGAACTTAGGCTGTCACTGGTGATGCTGTGAGAAGGAAAGGAGGAAGGTAAATGCATGTTCTTCATTCCAGCTGAAATAGAGTGACTTTACTGCTGAAAAAGGGGGAGTTAATGCAGCCGTATGGGATTAGAAGGGGCAGATGTGCTGAGCTTTTCCCATGAAATTATTTAAATAGGGCCTAGTCCTAAAAATATGCAAAGAAAGTAATTGCAAAGGGGAAGTGCCATGTTAATATTACCAATGAAAGATTTAATTTCTGCTTTAGTGTTAATACAGCAGTTTTTATGATAACCACCTTTGAAGGGTTTTTTTCTTTATTACTGTTTTTACCCTGACTGTGTATCAGCATTTTCCTCCTTTCAGGCTATACTTCTAATCTCATACAAGGCTCTGCAGGGCTTCACATATCTTGGGACACCCATGGGATCCACGAGTTTGTATGCTGTGATCAGCGAGAGTTGGAAGTTGCTGGTGTAGTTCTCAATCTAGCTTGCACCCATGAGCATAAATATACAGTTATTGCAAGAAGGCCAGGATTTTGAGGGTTAACCACTGAACAAAAAGTTTATTATAAAACTAGTGACGGCGGTATTTTATAAGGCTGCTCTTATAGATTGTGGAATAGGACCAGATAAGACCCGACTTCTCCTTCCTGCTTACTCTCTTTTCTGCTCTCTATCCTAATCAGGCTTCCTCCTCATTTCCCCAAGGCAGCTGCATCCTCAGTGATGCTCTGACCATCTTTTTAGCTCAGGCAGGGTCTCTGCCTGGAGCAGTGAGCATCATCTACACAAAGATAATTTCCTTCAGTTTGATTCTCAGCACTTGTCTCTCCATCTGCAGCATTTGATGCTAGCAGACCTGTGCACGTGCTGCCAGGCAGCTCCTAGCTAGACACCACTTCTGCCCATCCCAGACTCCTGGCATGGCAGAAACACACAAGCTATTGCTGGCAGACGGAGTTGTACTTGCCTGTCAAAGTCAGCATTTTAATCTTGTAGAATCATAGAGTCACAGAATAGCTGGAGTTGGAAGGGTCCTTAAAGCCCATTCAGTCCCAACCCCTGCCATGGGCTGGCTGCCCCCACCAGCTCAGGCTGCCCAGGTCCCATCCCACCTGGCCTTGGGGACCCCCAGGAATGGGGCACCCACAGCTCTCTGGGCAGCAGTGCCAGGGCCTCACTGCCCTCTGATTAAAAAACTTCCTTCTAACATCTAACCTAAATCTCCCCTTTTAGTTTAAAACCATTCCCCCTTCTCCTATCACTATCAGACTGCGTAAAAATTCATTCCCCCTCCTGCCTCTAAGTTCTGGAAGGCTGCAATGAGGTTTCCCCACAGCCTTCTCCAGACTGAACACATCCAGCTCCCATAGCCTGTCTTCATAGGAGTGGTCCTCCAGCCCTCGGATCACCTTCAAGACCTTCCTCTGGGCCCCAGCTCTGCATGGGGCCTCACGAGGGCAGAGCAGAAAGGCACAAAACCCCCTTTTGATGCAGCCTAGGATACGGTTGCAGGGCTGCAAGCACACACTGCTGGCTTGTGATGAGCTCTTTACTCACCAGAACAGCCCTTCTCCTCAGGGCTGCTCTCAAGGAGTTCAGCACTCTTTCTGTAAAATTTGGTAGGACCAGTTAAAGTGTAGTTTAAGTGACTATTAAGATGCAATCCCTTTGAGACCATGAATAAAATATATTTTCCTTCCACTTTTTTTTCTTTTTTTTTTTTCCCCACAGCGTGAAAGTTATAAAAAGCAATGTACTGAGTTATAAATGGTGGGTCTCCCATGAGTCTGGCGTGAAGGGTTCGCATGGAGGGATAGATCAGATCAGCTAAGGAGAAGCCAAACAAAGCAGCAGAACCTGATGTTTTTTAATAGTGGAGTAATCCAAATCTTTGCTTTCAAGGAGGACACGAATGCCTCCATCAGATATTGTGTCTCTCTGGCTTCCTTGTTAATGCCTCCCTGAGCTTCAAACGTTGGATGGCTTAGTGCTAAGTCTAGCTATCTGCAGGGTTACTTGCAATGTAGACAGCATTGCACCAGGTCTTACTGGAGCTTTAGCCTGATCCAGTGTACTGGACAGCCATGGGCACCTGAGTACCCCAGTGGCAGGTTTTTAATTGTACAGAGGTGCTGAGCACTACCAGACAATTTGGCTGTGTTGCATCTCATTTTTGTCATCCCTGCAGAGGCACGTAGTTTTTGTTCTAAACTTCAAATCTTGCAAGAATATCTTTGCCTTTAGCTAAATTTCCATTTACGGTTTGCCCTTCAGGGGAGCTCATAACAACTTTTTTTTTTTTTTTTCTTTTTTAAAATTTATGTAACTTTCTAAATCTGTTTAGGAGCTGAAAACCTGGCCAAAGCAAACACTGCCCCAGACAACATTCGTCCCCAGGCACAGGCAATGGAGGTGTGCAGTCAATAATGTGCTGAGGCTACCACAAGAACCTGTACAGACTGTCTGCTTACACCACATGGGCCGGAACTCCTGGGTGTTTTCTCCCTTGTCTCTGCCTCTGGGAGTTATCCAGCCATTTATTTTTGGTTATTGCTTTAAAGCCCTCCTCGGGAAAGCTCCTTCATAGCTGTACTTTTACTATGTCATTTCTATGTATGTGCTGCTAATGCTGTTCCTTTCTCTCAATTACTGCTGAAGAGGAGAACAACTTTGAATAAAATGGGGCTGTAAGTCTTATTTAGTGGGGTGTGTGCTGATTTTAAGATTGCAGAATTCTGAAGATGGTACTAAACTGGGAGGAACTGTTGACTCCCTCAAGGGTAGAGAATCCTTGATGAGTGATCTTAACTAATGTGGGTTGGCAGTCACCAACCACATGCAGTTTGAGAAAAGCAAGTGCCAGATTTTACAGCTGGGACAGGGTGACCCTGGCTACATACAAATTGGGGTACAAGAGGATGGAGAGCAGTCCCACAGAAAGGGGGCTGGGGTTTCTGGTGATAATAAGTTGAATCTGAGTCAGCAGTGTACCCTGGTAGCCCAAAGGCCCACCATACCCTATGGTCCAGCACAGCCACTGGGTGAGGGAAGGGATTGCCCTGGTGGTGCACACCATAGGAGGTGCAGTGCAATTACCACCTCACAGCCTGAACCAATAGTTGAACACTAGGTGAGAAGGCATGGCTAACCAAGGGAGCTCAGGTGCAGGCAATGCACCTGAGTAATGAAAAAGAGCCTGGATCCCCCCCCTCCTCACTTTCATTTAAGGGTTAGCAGCCAAGGTAGCGGTATTTCTTTGGATAGAGGTTGCTCTCCTCTTGAACTGCTGCCAGTCATTGGAAAATTGGAAGGGGTGAGTAAATTTTTTTTTTTCTGCTATTGCTCCATCAGGTTAGTATCCTGCTACAAGGCACTGTTGTCATGTTCTTTTGTCATACATGAGGAGAGAGGATGTACTGGTCTGCCTGTAACTCCAGTGTTCCCACAGCCACCATAAACCATACTGAGATACTCAAGGCTGTTCTCAGGAAATTGCCAGTTCTCTGTTATTCATCCCATGTATCCAGCACAGAGATCTGGGTAAATGGGAAGAATTGTGTGCACGTGCACAGGATCCTGTAAAGACTGGTGCAAGGTTTTTGTCAGATGTTACTTTTGAGAGAGAGGGAGGATGAAGTAAGTCTGAGTCTGAACAAACCCAGAGTTGATCTCCAATAGTAGTAGCAAGTATTTGCAGCTGAGGGTTAAGGTCAGTGGGTACAGCTGGGGGACGTAATGATGTGAAAGAAGAGCACCTGGCCAGAAAGGTCTCTGCCAAGCAACGAGAGGCCTCTGGGATCCTATGAGACTTCAAGAGTGAGGGCTGAGAGCCCTGGTGCCTGTAAAGGCCTTTGTTTGGAAGGGTGCAGTGGGGCAGCGTGGTCACAAACCAGCACGCTCTCTGGAGAGGAGGAAGCAGGATGTCTGCGCTTGGGAAGACACTGTGTGGCATTTTCAGTTGCTTCTTATCCTAAGCAGGTGTGTGGGCAAAGTAATCCTGACTCTTGTTTTTATGCATGTGTTTTTCAGAGGACCTTTATCTCAGCTCTTCTGCCAAAACAAAGTACCAAAATGCAACCTGTGTCCCTGCACAGCCTTTCAGAGCTGGAAAGAGCCAGTTTGCAGGAGCTAGCCCTCTACCAGCTGCAAGAAAAGCTGCTTGTTGGAGATCTCAGCCTGGCTAAAGGTGGGAGAGGATGGCATCTGCCAGGGGAGGACTGAGGTCTGAGCCTTTAGTTCTATTTATCCACACTCCTGCATTTCATAATGTGGGATGATATTTACAGATTGGTATTTGTGACACTTTCACTTAAAAGTTTTTGTCCATTTTTTTGTTTTGTTTGTTTTCTGCTTTGGTCTGAGCACTGGAGGCTGAAGCAACCTTTTGGGGAGGGTTTGTGTGCTGATGAGAGTGTGAGAATATTACCCTGCCTTTGGTCCTCCTAATCCAAAACAGATACAACATGATTTAGCAAGGGCTTCCAGCGGGGCAATTCCACTGGGATGGGGTAAGCTTTGTTTTGTGGATTAATGTTCTGCACAAAGCTCTGATGCTGAGATGGGGCTTATGCAAGGCTAGATGATATGCTTCTGAAATTAATGGGCAGATAAATATAGAAATTCCACAGAGGATTATGGTCCTCTGTCCCGGCCTACAAAGAAATAAAGGCATTTTCTGGGTTCCCATAACTGCCTATGTTCCCTAACAACTATACATCTAACCAAGTAAGCACTATGAGCTGAGAATCATTTGACTGCTTCTCAAATTATACTTGTAATTTCACAGTGGAAGACCAGATGCAAATGCCTTCTCTATGCTCTGGGCCATATTTTGGCATCTCAGTATGGCAAAAGATGCTTATTAATCGTGAGCTGTACACTAGCAGAGCAGTTGCAAAGGGTTCTCCAGCCTCACTGCCCACTCACAGCTGTTGCCGCCACTGATACAGGAGGTTGGGGCTGGAGCCCCCCAGCTCTGGGGTGCTGCTACAGAGAAGGAGTTTGTTCTATCGCTCATCCTCAGACTCATATTGTGTAGAAAACAGGTGCCAGAATGTAACTGCATCTATTTATTCTGGGTGACATTCAAGTTTTGTTTCTTGTTTTATTAATATTTGGAATATTTTGGAACATTTCCATTGCACGAAATATTTTCAAGAAGAGTGAAAGAGAAGAAAGTTCCCTTCTCATTCCCAGGATATCCAACCACCCCAGGGCTGCAGCAGCAGCCACTGCAGTTTCTTTCAGTCCCTGGGGAACTCTGTTCATAAACATTCTGCTCTCCCCAATTTGTTTGTTTGTTTTGAGCTGTTGTGAACCGTTCTCAGTGATATCATGCAGCAGGAGCTTCTCTACAGAACAACAGCAGGGCGAGAAGCAAATCGACAATTTCCTTCCGTGTCCTGCATTCTGTCAGTCAGGTTCCTCTTTTCCTGCAGAATGAGCTCAGGGAGTGTAAACTCCTGATCTCATCTTTGTGTGCGTTATGTATCTTATGTTCACTTGGTTTTTGAAGAAAGTGCTTTTCAGTGAATTCCTTTCTCCTTAGCTCTGTCTCTGTATCCCTCAGCTTTCTACCTTTTTTTTTTTTTTCTTCCTCTTCAGTTCGTTGGCTGGGAGTCAATGTAAAAGAATAGATGAGAATTAGCTATGAAAATATTGCACCTGCAACACTGTTCTCCTGAGTTGATGTATTAAAGGGAGGTTCATAATGTTTGGAAGTGCCTGAACTTGGTCTTCATTGTCTCCATTTGAGTACGTTGACCTGTCTGTGCTTGTTCCCCAAAAACTGCCTACGTGAAATTTCTTTGATAAATAGCTCTCTTTAATAAACAGCCATCATATGATTGTTATTACTTCCCTCAGTGAAAACATGTTCAGCATCTTCTTTAATCCTCACCATACACTGTGGGGAACACAGGATGTGTGAGCCACCCTTTTGGATACTTTTAATATCCCTGGGCTACTCTCCTCATTCAGTCCTTGCCTCGTTCAGTCCCAACAAACTTCTGCAGCATTGCAGACTTTTGAGTAAATAGCCACTTCTGGGATGGCCCTCCTGAACTGCAGAAGATCCTTTTGACGGACACTATAATCTCATGTTGGTCAATTCTGCAAGAACAAGTCTGTTGTTCAAGTAGGAGAAGATCAAAACAAGATGAAATCTCTGAAGGAGGTACAACTAGCATTGAAAAGAAGTTGCCCTTGTCTCCCAAGTTTGAAGTAGGTCATAGGCATTACTCTGCCACGGAGATAGCAGCTCATGCCTTCTGTAGAGGGGGATCCATGTGGTTTCTTTACTATCTGCTGCCTCCTGGTTTGTTTCTGTTAGGAACATTTGGATGGCTCCAGGAGTAGAGAGTTATTGTGACTGTGTGTTTAAACAGTGGGGTTTTGCTGGCATTTTTTCTTCTATATCTGGGTAGTGTTTTTTGTTCCAGATGGATCTTCAACTTCTTGCTATTCATTTAATGAAGCAAAACATACAGTGCTGTATAATGATTAATGTACACTGTGTTTTCATGTGCATACTGTTCATATCAAAGTAGCTTCCTTCTAAATCTTGCAAAATAACCCAAACATTTATACAAGCTGTGTCTAAGAATAGAATTCTTAATAAATGGCAAAGGCCAGGGTAGGATGATGTGTTCTGGGAAGATTTAGAGTGATTAATGGATGAGTTTTCAGTTAATTGATGCGATGAAAAAATGGTGACTGCTGTTCCTGGATGTGAATGTCTGAGGTTACTTAAGTGTGGGGCTTGGCTGTCTAGGACCAAAATGGGATTTCTGGGTGATGTTTTGTCTAATTTTTTTGTTTATATTATGTGGGGAAAAAAAAAAAGTTCAGAAACAGAGGGCTGTATTCCTTTTTCCAGTATCAAGACCAGACCTGTGAGTCTGAATTAAAGCAGCTTTCCCAGTGTTTAGGTGATCATTAGAACATCACTATCAATTCAGGGTCACATATAACATGACAGGATTTAAAGTGGCCAGAACACTTTTATTCTACAGCCTTTGGGCAGCAAAGGTTTTTACCACTGGTCTTTCATGTGCAAGAACTATATGCTGGCTGCAGCATATCCCACACACTCTATAGCTATCGCATATCAGGAGTGGGATGTGGGAAGCTGGGATGCCACCAGAAAGATCAGCTGTGGTTCATTCTTTTTTGTAATCCTTATTACTTTGCTGCCTGCGTTGTATTTCATAAGCACTAGCTTGCAGTTACATGTCTACCATGCCTGGTAGCTGGGAAGGTGCAGTAAGGTATGGTGTTGCCTTAAGCCAAGTAGAAGTCTGGAGCAATTGCTGTGGGCACAGCAGAAATACATGGAGAACTAAGTGCAAGCAGTGGGTTGGAACATGTTACCCTGGTCTGTGATATCACAAATGGGGCTCAAGAGTCTGGCCTTAATGCAAAAGGATGTGGGAAAGAGGCCCCACTATCATGTACGGGCAGTAATCTTCCATGACATGCTCTACAGCAATGAAGGCTTTCCTATGTACAGCCTCATACGCAGGCAGGAGGCACTTCACTTATGCAGCAAAATACTGGAACAAGTCATACTTCTCAGATGCCTCTTGCTGTTAGCCAGATAGGGGTGAGTCCCACACTTGAGTTGCTTTTAATCCACAGTTTAGTGCTATGGGATCCTGCTGTCCAGGTGTCAGGCTTCAGAGGGGCTGGGGCCCCTTCCTCCACTTCAGGAGAACAGTTGTCAGTTGAGGGACGTGGTTTAGAGAAAACTATTGGTGATAGGTGGACTGGATGATCTTGTAGGGTCTTTTTCAACCTCGGTGATTCTATAATTCTATGACAGTAGTCCCCCACACAGCTGATGCCAGTGTGCTGTCCTGCATGGTCTGTAACAGCACTGTGTCAAGTCCCCAGTATCCCCCTACCTGAAGGAGGTGCCTGTGGACATGTTCTACCTGTGAGGGTGCAGAAAGGTAAACAGCTTCAAGATGGGACTGTGCCAAAGCAGCCTAATGATGCAAAGCCTTTGCTTTTCTCCCCACAGTTGGACCTAAGGGCGGTAAATCTATCCGTCAGAAACTGGAGAGCTTTTCAAAGGAGAAGAAAGGTGAGTAGCCTCCTCCTTAGCAGGGTTTTGGTCACTACTCTCAAACAGAATGGGTGATTTTTAACGGGGCTGAGCCAGGTATCTGAAATTAGCAAGGTGATTTGTCATGTTGCTTTGGTTTTCTGCAGTGTAATGATGCATACATAGCCATGAGAGACTGTAGAAGGGTGAGTGTGTGTTTGCACAAATGTGTATGTGTAAAGGTGTGGTCTTGTCTACTTGCTCATTCAACCCCCAATCTTTCTGTTTGAGTTCTGACTTTATTGTCCCTTGAAGGATGTAAGCCAAAAAGCTAGGAACAACAGAAGTCTAGTGCACAGCCAGCTGGGAATGAGCACTTAATAATTTTCTTCACCAAAGCACAAAAAGTCCACCCAAAGAAAATTTTGACCAGCAGTCTGATAATTTATAAAATGAATTTGTGGCTCATGCTCTGCTGCAAAACCCTTCGGCCCAGGGTGACGTGTATGCTGCAAATAAGGAAGAGTCTTCTAGTATCCACAAGGAGTTTGGGGGGGAGGATGGGAGAATTATTTGTGGAAAAAGTCACATAATCACTTAGGTTGGCAAAGACCTCTGAGATCATCAAGTCCAACCATTAACCTAGCACTGCCAAGTTTACCACTGAACCATGTCCCTAAGCACCACATATATATATATGACTTTTAAATATCACCAGGGATGGGGACATAACTGGGCAGTGTGTTCCAATACTTCACAACCCATTCCATGAAGAATTTTTTCCAGATATCCAACATTAACCTCCCCAGTGCAACTCAAAGGCATTTCCTTTTGTCCTATCTTCTTTTGCCTGGGAGACTGGCCCCCCACCCCCAGCTTGATACAACCTTCTTTCAAGTAGTTGTAGGGAGTGTTAATATCTCACCCAAGTCTCCTTTCATCTAGCCTAAATAACCCCAGCTTCTTCAGCCACTCCTCGTAAGGCTTGTACTTCATAACCTTCACAGCTCTGTTACCCTTTTCTGGGGTCTTGATGTCTTTGTTGTGGTGAGGGGCCCAAAACTGAACATGGTGCTCAAGGTGCAGCCTCATCAGTGCTGAGCACAGAAGGATGTTCACCTCCCTGGTCCTGCTGGCTCACTATTGTTGATACAAGCCAGGATGCCATTGGCCTTGGCCACCTGGGCACACTGCTGGCTCATGTTCCCCTGGCTGTTGACCAATACCCCTGGATCCTTTTCTGCCCAGCATTTCATTAGTACCAAGACTGTTAGCTCTGAACAGACATAGCTGATGGAAGCCCTGTAGGAGACTGGAGGTTATAATTTGCTAATAATGTTTGGTATAAAATATTTCTGGTGACTTAAAATCTATGCTTAATAGATAGTAGGGTGTCTTCATAGGGTTGTGACCTATGAAAGAAAAGAAATTTCAGAAAAACTGAGGCAAGTTGCAACAAGCATGTTGAAGGAGGCTGCTTTTGTTGGCATGCTCCCTGCATTTCCTTCCTCTTCCTTCAGCCTGCTGTCTTTCTCATGGAGCTCTCCCCACTTGCCTGCCATGCTGCCCAGCACTCTGAGTGCCATCACAGCAATGTCCCAGTCCTTTTCAAGGACAGCAGCTCCCCTTGGTTTTGCTCTGGCTCGCTTGGGATATTTCTGCTGCACACTTCAGGTTCCTAGGGAAATGGAAGAGAAACTGAGAGCAGAGACTGATAGTTGCAGGTCTGCCATCTTGGACTCTAGCTACATGTCTCCTTTTCATGTATTCAGTCTGTTTTACATGCAGTCCTGCTTGCACTCTTGCTGGTCGTTACCTTTACAGTATCATGGTATTCTCTTCTGTGAGTTAATTATTTTACCTGGCCATGCACGTGTGTCATTGGCAGCTGGCCTGTGCTGCCCTAGTTGATTTTCACTGCTAACAATACTTTTCCATCTCTCCCATGTTTTTTTCTTAGACTGCTCTCCTCAGACTTTTGGGATCCCACTGTGCCAAGTCATTGCCAATGACCGTGCAAACAGACAACTGCAAGAAACAGTGAAGAGCAGCCGCCGGTTCTGCGTGGAGGTGGAAGAAACAGTGACAAACTTTCGGGCTCAGATGCAGAAGAGATCCCCGCTGGGCAGGGGCTGTTTGCTGGTACCTTATGAAGTGTTCCCTGAGGAGCCTCTTTCCCCAGATTTTCCTGACCATAACTCTTCCTGGAGTCAACGAAGGGTACGATTGCAGAAATGAGCTAACTTCTGTGGCAGAATCGTTGTGATAGTATTGCAGGCTGGGGAGGCTCAGGCAAATGTGATGGCTACTGTTCATGCGCTTAGGGGCTAATGCTACAGAAGAGATGGACTGTGAGGAGTGGGCCAGCCTATACCAGCTGTTATGGAGCCTTGGAGCTCAGGAAAGCCAAGGTCCCCAGAACCAACAAGGCCAGATTCCTATTACAGCAGATAGGAATGGGAGTAGATTCATCATCAGTAGTGTAGATTTTTCAGACCCTCCATTGAATAACATTGTGTTGAGCAGTACCAGCATCTGTCATCTCAGATTTTTGGCAATGTAGCAGTTAGAGACAGGACCTCAGATTTTCTGAACTCCCATCAGAAATTGATTGTTGATAGTGGGTCCTGCTGGCTCCACAAAGCAGGGTGAGACCCTTTTCACTGGTGGAGGGGCAACGATGCTGAGATGATCTGCTTGCAGTGTTTGACTCTTTTTGCATCAAAGAACAAGGAAGGTGGTGCAACTGGTCAGCCTTGGCCACCTTGGTTTTAGTTCTATTTTTTTGTGAGAGGATGTATGTAGTAACTTGGATTAAGTTTGCTTCATTTCTTTGGAGTAGAGACCCATGCCTGATCTCTGTCACATCCTTGTAAATCCTGGCGTAGAGAAACTCCAATGTAGGTGACTAAATCCAGTGCACTGCATAAAGATGGCAGGTTTGGGGATGTTTATTCTTTCCCCATGTCTGCAAGCAGTATAGGCTCTGTCCCAGTAGGAAGGCTGTTTTTAGAAACACGCTAGGAACAGTGCACATAAATGAAGGCACAACAGTTGAAATGTTCCTCTGTGATTCTATAACAACCCAAGTTAGGCTCATTGTAGACCTCTATATTCATTCGGAGGCCATGTTTCTCTTTGTCACTAACTTCTATGGTAACAATCATGGTGGTGTCCTGTGGGACAGTTCCTGCCACCTTGTAAATCACCTCTGCTTCATCTCAGGGAGCCATGTCTGTGGACTGCATCACTGAACTGAGTGGCAACAGTTCCAAGCTGCTGGAGGCACTGCAGTTGTCACATCCCCATGAGCTGGATCCCCGGAGGAACCTGGGCAAGAAAAAGATGTTAAGCCTCAACCCCATCATCTGGCAGGTCCCACGGATTGTGGACAGATGTTGCAAACACATTGAAACATATGGTAAATAAGGATTTCCCTCCAGCCAGATGACCAGTCCCAAAGTAGGATGGTAAAACCCATTGTAGGTGTTGGGCCAGGGCTGTTTGGCCTGGCAGTTTTCAGAGAGAAAAGGCAGCAGCAGATTTCTGGGGCAGGATGCACTGCTGAGCAGTCACATGGCAAGAGTTCTCCAAGCTGGGGGTAACCACTGGACTGAGAGGTGAATGTCACTTGTGTATCAATCAATCCATTCCTATTGTACTGGCCTTAACCTCCCCTGTAAATTCAATTTATAGTTTGGAGTGACTTTAAGGTTAGATCTCCTTCCTGAGCCACAGATAACCCCAGCAAATCTTATAGCTCCCAAACCTTTCTTCTTATTGTCTCTGCCAAGAACAGAGAAAAACACACTGCCTCATAAGCAGGGCAAGATAACTGTTTCCATGATGTTAACATGCCCTGGTGCTACAAGGTGCTGTGGGAATGCAGAGCACTAACCTGTCTGTCTTCCAGGTCTCCAAACAGTGGGCATCTTCCGGGTTGGGAGCTCCAAGAAAAGAGTTCAGCAGGTAAAGTGAGGCACTCACTGCATCCTTTCTGCATTTTCATATCCACAGGATAAATGTTTGTGTGGAAGGTGAATGAATGAAGCAGACACTGGCATGTGGTCTAAAATATTGCAGGAATATACTGGAGAACAAGCAATCTGTAACCTGTTGAGTCCTTTGCCCAGCTCTGGATAGCAAGCTTCATCTCTCCAAGCTGCCTTTAGCAGTTAGGCCTCATTCACCTAATGGCAATTCAGAGTTCCCTCTTGTCAGTAGCAAGCCGCTCTTGGGTTCTGGCATGCCTCCTTTCAGCAGTTCTGTACAAGGAACATTTTTTGACAGTGTGACTGTTGGTTTTATTCTTCTCATTTCCACCTTTAAGCTGAGAGAAGAGTTTGACCATGGGCTGGATGTCTTCTTGGATGAGCATCAAAGTGTTCATGATGTCGCTGCTCTGCTCAAAGAGTTTCTTCGTGACATGCCAGATTCACTGATTCCCAGGGAGCTCTACACAGCCTTCCTCAGCACAGCCTGTAAGCACTCAGAGTGCATTGCTCTCTTTCTTCACAGTCCACCCATTACTTCTGGTTTTGTATGGAAAAAAGGGAATTTTCTCCTTGTGCGTTCACCAGGCTCCAGCACAGTTCAGCTTGCTATGCAGTATCTCAGCCCAGTGGTTTCCACTCCTAAAGGTGTCTTTGCACATGTTCTGTCCAGGTCCATCTACCCTCCACAGTTAGGGTGACTGCATTTTTAGGCTGTCTCCGCTGCTATTCTCACACTTTCTTGGTCTGGTTCACCATCTCTTTGTCTCTCTTTCCCCTCCTTTCCATCCTTCTCATATTTGATGATTCAAATCCTGGATTCTCGGCTTCCACATCAATAACCAGATTATAGGCTCACTGGCCTAGGACAGTCTTTGGTCACGGTCTGCACAGTATTAAATGCATTACATACCTGCATAGGCAGGATGAAATACTGGCTTTACTGATTTACTGTAAAGGGTAGAACCTGTCTGGCTCCCTCCAGAACTTGTTACTGCAAATTTAAAGTAGAACTATCCAGCTGGAGATATGTGTCTAGCAGACCAGGAACTGCACTAAACAATGATCTTCTCTCTGTCCAGCTATGGAGGGCCCACAACAGCTGGCTGTGCTGCAGCTGCTGCTCTTCCTGCTGCCCCCCTGCCACAGTGACACGCTGCACCGTCTCCTGCAGTTCCTTAGCAAGGTGGCACGGCATGCTGAGAACTCCTGGGGCCCCAATGGCCAGGAGGTAAGGCTCATCCACAGGGGTCAGCTCTATGGCAAAGGACTGTTTAAACTTCGTTGATGAAGACCTTCCAAAGGTAATTGCAAGCTTGGCTTAATCCTTTGACACCTTGGGCTTGCAATGACTCTCTCCTGTGGATACTCTTGAGCCAGCCAAAGGCTGAGGAGTTTTGTGCATTTTTAATTCATCTGATTAGAACAGTGGCTAAAGGTGATAATCCAGGCTGCTCTACACTGCACACCTGATGCTACTCTGTCTTACAGGTAAGGTTCTGGAATGGGTTTTGTTTTCACAGAAGCTAGGGCAGGCGACATTTTAAAGCAAAGGAAGAAAAAACAGGAAAAGATAAACAAACGTATTTTCAATTAATTTCCTTCTCTGTGGTGAGTCTAATTTGCTCTCAGTTCCATTTTTCTGGTTTGCAGTAACCCCAGGTTTTTCCAACTCCAATTGTCATGAGGAACTTACCATGATTCACTGAGGTTGATTTTGATTTCTTTGGACAGTTTGAGCTCTAGGTCTCCTCATGATGCAAAGAGATTGGTTTTGTCCCAAACTGTAACATGATGTCATCTTCTTGTACAGCTTGTCAAAGTGAGTTAAGTGGGAATGATGCAAAGAAAGGCTGCACACAGCCTTGAGGTTAGCCCTGTGCTCAGAGAAGACCGAGCTGGACCCAGATCAACTTTCTATTTGTCACTCAATAGCTCGTGTTCCTGTGAGGTTATCCTGGATATTGCATGTTGCTGCATCTGCAGTTTTTCTTTGTTCTTGCTTACTAGATCCCTGGGAATAAAATGACAGTTTCAAACTTGGCCACTATCTTTGGTCCCAATATCCTTCAGAAAGAGAGGCCTGGAGAAAAAGATGCTGGAGCCATGAACTTTGAAGACAGTACAGCTATCATACTGGTGGTTCAAAGGCTGATTGAGCATTATCAGACCTTGTTCAAGGTACGTGAAGCTTTCTCAGGTAATCTTCTCTAGACCTTTTCTTCTCTGAACTCTTTCCTAATGGTTGTACAAAGATATACTCACAGCCCCACTTAACAGCAGGTGACTTGCAGAAATGTGATTAATTCCTCATGGTACATGTAAATATTAATTTGGGATGGGTTGTTCCTGGTCTCATTAAGACTGAGCTGAGGGGCACACTACGAACAGGTCATAGAATCATAGAATCCTATTGATTCATAAGTCCCATCTTTTCTGTCACTTTCTACCCACACAAATAACTCCTTCAGGACAGGAAACAACCAGCCAAAAGCTGCAGCAGTGGCACTTCAGTACTGTTTATCTCTCAGAAGTCCCAGTGAATGAGGAAAAAAGATTGGAGCTCCTTGAAGGAAGGAGCTAGAAGGTGATGGTGGGAGGTTCAGATATTATAAGCTCAGGCAGATGATGGGAAAGAAATAACAGTAGGGCACCATGAGCAGTGTCTGTCTGTCTCTCCTAGGTCTCTCCAGAAACACAGCATGAGATCCTCAGGAGACTGTTTCAGACAGACCCTGATGTCATTGACTACCTCTTACGCAGGAAATTCAATGCTGTGCTGTAAGTCTCATTCAGAGTACAGCTGGAGGGCACCCACCTGCACAGTATAGTCACAGCCATTGCACTGCTGGCAAATCAACACAAATCCTGCTGATTCTTCTTACACTTCATCACCCTTTTTCACGTTCCATTTGCTACTAACACCTTCTATGAGCTGAAACATCATGGTTTCTCTCTGTCCCTAGGAGCTTCTGTTTCTATTTCTCCTTGATCTGTGTTCTGCTCTCTCCTTTAATGAAGTCTTTCCTGCCTCAGAATTTCTCCACTGCACACTTTTGTTGTGTGTATCTATGCATCTCTCGTCCTGACACACTCCCAGTCCCCACACTGCTCCACGCTCAACACTGGCGTGTGCTGCATTTTCACTACCTGCTTTCACTATCCACCTCCAAACCTCCTTCATCCTTGGTATTGTCTGCACTTCTGCTTATTTTTGGCCCCTCCTGCGCACATGTAAGTAGGCATGTGCCTGTATCTGTTTATGTGACTGCCAGCTATGTTTATGCACGTGCTCCTTTACTGCAAGATTGGGTAGTCCCATGGAAGACCAGAACTTGAGTTTGTGCTCTTCCCTGTGATTAAGAAAGATGGTTTAAAAGGACCTTGTGCCTCGTGGGCTGGGCCTTTATCATGTCGTAAAACAGGAGGTACTTTGCTCCCTTGTGATCTGAAGGAGGACTTGCTCAGCAGCCTTCAGTCTTCTTATAGATCCAGGCACTCCTTCAGCGTACACAGAATGTCCTGTATGAAATGTTTTCCTGTAGCATAGATCTTACAAGTAGTCTCTGCTACTGCTCCTTGTCTTACTTCACATTCCTATTGGTGCTGGTGAAAGATGACAAACGTTTGGGGTCAAACAACATCTCTCTTTTTCTATTTCTTCCTTTTTTAGGCGCACAGAAAGTGAGAATTCGACAGAGGAGCATACTCCAATCCTGATGTCTCATCAGACCCCGGAAAGTAACTCACTCTCAGAGTTGTACAGCAACATCTCATTCCTGAACTTGAACGTTGACATCTAGCCAGAAATCAGCTCTGCCTTCCATGGACAAAACTGGGCAACGTTTCCACTACAAAAATACAAAAATATGTTCTCTATCCTGCTTTGGAGGAGTGGAAAATGGAAGGGTGCATGAATGTATGCGAAAGTATCTTTGCTAAATGTAGGCGTGCAAAATGGTTCCAGTGTAGTCAGTTCTGCAGCAGAATGGATTTTCAGTTACAGTTTCATTGTCTGGTAGCTCACAGGGACAGGGCTGGGAGAGAAGCAGCTTGGGCTGAGACCCACTGGGTGTGACTGGCCTGAAACACAAGTGAGTGGAGACTGCTAGCAGGGCAGTAAGGATGGGAAAATGCAGTTCAACTTCATGCAGTCCATACTTTGGTATGCCACTCGCCGTGTGTTGTCCTGTCACTGCTTTGTGCAGAAAGACATCTCAGAGCTGAAGAAATGACCATAACCCACCATTACTGCAAAGATCTGCGTGCCATGTTCAGAAAGAATCATGGATATATGTATATATTTAAATTTTGATTTCAGGTTTCCAACTGCTAATTTTATAGATAGAAAACACAGTATTGACCACAGAATATATAGGTAGTGTAGTACAAAAGAAAAGTATACTCTGAACGTCTTTATTCCTTGAATAATATTCAGTAAGTAAACTATCTAATGTATTACAATGTATTATGGATATTGAGTGTCTTATGATCTTTGGCTGATAAATGTCTGGTTTGGTTTTTTCCTGCATCTGATGCATTGGAAGGCACTGCAAGTTACATGCAAATGTATGTTTTTAGCTGATGGGATAGAATGAAAGTTATCAGCAAATATTTTCTGCAGTATTCTTTCCATTTGCACTGCTAGACATGTTTGGTGGCCCCTTCCCCAATCAACCCCTAGGTTGGGCTGTCCTTAGACGAAACAGCAGTGAAAGGAGGGGTGCTATGGAAAGCCTTCCCCAGGCCTTCAGGTAGGCCCAAAGCACACTGATCCACAGCCAGCATAACATAGGATAAAGCTGCCCATGGTGTTCCCAGGCTTGTTCTTGCTTTGTTCACACACCAGATATCTGGAGGAGGGGAAGCTGCTCTTCTGGGATCAGTTAATCACGTGCGGAAGGCCAAACTTTCAGCAAGCACAGGACAGAATGTCCCAGTGAACAGGGAGTAGGGGCTGAGGCAGAGTTTGAGTCTGCAGGGAAGAGTGCTTGTTTTCTAGTTGGTAGATCAGGAGAGGCTGAAATAAAGGAGCATAGGATGGGGGGGGGTGACTGTAGATTTGCAAGTTCTTTGAATGAATCTGCCTTTTCTAACAGTTCTGTCTTGTCTTCAGGTGAAGACTTATGCTCTGGAAGTGTTACAGCTTTGGGTATTGGAAGCATTTCAGAGGTTTAGTTGTGTCATGCCATGATATGATGAAAACGTTTGCCTTTGTGCTCCTGATAGATTCTGACCTCTTCTAAAGGCTGTTTTCCTGATGTGGTACAAAGATGGTGTATGTGGAAAAGGAGGTCACAGACAAGGAGACAACAATGCTGTAAACCGTGCACAGAACACTTTTTGTCTTTCAGTTGTTTTTTGAGATCGTGAATTTTATATTTGCTTGGTCTGAGATGTCAATGATCATATTCATATTCAAAGTCGAGACTTTCCTTCCAAGAAAATGCAGAGTGCCAAGAAGAGGGCGAGCACATAGGAAGTTAAGAGATCACATGAGGAGGGAGAATAGGTGCCCAAAGGAGTGTTGATGTAGAGAACTAGGACAGACAGGTAGGGAAGGAAGATGGGTAAAGCTGGAGTGCTGCAGAACAGGAAGGAGGCAGGATATGAGATATGCTGGCATTTTTTTGGTGCTGGGGAAAGAGGGATCTGGTGTCACAGCTCCTCCCTTTTGGACACCCTGAAATCAACTGCAAATCTATTACTTATTCTGGAGATAGAGATCATGAGATACACAATGACACTTATTTTCTTTGAACTGTGGAGAAATTGAGTGGATTTATAACTCAGGGCACAGGTTGCCTGGCTCCTTTTGCTACTTGCCCTATAGGTCTCTACCAACCTGACATTTATGTTACATTTAGGCAGCACTGAGTTTTTCCTGTGTGATGGAAACTTCTGATTACTAATTAATTTTATCTTACCTGAGTTCATATATTATTTGATACTCTTCCAAATGCAGTCTTTGCAGGAAACTGATTAAAATTTATCTGTACAGAAGCTCCCATCCCATCAGAAGCACTTCCTTTCACTGTGAGCTCCTCATCAGCACTGCCATCCACTGACGTATGGAAATAGTATTTGTTTGTTTGTTGCTGTAGTTTGAATGTCTTACACTGCCATGTTGTGTTGATGCTGATGTACTTCGCACCCCTTCCTCTCAACAAAATGACTGGAAAATAGAAGAATACTTTTGAAAAGGAACCGTGTCTGAGGGCTTGACAGAACTGTGCCATAGGGATAGCAAGGAGAGGTAGCATGATGGGACTGGAGATGAATTGCCAAAGAAAGACTAGAGTCATCTGGGGTTTTCAAAGCCCAGATCTTCTTGGGCACTCCACACAGAGGTTGCACCACCTGGCAGCTGTTTGAGAAATGCTCTGCATAGGTCCCTGCATGAGATGTGCAGTTAAGGTTGGGATTAATGCTGAATTTCCATGTAAGGTTATGATTATGTCCTCCTACTTCCAAGTTTTTTAGTGGGTTGAAGCTTTCTCAGGACAATTGAATTAGTTTAGGGAAGTTTTGATGTGGGGGGAGATGAATAAATGCACCGTATTAGTTTCACTGATAAAATCTTTTTTCCTAGGACTAATGGCAGGCATAGGCTTAGTGTGTGTTCAGTGGTAGAAATAGAGCTAGGGTTAATTTTAGTTTAGGACTGATAGGGATTAGTAGTGGGATTAGGGTGACTATGGGATTGAGATAGACTAAATATTTGGGCCTTTTCTGATGGAAACAGTTTGTATGTCCTCTGCATGCTCAGGTGAAATTTGTGACCATGGGAAAACATTTGGGGTCATGCAAACAACTGAGGCAGGTTTTCATTAGGGATTAAGTTTTGTTTTGGGGGCATAACTCAAGTGCAGACCTATGTACTCCAGCACTTCCCTCTTTGTGAGGAGGGAGCTCACAGCTCAGCTCATGTGTCCCACACTTGTCATTACAGTGCTTGGCTTTGGCCATTCTTTTTAGCTTCAAAAGGATTGTTAGTGAATACATGATCTTTCTAGCACCAGACAGGGAGAGGAGATATTCCACCATAGCCTCATCTGACCAGTGCTTGATACCTGCACAGGGTACTGCATCTTTGCAGCTGCGCTGCTTGAGATTGAACTCTTGCTTTGAAAAGGTCTTCTTTTCCTGTGGATGGGTACACTCAGAATGGATGGAGAAGCAGTACCCAGAAAATAGCAGGCTAAAGAAGGATGAGTGTGCTGAGAGATAGCTGGTGAAAGCCTCCCACGAATCCAGAGATTAGCGGTGCTGTTGACTCTGCAGGAACAGATAAACACAGGATGCCATGAGTTGCTGAATGCTCCCGGGGCCATCAACACTCTCAGGCAGCCAATGGCCAGCTGTGCAACCAGGATCATATCCAAGAAGGCAGAGAGCAGCTGGTCTGTGCTGACAGATGCAGGATTATACCTGGTGCAAAAGCAGACCTTCTGGGGGACCTTTCAGTTTCTTCCTAAAAGCCTCTGGCCCATCAGTGAGACTCTGCTCCTCAGTCAACAGTCAGCATTGGTCTTGCTGTCCCCATGGGGTGTGAGTGACACCTTATCTTGTGTCAGCCACAACAGCTTGAGTTCGTTAGCAGCACTAATGAGGATAAGGTCTTCTAGTAGCCAGTGCCGTTGGTGGCTCAGGGCAGGGGTTTTACAGCAGTTGGATGCCATTTCTGTGAAACCCTCAAGAGACAGCACTGGGAAGGAAACAGATCCTCAGTTTAGGAGGAGTGGTTACAAATACTCATAATTTTGAATTCAAGAAAAAGCAGATGATCTCTCTGTCTTTAAATGGACATAAGGACGCTCAAATCATTATGCCCATGCAACACCTGGACTGCAAATCATATTTTTGTCATGTTGAAATATGGAATGTTGGACATGTGGGGAATAGAGGGGTAAGTCTTGCTTAGTGCAGCAGATTGATGGGATATCCTGAGAAGGGCTGTCCTAAAGGAGTGTCCTGTATGGGATTCCCTGGTGCCTGCGTAACACATTTGATGGAGGAGGTTACAAAAGAGGCAAAGGAAAGGTGCAAATGTGCAGTGGCAACAGTGGCAAGCTGAAGTCTGAAGATGCCAGCAAAACACCAAATGAGAAGCGCCTTGGGGAAATATATTGCAGAGCCAGACCGGGTTTGAAGATGTGAGTGACATTCAGGCTGTGTGTTTGGCTGACACCAGAGTAGCATCAAGCAATCGATGTGCCTCGCCCCTTTGGAAGCCACGCTTAAGGCAACGAAAAGTTCTGCAGTCACCTCTGTGCCCTGTAGAGGCACCCCGGCAGACAAGCTGGCTGCACTCAGATTCATTTCAAACGTGTGCACAACGCACACTCTGCGTTTCATGTGCTGCTCCCCACGGGCCATGGGAAGAAATGCATTTTCAAAAGCACCACTATGTAGGGCATTTAATTCTTGTTCTTGATTATGTTAACCTGAAAGTGATGGCTATGATGAAACGCTATTTGCTCTGCTTTGCAAGAAAACTCCTTTTAAAGTTTGCTTGTGCAAAAGTGTGCCAAGCACTGTATTAAAGGACAACCGAGGGTTCACCGCGAAGCATGAAGTGGCTGTCCTTTGCAGCCACTGCAGAGAAATGCACTTTTCAAAGATTAATTATTTTTTACTGAAAAGAAAGAAAATTGCTTAGTGTAAGGTTCTTCCATTGCATGCAAGGCTTGAAACTTCACTGGCAGGGGATAAACCGGGATGTTGCTGAAAGCTCCACATGAGGGCAGCTGTCACCACTTGTCTCTGTAAGTGTGCTGCTTCCTCTCAGCAGCATGAAGTGCTCTTTCAGCAGCGCAGCAGCAGACACTGCCTGGCACGTGTGCTTACATATGACTTGTTCTATTTCAGCTTCCTCAAACAAACAAGACTTCATGAATCGGTCGCAGAGCACTGTTGTTCCTGAAGCACTTTACCCGACCCTTGCTCAGCTGCTACCCCAATAGGCCTGCTCCTCAGAAGAGATGCAGGCACAAAGCTGAAGGATAGAAGTAAAGCTAGATCCTGGCAAATCTGCTTGGCTTTTGCCATGCTTCAGTTTCAGCCTCTTTTACCCTGCTACCCACCTGAATTTGCAAACTGCTATAAAAATATGTTTTAAAACAGTCAGAAATTTTGTCTGGCAGTTTGCAGCCCCCAGGTGCCAGGACAGAGTGATGCTGCTGAGGGCAGCTGTGGGCTGCCTGCTCACACACTGCTGGAAGCAGTTTGGGCTACACAACACCAGAGGGGTTTTACAGCTAGAGTCAGCTTTAGAGGTCTTAAGAAGGTTAGAACTGGTAGAGTTCTGCAGCAGAACCAGCCCAAAGCTGGCTGTGGGCCAGCACTCTTGTGGCTTAGTAGGAGGGGAATTGCCTGGGGTTTCCAGCTTTCCCAGTACTGTGTTATTTACAGTGAAAACCCCGGAGCACAGTATGGCAAATCAGAGCATGGCCAGTCCCACTGCAGCGTCAAACACTGCTGTAATAACTGCTTGCTTCTCGATGACCAACGTGCAATTTCTTCTAAATACAGGTTCTGCACCACGAGGGCTGAGATCATATTCTGTGCCACTCTGCGTTGAAACGAATATAGGGATGCTAGCTTACACCCAGAAAGTGTCAGCTTTAGCTGATAGTTCAGGAGTAAAGCTAAAGAAAACTCCAAATGAGCACAGTTAGAAAACACAGACATGCTTTTTTTTTTTTCTTCTGAAGACTGTAGTGTCCCTCTGTGACCAGTTCATTCACCCAAAGGATTCCCAACTTAGATTTAGGGATGGCAGAAAGCAATCAGAGCTCCCCATTGCCCCCTGAGACCACCAAAGTGATGGGGATTGAAACTACAGACAGAACCCACTGATCATCCTAGAAGCAGAGGATAGAGCAGCTTTGAGGTCCCTCTGGATGGTAGTGCAGCCTCCTGCTGTGTCTGCCACTCCTCCCAGGCTAGTGTCACCTGCAGCCCAGCTAGGGTGCACTCTGCCCCAACATCTTTTCAGAGAAGATGTAGAACAGGACAGTACACAGAATGGACTCCTGGGGTGCTCTGTCTCATACTGCCCCCCAATTAGCCTTTGTGCTACTGATCACCCTCTTGGCTTAGCTGCTCACCCTTGCTGTAGGTCAGTTTTTCAGGCAAAGGCAAACTCAAGCTCACAAGGCCACTCTGCGACTATCACAGACAGCAGCCTCCTGGAGGCTAAAAGCTCTTTTTTGGAAGAGCTGGGCTAATGACTAGTACGGGCAGCAGGCAGGAGATGCTGAGGTCCGCAAGCACATAGCCGACCTCCAGCCTAGGGCCAACCGCGCTTGGACAATCGCACCGGGAAACAGCGCGGAGGAGGAGGCTGGGCTGGGTTGGGCTGGGCTGGGCTGGGGGGAAACCCGGGGAGACCCAGACCGGCGCTGCGGTAACCGCATCCCGCTCCCGGCGCTGCCCCGGCCCCGCCCGGTGCCGCCGATTGGTGCGGAGCGGCCCGCGGGGCGGCGGCGCTGATACAAAATGCGCCGCGACCGCCTCCGCCACATCGGAGCATCGGGTCGGGGAGGTAAGTGCTGTGTGCTGCCGGGATCCCGCTCCTCTCCGGTAGGAGGGAGCCTGCTCGTGGGGCGCTGCGGGCTATGCTATCTCTCGGCTATGCGGTCTGTTGGTCGCCAGCCTGGGACGGCTCCCGAGGCTTTGCCCGGTGCGCGTCCCCAGTCCCTCACTGCCCAATGCTTCCCTGCAGCCATGTCGGACGAGCTGAGCGATCTGCTGCGGGAGTTCGATGAGGTCGTCGAAGGCTTCGACAGAGGCCCCGCGAGTCAGTATGAGCGGCACTTGGAGGAGCTGAAGAGGAAAGCGGGCCACAGTGTGTACGACAGCGGCATCGATGAGCTGGAGAGTGAGTGTGGGGCTGCGGGGGAGGGCGGTGTTCCTGAGGGTGGAATCGCTCTGAGAGCTCTGGGGCTCTTCCATGATAAAACACGAGTTTTTCTGCTGGTTCAGCCCCTGGGCTGCCTGTCTGACCCGACTCGTGGGCAGGATGAGTAATGTGGTGTCTGGGAGGGCTGTGGTTATGGCTGGGTCCTGGTCCAGGAGCTGCCAGCATCTGCTGGTACTGCTTCTGCAGAGCTGTTTGAGAGAACAGGGAAGATCATGCCCAGCAACCTACGAGCATTCCTTCTAGCCAGGGAGGAGCGGACAGACTGAACAAGTGAGAAAGTAGCCCAGAGTCCTGTAGTGTGCACGGGGTCGGTCCCTGGTTCTGCAGTCTGTTTACTGGGTGCCTCTGGCCTTGGGCAGTGAATGATGCTTTTGCACCCACAGGTACCAGCACATCCCCAGCAAGCAGCTTGAACTCCAGTGAGGAAGATCTCAACACCCACACTGGTCCTTACTCCTCTAAAGGTAAGGTGGGAAGGTCTGTCTGAAGGGCTGTTTTCTGGGGTTTCCCTGCCCTGCATTAGGGAGGTATTACAAGCAAGTGAAGGAAGTTCCGTGCCTTGTAGCTGGGTCATTGTGCTGCCACTCCCAGAGCCTGGGTATGAAACTGGAAGCAGAGAGGATGGGGTTGGTGGGCTGTGAGGAGACGGCTAGTTCTCAGGTGTGGAGGTGTGTGTCTGCAGTCAGTTAGCCCTGTGAATTTCCTTTCTGTGCTGTCCTTGGGTAGCGTTGTTGTTGTGAAACCTCTTTCCCAGAGCTCTGCCAGCTCTGATCTGTGTGCCCCTCACTTAGGTTGGAGGGGTGTTGGTGGAGGGCAGTGGGATGAAAGAGCACTGATGGTGTCTTTCTATCTGCTAGCTAAGCTTGGAGACACGCAGGAGCTGGAGGAGTTCATTGCGGATCTGGACAAAGTATTAGAGGGTATGTATGTGGTTCTGTCCACCAGGCTCTCCCACAGATATGGGACAGCTTGTGACATCAGTGTGGTTTCTGCAGAGCTGGCTGTGCTCTGACACTGGTGTGGAGTTGGAGTACGACTTTTTTTTCTTATCTTTCGATTGAGGCAGAAATTCTTCTGTGTGAATATCTCTGGCACCTCAGTTTCCCCAGCTATTGAAGTGGAGGTGGCAGTACTGCCCTTGAGGAGAGCCCTAGTGATATGTGCCTATTGAAAATGTCCTATGAGGAATGTGAGGGTTCAGGCTGATAAGTACCAACTAGCACCGGCCTGGGGAAAGGCCCATTGGAACATGCAGACAGTGAGCAAGTCTATCAGAGTAGAACGTTGGCATCTGCAGAACAGAAACCACTTTGGATGCCGTGTGCAGTGGTGGAATGGGGAATTCCAGCTGTCTGAAAGCACAGCTGGGTTGTGATATCACTCTGCAGATGCTCCCTTACTGACACAGGGCTCAGCTGCAGGTGTCCCTGAAGAGAGTGGAAGTGTCATGCTGAGTCTCTCTGGCTGGCTTTCTTGGGCAGCATTACAGCATTGTGAGGTTGGCACTAGCTGGGGTAACTTGAGGCATGGGGGTCATCTTTTCTATTTTTGCCCTCCTCAGTAGGTCTTTGTTCCCAGTATCTGTTCCCATCAGTCTACTCATTTTGGATGTGCAAAAGGGAGGGGAAAGAAATGTTGTTTCGGCTGGCCCTGAATAATACTTCGAGTTAGTAATGAGGAAAGGGAGCTGCAGCCCTGACTGCAGATTTCTGCTCTAAGCCTTCTGCAGGTGATTCTGGGAGCAAGCGTGGGGATATCCACTGTAGTAATGCACCCCCTCCAGCTATTGTCTCACTACTTTTCTATCTTACTGCTTGTCCCATAGAGATGTGAGATGTGGTTTTGGTGGAAAGTTTGGAGAAGGATCCACAGCAGATACACCGAGTGCCTCCCTGATGTACCTAATGCTTCTGTGTCCCTGCCATCCTGCAGCTGAGTGGGTAACAGCTCCTCTGTGCCATGACATGCTATTTCATGCCAGGGAAGGACAATCCCAGCCACAAACATGGACTGATCCTGCCTCGACAACTGCTTCTTGCTCCAGCAGTGGGAGAACTGGAATGTGTTTCTGGTGCTGTGGGGTTGGGGACAGCTGCGCTTGTGCCAGTCTCATGGCACTGGCAAGCTTAGGCCTGCATGTTCAGCTCTGCATGTTCATGGCACCCCCAGGCAAGGAGAAGGAGGGGCTCCCCAGAACCCGGGGCTGGGCAGGGCAGGCTGGCATAAAGGCAGTGGGAGCCTGAGGATGGTCCTCAACATTACTGTGGACACAGCCATGGAACAGCGCTATCATCCTTGCCTTGGGCCTGCCATGAGATCTGCTGAGGTCTGCTGGCTAGCAGCTGTGAATGATGACATAGTCAGCTCTGCTTTAATTGCTGGGCTTCAGTCTGCCTCCATATGCAGGACAGGACTCTGCTGGCACTAAGATATGAAACCCTCTTGGTGAGGGCATCAGGCTATGCTCTGAAAGAGGGACTCGTGGCTGCTGACCAAGTGGATCTGGGGAATTTATCCTCTGGATTCAACAGTGGCATGATGGTGATACGGGTGAAGATCAACTAGCAGTGCTTCACTGACACCTTGGTGTCCTCTCCTGGTTCAGGAAGTCTGTCCCTGCAGCAGTATGTCAGGCAGTGGCAGCCATTGCTGGCCTGTTGCTTCTCTTGGGTATCTGCAAGTAAGGCCCCTGCCTGGACCCCAAGTGCCTCTACCCTGACTTCTGCTGTCAATACTGTAACAATGATGATGTACACTGTACAGTTAATATATTTTTATGAATGGGATTTTAAGTCTCTGAGTCTGTCTCTGTGTTTTTGTCCTGCTCCTGTGAGCTTACTTCATCTCTGGAGCTGCCTGCAAGGAGACGCTTCTCCCAGCCCTGGGTGCTCCCCATGGGCTATGAGGGGTTGGGGAGGCTTGGAATGAGTTAAGCAGCCTTCCACTGGCTGAAGGCAGGTGGGAGACTCCAGTGGATCCCCTGGTCATCTTGCCTGGGCTCAGCTTGCCTGTGCCTGGATGACCCAGAGCATGGGGTAGGTTCTGTTGCTGTCAGATTTATCTCTGAGCTCCTGCTGTCTATGGGACCAGTCCGTGCTGTGCTGTTCCTGACAGAATCTGACAGAACTGCAGAGGTTGTAAGGGACTTCTACAGACAATACTCCCCCATTAAAGCACATTTCACAGAATGGCCAGGGTTGGAAGGGACATCAAGGATCATGAATCTCCAACCCCCCTGCCACATGCAGGGCCACCAACCTCCCCATTTAATACCAGACCAGGCTGCCCAGGGCCCCATTCAATCTGGCCTTGAACACCTCTAGGAATGGGGCATACACAGCTGTTCCAGCACCTCACCAGTCTCTCTGTAAAGAACTTCCCCCTAAATCCAACCCAAATCTTCCCTCCCTCAATTTAAAACCATTTCCCCTTGTCCTGCTGTTATCTACCCTTTCAAAGAGTTGATTCCTGTCCTGTTTGTAGGCTCCCTTTAGATACTGAAAGGCTGCAATAAGGTCACCCCGCAGCCTTCTTTTCTCCAGGCTGAACAAGCCCAGCTCCCTCAGCCTGTCTTTGTAGGGGAGGTGCTCCAGTCCCCTAATCATATTTGTTTCCTATAGTAGGTTGCACAGGTAGGTGTCCAAACAGGTCTTGAATATCTCCAAAAAAGGAAACTCCACAACCTCTCTCGGCAGCCTGTTCCAGTGCTCTGTCACCCTCACCTTCAAGATGTTCTGCATATTTGTGTAGAATTTCTTGTGTTCTAGGTTTTTTACCATTGCTCCTGGTCCTACCACTACGCACTGTGGAAAAGCGTTTAGCCTTATCCAACTGCATTGATCAATGTTTATAAATATCTAGATCCCCCTTCTGTCTTATCTAGGCTGAACAGATCCAGGTCTCACAGCTTTTCTTCGTGTGGGAGATGCTCCAGGCCCTTCATCATCTTTGTTGCCCTCTGCCGGACTTCTTCTAGGGCCAGCAGTGATATATGGACAGCCTGAAGGAGGGTGGCAGCACCTGCTGGGGAGGCTTTAGGAGTGTCCCCTGCTGTGTTACACTGCTCTCTGTATCCCGAGGACTCAAACATTCTTGCTGCTTTGTGTTCTGCTGGGAAAGTGCCCTGCCCTGCTGGGACAGGGGCAAAATCCAGTCCCTGAGAATGGGGCTCCCTGGAGAAATTTCAGGAGCTGGCAGAGGGCCTGGCTGCTCTAGCAGGGAGGGTGGATCCACCCAGCTGCACTGGCCTTGCTGGAGAGGTGGAAGAGAATGGGGCACGAGCAGCTGGAGGGCTCATCAGCAGCTCTATGAAGGGGCAGGGCATATAAATTGCAATTGCAGCTGCTCAGACATCCCCTCAAGTGAACTTGGGTGGAGGAGGTGCTCAATAGAAGGAAAGAGCCTGAAGCAGAGTACACTCTGTTCTACCTCCATGTGTTAGAGGAGATGAGATGCCTACTTTACCCTAATGGTACGTTACGGGGATTATTTCTTGACTGCCTTAAAGAAATGAAGTAAACAAGATTCGTTGCTGTGAAGCCAGGTTTGCAGCTGTGGGTTTATCCCCAGTATGTTTGGCAAAGTGGGGATGTCTGTGGATAGTGTTGTACAGAGGCTGCTTTGGGAGCTCCCTCTTGCTGGAGGACAGACCCTGATGTTTCCTTTGGTTTTCCCCTCTGTAGAAGCTACCCCTTGGTCAGCACAGTGACCAGGAGGGATGTGGGGAGATGGTGGAGAGGCCCTGCTTGCCTCAGCTGATGACACTGCTCTTCTTCCCCTGTGACATGCTTGTTCACTAGGGCCATGTGGAACTCTGTTGCAACTGTCTGAACTGGAAACGTGACAGCTTCCTTCTCTCCTTGGTTTGCGGGACAGTGACAGTGGGGTGACTGGTCACGTAATCGATTAGTTTGATGTCTAACTGTCCCAGAATTCTGAACAAATGCTAATCCTGCAAAGTGAACACTTGGGGAAGGATAGGAATGTGGCTGGAGCTTCAGAGCTGTCCCAGCAGAGCTTAGCAAAGGGCAGGCTGTGTGTGGGGGTAGTGTGTCATCACTCACTTCATGCTGTGAGATGTGTCTAATGAGCTGGCATGTGGACCCCTGTGCCTTTAAAGGGCAACCAAAAGGAGAGAGGGTGAGAACAGCATGGTGGAACTGGGGGCAGAGATGATGCTTAATGTTCCTTGATGCTAGCACGGGGCAGAGCTCGAGCACCCCACTCTGTGGGGACACTCATCCCACATCAAAAGGGGCAGAGCAGCAGGAGCTGCTGGGACAGTCCATGTGTATGTAGGGGGTGAATGGTGATGTCAGTGACTGTAATGTCAGTTGGGACATTTTTTTTCCTCTCTGACTCATTCTGTGCAGGAGTTTCACCCTTGCAGTCTAACTTTGAATCTGATATTTATTCCACCCACAGCCCTGTTCTCTCTATTGCTTGCATGCTACCAGTATGTGGGGGAAAAGTATTTTTTTTAAAAGCTCACCCCTGGCCCGGTTGGCATCATGGCCTTTGGCTGGGCAGCCACAGTGCTGAGTGCTTGCTTGTGGAAACCTGCAGTACCACAGCCCTCAGATGCTGCTTGTTGCCTTACATCAGCAAGGTGGCTGCAAATGTTGCTAAGCAACTACATATATAAATACTTTAAAACCTCAAATTTGCTGTGCCTGATAACCCCTGTGATGCATCACTGCTCTTCTGCTGCAGGGGCATGTTTGTTGTGGGTGCTGCTAGGAGAGGGGCTGTGTTGTCACCCCATGCTTCTTGGCCCATCCCCTCGAGCTTGGCAGACCACATTTCTGTAAGTCGCCATGGGGAGGCTGGAGCTATGGCATGGGGAGGGAGATACTGGTCTGTGCGACTGGGAAGTGAGGAGACCCTACATTGACTGCGTTATTTCCAACTATGCATTCAATGCAGTGCAGACTGCTGCCTGGTAACCATTCTCCTGTTTTCTTAGAAGCAAGAAGAGCATACATGGGGCTGCTGAAGGATGGGAAGTGGCTAACCAAAATTAAGGCAACTGTAGCCTTGTAACTGTGCTATTTCCTACAAGCCCAGCTGCAAACTCAGTCTTTCTGGAGAGTGCAGTGTTTGTTTACCAGAGAGTAGCTACTGCTTCAGTAGTGAGTCCCATGTGCTCTTTTCACAGGGTCTCCTCTGAGCAGACATTCCTCGTACCTCCCTGTTTCCACAAGCCCTCCTGCTTTTTCCACCCCCACCATCCATCAGACAATCTGCTGTATGGTGGCCTCCCAGGAGGAGGGCAGGTGTGCAGATGTGAGACCTGGAGAGGCCTTTGTGGAGGCTGGTGGAGCAGGATGCTTCCTCAGCCTACCACAGGGCTGATGTTCTTTCATGAAGAAATTTTTGAAGAAATTATAGAGTAAGGGGCTGACTTTCTTCTTTGCATTCAACTAGATTAGGTCAGTCCTGTGATGGGAACATACACTGAGGTATTTGTACACAAATCTAAACAAAACAGCAAGGTAAGGAGCTATTACATTTCCTGCCCTCAAAACCATGTGGCGAGAGAACGTATTACCTCATTATTGAACTGTAAGAAGGTTACTGAGCTCTCTATTTCAGCAAAACTTCTCTTTCATGCATGTGTAACCATAGCCCTGATTCTGAACTGCATATATTCTTGCTTTGAGTAGCTCTTGTTGGGTTGAGCTCTCACAGCTCAGGGTTGGGTGCACTTGCTGATTTGGGGAGTCGTGTGCCCCACTTCATTTAGGTCAGTAACCACATCCTCTGGAAGGAGGAGAAATATTTAGCCCTCCAGACAGTTGGGCTGGCCACAATGATGTAAGATCTCTCAAAATACTCACAGCATAACCTAACCCCAGGGATAGCACCTGCTACTTCTCTTTTCTGACAAGCCCTCTGGCATATTTTGGGGGAATTGTTCCATGTTTACAGAAATGGGAGATATAGGGCACTTTCAGGTCCTGATTTAAAGTAGTATTTTCCAGCAAGCTTTTTAGCTGTGAGGCACATGAGAGCAGAAAGCAAATCTCTCTGCACTTCACATACTTCCTCTCCAATACAACTGTGACTGTGCGGACTGTGACTGTGGTATGACTCAGGCTCTGAGTCCTCCTCAGCCATTTCTTCCTCACATCTTGGATTTATCTGAATCAGCTGCAGCCGTGCAATAGCTGCTTGGCTCTCTTGGCAAGAAACATGCCTCTGTTAAATGGGGTGGCTTGAACTCCTCCAAGAGGAACTTGCAATTCAGCAAGGAGGAAAGCAAGAGTAAGCTTTGGCTTTTTGTTTCTGTCTGTTGAAACTATTCCTCGGAAACAAACTGCCTTCCCAGAACTGAAAGGTATGATGCAGCCCAGTAATGCTAGTCCCATCACCCCTCCACCTTCCTAGGTCGCAACTCCCACCATAGAGACAGCAGATTCTAGAAGTGATGTCAAAGAGGGATGTGAAACCATGGAGTGATCTGGTGGAGAAATACGACACTTGGGACTTCATAGGTCATCACTGCTCTGGCAGTTCTCCAACTGCTGGAAGGAAAGGCAGGAAAGAGGGGAGCTGGTTGGGGCGGAGCTGCAAGGAGAGCTGTAGTTTAGGCTGAACTGGTCAGGTTTTGACCACAAGTGAAAGAAACATGACTGCAGAACACAGCAACATGGCCCTTATGGGTGACCCATGAGGCTAAGGGCTATATAACAGCCACAATGTGCTCAGCCTACTTGCAAAGAGGAAGAATGCAAGGATCAAGATATTAAAGCTGAAATAGGCAGCTGAGGGGAGACGGAGGTCTCCATCAAGCACAGGGTGTTCAGAGAACCAGGCTGAGGGTGCTTCTCAGTGACCTCTCAGCATCCATTACAGCCCACAGAGGATTCTTTAGCTACACCACCTCTCAACAGGATATTTGCCATGAACAGCAAGTCTCTCCCGGACCATCTTTTAGGATGCTCTAGTGCCCAAGAACTGAATCCCTGTTCTAAATAGATCTTGAAGGACTTTCCCAGTGTGAACTCCTTCAGTGATCAACTTAATTCCCATAGTAAACAGTGTACTACTCCCTGCAGTGTCTGTCTGAATAGATTGCAGAGTAGTGAGTGATATCTGTAGCAAGTTGCTGTCTGACTTCATCCCTCAGGTATCCAAAGACACAATGCAGGCAGTGGCAGCCAGCACAGCATCCTGTCCCCTTGCCTCAGTAGGTCACTTCCCTTGATTGTTCTACTCTGCTAAGGACAAGAGTTGGCTGCTGCCATCCCTGGGGACAAGGAACAGATGAGTATTGCATGCCTCTAAATGAGTGGAATTTCATTCAATGGCAAAATTCACCTACAGCATCGAACAACAGTAGGGAAATGTTATCCAGACTCTCGGCTTTCTCCTGCCACCTTTTCCCCCACTTCTTTATAAGATGCTTTCCTGCACTTCCCAACGACAGCAGTATCAGCTGGACCAGTGACAGGAGTCTGATCTCCTTTCTGGCCAATATCCCTTTGTCTGATGTTGCTAAGACTGCCCAGGTTGGGGCAAGACTTATGGAGAACATAGAAACAAAGCTGATCCATATCCTGGCTCCTTGCTGGCTTAGCTGGCATTAACCTCATAATTAAACTAATTAAATGAATACGAGCACAGTGGAGTCCTATATCACCATCCTTCTGGCACCAAGTCTGCGTTCAAGCAGGGAGTTAAGCCTGCAAATTCTCTGAAACCCTGCTCAACACAATCACCTCAGATTTTCTGCACTGAGGCAAGCACTGAGTCTATTCATATTATTTGCAGTGATCTTTGGACTTGAAATATCTTTTCTTCTGTAATTCTTGTAATTCTTCATCTTTGCTAGTATGATGACCAGCCGCATGCTCATTTTTTGCTGCAAGTCTCACGTGACTTTTCTTGTTCTGCATGTACTACCACTGCAGGTTATTTTTAGAATTTAAAGAAAAGGGCTCATTATGAGATGATGCCAAGGAGAAAATTGTGCTGTGCACAGGGAGTGGCATGAGACTGGATACTCTCAGCTCTGTTCCTTGCCTCCTTGTCTGACCCAGCCAGTCACGTGTTTCCAGCTTCTGCTATTTCAGGTCTTCCTGTTTCCCTAAAACAAGCAGCTTCCCAGCACGCTGGGGATTAAACACGCAAATGTAAGGCTGTCACTGCCTTCATGTGATGGGTCTGACATTCTTCTTTTGGTGAAGCTCTTGGACAACTAGCATAGAAAACAATGGACAGGAAAACGGGGAGAAGTTGTCTGCCTTCCCTTTCCGTGGCCCCTTGTGTGCATTGTTTGTACGTGTCTGCATTTGTCTGCAAGTACCACCAGGTCTTGAGTTTCCGATACTGAAGTTTCTTCATGGAGCTGCCAAGAGAGTCACAAGGGAAGTGCTTCTCTATCAAGCACAACATGGTGGTATGGTGGAGCAGACCCTTCACCTTGTCGTTCTTCCCTGGTTCCACACCTCTGCTTCTCTCTCCCAGACATCGTTGCTTTTCAGAAACTCGATTTTCTGCTGACATTTCCACAATTCATCTCTCTGTCCCATTGGTCTCCGCTGTCTCAGGCCTTTTGCATATTATGCAAATATGAAGATAAATCCTGATTTTCAGGAGGAAATAAATGATAAAGTTCATCCAATGAGAAAATCTCTTCTTCACCAGAAAACACTCTGAGCATGGGTGGAAAACAGTAGAAGGCGAAATCGAGCGGCTCCAACTCCCACCAAGGCAGCTGAGAGTGTGTATCAGTGCAGTGCATGTCTAAGGAGGAAAATACCAGGGGTACCACTTGCAAAGCCGGAGAACAGATGGGTTTACTGGGGCTGGCTGTGTCCAGCAGCACAGCCTGAAGTTGAGGCGAGAGAAGCTGGTGCTCATTTCTTGCCACTAACCATTGGAGGAACCTGGCTGAGCTGTGTAAAGATCAGCTAAATCAAGGGTTTGCTCCTTCAGGACTTGTGGCTGAGCTTCCTCTTTTGAAGGGTTTTCACTTCCATGGCATGATGCTAATGCCATCTTGTGTGGCAGCTGTTACGCTAAAACCAGTTTCTTCTACCATACCCAAAATAGGAGTGCAGCAAGTCCCACCATGATTGAATCTCCTTGTGACACCCCTTAGTGTGACATGAGAAGCCTGAAAGTAGCTGGGCTTTCAATTAAGGGACATGGGTTTTTCCTCATGCCATAAGAAAAGCAACTGAACAGATGCTCCTGGTGGAAATAAACACATCTGCACAGCACAAGAGTTGTTTTCTGTCCCAAGGAGGAGCTGGACTTGCCCCGAGTAACTTCAAGAGACTCTCCAGACACATGGACTCTGCTCCTAGGACAAGGGACAGCTTGAAGTTCGGATCCTGTCCTCTTATCCTCGTGCCAGCAGGGGCCCACAGAGCTGTCTACTGCAGGACTCAGTCTCCTGCTGGGAACAAGTGAGTTCTGATTCCATTCCTTCACTTTGCTGTGGCCTGAGCATGTTTTTGTGCTGTTCTGGGATGACTCCCACTGGAGACCAGCAGTGTTGTCCAGCTCAGAGAAGAATCAGCTAAGTTTTAAGCCAGTTTCGGTGAGAGGGTAAGAAAGAGGGGGCTCAGGCAGTTTTCTAACTGTCTTCTGCTGCCGGGAGTCTGTGACCTGCGCAGCAGATAGGCAGCGAGAGGTAAAAGACGTCAAGGGAGACCGTGAACAGATCAGACCGCGGGCTGCTCCTGGCTGCACCACTGCTGCCCTCTAGTGCTGCCAGAATCTGTGCCTCTGCCAATTCCCGGCCAGACTGGTGTGACGGCTGGGGACCTGGTGAGTGGGGCATGGTAGCTTGCTGCGGGAAATCTGGAATCCAGGGACTCTGCCTGGTACTGTGTGCTGGACGCATGATACGTAACCTCTCCAAGCTGCTGCTCCAAAGGCCTTAGTGGTGTTAAGGGTGCTAATATGCTGAGGATGAGGGGCTGGTGGGAAAATCCCAGTAAAGCCTGGTGCTGCACATCCTACACAGCAGCCGCCAGCGCGTGAGAAAGTGCCAGTGCATCACAGCACTCAGCCCTCAGGGACAGGACTCCACAGAGAGGAGTATGGAGAAGGCACAGCCCCAGGACATGTCAGGAGATGCAGGAGCCTCCCATTGTCATGGCACACAGCCTGGGGATCTGGGGTCCCTGCCTGGACTCTAGGCAGGATCTCTATTCCTATTCTAGCGCCTGCTGGCTACAGAGCCATGCTGGGAGATGTGTCCATGCAGGTCAGCCATTCCCTGGGAGCTCTGAGCTGAAAGGAAACTATGTTTTAGCCCCTGGAGCCCTGAGATGACTACCTGACAGGGTCAGGGTGGGGAGAGAATCTCAGAATATCATGAGTTGGAGGGGTCCCACAGGGATCAGTGAACCTCACTCCTGGCTCCACACAGGACCACATAAAAATTGGACATGTCTGGACCAGCACTGTCCAGACACTCCCCCAGCTCAGTACCCTTTCTACATCCAAAAGAGATGAGGGCTGCTGGGTGTAGGGCATCCTGTAAAACAGCACTCATGACAGCCAGGGAGCATTCCACAGTGCAGACACCCCAGCATCTAACATTCCAATCCCAGCCACGAATCACCACTTCAGACTGCTAGCTGAAAGAGCCAAGACACGAGTCTGGGGATCCTCTGGGCGCAAGAAAGGGCTAACATCTTTTATAAACATTTAATGGATCTAAAGGGAAAGGGCTTCCAACGCTTCCCCACCCGGCCGCCCACACCTAAGATGGCGCCTCCCAGACGTACCCGCGCTGAGAGCCCCGCCCCCCCCGGGCCACCCGTTCCGGCTGGACATGGCGGAGCGCGAGGACCGGAAGGGGCGGGTTGTGACGTCACACGGCAGCGCCGCGGGTGGAGCCTCCCGCCGCGCGGAGCGCCGGAGGAGGTGGGTGTTGGGGCGGTGCTGAGGGCCTGGGCAGCACCGGGCTGGAAGCTGTGGCGATAGAGTGCGGCTGCGGGGCCGCTGTGCTGCGGGTTGAAAAGTATTCATACGTGGAGGTTGCTCTTAAGGCTTCCAGCTGGCTCTCGAAGCAGTTGGTTGTCAGCGGAGCGTCTGGAACGAGAGCTGCAAGCACTGAGGAGGCCGCTGGAGCCGGCTGTAGCCCCGGTGTTTGTGTCGGTTACAGAGGTTGAGGTGGCTGCCCAGCGTCCTGCAGCCTGAGCACAGAGGTCTGTGCTTCGCTGCGTCTGCGTGCTTCGTAGCAGTGCGTTTGGAAGCGGCAGGCTGTAGGTGGGAGCGGCTGTGCTTCCCTCGGGCAGCGCTGCGCGGTGCCGGGAGCCGCCGCTGCGGGCTGAGTCTGTCCGGCGCTCCGCTCCGTGCCGCGCCTTGCCGTGCCTGCACGGCGATGGCTCGGGGCGCTGGGGCTCGGCGGGGGTTACTTAGAGCCAAACGTGCAGCCACACACTCTGTTTTCTTGCCGTTTGTTTTGACAAGGTGAAGTGGTTCGTGTGGTAGAGAGGATTACCAGTCCCCTCACTGACAACGGGAGTAAACAGCTTATAAATAATGAGGATGCGCTCACGGTCATTAGCCCGGGCGTGTCGGTGTGTGACTGAATATCTGTCACGTGGGGAGGAAAGGGAGGAGGAGGTGAATTGCTGCTTAATATTATTTTTTTTTCTATTTTGTCTGCTAGGAAATAAAACAGTTCAAGGGAAACTCAGAAGGCTGTGTGTTATTCAGAGTGCTGCTGATAGTGCTGCTGATGAAGCAGGAATCCTGCAGGCCTCTGCTTTTCTCAGTGTCCTGAAGTGTAGGGGAGGAGAAGCCAGTGTCAGTCTCCGGGGCAGAGAGCTGCATATGTAAGTGAGGCATCTTGTGCTTGGACCTCAGCGGTGGGAGGATTCTGCTCCATTCTCTGAGAGAACACAGCGAATAGAGAGGCAAGTTTAAACCAAAATAATGGCAAACTGATGTCCCTTATTGTGCTCTGGCCATCTGCAAGGTCAGGTTGTGTATTAGCTCTGCTGTTGTCGTGGTTTGTTTCTTCTCTGGAGAAATATGAAAGGAGCCAGTTTTGTGAATGAACTCTGCTCCATGGGAGAACAGTGTTATGTCCTAACTGATAAACATTTTTGAGTGTGACAGTAAATGAAAATTGGCTCTTTCGTTGTCACATTGTATTCCAGGTTGAAAAACATGAAGTTTTCAAAATATATTTATAATCTAAAAGCTGATTTTATTATTTTTTTTTTTATGTCTGGTGATTTTTCTTGCCCCACCATGTTATCTCTCTAGTATGGGCTTAATGCTTATGTCAGCTAACAATAAATTGGTCTTCAGTCCATATGGTGTCAGTGTTGGATCTGGAGGTGAGAAGCAGAAACTCTTGCCAAAACTGCCTCTGTGAAAGTTCAAGAGATACACAAAATGGGAAAATGGCTCAATTCTCTCTGTACATGCAGTGGTGTTCTTGATGACACTCGACATTAGTTCAGTGCCTTAGAAGGGCTTTCTGTATTATGACTGTGTAGCCCTGAAACAGAGATTATAAACTGTCAGCAGTTTATCATGTGCTGAAGAGCATGTGTCTCGTCTGAGTTTACTTGTCTGAGCAAGTTGTATTTTCTTTTCCAGCTTGCAGTTCCAAGAAGTGTCTGAGCGAAGCAAGGAGTAACTGAGCCGTGGGAGAAGATACTGAAGTTCTTTGCTGAATAAATGTTCTCTTAGTTTCAATTGGCCTCTCCTGTGGATGAATGCTGTTGCTCAGAACAGAAAACTTGAAGTAACTGTTGGATCAAACAGCTTGCTGTGATGTGAGCTTTCCAGCAGATATTTACAGAAGGGAGTGACAGAGAAGAATAACCTCTTTCCAATTCTGATTCTACTGGAAGTGCAAATGAGCACCTGTGGTGTCCGTCTCAATTTGTTTGGGTGCTCAAAGAAAAATCCAGTCTGAGGAAGCCTCTGGGAATAGACAGGTGAGAAATCTGTCAGCCAGAATTTGGCAATCTTTTAATACAATAAGTATAACCAGCTTCGGGGTGTTGTTAACTTTAATTTGTCCAAGTTTTAAAGCTTTAAACCTTCATTAATTTTGAAACGTATTCCTCAATTTTCTTTGTAAGCAGAATGAAATGAAATATTTATTTCTGCACTTGTGCAAAGCAGGTGTTTGCAAAATGCTAATGGTCATCAGGATTTCCTAATTTTCAGGATGCATCTTGTTCAGTTGTACTTTTAGCCAAATGGATCTCCTGACCTGGCAGATGGGGGTGGCTGAGGGACTGGGCTGCTGGTACTGGTATGTGGGGGGAGCAGAGATGTGTGGCTGGAGTAGTTCACTGCAATTCTGACTTGAAAAAGTACAGGATTTTTTGTTTGTTTTAAAAATGCCATTCAAACAATAGCTCTATAAAATAGAGAATTGTTGTTAGTTGCAGTGCAACAGCCTAATCGATATCTTGCCTGCCAGAACTTGAGTCCTGCTGAGGTCCCTTTCTAAGATATTTTCTGCCCTCTGCAGTGGTGATAGGTGTAAGGTTTTTTTGGTTTAAGACCTAGCAATTGGTTGCTCTACTATATCTGAGTTTTGGATTTGTTTCTTCTGGATGTTTTTCATATTGTTTTTGGTGTGGTGGTTTGTTGTTGTGCGGATTTCATGGCTTTTTTCTTTTTTTTTTTCTTTTTTTCTTTTTTTTTTTGTATCTGTGGGATTTTGTGGAGAACTACTGTTCTCCAACAGCTGAAAGGTTGGGAGGTACACCTAACCACAAGTGTGAAATTGCACCTCCTCAACCCTCCATATACGTTTGAAAACATAATGGCTGATTTCATTCAGTCTTTTTGTGGATCTTAAATCATGATCTTAAGCTACCAGAAATCTGCAGAAGTTAGAAAAGCACCATAGGCTCTAAAATATCAAAACTCAATTTTCTTTCTTCCTGTTATGTTTTCAGGAGGTTGTTGGAAAGTTGTGCTATGCAGACATGCTTTTATTTTCTCATGTTTCTCTGCTTTTACAACGGAACTTACTTTTTGCTGTTGCCGTATGGTTTTGTTGGCTTGATTGCATTTCAGAACTGGAGCTGTGCAATTACTGGCTAGAGCTGTGAGGCAGGATTTTCTTTTCATCTAAATATTTTCCTTCAATAGCTCTCCAGCACTGCTTGCCTCTTTGAGATTTGATCCAGTTCTGCTGCATGGGAAAGAGGGGGTTGTTTGAAAAAACAAGCCACAGAGCCAGTCATCAAATAAGAAATGTAGCAGCAACACCCAGTATTTTGGGAAATATTCTGGCTGAGAAACAATAATGTTAGTGATGTATAATTCCTTTAGCTTTAGATCTCTTGGCAAGTTAGGAAGCTGGTTGTGTGATTGTTCTGTTATTCTGTACAATCAGGAATGGTGGTGGCATTCTTCTCTCTGGTCTGGGGGCATTCATCAGCTCTGTGGGTTCTCAAGACTCATCTGTTGCTTCTGCACTTCTGTCCTATAGCTGTTTCACCCTGGGTGCAGGACTCCCCAGCTGTATTATTTCTTTCCTTCTGCTATGTTGCAGTTTTCTTGCTCCATCCATGGTACACGGAAGGTAACACCAGCAGTGTCCCCAGTAGGTTCCAATGATGAAAGACAGTAAAACTTCTGCCATCCAGAACTGGTGATCCTTAACATGTTTATGTAGGGATACAGTGAATCTGTGGGATATGACAAATACCCAGTGTACCTAGACTTTCCCTTTCCTGTCCTTTGTGGACATCTTCATTTAGATGTTCTGCATGAGCTGAAGTGGATTGAAGTGTGACAATGTGAGGTGCCCCTGTAAAGGAGCTGCCTGCCACTTAGGCTGTGATTGAGGGCTGCATTCCACACCAAATGCGTAAGGAGCAAGGAACTGAGGCTGGCTGATACTGCCATCCTGCTGTTCCTAAACTGATCCAGCTGGTTCGTCCGGGAGCTGGAATTCAAGTCTTAGTGCCTGAGCGCAGAATTTAACAGTAGATGCATGAGTATTTCTGTACGTTTCCCATCATGTTTCTAATTATTCATGCTGAAATAACCTAGCTTCTTGATTATGCAGCATAGCTTCATGTGCACTTGTTTCTGAAGCACAGCAAGCCATGGTTTAGGAAGATCATTTTCTGAATGAGTCCCTTGAGAATGGAAGTATGTGGATACCATCCATTTCCTAAACAGTTTGGATAGCATTCATTGGCAAAGCAAGTGAGGGAGCTTCCCCAGGACCCTGGTGTGCTTGCTGCGTGACACAGGCTACACACAGCAGTTGGTGTAACTGCGGGTAGATGGATGGATAGTTAATATGAGCAGCAGTAAAGCAGATAATTTAGTCTTCTGCAGCGTTGTATGCCCATTACTGTTAAGCTGTTAACTGAAGTTTTAGTACTTGCCTTTTGAGGAAAACACTTGGATGCTGTGAAGTGGCATGCAGATAGCTTATTTCAGCGCTTGTGGAGATGCTGGCAGTATTTTGTAGTTGCTGCTTTTCTGTATAGCTTTGTCTTGCAAGGTGGTGTATATGATGCCTGTCCCTGCATGCTTGGAGTGAAGCCATCAAGGATTTCCTCGACAGTGATGAGTTTGTCTTGTTGAGGAGTTGATGAGACTGCCTGCAGGGAAGGTGGCTTTTACAGCACTGTTCTTACCTGAGAAGAAAGAGGTGGGTGTACTGTAGGCAAAATCTGTAGTTCTCCAGCATGGAGCAATCTGCCGTGGAAGCTGCCTCTGTCTCTATGTGGCTCCCTTTCAATTGAAATTCAGCAGGCAATCGACTGAACTTTTTACTTGCTTGTGTAGCAGATGTACTTTTTCCTTCAGAAGAAGGAACGCTGTAGGCATGCATGGGTAAAACACTCTGGGGAAATGAGGATACCCAGATAAGCCCTTTGGTCTGAGAGAGGCAGTGTATGTGAGATTGGGAGAAGGGTTAGACAAGGGGAAAGAAGTTTGTTCGTTCCTTCTTTCTGTCACTGACTTTCATGTTAGTGGTCCTTTTGCTTCTTCATGGATTTTTGGTTACAGCAAAAAATTCTCAAGAAATTTAAGTGCTGTAGTGATATCTACAGAGGGTACGTAAGTTGCTTTTTTAAAAATAACATCTACTACAATATCAATTTTTAAAGTGTTTTAAATAAGAAGGTGCACTGCTGTGGCAAGTGGCAGTTTGTTTATGCTCTTCTTTGAGACTGTAAGAACCACGTCCAAAAAGGGAAAGTCCTTTGTTTGTATCATGTCTATGATCTGTGAAGTGCTGTGTAACAATAAATAAAAGGTTTCTGATGGAACGTATATGCATTTAGATGCTTCAGAACATTCTATAGCAAACAGCATGGAAAGTATTCAGCAAGTGTTGAGATAGGATTTGAAATCCATGTGTTGGCTATGGTAACTGTGGTGGTTGATGTCAGTGTTCCACCAGTAGCCTGGTTGTCAGAACCATCAGACATAGTGCTCTTCCTGAGAAACTTGCTGGAGATCCAAGTGGAGGGTTAGGTGACTTACTTCAGTTGCTTTACTCTTTAAAGGAAATTAACTTTGAGATGGTATGGTAGCATTGTATTTTGACAGAGCTGAAGTTCTGTATAGCTGCAGGATGTTTGCACGCTGAAACGTTGCATCTCTTTATGTGAACTGACGGCTGTGCTCTATTGCTGGAGAGTGAAAGGTGAACTATTGAATGTGCATCCTTGTTTAGTGGGGGACTGAAAAATCTGTAGAGATAAGCAGCTAGTCCTTATGTATTTCAGTCAGTGAGTAAGCCCTTGGCTACCCTGGTGTTTATGTGCCAGCCTGTTCTGTTTCAGTCAAATGGATTTTAAAACTGTCAGATTGTATTTCACTGCTTCCAATTTTATCCTCCCTCTTCAGGAAGTTTGTTTTTTTAACATCTTGTGACTATGCAAGAATGTTTTTATAGTTAAGATCAAATAGCCAGTCAGTCTGAACAAAGTGTTTACGTTCAGAATGAGATACACTGCTTTGAGGAAAAACATACAAAATCCATTGCATTATATGCACTGAGAAGTTCAGGTGGGTCTCGTACAGATGGAGGTGTTTGAAAGGTAACTGGTGCACACAGCACTCAGGCTTTGCATTGAATAGCATTCAGCATGTGCCAGTTGCAATTTTCATTGCAATTGGGCAACAGTTCTTTGAATCATTAACCCCAACCTTCCCAGGAAGATTTAGTAGTAGACTGTGCCAGCATTCTGCTGCTCCTATGACCTTCTCATAATTACAAGGGAAGTTTTTTTTGTCTCACTGAAAGTTTTGTGCAAACTGGATGTTTTATGGTTTCTTTGTGCCTCTGAAAATTACCTCTTAAGACTTTTGTAACTTATAGTTCAGTAATTTGAGCTTTTTAAAATGTTGCTAAGCAAGAAGAGTGGTCTCCTGAGAGTACTTCTTACCTGACAGCATTTTATTCTGTTTGAATTTAAGAGTGTACTAATATTTTGTTTTGTGGTTATTTGGCATTTTTTGTCTGACAAAGTTTTGAGTATCAACTGTTTCCGTTATGGAGGACTTCTGCTCCATAATTTTGAATTCTCATTCTTTTAGAATTCTATTAGAATAACTGGAATATATAGATAGAAAAAATAATGTGATAATTACACTGCTGTAACTATGTCATCAAAAGTGAAGATGCCCTGTAGTTGTGCTGGTTGCACACTTAGTGGTTGTGGTCTGAATAGTGTGGGACTGTAAGGAAATAAGTGCACAACCTAAAAAGTGAATCTACAAAGCATTAGCTCTGTGGCCATAGTAGCTTACTTCATTCAGGAAGTAGGAAAAGGTCTGCATCTTTAATGTCTTATGTTCTTGTTTGTCCTATTGGGGTGAACAGTCTAAGGGGCAGGTCCATGCAGTCTGGGGGGCAAAACAGTGCTAAGCTTTGGGAATGAGAGAGGTGATATGGCCTCTTGCTAGAGCAATTCTTGGGACCAGTCTCTTGCAATATGGGGAAATTCTTTTCAGAAACAGTGTGGAGCCTTTGAACTTAGGTTTAAACAAGACTGATGTGTACCCTCTGTGTTCTCATACAATAAAATGGGAAAAGAACACTTTTTGTAAAACCTGTATTTGGCTAGTCCTGCTGCTTTTCATGCTGTCTTGCATGCCTTTTAGATCTGTTAAGATCTTATCTTGCATCCAAGTAACTTCTCACTTGATTTAGTGCTGGATGCATTGTGCTTAGTTTGATCTGGATAAGCAGATCAAAGTAATGAAGTGCTGTGCAGTGTCAGATACAGCAGAAGAGAGAAGTGAAAGTGTAAGGCAGCGAGCTGTGATGTGAGCGAGCTGTGATGTGAGCATGCTGTGACTCTAGCAGTCTGGTGCAGGCTAAAGCTCAGTGCCTGCCTTGGTACCTGACAGGGTCCATAGAGGAGCCCCAAGCCTTGGCACTATGGGTGCAGCGTAGAGCCCAGAGCTGCTGCCCAAGTTCGTTGCTGTGGAGAGAGGTGAGGGGACATCTGCAGCCTTCAGACACGTGAGCACCCCTTGACTCCCCATTGCTTTTCCTTAGAGTGGGCTTTGGCTGTAGCTACTTCGACATACTCCTATACCAGTCTGAGGTTGGAACTAGTTGCCAGGGAGGGGGGGAAGGAGCCTACCTCATTAATGAGAACGAGCCTTTGGGACTGTTCTGCTTCCCAGAGCTCTCCTGTTAAAGGACTTGGCTGTGGGAACAGCTTTGTTTGTGATCCAGCTTCGCTGGAGGTTTTGGCAGGAAGAGCTGCAGAGCCTCATCCAAGATTTTGATGTTTTCATGATGAAAATTGCATCTGATCTGTTCTTAATGCTGAGGCTGTCTTTGTGATGCAAAACACCCGCACTTAGTCTGACTGTCTTGCTGGGGATCATGTGTTAATCACACTTCTGATTTGCCTTGGGAAGGCTAAATTAGGGAAATCTGAGTGCTGTGAAGGCTTACTAACCTAGGGATGGCCTGATTTTCCGTTCAGGTTAGGCTACTTTTTATCAAAACATTGACTGGAAAATTGAGCTGGAAGTGCTTATGAAGAAACAAGTGGATACGTGTGTAGAGGCTCTGCTGCTGGACTGGGGCAGTGCTGTTGGAGCTAAGGCTGGGCTGGCCCTTACATATAAGGAGGACTTATTTTAGGTCCTACTTTATTCAGTTGAGGGGCAGAAAGATGGGAAAAACTATGAGAAACTTATTTTCTCAGAAACTATACATTTTTTCTTCCACTTGCTCACTTAAGGAACCTTTTTTTCACAAGTACACATCCAGATCGCTTTCTGTGGGAAGCATCCTACAAAAATAAGAGCTTCTGAAGACAAGCACTGTCTGTGCTCACAGTACTGTGATCACAACAAATATACTGATCAGGCTGCCTTGGTCTAGACCCATGCTGTCACGATGACCTGTGCTGTACTTTGACTGGACAGCTGGAAATATGAAATTAACCCCGAAGGTGCCACCTTTGGAGTCGGTGGGCACTTGTGGCCTTCTATAAGGAAGAGAAGCCACCCTCAAATGGGTAATACTCAAGAGGATAAAAAACAAACCAATTAGGGAAAGGTGGGTGTCTGAACAGGAGGAGAGCCTAGGCCCAGGAGCTGTCATGGGCCTATGGTTATCATCACAAGGCAGATGCCAATTAAAATGATTTTTGGAAACATGAGTGGCAGTTGTATGGGACCTACATTTATTCTGCAGTGTGTTCTTTGCCCTGAATCACTTCCTGCCATGGAAGCTGGATGGATTGCAGTGCAGAGGTGTGTCAGCAGGTTGGAAGCAGCATGCATAGCTCTGGCAATGGGAGTAGCTGTTGGGAAATTCAAGGTGCGGTCTGTATCTCTAAGTAGATAGCAGGCAGTTTAAGCTGTCGTAAATGTTTCTACTTGCTCAAACAGGAAGAAGTCAAACGCTCTGAGGACAGAGCATGTCTGTTCTGGGTGAAGTTGGGGTCTGTCCAGTTGTGTATATCTTGTCACAGTACTTCACAGGTATCTGCATGTGGGACAGGTCTTGCTCTGCATCTCCAGTACAGCAGTGTCTATGGCTTTCTACAGAACCCTTCACTGGTTGGGGTGGGAAGGACCCTCTGGAGGCCATCAGGCCCACCCCCGCTCCAGCAGTGACACCCAAAGCAGGGTGCCCAGCACCACATTCAGGCAGGTCTTGTGTATGGGGAGGGGTCTTCATCCCCTCTCTGGGCAGCCTATGCTAGTGCTCTGTCACCTGCACAGTGAAAAAAGTTTTCTGGTGTTCAAAGGGAACATCCTATTTTCCTGTTTGTGCCCTTTGCCTCTTGTCCTTTTTCCATCCTCCCGCACACCTCTTTGCATTTGTTGGTGCTTATAGCAGCCCTATCGTTAGGGGAACCCAGTTTCCAGGTATAGTTAACTGTAGAAATAATGACAGCATCAAGAAAAATGTTCAAGTTGTAATGTGAATTATCAGCTTTATCAGTGAGAGGCTTCAGAGCTGTGTTTACTTATTAATAATTATTAGGAATAATTGTTTCTCAGCTTTTGGTAAGTGGTGCAAGGTGATGTAAGCCAGTGCCGGGAACATGCTGTGTCTTGGAAATATCATCTGCTTTTGTCCTGTGAACACTTGTAGAACTCCTGCCTCTGAACTCTCTGCAGGTGGGGAAGCCCTGAAAGTAGGGGAGGCTCTGTGTGTGGTGGGGAGCTAACTTAGCCCTGTTGGTGTCTGTTTAGAAACCTGCTTCCTGCAGCATTTGTAGGAAACCTGAATAATGTTTACAGATCAGTGGCCAGCATTAGTTCTTGCTGTGGTTACGTTCATCACTTCTGTGTACTTTCGTTTTGATGAAAACTCCTCTCTGCACACAAATTTGCCCAATTGCTGTCTTGCATCACTTTTAAGAAGTTTTCAACATGAATTTGCTACAAGTCCAAAATGGGGCTTGGTTTAGCAACCTAATAACTAGCAATTCCAGTAAGATCATTGACTTTTAAACGTGGCTTGGAATTGTATTAGTACAATTCCTTAAAACTGTGCCCAATGTGATTAATATTTCAAAGAACTTGAGCGTGTGCCGGAAGAGGGAGGGAGAATGAGGTTTCCTGGATAGGCCAATTGATGCAGCAGATAGCTGAGAGGAAGCAGTGAAGAAAACGTTTCTAGTAATATAGTACTACTGTTACCTTAGCTGAATTTATACAAAACAACCTTTCTTTTTGCAAATTGCTTTTGGAAGACTGACACCGGTCTTGAATTGGATCAGAGTTCTGATTTCATATGTGTGCTTGGAAGCTCTTGGTTATTGTCACCTGCATTAGTGGGTGATGGGGGATTTTTGATCTAGTCAGTGAAATGTCAAAGCATTTTGCTTTTAAAGATAGCTTTCCTGACAGCCATATATGATTCTCAACACTTGCAGAAACAAGAGTTTTATTCAGAAAAGAAGTACAGTAACTCGGGAGTTGGATTGAGATTTGCCTGCAGTTGAGTTTTCCGCTGTAGTGAGCTGAGTGGTTTAAGTGGAACAATGAATAATTCAAGAAGAGATGAGACAAATGCAGACTTAAAGACATCAGCTGTTAGTCTCTGTGTGCTTGTCAGTAAATAAACATGCCTGGATGGCAGTTATGCTATTAACATGGTTCCTGTGTTGGCCCAATTTACGGAAGTGTTGGGGAAACCTGAAACATGGCAGGATTTCTGAGTTGCTTTCTATCTGGCATTACCTGGTAAAGCTTGACATGAACGTTATCTTGCTCTAACAATGTCAGATCATAGCATAGAATATCCTGTTGTGGCTTACTGCTCATCTCCCTAGGGCTTGTGTGAGTATGTTTAAAAGCAAACAAAAGGACCACATATAAATGCTAAATCAATTCAGCTCTAAGCATTTGTGTTTGGATTGTGTTGGTCGATTTCCCAGTTTCTTTAAAACAAGCTATTGTTTCAGGCTGGTTTCGCTGTACAACAGTTTGCCCATTGTTTGCTATTGCTCAAACAGCAGCGAGGGCAGCAACTGACCTGGATTGTGGAGAGTGTACTGTGTTGCTTTGAGCTGCGGATCTCAGAACAGCCCCAGAGCCCGTTCTTCACCCCACTTGAAGAAAGGTGGGCAAATGCTCAAAGGAGAAGCAGTTGTCTGCTGTTCAGATTAGAAGCAGGCAGCAGGACAGCAAGAAGTCAATATAGGTAAATAAATAATTTTACAACTATATACTTACCTTTACAGTGACGAAAAGCATGTTGATAATCTTCACTGAACTGTTAAACCCTTCTGTTAAATGATTTATGTGCTGCTTGTGAAACCGTGGCATTGCTAATAAAATGTTTTATGTGCTGAAATAGCATTTCATTTATCCTTGAAGATCTTTCTGCACCTGGAGGGATATAGAGCATGGCTTTAAAACTCCTGTCAGTCATCAGCCCACTGGCTTTTGCTTCAGGTCTTGGGACAGCACAAAGAATTGGAGGAATGACTTAAAATTGTCATATTTTTTTAGAAAGCAACAAAATAATACTTCCCAGAGTTTGCACTTTCCGCAGGTTGCACTGGTTGTTGGAACTGAACGTTTGTTTTCAGGTGAGGGCAAACGTTTTAGTGTGCTGCTTCTGCCAGGAAAAAATCCAAAGAGGAGGACTCCCCTTGTGTTTGTGATGTTTGTGCTTTATACTGTGGTGGTAAAATCCTTCTGATATCTTCTGGGAGCAGGAGGGTTTCACAGGGAGCAGCCTGCTATAGCAGCACCCTGCTGTAACAGAAATGTTCTGCTTTTTTTTATTGGGGTGCATGAGACACTTCTGGCCCTTTCTGTACAATATTTGTGTTGCTGCTGCAGCAGGTCACAAAGCTGCTTAGTTCAAATCTTCCTGTGAACTTCTGAGGCTGTGTTACAGCAGCAATCTGTTGTGCTGCAGCTCTCACCTGGTATCGTCTTTCCTTAGCAGCTGGACCCGGGCAACTGTGTGAGACGCACACATGGAAGTCTTCTGTATGCGTGCTCTTTTGATGTTTAGCTTTTAAAGAAGAAATTACAGTTAGTTTATTAAGATCAAGAATTTTCTTTTGATCTTCTGTGAAAATGGAAAAAAAAAGAAACACCCACCCCTTTCCTCTGTCTGAAAAGCGCAGTCTGTGCATGTGCCACAGCTCCATCCCAGTGGAACTGAGGCTCTGCTGGGCAGGCTGGGAGGCTGGGTTGGTGCTGCCTGGTCACTGGGGGTGACCCAGCAGCGCTCCCTGCAAGCTGTGCTCGCTTCCTCCTGTAACTCCCAGCCTGCACGTGGGAACCTGGGACTCCCAGGTTTACGTTTCATGGACTGTGGTATGACGAAGCCCAGAACAATTTACTGAGTCGACCAGTGCATTGGTGGTGTTCTTATGGTGTAGGCTCCTCTGCTCTGAAGCTGCTGGCTCCTCTTGCACTCTGCTGTGGTTTTTTAGTTGTGGGTCTTGTTGTGCAGAGGGATACTGTGGTGAGAACATGGCGCTCGGGATGAAACACCAAAGTGGGACAGGGATGAAGAATTGCAGTGAGCTTTAAAGCTCGGCTTTGATTTGCTAATCTCTGAAAAAGAGTAGCCTTGTGGTCTGGCCCTTGATTTCTCAAATTAAAGTAGCCGCTAGGTGGTAAACTTGCTCCTTCCCCTCAGGAAGAATGACTCATGGAAGCAGCTGATCAGAATTACTCCATGCTCTTTTTAAAGAGCATAATGTCTTTGTGCTGGTGGTGGAGCTGGAGCCAAGCCTTGTATCAGATGAGGAGGAAATAGTGTTTTGGAAACTTTTAGCATGTTCCAACTTCGAAAGCCTCAGGTTTGCATTCCTGAAGAGCTGCTCCAGGCCCCCTGCTTAGCTTAGCAGCCCTTCTGTATCTCTGGGCTGGTGTGTGTGGGAAGGGAAGGGGAAATAGTTTCAGAACTGAGAGAGCACCAAGACAGGGTCTGACAAGGAAGAGAACAGGTCTGCAGGATATGGGTGGGAGATGGTGTCAAAGCATGAAACAGGGAGAAAAAGCCTCCAGTATCTGATGCTGATTTAAATGTTGCAAGCAATGGAGCCAACATCGTAACAGAGACTAGGGGCGGGTTTTTTCAACCAGAATGGCAATGGGGTACTCTGGGCTTCCTGATTGCTGTTGCTGAGTCACGTCCAGGCATCACAGGGCTGGCTTCTTCGGGTTCTGTTTCATTGCTTCCCTTTGCCTTATTGAGATGGAAAAAAAATGTCAGGCTGATAAGAAGTAGAAGAGCTTAACGGGAGCATCTCCAGAAGGATGGCTTGGTACCCAATGGAGCGCTGGGAGCGCCCGCAGCCCTTTGGTATGTATGATTGCAATGGGAGGGTCCTGGAGAGTGTGCAAACCATGCCAGCACCCTGCTGCGTGGTCTGATAGGAAAGAAGCAGCAGCTGTTTAAGTATTGTGATACATTAATCATGAGATAAGCATGAGAGCAGTCGCTGTGTTTTTGTGTGTGTGATTTAGCATGGCAAAGTATTGCTTGCTCATGGAAGGGATATTATTGTAAAAAAAAAAAAAAAAAAAAAAAAAAAAAAAAAAGTGGTTTAAAGCTGTATCTCTCAAGATTTAGGACTTGTGAAAGAAGTGGGCCATTGAATTATCTTCTGTGTCCTTTTCCAGCTGTATAGATGCTAGATGTTTACCCAGTATCTGCCAGCACTGGAGACTGGTTTGCTTTTTGGCTTTGTTGTGAGTGAGAGCAAAGTTAAGGATAAAGAGGAGAGAGCAGGAGCTGACACTGCTCCAGTTTCCTCCCTTTGGAACAGGCAGTGTGTGCTGGCAGCTGTGTGCCTCTTGTCTGCTAAGGGAGGCAGCTTTAGCAGGGCTGGGAATTCATGCTTTCAGTGCAGAGGAAATATATGAACGCAGACCTCTTTTAACCCTCGTTCATACATAAGCTTACATGCAGTCTTACTGGAAGATACCTATTAGGCTGTTCTGGTGTGTGTTAGCCCTGTGATGCACAAGCACAGTTTCTTAGCTCTCTGCTGGGATGAGTCTTGCTGGCCCTGTCCCCTCTGCTGCAGGCAGCTGTGCTTCCTGGGAGCAGATTAGCTGAGGGACAGCACAGCACTCAGTGAAACCTGATTTTATTGTTAGCTGGCAAATAATAGCTTTGAGCTCAAAAAAAAAAAAAAAAACCAAAAAAAAAAAAAAACAAAAAAAACACCATTAGTTTTGTGTGCATACTGATTGAGTTTTAACCTGGTTTGCCTTTGTGCTTTTGGAATGTGTTAAAAGCATCGGTTCTGGCAGAGCAGAGTCCAGCAGCTCATGTGCCTTCCTGGACAACAAGTTCCCAGCAGCAAGTGCTCAGCACTTTCTTTACTGGTGTGTTCTGTACCAGTTTAGTGAATAAACAGGGCTTAAAAGTTAAGCAACGCTGTTTTCTACAACGTAGCTCAGTAAAGAGCTCAGTGTGTCACTTTGCTGTGCAGTGCCAATGTTTTTTTGGAGTGGTGCTTTTTTGTTAATAGGAAGTGCTTTTTGCAGACTGTGTAATTCAGACTGTTTGCACATGCTGCTTTTTTCCCTTCCTGAATTAAGGCTGAGCTGCATATTTGGTTCCTCTCTAATTCTCTCGTGTATACAAGAGAAAAGTGAACATGGCCTATCATTTCATTGGGATGCAAAGCTTTCTATTTTTGTGTTCCATGGGCTATTTTTGAGGCTGAGTCCTGATTATATCTTTTTTCTCCCATCTTATGCTATTATTAAATGCTTAGATCTTCTTGTGCTCTCACCGTTTCCCTGCCATCCTAGGCAGCTGCAGAATCACAAAATGGCTTGTTTTGGAAGGGACCTCGAAGGTTGTCTAGCTTCAACCCCCTTCTCTGGGAAGGGTTCCAGCCTGACTAAATCATGCACCAGGTCAGGCTGCCCAGGGCCCCATCCAGCCTGGCCTTAAGCACTTCCAGGTATGGGGCACCCATACTTCTCTGGGCAGAAGACAGGTTTTGTGTCGTAGCCTACTGCCAGCATCTCCTTGAGAGGGCCAGGTCAGGCAGTGGGTTAAGGACACTTGATCAAGAATGTTTATGAAGTTTAGTAGCACGCTTCCATCAGTGAATGGAATTTTGAAGTTTTGTGTTCAGTTAACTAAAAATCATTATTCACTTGAGCTGTTTTGATAATTTGTGTACACCTCAAAGAAGGAGGGAGAAGTGACTGCAGGAGGCAAGTGAGCTTGGCATGTCTGCGCAGTGTCACACAGCTGTGTTGGTGAGGTTCTGTCCTCTGATGGGGATTTTGCACATCAGTTTAGCAATAAATACAAGGGTACTGTGGAAAATGAAATAGAGGAAAAAAAGTCACTGCTGGCTCTGTTTTGGATCCTTTCCTCCTGTATGTTGGGTCTATCATGTGTGCTGCCATCCTTCAAAGATGGGGAGTTGGTGTGCTTGCACAGGCTGTCTGGGAGGCAGGCATGGTTGCAGTACAAGGGCTGCCTTTGGTATTGGGGGTATAAAGTTTTCTAAACACGTTACCTTTCAAGACCACAAGTGTCCTAATACTGCTGTATGTCTTCCCCTCTGATGGGAAGAGCAATGCTGCCTCCTGTTTTTTTGGGACAAAATGTCCAGTGGACATTTGCCCAGTTTTTTTCTAGAATGTCTTCACATTTCTACTCTAAAAACATTTCTACTCTTAAACCTTTCCATTTGCTCCCAGGTTTGGAAGCTCTGGCCATGGATCAGAAAGGCTATCGACGAGGGAGTTTCCAAAGCAGCACTAGTGATGAAGATATGCTAGAAATAGTAGGAGCGTCTCTGGACTTCTCTATGGCAGATGATGATCCACCACTTGACAGAGAGATGGGAGGTAATACCGTGCATCTATCCTCTTTTTTTTTATATTGTCTTTTGGTAGGACTCCTTGTTAATATTTTCTCTGTGGATCTCTGTGGTCTCTGCTTAGTGTGAAAGACAAGCCTTTCCTGGCACCAGCACAGTTTGCAGTATTCTGCATTGCGTTATAACTGTGAATAGTCTTTTGCAGAATGGCCAAACAATTGTTCATGTGTTACACTTGGCTTCCAGTGTTGCTTTTTTAACAGTGGTTGATGGGAAGTGTGTTGTCTGCAAAGTAAAAAATAACCTTAAAATAAATGGCAATTGCAAGAAGCATGTGAATGACTTCAGTGTAATGGAGAGGCACTGCGTGTTTTTTTTCCAGCATGTGAGTTGCTTCAGTACTGGCATACAGTAATGTGGCAGGGAAGAAAACTGCTCTGTTAACCATCTACGTGATCATCTTCATATTAAATGCAGCATATCCTGTCTTACCACTTTGTTTTTTATGTTTGAGTAGTCCTTTCTAGAATTTCCAGAAGTAGCTGTTGTAGGGAAGAGCTGGCCATGCTATGGGGGAAGTATCTTTATTGTAGATGTGAAAGGACTGAGAGGAGTTTGTGATATGAACAGACTGCCCTTTCTGCTTCCTTTTTTCCTTGCCTATAATTTTAAAGATTGTCCTTGGCCTTGCTGCTGTGGATAGGAGAATCTTCAACAGAGGAAGGGGGTCTGATGCTGAGCAGCATGAACAGCTTTATCACCACTTGTTGTAAAGGAAAGATCTGTTGCTACTTCTATCTAATCAGAGTCTGGATTTGTGAAATCAGGAGGGGAGATACTAATCTGCAGTGTATCGCTGAACTAAATAACTCAAAGAAGACAAAGTCAAATTTTTCTAATCATAAGTTTGTTTCACAGCAAAAGTATTGAATTTGAACAGCAGATTGCAAGTCTCCATGACTTCCCATAAACCTTTTATCTTCTTCTTTCCCCGTTCCTATTTATCCTAGGGCAAAAATTAAAAAGTAATCCTTCTGTTTTACTCCTTGCCTGCATGATCTGCCCTAAGGTAGTGCAAATGAAGACAGACTTCCTCAAATGCTTGTCACCTGCCAGTAGCTGAACCCACTCTTCCCTGGAGATACTGTAAGGAGTTTGTAGTTGGTCCCTTTTATCATTTTAAGGCTCAAGCATGGGAACAATTAGTGTGTTATTGTTGTGCTTGCATCAGCTCTGAGTGATAAGTGCTTCTTTGTGTGTGGAGGGAATGTGTACAAGACATATGCTGTTTTGTGAGTTATGCTGACTCCAGCTAATGGAAGGGACAATGGCTAGTCCTGACAGATGAGCTCTGTTACAGATATTAGGCACTGTCCTTATTCCAACCTGACATAGTGATGGGCATCAGTTTTATAAATGAACATCCTTGGGAGCTCACTTCACCTCATCTAAAGCTCATAATAACTTGCTCAGAAGAAAGTCCAGCCACATGTTAGTTAATGCAAAATTAGATACGTAGGAAATAGTTGCTTTGTACATGCTGTTAATGGAATTGTGAGTTCATGGTTTTATTACCTGCTCTTGCAAACTGCTTTTTCCATAGTTTTTTGGATATCAGATGTCTGAAGTTAAGGAATTATGTTTAATATTTAGAGAATGGGTTAAATTCTTTCTCTAACTTCTTGCAAGGAAATTGTTTTTGTATTCTTACTTTCAAAACAGTGATAGATAACATAATTTATGTAAATGTTTTGCTATTTTCCCAAAACAGCACTCAGCTGTTTCCCTCCTTATTTAAACAAGATTTTGTCCATCTCTGCTCAGTGAATTTGAAGGCTGCAATTGCTTCTATAAAAAAAAAACAACTTGGTGTCAGCAATCAGTGAAGTCTGAGCACGGCTGTCTTTGGTCCTTGCAGTGGTGAAGTCTGCCCCGCTGAAATGTGCAAGCTGGAATAAAGCTGGTGAGGACAGTGCTGAAGGAGACTGATGTGGCAGCAGAACAGCTGTTTGTCTGCCCCTGATCACTTTAGTAAACTTGGTTGTGGAGAGAAGCAGTTTCAGCAAAAGGAGCTCTTTCTGTTTGCAGGAAGCATAGCTCTTTGTGGGTTTTGAAACTGGAGGAAAAGGGGAAATTTAAAAGGGGAAATAGTTTTCCCTAAACATTGATTTCAGTTCTCTCTACAGAATTTCCCCTACTGAATTCAGAACATGGTTGCTGACAGCAGTGTGTCAGGTGTGCAGCCTGTCATGCAGGTGGAGCAGTGGCACAAGCTCTACTGTGGCTGGATATGTGCTAAGTGATGTTTGTCTTATGATAATCTTCTGCACGTGCCTAGTTGGGATGTGTCTGGTGTGCTGTGTTTGCTATCTGACGTGTGGTTGGAGGCTTTTTTTAGTGAAGCTGTTTAAAACCAGAATCCTGCCTGCTTCTTCTTTCCTATACTTCTAATACCATTACACAGGGTATTCAAGATGCATTTCTACAGCAGCAAATCTTTTTCTATCTTTTATTTTATGGAATTTATAAAAAGCTATTTCCTTGTTGATTGATTGTTGTTGAGTATTGAGGCAGAGAATTATCCACAGGCACTTGAATTCTTCAGACATACCAACTTGGCGCTTCACATCATTTACAGTTGTCTTCTCATATCCCTCCAGCCCATGCCTTGCATTGTTGACAGTAATCCAGCCATAGCTCTTCACAGCCAACTGAGAAGGTGCTGGTTGCCACTACTTTCTTGGATGACTTACAAATCTATTGCATACTCCAATGCAAACAGGAATGAGTGGGATTCCACTGTTGCTTTCCTTCTGTTTGGAAACCAATTAATTTAGCCTTTAAGATACTATGTCTTCAGCCAGTTGCTCTTCCATAAGAGAACTTTCCCTGTTGTTCCTAGAGAGCTTAATTTAAGACCCTCTGAAGAAGGTTCTGTAAAAAGCTTCATGGATCCCCAAATACATTGTCAGTTAGATTATTGTGTCTGTGGTCCTCTTCCATTTCAAAAGAAATAAAAGATTTACAAAGCCAGGTTCCTTAATAGAAGCACTATTGGAACAGATATCTTTGCAAATAATCTGCCTCCTTAGATATTGCTGTCTGTTGTTTGTTATCAAGGTAAGTTGTACTGCATTACCTTGATAGTCATTTTCAAAACTGTGTAAGATACAAATTATTCCCTCTGAATAGCAGTTCTGGTTGGGAGTTTGTTTGGCAATGATGCCATCTTATTTTGTGCTTTTCTTAAACGACTCTTCCTCAGGTGATTGCAGTGGGAAGGCAGCCCCTGGGTGTGCAGGAACCAGGTGTAACGCTGGAATATCACAGTGGCTTCTGGACGTACTTTAAAATGTAGTATGATGAAAGCAGATCTGTGTTCCTCATTTCTTTTGTAGGAAAACTTAAAAGACTTTCCATCCTTTTGAACGTTTTATTTTGTTGTAGGATTTAAGGAGTCTTGCTGTTTTTCTTTTGAGCTCTAAAGGGAAGAATTGAGAAATAGAATAGCAGCAAACAACATGCTATCTAAGGTGTAACAGGATGATAAGCTAGTACACAGGTATGTGAGAAGAACAGTTGAAACTATAACCCTGACTACATCTGGTGTAGGTGATATTGTCAGCCATTCAAACATGGAAGTCCTCATGTTGCTGCCGGTGTTGCCTCAGCTGGCAGTGCTTTTGTCACTTGGGCACACTTTCTTCAGATGCATCCGTCCTTGACCTCCGCATTAGGCAGGTACGGTTTCCAGAGCAGCAGAATGCCCAGCTGAGCTGCCAGCCAGCACAAGGACAGGACCAGTCAACCTTTGCTAAGGTGTAATGTTTCAATCTTCTGAGATACAGATACAAATGACAAGCTACCATTGGGAAGCTGGAACCAGAAGAACGTAATCAGTTACCCCGTTGAGCTCTTATGTGCATAGAGTGGCAAGATAAAGGGTGCTAATGAGGCCCTGGAGGGGTTGTGAAAAGCACACTGGCATATTACTTGAGGGCAACAGATAAATTCATTGCCTGCCTTCTGGGAGGCAGTAAGCAGAAAGCATTGCCACCAGCCAGTTAGCAAGTGAGATGTCACCCACGTGGGAAAAGAAAGGCTTTTGCAGTCAGTCGATGGCTGACTCACTGCTGTCAGGAATCTGCATTGCTAAATGCGTGAAGGAGACCCCGAAGTTCTCATTGTACAGCTTTAAACCTGTTTAACTTCCAGTGCTTCTGTAAGCACATAGCATTAGAAACAAGTTATTCTCCATCTTAAAGCCCTTTGCGCAGTCAGCTTCAGCCATCTGCGTGCCGCGCCTGCAGCACGGCAACCGGGCGCGTTTCAGCGCTGGGGAACGCGCTCTGCCAGGAAAACGTCCTGAGCGCTGCCTGAGGAGCTGCGCCTGTCTCGGGCTGAGGCCCTGGCACTGCGGGTCAGGAGCTGCGCTCGGTGCAGGCAGCCGGCTCCCTTTGCCCTTGCTCCCCGTGCCTCTCTGCTCCTGCCCCTTACAGGAGGTGGAGGGCTCATGTGACTGTCGCTGCTGACGACATGCTCAGAGTGCAGGAGAGCCCAGCGCGCCCAGGGTTGTTCTTCACCTGAATCCAAAGGGAAAGGATATGCAGCGAGCGCTGCCCTAGAACGAGCAGCTCCCGTTTTCCTTTGACTCCCGCTGCTGTGCGATGGGCTCTCGAAGGAGCTTCTGCAGGAAAAGGAATGCCTAAGTGAGGGTGAGGAGACCGCTTGCGGAGAACCTGAGCGGGGGGACGCGGCCGTCTGAAGATGCACGTTGCAGGCGATCAGGCGGCAAGCAGCAGGCTGCTGGTCGTGGCTCTGGGGCTGCTCTCGTTCCTCTTCTTTGGATGAAAGGCTGGTTACGGAGGGTGAGCGGCCAGGGTGGTCTGTGGGCTTTGTGCCATGCGATGATTGCTTACTGCAGGTCTTCCTCTTGTTTGTAAAATCCTCTCTCTTTCCAGATTTGCAGCAGCAGGAGAAGCAGTTTGGAGGGAGGGAGTCCCCCTCTCCCAGGTGCTGGCGCTGCTGCCTTGCTGTGCTGGCCTGCTGATTAATAAATCCTCTGGGGTTCCTGTACTGCAAATGACAGATGTCTGTAACTTCAACAAGCTCTGCCTTTTTCTTTTTTTTTTTTTTTTTACTTTTTTTTTCTTTTTTCTTTTTTTTTTTTTTTAAGCCAGGAAGAATATATAAAAAAAAAAAAAAATGGAGCATTAACCCATTTGGGAAAGAAGAGGTGCTCAAAAAGCTTAAAAAAAAAAAAAAAAAAAAAAAGTGTTTGAAAAAAATAATGGGTGCATTTTAACTTACTGTCTGTGGGTATTAATGTGGGTATTAAGTACTGATTTAAAGATGTATTCGGAACTGTGGAGAGCTGCAGGATCATCTTCATTTTGTTTTGACGAGGCATTACTGAGCATATTTCTGTCCTTTATTCCTATATGGATTCCCTAGGATTCTTCATTTGCAGTGAGCTGAGGCAGGAAATATGATCTTGATAAATATTTATGGCTGTCAGCCATTTTATATTTCAGTTATTATACTTGGGAATAAATATAAGGACATTTTCTCATTATCTTTCGTCAAATGGGCAGCTTACCCTCTTGCACAGCTGTGAAATTCCCATGTATTGCTCAAATACTTTGGGGCCCTGATTTTGTAGTATGAAACCCTCTTCATAGAGATTCCCAGAGCAGTTGCTGAATGTGGTATTGGTGGTACTATATATTCTGATACCTGTGAGTCTTCTGGTCTGGAATAGCAGGTAAATCTTGAGGATTTGGTTACTGCAGCCCCTTTTGCTTGCTGGCCAGTGCTGTTTGCTGACTTTTTGCCTTTGAGGTCTTGCTATGTTGCTCTGTGGTAGCTCTTTCAGTTATTTATGATATATATATCCAGTTATTATTTGCAGTTATTTCAGAAAAGCGAGTAGAGTTTGATGCCAGTGTCATCTTTTTGTACAAAATGCTTCTCAAAGTAGCATCAGTTGCCATCAGTTTCAAACTACCATAATAGTTCACTTTTCCAGATGAGTAGCTGTTGTCATAGAGCCGATGTTCAAAGTCCGCTGTAAATGTAAAAGGTGGTCCTTTAAGCGGGAGCTGGGCAAAGGTGAGCAAGGTGGTGAGGACAGGGAGAATACACCGTAGAGTGGCTCATGTAGATGTGGAGTGGTCTTTGAAGTACTAACATGCTCATGGATGGCTGTTAGCATTGAACTGATGTGTTGGACAAAACCTGCCCTACTCTCACTGCAGTTCTGCTACAGCCACAGTCATCGCGTCAGTTTAGGGACGTAGTGGCGTGGTGGTGATGAGCCAATGACTGGAATAGATGATCCTAGTGGTCTTTTCCAGCCTTAATATTTCTATGAATTGAGATTTATGTGAGCTGTTGTTGACTGTGTCGATGCCCCAAAGAAGCAACTCACCCATATGGGTTTACGTAGGTAAACAGGCAGATGAGTTGCAGGTATCTGCTGGACATGGTGAACCTGGTTGTCTACTGTTCAGAAGACACAGAGGATTTGAGTTCAGAAGATTCAGAAGATTGTTTAAATGTGCTACTTTCATGAGTTGTTGAGGAGGGTTTGGTCTGTCAGATTTGTTGGGTAGTTGAATAGTACTTAAGATCTCCAGTGGGCATACTTGAATGAGGAAGTCTTTGAAAACGTTGACACCAGTTTGCGTATGTCCAAGATGTCCAGGCGACTGCAAAAATGTTGAAGACAGAGTACTTCCTCAAGGCATTTGACAAATATCCCATTTTCTTTACAGTGCAAGTTGGGTAGGCTGTATTTGTGGTCTGTGAACTCCACTGATTGGGAAGATCTCTGAGAACTTCACTTTCTATACATATATGTCTGTATCATATATATAGATAGATATACGCACATACATATGTATGTGTGTATATGTGTGTGTATATATTTATCCCAAATGAAGTAGGAAGGCTTTTTTTCTCTGTTCTTTCTGAAGTAGGTTATTTTGTGGTGCTTTTCAAGTATGCTGTGTGACTGATCTTTTCCTGAGGCGTTTTCTCTGTTAAGAGGCTGCTATGCAAATCTGGGAAGCGGGCTTGGAAAGGCATCGTAGTCGTCTGTTTTTCACCTCTCTTGCTTTTAGATGACAGGATAGAGAGCAGTAATTTCAAGTTCTCCCCACCCAATGACATCTTCTGCATGGTGGTATCTGTAATCTAAATACAGTGAATGAAATACTAAGCATTATCCTTTTATATGGGAATTTTAACACTTATTCTCCACTGCCTTTAAATCTTGACCCAGTTTTAATTTTAGCTTTTTTAATTATTATTTTCCTCTGAACTGTAAACCTTCAGTGCCTTACAGAGCTATAGAACTACTACTAGATTTGCTCACCTGTGCAAGTCCATAAAACTAGCTTCTCTACCCAAGGTCTGCATGTGTATGCCCTTGAAAGCTCTTTTTGTAGCAGTGTATTGAAAGGGAAGGAACATGCATTGTGGACTAGAACATGCCTGACTGCTTTACTAGGACTGTGTGAGCCACTGCTTGCTCTGCAGAACACAGAGGGCTTAAGTGGCACTTGGTGTGCTCTGGACTGCCAAGTGAATGATTTGTTATTTAAGGCAGGGGTTTCCAGTTCAGATGAGAAGTGGGCTATTGAGGACCTCAGTATGTTTCTGCCTTCTCATAGCTTATCTGAACTGCCTTTGGTTTGCTGCTGGCTGGCAAGCACTTACTGAGGTTGCTCAATGTGCACATTATCTGGCTGGCAGCACCCTTCTCTTATTTCCTGAACAGCAGCATGTTGTACAAACCTATTTTTAAAAAGTTTTCAGAACTGAGGTTTGTGCGTGGTACATTGCTCTGTGTCCCTCCAGGAATGGAGTGCAGTGGCTGGGTGTCACTGGTGTGCTGTCTTCCTGTGCACAGAGGACAGAGGTGGGTCACAGGTGCAAAAGGAGAGGTTGTCAGATGCATTCTGCTCTAGTTCCCATTCAGCTGATGCATCCTTTCTCTGCCATGTCTTAAACTGAATGGAAGAGGCTTTGCTTTGGGAAGGGTTGTGAATAGAAGGTAGTGGGGTGTTCCTGCTGGCTTATGATTTGTAAAGGTATCAAGGGAAAGAGTGGTGACCAAGCATGCCAAAGATGCCTCTGCAACTTAGTGTGTAACAGATATTTCCTGATTGTGTGTTTGTCATCATCTGGGCTCAGTGTAAAGAATGTACTGCTCTGTCTTCAATTTTCTTATAACAAAAGGCACTCTTCACTTGAGCATGGTTTGAATCATAACTGTCAATGAGTGAAGGCTGCTGATCAGAAGAGCTGAAGTCGTGCAAAGAAGGGATTTGTCAGCTCTCAGTTCTAAGCTGCCCTTTCTGGTTTGCATACTTTTGAAATGGTGATTTTCTTTTACTGTGGTTTTAGCTTTTAAAAATGAAAAAGCAAATGGCACCGCAGCAGGCTACAGTAAAGCTTAGGAGGTCTCAGGAGGACTGTTAGAGCCATATAGAGAGGCCTTGGGAATGGAAGTAGCATGAAAGGGTTCTTAAGGGAGTGTCAAAATTAGTATTTGGTGTGTGGAGTAGCATTGTTTGTATCTTCTGTGGACAGTTTTGTACAGTGGAAAAAGTACTGCAGAGCACTTTTCATCTCCAATGTTTCTTGCCCGTTCAGTATCTGATGGCTTCAAGAAAATTATATGAAGTAAAATTACCGAAGGATTTTGTAGGTATTGACTTGCAGCAAAGGCCTCAGTACTTGCACAAGCAAAGGAATGGAGCTTGGACTGAATTGCATAAAAGGACTTGTTCCTTATTGGTTAATCTGTTGAGAAGACTCTTTGATTTCCTTAGGTAAAGCTTGAAAGGTTTTTGTTTAGTTTTCCCCACTTGCCCCATGCATTTCATCACCTTCAAACTGCTTGAATAGGGCTTTAAGAAACACAGTTTTAAAGGAACAAGCACTAAGTGTGACGTTAATAGAGTTTCTAAAGTTTCTTTAGGAGGATGTCAATATTTTGTTTTAGGAGCAAGTGAAATCGGGAATAAATGTGTGAATGTTTCCAGGTGAAAGAATTTTAACTGCATTTTCCAGGGCAGTGAAACCCACTGGGGTCTAGGGCTTCTGCTGAGAAGCTCTAAGGGCAGCTCTTGTTCTGCTGCTTTTCTGCTCAGTCGCATTTTTCTTTGGCAGGGCAATGGGGAAGACAGGATGCTGGGCAAGATTTGTTCTCTCCTTACTGACCCCAATGCTCTTGGACAGTTCACCTCCTCCCTCTTCTGCTATCACCCTTGCTGCAGGCCTGTCTTGCTGTGATCAAGTGTGCTCGTGTATCCTTGCAGCTTTTAGCATGACAGAGCTCTTCTGTCATCCACAACCTTGCATGGCAATGAAATTGGTCCTGTATCTGACTTAATAGGCATTCTTCATTACCTGTTTCAACTGAAGGTCTCTGTTCCCACTGACTTGGCCAGTAGAGCCTGTTAAATGGCACTGGTTGACCACCTCTACCAAGAACATCAGGGAGTGATCTGTGATGGAGGTCATAGTGGTGGTCCAGGGGCTGCTGCTCAGCTTGCTGACACTTGCTTCTAGCTGCTGTACATGAGAGGAAAGCTCCTAGAGGCCTGTGGTGTGGGTGGTCATTGGCCCGTGCATATGATGCCCTAGGGAGGAGGAAGCACTCAACAGAGGGATGGGCTGGAAAGGAGGCAGGGGCCTGGCTTCTGGAAACAAAGGCAACCCTAGTCCATTGGGCTGAACCTCCTTTTTGTGATGAGGTCCTGGACTAATTTCTTTTTTTCCATGGCAGAGGATGTTGGAACTGGGGGAATGACGCTTAGGAGGTTTTGCTTTGAAGCAGTGATATACTCTGCACAGTTTTTGCATGCCTTCAGAAGAACTAGGTCAACCTTTCTCACAACACAAGTGATTAGCTTTCCACATTATGCTTACATTACCCTCCTCAATCTCTTGGTCTGCACTCCCAACTGAGCAGAGACTGTCTTGTCACCAAAAGTTTGGGAACATCCCAATTCAACATCATCTTCCATGGGCTGGAGCAGAGGAGACAGAAGGTCAAGTGATTTGTCATTGACAGGGTTCACTGGACCTGAAGAGAGACTGCAAACTCCTGAGGTAATACAGGAAGGAAAGTGTGGCTCTTCTCAAGCTTTAGTTGCTTTCTCTCTGCTTTGTGGGCACTACTCCAGTGATGTCTGGGAGGCAGATGGCCATTTGCTTCTCCCCATTCCCATTCGTAGTCCTGGTTTGATTGCTCTTTAGTCTTGCTCTGGATCATCCAGGGCTCCCGTCAGTTCTGCTGGAGGTTTTAAATACTCAGTTTCTCCTCTCACTTTCCTCAGGTGACAAAATACAGCCATGATATACCCTGGATTTACGGAAAAGTTAAATCTAGATGCTAGTTTACTTTAGTGCTTCCTCAGCAGATCTTTCAAGGAAAGAGCCCTTCTCCATGTGAAATGCTGGAGCTAGGGAAGTGTGTACAAATGTTGGGTAGTTATCCCTGGAATTGTTAATTGGTAGCATTTAGCTAATGGAATAGCTGATAAACTGATTAGTTCCTCCAACTTTCTATAGTTTGACCTAGCTCAGTATTTTGATTAAGTTTTTTTTTTTTTTTTAAAGTTTTTCCTGAAAAGAGGGAAAACTAAAAAATGCTCAATTTTTTCCCCTTACTTTCCCACCAGGCTTTACCTCATATAATGGAGGAGGGATGAACGGTGCAAGCAAAATGATGGATTTTCTGGAGGAACCACTTCCCGGTGTGGGGACCTATGAAGATTTTAACACTATAGATTGGGTGCGAGAGAAGTCCAGGGACCGGGACAGGCACAGAGAGGTAATACTGTTTTACTCCTCCTCAGCACTTGAGGCCGAAGAATTGACTTGCTTGGAACTAATCTTAGTTCTGATGATGTTACTAGGGAGCCATTTGCAAGAGAAATATCTAGGGTGGGAGTTTCCTTACATCATATCAAATTTGCTCAATTCTGAAGCATGGCAAAGCCTGTAGTTGTACTCATGGAAGGTGTATGCATTATTTGGAAGAATTATATTACTCTTACATGGATTATATGGAAGAACATAAGCACCTATGATCCTGCTATACACAGTGCTATTGATAAAGAAATGGGATACTCTTCTGAATGATTTTCTTACTGAAATTTGTGCTGCATGGTTGAAAAAGCTGGAACAAATTCTGCTTCTGGGACTTCAGTGCTGTCAGCAGTTAAAGGGATCTGCTTAGAAAGCAAGGGATGTTTTAAATAAAGTACCAGTGTCCCCAACATGCTCTTGGCTCATGAGAAGCTCTTGCTAGTGGAGTTCTTGGAGTGCTGACTGAACTAAAGTTGTCTATTTACTTGCCAGAATATTCTGTAACGTTTTATTTTTGAGCCTTACAAAGCAACTTGTGATTTAAGTAAGAACAGTACACAAGCTGAACTCAATCCTTGCTGCTCTGTGTGTGGGAATACAATGTAATGTCATCACTTGTGCAAGTACACGCCCAACTAAGAGGCTCCATGCCCAGTTGTTGCCACTCACCCCCCCTAAATGTTCCTTTCTATGCATTCTGAGTACAAACCCCAACATTTTTTCACACGTACGCACACGGAGACATATGCAAAAACAATGAATGTGAGTTTGTAACAGGACAATATATTTCCTATTTACAGAAAGACATGTAGATAGGAAAATTTTAAGAAATTGAAATTGGGTAAAGCTAGAAAATACTGCTGGCCAAAGAGATGTACACTGGTCACATAAAAACCTTTATCAGGGCAGTAGTTTTGTCTACTACTTCAGTCCTCACCTTCATTCAGTAGCTGTGGTGCTGATGAACAGTGTAGCATTTGAAAGACAAAATGTAGAGGGAAAAAAAAGAAGGAAAATCATTGAGAAAGAAAGGATTCTTTCTCATTTTAGTGAGGACTTGTTGTTTTCCTCAATGTGCCTTTTCATCTGGGAATAATGATGGTGTACTGGAATGCTCGTGTTGTGAAAGGAGCTGGGGCAGCGGGCACACAGTAGCTGTTGCTTGCCTCTTTGTGCTGCTGTCAGGCACAGTCAGACTGACAGGGCTGGCAGGCTGCAGCCATCCTTGTCTGTTGCAGGCAGACCCAGCCAGAGCCTCCGAGGAACTCGCTGTACTGCGGTATCTGGGGTCTGAGGACAGCTCCAAGTCCAGCTTTCAAGTGCAATCAATGCTTCTTTCTTCTAGAGTTCATAAGTCATTTCCAAACTCCATTGGTTTTCAGCCTGCAAATAGATAATTCTACTACTCCTTACAGATATTGAGGGAGCAGCTGGAAACCATGAAAAAGTTGGTCACAACTGCTTTCTCAGTTGGTGTGGTATCAATACCACAAGGCAGCACAGAGAAGTTGCTGGGGGCAAAGTGCTCGGGGGCCCCATAAGCATTCTGATTTGCCTGTGGCATCAAGCTAGTAGCAACTTGATACTGCTACAGGGATGCTCTCACTAACAGTGTCACCATGTGCATCTCAGAGAGCTTACACCAAAATAGATCAGTGTCTCAACTGATTGTTTTTTTCTTATTTGTTAACCTTTTTTTCTAGATTACCAGCAAAAGTAAAGAGTCAACGTGGGCCCTGATACACAGTGTGAGCGATGCCTTTTCTGGCTGGTTGTTGATGCTGTTCATTGGGTTGCTGGCAGGTAAGAACAAACCTTAATTTTAAACATCGATTCCTTGCATCAACTCTGATATATTATTAGAACAGGAAAATTTGTCCCAGAAACAAGGGCTGAGGAACTGCACTGATGCTTGTCTCTCTGCTACTGCTTTGTGATTTAAGGAGAATTATTTCTAAATGCTCTGAGGTCCTATTTGTGTAAACGCCAAGATAACAAAACTCAGACTGAAAGCTGTCCTGGGCACTGTTTGCTGCTGGTACATCGCTCTGAAATAGACTGGATCAGAGGGAAGTGTTAGGATGTAAATAATCTTGGAATGCTTTTTATTAACACTGGAGGGGCTGATGCCAAGGAATGCTAACAAGATTCTTTTTTGTCCTCCTCACTCTTCATGAGAATAAAGGGTGAGAGATGTTTCTTGCGAAGTCAGGTTTTTTCAGCAGTTGACTGACCGAACTCTTTAAATTAGTTCAGAAGGAAACTTTGAACCCAAGAGTAAAAGATATAGATCAGCTGGATGCAGATCTTGGTAGAAGGCAGCTAAACCTTCAACATGAGGGATGATATCAAATCTTCTGTTAATATTTACATAGAAAAGCTGCTGGCGAGTTTTTCATTAACTGGAAGATATACCAAATGTTATCTCTGGAGCCTATACTAGGATTTACTGCTACAGATCAGAGGTCTGTATTCCTGGCCTCTGTGTTGATGTGGCATTTTACCTAAGAACTGAGATGATGACGCTTTTTGCCTTGGGGATGCTGTAGGAGTTATTCTTAATAGAAAAACAGAAAATTACTTGAAGCTTCCTCTTATAAAATAAAAATTACTTTCCTTACTGACTCTGTTTTTTTTGTTTTTAATTGGGATTGGAAATGTTCTCTTCAAATTCAGTTATTCCTTGTCCAGCCTTAGCACTGTTACTATAACTTGTGGATCCCAGCTCTTGTGCTGGAGACCAGTGACATGTTTTATGTTCTCCAGGAACATGATAAGACCAATTCCTCCAACTAATTTTCATGCTATATTTAATTCCATGTATTTGAGAATAATTAGTTTCTAGCGCAACTTAGAATGATTTTTACTGCAAGTGTGGTTAACCTTGGAAATATTGTTAACTGTGCTTTGTTGTGTGACCTTCTTTTCAGTGTAGACTTAAGCAAATCTTTCCTTTAGCTCTGTAAAGAGTAATAATAGAATAAAAGATAATTGTAGGCAAAAATAACAGTGCTGCTCTATTTAATGGTAGGTAAGTCAAAATAGAGACAGAGTAAAACAAAACAGAGACTTTCAGATATCTGAGTCTGCATCATATGCTTACTATTAAATTTTCATTTTTTCTAAACTAGGTTCCTTAGCAGGTCTAATAGACATTTCTGCCCACTGGATGACAGACTTGAAAGAAGGAGTGTGTTTAGCAGGCTTCTGGTTTAACCACGAGCACTGCTGCTGGAAGTCCAACACAACCTTTACAGACAGAGACAAGTGCCCTGAGTGGATGAGCTGGTCGCAGCTTATTATTGGCCATGGAGAGGTAATGTGTGCCTAGAAATACTTTCAGTGCTGAATATTCCATTTCCAGCCTGCGTTGTCTTGGTATGTTCTGTATGTATGTTCTAAAAGTGCAAATTAGGTTTTTCACTGGTTTAACTTTGAATTTTGGGGTTTTTCAGTAAGCAGGTTACATGTTGTCCTCATTGAGGCATCAAAACATTGACAAGTGCACTGCTTTAGTTGTTTGAAACTTATTGCTTGGAGGATGTTTTTCCCATGACCATTTTAAAGGACTGCCAGACAAATTCAAATCTTGTGTTACTAGCAGCACTATCAAGTAGAGCAAGCCAGCTTGACTGGGAGTGTTTGTGTACCTTGTTTGCCATTTCATTTAATGGCTTTTGGAAATATGGTAGGCTCCCAGTCCTCTAATTCAGCGTATGCAACTTGTCCTTGAATCTGCAGGCTTACTGCAATTCGTTTTGATCTGATGATAACTGTATTTGAGGTTACCTGCTATTTCTGTGTGCTTGCTTCAGAGCCCTGGTTTGATGAAAGCTTAATTGAATTTGGTTAACTTTCTCTGCATTTCAGGGAGCTTTTGCATATATTCTCAACTACTTCATGTATGTTATCTGGGCTCTGTTATTCTCCCTTCTTGCTGTGTTACTTGTGAAAGGCTTTGCTCCTTATGCCTGTGGCTCAGGAATCCCAGAGGTGAGTGAGAGTGAAGGTGTGGGGTTTTTTTTTTTTTGGTATGTGTTTGATGTGTTGGATTTTTGTTTGTTTTTAAGGTGGGGTAATTGAAAGATTACATTTGCCTGCTATGTAACTGTACTTACATCAAGTCACCATATGTTTCTAGTATATATGTTTTTTTTCCAAACTTTGTTACTGAAACATGTCTGGTTCTAAGTCTCCATATGATCTCTTTAAAAAATGAAATCAATTTACTGAAAGTAAATGCCAAAATTTACTACAGAAGGTACAAACAAAAGTGTGCTGTTTGTGGAAGACAGAAAAGCAGCATCCAGTTATTTTTTGCTAGGAAAAGCAGCCCTGAAGGAAAGGCTGAAGGGCTATTTCTGTCGTTGCATTTTTACTGACTGTGTTACCTTTGATAGCTGGGGAAGCAGGCACTCTGATAACTATAGTGGAAAGCTAAGGCAGGACTGGCGCTGCCTATCAAACTGGGAGCTCTGACCAGGGCTTGAATGAAAGCCTGCAGAGCTCTGTGTGCTTGACTTCCAGATCAAAACTATCTTAAGTGGTTTCATCATTAGAGGCTACCTGGGCAAGTGGACGCTGATCATCAAAACCATTACCTTAGTGTTGGCGGTGTCCTCTGGCCTGAGCCTGGGAAAAGAGGGCCCCCTGGTGCACGTTGCCTGCTGCTGTGGAAACATCCTGTGCCATCTCTTCACCAAATACAGGAAGAACGAAGCAAAGCGAAGAGAGGTAAAGTGGTGCAGTGATATTTCATCACGAAGGGTGAGATTGTAGTAGGGATGTAGACACAGCAGAAGTGTTTAATGCTTTCGTTGCCTCTGTCTTCAATGCTGATGGTGGGCTTTGGGACCACTGGAGCTCTCAGTTGGATGACTGTGACTGCAGTAATGATAAATTCTAGCCAGCTCTGAGCTTATGTGAGATTTGGTGTTGCAGCTGGATGCATATAAGTCTATGGGGACTGATGGGGTTTATCGGCCTGTACTCAAAATGCTGGTTGATAAATCAGGTGAAACAGAATATGGTAATTGCAATTGATGTTGGTTCCACTGATTTAGGAGTTGAATTGCTTTAATGCTAATTTTTTCTGGTTTTGTTTTAGCTACTTAGGAATTACAGGAGTTAGCTCACTCCATTTTTTCCCTCTTGTCTTTAAAACAGATCAGACAAACTTACTCTGTAGTGATTGCAGATTTATTTGTACCTTTTTTTTCCTTAAGTAAAGACATCTAACAGAAAAGTGGAAAGTTTTTGATGGGGAAATTGAAAATGTGTGACTGACTTGAGTTTTTCCTCACAGGTTTTATCAGCAGCTGCAGCTGCTGGTGTGTCTGTAGCTTTTGGTGCACCGATTGGAGGAGTGCTCTTTAGTCTGGAAGAGGTAACATCAGCATTTTCTATTAGCTCTTCACGAGCCGTTTTATTGCAAGAACTGACCCTGCTGGTTTGAAAATACAGTCCATTCATAACTACTTGGGTGTGGAAAGGAAACCCTGTTGAATACTGACTTGTGGTATATTTTAAGTCTGCCAATCAACCTAAACTTTACTGGGGATTCAGGTAATTCTTATGGGTGCTGGAGAACCTTATTTTGGATTATGTATTTCTCTAGCTTTGCAGTAAACCTGCTAGATTTCCCCAACCTGTCCATGCTCACCAACACTGCTCGCAGCTACAGCCTCTCATGTTTTCTGTATGTCCATATTCTGTTGTCAGCTCTGTCACAGGCTGCCTCACAACAAACTTATCTTGCCCATCAAACTGCTTTTCTTACCAATGAAGTTTTGATTTGTTTTCTTTTGATTCAGACATGAAATACATAATCACTTCTGTCTTCAGGGTTTAACTAAGAGAAAGAATGGGATGGCTTTGCTCAGCTGAGCAATAGTTGTGGTAGCTGCTATGGCAAACACAATTGCTTAGCACTTCTGGACCTTGCAAGCATGCAAGACAAATACTCCTCCAAATTCAGCTTATAGCTTATAGCTTATCTGTATAAGTTGTCTCTGCTTAAGGGATCATAGAGAGCCTTTGCTACACTGAAAACGTGTGCAAACCAGGGTACATCCTGGTTGTTGTAATCTGTGTAGAAAGGAGCTCAAAATCAAATCTGGGGTGCTCAGCTGAAGTAGAGGGTATGTATCCAGTGAACACCAGTCTCAGTCCTTGCTTTGTAGTTCATGCAATAGTGGTTTTGTTACGGGGCAACAATCAGTGTCCTGTCAAGTGGCAGTATCTGCTTTGTTTTCCTTTTTAGGTCAGTTACTATTTTCCTCTCAAGACGCTGTGGCGCTCCTTCTTTGCTGCTCTGGTAGCTGCGTTTACTCTGCGCTCCATCAATCCTTTTGGGAACAGCCGCCTGGTTCTCTTCTACGTGGAGTTCCACATGCCATGGCATCTTCTGGAGCTTGTGCCATTCATCCTTTTGGGAATTTTTGGTGGGCTTTGGGGAGCTTTCTTCATTCGCAGCAACATTGCCTGGTGCAGGCGACGCAAGACAACCAAGCTTGGTAAATATCCTGTGCTCGAGGTGTTTGTAGTGACTGCCATCACAGCCATCCTGGCCTTCCCGAATGAGTACACCAGAATGAGCACCAGTGAGCTGATCTCTGAACTCTTCAATGACTGTGGGATTTTGGACTCTTCCAAGCTCTGCGAGTACGTGAATGATTTCAACAGCACCAAAGGGGATGACCTGCCAGACCGAGCTGCTGGCCCGGGAGTTTACACAGCCATGTGGCAGCTAGCTTTGGCCCTTATAATGAAAGTCTTCATCACAATCTTTACCTTTGGCATGAAGGTGAGAATTAGCTGTGAAAGATGTTTTTCTCATTCTGTGCAGAAACTCTGCTCCTTAGAGGTTTTTTTTTCTTGCCCAGTAAATTGACATTTTTTCCCCCCAAGCCCTGTTAAAAGGGGGAAAAAAAACACCTGTGCTTTTTGAGGGCAGTTATTCTGTTGTTAGTAACTGAGGGCAATAGAAACCTTTTATCCTGTGTGTGACCACTAGATCAAGCTGCTGGGTCATGGGAAAATCCTGTGTTCCAAACACCATATACTTCTAACTTGTCTCTCCTTAAGCCTTTTTGATACTTCTGTAACCCTCCTTTCCTAATTGCAAAGTGACATGAAGCCAACGGGGTGGGAAAATCCTGTGAATTACATAAATAAGTACTCAAATACTCATGTAGTTGGAAAAGCATAAGGGAGTGTTGGTGGTGTTTTAGCCCACGCTAAACTGATGTATGGCTGTTTCTCCTGCTCTGAAAGATATACATCCAAATTCTGTTACAGAGGTCTTAGAACACATGTTGTTTCAGTAAGGTCAGCATTTGGCACTCTCAGTGCTGTTGCTTGTTCAGTTCAAGGACACAAGGAGGCGTTCTCTCACCATTTTTTTGGTGCTGGACAAGCAGAAGTGATGGAGCATGGCATCCATACCAATTTTAACTTTAGTATCACCTCTAAATCGGTCTTGACTTAAACTTTTGACTGTCACTAGCCTTGAACACTTTTTCCCTGAGAAATGGCATATTTCCTGATGTGTTTTTTCATAGGTCCCTTCGGGTCTCTTCATCCCAAGCATGGCAGTTGGTGCTATAGCAGGCAGGTTGTTAGGGGTAGCAATGGAGCAGTTGGCATTTTACCATCATGATTGGATCATCTTCAGTGGCTGGTGCAGTCAAGGAGCTGACTGTATCACTCCTGGCCTGTATGCCATGGTTGGGGCTGCAGCATGTCTAGGTAAGCAAGAGATGTCTCTTGAAGTCCTAGTGCAAGTTTGAATCTTGCTTGCCTATCTGAATGTGTAGTAGTGAAATGCTGATGATGTTCTTGTAGTCTGTGTTTAAAAACAGAGAACAACAGGAAAAACAAACAAAAAAATGGGCTCAATCTCAAGAACAGGGAACGTCATAGTCTAGCATCTAATATGTTTATCATCCTGTTTACATTCTTTTACTAGCATCAATCTATCATTGGACATGATAAATTTCAGTGGGGGATCTCCTGAATATGTAGCTAGAACAAGTGAGACTGGCCAGGGGCTTGAGATTTCCATATAGGGAAACCTTGCTGTTAGGAAAATTAATGATAGCAAGCAGAGGATGTCAGGATGCTACTTGACCTTTGTGTATAGCTTGTCATAGAGATCATTTCATGAATCTCTTTATGGCTGTTATTTGTAAGGCCACTTTATGTCATGACCAGACTATTTTGCAGCTAGCTAAATTTCATGTTAAGTAACAGCAAATTGGCACTAGGAAATGTTTTGACATATTATATAGTCTTAAGAAGTAAGTTTAGAACAGATAAACCACATTGTTCACAGAGCTCTGTAATTCAGATGATGTGCAATCAGAGGACATGTGGCACTGGGGTATGTCCTGTTGCCTCAGTTGAAATTAACGTCATCTTTGGAGGATGGCTGTAGTAAATGTCAGGACAGCTTTCCTGGCTGTAAATCTCCATTAACTATGTTCATGTCTTCTGTTTTTCTGTGTTCTTTTTGTAGGTGGAGTGACCCGAATGACTGTGTCACTAGTGGTCATTATGTTTGAGCTCACTGGTGGACTGGAATACATAGTTCCTCTGATGGCAGCAGCCATGACCAGCAAGTGGGTGGCAGATGCTATTGGGCGGGAGGGCATTTACGATGCCCACATACGCCTCAATGGCTATCCTTTCCTGGAAGCCAAGGAGGAGTTCTCACACAAGACACTTGCAATGGATGTAATGAGGCCACGGAGGAATGATCCTCCTCTGACTGTCATCACTCAGGACAGCATGACAGTAGAAGACATTGAGACCATAATCAATGAAACCACATACAGTGGCTATCCAGTGGTGGTGTCACGGGAGTCCCAAAGGCTTGTTGGGTTTGTCCTCAGGAGAGACCTCATCATTTCAATTGGTATGTGCGAGGAAGCAAGGTGCTCTACAGATAAATGGTGCAGAGTGCAGTTTGAGGCCTTCAAGTAGCACCAACTCTTAATTTACTTCACAGATTTGAGTCAGTAGTGATGGTGGCTGTACTTACACGAGCCTGAATCTCCATCTCCCAGCACTGTGGGGTTTGTGTGCATTGAGCGTGAAGGACAGCGTGGCTTGACCAGTGCAGTTAGTATGGCTGTGCTGAATTCATAAACTTTGTGAAGCATGAGGTGTCTTGAGCTCTGTGGTGTGTTCTCCAGTGTGTGGTTTAATGCACTGTTGTAACACAAGCTTGATGTCTGTTGTATGGATGGTGAGAAATTTTGGTTCCTGAGCTGGCTGTATGCTAGGGCAGAGGTAGAATACTTCTTGTAATAAGTTGCCTACAGCTGTGACTCAACCTTGTGTGTTCTTCTAAGGTAAGTTTTCAGTCTCAGGACATACAGCACGTTATTTTGGAGCACTCAAGTATTGCTCTTCTGATACATATATGGCCAAATGCTTATGATCAAGTGGAATAAAATACAGAAAAAGTGCAGTAGCATATAATTATGGACATTTCCTTTGTTTTGTCAGGCTGTTCTGTGGTGTGACCATGAATTCGTGGGTTTGTGTTATTCTGAGTCTCTTGGGAATCCTTTAAAAATAATATTTTCCGCAGGATGCATAGAAAATGGGATTTTGCTTTTGACAGCCTGCTTTGAATATCAAGTCTGGTGTTTTGGATGCCAAGTTATTCCCTGCCCAGTGAGTCTTGGAATGTAAATATCAAATTGAAACAGCAATACAGCAGACATCCAAATTGTCCAAGTAGCAGCATTAGGCAGTAATGCACTAGTGTGAATATCTGAGTAGCATCAGGTTCTTGACACCATGTTGATGGCTTTTTTTTTTTTTTTCTTTTTTTCCTATTCTTGGCTCTGGTTGAGAAGTGTGGAGTCTAAGCCATTAGGTTATACACTTAAAAATACTTCTTTAGCTACCCTGCTGGGACCCACAGCAGTGACTGGTAAAAGGACAAATCACTTTATTTACCTGCTCTTAAACTGGTGAGTTAAAGATCTCCAGGACTTGCATTTATACGACAGTTATCACCGTGCATGTCCTCTGAATGGAAATCATATGCAGCAGTTACTATTTCTGGAGGTGAAAATATGCTGTCTCTAAAAGTTTGTGTCCTTTTGGCTGGAGCAAAATGCTGAAATACACAGGCTTGACATTAAGCAAAGCCCTGTAACGTGGTGTGCTGAGCTTACCCTTATGGTGAGGCTTTGAAGTCCTTAGAGAATAGAAAGGAAGATGGAATCATGTCACCACTTGGGTCATTAGGTATGAGTCTTGAGTAACTTAAATGGACTTCTAAGGCCATCTCAGTGTGGCAAAGAGAAAAAGGTATGCTCTTCAGTTTAGAAAAGAGGCATGATATTTAATCAAATATTTCTTCTTCCAGAAAATGCCCGGAAGAAGCAGGATGGAATTGTTAGCACTTCAATTATTTATTTCACTGACCACTCTCCTCCACTGCCTCCAAGCTCCCCCTCAATGCTGAAACTCAGGAGCATCCTGGACCTCAGTCCTTTCACAGTGACAGACCAAACACCTATGGAGATTGTTGTGGATATATTTCGCAAGCTTGGATTGCGCCAGTGCCTCGTTACTCACAATGGGTAAGAAGGTAGCCCTGGGCCTGAGGTCCCAATGGGTCGTGCTGGATTAGTTAAGGTCATCGAGGTGTTCTGCTCAACTTTGGCAGAAAAACTCCATGCAGGAGTGTAAGAGTTCATTGGGTTTGGATCTAGATGATCTTTAAAGATCCCTTCCAGTTCAAACCATTCAATGATCAGATGTGAGTCAGGACCTCTTCTTCAAGAAAACAGGCCTCTAGTATGTAGAGATAAGCATTCCTCTAGGCAAATAGGATCTGGAAAGAGACAGCTGTGAACCCTTGAACCTCTTTCAGTTGAAACAGTAACTGTGAGCTAGTGAAATGGTCAGACACAGCTGGGAATAGGTTTGATATACCTAAAATTAATGAAAAGCTCTCAGCCTTTTGTTACAAATCCGGTGATGTGTATCACGTTATCTCTTGAAATCACTGTGGTATCAATTCTGAAGCAGTGTGCTTGGCGAGGTGGGAAGGAATAGGAGCCAAGAATTAAAACAAGCAATCTGCTCCTTGAAGAGCCAAACTAAAGAGGAGTTCTCTCCCTGTCCTTTGCTGTCCCTCGCTGTGGTGCAGTTGGACCAGTTGTTCTTTCCAGTTTCTGACAGAAAATAGCATTGTTAAGCAACCCTTCCCAGCAGAAGTTGTCTTAGCTTCTATCGTGACTGTTCCAACCACTATGCTTTGGAAACTGAGCTGCTGAGAGAAACAACACTTAAAATGCAATCCTAGATGTTCAGGTCCATTTGTTTGGAGGAGGCAGGTAGGTGTTAATAAAAATCATTAGCATGTCTTGGTAAAGTGCTGCTGGTGCTGACGAGTACCATATTTTGCTTGAAGTTTCAGTGTTGGATCCACATAAGTGCTTCAGTTACTGCAATACGTTATAGTTGCCGTAGGAGAAGTTATGCAAGAGCAAGAATACATTCCTTGGGTGCTGATGCATTAAAAATGTGTTTTCATTTTTTTAGGAAACTGCTTGGGATCATTACCAAGAAGGATGTACTAAAGCACATTGCACAGCTGGCTAACCAGGACCCAGATTCTATACTCTTCAATTAAAGGCAGACTAGTAGGTATTGTGTTAAACACAAAAGATACTTTATAGAAGATTCTGGATATTCTCTCCTATTTTTATTGAGACCTTGGAACTATTTTCAGCATTTCCTTCCATGGAGCTGAAGATTTTTTTTTTCTACATGATAACCAATTGCACTACGTAGTCTGTGGAAAAATAATCTTCTTTTTAGAAGAAAAAAAGACTATTTACATTGCTTTTGTGAAGTTGCATTGGAAAGATTCCATGAAGGAGTAAAAGCAAAATGCTACAGAATTATATATCTTCTTATTATTTTATTTGAACTCTTGTTACTAATGTGGATAGGGGAAGACAAGGTTTATACCTTCTGGAACTTTGAAGGAGGATGATTTTGCACACAGTATTCAGGTGGTGGCAGAACGATACAGTTGTAACTCAGGGGCAGTGTATTCCCAATTAGTTACTTAGTGAAAATAAGAACCTGGTAAAATAAAAGAAAGAACAAGAACACACAAGCAAACAAAAAGTGCTGAAAAACACCCTTATAAAATGATAAGTGGCTCTGTAACTAACCCCATACAAGAGCTTAACTCCTCAGTAATCTCTATTGGCTTGCTGATGATATTTCGCTGAAAGAAGGAGAAAAACCAAATCTCCAGGTGACCAATCTTCATGAAATTGGGTTTGGTTTCTGATTGGGAAGAAGTTTATTTTGATTAATCTTCTGTGAATGTATTTAATTATTCTCCGATGCTGGCTTGCTAGGAGAATCCAGAGGAGGCGGCAGGAGGAGTTAGTAGTTGTATTCTTGTCATCATCTCTATTTTGATATATGCCTAAGGATTTCTTCTTGATTTTTCTTGAGCATGTAATTAAAATTGCAAAGACTGAATCCTGAAGCCTTGGCTTTACTGCACTTCCAAGTAAACTTTGATCATATTAGATGTTGCACAATTGACCTCTTCCTTAATCAGCAGTGTCTTATGTTGCTGAGGATGTCTTAATGGAGACTCCTGAGCCTGGGATGTTTACGTGGATGCATTTTCTGTTCCCTGCTCCTCTCCTCAGCCCTGCACCAAACTCAGGCTTGGATCCTGGCTCTAGGATGGAGAACACTGCCACTTTATGTATGTTCACCGCTCGGTGTCTCATTTTACCAACAACTATGCAATAAAAACCTTTCCTGACCACTATCAGCAACGTAACTTGTTCCTGAGTTGCTCTATTCCAAGTCTGTGCTTCTCAAATCTTTGTTCAAATTCATTTTCTGTTAATAAGTTTACTGGAATTTTTAAGGTATATAAATGCCTTTGAAGGTTATTATATTCATAATGGATTCTGTCTGTAGCAGGCTTCATTTCACTATCTGTGGCTGAGGCTTGTTAGTGAAAATAGAGCTCACCACTGTCAGTGCATTTGGCAGGAGCTGAGCTGTTTGGTACTGGCCAGGGGTTAAGGGCTGTGAGGAATCTGTGCTTCCTGATGGACATACATAAGCAGGTGTTACGTTTTGCACAGCCTCAGTCCCAGAGGCCCTGGTGCCAGCTGCTCAGCCCAGGCTGGGGCTGCAGGGTGAGGCTAAGGTGTGGTGGCAGGAGGTGATGGGTTGTCATTATAAAGCCACTGATGCTGCAGGGTAATGCTGTTTGGTGGGCAGGTGGGGCTCCTGGCTACAAGTGGCTGGCAACATTCTCAGCTTTAAACTCACTTAGATATAAACCAAGTCCTCACCTGTACTTGAAATAGAAGCCAGCCCATTTCTCTAACAGCATGTGATGCTGGACTTGGTCACTGTGCTGAGTCTCCTAATCAGGGAGGGGAAAGGAGGAACTACTTGTGGGAGGGCAGCAGTAGCCTTAGTCCTGTGTGCCAGGAGGGCAGAAGAGGTGCTGACAGGAAATCCCAGTTTTGGGCTGGAGTTGTCACAGCTGCCTGGTGCTTTAATCCCCAGCAGAGAAGCTGTTGTGGAAGCTGGCAGGGCAGCGAGCACAGGCAGTCAGAGCTGACCACACAGCCCAGCTGTCCTGAGAGGCTGGGAGCATTTGAAATGCAAACATCACATTGGCATCAGACCAGTTTGTTGGGCTTGTGGTAAGGTTTTGGTAGCAGAGAGGTTGCTGTGAGCAGACCAGGAGCTGTGACACATTAGATAAGAGCTGACTCCACAAGAGACCACTGCTGGCCAGAGCTGAGCCATGCTTGGTTCTCCAGCTGTGCTCTCCTGTGTGCAGGTAGTTCCTCCGAGCTGTCAGCTGAGCCCAGGGAGGACAGGATTGCCTGATAAGCCGCAGATGGAATTCATTCCAGGATTTCTGAAGGTGATGATTTGGGTGGAGTGGGGGCAAAGAGCCTGTCACATGGCTTCCTGGCATGGGGAGCTGCCCAGAAGAGGTTGACCTGAAAAAATTGTGCCCAGGAAGGTGAGAGGGAGGGAAAACACACTGAATCAGTGGGAAGGCCTGGAAGAGCTGCATTTTAGAGAAACCAAGTCCTCATGAAGCCAAACCAAACATGAAGAAGGTGGGCAAATAAAAAGGTTTTGCGATGTTAAGAGGTTTTGTTTTGCTGGCTTTGGAGAAGAGAGAAGCTGCCTCTTGCCTGAGCATACTTTTCCACTCGTGCATCGTTTCCTGTGAATACACAGTTTAAAGAACAGGTGTCTGGTGTATGGGAGCCAGGTGAAAATAGAAGCTCAGGACCATTTTGTAGCCTACTCTCAGAGAAAACCTACTGACCACATACAGACCAATGGAAATTGTGTCCATGTAATGAAAATATTTATTCCAGCTCCAGACCTCTCTCTGAGATGTGGTTTTCTACATGGAAACTTGCACCAAAACTACGTGGTCAATATTATTCCACTGGGTGCAGCAGTGATTCCAGAACTCAGGGCTCATGGGGGGTTTTGCTGGGATGGGTGTATAGCTCCATACTGGGGCTGATGCCTTGGTAAGGCTGATGCCTGTTACAGAGGCTCCTGGCTGTTTGGTGCCAACTTTTATTTAATGGAGTGCCTCATCACTTAAATTCCTATCAGTATGAGTTAAACTTTTATCAGAAATTCTGTGCACGGCAGAAATTATGCTCAGTTTTATTGAGCTGAAGCATTTTCTATGTTGATCATAATCATGCTGGCTTGGAAATAGGTTTCCCTGCCCAGGGAAGTTGTAGGGGCTGAGAAGGGTTTTGCCCTGTGCAGTTCTTGCTGTTGCGTTGTTTTGCTGTCAGAGAAGACTCCAGGAGGAGCCCTAGAGTTTCCAGGAAATGGCTCATTATTCAGATCATAGCTGGAGGCAGTTCAGGGAGGGATTTGATAAGTGGTTTTATAAATCCATACCTTGACGAAAGAAACCAAGCCTATAAGTTCAGCAGCTAAGCAAGAAATGTGATGCTGTTTTCCCTGTAAACAGAACTGGTTTAAAGAGCCCCCTGCTTCCTCCAGCTGCTCGAATCTGCATCGCTGAAGGAAATAGGTTTGCTGTGTTTCATTTGCCTCTTGCAAAGGCTTAGCAGATTCACAGCGATGAGCCCCTCTTTGTGAGAGCAGAGCTGTGCTGTGGGATGCACAGGGAGGTGGGCATGGAGTGTAGGAGGAGCTGTGGGGATTCCTGTGCCTGGCTTTGTGTGATAGCAGGGCTGTAACCTCGTAACCTGCATGCGCTTTCTCTTTGTGCACTTTATTTACAGTGTTCCAAGAAATGATTTCCTGGGGTGTTGGCATGTTTTTCAGTGTTGATTTCCTCCTTACCTCAGAACTCGTTCTGGGCTTGGGACTTGAAAGTAAAAGCAGATCTTGTTTGGAATGGAACAAAGGACTTGGATGTAGCGATGAACTGGTCAGTATCAACAGCAAAAAAAAATAGCAATTTCAGCCCCAGAATGTATTTAGAGATAAAGGGCAATGAGGCTAACTTTATAAAGGTCCTGGTCTGTCTGGCAAGTTTGTCTGAGCTGTCTGTGCAGCCACACAATGAACTGAGCAAAGCTTCAAGACAGCGAAGATAAGACCTTACTTTGGCAGCGCTACAAGGAAGGAATATGTGTCCAGATCAAATAAACACAGTGAAGCCATGAGAATTAAGGTCATCCTGAGCATGTTATTAGAGCTGTCATTCTGTCCCACCATATTTCTTAAGGCATCGGAAAAGGGCAGGAGAGGCTTCTGAAATGCCAACTGGCAGACTGTTCACAGCAGGCTGTGGTGCAGGGGGTTGTGGTGGGGGAAGGGGTCTGTGCTGGTGCAGTGCTGGGTTTACTCAGTGAAAGTTTCTGGAGTCTTTTCAAGAGTGCTTCAGTTTGAGGTGCAGGGTTTTTCTGTGCAGTTCTGCACTGTGACGGCAGAAACCTGAAGTGGCACTCGTGGAGAGTGTCTGTGCTAGTCCTTCTGCCTTTGGAATGGGAAAGGCACGTTTCTTTTCCATTACTGGAGTACTTTTGTAACTGGGCTGCTGGCACTGAGGTTTAGCAGCAATCCTTTTCCCAGCAGCCGTGGTTTCCCCACAGAGGCACAGGCAGGCACACAGCTGGCACCCGCCCAACATTGCCCCTGCTCTGCAGGAAGAAATCACTGCTGGGCAGAGTAACACTGCCACAGGCAAGCAGATGAGTAATGGTACAGACGGTATTATGTATGTGCTGCTAGGTGGTAAATGATCTGCGTGTTTATCCAAGCACACAGTGTAGACAGGCACGTATAGGATTTTTGGTGTAAAATCTGTGACACGGGGTCAATCAAGGTCTTTGGCTGGTGTTGATGGTGGCACCGGGAATAGGCCCCAAAGCAGATGAGATCTGGTGATAACAAATGCTTGCTAATAACATCACTTTGGGTTGGTGGACTGAGAAGCAGAGAGGGTCAATTGGACCATGCTGCTGATGGCTGCTGCAGCTTTCCATGACTGTAATGCGTGAAGGGAAGGCTGGAGGGCCTGGGCAAAGTCACTGTTACTTTTCCAGAGACAGCAGAAACAGCTGGCCCACCTCCCTGCTCCCTGAGCTCTGGGCTGTCAGTGCTGGCAAAGGCAGTGAGACAGCCCAGGGCCCTGTGGAGGTAAAGCAGTGTGGGGACTTCTCCATCAGAGCCTGGTCTCCTGCAGTGTGTGGCTGCAGGCCTGGTCTACCCAACAGCTTCAGTGGTGCTATTGGCAACAGCTCCATTTCTGGGGGATGCTTCCAACCCTCTCCCTATGGCTGAGCCCTGTGGAGCGCGCACACAAGCACCGGAAAAGCTGCAGAGCCATAGATGTTGCAGAGCAGAGACCTTGACAGTCCCAAACCAGAGCCAAGCTACACCCTATTGTGCCAGTTACCTGTTTTCTCCTGACCAGTTTCTCTCATTGCACAGTACTGCCTGGCTCTTGCCACTCGGGTGAGGCTGCCAGCTGGCCATGCAGTTTATCTTCTACAAAAGCATCTAGTGGACAGTGCAGCAGCCCCTTGCCTCACTTGGCACTCGGCTGTCCCAGGTCATGCAACAGGAAGGTTTACCTGGAGTGCTGTCAGTTCCTGGATGCTGCATGAAAAACAATAATCTAGCTACCCCTCCATGCTGGGGGGAAAGCTCAGCTATGTTTCACAGACAACCTTTGAACCACCTGCTCTGTTTCCTGGCAGAGCCCTGGGAGGCTGATTGCTGCTGCTGCTCACCAAGCTCATGCAAAGATGAGAACTGCAAGGTACTTTTCAAAGGAAGGGCTTTTAACTAGCACCAGAAATCAACTAGACTGAATGATGCAATGAGGGCTGCTGTGTTTGGGGATCTTCACATAACAGTCTTATGTGTAATCCAGCTGGACTGCAGGCCTCAGTGTTTTGTTTGTGTTGGACAAGAGCAAAACATGACTAAGATGCAGCACCGCCAAGCCTCGCCTCCTGCACAGCGACAGGGAGAGGCTGCTGGGGCTGGAGCAGGGCTGCACCCCTCTGAGCCCTGCCTGGACACAGCACAGGGAACGGGGCATGTTGGGTGTGGAGGGTGCTGGGTGCAGAGCAGAGCTGTCAGGCAGAGAACAGTGCGTTAGGGGCCAGGTGATGCAGAGCAGGCAGGGTGGAGGAGGGAAGCATGGGTTACCAGACCACAGGATTGCTGCTGGGCAGTTTTTTTGTTATCAGCCTCTTTTCCTTGGCCTGGCAGGGTAGGGGAGAGGGAGGTAAACATCTGCTTGTGGGGGGGAGAGATCACATTCCTGATGTAGAGAGAGACACGGGAGTACCCTGGCTCATTCTGCAGTGGATCCCAGCCCCAACTGATGATGCAGAGAAAGCTTAGGCCTGAAAAGACGGGGGGTGGACAGCAGGAGCAAGGAGCAGCTCCTGCCTGGCCTTGGCAGGAAGAGGAAAAAGCCCATCTCAGCTCCCTGGGTCTTGGGCTGGGTGGGCTTGAGCCATCCTAGGCTCTGGAAGCCTTGAGCTGGCTCAGCAACCCAAAAGCAAAGAGGAGCAGAATGAGGACTCCCCCAGGCAGCTGGGAGGGATGTCCCGACTCCCGCTTCTTCTGGACAACTGCTGATGGGAGCAGTGTGCTTCCTGCACCACGTCTGAGCCCTTCCCTTTCCCAGTTCAGCGGGGTTGGGGGCTGAATGCCCAGTTGAGCTTAGCCAGCATGCAGGGCTGCAGCAGGAGCTACACCTGGCCCTGGCAGGGAATGCACCAGGCTTGGAAGCAGAGGTGTGTCTCTCTGGGAAAGCCTGGGGCATTCATGGGGAGAGGGCGCAGCTGCCTTGGCATGACTTTAGCCTGTGCTGTGGTGCCATTGGTGATGCAAGATGAGACATGACCCCACTGCTGCCTGCAGCCTTCACTGTCTGCAAGTTGCAGGGCTGGAGCTGCTGGGAATCACAGGCACCTGTTCCCCCAGGCGTCCTTGGCACTCGCAGCTCTCACTCAACACACTGAGCTGCTTCACCACTCTTGGTGCCTTGCTGCAGGTGCTGTGCAGGGAACAGGGCTGGGAGCACAACTCTGCAGGCTGCAGTGGGCAAACCAACCTTCTGTGCCCAGCCTGTGCCACACTCTGCCTGCAGAAAGCCTCTGCTGGGCCGTGTGCTATAGCAAGGAATGCAGTGGAAGAACACATACAGCTGCTCTGCAGTGAGAGTCTGCACAGCACTCAAGTGCTTTGCAGTGTGCTAGCACAGAGCAGGTGGGTGTGCTGGCCTGGACATCCTGCTGTCTGGTTGGACCAGCAGCATTACTATGCAATGGTATATGACTAAATACCCACCTTGAGCTGCTGCACAGAGGTGCAAGGCCAGGGCTGGAGTACAAGATTTATTGAAAGCCGCACTGAGACCCCCCCCAGAACTGTGCTGGCAGGAGGGGTGTTTGTGTCCTTTGTGGCAGCTTGTGCTGCTGGTCTGTCCCTGTACATTAATATTCATAATATGATACAGAGTATACAAGTAGTTATCAAAGTGGTCTATGTCCACACAGTGTCCGTGGGCCCAGCCAGCTTTATCATGCTCTGCTCTGCTTGAATCTGTCTTTTGTATCTGATGTGTCCTGGAGGTTTAGCAAAAGGGGTTTGCTTTTGTCCTGGGTCCTGTGCCACTACTGCCTGAGTCGAAGCGTGGCCTGGGCAGCAATCCTGGAGGGTGACAACTTGCTGTGAGCAAAGAGTGGCTCTGCTGCCCAACAGTGCTGGGAGAAGCAAAATCCCAAAGAAAGGGATGCTAGGTCAGAAGCAAAGGGAGGCGAGATGTCAAGCTCCTCATCTTGGTGGTCCTGTGCATGTGGGCTGCCCCACAAGGTGGCCCAGCTTGTCTCCAGCATGTGGATTGCTGGCCCTGCTCAGCACCAAGGGGCTGGGGCACCGCTTTTCTGCATTTTCATTGCTGTCACATGAGGCTTGTGAAAAGTTGCTGAGGACCACATTGCACCCTGGGCACAGCTGGTTCAGTGTCCCTTCCTCGCCGTCAGGGGTTTGTGTGGGCAACAGAGAAGCACCTGGAGTGCTGTATGTGCTGCTGTTTGTTCCATCCTGCTAAGAACCAGCCCAAGGTGCCAGTCTTGCAAGTCTGCAGCTCCCCAGCTCTCTCCAGGGAGAAGATGCTGCTCTGGATGTGCCACATGCTGGGTTCTGCTGATGCTGCGTCTAACCTGGGCAAGGAGTGCATCTCTGCCATGTGCCTGGGTGCAGCTGCTTGTGCTGGTAATTATTGTAGCATTATGACCCTGCTCTTTGCCTCCTTAGAAGCTGATTGCTGGCACAGATCAGGTTTCTAACTGATCTGAACTGAAACTCCTTGACTATTTCCTGGAAGTTGGTGTTGGATCTGTCCTGTGCCTGCAGGCTGCTTGGCCATGGGGTGGTGGGCAGCCCTGCAGCCATGCTCCTCATACCACTGCTCTTTGCTAACCTTGACTTCCGCCCCAGTACTTCCAGCTCAAGATCCTGGAGCTTGGCAGCATGGCTGGCTATGATTTGCTGCCTGCATGTGCCAAATCTGGATTCAGACTTGCAGGGGGTGGTCCTGCCATGAGAAGGATTAGTCTGACATTGTGGCCTCTGTGCTTCCGCCTTGATGGCATGGGGGCACACAGATGCACAGCAAGTGGTTACAAGGCACCCTAGTGGTGTGGCTCTTGGTAGAAGTGTGTTCTGCTCTGTGTTCCCTGTGCCAACTCGCTCAGCTCCAGTTGACTCCCACCAGGCACAGCAGATGCAGGGAATTGCACTATGCCAGGCCCAGCTGGACCGCTGGCCACTTGGCTGGCTGTCCCACACAGAGGAAGGCAACAGCATGAGGAGAGCTGCACACAACAGCAGCTCAAATTGCTTCTGCCCTAGGCCACGCAGAAGAGTCAATCCAGCAAGAGCAGAGGGAAGGTGTGAGGATAAGGAGGCTGTCACAGGTCGAGCCGGAAGGCCCCAAAATAGCTGGCTGCTGCATCGTTGTAGTCAATGGCCAGTGAGGAGACGGAGACGAAGAGCTCATCACCGGCCTTGAGCTCAAACAGTCCCCCCTGGTAGAGAGCGTGGAGGCCGTATTCTGCCTCGGGTGCCCAGCATTTGGTGCCCACCCCTTTGAGCAGAAGGATGGGCTGGCTGTAGGAGGTCTTCCAGTTGATGCACTGCACGAGCTGCGGCACTGAGACACGGGCACCGGCCGCATCGCGGGAGTAGCGGAAGTAGATCTGGGAGTAGACGTAGTATTTGCCCGCCTGGTTGACCCGCAGCCGGCCATCCCGGTACGTGATGTTCTGCAGGTGTGAGTGGATGGTGCTGTCCTCCCAGCGAGTGATGGCGTGGCGGCAGGACTGCGAGAGGTTCCCAAAGCGTCTGGAGCTTCCTGAGGAGAAGGCAGGGTGATTAAGGGAGTGTACTGCACTGAGGGCATCAATTCAGGGCCAGTAGGGGTGGCCCCATCGTGCTCCTACAACCATCCAGCGTGGAGGTGGGGTGGGGAGGGTGGTCTTGGACCAGAAAGGACAAACATCTTTCTATCTGCTGGAAAATGCAACTTCCCATGCTCAGCTCTCAGGTGAAGATCTCTGGGGGAGATCTATGATTCTATGATCTTTCCCCGCCCCCACCCCAGAAGCCCCTCCAGCTCCCTGCTGGCGTCTCCTGGCTCACCATCCTGGGCTGGGCTCTGTGGGCGGAGGGTGAGATGTGCTGAGGGTTTGCCGAGTGTTTTGGTAGCAACCTGTCCCTCTGAGCTGTTGAAGTAGCTCCTCTGGGCCTCTGCAAAGAAAGGGACAAATGGATTTAGGAGGCAGAGTGTGCAGGGACCTGCAGACCAATTCTGGCATGTCCTTACTTAGCAACTAGAGAGAACAAGGCAGCAGAATGCCTCACTGACCCTACACAGGGGGAGTTCACTTGGGGTTACTGTGTAGTCAATTATTATCTAACAACTCTGTGCTGCTTCCTGGGTAGACGGGCTCCCCAGTCTCCAATCCAGCAGACATAACATCCCTCCAACCCGGTGGGGCAGTTTGCCCTCCCGCCCAGCTCACAGTGCTGTGCCAGAGGAGTTTGCCCTGGGAGCGGCCGATCACCCTTGACCTGCTGGCAGCCCTAGCCCCACGCTGAGCCATTGCACGTGGACATGGCTCAGCCCACAGTGCAGCTCAGTGACCTGTGACACCATGCAGCAAAGGTTCCCCGTGAGTGGAACCCCAACTCCTGCCCCAGTGCTCAGAGGGATGCACTCACCATTCACCACGCTTCTGCTGATAGCGTTCTCTGTCACCTGAACCATTAGAGAAGAAAAACAACCCCATGGTTTAAAGATGCAAAGGCTGTTCCCTGCCCCCAGCTCCTCTCATCCTTCCAAGCTTTCAATATGTTCTTTCATGCTATGCCTCTGGACTTTACCATCTCCTCTGTGCAGAGGGTTTGGCATGCTGTCCTGCTTGGATTGAGCCTCTGTCACCCACCGCTGAAGCGGATGGGGAAACTGAGGCAGGCAGGCAAATGGGAGCTCTCCTTTCATGTATCCCACCCTCCCCAGCCCTGCAGCCAGCAGCCCCAGGCTCACCGTGGCCACGTAGGCTTTGATGGTGTTGGCCAGCTTGAGGCAAGACTGGTTGCTGATCAGCTCTTCCAAGTTGGAGCCTTCCTGCTGCTGATTGATAAGCTGCAGACACCTCAGTTCCTCCGAGCTGCCCTGCGACTGAGCTTTGAGCTGGAATGGAAACACCTTGATGTTCACAGACTGGACAGAGCAGGGTAAGGCAGTGCACATGATTTGGCTGGGCACAGTGGGGATCCCTGCAGGGTGCATGCCCAGGTCAGCTGCCTTTGGTCTGGCTCTTCCTGTGTCAGGATGCCCACACACACACCATGGAATAGAGCATAACCCAGCACTTCTCTGGGCACAAAGCTGATGGTGGGATGGGCAGGTACCATCAGGACACAAATGTGGACTGAAGCTGCTCTTCTGGAAAGGAATCAGTTGGCAGAGAGCTGAGTGTGTCCCAAGCTCTGTCCAAAACCTGTTCTGTAAATTGAATGGGTTGAATCCTCCTTGTCCTCCTATGATCCCCATAGCTGGCAAAAGCTTGCTCATATCAGCGGTTATAGATATGTGACAGCTCCTTTCATTGAGTCTCAGTGCTGAGCGTGAGTGGAAGACACAGATTCTTGCAAGCTGCAGAGCACCAGGTAAAGGAGAGGTACTGAAATTTCCTTTTCTCCATCTCCTTCACCTCTCCTGCTGTGACAATGGGGAACCAAGCATGAACCAGCCTTAGCTGTGAAGAAGATATTCACAGACTCTGGGGAAGGGGTTGCAGTGCTTGGCTCCACATGTCCTTAGCCCATTCAGGGGCTGTGCAGAGAGGTAAGAATACCAGCTCCATGCTGGAAGCATGCAGCAGCCTGTTCCATGGCTGCTATATGGTGATGAGGCTCTGTAATTTACTGCTGTTGATCCTGTTGTAAACTAAGCTCTCACACATCTCTTCCCTCCTAGGGCCAAGCAATACTGGCTGGAGACCAGACCCCAAGTACTGCATCAGTCCAGACAGAGCTCAAACACTCTGTAATCTGTGCTGTATTGTGGCTGGGGGAAGGAAGCCTTCCTTCCAAGTGATGTGGGCTGCTGCATAGTGAACTATGCCTCGCCAGCGTGTCTTTAGGCTGACCTGGCCTAATTCTGCACAGCTGCTGCCTGGACGATGGACACAGCTGGCTGTGGGAAAACCAGGGCCCAGATAGGACAGCTGCCCTGAAATTGCCACTCAGAAGCTGGGAACCAGTGCAGGCACCTGGACCAGCCTGCTTGCACCACCTGGGTTGTTCCCAGATCAGGGAGCCAACCCAGCAGCCCTTGGTTGCTCTGTCAGTCCCACCAGCATCCTGTGCTTCCTCCAGTCAGCCTGCAGCTTCCACCAGATGTCTGCCTGCCTCCTGACCCCAATCAGTGGAGATTCTGGAATCAGCACAAAGACTATTTGAGGTGAGATAAAAAGTCTTCTTCTTTTCTCTCACTTTTTGTGTGTGTGTGTGCTTTGGGGCTGGGTTTACCAGGAGCACAGTGGGTGGGAGATGGGTTGCAGTGCTGTGCTGTGGCACAGGCACAGCAGGCGGGTAAGCACAGCCCTCGCAGGGGTTCACCTGGGGTGGGTTTAGGTGGCAGAGCTGCCAGCCTTGCAAAGACATGCTTGTCTGAGTGGGTGGAAGCACAGTGCCTGTTGTAAATCCCCAAGTGATGAGGCTGCTCGCATGAAACTCTCCAACACAATGCATGCTTGGGCAGAGCCAGTGCGTGCAGCCAGCTCCTTTGTGCTGCCAGCAGCACTAACTGTGGTGCAGGCACATATAATCAGGGTCAGCCCTGGTGATGTGGTGGCACAGTCCCAGCATAACAATGAGCACTGTAACCATACCCCTCTGGCCACCAGTTGACTACCAGTTGACTGGCTCTGCTAATTGCCTTGATTAAGGCTCACTGTGATAGGCTGCATGTGCAACCAGCACCTCTCACTGTACAGGATAATTGCAGTCCCTACCTTGTCTGTCTCCCCTTAAATTAAATGAAAAATAGGAGAAACTTCTGTAAAATGGGAGGGCAGACTGGGTGTGCATGTGTTCTGGGTGAGGGAGGTTGGCCAAGGCAAGTGATTCTGTGCCCTCAGGATGCTGAGTTCTGAGTGCTACCAGCAGAACTGTTCCCATGTTGGGATCCAGTGAGAGACTCCAGAAGTTATTCCAAAGATGTAAATCAGTGTAAACTGCCTTCTTCCTTCAGCCCTTCCCTGAGGCTCTGTCTGCCCACATTTCCGTTCTCCTGCTGATACCTCTCATGTAAATCCCTTGTAGTGGGTGCCACAGGAGATCCAGGGGAGGAAAGAAAATGTGGAGGCTGGAGTATGCTCTGAAGGATACTGAAGCAGTCAGCAGACAGACCATTCCTCCTGCACCCAGGGATGGGGCTTTGTCCAATTTCTCACCTCTGCTGTGGTTTTGTGCGAAGTTTGGCATTCCCGTGCCCTTCTACTGATGGGCCCTCCCTCATCAGAGCTGCCTGGTAGTCCTTTGGTTTTCCATGTCTCCTGTTTGGTGTTTGACCCTTCCACTGCTGGGGGACCACTGTGGATCTGCCATAGCAGGGGCAGCAGTGTGTGTATGCGGGGCTTGTAGGACCAGGGCCATCCTCTGCAGTTTGTTGTTACAAGGGCAGTGCCTGTGTGAGGGTGGTCAAGGGGCCCTGGGAAGCTCTCTGGCTGCTGATGCCCATCGGGCAGCAGTGGTGCAGCTGTCAATGGCAGGATTTGGTTGCAACACGTAGTCCATGGGAGCTAAGATCAGGAACAGCTTGGCAGGTGCAATGCCGAGGGCAAGCCAGAGAGGCTGCACCCCTCTACTGGGCGCCATTCAATAGGACGAAGCGCCTGAGAGCTCTAGGTGTGGGGTTCCCCCAGCCTCACAAAGAGAGAAAGAAGGCTGCAGCGTCTGCAGAAGTCCTGGAGTGTGCGTGGGATGAGAAGCACAGGGCAGGGCACAGGGACCAAAGGGCGTCCGTGCAGACCCTTCCCTGGCCCCAGCCCGGACCCGCATCCTCAGGTTACCCGCGGGCAGAGAGCAGCTCCGTCGGCACCCGCCGCCCAGAACAAGGGCTCGCCTTGCGCACAGAGGGATCCGCGGAGGAGCCCCGATCCCCAGCGCCGAGCGCCGTCCCATGCCGGGAGCGAAGCCGCGGCTCGGGCGCTCCCGGGGTGCAGCCCTCGCCCAGCCGCCCTCGAGGCCCCGCGCCGCGCTCACCTTGGAGATGGCCATGGTGAAGTAGACAAAGAGCCCGGTGGTGGAGGCGATCTGCAGGGCGAGGATGGCCATGACGGCCACGCTGCCCCAGAGCGGCCCGCATCGCCGCCGCCTCTCCCGCAACTCCCCGGGATCGGTGCCCGGACCGTCCCCCAGCATGCGGGTGGCCGAGCCGCCGCTGTCGGAGCGCAGGTACTGCCCGGCGCTGGGCTGCTGCGGGGCCATGGCCGGGCCGTCGCTCCCCCCGCTCCGAATTGCCCGCAGCTCCGGCGGGACGGACCAGGGAGGGGCGGAGACACGGATGGAGGCGGCCTCGGGTGGGAGTGGGGGTGGTCCTCGGGCTTTGGGTCGAGCGTGGCCTCGGGGGTGGGGTCTGTCCCGCACCTCCTCCTGCGCGGCAGGAGAGGGGCGGTGGATGTTCGTGCGCTGCGAGAGTGGGGTCTGTGTCCTTTGTGAGCCGCACGAGGCTGGCAGGGTGGTGGAGGTGCAGGGCTTGGGGACGCCCTGCTGCAGGCGGTGGAGAGTCCCTGCGCTGTCTGGGCTGGGAACGGGAGGTCTCGGGGTTGGCTGGGCCAGTGATTTGGGTGATGCAGACTATGGGGTGCCGGGGATGTCTGCCAGGGTTCAGCGGGTCTCCCCAGAGGCTAATGTTTGCAGAAAGGTATTGATTGCTGTGAGCCTTTCCCGGGGCTCATTCCACTGCCCCCCGCTAAGAAACCATCCTGGGCCCGGGTGCTGGAAAAGCATCTGGTTGGAAGCAGCGTTTGGTTGTTCTCTGATAGCTGACTGCTGACCCCAAGGCTGTGCTCTGCTGGTGAGCAGTGTTCCCTGTCCTCTGAAGTGGGGATGTTGAGTTGTTTGGAAAGCAAACAGAAAACCTGGAGGAGGATTGCTGCCTGATGACTGCCAGTCGCTGCTTTGTGCTCGGGTGACTGCAGTCTGTAGTGTTTTTACCCCTGCAATGGAAGTGAGATTTTCATACACAAATACTATAGTTCTTCCCGAGCCCTTGTCCCTTCTCTAAGGATGGGATGTGGGAAAACTGTGGGCTGGCCCCAGGCCAAACCCACAGACAGCTCCAGTAACCCCAAGTGGTACCCTGGGGTAAACTTTATGATTTATAGCAAAATGAGGGGCCGACTGTGAGCAGGAGGGGCCCCTGGTGCGGCCCCTGATGGAGGCAGGGCCACAGCCAGTGCTGAAGCCACAGCAGGGGAGAGGAGCCCCGCACCTCCGGAGTGAGGAGAGCTGTTGGGGAGAGCCAGCACACCAGTGCCTTGCTTCTTCAGGGCTCTCACACCATGAATGATGGTTGTTTCGGCTTTTTTTTTTTGCTTAGGAAAGGAACTTGTCCCATTTTACATCCTGCCTGCCAAAAGTGGCACTGTATGCACTGTATCTTACATTGAATCCCAAAAGCTCTGGCTTTCTGCAGACAGATTTCCCCCAGGAGCTGCTGGTTGGGATGCAGAAAGAGGGAACTATTCACAGCAACCACCTTTTCAAAACAAAGGAGCAGTTCTATTATATCTTTTTACAAGTGTGGCCGCTTTGCTTCCTTTGTGTGCCTGGGGGTGAAGCAGCAGCTCCACAATTGCCTTGGGATCAGCTAGGGAGGTAAAGGAGTTGTTCTTTCCTTCAGATGCCAGGACAGGAGCTTGAACTAGAACTTCTCAAACGTTCTTGCAGTCCTACTTTGCTTGTGCATTCTTCTTTCCGTGTACAAATGGAGCACTGGAGCTTGTTCGTGGAGCACTGGAGCTCCTGGCCAGATTTGGAGGGTCCTTCATCGTACCTCCTGACCCTTGTTCTGTAGACTGAGTTGCAGGGCATGTACCACAGGAGTAGTTTTGAGAAGGTTTCCTTCACAGGTCTGCCCCCATCCATGTTTGCTTTCCCATGGCGGTGATGGTGGGTTCATAATCTCAGTGCTTTCATAGCCTCAAGACTTAGGTGTGCATGCATTTGCAGAATTCCTTCAGCAGTGCCAGATATGTCAGGCTTCTCTGGGCTTCTGATATGTACTGCACACAGAGCAGCCACATGAGTAGTAGTTATGGCTTCCCAGACATGGAGAAGTGGGTAACTAGTCACCTTATCTGCTCTTACTGCTTTTATAAAAGTGTTTGCTGAGCCTTGAATAATGCAAGCTCAGTACAAATGTTTTCAGATCACTGATCTAATCACTCATTTTCTGTGCAAAGATCTCTACCACCCTTTCCCAGCATCCACTCTTTCTGTGGGAAATGGTTGCTGAATTCCTGGTGATCTGTGTTGTAGGGATGTGGGGAGGAAATGCTGCCCCTTCTCCCTCTATCAGGAAAATACTACTGAGACTGGGGGATCATCCAGCCAAAAGCATCTGTCAAGTGACTGGGTGGTTTCCGTTGGCTCAGTGCATGACATGGTGCCTTAAGCCCTTGAGAGGCTGCTGCTCTGCTCAGGCACTGGTACGGGACTGTCCTGCCCGGCATGTGTTGGGAAGGGGAAAATGAGAAATGGATCAGTAACTGGTGGTGGACACAGGCTAGAGGGGCCAAAAGCATTTGCAATTTGGAATGTGGATGCATATGCAGAAGCAGCTTGGGTAGCACTCATCCATGTGCTGTGCTCCTGGTCCACTTGCTTCTCCATACAGTGGGGAAAGGGCCCACCTGGGCTCTGCTAGTGAGCAGCAGGATGCCTGGGGCTGCAAGCGCTCAGTAGCTCATCTCTGTTCCGTGGAGATGGGAGGTTTGCAAAGCAGCCAAGCCTGAGTGAGGGCAGGACCAGCACTTGGACTGTAAAAAGAAAATTGGCTGGGAGCCAGATAAAAAAAAATGCCTCCTGGGACTGGCTGGAGAGTTGTTTTTCACTTCTAATATTTCCTGGTCCGTGCACTAGGAGAATTGGGCCAGTTGAGCCTGGAAAGCTGTTTCCTCAGCACTCAGTGATGCAGAACCAGTGCAGGAAAGTGGGAGAGAGTGTTTTGCTGCGGCCTTGCATCATCACCAAAGTGCTGGAATAGGGGAAACTAGGCAGATATTGCCTGCATAGGGATGTGAGCTGTGTGAGTTTTACAGTCTGCAACTTAGATTCTCTTTGGCTTTGCTTCAGGTATGATGGCTGAATGCACAATTTAGTAATGTGATTTTCCCAGTTTTTATGGAGGTGATAGTACAATCAGGATCCACTGGGTTAGGCTATACTGGATTCCTCTTGAGCTGGGTTAGCCAGGGCATTCATTCCTTCCTGGTTTGTACCTTCTGGAGCAGAGATTCAGATCCAGTTCTCAGTTCTGTGAGACTGCTCCTTTAAGGCAAGCCACAGCCTTGTTCTCGCTGGCTTGATTTCTAACATGTGTTGGCTACATGATCTTTAGTCAGGAAACAGCAGCCCCCCCGGGATGTGAAATCAGCGCACGCAGCTCAGAAAGGTCTTTGCTAACCTTTCTGGTATGCTCTCTCAAACATTTGTCTTTCAATTTGAACTGATCAATTCCTCCACTGAGCCTCATGCGAAAAATCTTCTTCTGCACCAGATCGTACTCCCAAGGTTCAATAGGAAGCCTGGTGCTTCCAGCTGATGCACTTAATCAGCTCATCTTCCTGACCAGTCTGTCTCAACTATGTTGAGAATCCACATCTGTATCAGGCTCAGTTCTACCCTTAGGGAGAACCTCTGATGGTTCACCTTATCCTTGGGTCAGCATGCTTTTTTTGTAGTAGGAACCTTGGAAACAGTGGACTGGCAGTGATGTGTCTCAGCCCTTCTGTGCCTCAGTTTCCCTCTGCTCAACACAGGCTTTCAGAGGACCGGTGTGGTTGCCCACGTGCTTGAGATGCCTGGCAGGAAGACGCTTAGCTTGGTCAGTGCTCTGGTATATGTCCATGCTATGGGATGCTGCAGGGGCATTCCCTGACTGAGTGCATTCAGACAAAGGGGGGAAAGGCTGATTTGGATGAAGATTAAAGGCTCCAAGAAAATATGCAAGTAGCAGGATTGCTCTCAGGGTGCTCATTATATAGAAATAGTGCAAAGGAATGGATGCCAGCAGGGAAATGCTAGGATGCTGGTCCCCGCTCCTACAATCAGTTTCAGGCTTTTCAAGACGTGGTGTTTTCCTTTGCCATGTTTCCAAGCAGAAATTGCCATTCTTCCATCCGGCATGGGCAGAAAAGAGCTGGAGATGGCTGTGGCAGACCTGCTGCTGCCTGAACAAAGAGAGATGATTAAAGCCAGGCCTCTTATCTCCTCCACCCAGAATACCAGAGATTTTACAGCACATTTAACTTGCCCAAATTTCACCTGTGCTTTAGAGACAGATAAACAGGAGGAGGGGTGAGGGTAGGAAAAAGACACTTTGGGGTTTATCCCTTGGTGATGTGGCTGTGGGTTCACTAGGAGCAGGCACACAGCCCACAGGCAGGGTGTTTGCTGAGAGTTTTTGGGGTCACAGGGATATTACTGAGGAAATGTCAGAGGAAGTGGCCAATGCAGCAGATGTTCTTGGAAAAAAATAAAGCCTCAGTTCAGAGTGGAAGAGATTGAAGTGTTTTAGCCTGGAGCTGGTGGTGCCCCTTTGCCCTCCCAGGGGGCCACAAGAGCGAGTGTGGGAGCACATGGTTTAGCTGGCCTGGCTGTTCAGGCTCTGGCAGCTGCAGGCACCAAAGGAGGCACACGTACCATGGGGCTGCACAGAGGTTCCCTGTGCCAGCAGGCCCAGGAAGGGGCAACTCAAGCAGGCATGACTCAGCACCCAAACCACATGACTCAGCGCCCAAATGCTGACTGATGATGCCAATGCAGCAATCTCTCTGCACCCAGTCCCTCTCTGGGATTGGCAGTCTCAATCTGCCTGAGACCACAGTTGAACCAGCAGAAAATTTCCTCAGCCAACCCCAAAAGTTTTCATGATCTGTGTTTATGAGAGACATGTAGAGGAACACTTCTTCAGCCATATCCCAAATGTCTTTCTGGAAAGGGAGTCTCAGCTCCTGGGGAGGGAGCAGTGGGGCAAGCAGAACAATGCAAGTCCATCTCAGAAGTGGTCCTAGAGGGTGTGCAGGATAGCTGTGTCTGCCTAGTTGTTCAGATCACACACTGCTGATGCTGTCAGCAAGGCCTGTGGAAAGGGTTTTTTTCTGTTTTTAATAGTGAATATGAAGTCCTTTGCTGCCCGTGTTGAAAAGAGTGTGGCAGTGTTCATACCACAGTTCTGCAGTTTATCTAAATGAACACTTGCTTTTTGGTTTTGTCCTAAACCCACCTGAGTCAGCATTGGACTGACCTCGGAGAGAGCAAAATCCCAAGACCTCTGTGCTCCTCTTTCCAGCACACATGCAGACAGACACAGACATGCACAGCACATGCTTTCTCTGCTAGGCACGCAGACCCTCTGTTGTGTTCTAGGGAATCATGCAAACCACATGGAGGCTGCAGGGGGGACAAATTTCAGTGGTTGGAGCTGACTCAGAACTTCCCACCGCAGGTTTCCTGCTGGCTCAGGGCTTTTTCAGCCTTCTTCCCTTCCTATCCTCAGAACTATTGAGCTCCTTGAGAGAAGGCTCATGTGCATCCACTACCCATGGAGCTGCCAGAGGCCCCTTCCCCCACTTGTCAAGACAGCTCATGGGGCAGGGTGTACTCACGATCTAGAAGTATTTTTGTAGAAACATCCTTCTGCAAATCACTGGGTTGCACCTTGCCTGTTCTGGTCAGTTTATTTTGAAACCCCAATTTCTGGAAGCTGTGATAGAAAGCTGGTTTGTGTAGTTCCCTGCAAACTGTCAGGGTTTGGGTTGGCTCAGCTCAGCTTCTCTTCTCACATAGCATAACTTTCCCTGATTCAGCCATAGGACCCATCTTTGCACCTCAAGGAAAGATGTTTCTATCTTAGGATGGCTGCTGTCTCCTCCGAACTGGGACACTGGGATGCTACGCCTGGCTGTTTCTGGGCTGCAGAGAATAAAAGAAGCTGTGGGTTTTGCAACATCCTGGCAAAGCAGAGCATTAAAAGAAAAGAAAAAATAGGACAGCCTGAGCCCAGCCATGCAGCACTCAGCTGGGGTCTTGGAGCATCAGCTGCCCATGTGGGCCAGCTGTGCTTCCTGTCCACCACCTCCACATCCTACTTTCCTAGTTCTCATTCAGCACAGCTGTCTCTGCTCTTGCTTTCACAGTAGGAAGTGAAACCCAGGAACAGTACAGCAGAAGGCATTTGGGCAGCCCTTGTCTGCTGCTGCCCTTGTCTTTCTTCTGTACAGGATTACATCCATGAAGATCTCTACATGAAAGGAAAGTATCTTGTGGTGGAGGGAAGGGTGGTTCTATGTTTTGAGGTTTGGATTTCGTGGCATCCAGCTGTGTACTAGGAGACACAGTGGGTGGTTTCATTTTCCAGTCTGACCAAAGCACCCCCAGTCCCTTTTCCTTCAGATCTGCAGGTCTGGGAAAGGTTGTTTCTGTGATTCTTGGCAGGCAGCTGAGTTTCTGTGGAGTGGGGAGAGCAGATCACGAGTTTTCTTGATTATCTGAACTTGCAGTTATTCAGATCTAACAAACAGCCCTGGCTCTGCCTGCTTACCCTGCCTGGGGTAAAACTGCACCTCCAAGCCTGGCCCAGAGGAGCAGCCAGCCCTTGCTGTGCCCTGGCAGCGGGTCAGATAGGCTTTTTCCACTAGATAGCACAAAGACAGGGATGCTACGTATAAAGACCCCGAACTTCCTTGTGACTGCTCCAGAAGTCCCCTGCCACGGCCAGGGCCAACTGGAGACTCGTACAAGGTATCAGGATGCCACCTGCCTGCCCCTTCCTGCCCCATGCAGAGGGCCTGGCAGCAGTGCCGCCGTCGGGCTGGGGCCTGGAGCTGGGAGCATCCCCAGACACTGGTGGGAAGCAGGGAAGGAAGGAAGGAAGGAAGGCCGGCCCTGTTCCTCCTCCTTCTCGCCGGTCTTCCGCATCCGAGCGGGCTGTGTCTGACAGCCGGTCTCCGTGCTCCCTCTAGTGGCAGAGCCCGGCAGCACAAACCGGTGCGGTCAGAGCCTCGGGAGGTGGTGGACTCCATTGCAGGGCAGTGAGGGCAGTATTTCCTGCCTCCTGCTTCTAAGGTTTCCACCCGTACCCTTTGTCTTCTATCAGAAGTACTGAAATACATCCTCCCAGAGAGAAGCAGGTCCCAGTGGAACTATGCATAATCCTCCATAGCACAGTACATATAAGTGTACAAATAAGTGAAGCTGGCTAATCTTTCCTGTGATCGTGTGCTCGCTCTATTTGAGGGGTATATGCTGAAAATACTAACTATAAGTATTTATTTTCTGATGTGATTTGAAATGCCCATGAATTTTGGATGAGATAAATGACTCTTAAATAGTTTTTAGTAATCGGGTACCACATTTTAATTCACTGATTATTTCTAAGCGAGCAAGAAATTGTCAAGAACATAAAATAGAAGAATTAATTTTCTACTTGTATTTTCCCAAATGTTTCTCTAACTCCCCCCTCTCCCAAATAACATTTCGGCAATCTGCATTTGTCATTTGCTAACAATAGGATCACTCCAACACATTCCAGGCAGGAAATCACGTGCTGTATAAATAGGGCTCCAACGTAGACAACATTCTTTCGATTTTAGATTGTTTCAAGGGTGGGACTTTCAAGAACAGCTATTCATTCTCCTTCCTTAAAAGAAAGTTTACTTTAAAAGAATAATCTGGTTGTGACTTATTCTGGTGCTCTTCTCTGCTTCTACCTATGATATTTTTTTGCTGAACAGCTGGAAAATCTAAGCACATTCAAAGGAGCCAAGTGTGCTTATGTGGGCTGTTTTATCCATTCTGTTGCCTCAGAAGCATAACTTATTGTATGTATGTGCTCTTTTAAACTAAGGGTGACACAATTGTTTTCTGTCTTTAGTGCACAAGCTCTACCTTATGCATTCATATTCTATCGCCATCTCTGCCTGAGCTGCGCAGTTACGGCCCAATTAAACCTCAGTAACTGCACAGAGCAATATATTTTTGATGATGATGATTATTTACGCTAATGTAACTTGTGAAGTGAGTACATAAAATTCTGCCAGTGTCCTCTGCGAAGAAAAATAATCTCTAAGGAAAACACTGATAACTTGAATGCTTTCTGCTTTCTAAGTAATCATTGCAATTACTAGAAATTTTCACAGTGTTAAAATGGTTAAGAAGAGTCATGGCTTAAAGTCTTCTGTTTCTGAAGATACTAAACTCAAGGTTAAGGAAATGGGATGAGAGACATGATTTGTAATTGCATTTTACAGTTTATACATGTAGCTGTGATTTAAAGAATATTACATTTGTTAGGTACTCATTTATTTTCTGAGAATTGATACTTTGAAAGATGAAAGCAGAAAGAGGAAATAATATGAAAACAGATGAAGATTAAAAAAATAAATCTCTCAAAATAAGAACAAAAAAATGCCTTTCAGGAGGAGCTTTCCCTCTTCACTTACCTCACGCTGATGGCTTTTTGGAATAGCCAATTTCCATCAACTCAGTGTTTTGAGAATTCAAACTATGTTTGAGTTCATTATTACTCTTATTACCATGAAAAGAGTTCTGGGCTGATGGATCTCTCACCGCCACCTCCCATCTATTTCAGGGTATTTGCTAAGAATATTGGGTAAATTCTGATCAACATCCAACATGCAGTTCTTAAACTTCAATCTTTAGGATAACAAAGAAAACACTAGGGAAGTGAAATGCAATAATACCAGCTGATAAGAACTGCGCTAATATTTTCCACAAGTTCGGCCTTTTACTTTGTCGAGTAATGAGACTTTATATCTACAAATATAGATTTTATACATGCATTTATATAAAATGGACACACTCTGTATGTATGTGCATGTGTGCATGTGCTATGTACATGTATTTGTAAAGGCAGGTGTATCTGTGTCTAAGCACTTATTGTAATGAGAAGAGTCTGACATTAGTCTCACAGAAAGAAAAGAAGTAGCTTGAGATAAAGCTCACTTTGAAGGCCACAGATCTAATGGTACATTTTCCTAGCAGATATCCAACCAAAAAATGACATACTGAAAGAGAAATCCCTCTGAAGAGGAAGTTTAGTTGAGTCAGAAGCATTCTGAGAAGTTAGACCAATGCTTGTGAAATGTTGTCTGGATGTTACTAGTGCCCAGACCACAATGATTTTCCTTTGCAAAGCAAGTCTGCTTCCTCAAAAGCACTTATAAAAGCTTTTTGAAGATTTAAGTGGAACTGTCTGGTGTAGTTCTGTGAGTGTGACTGATTTCCTTATTTCCCCAATTCAGAAAATGTCATTTCTTTGGCAAAACTCTAATGAGTAAATTTATCTTGTATACAGAAAGACCTGAGCAACCTGCTTTCTATTGTCTTCATCTCTTTTCTTACCCAGGCAAGAAATTTGATCAGTTTTTTCATAGGCAGTTGACCAAAGGCTCTCCGGTCAGTGCAGGGATCTGAATTTGAATCTTTCATGTCCTATGCAGTTGCTCAAATAGAAAAATGCCTGGGCAAAGTAAGCCCTTCCTCTTTAGCATGAATGTTGTACCTTTAATCTAAAAATTCTCCGTGAAGATATTGAGGCAGTACATTTCCACAGAAAGTTATTGCTTTGGCAAAAGTATGTTTATTGCAGAAAATGGAGTAACAGTGAAAAATCCTAACCAGTTATACTAACTGTTGTGATAAGAATTCGTTATTATGATGAATATATCCTGGAAATACTGGAAAAAAAAAAAAAAGTCTGTTATGCAAAATGTCACTAGTAAGATTTCAATAACATGAGGTCTTTGCTGCTGTACTAAAGCATCATCTGATGACTAAGTGATCTGCAGTCCAGAAGCAGATAGGTGGCTTCCTGAGCTCTCCTGGCAGCTTTGCTTTGGAGACTGTTCTGAGATATTCTGCATTAGACTTGTCAAGTAACAACACAGGAAATCTCTTCTTGCTTATTAGACCATATACTCATCTTGGATTCTTGGTTCAGAAGGACGTATCTTCATAGCTGCAGCTGCTTGCTGAGTATAGGCTGACTGATGTGGGTAATTTTAGCACATTTTAGCACATTTTAGCACGTTTCACATGGGACTAAAACTGTCTCCACTTTGAGAGATTTCTTTCACACCCCAGAGTGCAATGCAAGTCCAGAGCTGTGACACAGTTCCCTGAAAGGCAGACAAAACTTCCAGAACTGTAAGATATCTCTTAGCGTCCTATGAGTGACCCCAGAGCAGTGACTATGCAGGAGCAGTTACCTAATTGCGGAACCATTCATGCAAACTGAAATAGAATTAGCACTCACATTTTAATCCAATCATTGTGTAGAACATTTGCAACCCTACCCATTTAAAAAGCAGGTCACAATTAATCTTCGCTTGCTGAAGTTTTCTTCTGTACATGGCATTTCACACTGAAATTATAATTGCTGATACATGCTTATTTCATTAGGAGATCATTATGTTTTGAAGTCATTGTGCACTTTCCTTTGAAACTGCAGGAGAAAACTTCTGCTTTTCTGTGTAAGTGCCTGTGTGTGTGTGTGCCTTTGTTCTCATGCTTAATTCATTCTCCTGTATCCATATGAGCTTAGGAGATCTGTTTTTAAAGGCGTCTCTCTGATAAATAAGTTTCTCTCTGCTCAATATTTTTTCCTGTCAAGGAAGTTAAGTTTAACTCTCCTTCGTGTTAGAATAAAACACTGATGGATATTGGTTTGCATAGATCTCATAAGAAGCAGAAAAGATGATTTAATATTTTCTATTTGCAGTGGAGGAAAAGACTTGGAGAAAAATGACAGCATTCAAGATTTCTTGCCACTGCTAGACTGAAAATCAGTGTGATTTGTTGCTTTGCTTTAGTTACCTTTCTTTGGTTTTGCTTGCTGCTTTTTATATGATCACCACCAAATTTAAAAGTAATTAAGCTAAAACTTCACTAAAATAGGTGACATTATTTTCAGGCTCAGAAACTTCTGAATCAGTAAAAATTGGACTTGTGATGGTCTGCAGTACAGACATATTCTCTTCTTCTTCACTCAATTTACTGTTATCTTCATGTTTTTCTGTAGGGGGCAATAGGCAATAACAAATGCCTCCTCTCACACTCTTTAAATACAAACAGAAAAACTGCAGGCAAAATGTTGGCTTTACCAAGTCGACTAGAAGTCCAGAATGTGAATTACAGTCCTTTATTGTGGATCTTTATGTGTGTAAGATAAGAGATAACCTGCTATTAATCTAAAAAACGGGCTAAACATTTGTCCTGATTCTCCCAACTGTTCTGATTTTCCTATATGAAAGTTCTCTTTTGGTACTTCAAGGGAGTCCTATTTTCTGCATTGCTTAACACACACACACACACACAGTGCATAAATTAAAGGAAGCCCAGGGGCACATTGTAATGCCAATAATAAAGGAGAAAGAAGCAGCCATTTAATATCTCTAACAGACAATTCTATATTAAATGAGCATGTTTCTTTTGAAATAGAACAGGCCCTGATCTGTGGAAGTATTTAAGAGGCATTTATTGTGTGGATGTGGTGGCTAGGGACATGGCTTAGTGGTGGTCTTGGCAGTGTTAGGTTGATGGTTGGACTTGATGACCTCAAGAGACTTTTCCAATCAAAATGATTCTATGACTCTGTGACCTTTGCAGTGAACCTGTGCACACTTCACCTGCAAGTCCAGACCTGCTAACTCTCCAGGGGCCTAAGAGCTATTGTGTTAAAAATGAAAACAAAGCAAACAAAAAAAACCCCAAAAAAACAACAAAAAATCCCAACCAACCAAGCAACAAAAAAACAACAGCAAGCAAACCAACCAACCAAAAGAAAACAAACCAAAAACACAGCCCTAAAAACCACCCTGAGCATGCCAAAGATTTATTTGACTACTTTTCTGAATAATTCAGTTTTATAATAGACAACATAGTTATCAGGGAGGGCAGAATAAAGTAGAAAAGAGTGATATACGTACTTCTGCCCACACATCTATGTGATGCAGATGTTTCAGCCCACTCAGTGACTGCAGCTGTGCTGAGCAGTGGCCATTCCCTTTGGCTGTCCTTTCCACTCCCCCCGTGTGGCTTCCCCTCCTCTTCCCCCAGCCTTTACTGAGGTGCTGGCTTCTGCATTACCTAAGAGCCAGCATTATTTCCCTAAGCACAGAGCTCCCTAAATAGCGCCTTTACTCCTTCCAGTCCTGTTTGTTTTTCCCCTTGATCAGCATGATTGTCAACAACCAACCTTTCTTTAATTAGCAATAGCAATATCGAGACATTTTGTATTTGAATAGCATTTGGCATGATTTAGGATAGAATTCCTGCCAAAAAGCTATGCTGCTGCATCCTTAACTTTGCCCTTCTGTGTGACCCAAGCAAAATCCCATGAAGGGAATCTTCCTCGATCTTTCTCTAGGTCTCACTGCACATAGCCAAGAGGATTTTATCTTTAGTGGTTGTGCATGGCATGAAACATGAATATTAATAGGTGAAAAGAGGAAATGAAATTCAGATACAAGATTTTTCTTATTGGTTTTGATTGTTCCAAGTGAAAATACAAAACGCAAATATGAAGCTACTATAAACAATAAAACATAAAAGATAAAAAAGATAAAAGTGTATTACGAGGTTGTAGTACCAAAAAACTGTATACATGAATTGAAACATCAGAAGTGGCTTCAATTCCCATTCAAGCACAATGATGTCCTCCAGCACAGAAAAAAAGAAGTAACTAAATTTACAGATTGAAGTGGTTGTGCATTGGTGTCAGGAATATATTTAGAATGCAGTATTCCTTCGAGGCTACTTTCTGTGTCATGCAGTATCAGATTCCAGTGTGTTACATGGGAAGCAGTATTTCTCTGTAGGGTTTCTTATGCCAGGATGCTCCTCAGCAGTTTATTAACATAATTGGCTGGCTTTCCTTACATTCAGTATTCACTCTTTAGGAAGTTTTTCTACCAAAGATTCTTTGCTGTCATCCACATCTCTGTATAGATACTGACTTCATGTCCTTTTTACCTCGTATTCTAGTTTGATTGAGATGGGATCACTAAATTCTGCATAGAGAAACAAGGACATCTCAAATCACCGGAAAGCAAATACGTTACTGCACTGTATTTGTAGCTTATTGAAATAAAAGAAAGACATTCATTATGAGCCTAATGTCCTTAAAAGGCAGTTTTAATATGTTTAGAGTTACTGCTCTCTGATCACCACGCGAATGCTCTTTGAAGAATCTCATAAATCTTCAGGAGATAAAATTGTACTTTGCAATGAGGAGTCTTGAAGTAAGACTAGCATTTAAGAGATGAGACTTAACATGGAAATTTTTATTCCTTTCTTTCATTTGCTGCAAACCTGTTTAGCTTTGGGTAAGCACTCATTTTGCTGACCTTTTTCTTACAGTGTGTGATAGATCTATGACCTATTAGGTGTCTGGAGAATAAAACTCATTGCTAATTGTGGTTGGATATTTCACCAGTAAGGCCCATGTAAGCATGTAGATAGACGTATGCTCAGATAACAGGTTGGCTGTATAAAAAGGTAACTTCTTTATGTGAGAATTGCTCCAAAAGCAATGCCTCCTATCTTATTATATTGGCCAATGACATCAAAGGTGAATTTTGGTAGATGGGAAGGTTGAGCCTTAACATCAGTATTCTGTTCCATTTTGTTGCCACGTGACAGATGGCAGCAGGGGGCAGTCTGACAAAATGGTTTCTGATATGGAAATGTGTATGAAGCAAAGGGGTGGAAATGAATTCCTCCATGTTGAAAAAATGCTGCCAATTGATTTTCAGCAGTGCTTGCTGAATGTTTACGGAGAACAAAGAGTGGATGTGAGCATGGAGGTGTGGTGGGTGGTGTGTTTCAGCAGAGATGACAGTGATTTGAAAGAAAAGCAATGTTCTAGATGACTATGAACAGCTGCTGCAGGCTTTTATGAGTGTGCAATGAAGGCTCTTATTCATTGCTAGTGAAAATGCATAGCTAATGGTGGTGGCTATGTTGGAAAAGGTGTTTTGTGCTGAGAATTGGCTTTATCAAACAATGTTATTGTGTTCTTTCTATCTGTTTCCATTTTCACAGAAATAAATAGAAGGCACAACTTTTGGAGAGACCTGCATTACATTGAGTAATGTAACATTTTTTGGAAGACTGTCTAGGATCACAAACTTTAATTTCTCTCTTATGTGTAAATTAGGAATTACTGAGAACAGTTGATTTTCAGCACTTTCAAAACAGAAAAAGTGGAATGTGAATATTCTATATATTTTTTTTTACTTTGTAAAATAACTTGTATATGTTGTAAAAGGTTCAGTGATTGCTTAGAGATTTCATATTTTCTTCAAGTTATTAATCTGCTGTTGAAAAACTTGTTTTTATTTTAATCCTTTTTGATTAAAAAAGTTATAATTCTTAGATGAAGGTGCAGGCAGTTTCCTAATCACTACTGTAAGAAAATTGTTTAGTTTCTTGTATGACAGCTAATAATAATGATAATTTGGGTCATTCTTGCCAGTGCAACGTACCCATCTCCACAATGCATCCTGGCAGCTGTTTTGGCATGTTTGTAACAAAAATTAGAAGAGTTTAGCATAAAAAGAGTTTTTAGTGCTGCTTTTCTCTCAGCACTCTATTAGTCTGGTATAAGCTTCTAAATCACAGTCTTCCATTTCATACATAAGTTTTTCTCCCTCCTGTTTGGGTGCAGAGCCAACATGCTCTGTGCAGCAGTATGGCACACGGTCTAGTTTCCAGCCTTGATGGAAGAGCAGGAATGCTATAAGCTCAAGGCAAACAATACACTTTACATGGCCTGCCTTGATCAGTCAAAGGCCCGAGGCTACACTGAATTGTTTTTCTCACTAACTGTTTCCCCTCTTGACCACAATGCCATGAGGTATCACCTTGATACTTTCTTCTAATAATGTTCCAACTTTATGAAATGAAAGTATGACATCGTGTCCAGATTAACTGTGTCAGCTTGTACTTCTAGGCACGAAAAGAATATGTTGTCAAAAGCATGGAGAAATACAATCCATTTAACCTACAGGTGATATGATCTCTAAAAGTAATGTGTAGCTCTGTGAGAACCAACAAACAACCCCCTGAAGTGTGATTGTAATAGAAAATGAAGAGTCACAAAGTATTGACATACCTTACAACTAGGAATCAAAGCTCAGCAATTTACCCAGAAAACTTTTACATCTACAGCTGCAGTGTACCTTGTTGTGACTAGCTGTTACATTCACACAATCCCTCATGAAATGTCTGTTCTACTTCAAGCAACTTTTTTAACATGGCACTGGTATCACTGTTTTCATGGTGTACAGAATTAGGCTTTTTCCACAAAGCCTGGTGTGTGAAGTCATGAAACAGTTTAGGTATTTCTTCTAGGTCTGATTACAGAACACATTTTTGGGTTGTTTCCAGAAGTTTTCCTGTTCAGATGATCTTATTACCTGTGCCCCTTGAAGCTGTTCCTGACAGTATGAATTCATTAGTCCGCAAATGAGATTTATTAACTGGTGGTGCCCATTGAAGTCTGAAAGGGAAATGTGTGAGCAATGTTATTACCATCTATAGGAAAGAAAATCTCCTGTCAAAGCTCCTTTCGTGGTATTTGAGGATGAGAACTTGATCTCTAGATAAATGCACGTTTATTAGATAAGATTGTCATCAATGAAACATTTAAGAATTTGCTGCTATGGGTGAATGTGTGAAGGAAGGAGTGAGGGAGGAGGAACCTGAGCCAAGGGTTTGTAATTATTTTTCTGCAATGGGTCATGGGCAGTAATATCCCTTAGAGTTCTTCCACTTATGCTCATATCTACCAAAGAATATTGTTTCATGGCAGACTTCGTTATATTTTTAGACAAAGTTAGATGAAAAAGTTATTTTGCTCATTTTACAGCAACAGTCCAGACAGATTTGTATATTGTTTAACAAAATCAACAGAATTGCTAAAAATGACAGGAAAAAATAAAACTGAACCTATGTCACCCCTAACATATATGAAAAATAATATTTTTTCACACAATATCTTCCTCATGAAAGCTATCATTTGTAACATTTTTTTTTTCAGAGTTCTTGGCATTTATCAGTTAAAAACATCAAAATTAGAAAAAAAATTATCCTTGGTTCTAAAGTAAAAAAAAATATCTGTAAATAATTACAGAGAAATTATTGTTTCTATTGTTGAATATTAGAGAAATTCTTATATCAGAATTCTCAAGTGATAATGCTTTAAGAAAACAAACTTTTAATTCTGCACCAGGATTCACATCTTATTAGTAAGATGCAAGTTCAAATTAGATAGAGAATAACCTGTGTTCTGCTTTCCCTTGTATCTACATTAGATACGTATAATGTACTGTTTGTAAGGCCTAACAGAAGGCTGAGCTTTTTAAGGAACAGGAACTAATAATCTTGGAAAGCATTTTCTTCAACTTCTGCTCCATTTTATTTAGGAATTTTGTGGCTATGGTATAGATGGGCTTCTAACATGCCCTGTTCTTCCACCCAGAAATGCTGCCAGATGGGATTAGAGGCCTTTGGTCATTTGCCCAGGATTCCTGAATGATCATAAAATACTCAGAGCAGTAACTAGTTCTGAGAGCACTGTGGATGTCCAGAAATCCCAGACAAATGGCCAGTGATCATGTAGGGATCAAAAGCATGTTGTGTGAATTAAAAGTGTTCCCATGTGAGTTCTGTGTAATGTTGTACCATAGGTAGACCTTCAATATTCTCTTGCTATAACAAAAAAATAAAATCAAACGTATGGTCTATTAAACAGGAAAAAAAAATGGTAGATTTCAGGAGCCATTTTTTAAGAGCTTAGCAGTAAAATAGAGTTGCATATAAAAATACAGGAGTGTATTTTTAATTCTAAGAAGCATTGTTGTTATATTCCATGCAATGGTATGATTTCAGCTTATCTTTCCCTTAATTGGGTTTTAAAAGAAGCAAGTTCTATGTCTAAGAAAGAAAATCACTGCAGAAGGTTCTGCAGGTATGAAAGCAGTGTGCTGTAATTTACACAGGAGCATTAGCAAGCTGAACATCTTTGTGCTACAGCTAAGCAGGAGCAGAAAGATGCAGCACCTTTCTTTCAGTGCAGTGAAAATCTTTATGGTAAGCACAAGAATTACCTTTTTTGCCTCTTATTTCAGCTAGTGGAGGAACGAAAAAAGGACAGGTAGAGATGCTGAACAAGATCTAGTGGCAAGCTGTATCAGAGAAGAATACCATTTCTTGAATTTTTGAAATGCAAACATATTCATTTATGGTTTATAGTTAGGGAGCATAGGCACTTTGTGCAGGCAAATTAGTTTTCTAAGTGACTCTCAAGACAGAATATTCTTCATTATCATCTGTGGTTGTGTTCTGCCTAGTTTCTTTAACTCTCTCTAACAAGCCTTGGAGTTTGCAGAATCACAGGTTGGTTGAGGTTGGAAAGACTTCTGGAGATCATCTCATCCAAACTCACTGCCAGTGCTTGATCACTCTCATAGTAAAAAAGTGTTTCTTGATGTTCAGATAAAGCTTCTTGTGTTTCAGTTTGTGCCTGTTGTATTTATCTTGTCAGAGGTCAGCACTGAAATGTCTGTCTCTCTCTTCTTGACATGCTCTGTTCAGGTAAGTACTCACGTTAATAATACACACAACCTCTTCCTTAAGCTGAACAGTCCAACTCTCTCAGCCTTTCTTAGTTGGAGAGGAAATCCTCTTGTGGCCCTTCATTGGACTCTCTCCAGCATGGCCGTGGCTCTCTTATACTGGGGACCCCAGCACTGGAAATTGCACTCCAGATGTGGCTTAACATTTGCTGAGTGTAGTAGAAGGAACATCTCCTTCAACCTGCTGCCAGTATTTTGCAGAATTGATAGTGCAAAATTAGCCTCCTTTGCAGCCAGGGCATACTGCTGGCTGATATTTAACTTGGTGTGCACCACCATCCCTTAGATTCTGCCATGTCCACCTACGTGTGCTTGTAGAGCTAACTGCACGGGGTTCCTCTCAGCCCATTTCTGCAGCCTGTCAAGGTCCCTGTGGATGGCAGCAGCACCCTCTGATATATCAGCTCCCATGGAGAAGCATGATAAGGTTGTGTCATCTGCAACCTTGCTGAAGGTAAACTCTGCCCCATCACTTAGATCATTAATGAAGATGTTAATTAGGATTGGATTGCCATTTGCCCCTTCAGCCTGTTTTCAACTCACTCAATGAAAATTCTCCATATGAAAAGTAATCATTGTATTACTGATGATGGCATTTCATAATAGTAATTCTTTACAGAACATCCCATTTTTTCCCATAGTATTTCAGAATAAATGTAAATATGATAAAAAAAATTTTGCTGTTGCATACAGTGAAGAGAAAATGCGGGATTAATGAAAATGATGGAAAAGGGATTAATAACTGTAATATTCATTCATAAAACAGCTTGTATCAAGTTTAGTAATTTCTTTTTGGAATCAAAAGTGAATGTGTTAGTGTAAAAGGGAACAAGGCAAAGTGCACTTTTGTTGCAGAAAGGAATTTCCTTTCATTTTCTTCTTGTGTGTACGACATCTGATTTGTCTGTAACTCCCTAAGTTTTCCTGGCCAGATTCTTGGCTCAAATCAAGTTCGTGAAAGCAATTATAAGGGGACTTTGCTCAGCAGGTTATCTGACCATCAGACTGTCAAAGGTAGAGGTAATTTCCAAGGACATAACAATTTTCCCTTACTTTAATTTGCCCTTTTAAAGTGTAGTGATATGATGGGCAGATGTATGGCAGATTAATTGCCTAGTGACAACCAAAGTGGCTGCAGTTCAGTGATGTGAGAAGTGATCCTGATATAAAACCTGCACCAGCAGAACTGTAGACTTAGGTGACCTAATGGGTCATTCTTATTTCTGATGCCCAGAAAAAAGTTATAGAACACGTAAATCAATGTAATATCCTTCTAAGAGGGAAATGTTATAAATGATGTTAATTGTATATTGTAAGTCCACAATTTAGAACTTAAAGTAGTTCTACTCTCTCTTACAAGATATGTCTAAATGCCAGTAGTTTTCACTCAGTGCAATGAAAATCTCAATGGCTAATCCAATGACTTTAGAATCAAATGGTTATTCATTTAGCTGGAGATGTAGAATACTATAGTTGGAGTGGAAGATTATGGTTTCCATACCCTTTATTATGTGGTTTTGATAATGATCTGTTATGTCACATCATGGTTTCATTTCTCTAGGCTCTGGTATGGTGCATTTCTGTGTACGCTTCTCATGACTGTACAAAAGAAATTGACATACTTCTCCCTTCCATTTGCAATATTCCCATAAGGAAAGAGCAACTGCACAAAAATCACTGCTTTCTGCTTTAAAATTAAGTAACATAGATCTCACCACAATGGTTGTTGCTGACCTTTATTTATGGCAGAACAACTGTGATAAGATGCCATCAAAATTACTGCTGTGGCTGTGGGTGAGACACATGTCAAGTTTCTGCACTATGCATTGGATAAGAAATGCAAACTATCTAAGTGCACATTTGTAGGAAATGGCAAATGCAAAGGAATCCTTATACTGAAATGAAAGAGGATAGGAAACAGCCGTGAGTTTTTAGCTTCAGCCAAAGCACTCCAATGTGTTCTGGTGCCTATTCACAGTAACTACTACTACAGCAACTCAAAGCACCTTTGGGGTGCAGATGGCTATGTTCAGAAAATGTATTAACATCATCTAACTATGGGAGGAGAAAGAACCCATCTCCACAGCGAAGAGACAAGTCATGTGAGGATGAGACAAGTCATATGAATATGAGAACAGCACTTTCTGTGATGGTGCCAGAGACACTTGGTGAAATGAGCAGAGCGTGTTTCAGCTCACAGAGAGAACTCACAGAGAGAAACTCATTCCAAGATCACAGTAAACATCGAATTGATCTAAAAGAACAAGAACCTTGCTAAAGCTATTAACTCAGTGAAGCCATCATCTGTGACATCTGTGTGCCAAAAAGCAAGGAGTGGAACATCTGACATCATTAAAGAGAGACTCAATTGGTCACCCGTTACAGTGGTGGGAGAAATTAATCTGTGAAATTATTGAATTAGGATCAATATAGCATCCAAAAACTTTCTTAGTTTGGAAAGATAGTGCACAATAAGGTATTGTGTAAATTGGCAGTGCATCATTTTATTGGACACTAATTTTCTTCCCCGCTCTGCACAACAGAGTTTAGAAGTTTCTTCCTGATCCCTCAAGGTAAACAGGTGCATCACAAATGAAACAACTCCACAATGTAATAAAAGTTCAGGTGGGAAATCCTTCACAGCAAGAGACATTTCCCTAGGCATTGCTATGGCAACAGATGATTTTTAGATGAACTCATTGAATTTTTACTATTCAAAGCTAAACTGAACTCTTGAACTTGAAGAAATGAGTTTATAAATTGAGCCCATTCTGAAGTATCCCAGGACCTGATTATACTCTTTGAAGGACACAGAAAGGGAATCTGTAATAAGCTTCCACCAACATTCAGTGCTACTCCATAACTGGTTATCTGCTCTTAGGCAGTGAAGAAAGAATAAGGAAAGGAGTCTCTCTGAAATGGCCTCTTAATACTATGTTTGGTTTGTGAAGTATCTGTAGCATCCCTTGATTAAGGCTAAGAGTATTGCTTCACTGGCAAAAAGGGTAAAAAGCAAATACTCAAGGCATGATTATTTCACCATGGTTCTTACTTCACATTGGCTGAACTAAACAGTAAATCAGTGATAACTAAAGTTCTAACTTGAGGTAGCAGTTTAAGTTAAATCTCAATACCTGAAAGAAGCTTCAAATCACCTTATTTGACTTAAAAATTTGCTTCTTCTTCGATACATTCCTTCACTCTGGTAACAGGATCTAGGTGATTTAGGATTGTAATTGCCATTTTGAAGAAGTGTGAAGTTTGATTTTCAAAATCAGATGGTTGTCCATAACTGCTATAATTCTGACTCTTCAGGAATTGTAAACTTTAGGTATCTGGAATCTCAGTTTATTTCGCAGAGTCTGGACAACCCACTTCACATTGTTCCAAAACGGCCTTGTTGTCAGTCAGAGGTAGAAATGACAGCTTCCTAAATGTACCAGTATAGCTATGCTAGGAATCATGTATTTCATTCTACTCTAGAGGACACAAAGAAGTTGTTCTTGTTTTTCTGACCTTACTCATGAATTTCCAAAGTTATATTTCTCCTTAGAACTCTCTGGGAATCCCTGAAATGATAGTAAACTTTCTGAGACAAGAATGCTGTGATTTTCTATTTTATGCCACACATTAGTACCTCATTGTTCCTCTCAGTAGAGAATGTAGTGTGGAAATAACTTGTCCTCTTCAGTAGAATCATTTGTCTGCTTGACAACTATTCCCAACAGTTCTTTTTATCAACTTGGATAATATTTCTGAATTTTATCTTTGCTATGTGGAAGCAAATTATAAATGTATGCTTTGAGATGAAAGATTCCCACTGACTTTACCAGATTTTCATTATATATTATATAATCTCTCTTCTGTAAATGACTATATCCCTTCTCTTTTGGTCTCAAGGGACCATTGCTGAATCCCTTCACCTTTTAGAACTCTAATATCTTTCAGTCTGAAGAAAACATTAATAATGGAGTTATGGAACTTCTTTTCTTAGACATGAAAGGAAACAACAAAAGAAATTGTACTAAATACAATTAATTTGCAGTCCTCATTTATAATTAATGTTAGATTATCAGTCTTCTGGTCTTCGTCATTTTTTCATTTATTTCTTTGCCTATAACTTTTCTCCCACAGTGTGTGTGGCTTTCCATTTTCAAATCCAGTTTTGCTAATAATGTCACACACCACAGATTTTGATTCATCCATTGAAGAATGATTAAACAGACTTAGCACTCATAAGCAACTACTTCAAAGTATCCATAATTCTTTACTGTCTGACTCTGGAAGAGTATGACATTCTGAATGTCATTTTTACTTCTCACATGATATTTAGCTACATTTCCTTCTAACTCTGATTCAAATTCTCTGTCATGTAAAATCTAATAGGAAGGTAGGAAGGCTGTAGCAGAATCAAGAACTAAATTATTTCTTCCAAGCATACTGGTTAAGAACAATTATTTTTTTTCCACAGCATTTTGCTTTGCCACAATAGTGGTATTATGGAAAAAATAAAAATAAAAATTCTGCAACTGCCCAGAGATCCCATATAGGAGCATATTTTTATTTTTTCCCAATTCCTAACCCTTTCAATTTTTACTTATCCTTGTTTTTATTTTTTATGCACTGGCTCATACCATAAGCTCAGAGGGTTCACGTAGATAAGCAGAGCCGATAGCATAAAGGACACTGTTCCCAATCACAGTCTCTAGGCATTCCTGCACTACAAATCATGACATTACAGGATTCTTCTCTCCCTTGACTTGCTGCCATATCCAGACAATGGTGTATTATGAATCCTGCAAACTGCAGAACAACCTAGGAAAACTATCAAAGCACTAAGATGTTTTGACTGTAATCTCTTTGAGAGCTTGGTTTTATCACCACTATGATCAGAGTGCTCAGCATCTCACATGCTGGCTACTATCCCAAGGAGCCTAATCCCCCATTTCAATCCTTTTTAACTGGATTTTAATTAGGCCATGGTAATTTGTGTGTATGCATGCTCATATACACAAATTACCATCATACACACTCACGAACACACGTATACACACACATAAGAAATAGTTTATTAAAAAACTCTTTTTTTTTTCCCCCCCCACTAAGCAAGCAGCTTCCACATGGCTTTAATTTCATGCTGGTAACACTGCACTACATATGCTCATTGCTTTATATATCCTGAAGCCATACCACATGGATCAAACATACTGGCAGCCTTCAGCTCAGGAGAAAAGCTACACAAAATAAAGATGATAAAAACAGCCTAAAGAAACTCTTTTGCTATCAAGGAAAGACAATGCAAATGTAGGCAATAATATTAATGAATGCTACTTACAAATTTTTTCAGTTGTATAAATATTTTAATAATTATATATATATATAATAAAATATCTTCCAAGATATGATGGGACTGAGTAGAATTATATGCTAGAGGTACGTAGTCACATAAAGTGCCTACAGTTATAAAGTCACGTTCTGAAAAGGTTCTTTTTCAGAGTGTGATTTTCATACGTTGTCAGATTTTGTTTGTGAACAAATACATTGCAGTGCCAAGGTCTTGTGAAAGAGTCTGGTCAAAATTAGAAGTTCCAATCTGGAAAGTTATTCCCCCCATAGAAAATTATTTTAAAATATGTATTTAAAAAAAGCAGATTTTTTTTCTTGAAGGACAATTTGTGATACTTTCTTTAGATGGCACAGTAAAGATTTTTATTTTCCTTTATGTACTCCATCTAGGCAAGATACATGTGGAACCACTGAGGTGAGGAACTACTTTCTGTGGGAGCTGCAGCATGGCTCAGGTGTGTTGACAAGTGCAATAAAATAAAATAAAATAAAAATTAAGGAAAAATATTTTATAAGGCAGTTTTAAAAAAGTATAAATCTCAACTAAAGCAATGGTTCCCTTTTTCTTGGTTGTCACTTATCTTAGGGGGATTATTTTGCTTTATTCTGTGAATTGTGTCTCAGGTTCAATTAACTGTTTATATTTTGATAAAAAATATGGGGTACTCCACTGCTTTGGTGTCGTAGTTTATTTTGATGGATTATTTTACACCTTCCTTTCCATATGCTTTGGTGCTTGTATACTTGTTCCTCCACACTGTATAATCTATTTGCACTGTGATGTTACCAAATACCTAAGTATTTGTTACATGCATAGGACTTCTAGAAGTAAATTAAAAATGGAGTTTTCCCAGATGGTTGTACTGCTGTAATTAAGTAAAAACTGCTATTCCCAAGGTGTGCTTGATTCTGCTAATATCATCAGTACTGCTGTTGAATGATCAAGTGTGTTTACAAATAAAATTAGACTGGCTTTTTTTCTTCCGGAACAGCAGGGGTGAATCTTCTCTGGATACAAAACAATGAAGATGTATGGAAGAAGAATGGAATAATACATCAGCTGAATGCATGATCTCCATGATTATATGACAGAAGGAAAAAAAAATAAGGTAGGATTGGTTAAGAAACTTAAAATGGCAATACATTTTCTACCTTTCCAGACAGCTGCAAATCAAATACTTTTCCTGAGATTGAAGATGAAACAAAAGGAACAGATGTTGTTCCACTATTGGCAGATTAATTGAAAAATTAATGCAGGGCCTTGTTCTTAAAGAAAGGATCTTGTCAAAATTCCAAAATAGAATCAGAATATCCTGAGTTGGAGGGGACCCACACAGATCATAAAATCTAGCTGCTGGTTTCACATAGGACCACACAAAAATCAGACCTTATGTCTGACGGCATTGTCCAGAACTGCAGCAAGCTCAGAGAAGTTTTAAATGTCCCTTTGCTTATTAAGAAGTATTAACATATATCAAATTTATTACTTGTTTATTCAAATATTTATTTATTTATTAACATATCTCAAATGCTACTTTTCTTCCACTATTGTTTTTGTTTTTCAGCCCCTCAAACAATTTCTCTGACATCTCAGTCTACTGTGTTTTTTCAGTCACCTCTCATTCAGTAAGACTTTGTGAAACACTGACTTGTTGGTCTCAGGAGGGACGTTTTCCCCACTGTTGCCAGGGCTGCTGGTGTTTTATGGTAACAAGGACGAAGGGGAGAACACTTGTCAGTGAAACATCTTGATAAACAGTCCTTTTGCTTCTGCAATTACCATATTTCTTGATTACCAGGAAATAGGCACTTGATAAACATGTGGTTTCATTGTTTACCCATTCTGGCTTTCAATTAGAACCAGAAAGCAATAATGCACATTAGAACACTGCTTAGTTGGGTTTGAAACTAGGCAGCTAATTAATGATTAGACATTTGCACTTATTTATTTAAGACAATCTCCAGAGTCTTCAGTGACTGGTTTTTGCAAAGACAATAGGCTTGTTAGAAAGCTAGAGTAATAGCATCTCCTTTTGGAGTTTTTTTCTTGCTCTTTAAATCATTTGTTATTATTTTTAATTTAAATACTTTTGTCTGGGTATCAGGTATTCAGCACAAGCATAGCATTTCTCCACGTATGGTAGACTGGATGTTGCAGTTTCCAGGCTTTTACCTGTTTTTACCTGTGTTTACAGCATTGTGGAGCTGCTGACCAAATCATGTTATCTGCATTGTTTCATTGTCATCATTTTTGCTTAGCTGCTAAGTATGGTTAATCAGTTGCACTTTGTTGGGCTATCATCTGGTAGTGCCTTTTATTAGTAGCTGATGGACAAACTTAGTACCAAAGTATTGCTGATAAGTATTACAGCATCTCTTGGCAGATCTTGAAGATAAAGCACTTTATCCAAAATCATTTGAGTATCATCTCTGGTTTCAGTCAAGAACTGCTTATGAGCTACATGCATTTATTCTTGTGTGAAGTCTGTGTAAGCAAAGGCTGAAATGATCAGTCATGACAGAAGGTTTTATCACATTGAAATGTGCATGTTCAGGCATTGGAAAGAGGAGAGAACTTTAGGTGGGTGCAACAGGGGAAGATAGAACAACTGACCAGCAGCATCAGCAAGTCAAACTCAGTTAAAGTGATCATTTGATAATATTAGATTAGGCATAAGTTTCCCTCATAACCTCCCAACACAGTAACAATACATTTCAAGCCAGGTTTTTTTTAATGGCTGTAAGTGAAAGCTTTTTGCCTTTTATCTTAAACTGATTAAAATTCAGGATGGCTTATTAGATCAACGGACAGCATTGTTTATGAAACAGGGCAAGTATAACAGCACTCCCAAGCAGTAAACAGCATTTATTTGCAATTGAAATGCATTGTATAAAGTATGTACTGCTTCATATATCTTAAAGTATGAGGAGAGGTCATTTTAAGCAGCCAGTAATTAACAGCACATGAAAATATGAGAATCCAGACAACTTTTCAAAATACATTAGATGCTTAAATCTCTATTATTTTCAGTGAGAGTTAAGCACATTATTTAGAAAAATCTGTGTTTACTAATATTAAAAAATGAGACTGGAACTTTACATTTTTAAAAACATTCTTCATAGTTCATATCTTTCAGTTAGCAAGAAGTCACACATACATTTGCGTGTTGCACAGATTCCCATTCACACAGTCTATATAAGGTGTGTTCATGAATACACATATAAAATGTATGTATATATGAAAATATGCTATTATTTTATATTAGTCCATGGCTGAGCATTTATGCTAACACTATGCAAAATAAGGTAGGCCAGCTACTAACAAATGTTTTAAGATAAAAGTCACACTTTCATCATACTTTGTGTCTGTATGCATTATATATATCCACTGTCCCTTTTTTAGACTTAAGTGACTCATTTTGTTTTGAAGTTGCTCATTCATTTGCATAGCTGAAGTTTGTGCTGATACGCCTCAGAAACGTAACTTCCTCACATGAAGAACATTTCATATGTTTTTAGCATAAATAATGTGGTCATTACTCCTAAATGACACACATTGCTTATTAATAGGGCTAAAAATAGCTTTTTAAATACCCAAAATGCAATTATGGAAATAATGCAGAAATAATCACAACATGACCATTTATGCAATTTAATTGAGTGATTCAGTGAACTGCTAGAATCATATGGCTGTAAGACAGCATCATGCTTTGCAGCCACATCTGTTGTCATTAATCTGACTTCCACTGAAATGCATGGGAAGACACCCTCTTGGTTCCACCAGAAATCTGCACTGATTTCTGCTGATTTCAGTAGGAAATGGATCCTTATCAATATGCTGAGTGAAATTCAAGAATGCAACCCTCATAGGTTACCTGGTGTTTTCTCAGAAGCTTGATAATGGCCTGTATCTTCCAGTTGGTCATAATTATAAAACAAGAGATTAAATTCTGTTCACATCGCACATTTCTGCAAAAGAAAATAAAATGCAAGAAGTTGATCTTGTGATTTGGAATAGTTTGTTGGTATAATCTCTCTGCTGTTGCAATGTAAAGACATGGAGGTTTTCAAGAAAAAGCTAAGTGTGGCACTGAGAGACATGGCTAGAGAGCATGGTGGGGATGGACTGATGGTTGGATTGAATGATCTTTCTTAGTAGTCTTTTCCAACTTCAATGATTCTATGATTCTGTGATAAATTCCTTTATGAAGTAGGCCTCAATAAGGTAATCTGGCTTCTTTCAAATAACATCTAAATTTAAAATATAAATCTGAAATATTTCTGATATAAAAGAAGTTAGGAAGTAGTCCCTATGGAAATACGCATCCACAGACATTACAATGTCAGTTACAAAATATACATAAGGTGTTGAAATCTGATGGGTGTGCTTTAGGAACTTAACCAGTTGAACATGGACTCAAGTTTCCTCCATGGAACATGGCCAGAACTTTACTTCTTGAGATGTTTCTTGACCTTGAATGCATACTGAATGCATACACTGAGACACAGAACAAAGACCATCAGTTTTCAGGTAGGGACACGTGTATATCTTGATCTTAGTGGCAACTGTACATGCTACAGGGATTCTAAACTGATAACAGGTATAATAAGCTGCTGTTTAATCATGAAGGAATAGAACTGTGAGTCACTTCTTACGTTGCTGCACTTAAGATAAAAAGTTCAAAATTCACTTTGGATAACAAACAACACTACAGGAAAATTTTTCACTTGAAAGATGTTGTTGGATTCTGCACTTTTTCTGTAGAACTACTTCATCATAATTTTGTAATATTTTAAAACTGGAAACAAATTGGGCAGCAGATTGTCCTAATCATGTTTAAATATCATGTTTATGTGTTACTGGAAAATTGAGAAGTTAGGGGCTACTAAAAACATCTGTGCTATTAGAAACTGTGCACACGGTTTGCTTCTTCCTGCATACAATGCCCTCTGCAGGGCAAACTCAATCAAGTATAGGCTGCATTTTTTTTTCATTAAGAACATGTATTTCAATTTTAAAAAGTATTTCAGAGGGAGCGGAAGTTTTGATATTCTAGCACTGTAACTTTAACCTCTTGCATTAGAATAGCATTGTCCTGGACAAAAATATTGTTAGTAATACAGGACAGCTGTGGTACCTGAATAGTTTTTCATATTTAGCTTCCTATTTTTAGTTCATGATCTGAAAAGACCTAATTCTGGAGGCAAAGGAGAACAACATGCAATAGTAGAGGTCAGTAAGTACCCATAAAAAGAAATAAATTTAGTGATGGAAGAAATATAATGTTGCAAGAATACATGCAATGGTAAATTGTGAAAGGAGAAAGGAAATATACATACTAATGAAGACAGAGCCAGCAGGAAAGCATCCCAGCTTCAGCCACACTGCAGCAGTAAAACTACAGATGGACTTTCTTACCAAGGTTACTGGAAAAAGACAAAATTTTTCTCTGATTTTTTATTGAGTGAGAAAATCTTAAGTCTTTCCATTAACTTCACCTAACCCTTCCAGCTCCCATCAATGAGATGTCAGAATCTAGAGAGATTCCACAGTTCTAAAAAATAATTTTAGTTAAGTGAGTTTTACAGGGTGGTATCATCCGAAAAAATGCACTGACTGTAACATCTGCAATGGTAGAACATCAGTTAGAGAAGTGATTCACTTAGATTTTCCTACTCAGCCAATTCTTCATGTCATCTTATTCCACCTGCTATCAAAGCCTGAAGTGCTGCTGCTGTGCACAGGCAAGGCCAGCAAAAGTAGGAATTTTAAACAGATCCTAGAGATTATTCACAAAAAAAAAAAAAACAACCAAACCAAACCAAAACAAAACAAAAAAACCACAAAGAAACGGAGTATTAAAATGTGTATCAGGAAGTGCCAGAAATCTGAATTATTCTATGTTACATATATAAATTAATGCCACAGAATCCAGTGTTTAACCTGGATAAACTCAGACCATTTGATGTATATCCCACTTGAATGGCTAGCAAGTAGAAAACAGGCCAGGAATTATTTCCATTTCAAACTTACATGCACTTAAAATAGACAATTCACTGGAAGAATATTCATCATATTTGCTAGGAATTACTTACAATAGGTATTTAAAATCATTAGTTTTGAAGGATAGATACGGAAACAATTTGGAGAGAAGAGATATAAATTTGGACCATATTGGCCATTATTAATGAAGAAAGCCATAGTTTTCTTACCCACCCAACCCACTCCTGGTTGTTCTGCTGTTTCGTATTTTAAAATGATCAGGAAGTGAATTTCCATTCAGTTCTTCCTCATAACTCCTGATCACCTGTAACTTAACCACACAGGCACTAACAAATAACAGAACTTCTACCACTGCCTTCCTTGTTTATTTATTTGTTTGTTTTTCTCACCCTATAAGTGATTATTGCGTGCATGAAAGAGACAGTTTCTTAAAATGAGAGAATGAAACATTCCTGGGTGAGAAACAGTTTCATCTGTTATGGGGTTGGTACTCCTAAGCAGCACTGTGCCCTGATGCTCAAATAGTGCTTTAGAAACTGGAATAGGATTTCTGTCATCAACTGTACTGCAAAGATCATTTCTCTGCATTTTTGAGGAGAGAATTCAGCTCTGACTATTAGAAAAAAGAGGCAATTTTTACCCTGCAGAAATATGTCATTTGTTTTCTTTTAAGAAGTGGTGGGTTGGCAAGTGTAGCACATGGATTCCACCTTTATTAGTGCCCTACTTCCTTCTCTTTCACACTGTAAACAATCAAAAACAAAGCAAAACACCAGACAGCTGAATTTCAGTGCTTCACAGTTTGGTAAAGCAACAAATGTACACAAACATATAGCCAAATATGTATGATATAAGGGACATGAATAAATTTAGGCTAACGGCTATTTTCATCTACTGGGATTTCATATATTCTGCTAAAGTAAGCAAATATGTCTGCTTAAAGACCTGTAGATTTAGGACATACATCCTTAGCAGAATAGACTAAAATCCTACATAGAAAGGGCCCCCAAAATTTAAAAAATTCAGTGTGCATCTGAAGTTTCTATTTCAGGCTCTTCACAAAAAAAAGAACCTGTCCAAAAAGAAATGAAATGTATTTGTACTAAATGGAATAACCTCAGTAATTTCTAGCATCTGCAATGTGAGTGAGCATTGTACTCTTCCATGGTTCTGCAGTGAGCCACATATAAATTTGCCCAGAATACCACAATAAAGGGGGAAAAATATAGATTAAATAATTCAATATTTTTTCAGTGTGTTGTTTTATTTGCAAGGAGGAGATCTTAATTTTTGCATCTGAGAGCAGTAGTTCATCAGTCTGCTTTGCTTCTTGATGAAACATAGTTGCAAATGAGGATCATGTACTGGTCAGCATATTTTAAGTCTCTTCTGTAGAGCAGCCTAAATTTCTCCTATACAGCTTTTACTGCTTTCCATTTTGGGGATGCCGCATCATTACTGAATTGTTGAGTTTCATTCAAACAAGATTTTTTTTTTACTCATAGCCATGCTGCTTTTCATATAAAGAACCATATGAATTTTGTAGGCTGCTGTTGTCAGGAGGGAAGGAAGAATTTCCTTCTGTTACCTCTTGCTGGCATGCCTTGCCTGAACAAATCAACCTTGTTACCGTTTTCTTTAGCAGAACCACTCTGGAGCCCTTAATCCAGGATAGTTTCTGTTTCTAGGCACTCCTCCTCCTTTTTTCCAAAAGAGAGTGAGAAGAGAAAAACAAACCCAAACTCTGTTACTCAGGGATTATGCAGGGCTTGTTACCATAAGGGTTATTTTTACCTCTTGACTATTCTGGAGGAGAGGCTTATAAGACTTTCTGGGTTACAGATGTACAGCTTGGAAACTGTAACCCTTTTGTCTTCAAAATGAGGGAATCTGAGTGCAGTTCCAAATACAAAAGTGGAAGATCGTGGACCATACTTTAAATTTAAATGTAAATGACAGTAGATTTGCATTTGGCCTAAATAATGCCCACTGAAATGTAGCTCATGGTCATTTCAACACATTTGCATGTAAAATTACATGCCATTTTGATCATTACTTAAGTCTGTCATCTTTCACACAGAGTAATACAGACATTGTCTTGAAAATATTTTCTGTAGTTAAAAATATTTGTCCCAACATTTCCCCTTCACTTCAGTTTCCTCGAATGCTGTAGAGGAGATCTCACTTAGCAACTTGCCCCATGTTGTCTCAGAATTAAATTTTATCTCTAATTTCAAGTCACTCTCAACCTACAGGAAAGTGTTTTATCATTCTTAAAGTTTTTGTGTCTGTACTGAATCTCCAAGAAATAATTTTATATGAATAATTTTACTCTGGCTTTCTGGATCTATTTCTCATTTCAGTCCAAAGCTGAACCATAAGCAAAGCTTTGGGAATAGAGATTTGGATGCCCACATTCTAAGTGTAAATCAGTAAACAATTGCAAAGGAACATTTTGTTAAATTGTAGAACATCCTGAGATGGAAGAGACCCACAGAGATCGATGAGTCCTAATCCTGACTCCACACAGGACCATCCAAAATGAAATGAAAGGGTTGTGATTTTATTAAAAGAAAATACATCATGGAAAATATCTTTGGAAACACATTAGTGATATTTACTTGGTATTGGTTTGATGTAATGAATTTATTATAAATTCACTCTTGATATCTTAAGAGAGATCAATAAAGCAGAGATAAGTCTGATGTTTTCAAAAAGGGAGAACATAGAGCCATTATGGGGAAATATATTTTGCAAGATGGAAAAGCAGAATAGATTCACCAAGCTGACAGGAGGAGCAGAAAAATTCTCCCCACCTGTTTTCCTCTCTGTTCCTCTCCCTTGGCATGCTACAAAATATATTTTGAACAAATGGGCTTCAAAAAACTCCTGCTGCTTTTAGAATGGGTATATATTGCTGTAAAATTCAGGTCATATTTGTTCAGGATTTGTATAAAAGTAAAAATAATACACATTCAATTTTTTTGTGTGTGACTGCAGTTCCAGAGAGATAACTTCAATTTCTTGGTGTCTTTGGCCCTCCCACGCTGCTGATATATTCTCAGGGACCAGCCAAAGAAACACAAACCATCAGCTAAGATCCAGAGACAAGAATAATAGTTGTTCAACATCACACAATCATATATCCCCATGAAAATTAATTTCACAGCTCTTGTGAGACGACTGTGAAGTCTCACAACTACAGCCTAATTGTAGCCTTAAAAATACATGATATGAATTACATTTCTTCCTAATATATCACTGCATCAGCTTATATCATTGGTATCTGGAATGCAAAATTCCCTTTCTGTCTGCTGAGTGCACATTGTTTTGACATTTCAAAGTTTCCACAGGTGTATTTTTTTTTAATACCACATTATACATATCACATATAGGAAATGTTTGATTTGTATTTTCTTCGTCAGTCAATATTTTCCGAGTACTTGATATGAATGGGGAACTAGTGACTTCCAACATTATTTGTTTACAGAAATCATTCAAATTTCAAATTCAAATTCAGTGACTGAACTGTTCAGAATAATTTCTGCTCCCTTTTCACTCCCCGAGGGAAAATAAATAGATAATACAAACTCAAAACAGCAACAAAAAAGTCCACCTTGTTACTTTGCTCTTTCCCAGTTCTTTTCCATAAACTAAGCTTGGATTTTTCACTGCAAACAGACTTCAGTAATGTTTTGTTTGATTCTCAGAGGCTCTGATCTTCAGCATTTTGAGGATTCACACCTGTACCTATGTTTTTCCCTATTCCAAGGGATGGAACACCTCCCCTACGAGGACAGGCTGAGAGAGCTGCGACAGAGCAACCTGGGGAAGAGAAGGCTCAGGGAGACCTGAGAGCAGCCCTTCAGCTTTTAAAAGGAAGTTTGTACAAAGCAAAGGTGTAGCATTGAATTCCTCCATGCATCCATTGACATACTTGCTGAACATTTTTGGAGACCAAACAGTGGATGTGAGCACAGTGAAGAGGTGGGTGCTGCATTTTAGCAGTGGTGACAGCAGCAGTGGGTTACCTCTGCTGGCACAAATTGTTATTTGTGGCATGCAGGCTCTTGCTCATCGCTGGTGAACATGCACAATTGATCGTGGTGACTGCTAAAAAACAGTATTTTGTTCTGAGAATTTGCTCTATCAAATTTATTATTGTTATTAGAGTTATTGTTCTCTTTGTATCTGTTGTATTTTCCATGGAAATAAGTAGGAGGCATTACTTTTGGAGCCACTTGTAGGTACTTTTAAACAAGAAAGTGCTACAGAGCTTCACTAATAAGCACGTCATTGCATCAAAGTTATTTTTGATTTGTCTTGCAGCATTCATTCATAGGCTGTCAGCTATGCATGTTTGTTCTTTTTAGCTGCTTTCATCTCACTAAAGCTGCCAAAACTAAATGAACAGAAAACAAATAAAAAGGGTTTTCCATCCCAATTCTATGCTTATTTTGCTATCTGTTTGACCCTAACTGCAGCAGTGACATGCCTAGTCTTGAGAAACAATTAATGAAAAGGCCAGCAGAGCCTAGCACCCGTGAGAATAACTGATTGTTTTCTCTTTCTCTGCACTATGTTCTGCAGGAAATATAAATTAGAATTGTAATGGGCAGGTTGATAGAACTGACCTAATAATTTAGCTGTCAGGCTATTCACAAGCATGGAACTCTCTCAAAAACCCTTTTCTTCGCCTTTTGTTTAGCAGAATCTCAGCTGGGTTTCCCAAAGTAGAAATATCATTCTGTTTCCTTCTCTTTCAGTGTTACTGTCTTCTTGTCTCAGTAGGGAACAGCTTAGTTCAAAGGCATATTAATACCATACATCAGTTTTCTGCTTTTTTTTTTTTTTGTACATTGGCTTGAAGTATTAAAAAAAAAAAAAGAACCTCTCATGAATTACAGCTGATTTACAGTATTTCTGAAAAAGAAAAGAATAAAGAACCTTTGTTCTCAGCTAAACACATGAAACTGCTTCTTTTGCCAAATAATTTCAGTGTTGGTTGTGTTGGTTTGTATCAGCCAATCTACAAAAGATGTATCTCCTCAGACTCTTCTGTGTTGATTTGTTAGCATTTCATAAAAGACAAAGATAAAAATATTCATATTGGGAATTCTGAGCAAAATCTTTTAAGTACTGTTACATCCCCATCTTGTTTAACGTATTGAATAGCAACAAGTCACAAAAAGAATTGTTTCACTTGCTTCTACTTGTCAGATTTTTTTAAGGGAAGAAGTCTGAAATGCGGAGCACTAATAAAAATTAATTACTGAATGATAATGATAATGATAATGATGTGCTGCTGGATAGTTAGGCAGTGCTTTGAGACAGCGATAAGACAGTAAACATCTCTGAGATGATTGATTCTTCAGGCTTGAATCTCTGTAACTCAGATCCTGCTCAAAATGTAAAGACAGGCATGGATGTGTTAAGAGAATGTATAAGACTGTGAGGAATTCTGACATTGCAGTAGCAAAATAAGTAAAAATAGCATTAACTGCAGAAAGCAGTTGGAGTTCTCATTCACCAAACAATGTATTTTAGTCTCCTCGTTATGCTACAATACTTCTTTAATGATGCTGCAGGGGAGATTGCTGAATATACCATACAGTGTTTTTTTTCTAAAAGATGATGCTTGGATTGCCAGCTCAAAGCACCACAGTCCTGCTTAAATTCAACAGCTACAGGTAAGCATTTGGACAGGTCTTCTCCCAGACTGAACAAACTGTGGAGTATTTATATTACAGCAGCTCCTTGGAGCACAAATGATAGGTCAGTACCCTAACTGAGGAGATGCTGCAGAGATCTGTACGTCTTCCAAAATGACAATTTCCAGTTGTGACTATCAAAAAGACGGAAAACAAGTCAGATCATGAGTTAGCTGTCAAAACCCCACTGCATAATGAAGATCATAGTACTAAGATATTAATATCATGCTGTACTGAACTGTTGTGTACCATGCTGTCATTACCAGATTATCAAAGCTTTTCTTACTTGTGAATTAAGCAAATAATGGAAGCAAAAATTTCCATTGTAAATGAACTGCAAGAAGAACATTGCATAACGTTCATTACTTGCATGAATTTGAAAACAAGAAAACATCTGTAGACTCAACTATGAAGTATTTCCATTGCTGCACTGGTACCCAAAGGTATCTTTCCAAGTTAAAGCACTGGCATTTGTATGAGAATGCTACAGGGGGATACCGAATGTGCTCATCTGTAGGTTTAATTTTTGGAAACACTGCAGTCATTGTATAGTGGGCCAATTTCTTCATTATTACATGCAAGTAATTCAGTTTTAGGAGAGTATATTTCTTTCCAGATAATTTCTATTTTTGCAGTGTTAGGTATTCTTTGTGCATACAGGGTCTTAATGCATACAATTAGAACAGAAATCCTCACTGAAACAAAAGCTATCGTTGGTCTGGCAAATACAGCCTACATTTCTCATTTAAGTATATTAATAGTACACAGACATAAATAACTCCTCTATTTAATTCAGATATGATAACATCATTACCTTAGCTTACTTGTGGCTTGACATACAATCAGCTGAGATATAAAAGAGGAGACATAATGAGTTCTTAGGAAAGCTAATCATTCCACAAGGTAACTGAATTTAGATGCCCTCTTCCAAAATGCTCTTAATATCCTATTTCAGTAGAAGTAGCTGGGCTGTTGTGGGGGATCTATTAGGCTAGGGCTTGAACTGGTGAAACTGGTGATTGAGCACCTGATGTAGGTGTGTGTCTGACTAGGGAGCACAGGCAAACTACTTGCACCTGTGTTTCCCATGTGACTAGAAGGGATGGACCCAGGGTTAAGTCGTCCCCCCCCCCCCCCCAGGCTCATATAAGGGCCAGTCACTGAAAAGACAGCATTTTTGATGTAGGTTGTATCCTGTGTAGGTGTGTTTTGTACCCAGAGAGTTCCTTCAGCACATGGGTGAGTTCAGCTCTTCTTTCTGTATCTGCTTATCTGCTCTACCTGCAAATACTTTGCCTGCTATTGCCAAGAACTTGTCAGAAGTGGTTTTGCTTGTGAGCAGGGCAGCTGTATTGAGGTTATCAGAAATGATTCCAAAGAGTTTTAGTGGCTCTGCAGTAATAGGACTTCTCCCTAATTAGAGGCCCATCATCTTGCCAAGTGTATAAATCAGACTTATTTGGTATTGCCTGTGTGCGGATTAAAATGATTAATGCTGGTAAATATATTGCTTTAAACTTTATAAGCACCACTTAACCTTTTATATTTTATTGCCTACAGCTTCTTAGATTTATGTTACAGTTTGATCTCTTGAATTTAGACACTTGCAGAAGTTTTATTTTATTTTTACAGAAATAAATACTTGAAGGGGATCTAGAATACAGCTCTTTTAATCACAGAATTGCAGGGGTTGGAAGGGAGCTCCAGAGATCATCGAGTCCAACCCCCTGCCAAGGCAGGTTCCCTACAGCAGGTCGGCATCCAGGCAGGTCTTGAACATCTCCAGGGAAGGAGACTCCACCACCTCCCTGGGCAGCCTGTTCCAGTGCTCCGTCACCTCACTGTGAAGAAGTTCTTGCGCATGTTTGTGCGGAACTTCCTATGCTGCAGTTTCCAGCCGTTTCCCCTTGTCCTGTCTCCACTCACCACTGAAAACAGTCTGGCCTCGCCATTCTGCCCCCACACCTTAGATATTTATAGACCTGGATCAGGTCCCCTCTCAGTCTCCTTTTCTCAAGGCTGAACAGACCCAGTTCACTCAGCCTTTCCTCATAGGGGAGATGCTCCAGGCCCCTCACCATCTTTGTGGCCCTCCGCTGGACTCTTTCCAAGAGATCCCTGTCTTTTTTGTACCAGGGAGCCCAGAACTGGACGCAGTACTCCAGATGAGGCCTCACCAGGGTAGAGTAGAGTAGTAATCTGTACTGAGTACTCAAGGTATTAAGCAAGACAGTATTTCCTTCTCTTTTCCTGCATTTTGCACAAGCTTGTCCATAGCTCACTCTCTGAGCAATACAGATTTAATTGCCTTGTATGGCTGAGGTAAGAAAGATGTAGATCACTGATTCTGCCAAGACGAGCAACTGATACAATGCTGGTTTTAGTGTAATCAAATATATTCAGGCTATCCAGAACAAAACTTCAGAAGGCATGATTTAAACAACAACAAAAAAGCTGTGCATCCCATGAAGTCTTGGCACTGTAGGTAGAAATGGTCATGCAGTTTGGAGGAGTAAAACTTGTATTTTAGGTGGTTCAAGAGACAAACACATTTTAATGTCTGAAAAGTTCACTAGAAGCCAAAGGATGAAGATGACTGAACATAAGAATTTAAATTTATTAATCTAATTAATCTTCTATGCCCAGAGGGCCTGAAAAGGAGTCTGTACACTTCAAAGGGATTTTTGGTTTTGAGGGATATACAGTGCAGATTTAAACCTGACTTAGATGCATGTAATTAAAATCAGCAAGTACTCATAGCATACAACGGTGTCTCAGTAGCTGATCTGAAATCACTCTAAGCTCTCCAAACTCAATATAGTTTTCACTAGACTACTCTTAGTGCACGAATGAGTCATTAAAATGTTCATGCTGAGAATTCTAGCACAGACTTATGAATCACTTTGTAAAAACAGGCATTCAGTCTTTAGCATCTTATGGTGGTATTTACTGTAAGACGTTTGTTATTGCAACAGCGATGGTAGAGCACTTGTAGCAAACAATCTGCTTTCATGGTAACAATTCCCTGTTCTGTCCCTTAGTTGCAGAATGTTCTGGAGCATTGTGAGCTGTGATTGCACTTTAGGTTCTTCGCACATAAAACTGTACTGGAATATTATTCCCTATGCCTCAAAAATATTCTAAGATCTATGAAATCTTTGCAAATATACACAATTGCATGTGTAAGGAAAGAGACTCTGGTATTTCCTTTAGCACCCCTATTATTACTTGGCATTTCCAGAAAGTATTCTCGGAGGTTAGTACCAGTAATAGTGGTGACAGAGCGCAACTGGAATGCCTTTGCCTTCATATTTAGATGATGCTATCTAAATATAAACCCCTAGAACAGACAGAACTATGGTATTTTAAATTCAGGTGCAGATGGCAGTGGGTGGAAAGGAGAAAACAGGAGGGATGGAAGCAAAATAAAATCATGTGCGCAACAGGAACCTTTCACTGGTTGTTCACTAGAAAGCCACAGTGCTAAAACATTCTCTCTCACCATGTGGTGTAGTGCATATCAATGTTTTGTTGTATACTGAAGATCCTTTGGCCCTATAGATGAATAAATGCCTGTAATTTCTGGTGGTAAAGAAAAATGAGTGGTAAGAAGAATTCTGTGTTGTAACTACATGGTACTATTCAACATACTCTGAAACTTGTTATTTCAGGACTCCTATGCATGTGTAGAGCTATCTTACTTTCAGGAGTTATTTTAATACCTACAGAACAATAATACGTACCATTATCCCACTAAATGTTTTCTTTTTGCACTAATTTTTTAAATATTGAAGTCATATAGAATACTTGATTAAGTTGTACTGGGGCTCATCATGGAAAAAAAAAATGGCAAAATAATTTCCCTTGCTTTGCATTCAAGTGTATTCAGATTAGAGGATTATTTGTTTTCTACATATGTGGTTCTAGAAACAGACAAATCTAGGGTGGTTTCAAAACTTTGCAAGAGGAAGGAGCAATTATTAATGAGCTAAAAACATTCATAATTTTTCTTCAGAGTTTGTCTTCACTAAGGATTACCTTACATCCTTGATTATTTTCTTTGATTCTTAGTTTATTTTAAAACCCTTGCAGGATGTTCACAGTTTCCAAAACCTTCTTGAACAATATGCAGTTTTATTGAGTTTTTACATTGTTACTTTTTAAATATTAAAATTCTTCACAAATGTGAGAAATATCATTATAATGCTTCTCATCTTAGCTTCATGCTAAGTTCACAAGACACTTTATGTACTTAAAATCCATTCAACAAACTGACTTCTTAGTACTCTTGTCACAGGGTAGCCTATTGTTGCCTGAACTGATGACACTGGTTACTATGGAAATGGTGTATTTCAAAGAGGAGGAACATGAAATGAAACTAAAAGAGACAAATGGGACCAAAAGAGGTATAGGACAGATATAAAAAAGTCTGTGTGCTGTCTTGCTACTTGCCTGAACCTTTGGCTGTCTATTGCAAGGAGACAACGTGATTTAATTGTCCAACTTCTACTCCTTCCTTAAGACATATGAACACATGATCTCAACTCACAAATCTCAGAAAATGTATTCCTTGCATCTTGTGGAAAAGGTATGTGTCTTTTTGTCCTTGCTCTGATCCTGGTCTTGACGCCTTCCAACTCTTCGAAGAGCATTTTAAAAGGGTCGTGACAAGACAAGATGCTTAACTTGTACAATATGATTTCCTCCTCCAGAATCTCCATTATTGCTTTCTGTTTGATGCTATCAAACACAAAATTCTGTCCCTATTTCCCATGTGAATTCTTTAGTGTATGACAAAACAAAAACCCAGAAAATCATTACAATTTGTCAGTAACTTCTGAAGACTCTATCTTTCTACTGCAGACATAAAACCAAACCAAATGAAATGCAAATGACCAGGCAAGGTGACATCACAGACTGTCCAGTAACTTCATGAACAGCTCAACTCTAGCTCCTGCTTTTGTTATCTGGGTATTCAGCCCTTGCCATCTTTGCTACTGTATTGTACCCTCTGGTTCATTTATTTTGCTTTTCTTTCTTTTTTTTAATGGCAAAAAGGTACATTAATTATATATCATCATCAAAAGCAAGATATTTATAAAGGTTTTGAAGAAAAATGGTGTTCGTATTAGTTTTGCATCACTCATCTAGGAAAATATTTCTGTCTCTCAGAGCAAAGAAAATGTTATCCTCTTAAGGATGACGCATGTAGTTTTGGAATGGAAGGCTTTCAGCAGCATGAATCAGCTCTCTGCTCTCTTTTGAGGGTGCAACAAAATCATAAAGAGATCTGCTGGGAAAGGGTCTTCTATTTGTTCAGTATCTGGAAAACATATGCAGTGGATTAATATCCAGTAATGTCATGCTCTATTGATGGCAGATAGTAAGGATAAGAACAGCTTCTTTAGTAGTAGTACAAGGAAAAGCATACAGCTTCAAGTCTCTTATGCATAAAGCAATGAAATTTCCTATGAGACTGCCAGTATAAATGGAACTGGTTTGGATTTCACTTTGAGAAGTGTTGGTTGACTATCAGTTTAATATTTGTAGGAAACACTGACATTTTAACATAAGTTTTGACCCCAGACAAGGAGAAAGTGTTGTTTGTTTTATGCAATAAAAATTTCCTTACCAGATGACTTGGGAACAGTGGTTTGTGCACTGTAAGATAATTCAAGCTCAGTACATTTGAAACTAATGCACTTTATTTCTGTATCATATTTACAAAAACATATTTCTGCAGCATCTTTCAACTGCAACAAAGCAGCACTTTTTATGGAGAACTGGTCTATTAAAAACACAATCTCTAATGTTATCTGCAGCCGGATTCTTTTCAGTGAGAGAGCAGTTGTTTGAAAATACGATATAAACATAGCATGAAGGCTCTGACTTTTCTAAAATCTTAAGATTATACTCAGAAATTAATATTTTTTCTTCTTTTGGGTACATTTCAGAAGAAATTTTAACTTAGTGCATGTGATTTTTAAATAAAATATATTTAGTTGAGCATGCAATAGTAGTGATGGGTTTTTTTTGGTTTTTTTTTTTTTTTTTTTTTTTCTGGCAGTGTCCTAAGATTATTGAATGCATTAAATGGGTGGTATATAATCCAAAACCCATTTAAATTCAAGATTTCTAAAATTCTGGTCTGAAGAAAGCACAATTTTTAAAAAGATATGTGAGGAAGAGTGGTAGTCTACATAGACACAAGAAGAGAAAAGAACTGAGTTCTGGGTGGAGGAGGCCGCATGCTAGTTGCTTTGGTCTAGAACTCTTCAATTGAGCTCAAGCTTTTATAATCCAAAAAGCGACTTGCAGAAGGTGAAAGAGCCAAACATAATTTATTCCTAGTTAACCAAATAGAGATTATATCAATGTTATATTGCCGTAAAATGGTTCCTATGCTCATATCCACGTTCTGAATTGGCCTGAAATTTAATTAGAAGCCAAACTGAGTGATCTCTTATCTCCAGCTACTAGTGCTGTTTGCTTTATTTTAGCAGTGTAGTTCATTATTTTGTTCCAAATATCAAGTGCTTTTATTTATATTTTTTAATTCTCTCAGATAAAGTACATGTGTCTGATCCACTTAGATAATTCAGAGCTAAGATTTTTATAACGTTAACCTTTAAAAGGTCTCTTTGCCATCTGTCTTTATAGTTAACTAGCTTTTTTCTTCTTTTTTTTCTTGCTGGAATCTCTCAAAAAATGAAACAAATGGCTGTAATTAGGATTATCAGTTTTCCTTTATTTAATCTCTTGACCATAATTCCAAATGCTGATGATTACAATGTGGACCAGCTATTATAACAATTTATCATGATGAAAAAGTAGAAGGTACATTTTGTGCCCCCAAAGTAAACAATTAATGATAGAAGAAACACTTTATTCCTTCATTTTTTTTTCTTGTTATTTTCCTCACGTATCTTTTGGACAATCCTGTATTTGTTACTTAAAATGGTTTGAAAGTATTTAAATATTGATATAAGCAGCTCCACTACTGGTGATGTGCAATTTTTGATGGCTACATATGACTTCAAGTAACACAAATGTGGACTGAATGTGAGAGATTACTCTAGATATTTGCATTTTTAGAAGCTGGCCAACAAGTTGGGAAATCTGCTCCTGGGAGCTATTTCCCACTCTAAGGCAATTTGCTGCACAGCAGTCTAATCATGCATTCATCAATTCTAAACAAAGAACACTGTGTCTAAAAGTGTATTCATCTCAGTAGTTAATACCATTATTTCATGAGTGTCAGACAATGCCTTTTTTTCCTTTCCTTCCTTTCATTTTTTAGGGCATTGTTTCTGGGCTTTCAGGGGATCCTGATTGAAATTGGTGCAGTATATAAGTGAAACAGTTTCGCCCTGCCCTACTGAGGATTTTGCACCTAACACAGGGCAAAGTGTCCAGAGCAAATAAAGGACCAAAAGAAGGATGTTACACATCTAAATATATCCAGTAGATAAGGCCCACCAATGGAGAGCTGCCACGACTAATGCCTCAGCTGCAGACTGTGCAGCTATGCGATGGTGCTCCTATTCCATGTCAGCTGAACTGCCTGTGAAAGCTGGATCTCATTGTTTCTGGTTTCCAGCAGAAGTCCATATGTTAAGCCTGATTATTTGCTTATTGTTCAGAGAATTTAATCTTTCTAGAAGATAGTATTAAAAAATATCCTATTCCTTTTAAAAAATGCTTATTTTGCCTCCTTAATTCTTCACAAAGTCATGTATATGGAATGCACATGGCCCTAATTAACCAAGCAGATGAAATCTTGTTTCAGGAGGTAGGAATTCAAAATACTATATCAAATATTTCCATCCCATAAATTTGGATCCTGTGTTTTAATTTCTAGTAGATTTCTTTGGTCTCCATGGAAACTGACCCAAGGAGGTTTGAAATGTTACATATTATTTAATCTATCTTCTATTCACATAAATGTTGCCAGAAGATCTGTCATATCTGTTCAAGCATAAAGTACCAAGGGAGTTAACAAAAGGAATACATTAAATTGAAACTTACTGTATCCTGTCACTGTTGACATTGCTGGCCTTGAAACATTGTCAGTGGGGCTCCTGAGAACAATCTTGAAAAAACATAATTCTCAGCAGAAAATGCAGCAATTATTATAATCAACAAGCTCGTAATAAAGTATCATATTCTATAATCTGTGCCGTTGAATTTTGTGTAGGCTTTAAATAATGGAAGCTTCGTTTGTCAGTCAAATTTGAGAAGTAATAAAGTTTATTGGGATTAATGTGGCTATTCTTTGATACCTAGCACAAATTACACACTTACTTAGTTACGCTAAAAGTAATCCTTGAAATTGCTCAATTCAATTGCACCAAGATTTTCCCTGGATGTGATGTTCCTTCAGAAAACTGCCTCTACTGAAATAGAATTGCAGTACAAATCTTTGCGTGTGCCTTAGCTACTTTGGCTAGAAACAAGGATTTAATAATACAAGTTATATACTTCTATGCATGCAGCTGAGTAATTTCTGGATTTTATTGCCTTTTTCTGCTTTTTACATGGGAAGTTACCCTGTGCATGTGTGCAGTAAGCACAATGACCAACTCTGTGTGAACTTTTTTCTAAGCCTGCCTGGACTTTTCTCAGTGCTAAATTTTTTTTTTTTTTTTTTTTTGAAATGCATGGGAGGGACTCCAAATGCATCCAGTTCTGGGCTCCCTGGTACAAAAAAGACAGGGATCTCTTGGAAAGAGTCCAGCGGAGGGCCACAAAGATGGTAAAGGGCCTGGAGCATCTCCCCTATGAGGAAAGGCTGAGTGAACTGGGTCTGTTCAGCCTTGAGAAAAGGAGACTGAGAGGGGACCTGATCCAGGTCTATAAATATCTAAGGTGTGGGGGCAGAATGGCGAGGCCAGACTGTTTTCAGTGGTGAGTGGAGACAGGACAAGGGGAAACGGCTGGAAACTGCAGCATAGGAAGTTCCGCACAAACATGCGCAAGAACTTCTTTACAGTGAGGTGACGGAGCACTGGAACAGGCTGCCCAGGGAGGTGGTGGAGTCTCCTTCTCTGGAGATGTTCAAGACCTGCCTGGATGCCGACCTGTGCGACCTGCTGTAGGGAACCTGCTTTGGCAGGGGGTTGGACTCGATGATCTCAGGAGGTCCCTTCCAACCCCTACAATTCTGTGATTCCGTGACTCTTATTAGGGAAAAAAACATGATTTCTCAGTTGAACTGTATTTAGGTCAAGCAAATTGCCAGGAAAAAAATTCCCTGCTGTCAATGACAGAGGCTCTAAAAAAGGTCGTGTCAAAACCTTTATTAAAAGGTTGAACCAATTCAGAAGATCTTGCTGTCACTAATACACAGAACGGCTTGAAAGTGAACTCCTTTTTATGCAAGTGAGAATTAGCAGGTGTAAAGTTCTTCCTTCATCATTTTTAAATATAGGCAAGAAAGTTATAAGATTATGCTAGCCTGTTCCTAGATCTCCTTTGAGGGTGTTGCTTTCCTAACAGGGAACAACTATTGAGATGAAATCTCCTCTTGGTGAGAGAATCTCTTCTTGAGTCGCTTTTCTTGAAACGTGGGGGCTAAAAATGTTTGTCATGTTTGGAATTGAAACTTATGAGATGTTTCTTTCCCTCATTTGCTGTCTATTACTTGTATTACCTTGAGAATGGACTGAGTAATGACACTGTAATCATAGCATCCAATAAAACACCAGCATTACCATCCACTAAAAAGTCAATATAGCTACAGGATTTATCCTTTGCTTTTGTATTGTACTTGTAATGAGAAGTTCAGCACAGGGGATTTCTCCAGGATTAGTGACTGACTAGGTAAATGATCTGCAACCCAGTTGCTACTGTTTAATAACAATGTTTTGCATTCATATAGTCCCTTTCTTTGAGGGATCTTAAAATTCAAGTATCCTGTTTCATTCAGTGTATTTGTATTCAGAGTATCCTAAAGTTGTAGTGGAGAGCTGTGGGTAATGGCAATAGCTATTGTGTACTTAATAATTGTACAGAGGTTTGAAAATTACTTTAGCATCACTGATAGAGAGCTGCTCTCTGCAGAGGAGTTATGCCAGTGGATTAGCGAAGCCATATGTTTATTTTAGCAGATCACTTTGAAGGGTGGTTGTAGCAAATGATAGTTTCCAGACATTGAAATTGAGATTTAGTTCTTAATTTTTCAATTAATTTATAAACAAATACCATCTTACAATTGCTTTGTTTTGAATGTTCAGATCTTCCCAGCATCAGGTTAGGAGAAGGAATGGCATGACTCACTTTGTATGAAGCAACAAGGTCAGTAAGAATGAATAACCCTAAAAGAACATTTTTATCTCCTTTGAAATCATGGACTTTAAGAAATGTGCTTCAGAATGTGCTGTGTCTGTATGAATTAAAGTAAAAATGACAAAACAAAAACAACACAGGTTTTGATATTCAAAAGTTAGGAGATATGTTCCTAAGCTATGTTGTATCTGATGTACCTACTGCTTGTTATATTCCATGAAAGAGATCTTACAAAACCTAGAGTAACTGAGTAAAGAGGTGCTGCTTTGGACTATACAAGTGAGTGGCTTTGTGCTTTGCACCTTGAAATTCGCTTGCCTGATGTGAACATGCAATGCACAGAGGGTTTAATAGCTGCCCAGTGCCCCTGTGGCTTTCATGTAAGATCCTACAACAAGAAAATGAGCACTGTGTTCCAATCACAAACAGACCAGTGCAGAGCTGATATTCTTATTTTTCCAACTCTATTATTTCTTCCAACACCATGCAGATTGCAGTAATAGGGGTATTAAACCGCTCAATAAATTCCCACGGAAGAGGTTTTGGAATTTCTTCACTGCTGAATGTTTCAAAAATGTTTTGACAGTGAAAACCCCACATCTTTCGAAGCCACCTTGAAATTGCACTTCTGAAGGTAATATTAACTCCTGAGTGTAGCCAGTAAGGTATCATTTTTATATATATAGGGAGATAACAAAGTTAAACAATAATCAATTGTAGAAATCTACTGGCAAGATCTGATTTCAAAATGTAATTTTCCTAGCCTAGGCTCTGTAACTCGCTATATATCATCATAGATCCCATCCTTATTGACTGAGCCGTGAGGCCTGCAGGGCTTGTTAAAGGCTATAAAATCTATTTAAAGGCTTTCAGCTATGGCATTTGGTAGAAGCAGCCTGACTTCAGCAAACCAGAATTAGTTTATCTATGCAAATAAAAAAATTCAGTGTAGTTGTAGGATTTAAGACAGGAACTTCCTATTTTTAAAAAATCTGCTTGAACACATGATAAAATGTAATATATCAACATGTTTTCAGCATCTATTTTTTCCCTTGAAAATTTACTCATAACGTAGTCCCACGTGCTTCAGTGGCATAACTTTGTGAGCAGTTAATCTTCAGTCTTGTCAAACATTTCTGCTGTGTAGCTTCCCAAAATGCTCAAAGCAAGGAACATTTACCTTTCTAGAATTAGTAGCAGATGTATGACAGCTTCCATGGAATTACTAGCATCGTGTAAAGTAAAAAGTTTGGAGTCTGTGCCTTGGTTCAATGCTTAAATACAAAGCATCTAATTTGATGATTTCATTCCATACTTGGATTTTACTGGATAAGCTCTCTCTCTTCCTAATATATTATGTATTTATATTTAGCCAAATACTGGTAGTTTATTGTAGCTTCAGAGCACCGTTATGTTTTTTGTTTGTTTTTCCTTTCAAATTGAAGTCACATGTAAAACCTTAATCAGAGTTGAGGATCTAGAACAGAAGACATGTCATTGTGAATTTATTTCTGAAAGCATTTGATTGAAAGGGCAATCTGCAGATAGGAGTGATGGTAGATTAGAGGTTAGGTATTTCTCCTCAGATTTAACTTTATGCTCCTATTGACTTCTACATCTCTGGAGAAGAGTCTTCAAAGCTTTGATGATTTTGATGTTACAGTGTTCATGTAGGGGCCACACCTTTTACCTTTTTCTGATTTGTGAGGTATGGTCTTCTGTTGTATTTTGTCACAGTGGTTTTCCTTTGGACACTGAATTAATACTTTTAGAGAGTAATTCATTACAAATATCTTGTCAAACAGTTAAATGTTAGAAATACTGGTGGTCAAGGACTGCTTTCCACTAACATTTTACATATTAATTAAAAATAGTTTTAATGAAAATGCTATTTGTTCACTAATGGCAGTCAGCAATCACTTCTGTTTTATTGTTGTTTTTTTTCCCTGGGAGTTCAGTGTCTTGCATTTTTTCACATTCTGTTCATTTCTGCTCTCACGCTCTTGCAGATTTGCAAAAGGAAATGTCAGATGTGATTTCAAATGCAGAGAGAATAAACGACAAGAAATTCCATTCCATTAGAATGGAATACTAATGCCTGCCTTTGGAGTCATTAGTAGTTAATTCCAGTAGTTTTCTGGAAACTTCTGAAATCCAAAAGAGGGACATAGACAGTGTCCAAAGCACGCTCTAACTCAATGAACTACCATGGGCAGTGGAGAGTGGAGGAAGAGGAATGATCCAAAACAAACAAAAAAAACCCCAAACAAAAAAAAAAACAACCCCAAAGAGCAAACAACAATTAGAATGAGCATATGCAGGTATCTGGGAAGCTGATTTATGTTATTGATCCAGCCACTTTTATAATACCTGAAGTAATACTGACAAACAAAGCATTTTTAGGGATAGTAGAACAAGAATAGATGCGGATGAGCCTGAGTGATGTTTAAGCATACTAAAGCAGCTATTTTGATATATAGTTCTGAAGGTGCAAAACAGTTATTGGCAGTGTGCTTTTTCTTCTAATTGATTTTCAAGAAAGATATTTCTTTCCTCACCTTGCAGAAACTCAGATTGAATAAAATGAATCTCAGTACACAGGAGTTCTGGACCCTTGTAAATGTAATTATTTGTTTAGAAGGTGTTAAATGGTTGGTGGTTTGGAGTCTGATCAGGAGCCAGGAAAGGAAATAAGAAATGCCAGAAAAAGCAGCATGGCAAATAGACAGAAATCCTATTAAACGCTCAGACCTGAGGAGAAAATAAGCATGAGAAGTACACAGCTGGAACACAGTAGAAAAACAGTCTTGCTTATATTTCTCACAACTTAAACTCCAGTGAATTTCATGGAGTTTGAATCAGACTTCCAAGACTGGAAGATATGAATCGTAAATCAAGGAAGAAAGCATAGGAGAAAAATGATTTAATAAGGAAGAAATTGACTCAATTTAATAAATACTAATATTTTGGGACAGATTATATTATTTAAAAAACATTCAGCTTAAACTGAATTCTGCACAATAGTTTTTGCAAAGGAAAACACATGGAATCATTGGTCTGTGAGTAAACACTTAAAGGGCTTTTGAAAATTTTAATATAGTTTAGTATAAACATGAACTACAAATGAATTTTATTTAAAAATGACAATATGGAATAAGAATAACCTTAAAATTCTGTCTGTACAGTGTTGATGTGAATTCACATTAACGAAAAATAGCCAAAAACAACAAGAAAAGCTACTTCAATATGACCCAACAGAGCTGCTATTGTTCACCTTACTTGGATACATCCCTGAAAACAGATACTCCAAATAAGGGAGAAATCTATCTGCACTGCTTCTAAAGTCTGTTAAACTTCTGATGTCTGTGTAGAATATTTTACTGATAGAGCTTTTTTGTCTTTCTTTTTGACACTTTGTCCCTTCTTATCTACTCATTGACATTTCCTGAATTTATGCTTGTTTTAGTCGTCAGAAATTTCAGCTCCCATCACATGAAAGAAACTAGTTTATACTCTTCCACTTATTTTCAGTCTAAATCAGACAATTTTTCAGGGCAATATAAATTAGTAGCACCGTGGGGGGGAATAAAAGGGGTTTTGGTATTTTAGTATGAGGCATTACATTTAGTTTGAGGTGTTACAGGATGAAAGCTGTGACTTCAAAGCCACAAGAGATTTTCTTTTTTTCCAAAGGTTCTTTTGCAAAAAGTTGCCTGAATGCAGTTTTGCAGGTGAAAAGAAAATATCCCAATTTTCTTATCACAGCTGAAACAATGAAAGAAATAAGGTTTCTCTTCCGAAGTTCATATTAATGAGCAGTTGACCATAAGCTAGGTTTCTTAAAGTCAGTTTCTCCATTAGAAGATACACTTCTAACCTGTTTTCTTTGTTATTCTTTGCACTTTAGGAACTCAGATCTGTGATTTGTAGAAATGAGGAAGGGATAACTTCCATGTCATTAACATGTTCACCTATCAATGTCTACTAATGTTTCATTTTTTTTACTTGTGTATAGATTGGAAGTCACAAGAAAAACATCACCACAACATGGGAACTCTTATTATTGATCAAAAATACATCAATTCCAGTTTTCCACACAGCAACAAATCATACTGCTTCAGGATACTAAAAAACCATGTTAGCATTCTGTTCTTGCAAGGCTTATGGCAGCATTTGGGTGCTTTGCATTGACCACTTTGAAGTGCTTCAGAGCTTGTCAAGTATTTAAGAATCAGTCAGGAGGGCAAGGGGAATCCTGATTTCTTCTTAGACCACAATAGTCTGCTTGCTGCTGTGCTCAGAGCAGTGGGGAACCCAGAATTTGAGAGGGCTGCTCATTTCTACAGCCATTACCTGTGCCTACAGCAAATTAGATGTATATAGCAAATGATATCACAGTGCAGGGGTGGTAGTGATGGTTGGTATAAACCATTGTAATGCCAATACTTGATTTCTGAGATCAATATGAATGGACAATGGACATTTTAAAAATATTTCAAGATTTTTAGCACTTTACTAAAGCAAAAAATGTATGAAAGTAAGCAAAGCTAATTTTGTAATAGTTGAGGTTATAAATTGAGGTTGCAGTTTGTACAGCAATGGTCTGAGACTGAAAGATCTAAGCACTCTCTTAAATAACTGGGCAGCAGTAGGAAAAGAACAGGAAAAGCTTTAGAATACAGGGTTTGAATGTAACATGATATGCTTTAGTATAAAACATGCAGACCAAATACTACTAACACATAAAAATGATGTAGTCTATATTCAATTCTAGCAAAAGTATTTTCATACTTTCAAATTTCCTTGTTCTGTAGGACACTTCAAAAGCACATTGCAAAGAATCATGTCAAGACAAGCAGCTGATCAATGGGAGCTTTTTTACAGTTTCATTAAAACAACTAGGAATGTACTTTTGCTGACTTGTAAAGTTTCAGAACTGTAGTTCTCAGGCAGAAAAGTGGAGAATATCCCTGGAAAGTAGAAAAAATTGTAACAAAAAGCCTAAGAAAGCTAATTGAATCATAAAGCACAGGTTCATGATAAAGTGAACAACAAAGGGAAAAAAAGCCCAAAAAACAGTTGCTTTCCTAAGCACTGATTTCTCTTCTCTTATTTCTCAGGTATTCTAATAGCTTGGCCTTATCCTTCCCAATTACCCGTTAACAGTTCTCCTCCTCACATCTCCACCACAGGCAGGACAGCAGAGGCAATAGCTGTCAGCACTGATCCAATCTTAAAAGTCAGATTCCATTCCATCACTGACCTGGTAGAAAAATGTTGCGCACAGTGACATCATTAACTATGCTATTTATGTAGCATTTTTCCCTGTTATGGCATAGATTTTTTTTTTTTCTTTCTATTCCACAATGGACAACATTGATCTTGCTTTGCCTTACTGGTAATGAAAGCAAGCAAGGGTGGAAGTTAGAGTTAACAAAGGCTAAAATTGACTTCAGCTAATTTATAAGGTTCTTCATAAAGCTAGGCATCATGGACACCATTTTCTGTATCTAAATACATCAGAGTTCTGTTCTGCTTTCTAAAATGAATCCAAACTCAGCTTCTTGGTGTGCAACTGATTCTGTTTTCCCTCACTATTTGAAGTTTAAGTAATCAGATTAGTTGTTAACTACTTTCTATTCCCTAGAAAGAAACTTGTTTTAGGTGCTTGTCTTCTGATGAAGTTATTAAAGAAACATTTTTACTATGAGGTACTTTTCTACTGGAATTTTATTTCAATGGATTTTTTTTAAGGTTGCAGCATATAAGAAGCTTTAGAGCTATTGGCTTTAAATTTCAAATAGCAAATTTAATCTTTGTAAAGGTGCTGAGTTCTGTGAAACTCTGTCATTGTTTAAATTTTTGCTGAGGGATAATGAAAAAAAAGTCAGGATTTTACTATGATGTGCAGTGGGAGACAGCATAAGAAGATTTTTGGTTAATATGCATTAAAAGGAGTATTAGCTCCAGGTTAGTAAATCATCTGAGCTAGTTGCATTCCTGTATAAAGCATCTCATTTGGCCATTTAAAATGCATTGATAAGGAAGAAAATTCTACAGTTGCTTTCTAGCTTCATAAAAAAAAAAAAAAGATTAAATTCTATTAACAGTTAGATTTAAAAAGAGGTATTCAAACCCCAAAATCCCTAGGGGGAAATATATTTATCATGAATTAACTGGATCACTTGCATATGGGATGTAACTGAGATGTTTAACTTGTTTATGTAGTTTTTCAGTATCTGATACTATGAACGTAAGGTTATCATAATTCTGAGTCAGAGAGCCTGACTCTCCTGTTCAAGGCATGAGGATTTAGATTACTTAAACTTTCTGTACTCTGCGTTCACAAAGCATGCCAGTCAGTATGGCAGCAAGCATCTGCTGAGCATCCAGGACAGACAGACTTCCACGTGCTGTACTCATTACCAGAAAATCGTTTGGAGAAGCAAGAATAAAGGCAGAAATATTAATCCTGTGCCCTTTACTCTGTGGATAATTATATCCTCTGGGTAACATTCAATTTATCCTTCATTAGCAGGCTGAATGCTGTTTCTGCACTTAGAGAGGTATTAAATAGCCTGTGTAGGTGCTGTTTTGATTAGCATAATCGTTGCACTGGTGATGGAGAAACGATCTTCAAAAGATAGATGTGTCATTCATAAAATATCTGATGCAGGGAACAGATGCACAATTGCAGAACTGTACAGAGATATAACACAAATTCTTAAGCTGACATTGCTTTTCCATGTATCAAAATCACAGGACACTCAGTGCTGGAGTTTGCATGGCCCAACTTCCTGCTCTGAGCTGGGCTAAATAGAAAGTCAGATCAGTTTTGCATTCAGCTGAAGTAGAATTCAGAAGTCAATCTTCATTTAAGGAATGGGTGTCTAAAAGTGTTTCCTGCAAGAATGCCCTTTTCACCTAAGGATAGAAGAGGCCAATCCATTTTCGTGGTGATGTGACTTATTGTCATTCTTTTGGCCCGGCATAAGGAACTCTGAGACATGCTGGGAAATTCATATTTTCTGACAGCGTTTTAAGTGGTCAAAATGAAACCAGAGAGTTCAAGCATATATTTTTCTTTTTTTTTTGGAGCTGATGGTTTCAAGAGTTTGAAAATCCTATACTGAGTGGAGCACTTTTTACGCAGAAGCCATTTTAGAGTAAAAGTTTTCCATATGAACTCACCTACTGGAGGTTAAAAATATTTTTAAGCTGTTAAAATACATGAATAATTGCTACTAAATGGATGACCAGTGTACCATATCAATACTCAATCTTTTCTTCTCTCTACTTAATAACAGATTCTCTTAATTTTCACTACTAAGAAGAAACAGATGTAGTTCCAAAGCTATAGGTGTAAATTTAATTGTTTTTATATATATATATATATATATATATTTGTTTCTGAGTGGTGAGAGTTCATTTGTATTTTATGCCCTGTCTCTCTAGTGATGACTTATTATTAAATCTTTAGCTATGACCATTTCCTTTCATTCTTCATCTTTTATCTGCTTTTGGAATAACTTAACCCAAAAGTTTGGACTTCAAAACAAAAGAATTTACAATGGCCACCAGCGAGGGCTACAAAAGTGTATTGTCATCACTCCGGTTCTGACTGTATCTATTTTCTGTGTGTCCTTTGAGGAACAAGTGATCTGTTTTTGCCTTTTATGTATGCAAAACATAGCAAAATGCATTCTTTATCCATGAATGAAGTAGTTACTGTTAAGCAGTTTCACACCTCTTTGCTATCAATGAATTATAATTTCCAATTGCACGACATTCACTTTTCACTTTCGTCTCCTCACTGTGCAAACCATTTTTTGCTTGAAATGAAGTCAAGTATTAACAGCTCTTAGTGCAGAATGATTCCATTTCTTTTCATTAACTGACTGAGCAGGAGTAGAGGTAAGATTTGAAGTGATAATATTTGAAGTAATAATGTTTTACTCTTGCTTTCACACCTAGAGGCTTTATAATTCTTTAACAAATCTTCCAATTTCTACTTTTTTCAATATTTTATCCTAGCCCATCCAAGAGGCAAATTTTACCTAATGACTACGTAAATGGGAGAAAAAGATCATTTTTGAAACTATTTGATGACACTTCTGTAACCCTTTATTTGAGAATATTAGTTGTTGTGCACTGTCTTTTTGGAGAGAAAAGATACCCTGTTTCTGATTAGATCAATTTGGAAACTATCAACCTCAATTCTCTAGTTTACCTATGAGCTGCATAAAAACGTAATGCTTTCAAATAATACTCCAGAATGAGTTGCAGTTCTAAAAATTGATGGTTCTGCTGGTCTTGATAGAAACCTTGATGGCATGCTGTACATAGAAGACAATACAGGAAGGTTTACAAATGTACATGGTAAATATGCTGATTATGAAAGCTAATAATGGGAACAGAGAACTGTTTAACTGAGGTAATGCAAACAGTGCACAAAGATCCACACAGCAATTTGCTGAATGTGGGGGCCTAGCCATGTTTTGTCATCTTAAAATATGTTTGAAGCAGAAGTCAACACAGTTGACTTAATCTCTGTATAACTGAATTGCAACTTCAGTATGCTTTAGTACTCAATTCACTTGAATAAACAGTAAGGAGATATTTTAGTGGCTGTATTTTCTGCATTAAAAAAAAAGAAAAGAAAGAGGAAATTTGCCCTTATCTTTCAAAAGCATTCTGTGAGGTAGATATAACATATGAATAATACAGCAAAATACTTTTATAGCACAGTTTGTGTACTTGGCTATATGTGGTCATGTTTCTCTGTAAGATGAGACATTATGCAACAAAACTAAAAGTCTCCTAAATAAGACTAGGATATTGCTCTAATAATATGAGAGCAGTTGCTCTTTTCTAATCTAATACCCCTTTGAAAATAAAACTACGATTATTAGCTTCTGTCTGGAAAATTTCAGGACATTGAAAAGTCTGAGAAAATCAGAGGCTCCAGCTGCTCCTTGCTACTTTAACTGGAGAATAACCTCATTGCGAATGTAACGTAATTCAGAACCAACAAAGTCAAAGTAATCCCAAAAATGTTTTCAGTGAGTATTTGATCAATGTCTAACATAAGTATATCAAAGGCTGCTCTGAAAGTATTGCCTCCTATTTGTTTCCATGGAAACAAATACAGATACGAGGAGACAAACAACACTATTTGACAGAGCAGATTCTCAGCTAGAAAACAATTTTTTTTTAACAGAGTCATTGCCCTTAGCTGTGCTGTTTTGCCGCTGATGAACAAGAGCCTGCATGCTGTGCTTGTGAGAATCTGCATGACTGGCTGGAGCACAACTTGTTTTTCACATTGCTGAAACACACCAGCCCTGCCTCACTGTGCTCATATCCACTGTTTGGTTGATGAATGTTGGTGGCTGCCATTCTTTTCCACTTGGAGGAATTCAGTGAAACACCTTTGTTTGTACACACTTCCATGTTGGACTGCCCCTCTGCTGCCATCTGTTGCACAGCAACAAAACGTAATGGAATACTGGTGGGAAGGTTCAACCACTACTGCTATACTACCAACATCCATCTCTGGTCATGGACCAACATAACAAAATACAAGGCATTACTTTCTGAGCATAATTCATACATCCCCACTGCAGTAACAGACAACAGTGTGAGAAGCACCACAAACCAGGCACATTCAATACACCAAGAGTTTTAAAGATGTACTATGATGTGTTTCTTTAGATGACTTCCTGCACTTGGAAAATTCCTTCCTGTGCATGAGAGGAAAAATACCAAAACTCCACAAAAAAAAAAAAAAAAAAAAAAAAAAAAAAAGCAAGGAATAAAAGCTGATACCTCAATCACAAATATGGTGTGCCAGGAAGTTTTGAGAGGTAGAACAGAAACAGAAATTGAAAAATGTATTTGAGTTTTAATGCACCAGAGAGCTGGGAGTCAGCATCTGACCTATAATGCCTTCCAGACAGTTACAAGATTTGCAACATGTTTCTTTCTCAAGAGGTTAAACTGAAAGAATCTTTATGGTTGTAATAAAAAACATTTTTAGGAGAGGGATCAAAGAAAGAGCTAGTAGCAAATCTCCAGTTCAAGAAGGCTCCTTGCGAGTGGCTAGTGGGAACTGAGAGAGGTAAGATCTCCTGTGGGAAGAAAATGGAAAAGTTTTCAGAATCACCAGTTGTGTGGATCTTTATCCCAAGTTCGTCATTCATGCCTTCCACACAGGCCAAGGAAACTGTGGAGAGCAAAATGCTGGTGACTGATTGTTGGTGGTTGTGTAGCTGCTCTTTTTACAGAGCTACCTGTCTATATTGCTTCTGAGTAGATTGATCATTTCAGTGATGATTTTAGGACTTACGACAGTGAAAGAAAGTAGCAGGCTTTATGCCAATGTCTAGCAAAACTCTTAATCTGAGTGTAAATTGCTACTTTTCTACATAAAATCCCCTATAGATTCTTTTGTTGTAGTATAGGCTTTTATTCTTGGTCTCTGTTATGTTTTCATTGATGGAACAATGTAAGCTTTTCTGTCTTGTACCTGCTTTTTGATGTTTCCCTGTTGTGCAAGGATTTAGAGCAACCTTGTAAAGACTCGCAGTATTTTCTCGTCAAGAGCCTGTCTGCAGCCTAATGATTGTACCTCCTATTGACTTCTAATAATGTCACTGAAAGTCTGATACCTCCTTATCAAACTGGAGGTTAAAAAATAATAATAATAATAATAATAATAATAATAACAATAATAATAATAACAAAACCAACCAAAGCCTGCTGGGAAATGCAGAAGAATTTTAACATTTATAAATGTTTGTTGTTTGTGCTAATAGCTTGATATTTCTGTGCCCTTCAATTACCTGATGACCTTAATATATTTTACATGTGAAAGGGAAAGAAACAGAAGGTGATATGGAACACGTCACTCTCCTTCAGGTTACACTCTTATATCAGAGCTCTACATGAAAATGAGTCTTCTTCTGGCATTCTTAATTTACTTGAGAGATGCCCAATATGAATCTGAGGAGTGAAAAAAAAAATTGTAGTTAAGCATAATTTGCTCCACAAAATCAAAGAGACTGCTGCGTTGCAGTACCTCCATTGCAGACCATTGCAGTCTTTGGGGGAAAAATGAGCTTTTAGTTTTTATGACTGGGGCTTTACGTCAGTGTTCCTGAAGATGTTAATATGTACCATGCCAGCTATGTACTCCTAAAGTATTACTGAAGAATCGACAGAGGATTCTCAGAAGCTTTCTAGCTCTAGAGTTAGAACACAGAGAATACTAAAGCTGTTTCTTGAAACGTATCACTAGATAAAGGCTACAAAGTGAAGCTAATAGAAAGAAAAGAAAAATGCTGGCCACTTTGTTGCCTTTGCTGATGTGCAGGTGTTGTAGCTGCTTCTTCAGAAAGCTATTCCCAATTTTTTCTTGACCCGAGATCCAAACAAGACACCAATGTAGTCAATAAAAAGGTTTTTATGGACTGGAGAAGAATATCATACTGCAGAAAGTTAGGCTGTGGTTGTTTCATTTTTCTACATATTTAATTCCTAATTACACCATCTTTCTAAGAAATAATGCATTGATCTAAGGCTTAATGATTCGTTTTAGAAAGGAAGTACTCTTTCAAAACTGCTGAATATAACATAAAGGGAAAAGATGATACTTTGCTTAGAATCATTGATTACAAATGAGCAAAACAAAAAAGAAACAAATCAAAACACAACAGTCTTTTCCAGGATATTTGTATAATTTTTTAATAGATGGAACGGGAAGGTAGTATTATCAAGGGTTACTTTTCATTATGGTCTTATGTTAGAAGAAGATACGAAAACGACAAGGTAAAATCTGGAAACAAGTGCAGTTTACTACATGTAAGAGAGGGGAGGAAATGGGAGGATGGAATCTAAGACATGAAAATAAATTGCTTAAATAACCATTTTTCACCAGGCAGCAGTACTACCAAGTAAAATGAGAGTTAAAACAGACTGAAACTGAATGCAAGTCAGAATTCAAGGCTGATGAATGCAGTGCTTATAAATTCTGAGAGGGAAAAAAGTCCATAATATGCAGGAAGGAGAAAGTAATTCTCATGTTTAAATGCAATTTTCTTTATTTTGCTTCTGCTCATTGTCTCTTGCCCTGTCACTGGGCACTGCTGGGAGTTTTTATTGGTGATGAAAGCTCATCTGGAAGAAGGTCTTTACTTTTAAAATATGATGTGTGTGAATCCTTCTGGAGAAGACAAATTGCAATTGTCCTAAAAAATTCATCCAAAAACTAGAAGATGTAAAAGAAATTAGCTTCTAATCAGGGAAGGTAGATATTCTTTGTGGTAAAGATGTTCAGTTGTCTCTTCCTTGGATCACGTAAGCAATGTAACATCTTTCAGCATTCTTGGTTCCAGAATGAATCATGTCAGGAACAGAAGAAGCCTCTCAGAAACAGGCAGAAACAGAAGAAACTCTCAGAAACAATGAAAATTAGAATGTTAAAAGAAATGTTTTGAGATAAATGAAATGGAATTTTATGGGAAAACTTTGTCTTGATAGAAATTTTCTGGTCAGCTTTCAATTTGGGTTAATATTGGTGAGCCAAGCATATTTTGTCTGAATATTTGTTTCTCTTACTTTGTAATAAGAAGCTGAACCCTGCTTCCAATAAACAAAAAACCCTGTTTGTTAGATACTTTAAAAATTTTAGCATTTTTACATACTAAAGTGCTCTGTATTTTCACAAGGATGTCGGCAACCCCTTCAAATATTCATACTCAACAACAACAGACACAAAGAAATCATTTGCTGGTTACAGGTAAAATACAAAATTAACTTGAAAAAAAATTGCATGATGTAAATTCAAATAGATTTTTCTTAATTTGCATAGTGCTTCCTTTCCTAAGGAGATAAACTTTATTAACTCCTTAAGTTTGCTCGGGAATGTATGAATGGAATATGTGAAAATCATTCTGTCTGTAGAGGATTCTATTTCTCTGCTCCTGTCTCCAAATAGGATACAAGTAAAAAAGGACATGACCACCTCTGAAGGATGCAATTAGTTCAAGCAGACTTTTGAAATTCCCCTCCATTTTGTCATAATACACCTAATGTTACCTCTAAGGACTGAGTAGTGAGAACTCTAAAGATTTGCTTTCTTGGAACTCTATTACAAGATAACACCAGGACAACAAGGTTTCGTTGTAAGATTTCATTTGTTTCATTGGTCCAGCTCTTTTCTATTTGCTCCATAGGCAGGATGCTTTTACTAAGTGTTAAGAAGTGCCTTTGGGCTATATTTAGTAGCACAAATCCAGACAAATATTGTTCACCACATGTTTACTTATGCGCTAACTTCAAAATATGGGGTCAGGGTAACATGTAAATTGGTTTAGTGCATCAGTTCCAAATCTATGGGGCTCAGTTTTTGTATGAGCATGCCTATAAAAATTAGATATTTGGAGATGCATTTCAGCAGTTAATTGGGTGAAACATCATTTTAAAGAGATGAAAATCAACCTTGCTAAAGGTGAGTCAAAGATGGATCTGATAACCTGGGAGACAGTATACAGTATACTTATAGGTATACAGTTTCTGACCTTGCAGATCTAAAAGGCTATCTTGAATGCAAGTTTGCCATTTGCTCATATTTGCTCCTTTCATATCAGTACCTTCCAACAGCTTCTAAGGTCTAAAATCCTGTTGCTGGAATGGCATTGCTGGAATGGCTGCCGAGCATTTTGCAGAATGAGGTTTATTTTTTTTTTTGACAGTCAGCAACAGTCAAACACGTTTCTACTGTACTATCATAATCTTTTATGCATTAAAGGCTATCTGTCCATTCTTTTTGTATTCCTGCCTCCTGTGCTTCATGTCAGCACTAGACAAGGCAAACTTAGTTCTGTCTTTTAACAATAGCTCTGGGCGTGATGACCGCTAGCTAAAGTGCTTTAAACCTTTTAGGTACTAATATTAAGTGGATTTACATTGAATAGGTCTGTCTAATGGATCAGCTTATTGTATTCTCTGACAAAGTCATCCACATGAAGAAAATGTTATTAACTGTAGAGAATTCTAACTCTTCTCTCAAGATGAGCTCTTAATCTTTCCTTCTTTTGATGTTGATTATAAATTATGAGTATTCTGATCTCAGCTGCGCATGAACACCTAGAACTTTTTACCGGTTAGTTCATAATTACCCTTATTCTTCGTTTTCCTTTTATTCTTAATTAAAGTTAACATTATTTCAGATCTTCTAATTTCCCAAGGTAATCTATAAACACTTTCAGACTGGAAAACTAATTTCAGGAAAAAAATAAATAAGGTACTTTTGGTCTCTCTGTTTCTCAATTCTCTCATCTTCCTTAAAGTCTCTTTCAGTGTGTATTATCTAACTGGTTTTATGATATCCTATTTCCCTCTAATTTTCAGTAACTCAAAAGTAAAAATATAAGATATTACAATAGTTTGATGTTGTTGTCTTGTACTGTCTTATTTCCAGCAGCTGGTGAATTGCAAAAGATATCACACGATTAGCCAGCCTTCCCCAAAGATTATCCAGTTATCAAAAGTTTTGTCCTCAACACATGAGATAATCAGGATTTCAACAGTCCCTCAGTTTCAGGATTTTCTGAATAAGCAGCAGAATGTATGAATGTCCTCTAGTTAATCTTCCATTTCCTCTACTGCCATGACCCTGTATTTAAGCACACTTTAATTTTGGTTTCCTCCAGTGTTGTATCTTTCTCAGAAGTGTTAGTTGCTGTTCCTATGATCAGTAATATCCCAGGTTGCCTTGAGTATGAACATAAGAATATGTATATATTGAATGCAGAGAATAGAATCTGCTTCAGGTGGAAATCTAAAGCATTTTTACTAGAACGCTAATGGGCTCAGCATACCTGTCCTCTTTTATCCATGAAGTTGTTGGCAACGAAGCCAGAACAACTGATCACTTAGAATTGTATTTGCAACTATAACTCTGTTGCTGAAATGATGTATGTTAAAGTGCAGAAAGGTTCAGTTCAGTGTATGTTACAAGGCTGAGAAACACAATGATAGTTTCAGGGGTGCTCCTTAGTGCAAGGGCAGAAGAGGCATTCCTCTGTCTAGTCTGCTAGACAGTCTCCTGACATGCTGCCATTCTTCCTATCTAAAGTCATGCAAAAGAATTTAAAACCAGATTGTTCAGAAGACTTAAACACATCATGAAAATTCATAGTTCTGAATAAGGGGCCATTATACATCCCTCAGATTTGATTCTCAGCTGTGGGAGATCTTCATTACCTAATCAACCTGTGAAGCTGAAATCAAGCAGAAATTTTGTAGAGAAAATCACTGCTGCGTAAGGCAGTAAGCCACTGTTTAATGTAAAATAAGAAAATAACCTGTGAGAACATATTTCATGTAAAACATATATACTCGAGTTCCATACTTTCTCTCACCATATGCACACATCCCTCTAAAGAAATCCTGACGATTTTCTTAAAGAGTTAAAACATTTTCAATATTGGATACAAGCAGCCTCAAATAACTTCATGGTATTGTAGTCTTGGCCAGAAAATTTGGAGATAGGTGTTTGAGTCTCTACAAGTAGAGAGGTAAATTATTCATGTCTTGGCTGAGACATCTTCTATGTCTTGGTTGAGCAAGCAAATTAATCTATGCAAGAATAGAAGTATTGGTGTCACTTCTCATCTTCATATTGTATCTAGTAACAGAAATTTGTTGACCTCTGATTCAGACCCTATGCATAGACAGAGATGGATGGTGACTAGGAATGTGCTATAATAAAACTCTAATATTGTTGGAAGACAGGAGCTTTCTTTACCTGTACCAATTCAAGAAAAACTGTGAGATAAGAAAACCATTTCCCACTCAGGTTAACAACCATCCGTTAAAAAGATTGTTAAAATCTATGTAATTTCTTCAAGATCTATACTGGGAGAAACCCAGGTCTTTTTCAAGTATTTTAATGAAAGCTTCACAGAAAATAGTACTAGATGAAATAGCCCACAACCTGATAGTGATTGTATATAATCTCAACATAGAAGAAAACAGGGACAGATTCCACCCATACTACAAATCAAACAAAGAGATATTAAGTCCCAAATCTCTCACACTGCTGAGTGTTACTTTAAGTCAAGTGACTTTATCCTCTCTGCAATAAGAGCAGGAATCGATTCCTTTTTGAGACCTTGAAATCTTTTCCATTAAAATTTCATCCAACAAGACAGTTACTGTCAAAAAGGTGAAGTTTTGACAGATCAGCTTTCAATGACCTATCAAACTTCCCTACTACTGTCTTCAAAAATAAACCCAAAAACTAGAAAACAACAAACCACTGTAATTTTCAAGTAGTTTCACTTGTACTCTTACAGTAATATATAATAATTAACACATTTCTTAACTCATCTTAGAATTTAATGTTGAACTCAGACAAACAGCAAGGACTATTAACTTTTATGACTATATAATGACTAAAAAAACCCTCTAAATGTGACCTCCAACATTTGTCTTGATTCTTAGCCACTGAGAAATAAATCTACAGTTCATTATGTCATACAAGGCATTTATTCTGGAAAATAAATTAAGATATGCTAATTAAGGGTAACATCCCAACTTCTGATATTTGTCTTCCACTATTATCCAATTTGTTTACTGTCAAACCTAGTAACAGAATCTTAGAATTCTGACTTCCCAATAGAAAACATATATGTACAGAAAGCTCACATCTTGCTTCTCTTTTAAAATTCTGTTAGTTTTCTTGAACTATACTTCAAACCTTTCAGCTTTGAAATATGCTGTGATTTGACTGTTCTAACACAAAACAAATAGGTTATCTTAGATAAATCACCTAAATTTCTGCCTTCTATCATTCAAGGCTACAGAAAAGCCATTGTAAATATCTGCATAAGTCAAAATAGAGATGTTAATATTAGCATGTTAAAATGGAGAAAATTATTTTTACTTTCTGTGAGTTATTAGTTTCGTACTGCCTTAGTTTCCTGAATCAGCTTATCATGCTGTCAGACAAATGCAAGAGACAGGGGAGAAAAGGCAATAGTAGCATAAGCCTGACAGAAGTGCAGAATGAAAAGCAATGCTCCCTTGAGTGGTACCTTTCATTAAATTAGCATAGACATAATGTAAAATATAAATGGAATAAGTAATGTGCTGAGGGTATTTATTTGTCTCACTTATCCGTAAGAAAAGGGACACTTACCAGAAAAGGGACAGATACTTTTGGCTGACTCTCTTTTAGATTTTTGATATTCCAGTTAGGTAAGAGGAAGCCCCCTGTTTACTGGGCTGCATCGTGCCAGAAGCACTAATAACAATTACTCACTCCTTTTCTTATTATAAACATACTGAAGTTTCATATTTCTTCATTTGGTTCAAGTCACGTCTCAGTGAAATACTGAAATCATGTGTTTTAGGTACAACATTCTCATGTCACTTCTGACTTCTTTTTACGAAGGCATCTAGTCATTAAGAGAACTTCATGATTTATATTTCAGTCAATTATAGCATTCCTGATATTTAAATAAAACTACCTATACAAAGCATGCGAGAGAAGGAATATTCATTTAAAGCACATCTGGTCAGCTGATGTATGTTTGTGTAGCATTGCTTACTGAAATGGAAATAGCTGTTCTTTAGATTTTTCTCTACTCTTATATAGCTTATATTTTCCTTGCATACTTCTCAGATATAACAGTACTATTGGCATCTTTCTGCTAGGTACTCACACATAACCTATGTAGTTTCAAAGCAGTCATAACAAATCTAGTCCTATATCTTAATGTATTCCACTCCAGTACCAAGTAATCAAAATCTCCCACTCCTGTTTACTAGGGTTTCTCCTATGTTTTACATTTTATTTGCTCACCTCATTCACAGCATAGCTATTTTTTTTTTTTTTTTTTTTTTTTACTTGGACAGATCTATGAATGTTAAAGTAATTGGTTTATTCTCTGAAAATTTTCCAAGAGTAGTCAATGGCAATCACATAGAACCAGTTTCTCTGAAGTCCACTTTTTTTGTGACAAATGTTGTGCAAAGAGCACTTCTTCCATTGCCAATTCACATGCAAATATACTTGGCTTTAATTACTACAGGAATATAAAATGGCTAATAAAAAGAAATGACTTATGAATTGAATTATGGATAATTATATTTAACAATCTAACTTGAAGATTTAGTTTGCTTGTTAATGAATGTATTGAAATTTACTTGAACTACAACTTAGGGTTTTCTGGAAAATAACAAGTATCGTATTTTGAAATTATATGAAAAGCAGTTTGTTTCCTGTGCAGAAATATAATTTGGCCCCCAAACCACCTCACAGTCTTTGAACTCAGATGACTGCTCCGAACATGGATTTTTCCCATTAACTCTTTTACTGCAAATGGAAATATCATTCCCTTGCTGTCAGGTTGTTAGTGCCAAGGGCCGTATTCTGGCTAGTACTGCATGCGTGCAATTATCAGTAAAGTGACATTTGCAAGTATAATTCCATTTTCTCAGCACTGAAATCTAGAGAAAACAATCCAACTAAACAACCAAGGAAAACTTTTTGGGAAGAGAGAAATGGGGGAAAAGCATCTACTGCAACATATATGTGAGTTGAAGACCATTCAAACCTAAGGTCTAAATGTTATGAATCTGCATACATCTTATTTTTAGGTAGCATTTTGGCAGAAAAGTAATGTAATGCCCAAATAAGAAAGAATTAAACTTTAGATGGTGTAGCCAAACCTCACTGTTTGCTAGGTTTTGTCAGCAGCATGATTTGTGACCCAATTTCACAGTACCAAGATCAATAGTGATAATCCTGTACTCTCATACAGCTCTTTGTTTATTTGGCAGAGTTAAAAACAGTTTATAAAAGACCTGAAATGTACAGCTGCTCAGAGATCTTTAAAGAGCTGTCGTCTTTCTACTAGGATCATTATCCCCATTTGACATGATGGGTAAACAGTGACACTGGTCTGCTGGGCAATATTGTTCCATCCCTCTATGAAAGCAGGTAATAGAGCACATGCCTTGGAGCAGGGCTGTGTCACCTGAGCCTCACTGCTGTCATGACAAGATATTGGTGTTCAGTGCCAGAAGTCGCATACAGCCTCTTTGAGAGACTTTTCACCACTTTTAGGTCCTGGGGTCTGTCTAGGTGCAGGGACTCATTAAAATTGTAGGGCTGGATCTATACTACTGTACAGAACATGCTTGGCTTTTTTTTACATTGTCAATCCCAGATCTCCAGAATTCAATGACTACTTTTTAGTGAATAATGGTAATGTTGCCTCAAAGTGATTCATAATTTTCTTCCTACTTGTAAGACCTGCAGTGTTGGCATTTCCCTTGCAGTTGTGTGTTTTGTGCACATGGTCTTTACTGTTTTCCAAAATGCTGAAAATATATTGTGCAAGGGAAGGTTGATATTGATCCTTCTAGATTATTGCTTGCTTTCAGGAACTGCAAAAGACTGGATTTGCTGGACTTTCAAAGTCACTTTCAAGGAAAATGACTGTAGAAAAAAATGGAAAAATGGAAAAATTCAAATCCTTGAAGCTACTTATTTTTTTGTTCAAACAAATAATATTCCATCTAACTGTTGGTGATAGAATTCTCAAAGGAAATTGTGAATGATTTTGGAATATTTTAAAACCTGACTTGTTAAGAAGTCCAACCCAGAAGACAAGCTACATTTTGAAAAATGAGTACAAATGTGCTTCAAAGTATCATGGCCCTGATCAGAGAATCAGGGAATCATAGAATCACAGAATGGCCTGGGTTGAAAAGGACCACAATGCTCACCCATTTCCAACCCCCTGCTATGTGTAGGGTCACCAGCCACCAGACCAGGCTGCCCAGAGCCACAGCCAGCCTGGCCTTGAATGCCTCCAGGGATGGGGCATCCACAGCCTCCTTGGGCAACCTGTTTCAGTGCATCACCACTCCCTGAATGAAAAACTTCCTCTAACATTCACACTGTAGCAAAGCCACCTGCAGGGGCTGGGAGTTGGAGACACGAACCGTTTTTCTACACTGGCTAGTTGTGTGATATGACCTCATTTGCTTGTACTTCTGTCTCCTTATTCTATCATCTCTGCAGAAAGTAGAGGAGGGTACATTTAATTCATGCAGTTTTCCACACACTGAAGCCCTGCCTGCACCTAATAACTTGACCTGAAGCTCTCATGCAAGTATTGGTTTTAAGGACAATTAGAATCATAGAATAGGATAGATAGATAGATAGGAAACAAAATTAACTTAAAGGCATTTATTGCTTAAGAAAAGAAAAAAAAAATCCCTCCTCACATAATTTTAGACTCTTGATTATCTTTCTTCTCTTCATAATGGTAGCTTTCAGCAGTTGACAGGAACTCTCTGATAATTTTCTGATAGTTTGGAACTGAAATATAGGATATATAGGATGTCTGGTTGCCCTCTCTGTCATTATTACAGATCATTAGATGCTAACGTCTTAGCAGTTCAAAAGTAAGGTACTGAAACTCTTGGAAATCCTAAAGGTGTTTGCAGCCAGGGCTCTGGTACAGTAGTAAAATGTTAATGGTGTTAGGAATAATTGAATCCTTGCCTTATTACATATGGGCTCATTTGAAAGCTCATTATTTATTTGGCAAGTGCTTAGCATAACAAATTAATCTAAAGTGACACATGAGAATAAAGCAGGTAAAGCAAAATGAAAGTCAAAATCAAGATGAAAGAGGTAAGATCAAGCTATTTATTTTGAACACCAGTAAATTTTTTTGATAAATGGAAAAGTTTCCAATGAGTGTAGAAAATGAAAGAAAAGAGAGAGGAACACAAATAAAGGCAGAGTTCATTGCAGATGGAGAGTTTATTCTTAGGAGAAGGGTACAATTCTGAGGGAATGTATGAAATACTTTTGTATTCCGTTGTTTGTTTAGAAAAGCTACTGGGAATTTTGGTTTAATTAGACAGGTGTCCCAGTTAGAGCGTTATGGTAACTGTTCCCTGTGTCATAAATAACTTCACTGAAGCATTGTAAGGGGCCAGAACCTCACCTTTGATTCTTAATCATGTGTTCTCTCAGGTGTTTCATAGAACAGGTGAAGTGAGCATAGGTGTCTCAAGATAGATGGCCGGCTCTGCACAGTGAGAGACAGGACAGATCTGCTTGTCCCTGGGGAGGGGAAGAGAGGGAAGAAGCAGCAGCAGATTTAAGTGCTTTGGCTTCACTATCAGCATAAGCTAATCAAAGTACACTTGCAGCCTCTCATGGTTGCAGCTGCAAAGATAGTGGATAGAATAACTTACTGAAATAAGCTTCAGGGTATTTATCACATAAGTACATTTTATTGTCTCTTTTTTCATTGCTTGTTCACAATTCATCAAAGTATTTAACTATTTCAAACATGTGAAAACCTCTATTGAATTAAAAGTTAAGCACATACTTAAGAACTTTGATAGTTCAAGGCCTCAATCATAAAATACCACAATTAGGGCACTGCAGCCATTTCTGTGAAACAGCAAGATTTACTTCTTCGAGTTCCTTGAACACTGGGGCATGATTTTCATATAAGGACTTTGGTTTTACTATGAGTGATTGTTCATTTCAGGGAATTGGAAAACCATAACCTACTGCTCTATAAGTCATGTGGTATACATACAAATGTAAATAAAGCAGATGGACTGGAGCTGCTTCTAAAAGTGTAAGACTAAGTAGCTATACAAATGCACAGTAAGTTAGGAGAATGCTTCTTAATTATTGTCGAGTTTTAGGAGAATTTAAAATACTCTGTAAATGTATTTAGCTGAGTTATCAGAGATTGAGAGAAAATATAAGAAAATCACTGCAATTAGGTAAATAAAATAGAATGTTAAACCCCTAAGTACAGAATAAAAAGTTAAAGGAGCCATTTTATACACCTTGATTTCTAATTGCATTGATTTCTAGTCAGTTCTGAGTGTAGTAGTTGCATAGGATTACTTTCATAAAGAAAATTAACGAAGGGACACAACTTGATATGAGGACTCACAGCAAACACTCTCGAAAGAGCAGGTTTATCAAGCCAGTTTCCTGTAAAATTAAGTTAATAATTTGCCATGAGTGTTTTATTTTCGAATAAAAATATTCAGCTGCAGATAATTTTGGAAGGAGATTTTATTGTCTAGGAAAAATGTAAGAAAAAATCCATGCAGTATGCAGCTGAATATCTTCAAGCAGTCCTTGGACTAAAATGTTCTACTTGTGACACTAACATTATAAAATACGGAATTCCAGTCTCATGTTTCAAAGTTTAAAATGGTCAGTGTCAGAATCAAGCTGATTTATAAGATTTTCCTTGTTCCCACCAGAATGTAAAGTGATGTAACTGCATAAAATCACTGTATATTTGAAGCAACAGATATCTTGGTTTTGATCAGCATTCCATGCCATATTCTGAAGTATTTCCCACATATGTGGCATTGGCAAATATAAATTTCCTAAAGAAGAATTTGTTCAAAATGTCCATTTCAACAAATTTACAGTGACTCAGTAGTTAAATGAAAAAATAAAATAAAATTCCAGGTCATAAAAACATGTTCTGGTGAATGGGCACAATGAATTTTGAAAAATCAGGGGAACGGTTTATTTGCAACAGCCACAGACCTGTGAATTTAAGGGAGTCTCAGTAGCTTTACCTGTTGGCCAACCCAGGACAAAATCAGGAAATTCTGGGCAGATGACAGAAGAGTGAGAGTGACATTTCTACAGGTCAGTGTGGGAAGACTGCTTTAAGGGGCATTTTGCTGAGATCCCCTATGACTAGGAATCAGATGTGTTCCAAGAAGCTTTGATTAACTGTTAGCTCATACTGTTATAGCAAAGAGATACTTTTCAAAATGTTTTGGTGTCATAGCATACATGTTAGTGTATGGTGACCTAGTAAAAGTTGTAGAACATAAATTACTATTTTAGTTTGTTTAAAAATACCTATTTGAGGAAAAAAAAAAATTGAAGCTTTCAGTTATTGAATTTGGAAAATTGAGATTTTGAAAATAATTTAGCATTGGTAACCTATGGTATGCTCAGGAAATAAGCGAAACATTTTTCTTTCAATTCCTAGCCTTTTCTTATCCCTGATTTATTTATGGAATTCCGTTATTTCCAGCCAAGGCAAGTGGAATATCTGTTTCTACTTGCAGTTTCCAAAGAGCATAAAACAAGTATGTCTTTGTGAAAAAGGTTCATTTAGCAAGGGAGGATAAAGCGAAGATAAGCGCATTCTCTGAAGAACTTTGCTCTATTTCCAGTGAATTGACGTTTGTCTGTGGGTTTTGAGTAGTTCAATGAAGAGAAAGGATGCCTGTCACATTGCTCATGATACTGGAAGGTCTGAGTTATTGGACTTTTCCTTTAAAGCTTGCTTAGGAAACATAAGGTAAGGAAACTAAGGCTTAAAGATATGTCCAGGGGATAAAACTATGTTGATTTTGATTTTAGAATAAAACTCCTGTTGATATAAACTGTGCTGTTCTAAATCACAGGTAAAAGTGAATTAATATATTAGACAATGGGGTTTACATTTCATGTGTATCAGGTGAGTTCAGCCATTCTTTTTGATTTGCCAGTGTATGTGTGAATTTATATGAGAAATATCTTTCATGGAACATAGTTAATGTATTGCTTATTGGCCATTGGGAAGCAGGGATAAATCTAATGACCCTATTTCAGACCAACGTAAATACATATATTCTACTACAGATTTTAAAATATATTTTGTTTAGTCTGCAATTCCTTTTCGTTATGTCAGAGCCAGATAATAAACTTCCTCAGCTGGAGAACTTTGAATCTCGTTTTCTAGCCTTGTTTTTCAAGACACCAACATCCATCACCAGTTCCAGCTGTAAAAGAAAATAGATCTGCTCAATAGCCAGCATGGTTTTCTGCAAATAGCTGTGTCTTACATTATGCAAGCCGAAAAGTTAATCATGCTTTCTGCTTGTTTATTGCATGCAATAGCTATATATCATAATAGGGGTAAACCTGAAGCTATTGAAATTGGAAGTATCTCTGCTTCATCATCTTATTTCTACAAGTACTATTTACAGAAGTTCTATGGCTGATGCTATACTTACTGGAGACACTAAATGCTGCATAAGCACTTTCAGTGATACCCCAAGAAGGTATTAGAGAAGTAATTGTGTTAGCCTGTTTTAAAATCCATAGCTATGAATATTGACACACATATTTTCATATATGTGGTCATTCAAAAGAGGAATGTCAAATGCAGAGTCCTTACAAAGAATATGTGATCTGTATATTTAATAACTCAGGCATAACTTAAACTCCCCTGTGACATAAACATGCAAGTATGTATAGAAAATCCTCTAAAATGAAGTCATTACATATTTACCTCACAAGCAGATTAAGGAGTAATCCAACTGGGAGTAATGTAGCAGACTCTTTACCAGCAGCTGTTGTGATAGGACAAGCAGCAACGGTTTCAAACTGAAAGAGAGAATATTTGGATTGGATAAAAAGGAAGAAGTTTTTTACAATGAGGTTGGTGAGGCACTGGCACAGGTTGCCCAGAGATGTGGTGGCGCCCAATTCCTGGAGACACTCAAGGTCAGGCTGGATGGGGCTCTGAGCACCTGATGGACTGTAGGTGTCCCTGCTCAGTGCAGGGGGGTTGGAGTGATGGCCTTTAAGCGTCCTTTCCAACTGAAATGATTTTATGATTCTATGATCACGCCCTACATTGACAAGGACAGAATAGAGAAATCTGAGTAATGGTGCACCTGTCTCTATGTTAACTTTTACATGCTGATATTTTTAAGGAAAAAGTGATAGGATGGTAGGAAAGGATGTAACAAAGGAGGAATAAACATGACTTAAGAAGAGTCAATTTTCTATCACAAACAAAGTTTGTGATAAGGATTGCAATTCTCCCTTGATCTTTGTGCAATCCCTTTCCTGGAGTCTGTAAAGATTCTGTGGAAAGTATGTAATTTTAGTTCACGTCATAATATGAAACTGCTGCCTGTGACCTGAAGAGTGACATTCTTTAGTTACTCTTCAGCTCTGTCTTTCTTATCTACACATCCTTATTGCTATAAAACTTGTTTGGGTTCCAGTCAAAGTTCTGCCATCACTGTAGCCCATTTGGACTCTTTTAGAGATGCCAACTGTCTGAAATTCCTTGGCAGGCAGAGCTGGTTTGAATTTGCCTTGATTACTTTTGCTGTAATTTAAAGAAGATGAATGCCAGCCACTTAACTGATTCTAGGAAGTGTTTCCAGCAAACTGCAGCTCCTTTCAAGGCCAGGTTATGCAGGGAATCAATACAGTACATTTTCTGAAAGATGCCACACAGACTGAAATCCTGTCTCTCTGAGGAACAAATCAGGCAGCAGAAAAAACATTTCTAAATTGCTTCAATATGTTTTCACTGTGAACTAGCAGGAGAGGTGGAGGCACCCTTGCCAGTGTGTAGAATCACAGCCGTCCTAAATCATAGAATAGAGGGCCCAGTTTCAGTTTGATCCAGTAGTGATTGCTAATGAATTCAGATGTTCTGCTCTGAGATTTCCCATTACATTCTGTCTCCCCTAAAAAAGCTGACTTGTTATTTTTGATGTACTTTTATAGCTTTTGGTGACTCTTCCTGGTACTTGAAAGCCTAGACTGTTAGGTATCCATAAAATATCTATTAGTCATATGCAATAAATCATACATGATGTTTGATGTTTAGAGATACTGCACAATAGGGCATACTTATGGAAAATATTTCTGCTCATTCGTAATCTATTTTACTGGGATCATAGAGGTCTCAATAAACGTATAATCTTCCAAATCCTTAATTAATGTAGGGAGGAAGGCTGCTAGTTTTGCACCAAAGCAATTGCTGCTCTTTTGTAGCTATTAAGGATGGACTGCTCTCTGGTCACTGAACAGTTCAGTCAGTTTTGAATCCAGTTCATTTTAGAAGTATTCAACAAGAAGATGCTTCTGAAGTGAGTATGATCTGTTGAGAGTTGCTACAGAGGGAGTAGGAACCATTTATCTCAGAGTGCAATTCACAACATTTAAATAAATTGGCATATTTTTAGAATTTTTCCACATGCTCCATGCATTTCCGAAGAGGTCCTGTCATACACTGAAAGTATGACATATATAACTTCTGATTTTTCTGGCTTTCTTTCCTGCCAAATCCCAAACATGAACTATCATACATTGGAATGTATGGAAATCAAGGAAGTAATTGAAAAATTAAGCACACGTATATTCCCTTAAATCTGTGTTAAAAAATATGCGACTTGCCTAGCTGGTATTTTAGGGGAAAGCAGGAAAAAATTCCTGCTTACCATCTTCTAAATTCTACTTGATGTGGAGCGCTCTCCTTCACGTGGAGCACATTAATAATGTGAATGATGAATATAACTGTTTTCAAGTTTTACTATAACATTTCTTCAACCTAAAATGTATAACTTTGACAAGAGAGGTAATATCGCTAGTATCAGTATTATCTGTTTTCCTTCATGCACTTCCTTCCATGAAGATGGAAACTGATTCAGAGTGTAGGTTTATTAGTTCACATGTAGCATTTTCTTTTATGATCTAAAAACTGCTTCCCACTGAAAGCTGTAGTGGTGTTCTTTTTAAATGTCTTTTTTTTTTTTTTTTCAGAATTCTGGAGGCTCTAAATTATTATTTTCTTTTAATTGCCAGAACTGTGCATGAAGTAATGCACAATATATGATGCTTTTCCTGTTATCAACTGTTATTTTGGTCATATACTAAAGCATTCTGCTTTTGTTGCCTCCTTGCACTTTGAATTTTTAAGAAAAACTAGGAGCAATAGCATCAAATGTCCATAGCTGTAAAACTGCCAACCAGGCAGTGCTCTGTTGCATTGTGACCAGGATCCAGGGTCCAAGAGTCAGCTATGCATGGCAGGTGACAAAAATGCGTTACCCATGTTGGGCTGAGGTGCTCTGAATTCTTGTCCCAAGGATAAGGGGTAAGTCTGTACCACTAACTGCCTGTTTTCCTGGAAATGTAGATAAATTTTCTCAGAGCTCTGTTTTTTTGTTGGTTGTTGATTTTTTGGTTTTTGCTCCTTTTTCCATATAATTCCTTTCACTTTAAAAAATTTTATTTCCCTATCTCCTCATGAAAATAAACTGAGATAGTAAATACAGCAGAAAGAATAAGTGAACTGCACAAAATATTTCAGTAAGATCATTGGTACTGCAAAGTCCCTGTTTTGGTAATATATGATGTTCTCTTGTACTGTTGACTTCATTGTCATCAAGTATTGCTCTTCAGGTTTGGTCCTATGTATTAAAATTACAGAATTTCACTACAATCAGTAAATATTGATGTAATTTCCCTTCCTGCTTACAGAACATTGATCATATTGATTGTTCAGGTATGTAATGGTACCACTAAATCTGGGCAGTAGTAAGGCTGAATGTACTGCTTTGCTTGGTAATACACTTTTCTACTTTTTATAGTAAATAATTTGAAGTATTTTAAGCTACTTTTATATGTCATTCTCACACACAATGGATTTTACTCTCAACCACTGCTTTCAAATATTTTTGTATGACACAAAGAAAATGCTTAAAATGTTGGGAGCAGAAAAAAAATATTATAAACATTTTTGAATTTGAAAGGTTTTTTTTTTTTGTTTTGACAAATACAGTTTTTTGTAGGTTCTAAAAAGCACACTTTAAAATATCATGTTTAAAACATTAAAATGAAACAACCATCTGTAGCCAGGTTTGGTGAACTCTAATTCTAGGTGTTTTGACATATTTTCTGATCAGAATTATCTGATGAAGATACTGATCACATGATATATTAGTAGTTACCAAAAAATGGATTTTTTTTTTGTAGATTTATCAAAAATATATTGCATGATTTTTCTTTTAAAAATATTATAGGCATATATTTATGCAATATGTGGAGTGCATATAGCAAAACACAACCATCATCAGCTAAGGTTCAGAGCTGGATTTACCATTAAAACTAAATCTGCATTTAATGAACAGCATTTAATTAACTACAGAACAATCAATCAAATGCGATTTTTCAATAGAAAATTCTCTTGCCCCATCTGGTTATTGTCTCTTTGTACTGTTTTGTATGTATGGCATCTGTAAAATTAAAAAAACAATAAAAACATTATCTGCTAGGCCTCTTTTTTACCTTCCCTCCACTTTCACACATTGAACAAGCACTGATGAAATTGTCTTGGTTTTACTTACCTTGGTAGTTACATTTCAAACTTCTGCTCTTATATTTTACTTTATTTCTTGTCTACTGTTTCTGTTTAAGAACACCAATTCCCTTTTACAATTTTTCTAGTTTTCTATACATTTACATTAGTCCAGACCTCTCTGTTGGCTAATTTATCAGTAAATTGCTTCATTGACTCTTAATGTTTGACTGAATGCAAGCTCTGTCTTTCTTCATAATGAATGAAGACACGATCTTTATCCCACAGAGCATTAACTTTTGGTTGATATTACAACCGAGTATCAAAGTCATAAAGGCATATAAAACATTTCTTTAGTAAGGCAAGGAAATAAATAATCATATATTCTTTTACTTTGTACTGGTTAACATTTATCTCCATACACTCCTGTGGTAAAAGCTTTATGATGCAGGGTCAGATTGTCAGTGAAAAAAATCACAGGCTTTAATCAGAACAAATGTAGTTTGTGCATTTGAATATTCAGTGTCTACTCACAGTGATTAGGTAGTAAGATTAAAGTATACAGCTAAGTGAGTGGTACAGAGAAGCACTGTGTGACTCTGAGAAGATAAGGTGACATGGCTAAAGCAACAGATATAAAGTATCATAATTATACAAGTATGTTGTAGTATTGGCTGGAATACTAAATAGTGGTGTTTGTGAAAATTCTTTTCACAGTCTCAGTAGTCAGGGACTTTCCTCTGATACCCAACAGAACTGCCTGCCTCTTAGCATCAGTTTGTTCTTCATTAATGTATGGCTGACCACTAAGCTAATCAGTTTAGCATATTTAATAACTTTATCCCTGGCTCAGGGCTGTACAACTGAGAACTTTTGCTAGCATATTTTTTTCCCAACTAATTTAAAGATCCATAAAAATTAGCCATACACTTCTATAAAAGACATGCACTTGTATATCATCTCAGTTGTCCTGAAAGCTGACAGTTTTCAAAGCAGTAAATGAACTTTAGATTTAGCAGCTGCAGGCAAGATAAATGAAAATGAAGAAATGAAGACTACATAGTTCCCTGTATCATACACGTGTATTATGTTGGTTTTCTTTGTTTGTTTGTTTTTGTTTTTTTTTTCCAATAGAACTTAGAGCTTTTTTTTCACACCAGTTCATCTTTCTAGAAGCAAGCAGCCCTGTCATACAGAGCTGTGATGTTGAGTATCAGCCCCGTTTTTATTGCAGCTATGTATGGTAATAACCATTACAGTCCAGGTTGTAAAACTTTGTTATGTCTCCTCTTGTTGACATGCTCGTAACTTCCATCTTGCACTGACATTTTCCACACCTGGTCTCTGTCCTTTTTAATACAAACTTTGAATACAGAGGCCATCATGGTCACTGAGATGTGCCTGATATTTTTCCTTAAAATAAAATAAAAGCTTGTCAGTAACTGAAACCTCGACATCCTAAATTTTGTATTGAGACTAATGGACAAGGCTCAAGACTCTGGAGCATGAAAGATGTTTGTATTTGGACTGTGACAGGTTGGCAGAAATCCATGCAGGAGATGAGAAGATGCGCCTTGTCATCTCTGTGAAATGTTCCATTAAAATAAAGCCTTACTTGCTTTTCTTTGTCCCCCCCTTTGTCTATAATGCATGGCAAACTGTGGAATGCTGTTTCTCAAGCTCACAGCTTGAGTTTTGAGTGTTTAAATACAAAATCAATATTAATAGTGTAACAGTGGCTCAAAACTTAATAGCAGAAAAAAAAAAGATTAAAAATTGTAAAGCAAAATGGTTTGTTTTTCATTAGTACTGTGGAAGTGTTTAATGAATACCTCATTCTATTAAAAAAAACCAAAACAACATGTAATTTGAACCACTGGATGGAGATTGCTTTTCAGATACACAGCACGAATGCACATGTGCAAAAAGGAAAAGCCCTTCATTTCTACAAGGTAAAGTTCTGTACCGCAGTTGGTATGTTCAATATGACAGTAGTTCTGTGGAGTTGAAAGCTACGTTTCCCTGTGAAAACTTGGGAAAAAAAGATATTACATCTGTTTATCATATATACTTTTATGTGTATTGTCATGTTTTGTTGTTAAAGAGGCTAATGAGGGATTCAAGTATTAGGCAGCATGCTTCAGCCTGAGGAGGAATATTTGCACAGACCCCCAGGGAAGACAAGCCAAGTTCCACCTGACTGTGAAAGCAAGGCAAAAACACTGTGAAAAACTCAGTGTTTTGATCCACTGCAAACTGTATCAAGTCATGGCTGATGAACCTGTAAGGATCCTTACTCATCATCTCTTTCACCTGACATCCTTCCCTGCCCCTGGTCTCCAGCATGCTAGTTTCAGCCAGCTGCGTTTCCTGCTTACCTTTGTCAATCTCAGAAGGGAGTGTAGCAAGTTCTTTCTGAGCCTTATTGAGGAGATGCAGTTAGAACCTTACCACTAAGGCTTACCTCTTTGCTAAAGTAATTCTCTAATTTTGCACCACAAATAGGATGGACCTAAATCTACATAACTGACTACTTTTACCTGCTTTCAAATGTTCATTGCTTAGGAAAAAAACCCAAAAAACAGAACCAGAATATATTCAGCATTTTTCAGGTATGTACTTTAGCTTATTGCTACTTAATTATTCGTGTGGTGTAAGGCAACAGTCCTGCTTTTCTATAAAGATTCTCTGATTTGAGTGCTCTGCGTGTGGAAGAGACCTAGAGGGGATTTTCTACTGTTCTATATTTACTTGTGTTTTGCTTATTATTTTTTAAGGTATATTAGTGTTATTAGACCTAATGTTTTCCTGTGTTACAAACTTTAAAAAATTTCTGAAGTGCTATTTTTAGAGGCAGCTAAATGCTCAGAAGGAAATGGAAATAGGGATTGTGTTATGTTGATTTTCTCACACAGGTGGGCATGCAAATATTGAGGACTTATGCATAAGAGAAAATCAGTATAACTTCTGCTGAGCAGAATACTTAGCTTTTAATACTTCAAGTGTAAATTCATATAGCTTTAGCAGCTCTATTAGTATAACTGTGTGAAAGCAGAATGTTTCGGTGGCAAAGGTTAATTTCTGTTGAATGCAGTTGCTGAACGTGTTGAAAACCTACTTGCTGAAGAGTTCAGAACAAATTGCTTTCCCACTACTGCTCCAAAGTAATATGTCATATTATTTAAACTTTAGTGCTTTAACTGCATTTCCTCTGTGTTTGAAGCTATAACTACTGTTATACCTGAAGACTGTTTCTAATAAATGGCTTCAGTATGGCACGGCCCTTAATCTCAGTGGGCTTTTATGGAGGTGTGATTATCTAGAGCAATTCAGTAGCAGTTTTAGGGGAACACAGTAGTGGTTTTTTTTCTTTCTTACTTTAAAAAAAAGTGATGAACAAATATTTCATTATTACTTCTTTTTTATTTATAATACTTGACTCATGTTAAAGTGTTGCAAGTGCTCTGCCTATGAATTCTTTGTAAAAGAGGCATTATCTCTGTTTTCTAAACATGTAATCTTGTTCAAGTATCTTCCCCAAGTCCATAAGATTAGTGTCAAGGGGTTATATTGCACTTCCATCATATTTATGTATGTTCTTCCTGTAATTCCTGTATAACAATTTTTAGGCTATTTGTGTTGAACAGTATTTCATTTGCAGGTAAGTGTAGTAAGATTCTTCATTACAGATGTGCACTTACCCATGCTTAATGGTGCCATAAGGAGGGCTATAGAGTTCACTAGCAAGGAGTTGTCCTGTTCTCCATGGAGTGAACACATTCCATTTCTAGGCTGTATTGGACTAGTCCTCTCTCTAGCTTGCTGTAACTGAGCTGTGATCCAGCTACTGTAAATCAGATTTGCTAGCCTTTACAAGGCAGAACTGCTGAAAAGACAGCTTACCCCACAGCTGCCAGCTTTATTGGAAGAGAAATACTCCACCCGCTTTGCTGGTGAGTGCTGTGACTCTAATGTTCCCCTTTGTTTTTCCTTCTGCTATATATTAGTTATTCAGTTAGAATCAACGCTTCTATAGATAAAACTATTATTCCATGCATGTATATTTTGAAAATAGGTTTTTGCATTGTAATTATATTTATGCAGTTTGAATTCCCTTTTTTTCAAGTTAACCAGAAGAATCTGAACAGCCATCTGCTCACAAAAAAGCAACCAATGGAACAATTACTTCTTTATACTTCATCACTCAGCTATCCACACGTGCAAGAAGATAAAGGGAAGGATGATCTATTTTGAGCAGATTTTGTGTGTTTGCATGAGATATTAGGAAGGTAGGCTTTAAAATTCATTGGTACATATGGTATTTAAGTATGATTTCTCCAAAAATAGTGACAAATTATTTAACAACAAAAAAGGAAAAAAACCCCAAAACAACAATACCTGTTTTTGGCTTTCTGTACTTCAGAAGGAAAAATAGCAAAAAATCATTTTTCACAAGGGAAATGCACAGTGGCAAAATGAAGTTTTAGGTACACTCCTACCCATTTTGCCCCAGTCAAGCAACATCACTCTTTCTGGTAGTGTGTGCTCTGCAAAGAGATCTTTCAGCTGATTTCATTCACTGGATGACAACGTGGATTCAGAAACACAGATATTTGTGGGTAGGTAAAGGTGATATACTTTCTGTAACCATCTGAGGTGATATTTCTGAATAGGTGTCAAGACTTACCAGCTATTAGTAACCTTCACCTGCTTGCAGTATTGGTTTAAGTTGTCTGTTAGAGCCTGGAGGTTTGACTATAGAGGAAGGTGCAAGAAAGCATAAAGCAAGAGTAGTGGAAGTTTGTTCTCAGCACACAATCTATACTAAGACTGAGTCTGAACTGAGGTTATTAAAGCTTCAGTTTCTAATGTGCAAAATGTACTTAGTAATTTTTTCTGAATGTAACTTCTTCCCAAAACTGAATTTACATTTTAGTTTTCAGCAGATCAGTTTTATCTTAGAGCTTTTACATGCGTAGGTGTAGGAGGGGAGAGAACCTCATTCTCCCTGCCTTCAAGGCCTCATTCAGTTAGTTCTAGTTTTTGTGTATGCGTCGCTTTGTACTTGTGGAATCAATGTCTTTTGGAATGCAAAATGCAGGCAGAGAGTGATAAAAAGATTAGGTAATGCCTAACCATTAAAAGAGTATTGCAGAAACACCTATTCAGTACTACAGGCTTGCTCCAGATTAATGACCCTACTGAACCCTTTCTTGAATGTGAATAGCGAAATTAAGGATTTTGCATGTTGCTTTGTTTACTATCACTGTCAGTAACAGCTGCTGGAAGCTCTCAATAAATATTTTTAAATTATTTATCCCTATATCCTTTTTTTTCTCCCTGCTGCTCAATAAACTGTAGAAAACAAAGAGCTTTGAAAAAGTATCCTGGTAAGTTTCCTCCTTGTTTTTAGTCTTAGTTTTGGAATATTTGGTAGAAAATGTTCTGTGGGAACAATCATTTCTGTTAGAGGGGACATGAATAGAAGTGAAATTTCTGTTAGCTCTTGCTGCATCCTCCTGTTTGATTACTTTAAGCAGTTTAGATTGCAAGTGTACTGTAAATCTAAGCTGCTGTTGTACTGCCCTATTGTTGATGGCTGGATAATAGATGTAATAGGTTATTCACTGTGTGGGTACAAAAGGGTGGAAAAGAGATAAGGGAGTGGACTTGTCTGTAATCATATTTCCCTTTTTTTTTGGCTTATGTGTCAAAATGATGAACTGCAAGCTGTACACAGACTAACGTTTAACCATCTGAGTTGATCCTTATTAGAAATATGTTTTGATGTTTCCTACGTGCGTTATCGGAAAGGATGTGCCTCAAAACCAAAAATCATGTAGTGTGACCCCAGGGAACTGACCTTCACTTGAAGTGTCTAATGCAATTCTCAGGTGCCAGAGGGTAACAGATATGGCTGGTGGTTAGATGAGCCTCCAGTGGAATGCAGTGAGGGAAAGGTTAGCATGAATTTGGGATATGTCAGTGAAGGTATTTTAAAGGAAGCAGAAATATTGATAACCACCCTTGAATACCCGAGAGAGCATAAACCTGAATGACAAAAGCTACTATTTAATTTGAAGGATTATTTGAGAGCAAATTAAAATGGATGTTCACAACTACTTCTGTAAGGAACACTGGGAACTGGGCTTTTAACATTGCTCCAAATTATATTAGAAGTGAGTATTCACAGTTCTTTAAAGATGGAGAAGGTAAGCTTAATAGAAAAGTATCCCTGGCACAATAGGGAATTGCTGAAAAACTAAGTTCATGGTAGGAATCTTTTGATATTGCATACGTTGGTACATCTGGATGGTGAGTGTGAAGAGTGATTAGTTCATTGTTTATACTATAGTATATGTATGAATTCATACCTAGGGGCTTTTGTTGGTAATCAGAAAAATATTCCTTTTTCTTTGGCATGTGTCTTGGCTATCATAATTATTTGACCTGTGGCTTTTTTTGTCATACATTCATACTCCTACACTTCCCAGTAGCAGGAGCTTAAAAACAAATAGAGAATGAAGGTGGGATGCATTAATGCATTCTTCTCACTTTGGTTTCCCTCCCTTCAGAGTAAGGTGTGATGCATTTTCTAACACTGGGAAGTCCTAGAAATTCTGTATTGTGATAAAATGCTTTGCAGTAGCTATAGCCCCTTTTGCCACTTAGTCCAATGATCTGTTATGCTCCTAGCAGAGCTAAAGAGGGCTGTCTACCCCCATTCCTGCACAAATTGTTGTGCCAACTGCTGTGCTGTGCCCTGTTTGCCCGTTTTGATTGTACAGTCTCTTCTGGCTCTGTACATGATGTGTAAGGGCCTCCTCTGATCAGGGGTTCTATGCTTCCTGCTCAGGGCTGAGCTCCCTGTCTTTGTGGTTTTTGTTGTGTTCTCTGTCTCTTTGGGGAAGGTCCCCCAAGTGCAAACCTCCGTTCTGGAGCATAAGGGACTGCAAGTTGGTTCTGCTTAAAATATATATAGATTTATATATATATATATATATATTTGTGTCTTAAAGCAGTAGTCTACTTCCATGCAGTCCCCACTCATCTTGAAACTACTTGATTTGCTTAAGTGCTTGGTATTAAACGTATCTGTCACCTGTCACAATTAACTCAGCATTTACCCTGTCATACTATCAAGTTTCAGAAAAGCTGAGAAATTCACCTGTAATAACTTTGAAGTGGCATTCATTTTCCTCAGAAAAGGTTGGTAATAGAACAAAATGCCTTCATTCAAAATTACTGAAGAGTAGCTAGCTCTAATGATGTGTCTGTGAGGTTACCTCTCATCAGCCAGGTAGAATAAAAGGTAGAAAACAGAGGTCCTAAGATGTATATACCAAGATAATTTTAGGACCATCAGCAATCCCATTGAAGCTGCTGAAAAATTGCTGTTTTCTTTAGTGGAAATAAGATAAAGGGACCTGTGTAAATTATAGCATGATTCTCTTAGTGCATGCAGTTTTCTTTCATCTCTCTCAGTGCAATTACATTGATTCGGATGTTCGATGCCCTGCTTTACTAACAAGTAGCTGACCTCAGCACAGATTTTTACTTTGTTTTGATTTGAAATATGCAGTTTCATATGGCCTATAATTTGCCTGCTATATCTTGTTCTATGAATGCTCTAGTTTATTAGAGAAATTGGTAATAATGATGGCTTGCCTTGCAGTTCTCACCTACTTAACAGTGGATTTGGAAGGAGAAAGGACTCTTAAAAATTCAGCACTTGTAGCAGTTCTGTATGTCTATTTTCTTCATAAGGCACAGCCTCCCCTACTCTTATTCAGTCTTTAGTAAAATTAACAGTTATGAGAATGTTTATTTTAACCATCCCTAACACCTTTCTTTTTTGACAACTGTTGTGCTATTAATCTTACTGGGTTTTTTAAACTGGCTCTGCAGTAACACAGTGGAATTGCACAGTGGCTGGCAAATATGTAACTTTCTGTAAATGTCTGTGTATTTTAAAGCAAACTTCATACAGATTTAACTGCTGCATGAAAAAGTTTTTGAGATATTTGTTCTGTTTTTCAGGATATTGATTTAAAGCTCTTTATTATGCTTCATTAAGTTGACTAATGACGTATCACCAGTATCTGCACAAGATTTGAGTGCTGGTTTTGATAACAGGATTTGCTTAATTTCAGGAGCCTTAAAGCATTAAGTAATATAACACTGCAATGCAATTTCAGTAGACTAGAGCAAATGGCCTTTAAGTCCAAGTATTAATTTATTATTCTAAAGCAAAAGACTATAACATTAAAATGACCTACTGGCTTTGAGTGAAGAAGAGGTACTTAACATTCATTTGTTCGACCTCATTTAGGTAATTAAGTAATTCCATTGTAGATAATTTGTCACATAATTTGGGAACCAGATTCTCCAACGTACTTTTTTTTAAAGATATCACAAGGACATGTAAGGAAAACTGAATAGTGTTGCCTGTGGTTGCAGTGTAAATTTAGGGGATATAAACAGCATGATCTTAGTATTTTCTTTTCCATCACTCAGCAGCCAAAGGCTGTTTCTAGCCATGTTCTAGACTTGGTGGGACCTTGGGATCCCCTCTCTGTCTTACTGCCAGACATCAGTGTTGTATCTGTATCTTGCTTCTCCCAAGCCCTTCTGAATTTCTACTGATGTAATGAATCTCTAAACTAGAGGGAAAAAAATCTGACACAGTAATCTTGATTTTTCTGCTGATTTTTTTTTCTCCCAGTTTGTAGGGGCAAATTATATCCTGAGTTAATGATCTTTCCAGTTGGTCTGCAGTCTAGGTACTTGTAGGACAGCCCTGTTATGACTTAATTCTACCTTCAGTGTCATTATAGTGATTTTTATTAATAGTGGTAAGGACTTGGATCTATTGTATACTAGTTAATGTATCTGCTGCTGATCAGTTTAATTACGGTCATAGAAAATACAGTTAAACAGCTGTGAAGAGGTTTGACATAAATGCCATCTATTAATATTTCCAAGCCTCCCATCTCACGTGGAAAAGTAGCCAACTTTTTGTTGGACTTGCTCCATTCTGAATGCTTACTTAATGTAGAATTAATTTACGTGAAGGATTGCTTGGAGTGTGACAGATGACATTCTGCATGATGTAAAATCAGTTGAAGATTATAATTATACCCATTTTTGTCTATTTAAGGGATGGGGAGATTTTCTGTAAGCTGTGCTTTTTTTTATATGTTTTAGTGAAAAATAAATACAAAAACTGCATTCTTCTTGCTGTCCAGGGTTTCTTCCACTGTTGTGCCCAACAGTGCTACAGTCCTGTAGCAGCATTTTCCTTTTCTGTTCAGCTTCTGAATGGTCTGAATAATTTTTCAGGCTTTATCTAGCGTCTGCCTCCGAATTACATATGTGAAGTCAATAAGCAAGTGGGTATAAAACAGTAAGTCCTGGTACAGAAAAAATCAGCAGCAATGCCAAGGGACCTGGACAAGGCTGATTAGCCCAACTCACCTTTGCAGTGCAGAAAAAGCTGTGCCTATTCATGTCAAGTGATTGCTAATTTGTTCCTAATTATGCCAGCAATGGAGATTTCACAATGCTTGAAGGAATATTATATGTTGCTTCGCTATTCTTACAATTAGAAAGCTTTTTCTACTTTTAAACATAAGTCTTTCTTGCTGAAGTCTTAAGTCAGATGCTTCTTTTTTCTATAATGTATAAGAAGAACTCTTTCATCAAATAATGCACACTGAATGCATTAAGGGTGGTTTTACAGGTCACAATAGAAAAAGACTTGAGTAGGGAGACTTGATCTTCAGATCCATTCTCTGATGTATTGCTAATTTGATTCATGCAACATTTAGAAAATTATAATAATAGTATATTAAAACTATTTAATTTAGACTTAAAACAAGATTTATTTTAGGCCTTCGGTGTCAAGTATATTTACTAAGCATGTATATGCCCAATAGCAGTACAATATCATTTATTTTTTTAGGCAAATCAAAATAGTTGAAACAAAACAGTGAGGCTTCTTTGTTCCGCAGGATATCTTCAGGTTTGAAATAAAAGCTGGAAATTTGAAAGCCAAGTAAAAAACTGAGAAAGCTGTTTTGGTTCTCACTGGGTAAGATCTCTATTTTATCTGAAAGCAGTAGCTGCTGCTGACAGTGGTGTTGGAGGACCATAATGGAGTGAGAAGATTATTTCAAGGTGGTTTCCTTCCATAATAAGAAAGAATGGAAAAGATAACACACTGCTTGTGGAACTGCGAAAAAGAAATGTTTTAATGATTAAAATGTGATTGAATTTAGCCTGCTTAGTCTGAACCGCAACTTAACTTTCAAATGTGTGTTTTATATTCTTCTTGATGGAACAAGGTGAGACAGTTATATTTTTTCAAATAAACCACTTAATCTAATAAAATGTTACCTTTTGCTTCTAACTTTGCTTTGCCTGTATTTTCAGACCATCGTGGTTATGGTAGCACTGCTTCTGAAGATATTTCTGTTGAATTAAATATGCTTTCTTTGATTCTCTTGTTAAATTACCTTCAGTTTTAAAGAAAGTGTACTTAGTGTACTTGTATGGGATTATGTACTAGCAATAAGATCTCATAATTCTACATCAGATGTTTTGAATTATGATTTTACTGCAAAATTTTGTGCCAGTATATGTTCTTATCTCAAAATTGCTGATAAATCTGCCACGTTAGAGCAAGGATTTCTGTGTGAAGGAAGTGCTTTGTCCTGTTACTCATGGCAGCTGTCTGCACTCATGACCATATGTTGAACTAGGTATATTTTGGTGTATTGTTTATAGGCTCTCTGTTTTTAAACTGTGGGTTGATAAGTGGGTTATCAATAAATCTGGGTATTCAGTGATCCTACATCTCTGCCATTAGACTCTGAAACATGTAGGTATCATACTCTACAATGAGGTTGTATTTTTAAGTTATTAATTGATGACTGAGAGATTTAATATAGTGGTTTCTGTTAGTATGAGCAGGCTGTTAGTGAAAAGGATGAGCCGTGCCACGTCTTAACTCAATGATGTCTATAGCTATTCTTATATTTGTGTGTGTGGATATAAAGTATTCTATCCATGGTATTAACAGGAAGTATTAAAGCATTTGTTAATCTGCTAGTAGTTGTAATCTAAAAGATTGATAAATCATCTTTCAGTACTTGATTCCATTATTTTTTCTTGCTTTCTCTGAGATACTTTTGCTAAATGGTTGTAGAGAAGTGTTGAATGATTGAACAGCCTTGAGGGCATATTAAGTCTTGGGTATATAATGACTTCAGATCACTCTGTTCTGCTGTTACTTTTCTGTTCCAGCTTGTTTATATTGGCTATGGAATATAGTAATAGAATTGAAACGCCACTAAGTGAGATTTCTTTTTTGGCTCAGGAAAATATTTTGACTTAAGTGCTCATGTTGTATTTCTGTTTTATTGTTAATATTCAAAGCAGACTGCAGACATAATTTTTATGTGATTAAATAAAAAGCAAAAATAGTAAATTCTTATCTATGCTTAATTACTTAAAATAATACAATGATGTTTACTTACATAACCTTAAAAGATAACATATCTTGTAGCAGATGATGCTTGTTAATGAGGATATTGTAGTTGAATGTCACGCTCTATAGCAGTTTGTACTGAGAAATAAATAAAGAGGGGGGAGGTGAGTAGGAGAGGAATACACCACTAAGCTGTGCTAGAAATCAGTACAACTTGATTTTATGTTGCTTGTGACTAAACACTATGGAAATGTAACATTTGGAAGTATGGTCAGCTATCTTATCTTAGATGGTAAATTATGTTGGCTTTCCTGAACAAGTTACCATTGAAAAATGGAGGTATTACTGCTTTGAATATTACTGCAAATTCTCTTGTTAGATACTTTAGTGTCAAAGGCTGTTCCCAAGTAAGCTCAACACAGTTTTAGCACTTGCTGTCTTGAAGGATTGTTGATATTCATTGTTTTTTTCTGAACCTTACCCATTTGCCTGTTGAAAGTGCTTTCATTTTCTCAGACAAGAATTACATTTCCTCAGCTAAAGTATTGGTCTGTTTCCCTTTCAGCAGTCAGATCTGAGCTGGTTCTGAGCTATTCTTCCCCAAAATGTTGTCTAGAGGCATGTTTAATGTACCTGCCAAAAACACCTTTCTCCTTTTATTGATATAGGAGCGCCACACCAATTTACAGGAAGAAAAAGAAAGAAAAAGCTACTGCTGTGTCGTGATTTATCCCCGGGGCAGCTCAACATCACGCAGCCTTTTGCCCTCTCCCCCTGTCCTCCCAGTGGTGTGGGGGAGAGAATTTAATGTACTTATATGCATATTTACAAAAACAATTGATGCACAATGCAGTTGCAAACCACCAGCTGGCCAGTGCCCAGCCAGGCCCCAAGCAGCAGGTGCCCTCTGGACAATTTCCCACAGGTTTTCAAAGGTTTTTTTTTTTTTTTTTTTTTTTTTTTTTTTTTTTTTTTTAAACATGATGTCATATGGTATGGGACATCCCTTTGGCTAGCTTAGGTCAGCTGTCCCATCCAAGCTCCCCAGCCCTCACTGACAGCTCAGTGTGAGAAGCTGAAAACTAAAACATCCTTGACTCTATGCAGCACTGCTCAACAACTAAACATCGGTGTGCTCTCAACATTGTATTTCTCAAAGCCAAAGCACACCATCACACTGAATGCTATGAGGAAAACAAACTCTGTCCTTGTTAAAACCAGGACATGTAAATGAAGGAGGGAAGAAAAAAACACCCCCATCAAAAATCATCTTGCTGAAAGTAAGAATGAGATTTGGTTGTGGTATCTGTTATCTAAATGTGCTAATTCCCAAAGTCCAATTGTACGGTTATTTTCTCCTCTGTAATATTGTAGGATTGTGTAAAGATTTGTGCTAACTCTCTGGTGATTTTACACAATTAAATAGGAAATACTTTGGTCTTTGTTTTCAGAACTGGCAGTCATACCTTAGTAGGGGAAAGGGGAAGCTTACAGTTAGAACCAATTATATATAGAGAGAGAGTTAAATTCACTGTGGGAAGGTCATGGAATGCCTTTTGGGGAAATACTTGTGCTTCTGGGGAAAGGAAGAAAAATGGGCACAGAGCTGCTTTTCAATCTAAACTCTTGTAGGTACAATGAGTTATGGCAGAGATCATAAACGAGAGTTATCTGACTTTTATTCTGAATAGCAATTCTAGTGGATTTTTAAGGTGATAAAAATTATCTGTGGAGAACTCAGATTTGAGGGCTATGAATATGTATTGTGGTTGTGTGGAGATATCTAGTGTGGTGAGTGTTCTGATAATATGGTAAGATTTGACAAAGGTTAGGGAAGAAGTGGAGTGTTGAAGTAAATTTGTGTATATGGGCGATAGTGATGCTGTTGGACCGATTGTCAGTAGTACAGATTTCTGAAGACATGCAAAATTGGAAGCCATCCTAGTACAGCTTAGACCAGAGATTTTGAAATCAGATTATCTGTTATCCTCGTGACAACCTTTGATTTGGTTTGACTTGGGATGCTACCCACCTGTACCTGTGGGTTGGGCCCACTGTCAAAAGGATCACAGGATTTCTCTCTTATTAGATATATCTGTGCTGTAAGGATGAATGGCAAATATAGGTGAGGGCTGACAAAGGTGATTCCGTATTTTTGAGAGGTAATACAGTTTTGTTCAAAACGATGTAGAGTTGTACTTAACACAGTGCAGAGTGGTGCTAATGGAGCAAATACCACCTCTGCCCTAGAGTGCGCTTCTCTTGTATTAGTTTAGAGATCGCTGTATGGCGTAGTGTAGGGATGCTTTTGGTTTAGCAAGCTGAAGTCTCACTTCTAGCACTTGAGATTAAAGCACTCGTTTCAGGGCTCAATCACTTTAAGACCAAAGAATGTAGCTTTCTGCTTAAGGCCTCTGAGCAATGGCTCTACTTTTGTTTCTGAGACAGCTCTTATGCATTATCTTAAGTGTAATGTATTAAGTATAGAGCACTGCTGGATGCTTAGAAAATTTGTCTGTTATATTGCAATGCATCAGTGAATGATCTCTGTAGAAATGTGTCTGCCTTTATGCACGATGCATATTTCAATACCCTGTACTTTTTTTAGTGCACGATGCATGTTCATCACTAGATTTACATACCCTCCACTATGCAGTGGATTCATTTCTGAACATCAGTAATGTTCCCAGCAGACTGTGCATAAACAGTGAGCTGGAAAGTGTCCCTAAAGAGCTGAGATACAATATCAATGTACTTGTGCACTGACACTTAGCCAAAGAGTTATGAGATGTTAAAAGACTTTCAATTTCTTTGCTAAAAGGTACAGATTGGGGTGGGGAGCCACAGATATGTATTGTGGTTAAAAAGAAAAAAGTACAAAAGTACTGGCGGTTCAAGTATGTTTTCTTCACCTTTGGAGAGCAGGGAAACCTACTAGTAGTAAAAACCAGCTAGTAAGGATCATTTGTGCTTGTACCCATCTTTGAAAAGCAAGGATGCTTCCAACCCAGGCTTTTGATGACTGCTGACTGAACAGGTGACACAACGAGGAGTGATTCTGTGTATCAGAGGTAACTGATTTAATCATGCTGTGGTGTTGCATAGACAAGAGCATGAAAAATCCCCTCCTGTCAAGAGAACCTGCTGAACTACTTTTTATTTTTTGTTCCCTGTTCAATATTTCGACTTTATCCTAGGCTGACTCTGTTTATGCGTGTATGTAGGTAATGCCACATTGTAATAGAAAACTCTGTTCTTCCCTGTCAGACTCTTCCTAACAGTAATGCACTAAAATGAATGACTTCAGCTCCTTGTTCTAGAAAGGTCACATGCATTAACAGTTCCTCTTTACTGAGCTGATTTGATCTGCATTGCACCTGTTATTTGAGGATGCTTGGTCACCCTGGACAGTATGACATGGAAGCAAGTACTTCTACACTGAAATCCCCACCCCTCTGTAATAAAATAAAAGAAAAAAATTTGTCATGATGACAATGAACAGCGGCTCTGCTGGTTTTTGGTATTTCTTCCAGCCTTCATACTCTTTGTGCTCCTTGACTATGAATCATCTTTAATGCATACGCAGCACACATCAGAATGTATGAACTACTTTCCTTACATCTACTCTGTGCAAAAGGCCATTATCTACTGCTTCCGGTTTAGGAAAATATTTTCCTGGCAACAGAAGATTTATTCTTTCTTTTGTATAAAGTGAAGATTACTTTTCCATATTCATGTAATATTGTACTCATCTGGAACATTCTGTAGCTCACTGAACTCTGTGTAGCACCACAATATGATGTGAAAAAAATAAATCAGCTTCAAACTATTACTGTAAGATAGTGATAAGTATAGACACAAGGCAGGAATTGAAATGTAAACCATAAACTATTTTGGTTTTCCACAGGTATTTATATTCTTGAACTTGTCCTACCCTACGTCTTTCCTGCCCTACTCATTATGAACTTTCTGCACTCTATAAGCAATGTTTATCTGCATAAAATCACTACCTCTTCCACATTCTCCATGATGAATCTCACTTGTGTTTTGTTGTTGAAACACAACCAACAATTTGCATTTTTCAAGTTAAAGCTCCAAAAACATTCTATTTGCACCAACCTTGTCCTATCAGGAACCTGCAGTAAACTTTTCATACTTAATCTTCCTTCCCTTTATTTTTCTGGCACTTACCCTTTCCTGGAATGGATCTAAATAATATTTTCTTTCAAGGATCTGGGATTTGGTTCATGAATTCTGTCTTTGTTACTCTGCTAATGCTGTGCTGCTACTTCTCATGTAGTCTCCTATGGTAATGCTAATTAAACTGTAGATTTCCAGGCTGTTTACAGATCATAGTTCAGATCAGTTAAAATTTGTGGTATATTCTTACAGTGTATTTCATATTTAGCACTCTTTTTCTAGATTTGACAAATTTGTTCTCTTCTTGCATCCACTCACTTGGATACAAGAACTCATGTTGCACTAAGCATCTGAGAGTTGCCTCTATTTTTTAAGCCTCAGGAATTGGATATTACCTACCCACATCATATGACAGTTTTGAGATATTGACTTCTACCTTTGGGTTATTGTTGATTACTCTTATAGTCTGCTAGACAAGCCATTTTTGCTTTCTTTTATGTTATGTTTACTGGTTAACAAAAACTTGTTCACTCAAGTTGGAAGAGTTTAATGTCTTCAGGTGTGGGATGTATAAGAGGGAGAATGAGCATGTCATGCTTGGATGGTGGTTGGTATTTCGTCTGGATAATTTAGAGGCCTTGCTGTCCTTATTCTTACGCAATCTCTTATTCAATTACATCAGTAGATTTACAATACACATTAGATGCTTTATTGCATTCTCTTCCCAGTTAATGAATGGGCTAATTTGAGCAGCTAAGTCTGTTTACAAGGTGATAAGAGAAAACAGAAGTTTCTTCCTGTTATCCTTTCTAAGATCAGCTCGAAAGGCAAATGGGATCCTGGGCTCCATCAGGAGAGGGGTGGCCAGCAGGGACAGGGAGGTGATTGTCCCTCTCTACTCGGCTCTTGTGAGGCCCCACCTGGAGTACTGTGTCCAGGTGTGGAGCCCTCAGTACAAGAAAGACATAGAGATTTTGGAAAGGGTCCAGAGGAGGGCGACTAAGATGATCAGGGGGCTGGAGCACCTCCCCTATGAGGACAGGCTGAGGGAGTTGGGCTTGTTCAGCCTGGAGAAGAGAAGGCTGCGGGGTGACCTCATTGCAGCCTATCAATACCTGAAGGGAACCTACACCCAGGAGGGGAGTAAACTCTTCAAAAGGGCTGACAACAGCAGGACTAGGGGAAATGGTTTTAAGTTGAAGGAGGGAAGATTTAGGTTAGATGTTAGGGGGAAGTTCTTTACTAGGAGAGTGGTTAGGCCCTGGAACGGGCTGCCCAGGGAGGTTGTGGATGCCCCGTCTTTGGACGTGTTTAAGGCCAGGTTGGATGGGGTCCTGGGCAACCTGATCTGAATGTGTATGTTTGGTGGCCCTGCTAGGCAGGGGGGTTGGAACTACATGATCCTTGGTGTCCCTTCCAACCCGGGTGATTCTGTGATTCTGTGATTATATGGCTTGTAGAAGTGATGGGGATGTAACAAGAAATTCTCAACTGCTGGTCTGATTCTTCAGGTGAAGTATTACTGACAGAAAACTGTGGATCAGTAAATGGACATGATGGATTCTTGAAATTCTTTTGTGTGCACAGTGCTGTTTTCTAGAATTTAGGTACTTTGTTCTTTCAATACTGAATTTCCTTCTAGAAACTCATTCCTATCTGCCAGATTGTTGGGATTTCTTTCTTGCCTTGTAACTTTGACTTTTCATTTTGAAACCGTTTATAGACAGTTCCAGCACTTTGAATCACTGTCTTATATTGATCTGAACTGCACTGCACTGAACTGGCCATCTGATTCTGAACTGCAGGTGTCTATGCGAAAAGATTTAAGTGGGCTGGGGGAAAATGAATTTTACACGCTCATTTTGCTATCTGGACCCAGTGAAGCTCTCACTGTTTTAATGATGATTCTGTGTCTTGTCAGAAGCCAGATCAATTTTAACTTTTTCTGTAGATATTATTCTTACCTTCCATTGCCTCTATAATGGGTTGTTCCATGCTAAGGTTTATTTTCCCTAATTTCCCTTCGTGTTTTAAATCTGGAGACTGTTTACATGTAAACAAGTCCTTTTCTACTCACATTTCTTCACTTTAATTCCCTCGCTACCATGCTTTATTTTGCTTGTTTATTTAGCCTTCGCATTCTACTTCTGCCAATACTACAAATCTCTGCTAACAGTGTGAGTTTTAAAGAGCTTATAAATCCATCTTTTTACCTCCGAAACTTTTTTATATTTTCTATATATTTTATATATATATATACATATATATATATATATATATATATTTTCTAAATATTTGTACAGAAGTGCATGTTTACTTTTTTGTTTTTTGTTTTTGAGGGTAGAACTTACTACGGTGTGTTGGGTCTGAAACCAAAAGCAAACAATGTTGAGACAAGTATATACGTTTGAGGGATTAGAAAATAAAATCAGAGCACGGTAAATCAGATATCTGTATAATTCCTTGGAGCTATTTTAATAAGAGCAATTTTTTAAAAAGACTGATGCTGCGTCAGTCTTTCCTGTTCATCATCTATATATATGTGCACATGTCGAAGATAGATGCGTGTGTGTGTGTATATATATATATATATAGTATATATGTGTATATATATAGTATCATTTTCGCATTTTCTTCCACTTCTTTCTTCAAATATATATTCTTTTTTTTTTTATTGTCAGGGATGGTAACTGGAGTTATAGTATGAATTAAAACTGTTGGAAAACAGCTTTTCTCACAGTGACTAAACTGATAGAATTTTGCAACAAGTTTGTAGGAATGTGGTTCCACACTAATGATTTCTGTAATGTATCAAAAAATAATTAAAATAGTGTTCCTAAGACCTGGAGTTGTCATCAGCTATTGGATTTCAAGGCCCTCTACTCCCTGAAAGTTCCAAATCTTACATTTCGTTTAAACATCAGCTATGGAGTGGGAAGAACTCTTCTATTGACTTGGGGTGGTACTTATGCTTGGGGTGTCTTCATTAAACACCGGAACCTGATGGAATTTGTCATACCTTTTCTCACACAGCCAGACTCGTTATGCCAGTCTAACTGTGTGCATATGTAGTTGCTTAGTGAGCTGACCAGAAACTTACTGATACTTCAGTCCACCTTGAAAAATAAGTTATTTTATCCTGCATCACTTTGTCTTGTCACTGTGCAAATGTTCGTGCTGTCACAGAGCACGTGTGACAGAGTTAACATTATAACTTAAATGGCAGTGCTTGTTCACAGCTGCTTATTACAGTATATGTAAAGTGTTTTGTTCTAAGTAAAACTGCTCTGACTTGTTATGGCTGTGCAAATAATATCACCTTAACTGTTGTTAGATATGTGCATTTGTGGAGGAATAAAGTGTGATGAAATCTGATGTTCTCTGAAGAGCTAGGAAACTAACAGATATTTAGAAGGCAAATAATTCATAGGAACTTTGTTTTAGTATATCCCAAAACTTCTTTGGAATCTTCCTCTGTGAAAATTTTGTGAAAAACTGTTGTGTAGAAAAAGCAAGCAAACATGCTTTAGTTAAATCAGTTACTGCTTACACTTATCTGCCATCAATAAATGGACCTTAGCAGTATGTTCTTTGCTTTCTTCAGTGCAGGAGTATCAGGATCAATGGGTATGGCTTTGTGTTTCATCTGCATCTGTGCCCTGTTAGCCATTAGGCTGAAGAAGTTCCCCATGTACATGCTAGCTCTATGCTTTGAAATCCTGAAGTAGGAATTTCTATTATTGAGACCTCTTCCTTGATATTGATAATTGAGCATCTGCGGTGTTTTTTCTCTTGCAGGAACTGAAAATTAAAGTTCAGTGGAAAGCTCTGAAAGCATTAAAGGGATTGTTTGCAGAGGTCTTTGTATGCCCTGGGCTTGAGTTATCATTTGCATGATTCTAACTTAGAATAATACCGACAAAATGAAAAAAGAATCAGGCCAGAAGATGTTAATTTACATTTTCAGCTTCAGAGCAAAACACAAATGTACTCTTCTGGGCAAATTTTAATAAGCTTTTGGTCTTTGAAAATGTAAATAATTTATTGAGATTCTACTGCACTTCCCATGTTTCAGAGGAGTAAATGCTAAAATTTGCAAAATAAAGTAACTTAAAAACAATGCAAGTGGATGGAATGGTGACTAAAAATGCATTATGGTCTTAAAATATTAGTTAATAACACTGAATTGAGTTAGGAAATGTAGATCCAAACATGAAAGATATTTTCCACTTTTGATTTAAGGGCAGCTTCAACTGATACTTTGTTTACCTCTAATTTTCTGCTTAATCATGCTTCCAGTTGCCAGCAGTGTTGAGACAGATAATGGATGGCAGAATCTGGCCTTGTTATTTGTAACAAAATAATCTTAAACTAAACAATTCTATTTCTATCCGAAGAGTCTTTGTGACATCCCAATGTTAGAGTATTTTCTGGAATGCTATTTATTCTCCAAATGTAATAGCTTTCTTATTCAAAAATGAAAAAGAAGGGAAGAAACAGTTTGACTAATGTATAAATAAAATCTGACTCTTTGGCACTCTTGAATCTGTGATTTGTACCTGCTGTTACGTGCCAGGAACAGTCAGGGTGATGGGTAGCTCTGGGCTATCTTCTCCAAGTGTCTTTAAAAGGAAATTGAGTGAACCAAAAGTTACAGCGCTGAATGTCTCTCAAGCTTATGTTTTGGGTTTTGTTACTCTTATAGCCAGAGCAGTTAGTGCATTATTTAACTATTCATTTGAAATATCTTATTTGGCTCAGACAATTTATTCATGTGGATTCATAGGCTGTTTCATTATGAAAATTTTAAATGCACATAAACATCCCTTTTTAGCTTCATGGTTATGCAATATTAATCTGTTACAGAATGCAATTTCTAACTTCCTCTTTTCAACAAAGTCAGTCAGCCTTTCTAGTTTCCCATGCTCACCAAATGGGCTCTCTGATAGGAATGCTCTGTAATACTAATTTTTATGGTATATGATACATCACTATAGAAGCATTGGGGATGCATAGTGCAAAATTCCTTAAAGGAATCCTAGATCTGAATGCGATAAAGATTGGCTTTAAGTTCTCTTAGAATAACTGGCTTATGATCTGGATGTAGACAGTGGGTTTTGTTTTACTTTCATTTAAGATGCTCCTCCTGCATTTTATCTCTATAGCATCGGGATTTTATGTGCTGGAGATTTTTCTGTTTTAGTATTCGTATCTGCTAAAGCTCACAGAAAATTATTCAGAGGGCATAGTTGGTAGTATGAGAAGCATAAAGTAGCTTAATTGCATAGTGCTAGAAGTCTTGCTATTTCTCTACTTGTAGAGTCTACTTGTAGAAGAAGGTCCTATGGTTTGACAATTTTGTGTTATGCTCCTCTGAAGAAAAACCCTCAATAGTAAAATTTCATTAAAATGTCTTGGACCTTGTTGAAGCTTACAGATTTTTAAATACCCAAGCCAGAAAAAAAGCTTTTATTGTAGAAAATATTCCAGCACTTCAAAACCATGGCTTTGGTTTGATCTGCTGTATCTCTACTTGAAGTTGTTATAATCATAGAAACACAGAATAATGCTTAGCTTTGACATAGTTTGCTATTTTCTATTTTGAATTAAATCCTTTTTGTCTTTTAAATTATCTATGACTTTTTACCAACCCTGTAGAGATGTCAGACCTTAACAAATGTTCACAGTTCTACTAACAGGGGATAAATGAATAAGAGCAAGAGTTTGAAGTAAAGGTTAAGTCCATCTTTAGCAAAATTACAATATATTTCTTAATTGAGTATGTTTTACTGTTTTTTGTAGTACATGGGAAATGCATTAAATGCTAATTTTTTTCTGTAAAAACTAAAATTTACCTTGCAGACAAACTAACTGGATGTTGGTCTGGCAAGTATGAATCTTGGAAGCTATTATTTGCAGATTGGTAACATAGAGGTTTTGAGCCAACGTAGGCAGTATGTTGTGTCAGTATTTCCCCTTTACTAGAAGAGTAAATCCATGCATAATATTCACTGTGACTGTGTGTATTATTTTAGTTCTACAATGTAGAAGCATGTCGTGCTCATACAGTGACTGCTTTGCTTTTGAAGTGGGATGCTAGTGACTGTTTCTATGAAGTTAACAGCAGTATGTAAAAACAGTGCATCTCAGAGTTGACTTCTATCTTTTGTCCTTCTCTGTATTTTTACGTGCTTTTCCTCTGAACATCTTTACAGTGCAAGTTCATATTTATACTGCAAAATTGCAAGATGATAATAAGAGATAACAGAGTTATTTATCTAATCAATAAAATGACTACATGCTTCATGCAGGATCGGAAACAATGCTCAGCATGCAACTTCACCCTGTAATCAATTCTTTGAGAGGCCTCCTAGGATCCCCTATTGTGGTTGAATAAATCACACACTCATCCTTTTCTTATTACAACCGGTTACTGCTGGCTGATGCATCTGTACAATTTTGCCCTCTATGACCGAAGCTTACCTCCATCGATCAGTGATAATAACCCCAAGTGAATGCACTTTTGAAGGGATGCATCCTTGATCTGCCAAGAAGAGGACAGTTGCATGTGTATAGGTCTGCTTCCATAAGTGTTTTATTAAATTCAAGGTTTATCGTTAAAATAACTTTTGACCAAAAAATATGTGTTTACACATATTTTGAAAAATATGTTCTTTATGTTCTTTATAGTCCAGTAACTTCACAAAAAGAGGAGGACTTATTTAAAAGAATCAATAAAAAATTAGAGAACATGTAAATTTTTGTTTTCGTCTGAAGAGGGACATTCTTTGAAAATTCATGATATTATCAATGGAGGGATAAAAAGTAATAATATCATGTTTGTTTAGAAATGAAGCTGAGGGAAAATAATGTGGTTGCCCAATGTGTTTGCAGAGGGGAGGGAGGAATCTGTGAAATCCTTACCCTCTGTTGCAACCGCAATAGACAGTTTTCACTCTTACTTGGCTCATATCACTTTTCATTGCATTAGTAATCACATGTAACTATAAATTTGGTTCCAAGTTTTGTTTCCTTTTGTGGACACTTAGTTGTGATATATCCATGCGTACCAGGTACTGGTTAAACTAGAGCTAACCGTGATTCAGAGAAATAACATTATTTCCATTAAATACACTTCCTTAAGTTCATTGTTGTCTCTTCTGGATCAATCTTGCATTCATGTGAAAGAATTAGCATAGCAATTGTATTCCTTACTGTACATGTGTTTGTGCATATATATGTATGTATGTATGTTTGCAGGCTGAAGAATTTGATATACACACATATATATTTTGTATAGCATTTTTTTATAGATACAGTGTATATATGTACCTACATAAAATTATTTTGCCTTGCACATCCCTCTTAAATTCAGGTTTGGTTTCATCAGCTGTTAAAAGCAGAAAGGGCACCTCGCTAGCTGCATTTTAAGAATGTTAATGAGCTCCATGGACTTCATAAAGGTTAAATGTCAATTTTATTTTCATATGAATGATGTGCAGTCAGTGTGTGCTCTGTCATGTGGCAGTCAACATGAAGCAGTAAAACAGCTTTGGTACGTAGGTGTATTCATATATGATTAGTACTATGGACCAGGCAAAGTGTATTTTTAAAGCAGCTTTACCAAGTTAATTAGATTGAATGAATTCTCCACTACAGTCTGGTCTCAGCTAAAAATACTTATCTAAAATATTCCTCCCATTGTCAACATCTAGTTATGCAAGACTTGATTAGAAAAAGTGATTGAATGCAATAGATGTCTGTCAAAAAGAGACTTCAGGAGAAACACATGCATCAGTAACATTTAATTTTACCAGGAGCAGAAGATCCATTTTTCATGCAGCATATCTAAATGAAGAAACCCCTGCCACAAGAAAGACAGCATAAATGAGTGTCATTCTGTATGTGCTGCTTTGCAAGAGTGCTACTTAATTCTGTTTATGGCTTTGTCCTTTTCAATTCTATCATGAAAACATTGTCAGATTAAAATAAACTGTTATTCCAACACCACAATTATATAAATACACAAATGTGAAGTGCATCAGTGCAAGGAAGTGAAAAGCAATGTTTTTTGTTTGAAATCTATTTTCCAGTTCTATCACTCATCAGAGGGAAACTTAACTCTAGCTGGTATTAAGAGTAGATTATTTTTCTAGTTAAGTGTACTTGTTGTAAGAGCTGAAGGCTAACTTTGAGAATGGGTTGGCAGGGAGAAGAGGAAAAGAGCAGTGGCACTCTGTAGGGACTGAATGTCCTGTGATTTCAATGTTCAGTGATGTCATGGTGTTACACCACATAAGAGTTTAGCTGTTACCTTGGAAGATTCATTCTGCTGTGGCTCTAAGAGAGCAAGCTGCAGACCTCCATTGTGGTTAGATGTTGGCAGATCTCAATTATATTCTGTGAAAGGTAATGAGGATGCCTGAGGCCTTTTCTAGAGGTCACAGTGACATAAACAACTGTAGATTGCCTACAATGTAGGTACAAGTATAACTATTTGTTCACTTTCTCTTATTGTGGTGAACATACAAGTTGCTTTATTCAGTTGAGTAATAAGAATTTCTAACAGCAAGGCTGGGGGTCAAATTCTGTACTGTTCTTCACTGGAACAGCCAGAGGGAAACTAATGGCTTCCAGCAGGGTCTGTGGAGTCCTTTTGAGAGACCCAACCATTGTGGTACCGATTTAATTTTTTTGTTTCTTGATTTCTTTCATTTGAATTATTTCACTGCTGAAATAGTTAAATAATTATTTTGCTGGAGAGCAGAAAAGAAGCCCTGATTTCATAGCTCAGTAGTTATAGCACTCATACGGGCTGTGGAAGGCCTCTATTTGCCTCTGCTGCAGTTAATCCTTACTTACATAAAGTTAAATCAGACCAGTAGAAAGATGGAGAGACCATTCCCAAAGTGCTGTTTGGCTCATGGACTGAAACCTACCCGCTGAATGCAAGGATAAGCAGGTCTGGAATCTGAATGCTGTTCTGTTTAGATGAGTTCGTTGATCCATAGTTTAGTGGTTATTGAAGGGCAGCGGCTCTCTAGTTCTTATGACCATCTGTAGATATCAGAAATGCTTCTCAGCTGAGTAGTTATCAGAGTAAATTTTTTTGTAAGAATAAAATCAATTTTGCCAAAAGAGCTTTCTAGTTATTAAAATTACATTAGCATTCTAAGGCTTTTTGTTTGGCAGCAGTGAAGTTTTATAAGGCTTCCTGAGCAGACAATGAGCTGATGTGTGATGAATATTTGAACAAGCAAGAATGTGTTTGCTTACTGGATGCACTCAGGGAGATGCACAAAATCTTCACTGGGATTGTTTTGTGAAGGATGATATACCAGGGAACTGTCACAAAATCTGAAACTCGGTGCTATTCATTCCTAAGGGGTCAACTGGAAAATCCAGTTCCGCAAGTATCCAGTTCCTGAAATGAGCAATATTAGCATTTCCTTTCAATGGGAGAGATTATATTTAGCACCCAAACCCACTATTAATGCTGACAATACTGACAGTCTGGTGCGTGAATTATCAGAGCATTAAAGGCATAAAACCCTACAGAAAACAAAACTATGGCGATTGGCTAGTGATGGATTAATTGTTATTCAGTAGCCCTAATGAATCTGTAAAATTACCTCTCATTATCAAAATAGCAATCATAGCCTCTCTTTTAATTTTGTTTTGTATTTTGCGTGACAGTACTGGAGGTATTCATAAAACAAATGATAAAGCTATAAAAAGAAATGTGTAAGTTAAATATATAAATGTGCCAAGAGTTGCTACCTAACACGGCAATCATTCATTTAATAATTTGCACTTTGGCAATGATGAAATTCGTAAGTTGACAGGAATAGCAGCGGTTAAACATACCAGAAGAAAATTATGCTGATGTTGCCAGGTTTTTAACGTTCCAATTGTCAGCGTCAGGGGCAAAAACAGTTCTTGCAGGTGATGAAGACTAGGTGAATATCAAATTAGTATATTTTGGAAATTACCTTTGGAACCTTTCAATGAAGTAATAAAATGTACTTATAGGAGAGAATGATGAGTCTCAAATCAAGTGCCTGGCAGCTGAATGCACATGAAAATTAATATGCTTCATATACAGATTGGTTCAGTTTTTGTAGATGAATTTTTGTCAAATTGTAACTTCCAGTGGACGTAGGTGTATAAACATGACACCAAATTTAGTTTTCTTTACTTGAAACATACACTTTGATGTTGAAAAACCTCAAAATTTTGAGGTTCCTCTCCACTTTAGCTATTTGGTTTTCTTGGAATATGCATGAGATGCTTTTTTTTTTTTTTTAATTACATGTAAATTTTTGAATAATACACCAGACACTAAGAATTTGAGAGATACAGTTATGCGAAACTTTGTTTATTTCAGTTCTGTACAGGAATATGGATGAAGATACTAAGAAGAGTCTATATGTAATACTGCCAGCAGGAGAGTCTAGAAGTGGATCTATGAGTTGCATATTTTCTAAGGAGTCAAATTAAAAACATGCATCTAAATGTTCAAACACAAACAAAATCTTGTTCTGGAGGTTTTCTGTTGTTATGACATCAGAAAATGCAAAAAGTGCTTCAGACATGCTTCACATTGCATTAAAACTTGTGTTAAATAAGGCATTAAAATTAGCAGATGCTAAGTATATCAAATATTAAAAAAAAAAAAAAAAAAGACTGCTCTATGGCAACTTTGATAGATGGCTTATTTTTCTTCACCTTCACCATGAAGTGCCACCTTCATCTCCCGCTCTAGTCTTCTATTGATTCAGGAGTGGCATCATCTGAAGAATATTGAGCTCTAACTTTGTGACATGTGTAATTTCTCTGGGTCTCTGGACACTTGTTTTACTTCTGTGTTTTGAAATTATTTTTCTCTCTTATGAAACAAAAATGTCATTCATTGTCCTGTTCATTTGGAACTGTGTAACCCTTACCAGAACCATAGCACACTGTCCTTCCTATCCCCAAAACATTGGACTTCAGTTTGAAGCAAATATTTGCCCCAAGGTTCATGCTTAACCTCCAGCCTAAATTTCTCCAATTTTAATGGTGAAATATGCTCCCAGGTCTGCTACAGTACCCCAAGCACCGTTACTGTGAAAAAGCTCATCTCTAAAGATTGCCCTTAGTGTGCACATACATGCAGTAAGATGTGTGATTCCTCAGAATTAAACTGCAGGAAGAGAAAATAAGAATAAGGAGAGGGGAGGAGTAATGTAAAGAAAGAGAAGATTAAACCATTTGTGCTTTATCCAAGTTTGATAATTGCCTTCTTGGATTAATTTCATCTAATCCGTGTAGCTATTGATTTGACAATAATTTGTGTTACACTATATAATTAACCATGCTATACCATCTTTCTGCACTTTTGAATTATATTTCCTTAGGCTTTTTCACTGAAACATTACTGATTGCATATAAATTAGAATAATTAGTAGCTGAGAAAAGTTAGCAGTAGATGGCACTGTAAGGTGTTAGCTTAATTTATATGATTTCCACTGAAGAGCTGAATCCTGTCTAGCATTCAGACTCGAAAATGCATTGGTAGTGCAACTTGAACTCCACTGTAGGGGTAGAAATACTTGTTGTAGCTAGTTGAACTTCATTTTTAAGATTTGCTTTTGAAAAACAAAGCTTTGTTCTTATTTTATCAATATTAGTATGTAGTTGTCAATAAGTATCAGTCTCTTCCTTATGGAATTTATTTTTGCTGCTCATAATTGCCTCAGTTTCCACCAAAATCTTTTGAAGAAACAGTTTTGTCCTTTACTGGGCTTGAAGAATATTATCGTCACTGTTCCAGTTTTGAAATTCCTGTCTATGTCACTGCCGTAAATAACCACGCTGTATCTGTCCATTGTCGTTCTATGTTTTCAAAATGTATTAAGGATCCAGAATATGGAATATAACAATGTCAGCAGAATTTAGAAGTGCATAGAAAAGCTGTTAAGAAATCTCAACCTGTAGCAAGTGTTTCTTTCCAGATATGGACTTGTGTAGCTTGGACTTTAGCTGAAACGAGGACAATTTCAGGCTTCTGGTTTTAGAACCCACAGCCCTGAGAATGAGAACAGCTTTTTCCATTTTGTAAAGGGACATTGAGTCCTTTTCTATATATATAAGCAAGAAATCGGGATTTGTGGTTTCTTTTAACAATTACGTTTTCGTTTGCTATCTCACTTGTAGCGTTTTCTTCTGTAGTATCCATACATCATATAACTTTATTGCTGTTAGTAATTTGCTTCGAAAGAAACTTTAGGGAACCTTTGTTGCTTGGGATCACTTCCAGTAAGTGATGTCAGTAATGGCTTATCCTAGCAGCAAGATTGAATAGTTAAAACTTAGACTGAGAACTCCAATGTTTGTTTTATTTAATATTTACTTGAGTGAGTCAGTATCTATTCATTATTCCACTTCCAAGAAGTGCTCTGTGGTCCTTCTCTGTAAGCCATAATGCAAAGCTATTGAATTGTGAACATGGAAGAATGTGCTTGCCCTTAATCCTGAAAAGGTATATGGAAATGGTTATTTTTAAACACAGATGTAGAACTATTTTCAATAGGACTGTTGCAATAGAGTTCTAAACAGATGTATTTGTGAGACTGGGAACTTCAGAAACGTGGCTCTGCATGTCTCTGCTAATGAGATTATAATTTAAGGTGAGTTTAGGAATGTCATAATTTTCAAATTCTCATTAGTGATTTGGAAGAAAACAAATACTGATTTTAAATGCCTTTTTCTTTTTTTTTTTTTTTTTCTCTTGGTAAAACTACAGAATGTATTTGATTTCTAAAGCTAGATAGCTTTTATTTCCTTCCAATTTTATATCTATGAACCCACAATCTTATTCTGAATGTTGCAATTTATGTCTAAATTTAGTGTCAAAGCAGATGAATTTTTAATCTATTTACATCTTTACTTTGCTTTTGCTTGTTTGCTTCAGGACTTTAGTCCATAGAGCAATGCTTTGGAGCTGTTAAATGTGGGAACAAGGAGCATCAATATATTTTAACACTTGCCATAAGAAATAGAACTGCTCCTATTTTACTTCTGGTTGTGCGTCTCCGCAATCAGTGGTTCAGTTGAAACCAATGCATGGCTCATGTGGAAAAGTAACTGCTTACATACTGAAACGCTCTATTTGAAGTATGTTACTGTTGCACATCAGTAGAGATTGCACTTTTCAATTGGGCACAGGAATACTTTCCCTTGTCCAGGTATCAGTCTTGAAGAGGTTCTTTGCTTCTGTTGTCATAGCAGTGCTTTGTTTCTTTGCACCACGGTTTACGGAAGAAATGCAGCTACCTGACACACGAGTACAAGATTAGAAAGGTTTTTTTCTTCCTTGGATTCAGAATATTATTCATTTGAATGAGGGTGGTTGCTGTTTTTCCACGCAGACAACTCATGTTCTGTTTTCTCTGGCAGCTCTGTGGCCACATCACAATGAACATTAAGCATTTTGTTTTTCTTATTAGAGGAAAAGGTAGTAACTAACATCCAGACAGCAAAGTAGAATGAGCTATAGGCATTCCTTTCATTAACTTCTTGTTTTTGCTTCCCGATCATTTCAGTGTTTAACTAGAACCCTTTGCTTGCTGTTCTTCATTGAACACGACCCTAGGTGTCCCCCTTTCTTCATTTCAGTAATGATTTCTGGCAGGAAGTTGAAAAATTCAGCCTAGCTGTAGGTTAGTGTTGTAGGAGATAACTGGCTGGAGAGAATCTCAAGTGTCTTAAATGGATAATAATGAATTACTAATTTGATATCTGTTCATTTCACCTGAACACATGCTGATGCGTGACTTGTTCTGGCCTCATTGTTTTAATCTGTTAAATGTTTTCCCATGAGGATGTGGACAACACTATTAGGTATTCTCATGTATCTCCTCTGAAACTTGGTTTTGAGTAGCATCAATCCTGCTTTGTGTCATTAGATTTTGTTTGTATAATTTGATTTATCTATTCATATGTAACAAATGCACAGTTTTGCTGCCCTTAAGTCTCATTGCCTGTGATCAGCATGATCAGGGCAGCTATTCCATTAATAAAGTCCAGTGTCAAAAGCTTTTTTTAAAACATGTTTTAATTAGTTTTTAGGAGTGTTTAAGAAAACTGTTTTGAAATCTATCTGTATATAGATAGATAGATAAAGCTACACTAAAAACTTAACATGGTTTCAAACAGATCCTGCCTGGAATTTCCTGTTTTCTTACTGTTTTTCACCAAAATCAATTTAGACCACTTTCATTCTTTTATTCCCATAATTTGTGTTATTTTCAGACTGGAAAAATGTGTGAATGGCATGGCTACTATCAGGTCATGAAATAAATGTAAACTGAATGTATTCTGTGCCTCTGAAGGATGGACTCTGATGCCTTTTTTCATAGGGGGTTGGCACTATTCCTAGAACTGCTTGCTGATTTGATTGCACTCATCTGCAGAGTATAGCATGATGAGATGGTATGCAATATATCTCTCCTGAAAATGAATTTGTACTTGACTGTCCAGTCCTTGGTCAGCTGAAACACCTCTGAAATCTGCACTGTATTTGTTTGTTTTCCATTTATGAGTGTTGGAAAACTGTGACACTTGGCTCTACTTAAGACATTGCTACATTTACATTATTTAGCTTTCCTTATAAAGAAGCAGAGAAATCTTTATAACTAAACTCCAGCTATAAGTACAAATGCATCCCTCTTCTGAACATGAAAGTTGAGCCCTAGCATACAATTCTGGGTAGTTTTCAGCACTTAGACAAGAATGTCTCATTCAGTATCTCTAATATCTAATTCAAGATATTGTATATGAGTGTACTTGTATGCACCATTGTAGTATGTATTACGTACTTATAATTATTTCAGAATTTATTATAACTGATCATGTTCCACAATAAGATTCATTGACTTTTTTGGATAAACAAAGCCTTCACTTTGCTCCAAGAAAATAAGTAGCCTGTGCTGAAGAAATTCTTCCCTTCCAGGCTCAGTAAAAGGTTGGATAGCATTGCCTAACTGTCCTCAATTGAGCAGAGAAATTTCAAGAATAAATAAATCAGTGTATGGCAAGAAGCCAGTAATTGGAGACTGGGGAAAAGAAAAGCTCATATAAGGTGGAAATTACACTGGATTCCAGTGTTTATTCAAATAAAAAACTTAGATGCTGTTAGAATCGGGCATATGTGTGTGAATGCCCACACATGCCCACACATAAACAAAATCTTGGAGTAATGCTAATTGTGCAGGTTAGGTAGAGGTGGCACTGTTTGCCTCAGTTTTGCTTCCTGTTTTCACAAGAACTTTCAGAATCTGAGTGTGAAATAGTAAGGAGATTATAGTTGAACTTCAGAGGACTGGTACTGACAGTTTGCATGCTTCATCCTTTAATGACTCTATCTTCAAAGGAACAGTGCCATCTTCATCTCAGAATAGGCTTTATTAAGTCACTTTTTAAGCAGTGCTTGCTGTTTTTTGATGTGCTGGTCAAGCAATGATACTGAATGTGGTCATTTGGGATTACAAGCCTCATCAAACCATTTTTGAAAGTCTTCCTATTGTTTTCAATGAGTTTTGGATGGAACATTTTTTCAGACATTCTCTGTGCATTTTTAAATCATATTCTTCACTTCTGCCTTTACAGCGTTCAGTTTCTGCTGCTCAGCTTTCTTTGAGTTTTCCTTTTTCTCAAATGCTATTTGTCTATAATTTTATTCTGACACCTTCTTGCTACTCCTGGCACCTCAGCCCTGAAATATCATTCCTTTCTACGTTGCCAGCATTTCTCTATCTTCTTTCAGATCTGTTAGGCAGCTACCTTTTAGTTGGTTTGCCAGCAGACTTTGAATCAGATCCTTCAGAAATACAAGAATTAGTGTGCTGCTTATTGCTACATGTTGTGCTAAACTGAAAACACGGGCTTTCATTATACAAGGGCTGCATGATTGCCGGGTTTACGATACTTTAGACTAGAATTTCTGAAGTCAAACTCCTGTAGGATGAATTTTATTTTCACTATGCTTTGAGAATTCTATACGTTCTCTACTTCCAACTGCAGTACAAAATTATTGCAGTTTCCTTACTGTGCAGTGTTTTGCAAGGAGTCATTGTCATCAATTCTTTTCTGTTGAAAATAATCAGAAAAGGATCAGTATATTAAAATTCTGCATGTGTGTGTGGCCAAATAGTAAGCATATATGTGCTTGCTGTTCCTCAAATACTTTAGTGCAGAAAGGCTGATAATACCATATCAGGTGTGTGTAAGATATGCTAAATAAGTGATTTCTATACAACTCATTGTTTTATATCAGTCCATTTCGTACTGACTTACTGCAATCCTAAAACTAATTTATTCAAGACCTTATCAGAAAAATCAGTTTTTTGAACTACTTCACACTGTGTATCTCAAAAGTAAATATCCCTAAAGTTCTTGCTCTTCCAGTCATTAAAACTGCTTATACATATATATGCATTGTAACTTGGTGGGATGATTCCTGCAGCTGTTATGTGGCCATCAATGGCAACACGCTGTTCAGAAAGAACAGCTTAATGAGTAGGCATTGCCCTCTACATTGAGGAAGGAATAGAGTGTGATCCAAAGATTGGAACACCTCCCCTATGAGGACAGGCTGAGAGAGCTGGGGCTGTTGTTTAATTTGGAGAAGAGAGGGGGATTCAAGAGTGGCCTTTCAGTAGCTAAAGGGGGGCTATAAGTAAGAAGGGGATGACAGGCCCTTTAGCAGGGTCTGTTGTGACAGGACTAGGGGAAATGGTATCAAATTAAAAGCAGGATGGTTTAGATTGGACGTGGTGAGGCGCTGCTCAGGTTGCCCTGAGGGAGGTAGTAAATTCAGTACATTCAAAGTCAGACTGGATGGGGCTCTGAGAACCTGACTGAGCTGTAGCTGTCCCTGATCATTGCCAGGGAGCTGGACTAGAAGACCTTTAAGGGTCTCTTCCATCTCAAGAGATTCTGTGTTTCTGTATACTATACTTTCAACTGAACATTCTTTTCTTTTGAAGTTGTGCTTTCTGTGCTGTAGTTACAGCTAGAGCCAGGAAAAGAATACTTAGTCAAATAAGATCTAATAATTTACTCTTTAATTGTAATTTATTAAGAGAAAATATGTCTAATATTTCTATTTTTTTTAATTATATAATGGAAAATGAAGAAGCTGTGACTTTTGTGAGTAGTTTTTCGTAGTTTAATCAGTAGGACTGTAATGGGTGCTAGCAGAAAGATTGAATGAAGTGAATGTTGTTAGATGTCACAATTAAAAAAGCAGATATGAAATTTGAAAATGGTGGGGTCTGGTGTGTCGGTTACACAACACACCTACATCACACATCAGAAGGTGGATATACTTAATGCATTTAGGAAGGATCTGAACCAGTCTAGAGATTGAGATATTCTTTCCTTGCTCAGAAGACTAGACTCAGGCTGAAATATTAAAATAATATTATTTTTAAACATCTTGGTCACTAATAAAACTGCTTGACTGTTCTGTGGATTGTTTTTTCTTCTCTTGTTGGATTTTATTTTGAGACAGCTTGAGGACTGATTGAAATGCTAACTCTGTGCCATAGAAGAGGTTTCATTGGACATTAAGCAAAACAGAAATGTGCCTGTTCATTAGAAGATTTCTGAAACTAGCAAATAGACCAATGTTCAGCCCTGAAGCATTAAGGCAGGTAAATATAATGTTAAATTGGTTACCAAGGAGGTGTAGCTGGATTGAGTTGCTATGGAAATCTTTGGTCCCTGTTCAGAGAGGCCAGCGCTGCATTTGCAGTTTCTAGTTCCCTTGTGTTAACCAGATAATAATGAAAATGCAGGAGCAGAGGGAAGGATAGATAATATTTCTGTGATATGAATCAGGATTTTGGAAAAGGACACTTAGAAACTATAGAAGTATGAATTAAATGTCCAAACTTTATTTCAAATTAATACTGTTTTACCAATTGAGAGACTGTTCATATTGACAGTGAGAAAGACAAGACTCATTAAGGTGACCAAGTTACCATTATTCAGCTTACCTCAGTGGTTTTTAGCAAATCTCTAAGAGCAAATATTAAGATATGTTCTTATTATGGAATCTATGTGTTTCTCTGTAATGGACTTTAAGATGTTTGGGATTACTTCCTAAAGCATATGATTATACGTAGTAATGAATGAGAAGTAGATTAAGGACAATGAAATGCAGGGCCAACAGTACAATGTCATGTTTAAGCATAGCTTAATAATAGACTCTGTCACATATTTTGACAATGTAGAGAATATTGATTACACTCAATATACGATGGTCTTAGTTCCCACAGGCAGCATGAATCTGTTGTGCATTTAAAAATAATGTACGGGTGATAAACTGCTTCAAACGATGCATTATGACTTACTGATGTTGGTAATACTAATAACTATTACTGTTGTAGGGCATGAAATCAGGTCAAACTGATAAAATATAGAATTAGAATTCTAGAATAGAATTCAATTCTAAAGCATAATTTTAAATGGAAACCAAATTAACCCAGCCTCCTTTCCAGTCTGTTGATTTCAGAATTCAGTTTATGCAGAATGAAAGCAAAAGGAAAATCCACAGAAGTGTTTTTAGAAAAATATGACCTCTGACCTCTGGTGTGAGACCAACAAAATTTGCATCTTTTACAAGATAATTAACTCTCTAATACCTGGAATTCATGTAATACTTTGAAATATGTACTTACAACAACAGATGGGGCGATTAAATTGTGGCTTATTATTCAGTCCCCTAGCATCAGATACCATTGTTTGATTTCCATTTAGCAGTGTTGGAGCTGTTGTGTTTGTATGTGTTCAAGTTTTAATTACAATCATTTCCCATGTCTGATATTTTCTTTCATTTTTAATACAACTGATTAGTGCTTTAGAGCCTCCAACTTCACTTTTGCCATACAAATTAGACTTCTTCAAGGGTTGCAATATTAATATTTTCACAGTTGAGAGAGTTGATTCTTTTTTGCTAGTTTTCATTAGAGTATATTACTTTAAATTTTTGCTACTGAAGATTTTTATTTCTTAGGATAGTGAAGCTTATTGGTGACTCTTGTCTAGAATTTCTAAGGGTTGTGGTTCTGGGTGCCGTTCTCTAGATAACAGTCCTATGCTGTGTTGTGAGGGATATAGATTTAAAAAAAAATTTAGAACCTTTGAAAATCAAAATGTAAGGGCGTAATCTAAAGAGGGATATTCTGTGTTTTCATGTTGACTGGTTGACACTTGATTAAGATCATTAATTAAATTTTAGTGGTGTTAGTATACAGTAGTGCTTAGTATACAGTATCGTGGTTTGGGGAAGACGTGTTACCTGTTCTGCACGTTGTAATAAAGCCTTCAGCAGAGCGAGAAATAAAAAAAAACTGCCCCAGGGCTAATCTCTTAACAATCTCTAAGCTCAACTGAATGAGCTATCTAGAGCAATTTGGTTTACAATATATTATTTATCATTAATCACTTCGGAAAGTCTTGAACGTATTGTCTCTACACTGCTGGAAATGAAATGAAGTATATTCCGGAGGTGCATACTCTATATTTAGATCATAGATATCAAAAGGCAAAAGTTTTGAGGCTGTGTTTAGAGTACAGTGTTTGGTGTTACCTGCCTAAAAATCTTACAGTGGAACTCATGGTTAACATTGCAGGGAGAAACTCAGGGTTTGGGTGACTTTGCTTAGTTGGTAATTTTCAGTGTTCTCCATTCCCAGCATCTAACCACATGGCTGGTGGGATGATTACTGGTCCTGTTCTAGGTGTTTAAGTACTAGACTTATACAGTTAATCTTTGTCTTTCCAGGATTGATATCTTGCAATATTTTCCTGCTTAAGCTAACCAAAATAAAAAGATATTCTTCTGATATTTCTTGTAGTTTGATATAATTTAGAGTAATTTCTAGTTTAAGAACAAATAAACAATGTTTTCTGTGTTTGTTCGTTTTTATAAAAATACAACTAAGCAAACTCATTATCAATTTTAAAAGATTTACTTAGGGACCACTTTTAATTGTTGCAGGGAAATGAAATGCAGAAGCAAACTGATGGAATGGCAATTCAGTAGATGACCTCTAATTTGGGCACGTTACTTGGGATACTTTTAGTACTGAAGATTCAGTGCAATGGTGTGAGATTAAGGAAAAAGCACACATTTGCGTATGAAACTTGAATTTGATAAAATACTGTTAAAATACCACATGTTATGCTAGTGTAGGTATGCCTAGATGTAAACTGACTTTACTATCTCTGTAATGATTTGATAATACTTGAAAATAGTCTTTACAAGTAAGTGTAACCTGTAGACACTTAATGGTACATATTTTTTTATTGTATATAAAAATGGTGTGTCATTAAGACAATTAAAAACAGTATTATTGTAATATGATACTATTAATAATGCTATTAATAAAATTGGTTTAAAGTATGATTGTTCATTTAGTCCTAGCTGAATGAACCACCCTTTATTGTTCCTGAGTCCCTTTAAATAAATGTTAGCTGGTAGTCACTAGTTATATCACATATCTAATGAAAGGTATTGATCAGGAACAGTACTTTAAAAAGCTGTAGAACAATTCCTGCACTTCATGTGGTAACTACCAGTTACCATAAATCAGCAAGATATCAAGACCTGAGAAAAGTCCTCTAGCACTCATCTCATGAATTGAATTAGGGACAAAGAAATATTTTCTTTATGCATCCTGTCACTGCAGCTTCCATATCAGCAACTGGAAAAAATCCAGCTTGTGGACAAATCCAGACCTTGGAGAATAAAGATTTGCAATAGAGACATGTAGGCAGCTTTTACAAAATACAGGAAAATATAGGACAGGGACACGGTAGATTAAGTCGACGCCTAACCAAATGATAGTATTTTAGTTTATTATTTAAATGTCTTATTTTTCAGAATCTGCATTGCATGGTTTCCTATTCACCTTTTCTGGGCCCTGTTATATGTATAACAGCATACTGTGCAAAAACAAGATTTTTCAGTGAGCAGTGCTATGTTTCTAGTCATGTTGCCATGCCTTAAATTTTCTTGCTTTATTAAGAACAATTTCTCTGCTTAATCGTATGCCACATGGTAAATTGTTTACAGTTGCTGTAGGTCAGAATTTTTACTTAAGGTAAGTTTTCATAAGCATTTTTAATCTTTTTGTTTTGCATCTATCGATGGAGGCTTGCTCTCAAACCAGAGATTTCATGCTGTTTGAAAATTCAGGAGAATCATTGAATCGGAAACAGATTTTGGACTAATACTTGTATGTAGCAGAAAGATACAGTGGAAAGCCCAAATCCAGGGATTTCAGTCAAAATCTGACCTTGGAAGAACGACTAAAAATCCAGTTTGGAACGGGAATGGTGCTCTGTAGACGTGATCATAACATACATATGTATGATAGCTGCAGCAATATTAGCAGATAAACACAAACACATTTTAGCATAATCTCTGTCCTGTTTATGATGTGTGGGATGGCTGATGGATCATATCCCACAGCTGATATTGTGTTTCTTAATAGTAAAATTAAGGTTCTAATACCTAGTGATTTAATTACATAAAACCTGAAATTAGAATCAGATTTTCCAACAGTCATTAGAGAGAAAATTAAAGGGTCAGACTTTGAAAAACTGCTCAAGACATCCGTGTTCCCTCTTACTTCTCCCTCTTACTCTTAAAATGCTTAATGACAACAAGTTGAGCTTACTTGATAATCTGCTGATTTTTTTTCAGTGCTAAAATAAGAGCTAAACTCCTTTGAAAATATGACCCCAATGCTAGCAATTTGAGAGCTACTTATGTATTTTAAAAGGCTTAAAAGTCTAAGAATAGAGAGTTTCTGATCCCTTTTGAAGGGAAGTGGTATAAATGATAATATTTGCCCCACTGAGTGATGTGTTTAGCTCAGTTTTCAAGGGAGAGGAAACAGGAAGACATTCCAGATCATATATGGAATAAACGCCATTTAATTTTACAAGAATGGGTTATATATTTGTACTTTTTTTTTTTTTTGGCAGAAAACCTAACAATGGAAGATAATATTTACTGATTTGCCTTAACACAATTGTCTGAACTGTTCAATGCTGCTGTTCAGAGCTAGATTTGTTTAGATTGCTGGGCAAATATACAAACTGCAAGTCATGGAAAGAACATGTGGTTAATTCTGAAGGTTGTTTTTCAAAAAAGATAGTCTGAAAAATAAATGAGCAATAGACACTGAGGGATATATTTTTTATCATCACGTGTACTGTTTGGAGCCTTATGAAGCATTGATGGGGCTGAGTTAATTGTGATTGCTTTCAATAAATAAAGGAAAAATGAATTTCCTCAGCTGTAATTTCAAAACCTTCTGTTAATACTAGCATATATTTACACATTTTAGAAAGATTTAAATTACAAAAAGAAAGTTAATCAGTTTGTAATAATCATAGTCAGGGAGAAACTCCATTGACAATTGTAAGAATAAAAATAAGCGTCACAATCCATAATTGCTCTGTTTTAACTTTGTAGAGTCGGCCTTTGATTTAACGTATCAGTTAATTAAGTAAAATAATTACAGTTTTCTATTAAATAGATATTCTAGACATATGGTAGATGTTAATGGGAAAATATGAAGATCAGTAACCATGCTGCAGATGATACTGCTTCTCAGAGCCAATATAAGATGTAATTTTTAACAAGTTACTTTTACTTTACTAGACCCCCAAAGTGCTGTCATTACTTAGCTCATTCCTCTCAAGCTCATAGAAATTTGGTATCATTGAGTATGACAGGATAATATGATGCACTCTATTTTTCCAGATTATAAAAATAAATGTTTAAGAACTAAGCTATCATCAAACGTATAAAAGAAAGAGTTTTGATGGTGAATTGATTAAACATGAGAAGAACTTTGGAAACAAATGCAGATTCATTAGCATCACCACATGGCATGTATAATATTTTTCTGAAAGGAAACAGAACTATGTAAACATCTATTCCCTTTAGGCAGATTTGATTTGAATACAGAAATATACCTTCAACTTTTAGAGTGCCCTGACTTTTAAGCAACATATCATCTTCTGGAGACGTACTTTAATTCCATGCACTGAGGGGAAAAAAAAAAGGGAAAGCTCCAACTTCTATCAATGATTTCTTTACTGCCTAAGCCTTGTTAAATGGTCAGCTATTTGGATCTAGTTCTTCCTGCATTACAATCGTGTCCCTGCTCTATTTGTTGCAAACATCAATGTGCCTTCTTCCCAGATACGCACCAACATTAAGACAAATATATGGTTTCTACAGCACTTCGAAATCCATTTCTGCACCATGAACTGTTGCTTCAGTTTTTTGAATGTGTAGAGCACAATTAGCCAGTACAGCCTTCAAAGGAAGCATACTTTTGCAGGCATAGCTGTTCTGGAAAGTGTGCCATCCCCACTCAGTAGTCAGTGTGGGATGTTTCCCTTGTTGCTTCCTTTCATTTTTAGCTGAATTCCTCATCTCCAGTCACAGCAGCCTGAGCAGAGATTTTTGTATATCTCATTGGTGGCAGTTTCATTCAGATTGCATTCTTGTATTTTCCTTAGATTCACAATCTTTAGGTCAGGAAAAAAAGTCCTACTTCTGTGTTTGTGATATGTGGTATACTGATTGAAAATGTATAATACTGTGGTAAGTAAATGATGGCTTGTAGCACTGACCAGAGTACTTTTAGTACACTGAAAGCTCCTTGCTGCTTATTTTATTTATGTATGTATTGCGGGTTATGTACCTAACCAGCTTGCACTGCCCTATATTTATTTCTAGCTCTTTCTTTTTTTTCTGATCAAAACCAGCATCATCCATGTATGTTTTTTTTTTTTTTTTATTTAAGATAAATTCTGCCTCCTCAGACATAGTATATGCAACTTCTGAAGCTCTCAAAATTTCTCAACTTGTCAAGTACTTTAAATTTCAATCTGATAAGCACAACAGTATAACTCCAACTTTTAAGTATAGCACAAATGAATTTATTTTAACTAGAAAATGTACATCCATTGTGGTTTATGTTAATACTATAAGACATCTGGGCACACTGAACAAATTTATTAGCACAGAGGTCTTGAGAACAGAGTTCAAGTGTATTTGGGTGTCTACTAGAATAATCTTTATGTAATTGCACAGGTGTTTTGCATAAAACAGTAGGTGACTTCTTTTTACTCTGTTGAGAGGGAAATGGAAAATATATTTTAATCCATTTAATGAAAAAGAACTTTTTTTCTTGGGTATTCCAAAGTAGCAACTGTAATGACCTATTTTAATAGAGGTAGTTCATGAGAAAAGGTCAGTAGAACAACAATTTAATTACTACTGGAAATGACTTGTAGTGAAGTCAAGAGTTGTAAGCTTTGTTTCAGGTATATGATTATTAATATGAATTAAAATCTTCTAGTTTTTTAATGTTAATTTAGGTAAGAAAACAAATCAATAACTGCCATGGTATAAAGGATGCTGGAGAATCTTATTTAATTATGAAACAATTTTTTTCTAGTCAGAACTTCATAAGGCTATTATTAGACTGAAGTTCTTTTAAATCTCTTCAGCAGTTTAAGTTAAATCATATCATGATTCATGCAATGTCTTTAAAAAATGTCTTCCCTCATTGACCAGTAATACTACCATACAAACAAAGCAACAAAAAAAAAATCAAAGCATAGAAAGTATGTTAAAGGTTAGAAAATACACTCTGAATATATTGCTAATCTTCAGAGAACTGAAAACTGAATTTGATTCTCTGAGTTCTCTAGAATAATCTGGATTTGTCTATTCAAATCTAGTACGTAGAAAAATACAGTATGGTGTTTTATGTGAACCTTTATCTTAACTAAAGATGAGAAAGTAATATTTTTGAGTGTGTTTTGATTTAAATTGTTATGAATTACAAGAAAGTCCAGTGAATGGAATTTTCCTGATTTTCCCCTCCTGCAATGGAAAGGCCACATGGATGTTAAAATGAAATTCCTTGTTTTCCCTTTTGGTGAGATGTAAATAAAGTATTTTATTTTGGGTCAAATCATAACAAATGAAACAAATTGAGAAGCATTTAATCTTGGATCTGTCTGAACTTAATTAGCGTCTGCCTAACGTGGAGGCACCAAAGTGCTGCTTGGGAGTTGTGTAGGTGTGTCATGCCCTCCTTTCTCTCGCTTTTCCTGGCTGGCCTACATTTCTTATGCAGAATGAGGTTTCCTTTGGCTAACTACAGCAGGTCTTGTAAAATCCTGTTATACTCCATGCTACAGAGAGAACAGACCTCAACAGAAAGAGCAGCTTAGCAAGCTGGCTGTGGAAAAGCGATACATTTTGAAAGCTAGTATTTATGCTCTAAAAAGTAGAAAACATAGAAGAAGTAGAACTGTGTCTCCTTTAGATATTAAATGTTGGTGTCTGATTGTGTGAATGCTCTCATAGCATTCAAGAGTGGTTGTGAGGCAGTTGCTGCTCTGGGGTTAACTAAAGCTGTGATGAGTTGGGCAAGCTAACATGTTTCCCCTTGCGTGGAAACAACAGCTCTGATCTTATTTGCTGAAAACCAGCAAGTTTTCTCCTAATTTGTGGAAGACAAATTAGAAAAACACAGTGAAGATAAATGCTATGTCTTATAAAATGAGGAAAAAGAAGCACTTGCCAGGTGACTTTGTGCACAAGGAGATGTAGTAGTCAGATGGGAATGTGTAAGTAAAGAAAACTTGAGGAAGCAGGGGTGGTAGACATACAGATATTTACCTGTGGATAATAGATTGAAGTGTTGCAGGCTGAAATTACTCATTTCAGTTACTTTATTGAGCAGCCAGATATGGTATCCTGAGAAGGATGATAGATATTACATGGAATTTCTTCAGACGTGAGCACTGAAAAACTAAAATTTTGTTAAATTTAAAGCACAAAATATGCTTGGTAATTCTTTGCTGTGATGACTATTAGGGAGGAAAACACAGGCATAAATGTGTGTTTCCCAGTGCAGAGGGCAAGAAAACAACACTTCACAGTTCCTATGTAGGTGATATGGCTGTGTTTCTTTGTGGTAACTTCTGACTCTCCATATAGCTTAAATACTGGGAAAAAAAGTACAGAAAATAACAATACCTTAATTATGACTAAATACTAGAGCTGGGAAAATACTCAAAAATACTTTGGAAAGGAAGTTTCTGTCAACGTTTGTTTGAATTTCTAAAAAGCTTTCAGTCATATTTGTGTTCTTTTTGTTCACTTGCTGAAGGAACAAGTTTTGACGGAGAGGGTATCCACAGAAGTGAATTATGACATTGTTTGAACAACTGCCTGAGTTTGGCATAAAACTTGTAGTAAAAGTGGGGGAATTACATCTCTTCACTTATTCTTACACAAACTATTGTGAACATGGTTTAATATGGAACTAGGTGTAGCTGAACTGGACTCAAGAGCAGAGCACTCTTCATTTTTAGGTGGCTTGAGGTCTAGGTACTGCATATTTTTTCTTCTTGGAATGAATCCACATATGTTGACTTTTTTTTTTTTAACTTGGGTAAATTTCTATAGATGCTAATATTCTTGAGTCTTGCAGTTTTCCATTCTTGCAACTGAAATTCTCTTAAATTTTAAAAACATAGCAGAATGAAGTCTTGAAGATTACTACTTAAAAAAAATGTGGTAGTTAAATGATGTTTGTTCTCCAATCAGTGTGTTTCACTGTCTTGCAGTCTCAGAATAAATATTATTTTTAGCCTATCTCAGAGCTTTTGAGAAGTTGAGACAAACCTTAAATATTCTTGCCATGTAAATGAAACAGCATCTAAAATAGCCAGATAAACATGGGGCCTTCTGTAACAACTTATTCCTTTCTTTTTACCTCTTTAAATAGCAAATATTGTAGCACTGTTCTGTAATGACAAAATCAGCTAACTAACATAAAGCTGCCACATGGCAAGTCAAAAAACAACGCTGGTCCACATGTGATCAGTAACAACGGCTGGAATTGGGTGTTTGGAAGAAGCTAAGAGACCAGGACAGGTATGCAAACTTTCTCTGTATTCCTCTAGCCCCAAACCAGAAGCATGAATATTCTGGGAAAGGGATCCAAAATAGATTAATAAACTTCTCATCAAATTTCTTCTGAGAGACAATTAGATTGCTGGATCATGAAGAATAGAAGTACTGCGTGGTTACCTTAAATAAATCATATTTCTTAGTATTGCTACATAGTTTTATCTAGAACTTTTACTAGAGCTAAATTGATCCACTTAACCCAACGGACACTTTCAGTTGAATGTTCTGCATAGGCTTCTTCATGATTAAAAAGCATTATTTAAATTCATTTATGTGAATCTGTAACAGAGTACCTTAATTACTCTCCCCCAGGTGGGAGGATGTTGCTAGTGAGAAAGAAAAATTGAAGTGTAATTCTATTTTATTTTAAATTGTACTTTTGTGAGCATATCAAGTTTTGTAGCCTTCCTGTTGTAGATCTTTTTTTTTTTTTTTTCTTTTACACGCTTTAGTATCACTGCCTTGCAGGACTTGTTTTCATCTTTGTATCTGAATGTACAGATTTTCTAGTTTTATTCTTTGAGTATCAGGTTGCCCTTCTCTATTCTCCATTTTGCTTTTTCCTGGGATTTCCTGAGGAAACTCCTGTTTGATAGTTCTGCAGTGTTACTTGCTGCTGTCTAGATCATATTTTAGCTAAGATAAATGTTTGGGAGAATAATTACGTTCCTCAATTCATAAATTGGCCTAAAATGCACACTGGCTGAAACCAGCTACTGGTACTTTCAGCCACCGATCTGACAAGATAAATATTCTTTTTTTTGCTTTAATCGCAATTCACTAATCCTAACAAGACAGAACACAAGTATTTTAAATATCAATGAGCCTGATAGACTACTAGGATTTCTAGTGGGATCCTGATTCTTTGTTGACTGCTTAACTATTTTCTTATAATGTGACACTGATGCTAAGTATTTCAGTGCTTACATGTCTCCTTTGAATGTAATTGTCCTAATACTTGTGATTCTTTGTTATTGGAAAGATTTAGCTGCTCTGCAATCCCTATTTTTTCAGTATTAATTTACTTTTAGTGATGTTAATATAATTTGTTGCTATGTCTCTGACTTTCTACTATAAATCATAGTAAACTCATCTAATGGCTGATTTTAAACCAGGCTAAGTCAGCAAAACTGCTCAAAATTGTTAGGTGTGTATTTTAATGTGTCAGCTGCATTGATTCCTTGGGAGTGTAACAGCTTGCCCTTTTCAACAGCAGACTCGGCACTAGAAATAGATGTGTCTTTCTGTAGCTAAAATATGAAAAATTCTTTTATTCACTAAAAATTAGAGGATGAAAACCGAAAACTACGTATACATATACATAAGTTTGTTAACAGCCAGCGATGCTCTATGTAAATGAGAAGAAGATAGTGAAAGAAAATAACATGAATTTCTGGGGAACATAAAGTATTAGCAAATAGGGACAATTGTGTATGACATGGATTAACAGTATGATTTTTACATAGCCTAAAAGTTTTCACATTGGACAATCTGAAATGAGATTTGAAAAGAGCTGAGAACATTAAGATCAGACCACAAAATAAATTAATTAGATTAGAGATTAAGTGCTGATAATACAAAGAGACTAATGAGGAGTAGAATTTGTAACTAGGCCAGATATTCACATTGGGACATTTAAACTATGGTCTGTTTTTGAAATTCAGAAATGTTGCAAAGAATAGAGGGATGAGTACAGGGGTTAATCCCTCACTGGAGACGTTTCTGATTTCAAACTTGTCTAGTAAAAATTTATAGGAGACTGTCTTGGGATACGTCAAGCATTGCAGAGCTCCACCAGCTGTGGATGGTGAATAGCATCTTTATATGTATGTGAAGTAATTTTTGCAGCTAAGTGTTATACTTTCCAAAACTGGTTGCCTTCATCCAAAAACATTTCCAACAACTTTCATATAATTTGTTTGTTATTTCTTAATGGATATTACATTTCACAGTATGACCTTGAGAAACAGAGAGAGTGAACAAAATAAGAGGGATGAAACTTTCTCTCGAGGGATAGAAAATGTTTCTAGCATTCACACAATTAAATAATCCAGAAAAGCTTATTCTCATCAAAATTCTAATTTTACATGGGGATCTCTGATGAGTACTAAGAGAAATAAACTAGTTAGAGTAAGAAATATGTCTAAATAAAAAGAAACTTCATGAAAATTGGGAGAATGTTAGAGATGTATGAAGGCTATGAGTGGAAACGATGGATCACAAAACTTCCTTTTTAATCAATCTCTAAGCTAAGTAATACAAGCTCTGGTATCACTAGGTTGATGTTCTGGTATTGACATAATTGTAATAAAAAACATATAAGAACAATTTACTACTTCAATCTCATCTGGGCTCTACTTCTTTCTACTGATGAGAAAAGTACCATAATAGAAGGGAATGCTCCTCTAAGTAACTTCGATTGCAGACTTTAGTAATTATTATTTCTCCCTTGTCTAACTGGGAGCTCTTTTGTCACACGTAAATTAGGTCAGAACAAGAAATAGGAAGTGGAATTAAAATAAGTGGCTGGAGGAAAATGTTTTAAGAGAATGAATTGTGAAAAAATAGATTAGAAGAAAAACATTCATAGCTAACGTAAGAATACAAGTAGAACCTACTGAAGCAGAAGGAAAGCAAAAGGAGGCATTTATATCAGATTAAAATGTCCATAAGTAAAAGAGTTTTTGTGCCTTGGAATTAGTGATGAAAGAAGGGCAGGTAATTTTGTTTTGTATGCAATAGCAGTTCAGGTGTTCTTCTACATTAATCTTCTGTGTCAGCTAGTTTTCTGATACCACACCTGAGCAGTCCTCGGCAGCACTGAGATATATATTCCAAAGGAATATGACAACACAAGACAAAACAGGTCAGGAGGAGGAGAAGCACTAAAAACCACAAACCCCAGAAATCCACATGATGAAAGTAAATTATGCAGAAAATAATGAATGAAAAAACCTCTCAGACTGATTGTGAAATACGCTTTCCCTTTCATGTGAATAAAGTATTCCTGCAAAACCCAAACAATATAAAAAATAAAAAAATAATAATAAAAAAATAGGATGTTTCAACAGTTATTTTCCCACGATGTACACAGGCAGAAGAGGTCTCTTAAATCCATTTTGCAAAACAAGAAAACAAACAACAAGCAAAGAAATGGGGTCTCATGGGGGAAAAATTACTGTGTCCTTCAGGAAAAAAGAGATCTACTGTGCAGTTCTGTTTCTATAGAATTTAAATATTTTTATCATTTTAAGAAAATTCAGGTAAAACTCATCCTTCTTGCCTGCTTCCAAGGATAATTTGAAACAGCTGCAGACATTCAGATAGTATTTTTCATTCATATGTTGAAGAGGTGAAATCTCTTTCCAGTAAGTGTGGTCCTTGTTCAGAAAATGGCTTATTTACTAATTTTGTGGTAAAAATTTCCTCTGATTTTAACTAAATATGTTGATTTTTTTTTTTTTTTTTTTTTTTTTTGTGCAATAGAGGGAAATAAAGCTATGATTAAATTGCTCAATATGATTTTGTTATTACATATGAATACTGTTTTACAAAGGACATTGGCAATATAGTTTTAGAAGTCACGGTATGTAAAGAAGCACTTTTCAAGTGGACTTCAGTTTTTTTTGTTTTTTTTCTTTTTTTACTTTGGTCCAGATGCTGAATGTTATTTTTCTAAGAAAAAAACTTGAAGCAGAAGGAAAATTAATAAAAGATAGGTAATCAGGGGAGTGGAGTCCCACTAACACTGCAGCAGGTGAGAGTAATGTAATTGCTGGGTGGCCTTGTTCCATTCTTTCACAGCTGACACTTCCTGCATTACCCAGGATGTTGAAGACCCATGTTGAGTTTAGTTTACTCACTTCATTTGAATGAATTAGTGTCTTCATGGGGATTATCTGAGTATACAGTGCGGGTTAAGATATAGAAATATCTATAAATGGAATCTTTGTTGCAGAAGAATCAGTGTTATGATCCAATTTGTTGCATGAAACTGTACCCAAGTCACTGGCTAACTTTTCTGTTTTTGTTTTTTTTTTTGCTTTCATCAGTTAATTCTTAATGTACTGCAAAGTAATGGAACAAGATTATAATAGAATAATCTTAGGGAATAAAATAATACCTTCAGAGTGTTGAGATCTTCCTGCTGTGTTAGTTCCTTCTGGTTTGTGTACATTGAAAAAAACACTTCACAGTATGCTAAGTCCTAACACAAAGCTATAATTATTTGAGATATAATGACTGAGATGCTGCTATGAATACAAAAGATAAATAAAACTTAGTATTCCTTGTTTTCCTTTCACTGTATAAAAGATGCTGTTGGACTTTATATCTCAAAGATTCATCTCAAATCAAAGAATACCTAAGTAATTACTTGTATGGGAACTGTTGAATCATGGCCTGAACCACTGACTGATCACCTGAGGCAAGTACTGAGTCAGCTGTGGGAGTACAGGTGAAGGCAATTCACTTGTGTGACCGGAAGGGGTGGAGCCTGGCTAAACCCTATTTAAGGGCTCTTAAATCTCCTAAACCCTATTTAAGGGCTGATTGGCACTGGGGAAGGATCTCTTTCTGGCCATCGCTACCTTTGAAGTTTTTCTGTAAGCCTAGAATGTGGGTGAGCATTTTCATTTATTTTTGATTATCCCTTTCCACTCTGCTAATCCTTCTAGTTTTACAACCTATAAAATACTAGCCTAACCATGCCATCCTGCTGTGATTGTATATTTGTTGACTGTACACTACTGGAAATCATAGATGTGAATTGAGTTGTGCTGAGCTACAGTGTAGCTCTTGTCTTGACTCTTGTTCAGTTTCCATCTGACAACTTCTGATTCAGTCTTGCAGGAATGGGTAGCTCTCTAGACAGCAAAAATACATGAAGCTAATGCTGTTTGCACTTTTGTCTGTTTCTTTTGGACTTGGAAGTAAATCTTCTGTAGTTATCAGCAGCTTGCATGACTCAGAACTGTGTCCTTTTGTTGTCTTCTGAAATTTTGAAGATTGTGAGCCTGATAAATAAGCTAAACTGGACTGTACGCTGCTGAAGCATATTTTGGATGCTCCTCCAAAAATGTCACATATAATTGAATCTGCTTTAAAATAATGCAGGTGTTGTTTGGTTTTTTGGAAGATCATTGTTCTTTGATTTCTTGCACATTAAGTCAATTATTGTGAACTATCTCTGTAGTTTCTGGATCATTACCCGCTTTTCTTTAAGCAAAAAATATCCTTTTGTATAATCCAATTACTCTTTGTAATACTTTCATGAGATTTGGTATATCTGTTACTGTATCATAAACTCCTGTTGCTATGACATAAATTGTCTACTGGAGATCCTCCCGTTTTTGTGTATGAAGTTAATTTTCTTTTTCTAGAATAAGAGCAGCTTTGAAATCTGATAGTGATATTTATATGAGTCCCTTTCAAGGCTTTACTGAAGAGGACAAGGAATCTGTGTACAGGTTCACTGAAGGGTAGCCCGAAAATACAGTGGTGATATAGAACTCTTTGCTCAGTAGAAATCTTGCTGGAGATCATGATGTCTTTAGGCTTGTCTGAAAAATTGAGTGGTGCAGCATAACTTTCCCACTGCTGATATCTTTTTTTTTCTCCCTTTGGTTGTTGTAAAATGGTCTTTCTGCAGGTGAAGTGTAATAGCATGCTTAATAAATGTAGTTATTATCTCAGAAAAAGCACCGATTCTGTCCAGATTTTTTTTTTTTAAAGAATGGAGGTAATCTTGAAAATGTATTTCAGTTTGAAAAACAGTTTGTTCTCCTAGACATGTAGCTCTCAACTACAGCTATTGTGAAATGAAATAAACTTATAAAGATAGCAAGTCATCCAAAGAGGTTACTGCTGCTGGTGGCATTCTCTCTGAAGTTCATTTTCAAAATAGTATCTAACTGTGTAAATGTAAGCAGTGATTATTACAACTAATTAATGTGATGTTCACATAGTAAACAATGCCAGTGAATATTTGCTGATGAGATGATCATCATATAATTGGGATGTCTGTTTCTTGCAGAAGAGACTTTATTGAGAAGAGAGTATTGATTTCAGCTGATATTTCATACTAGTTTCAAGAAATTCTTGCAATACATTCACATCTCAAATTACCTCCTCTCATGTCTGCTATGTGTTCTGGGTAGTTAATAATAATATAATATGTTAAAGCTTGGACTTTCTGCTTGACTTTTTGAATTTCCAGAAGCAAATAATGGATGTATTTCTTTTCTTTGATTTTCCTATAGCAAGGTTGTTAGTATGACAAAAACCTATGTTTTCTTATTTGTGACTCACTATGTCAGTCATGTGTGTTCTGCTTGATTGGGCAAGTTTGTGGGACTGAGGCATTTCCACATTGCTTTGAGGAAGGAATTAACCTTTGCTCACCTTTCATCACTGTGTTTTGCACACAGACACTGGCATACAGAAGTGCTCTTCAGAAGTAGGGAGTAACTGCCTAGGGGAAAACAAGACTTGAGTAAGACTTAGATCTGTTTGAAGTGCAGAGAAGTGTTGATCTTTATCTCTCTTTGTTCTTTGTCATAAGATATTCTACCAAATAAGCTATTTTTTAATGGCATTACTTTTAGGCCAGGAGATATGTACTTGAGTATTTAGCTGAAGGCTGTGTGTAATTTGTTTTCCATGGCAAAAGTTTGTGAATGATGTTTCTTTAAAAAAAAAACAAAAAAAAAAACAACACTGAATATCACCATTCATGGCAGAAATGTTGAAAAAGTGTTCATAGAAAACAGCCCAAAGGGAATGCAAAAGCAGGAGAGGATTACAAAAAGTAATTCTCTTAAAACAGTGAGCAATATTCAAAGAGGTATTTTGTATTATTTTTTGAAGCGTAGTTACATTAACTGATATTAAGAATACATGTTTGCATTTTGACAATAGAGATTTAAAAAATAACGGGATAGAGAAACATAGATAAGGAATGCTATCCAATCATTTAGTGCCTTGGAGAGTCGTCATATTTAACCTGAAGTAGATCTTGCAGTGTCTTCGTTTCATGCTTGCTCATGGAGTTTTTAAATCATTTGAAGTACTCAAACTACTCCCTATGGTAGTTCACTGCTCCACTTTTTTCATTAGTAGATACAAAGAAGCATTTTTAATTTCTGTCTTCATTTCTGTACATGTTTATCTTTTGGTCACATGGAGAGAAATTAATTATCTTGCTTGTAAAGTGGTTAGTGATTAGGATTAATGGTTGCTAACGTTATTATTAATGTATTTTTTTTCCTTGCTTCTCTTAGCAAAGAGAACATTTTGTTTCCATTCTAAGTACTAAAGGATGAATTATGATGTTTTCTAACAAGGGCAGTCATCTCCAAGTTACCTAGAAGCTATGTTTTTGCTCCTAGAAGTGACATAGTATATGGACTGCTTTTGCTTTTTCTATTTCCCCACCTCATATTATAACAGACATTAATTCTCAGTTTTTGGAGTTCCCTTCAGTTCCCTTCAGTCACCCACATACTTCTGGTATCTGCCTACTGCTAATGAATATGAATGAAATAATAACTTAAAATAATTATTTTTAGAGTCTGATAAAAATGAGCAAGTTTATATAAAACACTAACTTATTTTTAAGAACCCTCCCTGTCATTCTTTGAAGAATAGATGTCAGAGTGCTGAGGAAGGAAATTGTATTAGATTACAGGCATCGAAATCAAGCAAGAGGAAGATACTTAAATGCTTAAATTTTATGTAGTACTGTGCATATGAACAGACTTGAATTATTCATTGTGTATAAGTCATTGGCTAAATTTAAAATGTTTATGTTGAGGCACATCATGATGTTGATAACTTTGTTTGTTGATTACAGTGCTTTAATGAAGACTTTGCAAGAACAAATGTGCATTGCGTCTTGCTCTGAAGCATTACTTAGCCAAAATAATGCTACAGAAATCCATGTATTTTAAACATTGATTTTTAATGTCTTAATTTTTTTTCCTTTCACGTGCACTATGCATACAACGTGAGGAGTATTGTGTAATGAATTACAGGACACAGCTACTCTTGAATAAAAAACTTCACACAATTGTGAGAACAAATTTCAGGGGAAGGTGAAATGCCAAGCAAATATAGACAATATGATTAACTTTTTTTGAAAGAATAAAGTGATTCTGGATTCTCAATAGCTGTTAATTGACAGCGGCTCCTTTTTTGCATTTGTAAGGAAATTATTGTAGTACAATAAAATAGAGCATGATAGCAATTAGCTGTGTTTAAATCCAATGTGAACATAAAGTGAAAGCCTCCATTAAAATACTGTCAGCACTATAAGCCTATATGAGAATGCACATATAATCAATTTACTTTAAAATTCCAGCTTGCTCTATTAAAGGTAAATGTTCAAATACATCCCTCTAATGATAATACATACACTGCCTCCTTTAGTAATGGTGTCTTATTCTTTTCTAAGGAGAATAATTATGTTTATATATCTGTAAGTGCAAATAAAAACTAAGTGAAATAATTAAAAGAAGCTTCTTATTCCAGGCATCTCTAATTGTGCCGTATACAAAGAATACTTATAAATTATTGGTAGTCTGGTTGCTTCATTTGGGTTAATGACCTTGTGTACTGAGATTTAACAGTAATTAGATTAGTTTCCCAAACAGCAGTCTCAAACATTCAGAGTTAGTGTCTAGACTGAAGGAAAAAAAGATCCAAATTTTTTTCACCATTTTTAGAAGGAACAATTAGCGAAGAGAACTCTGAAATTTCTGGCACCCGAATCCACTATGAGCAAACAAAGGATGTTATGTAATATGATCTATGAAATTATCAGTATTCTAGGGTGTATCAGAATAAGGTATGGATAAAAGACTCTTTATGACATTTTTCCTATTTTATTATGATTGCGTTAAGATGCCCAGTGAATTATAGCTTTAAGGTGTAGTTATGTGCCATATTACAATTTAATACATTGTTAGCAACTAGAAGAAAATCTTTGTTTTTTCCAAGGGAAGTCTGAGTTTGTGCTGCACAGATACTAAGGCAGTTTCTGTAGCAGAAGCTGACGTCGGTAGTTTGTCACATTGAAATAAGAAGCTGGGATAGTTGTCAACATCAGTGTCCTTGATGCACCCTATTGTAATCACAGCTCAACATTCTAATTTTCTGCTATGAACAGGAATCAGTTACTGACGTGTTCTTAGGTGGTAGTTCTGTATGACACCAGATCAAGGCTGGTAGCTCCAATGAGCCTTTAATGTAAGAAGGATTGAAAAATGGACACAACATATTTGCTTTCTTCACTGAGTACACAACATTGCCTCATCCCAAGCATAACATTACAAGAGCTTAAACATTTTAAGCTTAAAAGTGTTAAAGACTATTGAATTTCAACCCTTTTTCTCTTAGACACAAGGAAATATTGTTTTATAAGGAACCATTAAATAGACACATTGTTCATTGAGGTCCTGTGTATTCATTCCAGCAGTAGAAGTGAACAGGTGGTAAAATTCAGTGCTATCTCTTCCTGTTACTGTCATGGTCAATGATCTTTCTCTGAGACAATAAAAACTACTTTTACAAAATGGAAAGTAAAAGCTGCTGTTGAGAGGCTGTGACTTAGCTCTTTGCAGTCACTTGCATCCTGGATATCTCTGGAGAGAATTTACTTTTTGCAGGTATGACTCAGAGTTTCTACATGAGAGACTCAAGCTATATAGCATTAATAGGCACTTTAGCTATTCTTCTACTATAATCAGACACCTTTGCCAGCTTCACTGCCTTTTTCTCCATCTGTCTCGGAGGATTTGGAGCAGGCACCTTTTTCTTCCTGTGAAACCTGTTAGGACTGGTATGTTGCCACAAAGTTGCAAATTATTGATTCTGATTTGTTTCAGTCTTCTTTCTTTTTTTTTTTTTTTTTTTTTTTTAAATATCTCAGCAAACACTTTTTCTTGCTCAGTCTTGCACTCTTGTATGTTACTCACTTATGTTTTTACTTTTTTGCTCTTCTGACAGCAAAAGCACTGATCACAAAGATGCTTCAAAGCTGATGATAGTAAAGCATTTTATAACGTTGGGCTTTATGGAATTGGACACCTGCTAACCAGGGTACACCACAGTGACTATTTGGGACTTGGAGGTCTGGTTACAGTTGCATGTTCTAGAACTTTGTCAAAGCCCTTTTCTATGCCCATGAAAAGTGTTGACAACGATTTTTTTTCTTCATAGGCCCATCTGGAAGGCTTGTGAATTTTATTCTTTTGTGCTGTCTCAAAATTAGCAGTGCTTTGAGGAATACTCAAAATATGACTCTGAATAGTTATTTAACTTGGAACATTATCTGATTTTTTTTATTTATTTTTTTTGCCATTGGGAGTGCATGTAAGTAATAATACCTCTTTGCTCTTTTAGCTCAACTTTAAGGAAGATCTTTGGTTCTGAATTTTTCTTTTAGAAGTGATTTACAGACTGACTGCAGACGGAGTATAACTAGAATTATGGATGTGTGACCTTAATCCATGTCAATTCGTTTTCCTCTAGGGCATTTCTTGGCTCTAGCAATACTTGTTCTGCCCTTGCTGTACTTTGTGAATAACGGAACCACAGAATGGTTGAGGTTGGATGGAAGCTTTCATGGTCCTAGGCAACAGATTCAAGGAGGCTTAAATAAGATGACTGTGTTCAGTTGGCTTTTGAAAACGTGAAATAAATACCTAACATTAATATAATAAAATAGCTAGTATTTAAAAAGCAGGAAAACCTTTTGAAATTGCTTTCAATTCAATAAATTCAAATTTTATTTTTATATTAAATGTCTGTAAAGCATTATGTTTTTCTCTTTTGTACAAAAAACCAAGACAGATTAACTTCCATGCATTTTCTTTAAAGAAAAAAAATAAAAAGCTCCTTTGATTCTCTTTGCATTAACAGCATTTAATTTTAGAACTGAGGCAAAGAAAGAACCAAAAAGAATAAAACAGGAAATAAGTACAAGAGTCCAGGACAGGTAGGTGAACTTTATCTGACTGTTTACCAAATATTAGTTACCTGTCTTCCTCTTGAGGTTTCTGTTGGCCTCTGATACCTGTGGATATTGACAAAAGATTTTTCTTTGAGATCACTAATATCCATGTTTACAATCAATACATTATCAACTTCAATTTGAACTACCCCAATTAATGAAAATGCCCTGGACTTGTGATTAAAAAATTAAAGTTTATTCTTCTTTTAGAATGTTTCACATTTTGTATAAAGAAGTAAACTTAAATTTTTCTATTGCAGGACATTTTATTGTTTTGTTTTGGTTTACTTTATGTTGTTAAAGGGAAGTATAAAGCTAAGGCTAGGTCAGCTGAGATCTTGGGAGTAGAAGAGAGCAGAGGCAAAGACATTCCATAATTACTGTGATATATGGCAAAGCAAGAACAGTCAGGATCAGGAAGGTTTGGGGATATGTTTTAGCTACTCAATGAGCAAAGGTCAAGAGTTCTTGTTCAAGAAGCACACTACGAGTAAAAAGAAAAAAAAGTTTCTTCTAATATGTAATCTAAATCTTTTAGTTTAAAACCATTCACCCTTGTCCTGTCGCTATTTGCTCATGTAAATGTTGATTTCCCTCTCCTGTCCTGGAAGGCCACAATGAGGTCTCTTCAGAGCCTTCTCTTCAGGCTGAACAAGTGCAGCTCCCTCTGCCTTTCTGAATAAGAGATGTATTCCAGCATACTGATTGCTTTCATGGCCTTCCTTCGGGCATGCTCCATCAGCTCTGCATCCTTCTTGTGCTTGGGGGCCCTAGGTCTGGACTCAGCTCTCCTACTTTTTAAATAGAAAGAAGAAACAAACAGTGTTATAGGAGACAAACTATATTTTGGATCAGTGATGATATGAAGAAGTCCTTTGAAATGGAATGGACAATTGCAAATTAATTTTTGCTTTAAATAAATGTCTTGCAATCCTAGGTTATCCCAGAACTTCAAGATGGCAGATTTGGAAATGGGATCTGATGTGTGGGATTAACTAAAAAATTTGACTGGCTACAAGTCTTATGAGCTGAGGTAGTTAAAGCTCTGTGACAGTTTCTTTGATACTAATGCACTACCCAAAGCAATTAGCAAAAACATTACTAAATCTTGGAATAAAAGAAGTTGTTCTTATCCTCACCTAAAAGAAGAGCTTGCATCTCAGAAATAATCTCAAACTGAACAGAAATGTAAGACTCAGGAAGATCTTGTTGCTTGGAGTTTTGCAGATAACGTGGTGGCTCCTATTTATTTTCCTGTGTTTTTTAGTAGTTTATTTCATCATAAGTGCATTACATTTTGTAATATGAGTACTAATTTTAATTGGTCTTTGAACTGATATTTAAACCAAACATGCTTCAGCATATTTATTAACGTAGAGCTGCTGCACTATTAAATCCAAAGTAGAGTGCATATCTAACAAAGTGTTATGAAGTGTTTATTGTTTTTATGCTGGAGTTCATTGTTTTACATTTGCCAGTAAATTAATCTGGCTCAGCTAGTACATAATATATTCAGATTCTTGTGAAATATACTCACTTAAAATGTGTTGTTTTTTTGTTTTTTTTTTTAGTATTTCAGAGAGTATATTGCTGGCAAATATAATGAGCCAATGTAACTGAATTAGCACCTTCTTAAGTAGCATATAGTTATTTTTCATCGCTTGGAACAAATTTCAATGCAAATGGCAATTTTTATTTTTTCCCCATAGAGGTCCATTTAAAAAATGACAGAAATGACCATATTTCACTTGATTCCTCTTTTCAGAAATGTAACACACGCTTTTGTATGTATATGTATGAATACACAGATAAGTAAAGCCTTTTTCAATGAGGGCAGTGAGGCACTGAAGCAAGTTGCCCAGTGATGTGGTTGATGCCCCATCCTGGGAGAGTTTCAAGGAGAGGCTGGATCAGGCCCTGAGCAACTTGATTTAGCTGTGCATGTTTCTGTTCTTTGCAGGGGAGTTGGACTAGATGACCTTTAAATGTCCCAACTCTGAAGATTCTGTGAATCTGTGTATATATACTTAAAAAAAAAAAAAAAAAAGTTTGTGGTGGGTTTTCTCTGTGGAGTATTGTGGAATTAAGAGAAGCAAGTGTGTGTACATTTGAGTATGTGTACTTCTATTACTATTGCTTGCAAGCACAGTTACACCAGTTTTGTACACTTGGGAAATGTTGGGCAGTTCATCTCTGAAACCTCAGTCTCCTGAATACTTTTTTTTTTTTTTAAACAAGTAGCATCCTGTCTTTGTTATGATTTCTCCAGTTTCTCCCACAATTCTCTTGTGGATCCTTATAGATTTTGTGTAAATTACATTCTAATACTCTATTCAGATGTCATATATTTTAGTTCATACTAAATTTTGGCATGAGTAGTTCTAGCTTAACTTTTGGGAAAAGCTGAACTTAAAAGTAAATTGGGAGATGCATAGAGGGCAATGCATATAATATCTTTAATAATAATAAATTAATATAATAATCTTTAATTATATCTGAAATTTGGTTGAGGGGAGGTAAAGAAATATGGAGGGAAAAAGGGACTTGAAAGGATATAGAAACAAGGAATGCAAATACGTGATGGGAAAGTCACGTAGTGAGAAGAGGTTCTGGAAAAGAGATTATTTCAACTGTAAATCTGCTGACATTTGAATACACAAAGTTGTGGCACTGAGTTAATCCATATGTCAGAGATTTTCAAGTCATAGTAATGGGGCATGATAGCAAAAGTGAGATTTTTAGATGTTGCTACCTGAGCACATGCAATGATGCTTATGTCATCCTTGGCCTCTGTCCAGATGTCTTGGGGATCTGTGTGTATGTATGTGTATATATACAGAAATTGAAAATATATACTCAGATACACTTTTTTTACACTATTAAGCTATACATTGTCCAGGCTCTACAGCTATGCATAGATCTGATTGTAGCAATGTTATACCATTTCCTTTTGAAAACTTACTAATTACTTTCTGTAATTTATCCTGAGGTTGGAGTTAGTGTTTCTCCTCCATTCACAAACGCTCTGGTCATGCTTTCTTTAATCAAAATTGTTTTTGAAGGGCTACTTTAATATTTGGATTGGTTTTTCCTGAGTTCCTGCAACTCAGGAGAGTTGTTTGTGCTGGCTGGTTGTTCTGATCTTTCCTGAACAAGGAAATATGCTTCTACCACATTGACCACAGTAACAGCTGCCCTGTGTCTACCAGAGAACTGCACAGTATTTGAATAAAAGAAGAATGTTGTGATAAATGGATACAAAAAGACAAATAGGTCAAGACAGTCTTTGACACCTGCTCAGATTATCACTGTTTTTGTTCCCTTTGGGTGGGGAAGTATCTTTCCTTCTTTTCGGGCATAATCTGTTAGATGACTTAATCTTTTATGAAATACTTTAGTTTGAATATATGAGTGGCTCATTTGTTTGTGGTAGAGTTGGGCAGTTTCATCATTATTCTATCAGTCATATTCTTACTTGACAAATGAAGTACATTTATTAATGTAACTTGGGTCTTTCTCTTTAACAGTGATGTATCTCTAGTCATTAGGTTAATTCCACTGCTGTCTGTTGCTCTAAAAGCAAGAGTCTCTTCAGTGTTTCCTATGCAAATTCCTTAATAATAAATTGGATTGAAAAACCAAAACAAAAGGGACAAACAAACAGAAGAGACCTACAAAACAAAATTACTAATAGCTCTTTACCAGACTAGTAACATATGTATACAGTCAGCATAAAAACAAGTTGGAAATAAATAGGTGTCATGCCTTTGTGACAAAACATAAAACACAGCATCTAAGAACCCTAAATCTGAACTGTCTGTTGGATACTTTGAAATACACACATAATTTTAAAATGATTACTTTGGTACTAAATAATCCTTTTTTTTTTTTTTATATATATATATATAGAAGTAGTTACTTTACCAGAAATAACTCTAAAAAAGATTACTGTGAGAAACACTTGTATGTATTGCAGTAGTATTCAGACTGTATCTTCTGGATAACTTGCAAGAAGTACTATACAAAATTGTAATGTGATTTTATTGATTTATTAATATTCATCATCTGTTTGGAGGCATAGCATTTTTATGAAAATATCTCAGAAACACTTACAGGATGTAAGTTTTTCTTATGGAAAAACTGAGGTTCAGAAAGGTATAACATTTGTCAATACCAAAACTAGGAGTTGGAGTATTGTATCAGCGCAGTAGTTCATCCATGATAGCAGCACATCTTAGAAGAGAAATGTTTATTTAAATAATTTTAAAAAGAGGCAAAGTTAAGAGTCAAGATTTTAGGATGCTTTTAAGTGAACTGCTTTAAGTTATTCAGTAACACAATGCCTCAGTCTCAGTGTGTCATCCATATGTTTTCTGCTGCTATTTCCAATAGACTATGAGATTTACTCCTCTGTCTATAGAGATCTGGTCTTTCAGCACGGGAGGCTGAGTCAGTCCCACCATATTAATAATAATCACAACTTGCCATCAGTTGTCAGAAGAAATAACAATAGTAGTTTGTTCTTTTTGTTTATTTGTTTTATGTATTTAGGGGTGTGTGTGTGTGTGTGTGTGTATGCATGCAATGGTTGTGAGCATAAGGAGAGGCTAAGAGCTTTTCTTTCATCACTCAGCATCTGCACATGACCCTGTGAGAAGCTTATCAATCAACATAGTGTAGTATGCTTATTTTATTAGTCCTAGTGATGTACACTAAGGTTTTAAACAGCATTGCAAAATTGCTTAATAAAACTATAGAAAACAATGGAAAATGGAATAATTAATCCTTGTAGAGATGCTTGTTAAGTTTCATGGTTTAGAGTAGACTATGAATGGTGGTGGAAGCCAGTTTTCCACTGGCACTGATAGTTATGAACTTCTTTGCCAATGTAATATCACAATATCATTGAAGGTATGGAAGTCTTTGTGAGTGCTGTATGTTGCCTCTGAAGGATTTATTCTCTGGCTTGTTAAAAGCAAGCAAGTATAGCAGAATATTTTTGAATATTCATTGGAAAATATTTTTTTTTCCTGTTACATTATTTTCCCTTCCTCCCCTGTCCCTTTCCTGGGATTCCTATTTGCTGTGACTTTTCAAGTTCTGTTTTTATCAAAATTTGAATACATTTCCATGATATTTGAAAAGTCAAGGAGGTTCTTTAATTTTCTGTTGCTTACATTTCAAAATGGCAAAGATTTGGGACCAGAGTATCCCCACAAGCAGTCTGATTTACCTGGCTAAGAGCAAACCATAACTGCAAATCAGACTTGCAAGGGACCACGGGTATTCTTCATACATTTTCCTATGGAGGAATGCCCCGTATGTTTCTCCAACAAAATAGTTATTGAGAGGATACCATAGCAAGAAGTTGCATTTATCCAAGAAAAGTCTTTCCTTGTCATAACCAATGATGTTAGTTTGTAATGGTGGAGCGTAAAATCCATCAAGAAGTATGTAAGAAAGGTGCTCATGATAATATTTTTTCATCAGTGTTTTCAAACTAGAATACTGCTAGTTAAATATCACTCCTAAAAATGGTAAGCAGGCTTTATTGGATATTTTGTGTCTGTATCGTGGGAAGACACTTTGAATGAGCTACTGGATTTTAATTTAATGTTTGTGTCAATTTGGCAGTTATCAATCAAATACAGAAATACTAATGTTCTTTTTTTGTTTGTTTGTAAAGAAGTGTCTTTTGATTAGTAGTTAAGCAGATTTATTGCCTAGAAACTGTCACTTCTCTTCCATAATTATGTAAGAACAGAACTACTTGTACGTCAATTCCATAAAAAGTTTTTAAATTCATACCTTCAAGTACTTGATGCACTGAAGCAAGATTTTAAAGATTCTTTAACAAGCAAAATGTTAATTTCCTGTCTGCTTTGCCATCTTAATTCCTTACCCGATCTTCAGTGAATAAAAACTGCACAAACCAACGGATTACAGAAATATTGTGAAATTGATTCTCTGTCAACACCAATAACTTTTTGTCAAATGAGTTCTGTTGAAATAAACATTGAACAAGGTTACACATTGTAATATTTATTTAACAATGCGTGTTTCAATTACATAACATACCCTACTTTTTTACCTTACTCTATAGAAGTCATCTATACCTAACACGGCTAAGTCTTCCTGCAAAGGGATGGATAATATTGCCAAAATGCCTTTGCTTTTAAAGCTGCTCAGCTCTTAGGCTAAGGAAGTAGAGAAATTCTAACTGCTCCAGTGCATTTATTTATTTATTTTTTTATTGTATTTTTATAGTTTTGAATAATTACTCATATTACTACTAGTTTTGTATATATGTTTGTCGTATTTTATATAGATTTATTCCATGTCATCTTGAAAAATGTTGAACGCTCAATTCCTACTTAAATCAGTTAATTTTTTATGGATTTGGTGGGAATTTTATTTCACTAGATATTACTTATTTCCAAGAAAATATGAAGGAATAATTTCATAAAAGAATTCCTACAGTCAGTATCGAAAGTTTTCCTTAACCTACTACCAAAAGGTTGAGTGTTTATACATTAGCAGATTTATTTTTTAAATCAAGCTAGAAGAGTATTTATTTTTTAAGTAGGGAATATTTTATAATCAATTCTGCATGTGGACAATATTGAACAAAGATGATGCATTAATCCAGGGAAGTTAGCCTGAACTTGTACTGCTTGTATAATTCTCTAAGTATCCATGTGTTTACCTTAAGATACACAGGAATTTGCTCGTCATTGTGACTACATTGATACCTAGAATAAAGCATAAGCAATAGTGATCTTATCTATCATTGTAATGCTTAATAACATTTGATGTTTCAGATTTTTTTTTTCATTATAAGAGTGATTTATTCAAGTTGTTACATTGTTCTTTATAAGTAATTGAAAGGAATTCCTATAGGTAGAACATAAATTTATATTAGAGTATCTTGAGGTTTTCTAGTGTCTCCCTTGGAAGCAAGCTGGTGAGAGACTGGATCACCATTTCTTAGCATGACTACTGTAGAACATTAATTCATAGAATCATAGGGTGGCTTATGTTGGAAGAGAAAGGATTAAACAAGTGTTTGGAGACCAGAAAGAATTTTTATCACTGTTACATAACTTGCCTTTTCTATTTTTTTTCCATTTTCTTTGCAAGTACATAATATGGACTGCAAATAGGAAATATGGGAACTAATATTAGAATCTGTGCTGTCTCATTGGTGTGTTTTTCTCGTGAAACCAAAGTTAAATTGAAGGAGTGGTGTTTATTGCACAGTTTACTTCCAAATATCTTCTAGAAATGCTAACTCAGAAAGTGTAGATTCTTGGTGTGATTCAGGATACTGAAATTCTTTGTCCTGGCTCCTGTTCTGCTGGCTCTGAAGCCTCTCAAATGGTAATAAAGGCTTTTGGGGGATTTGGTAGTGAATAAAATTAATTTTTTGCAAGTCTCTTGGAGTGTTGTGGATGCATAAAGTTGTAGAGGCCTAGATGGTAACTCATTTCCAATAGTATAATGCATGAAATATAGGAATTTATTTCTCCTTGATATTATAGCATTTCAGTTGCCACCTGCTCTTGCATTCCCACTTAGTGTTCAGAATCATTCGCAACAAGCTACTGGCCTGGAAGATAACATGTCATGTCTGTAACATTAACTCAAGACTTCTTTGCAGGAATAAACAGTTTAGGATAAAATGAAATTAAACATCATACTCAGTTTATAGAGGCTTCAATCACAGTAGAGCGAGGGTCAAGTAAAGTTCAGTTTGAAACAAATTAAGAAAAAAGAATAGATGAAATTAGACTTGAAGAAAGGTCAGAGACTACACATGCACTTATTTGAAGATGAAGGCAGCTAATTCATTTACCTAGATGTGGGGGGAAAAAAGAATGGGTGGAACAGGAGGGGCTGTGGGGAAGATGTCTTTACAATTGTTATATGCTTTATGAGCAGAGTGGGGCTTGTACGATTGTTCCATTAAGTGTGAGCATTTTTCTGGCTTAAGCCACTGAAATCAATGTCACTAATCTCATAAGTGAAGCAATATGTAACTTTGAATTAATGTAACTGAAGTAAAATGATATAGATTTAATGAAGAAATACATTTACATTATGTCTATAATGATTTGACAAACTAGTCTGAAAATAAAGTTTTAATCTGTAACAAGAAAATGTGGATTATTGTTAATGAGCCTTATTTAGACTCAATGAAATCCACAAGAGTAACCTCATTACTTGGAGGATTATCACATGAAACATGAATCAGTACAAAAGTACAAGATTTTTGAGACAGTCTTTGACTAAGAGAGATTTTTCTAAAGTAAAACATGAATTTAGGTCTCAAACTTTTTAACTAGAGGAAATAAAAGTCCAGTTTTACATGTCAGATTGTACCCCTGCACTGCATAAAAAATACTTTGTCACCCCCCCCTTTTTTTTTTTTTTTTTTAGGGCAAAAAAATTAGGACAAACACCTCTTCATTTTAATCTTTGGGAAACTTTGTTTTATCAGTGTTTTTTTAACAATCTATGCTTTAACTGTTCTGTTTTGATATCCTTTGGGACTGAATAGCACTTGATCAGAATGTATCCTAACTGCACAAATACAATGAAGGAGATTTGATCATCTGTTAATAATAGTTAAAACTCCTTAGGATAAAAAGAAAAAAATAATTAGAATTGTCTTGAAGCATGTTCAGCAGTTGGAGCCATGTACAGAAGCAAAAAAATAACCTATACGATCACCAAGATCAAAGTGTATCCTTACTTAAATTATTCATGTACCAGTACTGTACTCCTGGAAAATCAGATTATTTAGCCAGTCATTGTCCCAGACAAATCTATGGCTCATTCTTTGTTTTTGTGGATCATTTTTTCCCTTGTATGGAAGGAAAAAAAGTGGCAAATTAGTTGTTGTCTCTTTCAAAGATGATTAAGTGGAGATTTCAGAGTTAATTTAAACTGGCTGCATCATCTGTGGAGGGACCAGCTCTCTATTATTTTCTTTGGAGTTGTTCTCTGACGAAGTGGCACTGTGGTACTATGGGCCAACCAGGTGGAACAGGATCTTTCAGTCATTAGACCCTAAAGGGCAGCCTAAGAGATTAAAGTAAGAGTGGAACATCTAAGCGTGCTCATTATGGTATCTATGTATGCATACAAGCTGTTGACAAAACTTCACCTCTACATTTGTGCTTTCAAAGCTAGAATAATTTAACAGAACTCAGAGGACAGTGAATTCCTTAATAATTGTTCATCTGGTTTAATGAGCGTAGTTTATACACACTGTTGTGTCATTTCATCCATGGGATTGCACATATGGGACTTTTTTCTAGATGAAGGGATATCAGAGGCTTTTTAAAAAAATCCTTTTAAAAAGTCATCAAGTCTATTTCTGTAACTGAAGCAGAAATGTTACTGTGTAAGGCAAATGTTTGAATGAGTTTCAAAGGCCTTGTTGTCATGTATTTACATTACAAGTTTTCTAAAGAGAATCTTTTCAATCCCCTACTGTGCACCATAAAACTTTGTTCTGTTCTCTGGGAACAAGAGCAATTATAAGACGTAGATCATGCAAAGCATTTCTGGTTGTACAGTCATTAAAAATGATCTCTCTGGCCCTGTCATGGCACTGCTGGGAATGTCTAAGGGCTGCTGTAGTGACTCCAGAAAACAATCCTAATGGTGTCTGCCTCAGACACTGCGAGGGGGTTACACAAGGTAGTGTTGGTCTATCTCTGCTGAGAAGATTTAAAAGAAGAAAATAACGCATCCTTCTGTGGTTTGTTTTTGTAGATAATCACATCTTTCATTTTGTGAATTTCTTTTGTTTCTTTTTTTTTTTCTTTTTTTTTTGCTTTTGTTGAGATAATTATGTCAAAATGAAATAAAATGAAAATTATCTTTTATGGGCAAATTGTCTTAACATTTGTCTTTAATGTAGTCTGGCACCTGCAAGTTCCAGCAAGCTTTATTGAGAAGCCTTATGCATAACAGGTACCTGCCATCCTTGTCTCTATAAATACACTTCAAAGTGGTTTTACCTGATGGAATTTTTTTTTTATGAAAGGGAGTTTTTTTATTTTATTTTGTTGTTTGCTTACAGATTTGAGGCATTATCTGAAGTTCGTTTACATCCACTGGGAATTCCTTTAAAAAAAAAAAAAAAAAAAAAAAGATAAAAGCCAGTCTGAAGTTCAGTTCCCAACTTACACCAATGAAACCACAGAGCCTTCAAAAGAGTTTTATACATTGAAAGCTCTGTGCCATTTTCTTTCTTCATCATCTTCACCTGATGGAGGAACTTGGTTCACTGGAATGGGTATTCACACCTTAATATTTAAGCATTAATGTGTTCTCGAAGCAGTTGCCTAAGCTCTCACTACAGCAAGGGCATCTTTCTGCCTGCTGGTTGATTGTACCAGGAGACATCCTCCTAGTGCATGTACATAGATTAGAAATTAGTGTGCATAAGTACTGTTCTGATGTATGACTTTCTTACTAATTGTAGATACTGTACGGCACTCTTTCATATTGGTGTCTTTCATATTGGTTATACTTTCCTCAGTGTTTAATTTCAATCATTTTTAGTGTTATCTCAAATAAAAATTGATGTAACCCAAGATGATGTCAGATACGTCAAAGGTTAGAAATCCAGTGATGGAGCAGCAAGATAGCCCAGATGAGCATTTTCTTTTTAAATTTTCCTGCCAGTAAAACTTCTAGTAATAAGGCTATATATATATATACTTTTTTAATAGGCTGTTTCTGTAGTTTTCCAGTGATATGTGAACTTGTGGTTACACATATGGGTGTCTATCAATATCAGTGCATATGTCTTTTCTTCATTCACATAGTGTGAAACCATATTTTTTGCTTTAAGTGTTGAGTTTTGTATAACTGAAGCTTAATTTATGTTAAAAGAGCTATTCAAAGGCTTTGAGAGCAGGAGTAATTGTCTCTCATTTGAAGTTGAGGAAATCAAAAGAACAGCAGTAGTTACATGATTAAATTGAAAGAATAACAATGCTGGGAGAAATTGCCCATTTACAAAACAAGAGATAAAATAGTGAATGTCTCAAAGGTATTTTGAGAAATAGATCTACAATTCCAAAAGTCAATTAATCAGAAGTTTCTACGATGAGACTATTCACCCCTTAAGATCCCTAAAAGGAATTATGTCTTTCATCTGCACGCTCAGAACAATGACTTTACCTTCCTAAACCATAAAATATTTCACTTTACCTCTGAAGTATTGACCTATTTAGCTACCTGAATGAAGAATCCCTTTTTCCCTACAGAGAGAGTGGTGTACTCTGAGTTCTCTGTTATGAACTTCCTCTCAGAAATATTTCTGATATAAAGCACTACATTTGGGAATAGAGCAAAAGCCTGTGAATTACCCTTCTGCTGTGTTCTGAAATGATTCCTACAGGAGCTGTCATCTCAGGCTCAGTCCTGTGGGACAGCAACATCTGTTGATGCCAGAGGCAGGAAGAAGCATGGATCTGATATTTGCTTACTGGTATGTTATATGAAGTATGAGCCAGATAAACTGTTGCTTATATATTCCTTCTTTCCCCACTTTAGTTTGACTGCCTTTACTTTTCCAGTCTTTGCTCCATGTGTAAACTTTATTTTCCACAGTTTTTTTCCTGAAACTAGACCAGGGTCCACTGTTGTTTTCTTTCAATTGTCCAAACTCTTAACTTCTGTAAAAGTTTCAAACCAGTGTCCTTCTCTTCTTCAAGTTCTCTGTGTGTCCTAACGTTACCACTTAGTTTTTTTGCACTTTGTTTTGCTCTATTCAGATGCCCTTACTTTCATCTTCTGTTTGGATACTGGCACCATTCTCTCAACTTTGGCATTTCTGAAAACATCATCTCCTCTCTCTGTATCTGCCTGATGAAATTCACGAGTCAGATTCCCCTTTAGGGCACTCTCTAATTCTGCTTAACATGTTCATCAAGACAGTCTTATCAAGCCTTTATTTGCCTGTGCAGTTTTCATGCATCTTCACATCACAAATGTCACACTTCATTATCTCTGTCACCACAAATAGTGCTAGCTTCTCTTTACTCCCCTAATTTCCATCTTCAATTTTGTGAAGTACAGAATAATTTCCTCAGCCCGGCTTGGCTAATCATGTTCAGTCCTTCCTAAAAGCCTGCATTGTGCACAAGAATTGAGAGAGTTCCGAGACAAATGATTTTTAAGATTAACTAACTAGTGTATTTGGCATAAAATATAAATATGAGATATAATATGTAAAATATATAATGTAGCTTCAATACCCTCAATTTCTCAGTGTTGCTTGCCTATTTTGTGTATCTTTTGTTCATTTCTGGCACTCCAGGGGCAATCTATATTGTACTGTAGAGAACTGGAGTTGTCCAGGTATCTCTCGTAACTGCAAAGTACTGTTTTCTGGGGCTGTTCCAATGGCTTCTGAATATACCTTAGCATCAACCTTGCTCTTGAAGGTATTACTGAGTACTTGCTCAGAGAACACTGTGACAGTGCAAGTGTTGCAGTTCATTTACAGTAATGTATATTCTATTTCAATTAAAATCTGTTCTTCTAATCCACCTGCTGACAAGCAGGATATATTTATGTTGAATCTATATACTTATTTGACACTCATCACAGCTCTCCTGCAGAGTGAAAAGTTATTTTAAAACAGCACTGCCATCAATGTCATGCTAAATGAACTTGCAGTAACTCATTGTTACAAGAGCATGTATGAGTTTTCTTCCCAACAGAGAAGTGTAATAATGGTCAAACATCACCTGCAGATACAATCCAGCTCTCATTAAGGTTAATGAGAATCAGTTTACTGACTTGTCTGGCAACTGACAGGACACTGCTTTTTAAGAATGTTTGCATAGGGAGAAAAAAATACCATCAGCTCTAAGATGCTTTAAGTATTTTTTCCTCTTTTTAGTTTTCCCTATCCTTTGTTTTTCCTAAGTCTATTAAAAAGGTATTTAAAGTTGAACTGCCCCTTCACAAGGGATAACCTTTCTCCCTTTCCTTATCCTCCAGAAGCAATTCCATGCTATTGCTCAGCAGTATATTGTGGCTTTTCTTTATTGAAATGGAAAAATAATGTTTTAGCAGTTCAACATATTTTGGGTGAGAAGTACCCTAAAATGCAAGGCAGATATTTCTTGGTCCCTTTATCATGCCACTGCTTTACTGTGCCACTATTTTACCTAGGTCTGGCACAGGAGATAGCATAATGCTTTCCTTTTGTTGTTTATTTGTTGCTTCTTAGCTTGGTTATGTCCAGTTCAACACTAAGAAGGCAGTGCTATTAAATTATAATCACTTGGTTGAACAAAAACCTGCTTCATAAATCATTCTTTAATAGCCTGTCTAAAATTTCTTTAGGGTGTTGCAGCTGCATTGCAATGTTGCTTAGCCGGTCAGGCTCTAATTATAGAAATTATACATCCAGCAGTTAAACCAGTAAACAAACCTGCTCAGATTGGTGCAGTAATGCTATGTCAGTTAGGATCTTTCAGTTTGATTTTGGATTTCTGTCACTCTAATCCTGCTGTGCACTGAAATATCTGCTATTGCATTTTGTCACTGTACTACATGGACTTCACACAGAGAGCTGTTTTAACTACTGTTTAGAGGCAGCCTCACTAGATTAGTCCTTTCAAAGTGCATGTAAGTGATTTAGCAATTAACTCAAAAGTAAAATAAATAATTAACAGTATCCTTCAGCATGTGGCAGAATCATTAAATAGAGTACTAGTGGAAGAAAAATAATACTCATGCTATTTTCTGGGTTATTATTATTTTGATCCTCTGGTTATGTTATATAAAATCTAGGCAATACAAAAAGTATTACTAGCATTGTTGTTTTAGGGATAGGTCTAAAATTAGGGCAACCGTAAGATTCCTATCAGAAATCACTTTTCTCCTATCCACAGACCCTTCTGTATTTTTAAGTAGTAGACGTATCTCCATTCCAAAATGTGGTAACATTACATTTGTATCACATGAACTGGTTGAAATGGGGCTTGTATACTTTATGAAATATGAATATACAAGTTTGTCTTCTAACAGTTCTCTGTTTCCTTACTTCAAAGGTGGTAGTCAAGTTTGGCCGCCTAAAAAACCCTGTAGTCTACCCCAAAAGTATCTAAATTGTCATAGCTGTCGATTAGCAATCTGGAACTGAATGAAGCCTCAAAGTTTTGTCATTTTGGGTGTATTATTTGAACAACAGAGTGAGAGAGGAGGAGACTTTCTGAAGTTTGTTCCTGCACCAAGCACTTCCATGCATGTGTAAGCCTCCTCTGGTGAGAAGTAGGAAAACTGCAAGCCAATGTTGCTGTGTGCTGGTGGCTTCCCACTGTTCACATGAACAACAGTTTGGAGATGTAAGAACAGAGTGGATCAGCTGCTTTAGGGATGGGCTCAGGCTGATTTGATCCCACTTGCTGCTCCTCCTAATTTAAGTCCTGATAGAGGAGGAATTATTAACACTTTACTTTTGCGTCAGCATGATCAAATAAAAGCTATTAGAAGGGTAATAGCTAAAATCGTAGTTAACAACTTGTCACGGAAGCAACCCAAGAAAGATAAAGGCAAGACTAATAATTTTACAAGTAATTGCACTGAATATGGTACTATGAAAAAAGAAAAATGGTTAGCAGTCATTTAGTATCCCAGAAAATTGAAGTCAGCCCAGTATATGTGGATCTATGACTTTGTTTATTAAAAGTGTTGCCAGTGCTTGATAGTTCATGCATTCAAAAAATCGTTTGCAGATAAATATTTAAGGGTTTTTTAAATGGTTTTGGAGAATTCTTAACTTTTATGAAGCCATTTAGCAATGCTAACAGTGTTCTAACAACAATTAAGCAAGGATGATGCTACAGCCAGTTTATTGTCAGTATAAGTTTTTCAAAGGAAGAAGTTGTTCTTACTTGCAATGAGATGGGACTGCATGTTTGTTAAAGCCCCAGTGGACTACTGCAGTAGAGATGAAATAGACACCGAGAGGCACTGATAAGTCACTTCTGAGAGCCTTGAATCATTTCCTAAATGTAGACTCCCCGCAAGGCATGAGTGCAGCGTTTACAGTCGTTTAATTCAGCCCAACTTCCTTAATTCAAGTAGAAGTCTTATAAAGTTAAGTGCTCAGCAGTTTCTCATTGCTCAGGATCTTTATTTCCTAATATTTGCTGGCTTGCCTTTTGTAAGGTAAGCTTTAGCCACCTCTGCCTGTCAGCTTCCACCAGAGCTGGGCAGGCAAAAGGACTTCCACAAACTTGAGTGAACCTGAGGATCACTCAAAAATCATAATTTAAGCACTGTCAGTCAGGAAGGGTTCTAATTAAATGTTTCCTCCTGCCCCTGCTTTGACAATCATTGTGTTGGATTTCTGATGACTTTGAAGCTGTAAATTCACAGGTTGTACTGACATGCAAATTTCTGTATTTGTATTCATTGCAAATATTTACATGAGAGCCTATGCTTTGCTGCAGAATTCTACCTGGATTGACAAGGTGACAAGTTTATAGGAAGTTAACAAGCTGATCTGATGAGCATATGGCACAGGAGTACCTTTAAATAGCAATGTAAAAATCAGATATTTTTTGTTTGCTTTATAGCCGTTTTAATGGCTAAACTGAAAGAGATATTGTGCAATATCAGACATAGGCCTAATCTAGTAAGCATTTGCTACTCATTATGCATTTTAACAAATGATGTGTTAAGGAATTTTGAATGAAAGATAACCTCAGAACAGGCAGCACTGTATAAGATTCTGGAAGTATATGCTGCATATACAGAAATCAGCATTTATCATTATTCTTTTGGCTTTCAGCTTTATTTAACAAGTATAGTTAATACTACAAACGTTACATCTGTTTCTCTTCTAAGAAATTATCATTAAACCAATGCCAGTATTTAGCCTGACAAGCTGTGGGAGCATCATGGATTGACAGATCACAGCAATCTATGTAAATTTCTACATGGAGTGTGTGGCTGGCTCACCATATCTGGGTGTGGGACTTGCAGACCTTTCCTACAAAGGTTGCCAGAATTTTTCTCTTACTACAGTTCTGCACACAGTCATTTGGTCAATTCCCTGTTGAGAAAACGGATCAGTAGCTTTCTTGCTGTCTTGAGACCTACAAATGAATTGGTTCTGTGTTTTTCTGGAAGGCCCCTTATAGCTTGCCTCGAGTGCATGCTTTGTTTTCCTCTCTTCTCCCTCCTCTAATCTGTATTCCCAAGGAGGAATGCAAACACAGCTAGGCACTGGCTGCAGCCAGCAAGGAACGAACCCTTCAAGAACCATAAGCATTTCAGTTGCTTTGCCCACTTTGTGAGTATTTCCTTTCAGAAGTTGCATGCCAGGATGATTGCCACCTCCACATTTTGTGCCAAGATATGAAATTTTGCTTGCATCTCAGTTGTGTGGAAATCTGAAAGGGAGTTTCTTCCACCAGGTGGTCATTGATCAGCTTATTAACGATCAAAAGCAGAAAGGCTTGTGGTGGGTGAATTTAGGTAAATGGCACAAAAGCTGTTTTTCTCTCTGCTACTGCTCTGCAAAGAAGCTCAGACCTGCAGAATTGATGCTTCTACTTCTGCAATGCAAACTACAACAATTTGTCTAATGCAATTACAGTGTAAATGAATAGCTGCTTAAGAATCTGTCCAGATTCACTTTCTCCAGTACTGATGCATGGATAGCCAGTTTTCTAAGATCTCCTGCTGCATTTTTACTTTTCTCCATCAGAGCTTTTTACATTGTGGTATTTTGGTGTTTGACAGATGCATGTGTATTCAAGTTAAAAGTGAAATGAGGGGCGTAGAGAAAAAAAAACTATTGATTTGTCTAATAACAAGTCAATTACATTTAATATGTGCTCTTCCTCAGGTGAGTATAAAAGGATAATGAATTCTAATTCAAAAGAGAATGATTAATTCAATTTTGTTTCATGCTGTCATTTTTGGTATGTAAATTGACTACAAAGTGCAATCTACACCCACTTCTTGCATGCTTCAAAGACTATTCTAGCTATGTTGAACAATACTAGTAATTTTCAAATAGCTGATTATTTTTAATGAGCACAGCTGCTTTTATGTGAAGATAAATACACAGTAACTCAGACTTTCCAGTGTTGTGTTTAGTTACACACGCACGCATGCATTCTACGTGTACATTGAAAGTAGTGTCCTTGTATACGTATTTATGCCTTTACTAATAATGCATACCGTAGTAGTATATTATTTATGCTGAATAAAAAGTGGAAGTAGTTTAGGCTAAACGAGAAGATCAAAGCGATTTAGTATAACATATGATTATAAATAGAATTTTAAGAAGGGAAATAATGGGCACATGAAATTACAGCCATAGACTAGGTGAGTATGTGAGTATGTAGTGGGAATATATAAACAATGTGTCATTGTTTATGCTCCTTTTCTAATACACAGATCTGTTGGAAACTTCAGATTAATGCAGAAGCTTAAAGGTCCAGTATTTTTAGTGGAGTAGGCCGGTTACATTCTAGTGAAAGCAACTGATTCATTCTTTGATTTGCTTTCATAGTTTTTGTCTCAAAGTCATGTTTTGCTTGCTTCAATATAAATTTACCTTCCAAAACTATTTTTACCTTTTTCCATACTTGCTGTAGTATATCAAATGCATTCTGCCATTGTAATGACTTTTTGCATTAACATGGACTGAACTGAGAATCATGGAATGGCTTGAGTTGGAAAGGATCTGAAAGCCCATCCAGTCCCAACCCCTGCCACAGGCTGGCTGCCCCCCATCAGATCAGCCTGCCCAGGGCTCCATCCAACCTGGCCTTGAGCGCCTTCAGGGATGGGGCACCTGGAGCTCTCTGCCTCACACACTGCTGGCTCTTATCCAGCTTTTCATCCACTCTCAGCTTTCTTGACAAGGCTGCTTTCTGAGTTTTCCCAATCTGTACACATACCTTGGATTTCCATGACCTAAGCACAACACTTTGCACTTGCGTTATTGAAACTCGTTTGATTTTTGTGGTCTCACTTTTTGAGCCTATTCAGGTCCCTTTGGATAGCATCCCTTCCTTTTATGGTTTCAACTGTACTGCTCAGCTTGGCATCATCTGCAAACTTTCTGAGTGTGTACTCGGTCCCACTGCCCAATCTATATTTATCAAAGATGTTAAAGAGCATGGCTCCCAAGAGAGCCCCCTGGGAGGCATCACTTGTCCATCAGTTGACATAAGGACATTGACAACTATCCTCTAGCTGCAACTAGCCAATAAATTATTTGTTCTCCAATTTAGGGATAAGGATGTGTTGTGGGACCATGACAAAGGCCTTGCAGAAGTGCAGGTAGATAACATCTGCTACCTTTTCTTTGTCCATTGACGCTGTCTCTCCATTGTAGAAGGGCACCACCATGGGCAGATCATGCCTGAACAATCTGAAGCCAAGCAGGCTGTCTTGGATCACTCCTCATCTCATATGTGCCTTGACTTTACTTTCCAGAAGGATCTGCTCCATGATCTTGCCAGGCACAGAAGTGGGGCCCACCAATCTGTAGTTCCCCAGTTCTTCCATTCTCCCTTTCTTGAACATGGCAGTGATGTTTTTCTTTCTTTAATGCATCTGATCAAAACTGCCGACTAACTTTTTATTTATTTATTTTTACTTAGTGTATTAGCACCACGTAAAAAGCCTCAAGTATATTTCCTGCCTTTCTTCCTGAGTCTGGCAAATGATAATGACGTAGGTCTTCTCTTTGGCTTCATTTCTGCTGCACACAAAAACTTCATTCATTAAATTACTTGTAATGATGAAAAGTCTCTGAGGGATTGCTTTCCAAATGTGGATTGTTATTTTTGGGTTCAGTGACTTCATTTGTTTTAGTGAAGAATCAAGAGTAGAAAAAGAAAAGATATTTTCAGCATCTGTGGGAAATGGATGTTTACCAACTGCCCTCCTGAAAAAGTTAAGAACAACCAGAAGCAATTTCCTAAATTTTAGAAGGTATCTCAGGATATTAGAATGCAAATTAAATCAGAGATATTTTCCAGTGATGATAGGGATACTGATTTTGTTGGACTTTCTGGTGTTCCAAGACTATTATGCTTCTATTCAAGTAGGGAAATGCAGAAATGAAAAATTATGTGATCCTCTATTCCTCCTTGTTATTAGTTGTTCCATTCTCTGTCTGTTAACTCTCTATTTCTAATTCCTCTATATTTTAATCCAGTCCTATGCTTTTTTCTTCTCTTTATTTCCTTCTCTGTCCATGCACATTATGATGAACTTTTCTCCCATCTCTTTTTTTTACCATGTTCCTTTCTTCTAGTTCTCTCCCTCCCATGCCTTTCTCTGATTTGTATATATATATTAAATATATATATCTTTTTCTTTCACAGATATATCAGTAATTAGTTTCCCTTTCAGAAAAAAAAAATGTCACATTTTGATATTTTAAAATATTTTCCTTTAAAATTAAGTTTTGACAGTTACAACACAGCTCATGAAAGATTTCAGAATGAACGAACTTCTGTGCCCGGTTCAGAAGCTATCCTACTGAAGCTCTTTTGGAACAGTTCTGGAGTTAATTCTGCAGTTCTTGAAGTCAGAGTTAATTGATAATTAGAAATGACTAAATATGTAGTTTGAATACAATTAAAAACAACATTGTTCTATTTTACAATCTCTGGCTAATTTGATTGACTAACCTTTACATGTTGACTACCAGAATCAGCTTTTAATATTCTGGGACAAATTAAAATGATCATCTCAATACATTTGCCATCCTTGAAACACTTTAACAGCTATTAAAACGTACTCAACAGGATAAGGCCTGTTTTACAACTGTTGTGGGAATAAACAACAGCAGCTTGTGTTACAAAATGTGATTTTTTAAAAAGGGTTTTTAAGAGATTGCGTTTCTCCTCCTCCTGTTTTTTCCGAACTTTGGAGCTCGTGTGCTATTTCTGACACTGCTGATGAAAGTGGAAGGGTTCTGGCAGGATGTAAATCATGAGTTCATTAACATTTCAGACCAATTTCTCTCCAGCAATGTGTAATCTTAGCAGAGATGATTGATTGGATCAGGGTTTAACTAGATAGATATTATGGGTCATTCCCCTGTATTTCCTCATTTTCTTTCCCCTTTTGATAATCCTTGTTTTAGATAACATCATTCAATCAACTTCACAGCTCGTCTATTGCCGTGTTCTTCTAATATCAGATATTTCTCTGGATAGATATGTGTTTTGTCTTACAACTTTTGTACACGTCCTTTTTGCTTTGGATTGTACTCCATTATAAGGTGTGGTGGAAATGTTGACATTAAGATCTCATTGGCTTTAGTCCTTGAAACCATGAGGTCTATTACTTTTCCCTTGATATAAATTTTCTCCTCAGTAGATACAGCATTTAAACTACAGCGCCTCTCCATGGCGTGCAGAAAATAAAAGGAGGAAATACCCACCATTTTACCCTTTTGCTGAGGGTTGTGTGTGTCCTTGTTAGAAATCTATTGTACTGTGAAGTGCTTCTAATGCTCATCACTCTGCTTTTATTCTATGGGACAATGGGGTTTGTGTTGCAAATGCACAGTAAGTCAATAGAAAATATTGCACACTTGTTGTTCCAATGCCATTCTTTCTATTCCCCCAGTGGATATCTACGACTGGCAGGAGGTCATTTTTAAATTTTGTGCTCAGAAAGAACTTTGGCATGTATTTGTATTTACCATCAGAACATTCTTCTTATGACATATTTTAGATGACTGTAATGTTAACAGTTTTCTTTATTATCAGTACAGCAGAATAGGCAGTGAACAATGCAAAGGAAAGCCGGGAGAAGTCTTGCTTTATATGCTGAGTTCTCTGATGGAGAATAAAAATGGAGTGAGAAATTTTTCACCATTTGATTTTGGTTTCAATATTTGGACAGGAATTCCCTTCTCCTTTATCTATAAGTGAAGGATCTCTCTGGCAAGTTGCTAATTTGTTTGTTAGGAAGAGTCACTTCAGAATTGCTTCAGGTAGCAGGGTTTAATAGATTTTTTTCTTACAGTGAACTGCCTCCAGACTGAAAATGATCGAATATCAGTCTGGGTTTTTAACATGGTATTTTTTAGTCAGCTTCTTAGCCATAGAAATCTGGTAGTAGATACCTGATTTTTATTTTTTATTTTATTTTTTAAATCAAAATGGAAAAAAAATCACCTTCCTTTCCATTCTGTAGAAATGTTGTGTTTTAATCTTTTGGACCCCAAGCTTAGATTCTTCCAGAGTTTGGTGTATATCAGTGTGCACTAGTGCTCCTCATTCAAAAGGTTGTTAAAATACAGCTCATCATGTCTCTGGACCTCAATTTAGTCCCCTTGTAAGGATAGGCGTTAGCAGATACAACTGCTTTAAACCAGTTTCAGATCACTTAACAACAATAGGGTTGTAGAGTTCACAATCTAGTAATTAAGTGGAATTTCTCCTTTAAAAGATCAGATTGCTAAACACTCCGAAGGATATGATCTCTGAAGGGAGAGGCTTTCCTTGTGGCTGCCAGCCCTTAAATTTTGGTTAGGGAGATGTCTTGGGTCTGCCTTTCTGGTTGCACAGGTTTATTTCTTTCTTAGGCTACCAAAGCTGGCTACACTCCTCCACTAGTTGCACAATCACTGGTTCAGGCTGTGACCTAATAGTTACCATACACACCTTGAAGTAGGAAAAACGATGTTGCAGCCCAAGGGATAATATATAAAAGAGGTCCCTATAACAGGTTGAATCACGTTGTTATCTACCAGCGTTGCTATCCTGATCTGATGCCTGATTTAGTGGGTGGCAGCCCTCTCCATGTCAAGGGGTTGGAACTTTAATGATCTTTAATGTCCCTTCCAACACAAGCAATTCTCTGATTCTGATATGATTAATTAGAGATATTGCTATGCTTTCTGGAAGGAAGCCAGTAAGAGACTGAATTTTTGTACCTGGCCCTTGTTTTCCCTTTGTGGGTGAGTTTCCCTAGGAAGAACGGTTACTGACCTGTCAAACTTCACAAAGATGATGTTCAAAACTTCACTGTAGGAAGAGACCTTTAGCAGGATACAAGGTCAGAAAACAGAAGAGGGTTCACTCAGCTGTCCCCACAGATGCCCGCTTAGATGTTTTACCCTGACAGAAGTGAGCTGAGATATCCTTCAAAATCTGTTGCATGGTGGTGCTGATTTTCTCGAATGGGACAAGGAGTCTAGAAAGCTCTGATGTTATGTTCTCTTTTGTCCTTTTAGTACATAGCATAGAGCCAGGTAACCTTTCCCAGACATGTTCATCTTTGGTAACGTTCTCAGATTCTTAAACTTACAAGGTTTAGAAACTAAAACTTTACAAAGCTTTACAAAAAGAAAGATCATGCAGAGGGGTAAGGCAAATATTTTCCTGCACAAAAGCAGGCCTGATAGTTACTATGGGGCTTGGAAACACTGAGGATCTGTGTGAACAGGATGAAATTCGTTAGGAAATGTTTCATTTTTTTAGAGACACTTTACTGCATATGCAATGAGTATTTGAAAAAGTGAAATACTCCTTGTTCTGCTGGATGTTGTCACAGGAACTTCATCTCATGCCTGAGTTTTCTTTCAGTCTGGCTTTGTAGTTCTGAGCTTGTGTGGGTGCTATTTGGATACTGATTCTTTTTAGCTAGCATATGAGAATGACTGCTGATATCAGGTTTCTTAGTGATCCTGCTGAGATAATGCAGGCTGGTTGAAAGGCTGTGGTATTAAAAATAATAATAATGATAATAATAATAATAATAAAAACCACAAAACCTTCCTTACAGCATTCATTTTCCCTGTTTTTGGGAAGGAGAAGCATTTGCCTGGATACATTTCTCGGTAGTACTCCTTTTTCTCTAAGAAACGGCAGGATGCTGTCTCAGCCTCTCAGCTGGGTACCCCTCTGTGCACAGCAGTGAGCTCAGAGCACGGCTGTCACATTGGGTTGTTCTGGAAGCTTTGCCTGGGAGGCAGAAGGAGCTGGGCAGCTTTTCTGTGCCCTGTCATGCTCCCAGAAGGGAACAGGGCTTTTGTTTTATTAGCCAACTGTTCTGCGCCATCATTCCTTTCTCTGGTCTGAAATTTTACAGATACAGCTTGGGAAAAATAAATTATTAATAAATGCAAATGAAATCCAAAGTAATTTTGTTGGGGCAGAAATATATTACAGAAAACCTGCAAGCCACTGGAGGTTTTCACCAAAAACATATTATTGAAAGTCATTATCAAATATAAATACGTAGGCCAGAAGATGAGCCCTTCGGTACCTAGCTTTAGTTTTTCAGAGTATTTGCTTATTACAGTCAATATTATGCTGCTTTTATAGACTGGTGAGTAGTTGATTACTAATTTCCCAAATGGATTTACTACAAATGATTTTAGCCACCTCTCTGTGAAATTGTGAATTTTGCAGACATCCCTATCTGATGCGTGATCAATTTAAGTTGCTTCAGGTGTACAAAACATGTTGCTTCCACCTAATGCTCTTTTATAATCTTTTTTTTTTTCCTTTTTATTTTTCTGCTCTACATCATTTAAGTATATGAAAAGCTCTCAGGCTTTTGAATGCATGCATAAGGAGGAAGTTATCTGCAACCCCAGATATCTATGCTGAGATTTCACACACAAAGATTATTTTCATGAATATCTCTCAGTAGAGGAGGGAGGGAGAGTTTTGTGTAAAAACTGAGTATTCAATTAGGAGTAGTTTTTTTTTTACTGGTTTGCTGCTGCCAATACAACTTCTCCTTAGAAAGATACCAGGCACTCTTTAAAAGCTACTCTTGTGAAGAGCTGAAAACAATTTTTTCTTGTCAGAGCGGACGTCTTTGAAAGCTGCAAAGAGAGTACAGAATGCTGCAGGAGATAGCACATTTCACTAAGGAAGAGAGTCTTTGAAAATCATTCTTAATTAATATCTAGATAAGTGGTTTTATTTTTCCATGGCTTTGTTTTCTTATTAATTAGTGCAATCACCAGCTCTACTATCAAGTAGCTAGTCTGTCATTGTTTTTTTTTCTAGCATGTAATATTTTTTTCTACTGAGTTAATAAAAAAAAAACCCACAAAACAAACAAGATGTCAGTTCTTCAATACCAAAATATGACATAAAGAAACAAACAAAAAAAAATCGTTTTCAAGCAGGATTTTTTTTTTAAACATATTTACTATGGAATAATGGATGCACTTGACCTGGTGCATCTGCACCTGGTAGATCTACTATGTGGAGGATGCCCCAAAATATACTATACTGCAATGTTCATTCTTTATGTTTTTAAAGCATTTTTTTTTTTTTGTATTGCATTTCTTTTCTTTTTCTGCATAACCACTGTGCTATAACTTCAAATATGCAGAGAATGTTGATCTGCACAACTCCATTGCCTTTGGTTCTGCCAATTTAAACCAGACGTTTTGGCCCATACTGTATTCTTTTAAAAGTGACAGTGAAACATTTCCTTTGTGTTGTCTTGAAGGGCTGCACTACATTTAATTTTTTTTTTGAAAGGGATGGTAATGAAGCACATTATATCCTTAATGAAACCCAAATGTGAAGGGAAGTTACAACTCCCTAACACCGAGCCCGTCGGAAGCCTCAACAGACTGGTTTTCTACATACTTCATCTCTCTCATAATTCCCTTTTTTTGTTGTTGTTGTTCAGAAGAAATATTGGAGCATGTGCTGGTTCATTTCTCCTCTTGCTTTTTAAAATACGTGTGAGCTCTGGCATTGAACCCAGACAAGAAAAGGTCATTTCTGTAGGAATATACTGCACATGGGACTGTATTCCTTTTAAGCAGATGGCAACAATGTACTGTTTTGAACAGACCAAACTGTCTTGCTGCATCCATGTGCAATCTAATGATTAGGGCATTCTTCTGGCTCTTGAGAGAAAGAGATATTGTTTCCCTCAATCTGAGGAGGAAAAGAGCCCATGTTTCCCACTTCCTGATTCTGTGCTTCAGCCAGAAAGCTGATGTATGGAAGATAAGCGCAGGCATCGCCTGCTACTATCTTTACTTGAAAAGAAAGGACTGATCCCTCTGCTTGGATTTTGGAATTTAGATCCTACGGTATCTGCATGTAGCACTTGTGAGGCCCAAAGGTTTTGTGAGATCCTGTGATCTGCTGTCCTTTGCATTTCCTGTGTTCATTCAAGGCACAGTTCTCAGTGCTAGATCATGACTTTGCATTTTACTCTAGCGAGAGGAGTCTGAACATTCAAGGTTCTGCTCTTCTACTTGACTTCAGACATTCGTTACTAAAATTTTCAGTAGCTGTTTTTCAAATTAATAAGACATTTTGACTTAGTGAGGTTAACTGCCCATTTTCTAAATATGGTAAAACAGTCAGCAGAGAAGAGACCAGACTTCAAAAGCTAAGACAGCAGAGAAATAATTTGTATTAGACTATCAAATAGATTATGAAGGGCCATCATTAAATCTGGACTCTTTTATTTTTTATTTGTTTATATGAGATCATAATTTTGAAGCCAGCATATAAAATGGTCTGCCTGTTTTCTCATGTACTCCACACAGATTTCATTTGATAAGGTCTTACTCTATCTAGTCTGACAAGAGTCCAAACTGCTTTACTCCATAACAAAGAAGGGCATTTGCAACACTACAGAGCTTGTATGCCCATATCTCTTACTGTTTTCTGGGCCACCTGGGATATTAAAGGATTTTGGAATATTTATTTTCCTCTTCATCTGACATGCTTTGCTCAGGTGGCTGAACAAAAATGTAATTATCTAACACGACAAATAACAGTCAGTATGAATCCAAAATGAAACATCAGTCAGAATAACAGACAATGATGTGAAGTGGCAGTATCCTTACTGTGACTAAAGTTTGAGCTGAATTATCATTATGAACTATTGATGATTGATACAAAACTTTAAAGACACTAAAGGGGACCTTCACAGTCTTAACAGTCTGACAGGTCAGCAAATTTTCCCTTAGGAGCTACTGGGACTAAAAAAGCAAAAGAGCCTAATGAAATTTTCAGGTTCTGCTTAAGCCAATGAGCATTTTGGATCTGTTGCAATTCATATTCAGTAGCAACATAATGTTATGAGGGTATCTGTTATGTTGGAGCCTTCTTTGAATGAGCAGGAATGAGTTTATTGTTTGAAAGGATTTTTGCATTGGCTCTTCTAAAGGAAATATGTAACTTGATACAGATCTTGCAAGTTCTATCACTGTAAAAATATTGCGCTGCTACTCTGATTTCAACGATCTTTCAAACATCACTAAGTATAGCATCGTGTATCTACAGTATTTTTTCAGATGTTTTCCAGCTCCTTTTTCTTATATTCTGATAGCATATTTGTTTCACTTTACATCATTCATGCAAGTTAGCCCCTGAGTGACCAAGGGACGTTAGGATCCATAATACTTTCCCAACAAGCTTGGGAAATGTGTCACGTGTGGTTTTGTTTCTTACAGTTATTATCTTCAGATTAGGCATATAGTAAATCTTCATGTGACTTCCGTAACTGATTATTATTGTTATCAGGAGGAAGATTTTCTACAACATCAGTTGCAATATTTTCCATTATTACACTGAATTGCTAGAACCAAAATTGCATTGCGTTCATTGCTACAAGAATAATTCATCTGAGAAGCATCAATCACCAAGGTGATGCATATCAATTTTCATCAAAACCTAATAAACAATAGCTGCCGGAGACCCATGACATTTAGAACTTCAGTTGTGTTTGACATTGTTAATCCAGTTTCTTGATGTTCTTTGGTAGGTTCATGGATTCAGATATACCAACACATGTAGATGGTGGCATTTAACTCAGTGGGAGTTAAGCTGTTATCTGTGAGAATCTGACCACACTGCCTTTGGGCTTTGTTGTCCTGTTAGCAGGAAAGGGCAGTAGACATTCCCTCCCTCTGGCAGATGGGGAAGAATGCACGTGGTAGCTATTGTAAGGTGCTCAAAGGCTGCACAGATCAGGAGGTATTCAAGATAGAGAAAATTAATAAGCTAATTAATGGCAAGTGATATCTTAGTTGCAGTAGAACGTGAAATAGATTTTTGGACTGTGGGTTCACTGTAATAGTTACATCGCATGTCACTTGAAAGGTGACAAGCTACAGTAGGGTGCCCGTGTGCCACCTTACTGAAATCATTACAGAACATTTTGTTTTTCAGGCTAGAGATGTTCAGGCACTCTTTGGAATTAGTTTCTAGCTACGTGTGTCCTGGAGCCAAAAAAATCAAATGTTTTTCTCCCACTTAATTGAAACAGTCTGAGAACAATTGTCACATTTTGGTAGCCACATCCACACTCTAACTTTTTTCTGTAGTCACAACGTCATTGGTGAAAGATGTATGCAGCCTTACATATTCCACTTAATAACAAATGTTTCCACTTGCATTTGATAATATTGTCATTCATAGCACTGGTGCTGACATTGCCTTGAAGATGAGCCCTGAGATTAGGTCCATTTGCACCCATTAAGAAGATTTAAGGGGTTATACAACCTATTTTCCTTCTTGTTATATTCCCCTGTCACATGTTAACCATCTGGCTTGGTAGAAGCTGCCTCCTAACAGTTTTTCATAACAGCCCTCGTGCCAAATTTCTGTTCCCATGGAAACTCTTAAAAGAGTGGTTAAAAACTGAAAGATGTACCACTTACTATCTAGAATGGGTCTTATTTTGTTTTCATTAGCCTCTACATTTTTTTTTTGTTTGTTTTAGTTCCTGTAAGTGTTGCCACTTGTGCCAAAATAGAGGAAACCTGTGCGTTTTGGTCACCAGTTTTGTATCTCAATTTCCACTTATGTTCTGCAGAGCAAAACTTAAAGGATTTGAAGCTACTTCAGTGTCTCATTCAACAGATAGCAATGAAACTGCATGTTAAGGACAAGTTCAGAAACATGAACTTGAAGTATTTTACAGGGAATTTTGGAAAACTGAATGAAATCAGTGATTAGATAGGCTCATTAAATATCAAAGGAATTGATCTGACTATCTCAAAGTATGAGCATGTCTATAGTTTCATTATATTCAAAGAAGTTAATCAGTCTCATTTCACATGACTTTTCAGCTTAAAAAGTGTTACCTAGCATCCCTGTAGAAAAAACAATTAATAGTGCTTTCCACTCATAGGAAACTGATCTGCTATATTTGTTAAATTTTTCTAGGAAGAGATTTAAATTTCACAGCTGCTGAGATCCTCTCAGCTATTGCACTAAATCAATGCATTCATATTCCTGTCCTGAGATTCCACTGACAAAGCCACTGACTTGGGACAAAAGAGCAGAAAAACACAAAAAATTGAGTTGACTTTCATTCATGAAGAGAGTAAAGGTTTTAAACATTCATTGATTTCTCATTGCCAAAAGATGTTATTTGTGGTTCACCAAAAATAGCATTGTCTGTCCTCTGTGTGCTGAAATGTTTTCTGTGAAATATTTATATATACATGGGCTTCAGGGAGAATTTTGTTGAGGACCCTATGATGATGAAGAGTGCAGAGAGAATCTTTCATAACAGTATCTCTATTTGGACTTTATTTAAAAGATTGAATATATGATATATTTCCTGAACAACACAGAAGGTCTGTTAACCGCTAGAACAGAGGTTTGCTCGAGGTACTCAGTGAGCAGAATACTAATTTCCAGACCACTGGCTTATTTTAGTCTCTCCCATAGAATCCTTCTTTCAGGAAAGCACTTAACCAGGGAGTTGAATTAGAGCCCAATTAAAAGTCACTGTTGGGACTTATATGCACTGAAGTATCTTAAGCCTTAACAGTGACAAAATTAGATATTATAGGCCTTTTACTAAAGCTCTAATTCTGTGAGAAATCTGCCTACATATTTCTTTTCATTAAAGGTACTTTATAGGAAGTGATGGGGATATGGGCTTTGTAAAGGTTTCAGAAACTGTTTTACTCTTTGCTTTACCTTGCAAAATTTAGATAAAATGTGAAAGTACTTTTATATTTATCTTCTTTAGCATCTTTCAATTGGAGGTAAAGTTTTATCTAAGAACTCTTGGATCTCTTCCTTTCTTTCTATGTGTTCCTTTTTAGAGAAAAATTAAACTCCTGGTCTCTTTCTGTGTTCTTGTGCCTTTCAATGGTAAGAAACTTGACCTGTTATGAACTGCAGTTTATAACAGAGATTCTGATACAAGTCTCACTGTATTTGCTGTTTCCCTCAAACTAGTTGCATTTAATTCCCTCTTGTACAAGTTAAGACTTTAGATATGATTTATCCTAGGCTCTCTCTTGAGAGTTACCACTTAACTGAAAGTGACCATCTAAGTGGAGAGGTCTAACTTTTTTTTTTTTTTAGCACAAGATATAACGGCAGAATTGAAGAAAAACAAGATGTAAGATCAAAATGGAGTTTGCATACTGAAACAGAGTGCCTCTGATATCAGAGAAAAATAAGTTGCATGAGGATTTTTCAAATCATCAAAAAAGTCCATCATAATAAAGGTCAACAAACACTGTTTAATCTGTTGCAGTCAGTCAGGTATAATTCTGAAGGGCAACATGATAATTATTAACCTTAACAAAAAAATATGTGTAAACAGAGGAAAATAAAATGATTCCAGCAATCCTTGTGTAAATTTAGGGATTTTAGTGCCCATAACAAAATACTAAGCATATTAAATCTAAGCAGAGTAGGAAATCGAACGTTTTTCAACACATTTTGGAAGCAGGGACAAGTGCAATTTTTTTTTTTTTTTTTTTTTTTTTAAGGCAGCTGATAGAAATCCCTTGAAAAGGTCTAACTAACTTAGTGAAGCTTTATATCAGATTATAAATATGTCTAATTAACTGAATGAGACAGGAACTCTTAACTAACAGGTGCAAACAATTAAATAATCACCTTGGCTGTTACGCAAAATAAGATGGAAATAACACACAGGCTGACTTTTGCAGTTTTATTAAGGGGAAGGAAAAAGGAGTGAATCCTTAGAAATGCAGTGTGTTCTCATTTTAACTGAGAGATTGGAATATAGGGGAGTGCCTCCGTATCTCAGTGGAGGGCAGGAGAGGACTCAGGGGCCCAGGATAGTAATAGGTGCACACTTTGTACTGCTGCATAAAACCCCCAAACAAATTTTCTCACTAAAAGTACAGGAAAAACAAATATAGGAAGAAAAACCACAGTCAGTGAACCTCAGTGAAGAGCCAAGATTTGTTCTGTAGTCCAGTCACCAGGCTGTATAGGTTGAGCCATTGTTTTGGACGTACCTAAGAGCAATGAGCAGCATGTAGATGGAGAAGTTAATCGATAGACAAGTAATGTGATAAAACTCAGTAATATGCAGCTGAAATAACTGAAAATCTTCCAGTCTAAATTTAAATTGCAGTTTTCAGACTTTATGGAGATTTTCCTGTCCTGCACGAGTATCTGCTTTAAAGAAAAAAATAAAAGCAAGCTGCCAAAATGTGATTAAGTAGTTGATGTGAAAATAGTTGAAAAATTCTTAGTAATACACAAATACACAGTAAGATAATCCAAGTATGAAAGGGAAATTAAAAAAAACAATGGAGTAGGAGGGATAGTTTGAACTAAAACTAAGAAGTTTCTTTAGGATAGGATGGGTTCATACGCTGTGATATGCTTTGTGTATTACAGAGGCTTGGCTAGGTAGGTTGGTGGAGGAAGGTAAAAATCAAAACCATAGTGTATAGGAACTCCTAAGTTCTCAATGCTGTGTATAGGATTGCCACTTTGTGTTGCAGGCAGTTTCATCTCATTGTTTCTAGCAGAGACGCTTACACAAAATAGTTCAATTGTCACTCAGGTGACCAGTAACTGATCTCAGTTGTGTGCTACATTATAGAGGTGCAGGCACATCTTCAAGACGGAAAATCTCTCTCCTCCTTATGGGCATTGCACCCACCAGCGCACTTCTAGCTCTCTGTAGAGCAGCAGATATGCAAAAGCAGCTTGTGTGATGAAATCTGTTTTTGAGCCATCTCCCTTGACTTTTGGAAAATGAATGCTGATTTACAGCCTACCTCCTCTTTTTTATATATCAGCCTTAGCAGGAGTCCCATGCAAAGGTAATCCACTGCTTTCAAAGCAGCAGTGGTGATGATTGCACTGTGGGGTACAAGGTAGCATGCATGAAGTCCATAAGGCTGATAGAGACTGACAGGATACTCTGTGCCAGTAAGAGTAATGGAATTAATCACTCAAGTCAGTGCTGCTGGATGTGTTGGGTAATCACTATCAGGCCTCATACCTCAAATCTGAAAAAAACTTGCAAAGGTTTAACTTTGCACAATGACTAATCCTGCTGTTGGCAAGGACTGGCCATTTAAACATGTGTAATTCTTTGAAAGATCAGTGTTTTAACTCCCAACAGATGAAACTTCTGTCAGAAGAAACAACTGTGCAGCATTCAGAGATGAAGATTCAGAAGGTGCCAACCCAGCAGGGGAGGGAAAATAAAGAGAATCAGAGCTACATACAGTGGCTTCTCTCTCCATTTGAAGCACACTTTCATCTTATTTGTGTTTGGATGTATTTTACAGAAATGTAAATTTAGCCAAAGAAATAGTTTCCAATATGTACAAGATATGAATCAGAGCTTTAACCCATTCCTGATGTGTAAGTGCTGTAAACGTGCCAGCATGTTTACATTCCACACTTTTTTTTAAGTTTATTTATGCATGTTTCATGTAATTATCACAGTTGCAGCAATTAAAGATGTCCTTCAGGAATAGTAAGTTTTGTCACTTGAAATACCATTCCCTTGTAAGGATAGTTGTAAACAAAACTTCAGATAAAATTTTGGAAAATGTTGCTCTATAGAAAAAATGCATTGCCATACTGCAATTATATAATCATGAGCAAAAGTGTATGACAAATAACTTGGGATAAGTTGGAGTAGAAACCTCTTCCAGATAAGAAATAACCACTCGTGAGAAGCATGTCTAATTGCTTATGTGCCCCATTGGTCCCTATAGATTAGATGGATAGAATAGAATTAAGTAGTTTCACCAGCTGCTCTGAATTCGGAAGACTAAAAAGAAGGCTGAAATGAGATAGCAGATAAAAAATAAAGTACATTGAAAATATAAAACATTTATTTATATTATATTATTGGTGACTTGATTCTGATATAACTGTGTCTTTTGGGTTGTGTTGAATTTAATTGTAGAGCGTGATTTTAAATAAATTTGAAGAATCTTTGTAGTAGCTAATTTAGAATAAGAAAGCTACAAAGAAACATATATTTGAACTTAAAAGAGATGAAATAAAGTATTTTTTGCACAAAAGAAGATTTTTTTTATTAAGAGATTTCTCTGAATAGATTCTTCATGGACAACGGCAAAGTGATTCCAAATATGGGTAGAACTTTGTTTGTTTACAGAGGCATTGAGTTACAGAAATCCAAAACTGAAGTTTTCTCCTTCTCATTCCTGCCTTAGAAATGGAAGTTAAGTAAGTGGAAGTGCCTTCATCTTCCATTTTCACTGCCTGTATCCTGGTAGGCATCTTTATCCTCAGGAACATGGCTGATGAAATGGAAATGGCTCTCTGAAAAGCTCTGAAAGGATGCTTTAGGTATTGAAATAATTAGAGATAGCAGCTTAATTTTCAGGTGTAAACATCAAGTGGTGCTTGAGTGGAGAGCTCTGATTGTAATGATGAGTGGATGAAATATCAAATCCCTTTCCAGAAGAAAGTACTGGTCCCAGGTGAGTGCCCAGCCAACTGAGCCTTCTGTGCCAACTAGACAATGTGAGTAATGGCAATTTCCCAAAAACGGACGTGGTCACTCTCCAAGGTTCATCCTTTGGCTTTCTCCCTGTGGGGTTAGCCAATTTTTGCACCTGGCCACCACATTTTAGTGCTAGAATTGATAGAAAAGCTAATTGTAGTCAGCTGTACAGAGAAATCATTATCTTCTGCTTTTTTTTTTTTTTTTTTTTTAATTTCCATTCCTTACGGTATATATCACATATGCCTTCTATATCAGTATCTGGCAATATAGAAAAGTTTAATGGGCTCACTTACACATCAGTTGTCAAAGCTGAAAGAAGTACAGATGGATATGAGCAAAAAGAAGGAAAAAAATGTTCACAAAATATTTCACTTCTTGTAATATTGGTTACAGACATTGGTTACAGACTCTAAGATGATGCTGATTTTTTCCTATTCTTTCTTGAATACAATGATCCCTGGGTTTATTTTGAGTTTGGAGATTGTGTGAACATAAAATCACAGTGTAAAACCAAGTGACTACTGAATCTCACCTGGATTAATTTCAAAACCTTGTGAAATGGTAGATTTAATAGGTGTTTTCAGCTAGAGTTGTAAGATGAGACAGCTTTTGTCACTAATTGGTTATTAGCTTGAAATTCCCATAAAATCCAAAGAGTCATGCTGAGGTGTCTTTATGCAGTTCTAGATATCATTGTCCACATAGTGAATATTTTATTTCTAATGTCAGAATAATTTAGGATATTTTGTATTTCCAAACTTAAACAATAGACAAAACAGACTGGCCTGGTCTAGGAATACTGTTTTTAAAATACGTATCCCGATCTACACAGTTTTAACTGAAAGATACAGAAATGCACACAAGTACTGTGTAGCTGTACCGTTTTATTTTTGAAGTCTGGGAGCAGCCAGAAGAATACAAGTGGAGGCGGTAGTGAGTTCATTATTCTCATTGCTACACAGTGACTTGGACTTCTGTAAGTGTTGCTCAAGAGAATATGCCTCGCTGCATCACTGCCACTGAAAGGAAGGGTTTTTCATAAGCCCTTAAAGAAAAAAATATCCCCGATTTATGCATCAGATAGTGAAAAAAATATTAACCTTCTGGTGTCTTTATTTTGCTGCAAGCTGTGTGTATTTTAATTGATTGCCTCTCTCCATTGTTCTGTGCGTGGCTGACAGGCTCTTGCTCCTGTACCCAGTGGAGGTGAAGGAGAATTTAAGCCTGTATTTGTCTGACAAGCACACAAGTGCTCGTTTGAGCCTTTTGTGTACAACTCACATCAACTAAGTTAATCTCTCTAATGTGATGGAAATTAGTTCACCTGACAAAATTTGCTTTTGGCAAGGTGACCAGAATGAAAAGTGAATGAATGTGGAAGTATGAACTGAAGCTGAAAATGTCCCTAAATAGTTAAAGGTGCCTGAGCTGTATAGAAAAATGCAAAAAAATGAGGGACTACTGCAAGGAAGTTGGGTGATTTTAGATCAAGGTTGTGCCAGTCTGGGGGGCAGCCTCACAACACGGTGCTCAGCTGGAAACAGCCCCTGCCTGATTCCCAACTTCGTGCTTTCCTCCATCATTCAGGTGTCCAAGTGGACTAAGAGGAAATGCATGGCTCTTTGGTGCAGCACCACCTACAGAGCCAGCCAAAACTAGTTCTATTTAGAGACATAGTCTCTAGCTGTTGTAAAAACAGATTGTGAATGGGGTTTCATGAGTATTCTGGGTACTCAACATTTGAAGTACTGTGTGGAAGGAGAAAAAAAATAAATGGGAAAAGCTTATTTTCTTAGGGAATAGCAGAGAGAATCACCAATGATTTGATTTATTTTTTTTCCCCCACAATTATATTTTCCAACAGTAGCTCGATACGATGCCATGCAGGGCAATGGGATTTTTCCATTGTCTACAATGGAAAAGAATAAATTGGTATAAAATGATCCATTTACTCACTTATTGGGATGTTTGCCATTTCCTGTTACATCTGTGAATGAAATACATTTGATTAATGCCGTATGGTTTGATGAAAGAGAAATGTGTAGATCGATACTTGGCTCTGTGGGTTAGGGCGATCCAAACCCCATTTGTTTAACCTCCTTACAGCGACTGAGTGACTGGTATATATACTCTTTTGTGATCTACCAACTCCCAAGTAGATACATGAAAAGGCTTACAGGAGAATCACAGATTGTATATATTGTTTGACAACTCTGTATAGTACTTTTGGAGGTAAGCATAAACCCTGTGAAGTGACGTGGGTTCTTGTGGCTTCCCCTAACATGGCAGCGAGCCCAGCTCAGTGCAGCAACCTCTCAGCAGCACTTGGCCTCAGTACTGTGCCAGGTTCACATACAGGTTCCGGCTGATTCATGTCACAGAAAGTAAATTTCCATCTGTCTACAAAATTCTGCGTAGACATTCCAACAATAGTAAAATGGAGTGAATAGGTAGCAACAGTTCCCGAGTATTTTGTGCAAGAGAAATTTGTTGAAAGGGCCTGAATGTTGGGGTAACTAGGTAAAGTTTGTTCATTCTGTTTAATCACCCTATTTTAAAATGTGTAATTGAGAAGGGCATACAGGAGAGTGAATTTCATCAGATGTTCTAAATACAAACATCTAAGAATATGTACACAAGAACTGTTGTACTAGCCAGTCCTGAGGTCCATATTAGCCAATCTCGTATCTGTTCTTGTTGTCTACTCTTCTTTCTTCTGTACTGACCATGTGATTTTTCCAATATATTGCTCAGAACTGCTTGATTCTCTGAGTGTATTTGATAATAGTGCAAATTAGTTATACTTGTCACATATTAGGGAATTGCAAAGCACTGTTTAGATCTAGGCTACTATCTGTGCTAATATTATCCATTAATCCTCTTTTAGTAGCTCCAAAGCACTTCTGTAGAAGGCCAGATACTTTTTGTGTTGCATATTGTAAAGGTTTAGCCAAATCTGTACATGTTTCTTTTTCTTATATCACAAAAATAGTTTGATATTTATACTGTGTCTTAAAATGCAAATGAATCAATTTTCAAGTATTTTAATACTGTTTTATGACTTAAGAATTCTATATCTCTTTCTGCAGGGCTTTATAAATTTGAGTCTCTTTTTTAACATGGTGCAATAAAACTTGCTTTAATTTGGAGGATGAATGTAGCAAGACCATAACTTTTAACATTTTTTATTAAGTCATACAAATATATATATATATATATATATATATAAATTTTCTTTTTTGTTTGGGCAACATGTAGAGACTGGTATGTGTTCTGCATTCAACCTCTGTTGAAGGTTTGGTACTGTTCTTTGTTCCTTTGTTTTTATAACTGAACAAATTTTTAACTGGTGGAAATGGTTACAGAGAGAGAGATAGTGTTTGCACTTACATGACTCAGACCATCTGCTACTCTTTTCAATTAGGATAATGTCCTTTCCTTTAAGAAAATGAAACCATGTAAACAGCGTATAAAGAGGAAAAAAGAAACACTGTAAAAACACATTTTCTTTATTCTCTATTAAAGCATAAAGAAAAATGAAGTTGAAATTACATTACATTACATTCGACAATCAGCAGTTTGTCAGATATTTACAAAGGATTAGAGTATTATCTGCCCTAAAATGGCATGAAAGAACGGCACATCTTTGTAAAGTAACTGTAAAGTAGGTGTGAACCAAAGGGACTTGGTAGCATTGTATTTCTAATTGATAGCGCTATGGCAGCAGACATGTAGTATAAAGCAACAGGCAGACAACCTGTTGCTTTGTACCTCCTTTTTTAGTTTAATAATCTATCTGCTTTTCTAAGGTTATAACCCTGAAAAATTAAACTACCAGATGAAGAGAAAAATGTCAAGAGGTTTTTGTGTTTCTATAATCAGCTCTTAAATATATACAACTAGTAGTTCAATCAGGGATTTAATGTAGCAGGTATAGCTGGCATATTCACAGCATGCCACGCGTGCACAGGGAACATTTAGCTTGTCTGTTATGTATTCACATAAACCCAAATTCAGGGTTTATATTTGTTTACTTGAAAGATTTAGTGAATATGGTGCTTATTTATTTACTGTTAAGATAAGAAGGGCTGTTACATGCTCTTTAATTTCTTGAGCATGTACAAAATATACTATTAGAAAGATCAACTTACAAATGTAGAATTTTCATATTCTGCTCATACTAATGAAATGAACTATATAGATGAATTCAAAATTATGATGCTATGTATGCTTCCATGATAGGGGAGCTCTACCAATTGAATTCTGCCTTGCATTCCTTTTGCAGCTTGAGTCTGTGCCAGAATTAATTATCAGTCTGTTAAGCTGATGTTCAAAATGATTGCAAATGCTACCCTAAACAAACTCCTCTCTGGTCTGCCAGCATAACATCATCCTAAACATTAATATTTAGCAGAGCCCTACGGAAGGACTGGGATCAGAGGTGTCAGATTAAGAAAGGTTAAGGAGTCTTTAACCCTTCTGAGGACACCAAACTGTGTTGCTTCATCTGTCCTGGATAAGTAGCAGTGCTCCTCTGGGGCTGGTCCTGCTTGGCAGTCCCCAGCAGTGCTGGAGCAGGGATCCTGCTATCTGAGAAGGATGTGTGAAGCTTTGCAGAACCTTTGGTTCCTTCTCATCTGCAGCATCCACACCTCTTTAATGGGAGGCTGTTTTGAGTAAGGAAGGAAAGTTGACTTGGTCATGTCCATGAGATGACACAGTGATTGTGCTAATGAGTTTTAATTTGGAAAAATTTGTTCTTTGAAGGAGTGGTGAGGCACTGGAACAGGCTTCCAGTGATGTGGTGGAATTGCTGTCTCTGGAGATATTCAAGAAACATGGAGTTGTGGTACCTGGGGATAAGGCTTAGTGGGAAATGTTGATGGTAAGTAGATGGTTGGTTTGGATGAACTTAGAGGTCTTTTCCAAACTCAGAGATTCTGTGATTCTATGAAAAGCATCACAGACCTGGTATGTAGTGACCATAGCTGCTAGTTTTTCCAGCAAGTTAACTTCTAGTAGATCTTGGCTTTCAGCACATCCCTAGGGGGGACTAGGAGGATCCCTCTCCTGGTCAGACATTAATCCTCCTGTAATGGCTCAATCAAAAACTTTTCTACCACTGTTGAAAGCACAGCCCTTGTTGGAGTGGAAGGTAGAGTTTAAGTGTCAAAGCATCTTTCTTAACTCTGTAAAGTATCTCAGTTCACAGTTGTATTTTATAAAAGCATATGAAGAAGAGCAATGCATGCTGTTTCCTCCAGCTGCTGATGGAGCCTATGTAGTAGCTGAGTGGCTCTAGGGTGATGAAAGTTTTCAGGGAATGAGTGGTAGCCTCATTTGTTGAGGCTGAAGGAGGCACCAGCCCATGCCTTACAGCTTTCTTAGTAAAATAACATGCACTAATGTTGTGCTGATATGTAGGAAAGCATTACATATTCATGTCATGGTGACATTTGTACCTAGCTGGATGAAAAGGATTTTGAGAAAAGAATATCTCTGAGGGCTGACACAATTCTCCTGCTAAAATTCATGATAATTAACCAGAAAGCTCATCAGTATGTTTTATTTTAATCTTTTTATCACATGTGAAGCCAAGGTTGGATTGAAATCTGCTTTGAACCGAAATGAGTAAACTGCTTTATCTTTTTCTCTGTGTAGGAATAAAAATATGCTTTTTTGCCAGAGGTGTTTTTCTCCTCTACTGGGTAGTAGACCTCAAGCAAATAGAATGAATCTAAAAGCTGAGAATTTTTAATGGCATATGCCAACATTTTAAAGAAATTTAAAAAAAAAAAAAAAAAAAAAGTCTTCTTTGGAAAAAGCACACTGAAATCAGTGGAGATTAATTAATTAATAGCAACTAATTTGGACCACTGAATCCTGAGGAAATAAGTTTTCAAAAAGAATATTCTAGTAACCTTAATCTAAGTAGAACTTGGTACAAAATTAATTTTTAATTTCTCAATTTTATGTTGTTGCTGAATTAAAATGAAGGAAAAAAGGATACTTTCTATAAAACAAATTTAAACAGAGTGGTGGAATGGTGGTCCTGTGCATGTGAGATATCAACAGAAACATTTTTGCCTGATAAAAAATGATAAGTTTTGGTTTTTCAAGATTTGATTTGTAAAGAAAAAAAGCAATATAATTTTGTATGAATAAGTAAAAAAAAAAAAAAAAAAAAAGAAAATGTTCTTCTTTTGGATCCAAGTTTAGTAGGATTAATGGGTATTTTAATTGTTTGATATTTGGTAAAAATAACACAATATTTTTGTCCAGTTTTTATTTTAAGCTTTTGGAGATTTAGTGCCTGGTTCTGACTATAGAAATTAATCAGGTTTGAGCTCTGTGTTAGAGCTTTTAGTTCTGTTTATAGAATCTGTCAAAGTAAAATTGGCCATGAATTCACATTTTGGAAATGGAATAATTGTTTTAGGAGCCTTGACCTCTGAGATAACAGGTCAAAGTTTCAGCTGATGTCAACTGAAGGCACTTTACAGAAGACAAACTCTCTGACCTAAAGTCGATTAGGATTTGGAATTCTGCAATTTCAATTAAATATTAGAGGATTTTCTGATGAAAGCTCTTTATTGCTCTAGTGTTGGTTGTAATTTATATAAATATATACTCTGTCAAAAAAACAAAATGAATGAGTTGGCACAGAATTTCTGTTTCAGTAATAAATGTCACAGACTTCACTCTCAGTGTAAAAGGAACCATGCAATCAATAATGTCTACCACAAAAGTTCTCAGACTGTGGTCTGTAAGTCCTTGCCTGCGGTTTGGGAGGACCGACTGGTCAAAGGGAGCTGACCCTCCTGGTTTCAAGCTGCCAAAAGACATTAAAACATAACTAAAATAAATTACTCTTTCGTTGCTTCCAAGCAGTTGCTGCAGCTGCCGCAAGCTTGTTATGTAGTTACAAAAAAGCAAAAGGGAAAAATATCCGCAAGCTTGTGTGTCAGCACTGCTGAGTGGAAGAGTATTTGAGGACTTCTGTACTTTTAGGCCACGTTTGTTTATGCTGACGAGATTTCACTTTCCAGCACTGGAATCCCAAAATGAAATTGCTGCATTCTCACTTGCGCATTTTAATAAGCTCATTGCTTATTAATCAGGCTGCAAGATGCTTCATTTATAAAAGTGTATTTTTTTGCCATTGAAAACTTCATGGATCCTTGTTACCAGCAGTTTTAGGGTGTCTTTAAACACAGGGTGTCCATGAGTTATGTCCTCAATCCTTTATTTTCTGTGTTGGTTTTGTAAGAGGAAGCTTTTTCCCAGTGAGTGGCCCTATGTCACTGATAGAACACCTAGTGGTGAGCTTTGTTTTTGCCAAAGATTTCATCACCACATTTGCTAGCACTGAAAGCAGTACCGACCTTCACTCACTACACTTGGAAGAGAAAGGTCAAGATCTGGAAGACAGCCATACAGGAGAGCCTTTGTGATAGGAAACAGGAGTGTTCACGGACCTGACATCACCAAAATGCACCCACTCCAGAAGCAGCTGGGAGACTGAATCTGGACTCCTGAATTTCCAGTAGACCCTAAGAAGATCTGTTCACAACACCTAATTTTAATGCCCACATGTGTGTACCCAGTAGTTTCTATTATATCTATTTCTCCTATATTAAAGATTTTGACATTAGCTTCTGCATTTGCATCTTCCCTGCTGTTGTTAGCAGGGTTCTGTGAGCACTGGATGCTGTGAATCATTAGTTGACCTACTTTCTATCAGGCTTTTATCTGGTGCCTTCTGGCTTCTTCAGAGTATGATCTTCTCTGTGTGTGCGTGTCTCTCTCTCACTGCTTAGTTTTCAAAGATGTTTTGCTCCAATGTATTAATGGGAACCAGAGGGACAACAGCAACATCAAAGTCAGCATATGTTTCTTCTTTGTTTTGCCAGTTTTAGTTGCCCCTGGGTAATGTTTTGAAATAACTATTTGATAATAAGGGGGGTTATAAACAAAATATCATAAGGTAAGTTAATTTAGAAATAGATCTAGCATGTGGCTGTAATGCTTCATGGAGACAGTCACCTGTACAGCTAAGGAATCAGGTTGTATTGGATTTGTAGTCTTAGAGGTGACAGTAGTTTATTAAGAGGATGGTCTTCACACACGTTGCCTGTATCTGAAAAGTCTTTTTATGTGAAATGCATAACTCTACCAAGGTAATGTATTAATGTTGTTGGAAGGCTCATAGATATGGCTGCCCAGCGCATCCTATTACAAAAACTTGCTGTCAGAGTTTCTTAGCTTTTTAGTTAAGTCACGCAGTCTGAAAATTGCAATGTCAGGTATCTGCTTGAGGCAATGGATGTGAGTGCAATGAGACAACAGGTGTTGTATTTCAGCAGGGACAACAGTGACTGTGCAGATTTGCAGCTGGCGTAGATTTGTACAAGCACAGCGTGTTCATACAAATGTGATGAAAATGCATGGCTAATAATGTCAGTGACTGTGTTGAAAAAGAGTGTTTTGCAGCTGAGAACTTGCTCTATCAAATTGCGTTATTGTGCGCTTTGTATCTGTTGCAGTTTCCATGGAAATAAATAGGAAGTATTATTTCAGCATCACCTATGTATATTTTCTCTCCCAGAAATATACAGATTAATGCAAGCTAGGATCTACTTGCTTTGCTGTATGCACTTGAAATTAAGCTTAAGCTGACCTGATGTTGGAGAAGTACTTTCTCTTTTCTTCATTAGGAAAAAAAGTTTAGATTTGTTACACTATGAAAAACAAATCAGTCTGCCTTGCCTTCACTCAGCCTGCACAGAACTTGTTCTAGCCCAAGGCATCAGCAGCATAGGACATGCTTCCTTGCCTTTTGCAACATGAAGAGCAGTGTCAGTGGGAAAGGAGACTGGAAAGAGAGTTTGCACAACAGAAGAGGGTAAAACTGAAAGCTGGTGAGTGGGTGGATTTTCTTCTAGAACCAACAGATCAAGGATACAGGCAGCTGAAAAGAAATCTTAAGAAAATAGAGTTGGAGGCTGAGAATAGAGATTAGGAAACAGAAAAAAGGTGTGAATTATGAGGAATTTGATCACAAACCTCAGAAAAATTCACATGGAAATATTCTGGAACTGAAGCAAGATCTTGGCACTCAGCTCTGTCCTGTGTTCCACTTCACAACCCTTCTGTAGCAGCATGCATGCTCAGTTATTTCTTGGCCACCTTTCTCAGGCAGCAGCTTCTGCCAGAAGCATTCTCTTGCAGCATCCTCTCTCTGATGGGGAGCTGAGCTGTAGCAGCTGAAGCACTGCTGGCCCTGAAGGCCAGGTGTCCACGGTCCCATGCTGCTGCTCCTCCAGCAGGGAACAGGATGGCATTGACCCCAGCAGCTGCAGCATCTTCCCATCTGTGCTGCTTGTCCTCTAGAGGCTGTGAGCCAGTGCCACATCCCAGTTCTGGGTGTTACAGGGCAGGAAGCAGGAGAAGCATTTTGCCTAATTGGGCACTGCTGGCTGCTGAGCAGGCTGAGCTGCTCTGGGGAAAAGACTGTGGTCTTGATGGAAGCCTCCAGCAGGATGGGCCAGTGTACCAGGCCACCCTGGAGTAGTTCTCTCTATATTTACTGTGCCTTGCTCAAACCTTAGCATGAATCCAGCATCTCTTTTTGTCCTCATGGGCTTTTTTCTGGCCCTCAGCATTACTGTGTCTGATTGTTCAAGCAAAGAAAGCCGATGTGAGGTTACACAGGCTAACTTAGAGACAGCATTTTCTAACTTGTGTGTGCTTGACTTTATAACCCTAATGCTCCTGCAACATAGATGGTTTTATGTGTCATGTTCCTGGAGTTTGGCTATTTCGTATTGGTAAGCCTCCATACAAACAAGAAACTGAGCTCAGAGAAGTCCTTTGGTGACCCTTTTTATAGCACACGTGCTGTTTATATGAAAACTCTGTTATCTGAAAAATGAGTTGCAAGTGGTATAGGATTATCTTGGATATAGAATTAATATGTCTGGAAACTTACTGCAGAGTGATGAATTGTTGCAGTTCCCTTAGCACTTTTTGCATTTTATTAAGAAAAAGGAGACTTTGGTTTAAAAAAAAAAAGTACCTGCATAATCCTCAAATTGAGTTAACATAAATGCAAATGAGCCAGGGATTGGCATATCATAATCAGAATATGTTTTAATTTTCTCCCTGTGGCATGGCTAGAATCACATACTGAGATCTGCAATTTTGGACTTTTATGTTATTTTTATTTATTTTTCCAGTTAAAGATGTAAGTGCAGATCTGCTGAAATTTGTGCCATTCTGGGAGAAAATATGGTTCTAAGAAACCATTTGACTCTATCAAAGCTATCAACTATCTGCAAGTTTCAGCTGGAAAAGGTGTCTGTTTACAAGGCAGTAGAGTTTTATTAATTAAAATTTGGTGAACCTTTTTCTGTTGCTACCGAAACATAATTCCCCCTCCATAACCTTCTGTTGGGATAAAAAAGTTAAAGAGATTGGGAGTGGATATGCTTGTAAGTAGAGATGCTCCTGTAAATTCATTCTAAAAAAAGTCCTTAAAAATCTTTCTGTAGAAATCATTGTAATGTGCATTCTAAAACAAAGGCAATGAGGCAGTGAAACAGAAGTCTAATGCTATGTTTATTTTCACACTACCAAGCTTTGTAATAACCATTGATTAGCTGTTCTGAAAGAATAAGAATAAGGCATCACATTTAAAATATTTCTAGAGGAATATGCTTTGATAAAACATCTTGAGCTGAAACCAAGATGAAAAATATTCTTCAAGTGCGTGAATGCTACAGTAAGATTTATGGGAATAGCACAGAAAGAAAAGCTTTGTTCTACAAAAGAGAAAAGTTGTCATGTCCCTTACTAGTAGCCTTCATTAGTTTATTAAAGGATTTTATACGGTTATGTTGTTATTTAAATTTTACATCTCACTTTTAAGATGTGGCTTATCACTGAATCTCAGACCACTTTAGGTACATTAATAACGTCTCAAAACTGCCTAAAAATTATCATTCTTTTCAATGGAGATTCTCTCTTATGTGTTTATGCATGATGTAGCATAATATAGCCCTAATTTTTGTGTACCACACTAGGCACTTTTCTAATACAAATGATTAATTATCAAAATCATGTCATTAAAAATCACTCTGTGATAAATACTGGGGTAAGCATTTTGGCACTGAAGAAAGTGAATTGCCTTTATCTCAGACTGTGAATAAGCCAAGGGAAAATGTAAAATGTGTACTGATTAGTAGTCTTTTATCATCTAGAAACTGATATTGAGTGGGAAACTTGTGAGGTTGTGATGTGACAGAAATTTGGGAAATCACAAAAAAAAAAAAAAGACTGAAATATTCTTGACATCTAGACTCCTTGCTAGCCATATAAATGTTCTAGCAATTAGAATTGCAAGTGAAGTAAATCTGTTGACATTCCCCTTGGTTAAATCAGAGATGTTATCAGTTACATAAGATTCAGCCACCCCAAAATTATCTGTGATACTTGCCATCACCAAGAGCAAAAGACTCTCCTTCCCATATATTATATATTGTCTTCCTTAGTATTTATGAAATAACATTTTAGTTTAGAAACTTTATTCCTTTTCCACAAAACTCTGTTTTCTCTTTATAATATATAGCCCTTTGCTATTAATATTTGATGAACTTATGAATCATACTGGGTTATTTGTTCTAGATGTTCTCTTGAGAAAATAATATTAAAAGATGTGGAGAAGAAGGTTTAGTTGTTCTGAAATTTTCCCTTGTTACTTCATTATACATCTTTTTGTAACCTTTCTTGTGTGCTGTCACCATGTTCCCTTGTGGGAACTTGGAATAATTCAGTTCATGGGATTATAGATATTTTTTGCTATTGCCTCCCTTCCATTAGCCATTGCTGGTTTTACAACACATTTTGACCCATGCTTTACCTGTTGGTGTCCTAGTTTTCACCATGTTTGTCAGCAAAAGGGATATCAAAGGGATAAAAAAGTCTCCTTGAGTACAACGGAGTTTTTTGGGTTATCATGAGAGTGACCAGTCAGAATCAGTGCTGGTTTCACAGCTAGGTAAGTATAAATTTTTCTTCAGTGATTTCAGTTGAACTGCTTACATCCCAACAATTAAATATATTACTGTCACAAACTATTTTGATGTGTCAGAGCAGGGCTCAACTGAGGCTTGAATGAGATGTATGAGAGAGAAAACAAATCTCTTTGCAGAGTGCCTCATTACAGCCTTAGTCACTGTAATCCCTAGAAACACCTATTTTGTTGCATGTTCTTATTCACAATACATGCCTATGCAGTCTTTCACATACTAATATACAGAATTTTCAATTAAATTTGAAAGCATAATTTAAATAAGCATCAAAGACATTTCTTTAATGATGGCCTCATTTTGTTGTTTGAGGCAAATACATACATGAACAAAAAAGTTTTTCAGCTCACCTAACTCATCATCCATGACTACCAGCTGATAGATAAAGTCACTGGAAGCCATGGAGACTTTTCAGTTTAAAAAATGTTAGTTATGTGCTGTGACTTTAGTGTATACATTTTGTACTTAAGATTATAAACCTGGGGTCTGAGACATTTTAACTCTATGAGAAGCATACAGTGAAGTATTTTTAATATTTTTAGGTCCTTGTGAATATATATTCTTATTTATTAGATAAATGTTAAATAAATATCACTTATTTAAGTCCTATCTCTAAAATTGCTGTTCCTGAAGAATCAATATTTCAGAAATATCAGACTGTGAGACTGTGTACTTCAGTTCCAATGTAGAAATGTTTTTTTTTTTTTTGTATAACTGTGCAGTAGGTACCATAGCTTACCCAGTGTAAAGCAACTTTAACGCAGTATTTTCTAAAGATCAGTGACTGGTGATAGGAAGTAACAGGGATAAAGGCTTTGCCATGCTGTCCTGCCTTGTCTCTTCAGTCACTGAATAGAAAATTGCAATTGATAAGGGTCACAGTCTGTTTCATTCCTCAAGAGGCAGTGAGTAGCTCATTGGTTACAGCATACTAAAGATTCCAAGAGAACTAACATGCTAGAGAGAGAGGCATAGTTATCTTTACGGAGGAAAAAAAAAAACACTTCTTTAAAACTGAATGGGAAGGAAGGCTGTGATTTTTGGGAGATGACAGACCAAAAGAAATGCCCTGATCTGTGAGTGAACAGGTTTATCTGGCCATCAGGGCTCTTTATTTTTCAGTGGCTGTCAGTTTCCCTACACTGCATGTGACTGCATTGATGCATATTCACAGTCTTTTCTCCTTCTAAGCTAATATACAGCATTCAGACATTAAATGAACCTTTCCCGTTCCTTTCTGACTGAGATTTTGAATAGGAAACAATGAACGATTAAAGAAGAAAGCTTTTGTGATATCTTGCAAGGTGCATCCAATGCAAGATATCTGACTACATGTGCTAAGCAGACCCCCCAAAAAAGATTCACCAAAATAATATCATCTGAGGAATTTTACTTTTAAGGTCAGACAATCTAAGGTTATCTGACCACATCACCACTTTTCTTTATAGTCCAAAGTGCACAGCACAGTGCCATAGAAGGTTACCCTTTGTGCTTGAAATGATCAGTCTTGCAAACAGGCACATTAACTGTATGGTTCCAGTTAAGCTAACTCAGGCAGTTTAGCATAGCATTGAAGTGTTTTATTGTATGGTTTTATGAAATAAATAAGTATCTGGCTGGCAGATGAACATTTTGAGATGAAATTTAATATTTAAGTAGATAAAGGATTTTTTCTAAGAAAGAAATGCTGAAAAAGAGAAGAAATAGAAAACTTTCATTTATTATAAGTAACAAACTCATCTTGTTTTCTGAGGTCTATACAAGATTAACAATGTCTTCCAATTTTGGTATCCTTGCTAGAAATAATATTATAATAAATGAACCTTAATAATATTGATAATCAATATGACTTTGAGCAGCATAGCTTAGAAATGATTAGATCACTTTTTTTCAATTAGCTTTAATCTAGAAAATATCATGAAAGGAGGAGGAAAACATAATTAGGCAGCCTGAGATACTTTGTTCAAATGTCACACTTTTAAAATGGAAGTATTACAGGATTAATCTCTTTTGTCTAATGTGCTTTGAAGTATATCATTTTTCTAGAGCATATATTCTTCTGGGAAGCTCACTTACAAGATCCAAAATTTGGAGAGCTGTGAATGATGATGTAGATTAGACATAAGATATACATTGGCTAGATGTCTGTTGGGAACTCTCTTTAAATAGTTCAGCTGTTGCTGATGCAATGAATCGCATCTCAGTTAAGAAGGTTGAACTAAAAATTGGTATAAGGATCAGAAGAACATCTACTCTGTCACAGTATCACAGCCACAAAAAATTAATCTTTGTGCTAGGTTTGTCTAGAATACTTTGCTCAGCAACCCCTGGTAGAAACTGGATATACTCAAACACTAAGCTTTTCCATTGATAGTCAGCACACTTACACTTAGGAATCAGATGTTCTTGGTGCCCTATCTCTGATAAATATCTGAATTACATGATCTGAATGGCAACCTGAAGTCTTCTGACTGAGGACTTCTGTCTAGTGGATGTGGTGGTGAGGGATTAATGGTCAGACATGATGATTTCGTAGTCTTTTTCAACCTTAATTGTTGAATTGCTGGTTCCTCTGTCTTGAAAATTAGAAGACAAAGAATTCGTCTTTCTTGTGATATTTGGGCACTAAAGTCTTGGATGATGGAATTGATTGTATTGTAATGTTGGAAGCTGTGAGAAATTGAGGTTATTTTGTGCTTCCTGAAGCCAAATCCCTTAGGAATAATTGCCAAGTTACAATGAATTAAAAAGCAGTGCTCAAAGTCCTGCAGTTGTGGATAGGTAATTATTTAAAATAAGTAATACCCTTAAGAAATAACTGAATTTCAGATGCACTTGATCTTGCCACTAGAATCTTAAAATAAGATTTTTGTGTTTATAACAGGAACAGATTTTAGCTAGGGAAAACAAAAAGAAAAACAAAAACAAACAAACAAACAAACAAAAACAAAAATAAAAACATAAAAAACTACTTTTCTGCTGGGAAGTAGGACCTTCCACTTAGAGAACATTTTGAAGAACTGCTGTTTTTCTTCTTGTTTTCAGTGTGACTGGGCTAATAAGGCATGGATAGCAGAGGGTGTTTATGTATGGATGACCCTTACATAAGCAACCCTATGTTTGAATTCAGATTGGTAGCTTTTCACAAGTCATCAAAGAAATCTATGACACAGCATCTTAATTCACCAATCTTACCTGTCTAGAAGGGGTTAGTTTCTGATACTCTAAATTCAATGAGTACCTCCTGAAGGAGGTACTGAAGGAAATGAGGGTGTTGTTCAATGAAATGGTATTCAAGAAATAAAAAATTTGTCAGATTCTGGTTGCTGCCCCATAGTTCATGTCCACTGAAGCTGTGCATAATTCATAGGAAACAGAGCTCATCATCATTCTGCCAATAGCACATAAATGTAATAACTAAAAATAATCTTACTGACAGTTAATTTTGAAGTAAAAAATAGAGACAGATAGTGTGTGGGTGTTTGCATGTGTAAGAGAGATCAATCTGATGCTTGACATTCACATAGTTTCTTCAGAAGTGTTATTCAGCCTACAATCTTTGGGCCATTGCTGGACTATAAGGCAACAGAAAGCTGTCTGCACAATAAGTCCAGTGTGCTGAATGCATCAGCTCATTTCTAAACTGGAATGGACTGTGCTAATATTTTAATTATGAATATTTTAGATTAAATATTTTTTATATTAACAAAAAATTTGGGTTCTGCTAAATAAAAACTAACACAGTGCTCTGCAGGTTCAAATTTTTTTGTTGATGTTTTTTTTTGTTGTTGTTGTTTTTAATTAAGACGACTTTGAGCTGAAGATGGAAAGAGGTGGTCTGAAGTTACTGGTCACCAAATGTGTTATTGAGTATTGGTCTGAAAGAGCTCGTTTTCTCCAGAAGTAAAAGGATAAGGGATAGCATAAATGAACATAGCTCTGTTGGGTGTCTTACAGTGGAAGCTATTTATGGCATTTAAGTTTGGTCTACATAGTTGAAAACTACAAAAGTAAATTAGTGTTGTCTTCAATTCAGTTAACTGAACTGTCAAGAGCATGAACTGTTTCACCTTCATTGCTGGTATGGGGAGAAAAAGGGTGAAAAATCAGATGAAGAAAGAGGAACAAATCTAAGTATTTTTTCAGTTAGCCCATTAGAAGCCCCACCTGGCTCTCCAAAGGGGATTTTCTTGTTCCTATTCTCATGTAATAAAAGTGAAACTCCCAGCAAGAGAGAACAGCTCTGTGATACTAAAAGTCATTGAAGGATTTGTAACTGAGAGAAGCAGTCAAGCATTCGGTGGGAGCTTGTGGCATACTTATGACTATAGTACAACCTCTTATGAGGCCTTGTTTAATATATATATAAATATATGCATGTGTGTGGATGGGAATTATATACATTTTGAAGTCTAAATTTCTTTAGACCACTACACAGGAGCTGAAGAAGCGTGTTGTTTCTGTGTATGTCCAGGGCCAGTGCAGTGTTGTCAGAAAACAAAAATCATAATGCATAAAAATGTCTCACAGTAGCAGTTCTACTGCTTAATACAAGAGTTTGGCACAGTTGTCTGAGTCCAACTGACAGTTCTGTGTCCCATTCAGGAAATTCCTGTCTACTAATACAACTAAACAGAGTAATTAAAAACATATTGCTAATGCAACTTACTTAAAGTAATTTGCTGGGATCCTTCCTTAATGAAGCATATTAACTGTCACCACCTCCCGCAAAGCAGAGTTACTCTATATTTATATTGTCATAAATGGGAACAAATATGACACAGTGAATATGTGTCATTGAAGTGCTGGGAAATCTGCAAGATATTTTTGCTGATTCAGGATCACAGTAAAATAGCTTGCCATCTCCATGCAAAACATTGTGCATAAAATATTAGGACTCAAAATAGTACTATTTTCTAAGCAATAAAGTCTTTAGTGTTTCTTCTACTAAAAATTCATTTTTAGCTAGCTCACCGTGGTAGTCAAAATAGAACAGCATTACAATGTCCACCCTTTCCAGAAATAATCTTTTTCCCATGTTCCTAATTGTTTTCCTTGTATAGATTGCTGCTGTAGCATTTCCTGCCACCACGAACAAAATTTTCATGTGTCTTAGCTGAATTTTTTAGTTTGCAACTAATTTTATAAGATTATCTTTCTGTTTTTTGCTACTGACTCAACAATACTAAATGCTGAAGAAGTAAAGAAACAGGGTTTGCAGCAATGTTTGAAAGGAAAAATTATTTTCACACATTTTGCCTTTCACAGTATAGGATTGAGCCTGTCATCTTATTGTACAGTTTTTAGGTGTTATACTGAAGGAGGCGTGAAAGAAAAATAAACAGTGTGAAATAATAAAAGGAATATAAAAACAAAGAAATCGCAACATCTCAGTAAAAGTAGAATTCATTTTGAAATTAACACAGCCTCTCAATTTTAGCCTGAATTTATGTATTATTGTTGCTGAAAATTTCATTATGCTAGAGAGAGCATATTGTTCAGACTAAGAAATGACACTTTTACTTGTTGTGTAACACTGACTGAGGTAAACAAGAAAAGTCATATTCATTATTTGAATGCATAGGAATTGATATTTACTGGTATGCTTTATCTAGGTGTATACATCATATCCATCTAGAACTAAGCAGATAAGATAATTTCTCTGAAGTAGTAAAATTGTTGCCTCCAGGAATGTAAAGCTGTACTAAGTAAGTATCTATAGAATATAAAATGGTCTTTGAGATTACTCAAATTGCAAAATTGTTCTGTTAAGTCAGTAGTAAAATGTCATTTATTCTATTTCAGTGACCTAAAGCAAGAGATTATGAGGGGAAAAAAAAGAAATACTAAAACAAAACCACCCACAGACAAAAAACAAACAAGCAAACAACAACAACAACAAAAAAACAGTTAGACACCCTTGAACCAAAGTTCATGCACAAACTTTACGCTGGCTGCATAAGTTAAAGCTAGTATCCTGGTCTAATACATATGTGTCTGCTTTAACAAATACATTTCTGCTCTATTAGTGCTCCTTTGAATTTAAATGTAACCAAGAATCAGGCCTCTTTCTTATTTCAAATAAATGGATATCATAAAATCTGTAGTACAAGAATGCAGTTACATTTACTGTTTTCCAGATACCTATGGCTTCCCCTCGCTTTCTTATCAGCATTTGATGGAAGCAGCTTCATGGGGCCTCTTCTCAGCTAATCTGATACTTTTTTTCTCTTCCTACCATACCTGTCCTTTAAATATCATCATAAATGCAAACATAGACTGGCATGGGGTTGATTCATCATGATTTTTGTTGTTTTGCTTTAAAGAGTCACTCTAAAGAGATCACCTAAAGAGATGGTATGAAGGAGTTGGTTGAAAACAAGCCTTTATCAATGCAATACAATGGCAGTATGCATTTTGCCAGTATGTCTGATGTCATGACTTTAAGATATTGACAAATAATTAGCACGAGTTCAGATATTGTTGAGCCTGAGTATAAATATCAGATAGTTGCTGTCTGTGGTGTATCCTGAATTTCAGTTAGCCAGTTAACTAATTTAAATTAATTTTTATACAGACTTGAATTTTAGATCAATATAAGTAGAGATAAAGATTTTTATCTGTTGGACTTGCTATTTTTGCCAGTCCATTTGATATCTTGTAAATAGTAACAATAATATGTTTAGACTTCTGGGGAGATTTTTTATACTCTTTAATATAGCCTGTGGAGTCTTTCTCATCTATCATCTTTGCCATCTGTACTTCATTATGTAAAAGTATTCTATCTCTGGCAGTTTTTCATTCGTGATACAGATATAGTCAAAGTAGCCAAATATTGCCTCACCCATCAGTCCAGAATATTTTAAATTTCCCTGTCTCTTTATCTGTGTAGTTGCAACACATTCTTCTGGGTTGTACCAGGTGCTGATCAAAGAAAGGTTTGAAGGAGCTGCAATATTTGGCAGCTATAAACTGTATGGATGAAACACCTATTTCTAACAAATTGTGCCCTGTTTTTCATTTCCAGACAGTGGAGCTGTGTGAAAGATGCTAGATTAAATGCTGTAGGCCATATTCTTTCCTTTTGCATGTGAATAATTTTGTTCACAAAGTTTGCCATGTGCAATCTGATATTTCAGCTCTGTGTTTATCTTCAAAATTAATATCAGGTAAATTTGTTCCCTTGATGGCAGATGGTAAGCTAGCGTGCATGATTTTTCATTCTAATTAATTGTTCTCATAAAATTTGTTAGCTCCTAGTTTCAACCTCTTTTGTCTTTTAATATTAGTTAAAAAAAATGCTATGGATTTTCTGCCCAGTAACACATTTTATTTTCTTTTTTCTCCTACCAGGATACATCCATATACATAAAGATAAATTTGCTTTCATATTTCCTGCTCTATATCTTATGCTTCTGAACTATTTGAATATATTAAATAGGATATATTTAAATTTATCATATAGGATATATTTATTTATTATAGGATACTATTTCTTCATCTATATGTAATGTTTCCAAATCCATATCCTATTTATCTTCAGAAAGCTGAAGTTCTTTGTGGGGCAAAGCATTTATGCCCAATTTTGAAAGCTAGCACAGCCATGTCATGATACTCTGAACGAGGAATATTGCCCTCGAGCCAACCACTTGGTGTGGTTGTGCTGTAAAGCATCTTTTGGTTACTCAGGTGGCCCATTTTTTTTTAATTGCTTATAGCCTTGCACTTGCAAGGCAGATATTAGACCTGTCCCTCGTCCAGTTTTACCTTCAGCACTTTAAGCCCCTTGACTTCTGAGAGAAACATATATAAGCACATGCTTATAAATTTTGGTTTTAGTCTGAGCAGATGAGGGGCTTCACCATGAAAAATTTATTCCGTCTGGAGTCGTTTCTGTTATTTCCTGGACAGAACAACAGCAAACCCCTTCAATGAAAATCTTTTTGCTATGGGGACTGGCATGGCCCAGATCTAAGTGTGCAAACGGTCAGCAATCCAACTCCTGTTGCTGAGCGTCCCCTGGGACTGCCCTAAGCAGTGCTTCTGGTGTAATGTAAATAAATAAATGACAAGTTTTGCCTGATGTTTGTATTTTAGTCTAGTGTGAAATTTGTGATTTGCGAAAGAAAATAAATCTTGCTTTTAGAAAAATGGCAGTAGATTAAATTGAAATATGTCAATTATACAAAAATCACATTCGTGAATGAGGCTTGAATATTGATTATTCAAAGTGTTCAGCTTGAAACAAGGTTATCAGTGTGCTGTTTTATTTCTAAATACCAAATTTTTAAATCAGGCACCGTAACTCTCTTATAATTACTTTAACTTGTACTTAAATTACAGGTTAAGTTATTGACTGTAGTATAAATAAATTATAATTCCCCTAGTGTTAGAGCAAAGAGGATGTATAAAACTGCTTGCAGCCTAAATTCTCCCAGATAATATTAGTTGTTTTAATAGCACAACAATAAGCCCATCTTTCTCTCATTTTCATCATGTTTGAAAGACCATTCTACAGGCAGGCAGGAAAGAAGTGAAAACATATGCAGCAGCTGTGTTCTGCAAGTTGCTTTATGCATCCTGAGGCAGACAGGCAGTGGTCTGTTTCTGAAGAATTTAGTCATTTATAGCTCACTGTGAGCTGGTTTCAAATGCCCTTTGTTGGCTGGAAGGGCTGTCACATTCTTCAAGACATCTAAGCTAATCCTCTTTTTATTTGCTATGGAAATATCCAAGCCCAGGCTACACCCGATAAGGAAAAACACCTTAGAAGCTCTGAAACATTAATGGAATTCCCATCTGAAGAACAAGCCCAAAGGGACTCAGAAGTGACTGTAAAGGGCAGCTCCCCTTCCCATATGAGCTGATACATTTAGAGTTTAGTATGGTTTCAATAACTTGTAGGTATTCTCTTGTTCTATAAACCAATTCATCAACAAAACCACACTGTTATTGAGAATTGGTTATTTTTTAAAACTCTGGGTAAATTGAATGGAATTTGTTCACATGTTCACGATTTATGCCTTTTCTGTTTCTTCTTCAGTTTTATTTTTAAATGAGACAACTTGCAAGAAACAACACTTTCTGTTGCAAAGGTTTTGTGAAGTTAAAGACCAAAAACTGTGGAGGTTTTAGGTAGTTTTTTATACACATGTATTAAAGGAAAGAGATCACCAGGAAAATAAAGCCATTTCAAAGTGTATAAGTAAAAGATTTTCATTTAATCATTTACACTGGAAAAGATTTCTAAGATCATCAAGTCCAACCATTAAAGTAATGCTGACAAATTTAATCACTAAACCACGTCCCCAAGCACCACATCTACACATCATTTAAATACTGCCAGGGATGACAGCTCAGGTACTTTTCTGGGCAGCCTGTTCCTATTCTTCACAACCCTGACCTAAACTGCACATACTGTACTGGTTAAATTTTTGCTTTCTTCTGTAGAGAATTAAAGTTAGCCTATTAACTGGAATGTTTTCTGGAAAGTGGACTAAGTGACAGCAATTATATTCCACTGTTCTTTGAGACTGAAATTTTGTCTAAAATAAAGTCAATAAAGTGTTTCATCCTCTAGCCCTTCAAATCATGGTTTGAGACGTCTCATACAACTGCTTTGTAAAAGACAATGTTTTACATGTTTCTGCTAATCTTTTTTTCTCTGAGGCCAATGAAAAGAGTTGCAACAAAATGAGAAACATTCTTTCAATCTTGTGGAGGACCAAAACTAAAACACAACAGTAAATATCTATTTTACATGGTTTTGGAGTGGCAAATGCCATGAGGAAGGACATTGCCTAATGCTTATATTCAAGGAATATTACTGCCTGTACTAAAACATACATCTGGTTCATTACTGACTTTTATGCACAATATCAACTTTAATGACCATATAGTTTAATTCAAAGCATTTTTAGTTTTCTGAAGATTAGCACTATGATTCAGTGTAAGCATAAAAAATGAATAGGCACCTAATTAAACATATAATTCACTGAGATTAACTGTGGGAATTAGTCTCAGTAAAAGTGAACGTTCCAAAGTAAGATCTTGTCCCATTGCAGATATGTGCTATGAAAAATTGTGCAATATATCTTCTTTTATCAAAAAATCAGATAAATGTAAAACATGCTAATTGTTGTTTGGTATAATGGGACACAGTAGAGAAATGAGAGAATTAAGCTAAAAGAAGGATGTATTATCTTAAAAACAGTATAATTTCATGACTGGTTAGTATTGTGCTCTAAGATTAAAAAGTAAATCTGAAATATTTAAAACAGGGAGATGGAAGGTTTGTTAAAAGTCAGACAGGTGAGCATCAATTGAATGTAACACAACTATCTTTTCATATGTTTTGAGAGTCCTGACCAAATAGGATCTCATTGATCACACTCATGCTGAAGCTGATGATGGTTTAATTAGCCAGGTAAAGCTTTTAACCAGGTAAACCCCATTTGCTAGGGGGTGTATTTATTTCCCAACTTTTGCTGCTTCTATTTTTATCATCACTTTTGCTCTCTTTCAATTCAGGAGTTCTGTGTAGATGAAAAATGTTTTTTGCAGTAACAATTCGCGGTGTGACCTGAAAGGACTTTCCAAGTATTTTATCAAGTTGCTAAAATGATATTCTAGGTTAGCCAGAGTTGCCCCAGGTCAAGTTGTATTGGTATTAAGAAACCACTCACAGATCTTCATGGTAGTGGCTTTCACTGTGAGCTGTAGGGATCATTTCAATCCACACCAAGTGTACTATTATTGAAGTGGTAATTCTTTGGTAGTGTACAGCAGTACTCCAGAAAGGGAACTGAAGAGTGCAATAGCTACTTGAAATAACAATGAGAAATTTAAAAACTCAGAGTGCAATATTTTGTACTATAATTCGACAGCAAGTTTAACCTTGCCTTTTTAACTGCATATTTAGTAACCTCAGATGCTCTGATTCTTTGATGTTTTACCCCAAATTAAAGAAGAGCTTATAAAAAATAGCACTCCCTGCTTTTATGCTGGTGACTGTTAGAGCTTTGAGGTCAAGTGTTTTTGAGTTAAATTTGGTCAACACTTCTCAAATGTCAGCATTCTGAATTTATTTTTCTTCTTCCTACATAAGAGGAAAAATAACACATCTACTTGCAAGGTCATATGAGAAGCTGGACCAGGGAGAAAGACTTGAATGTAGTTTGAAAGCTTCTTGTGACTTTGTATCAATGGTTGTGAGGCTTAGACATGAGCCTTTAAAAAAAAATAAAAGATGTTAACTATCTAGTTGTCAAGTCCTGATCTGCAGAAATTTTTTTTAGTCCTGATTAAAGAATTTGCTTGGAAAATGGTGGAGGTAAATTGGGTCATTGATGACAAATATATACATTTCAGTATTGTTAATGAGATGATTAAATTCATCTAAATAAGAAAACTGATTTAACCATTTTTACTTATTGTATAAACAAGACATTTCATCAAGTGATCTATCATAGTGGAACAAAGGAATTTTAACATATGTAGCTATAAAAAAAATTGTCTAACTTACAGCGCTGTGCAAGTTAGGCTTAAAACAGAAGGCTAAATGCAGTAGATGTGTCTGTGTGCAATATTGCTTTCTAACTGTATGCTGAAGGGTGAAGTCAACATGGAATTAAAATTTGAGAAGTTTCAAGATGATTTTTGCCAGGCAAATTGAACTTGAGATGTTTTGGGTGTTTGACAGTGAGAATGAATTTTACATGGAGAATTAAGATGGCTCCAGGGAGACCTCATTGTGGCCTTGCAGTACTTGAAGGGAGCATATAAACAGGAGGGGCAATGGCTGTTTATAAGGGTGGATAGTGATAGGACAGGGGGGAATGGTTTTAAACTGAGACAGGGGAGGTTTAGGTTAGATATGAAGAGGAAGTTTTTCACACAGAGGGCAGTGACGCACTGGAACAGGTTGCCCAAGGAGGTTGTGGATGCCCCATCCCTGGAGGCATTTAAGGCCAGGCTGGATGTGGCTCTGGGCAGCCTGGGTTTAAACCAGGTGATCATTGTGGTCCTTTTCAATCCAGGCCATTCTATGATTCCATGAAAGTTGTGTAGCTGCTTGTCCAAAGTCAATTCACAAGTTGGTGCAGAAATATGGAAACTGCTGCTTTGTGCATGGTGAAGAAAGCTTACTCTGTGTTTGTCTTTGCCCTTGACCTTTTTGGTGATAAATATTTGGTTGAGCTTTCCTCTGCACAGTCCTTTCTGCAGAGACTGAAAGGAAATTTTTTTAATGAGGAATCCACAATGATTGTCATCACTGTCATCATCAGATTGTGGATGTTTATAGGTTCAGGATTGCAGGATGAAGCCAATTAGAACCTGTTTGATGTTTTAACCAAAAGAACAGTCTCTCTGGTATTTTTTTCAGAGCCTTTTTTTACTGTATCTGTGTTAATTATATACTTAATTGTCACTAGTGAAATTAAAATAGTGAAGTACTTCTGTGAATAAGGTATTTCTTACTGAAAGCGACATAGAGCACTTCTCAGACAAGGCAATAAGCCTTTGATAGTATGTTATAATTCTTTTCTATAAGACATTGCTTGCTCTTTTTGAAATCATTAAAAATCAGCCACCAAATCAATGAGTCTCATTAGAAATCTGTCTTTTTGTTTAATGCTATTGATATAATGTTTTAGAAGTCCCTATTGACCATTAAGATCATGACAGTTATTATAGATTAGGTGAACCTGATTACTATCTCAGAGAGCTCAGAATAGATTAAGTGATTATTGTTTAAGATTTCATTAATTAAAAGAAACAGTTTAAATACTTTTTACCATCTGTAGTTTATATGATAATTTCCAACCAATGGATATTTTATACTAATATATTTGGCGATACACTAAAATCTAAATATGTGCTTGATAGTTCTAAAGAAAAAAATATGTTGTCCAGTTGATATTGTGTATGACTCACACAAAACGGAAGGATAAACATTTGCTGAGTAAATTTATCTTCGAGACAAATGCATTATCCCTGAACCCTGCAATCAGGTCAGATGTCAAATAGATCAATAGTTTGCAGGTACAACTGGTGCAATTAGAGCATCCTTGCAGTCTCTTGAACCTTTCAGCATCTGTTGACGTCCTCTGCAGTGATCCTAATACCCAACGGTTCTTCTCTTGGAGAGAAATAAAGGTTGAGGTGAGCAGGGGAAACCTTGTCTCCTCCTCTTGTCTCACCCTTGCTGGCCTTTCACAGTCTCTAAGGTAGTGCAATGGCTCCTTGTCTTGCAAAAAGCGGAAATAGGGATGATGCTGTCTGTGAATCCTCCTCTGTCTCCTATTGTGAGATGAGAGAAATCTTCAAGTCATAACAGCCATATTTCAGCGATTTTTCAGAATAAGTGCTCAACTAATACCAAATGTAGGACGGAATTTCTCTGGGATACAAGCTTGAATTTTCTATACAAATTACACTTTGAATATTCAAAACTCTTCCTTAAGAGACTTGCTTATTCCTCACATTTTCATCTGACCTTTCAAGAAAAAGGGAGCTGAATATTCTGGTTTCACATAATCAGAGATTAAGCAGAAGTTCTTTGTTAAACTACCCTCCCATTCTTTTAATTCATATTTGTAAAGACTGCAAAATAGAGGAAGAAAAATGGCAGTTCTGGTTTATTTGTGTTTACCAAATTTGTGCTAAATCGTTGATGGTTCTCTGTGAAATCCTACTGAATGAAATGCCCTCGAATAGTAGTGTTTGCTTTACATAGATTTAACCTTGTGTTTCTTGTTCACTGATAAATTGAAAAGAAGACACTTTATTTGTGTAGTAGGCTTTCTTAGCTCTAAATACCTTTTGTCTTCTTGCTGAGTGCTTTTCAAATGTGGCAGTAGGTCTTTCCATAGGAGAACACAGTTTACTGAGATGCACTGCTAAATGAATTAATTGAAAAATTTGTAAACTGTTTAGGTTCAACCTACAAAAAATAATTGAGTGATATACCTATACTCATATTTAAATGTATTTTAAAATTAAATCCCAAGCAAAATAATGCAAAGAAGAATTCATTGTCTTCCCCATGTACTGAAGAGACTCCCTACTCCCTAATGCCCTTCTTCTTTCCAAGGCTTTCTTTCTTTCACATCACAATTGTTTTAAGTGTAAATAATTTAATGAACTCTGAGTCTGAAATTAAAAATGCTTATTCATTTTTGCTCCATGTGCTTTTCTGAACTTTTTTTTTTTTTTTTTTTTAATTTGAAAAGAGGAGTACAATATATGTTTCTATGAAAAATAAAGACAGTACTGTGATTGTGCAAATCTTATCACCATGTTACAGCTGCTGGTGTTTTATATGTGAGTAGCTTATATGTGATGTAGCCTAAAATTTACAGGCATTTCCTTGGTGAAAGTATTTATTGTAAATTTCAGATGCCTATGATATATATTTCATATATCTACATCCAGGGCAAGCATCACAGATCCTGTCATAGAGCATAGAGTAGAAGTGGGCAATTCCAGAAATGCTTTGTCTCATCTAAAGATAGATTACCAAAATAGTTCATCAAAAACGTGTTTTAGAAGTGCTTTTTCTTTCCATTACCTATAAAAGGAGACTATTATTAGATCAGACATGGATGGTTACATCACAGAAGTCTAAAGTTAGGTGATATGAATCTCATCCTAAAATTTGGTATCTGAAAATTTTAGATCTAATTCTAAGAAGTGTAGTGCAGGTTTACAAAGAACATTTTGAAGGGAGCTGCAGATAGAAAAGCTTTTACTTTTTCCTGAGATTACCAACAGCTTCGATTCTTGTTCTTGTTCACATAGGGAATTCAGCAGTAGACCTGAAATATGAAATGTAATTTTGAGTGTTAATTTAAGAAATTAACTGGAAAAAAACTTATAAATAAAACCAAGGTGTACAATCTATATTAGGGAAAGGAAGCTGAAAATTGACACAGTGTCAATGCTTGCATGTCCTCATAAGTATACTTCTAATCATAACTTTAGTGGATGTTAACATTATATCTTTTTGGTGCTGTATAAAATGTAGAGAATATCTTCATGTTAATCTCTGAACTTAAGAGGTTAAGATGAAATCTCTGAAAAAATTCTTATTCTAATGGTTGAAAACAAAACGCCTTTCTACATGTGGCAGAAAATCTTTGCTGAAAATGTTAACCATCTCTAATTGAAAAAGTGATATTCTCTTTCTAAATATGTCTCTTCTGTCAGGTAGCCTCCTGAGCTAATTGGGTTTCCAGTGGTGATTCACAGCACTGAGTCCATTCAAGCTATTTCAAAGGGTACACTTGCATAACTGGGACTGTTCTATACACCAAACATATTGGCCTATCTCTGAGATGAATGACTAATACTTAAAGGAGAGCGGTACTGACAGTGCTTAAAGAAAGAAACCTTGAGGAATCTTTATTTAAAAGAAATTTAAAAATGTAGAGCCCACATTCTTTGGGAGATCAGTTTTGTTGTTTTGTTTACGGATGCAATTTTATTCTGCAATTCACAAGTCAACTCTGATTATTTGGGAAAATTATGCTTAAAAAACAAACAAGCAAACCCAGCTAGACACAACAGAGATAATACATGATTAGAAATGTGAGAATAGAACCCTATTGCACTCCTTTTCCTAAGCAGCTTTGTATTGAGCTGAGCTGAGCTCTAGAAGAGCTGCTGACCCCTGAAGATAATGTCTGTAGTCTATCACATACTGAGAGACCTTTGACGAGGACACAGTCTGACTAAATTAGCTGTCATGAACCAGGAGTTAAGGTAGAAGACACCTGAAGGGGCTGTGAGTCCTCATGACTCAGCCTTTCACCTCGGGTTTAGCATCAGCTGAGCAAGACCTGGTGGTGCCCAGGAAATTGCTGCCAGGAGTAGTACCGAGGTTCTGAGATCCCAGTCCTGGTTCCACAGCAATCATTCACTCGTGCTTTCACTATGTCAGAACACCAAAGCTTTTGAACCACATCTTGGGCTGATCAATCTATAGTCAGTGCAGACCCTCATTGAGGAGTCTGAGCTTCACTCCAGGATTAGGTGCTGAAAAGTTGCTTATTAATTGAGGAACCAAATTTAAATTAGAATAGGTTTTGGTCCTTAGCCTGACATTTCTGGCTAGCCTCCGAGTTCCAGTATAAGTTAATTGATTCCAATATAAATGAGTCTTCTGCTGGATATCACTTTTCTTAGAGAAGTTCCCTATCAATATCTAAACAGGGGCTATAAGAAAGAAATAGAAAGACTCTTCAGCAGGGTCTGTTGTGACAGGACAAGGGGAAATGGTTCAAACCAAAAGAGGGGAAATTTAGATTGGACGTGAAGAAGTTTCTTAGAGTCAGGGTGGTGAGGGTGGTGAGGTTGCCCAGAGAGGTGGTGGGTGCACCATCCCTGAACACTCAAGGTCAAGCTGGACAGGGCTCTGAGCACCTGATGGAGCTCATTACAGGGGAGTGGGAGTGTTGGCCTTCAAGGGTCCCTTGCAGCTCAAACAATTCTATGATTCTATGAAGAGAACTGAGAGCATAATTGAGTAGTTAGACCCTGCAATTCAATCATTATTAGACTTGTATGTCCTGGGAACCAGCATTAGGCTGAGTTGTTGCCTTCTTTCATTGAACAACATAAATTTTGGAACTGAAATGAATAAGAAGGTAATGAGTCTTGGTAGCACTTCAAAGTAAAAGGGTAAAAAATGAATCTAATGTGCAGTGTCAAAAAGATTTGCTCAGGGAAATCAAAGAAAAGATATCACAAAGCCAGAGAAAAAATGGAAGTCCAGAAAGGACAGTCACTGAAAGAAACTATATTATTTTAAGTGAAAAAGCTATAATGAGCAGGGTTCCACTGTGTAAGTAGAATGCCATTTGAGTCAGGATAACATCATGTCACAGCGTCTACAAAGGAATTCAGTGGTGTGCTGGTCTGTTTCTAAAGTTATTTAAAATGGGAGTTACAAGATGTGTGTGTGGGGGGCGTTTGAAACAAGCTCAAGAATACAGTAAAATACAGTGTGAGGATGTTTTAATGTATTTGTGGTCCTTAAAAAAAATGGAGATGCTTGAGCTACAGAAAACGTTAGAAATTTGCATAACAATACAGGACGCATTTATTATAGAGGATCTGGACTGAACTTATTTAATACCAAATTTGCCTTTTAACTACAGCTTTGCGCCTGCTGAAGTAAAGGATTAGTTGGTAGATTTATGTAAAGACGGGAGAAAATTGGTGTCTGGAATGTGTCTAATTTAAACATTACTTGATTTTTCAGGAGAGTTTGCTCCAAGGAGGATTGCAAGCATCTCTAAATATACTCTTTTATAAAGGGAAATGGGAATTTCTGTAGAGAGCTGCCTCACTGGATTAAAAAGTTACAATGAACATTTACATTTCAGTGTTTAGGAAAGAGATGAAAATGTTCACAGTCTTGTAACCTTTCGAAAAGTTTACAGCCACTAATATTAGTTTAGAAAATAAGGCTGAACTTCTCTGCAAGCAACAAGAATTTACCTCATGAATGTATTACATGTCTACAGCCATTATAGTGTTACAAGCCTTTCTTACCATTAATTGGGAAGTAGTGCAATGAAGCATTACTTTTTTATTTTTTCTTTTGTAACTAGTAGCATTGTTTCATTTAATATTTTGAAATGACAGGTGTATATTATCCCCTTTGGTTTTTGCTTTTTGAAGCATAAGATGGATTATTCTAGAATACATCATGTTAGTGTTTTAGCATTTGGCAAATGGATTTTGATAAATGGTATAAAAGAGACCCCAGCAGCTATGGCACTGTGCGGTTGAAATCTGAACGATGTTTCCACTGCAGTAATGCAGATTTGAGCTTACTGCTATTTAGCTGGTATTTATTTCTTAACTCTGACACTGGTATTAGAAAAATAGTAGTAATAAAAAAGCCTCGGGAAAAAAATGCTAAATATTTCTTCTATGTCTCCTGTACTCTGCAGAAGGATGCAGTGTTATGTCTTTGCCCACTGTTTCCATCTGCTGTAGGGCTCTAGTGGTTCTTGGGCCTCCTGTTGTCTTCTGCCTTTGAACCTGCTTAGAGAATGAGTTCTTTCACTAAAAGCCAGATGGGTATCAGCCTTGCTTCTGAAGAGACACATAGCAAAATAAGGAGGTTTTAATGTATCTCAGCTAAAACTACAAGTTTCCCGAATAGCTGCTTACTACAGAAATTGCCCCTACTCTCCTTATGTTGGAGATTTATACTTCACTTTATGAAAGCAAATTTATATTCTGTTCTATTTATACTTATCTATCACAACAGTTCCATAATATGAGGAAAATTATATGGTTTTTATAGCAAGGGAAACTGAGTCACAGATATCAGTGTATTTTTTGTATGGCATAAAGATTGACTTCAGATAACAGTGACCATTCTTCTGTCCAACAAATCATTCAACAGCTGTTAATTATTTAAACTTTCAGGTCGTTTTAGATACTAAAGTCAGTGTGACCTTCTTGCTGCTGGGATCGTTACTTTGTATTAGAAATGTCCTCCTAGAATAATATTGGAATTCATTACCAGTTGCACAACATTCCCATTCAGATGGAGCTGAATCTAAAATGAGTTACTGCCTTTCGTGGACATACTGAGTTCCATGCAATTACTGACTCAAAAGTATTGCAAAATCAGACAACGGAAAGGGAATGGAAAAAAATGTGCAGGCAGTGAGAACTAATTTTAGGAGGGGCAGTATTAGAGCAAGCAGCAAGTCAGAAATTAAGTTGAATAAAAGAAAGGAATTCTTTGAAATATATAGATCAGAACAGAAAATTCAGGTCATATACAGAGTGTTTAAAACACAGAAAGAAATCTTTAATGGATTCTGGAATGAAAAGTGTCCAAAATCTATCAGACTCATTCCATAAATACATGTTTACACTGCCTCAAAACTGCTACAGGAGGCATTCTGAGCTTGCTGATGCATGGGCGGACATCTTGTTCCTCTCGTTCAGAGACATATGTCTGTAAGAAGAAATATTTTATAATAAAGAGTCTCTACAAAGCTTGTCTTAATGGCAAAATAATCAAACACTGTTAATGCATCTTTTATTTCAGTATTTCATGAGAATAAATAATAACATCATAGCTTGATGTCAGTTTTGACTTTGAAATGCCTAACTCATATTTTTATTAGAGAATTCCAACTAAGAGAAAGATAGTCATTGTAAGATGGTAAAAAATTAATGCTAAATTCCTAAGAATGCTGTGTCTCTCAGACAAAAGCCTTTCAGATAGCAACCAGATCATTAATAGTGAAGAGGAAGGCTACCCACAGGAATTCTGTTTTGGTGCAAATTCCCTGAGGATGCTCAGTGTTGTCCTGTGAAGTGATACCACAGGAAGCTCTGTTGGAAGCTCTGTTGGAAGAACACCAGTGTAGCCATGGTAGTGAAGTGCTCTGTGGGGTGTAATTAGTTAAGCTGGGTAATCACCCACACAGTGCTTAGCTTGCCATCAAATACCATGTGCACAGAGCATCTCAACTGGAAGCAACCAGTCTGTTCCAGCTCAGAGTAACACTGTATGCCTAGGTGTCCCTGAAAACATCCATTTGTCCTTAGCATGTCCTGTGTTCTTAACCGCAGAACTTCCACTACCATGGAAGAATATTGGTTTCAGTCTGAAAGCACAGTTCTGCTATTCAGCAGCTTTTAGGTTGACATTGTGTTGTTTTTCTTTTTTTTCTTTTTTTTTTTTTCCCCCTCAGTTCATCAGAAGAATAAATGTCATTTTTAGACTTTGAAGTAGTAGTTATGACGTGTGCCTTGGAACTGATGTATCCCATCTTTTCATTCTCACTTTGGCTTATGAACTTGTGGTACAGACTGTGAAATCTTCTTCATTTGAAATAACTGTGCAACTATCATAGTAAATAAGTAGAACATGGAGATAGATCCTTTTATTTCCTGCCTTAATCTACTACCATGTCTGCTCCCAGCCACTGCTAATGGACTCGATGCTATGCAAACAGTACAGAGACTGACAGAAAAGTATCAACTTAACATTTATGGCAATGAGCAATAGAGGAATAGAAGTAAATGGATAGTACAGCAAAATCAAAAGGAGTGTAAGGTGATTGGAGGACCTGTAATTGCTTTGAAGCTGCTCCTAAATGTTGAAGTATTGGTCTCAGAAATAATAAGCCAAGAGACTGATTGAGCATTTCAGTAGTAGCTGTAAGTAGATTTTTTGTCAAAGACGCTGAAAGCAAAGACAAACAGAACAGTTTTCCATGAAATTTTCCCTTCCAGAAAACTGCACTTTTCCAATCTGAGCATTTGAGTTTGAATTTCAGCCACTGCTACAGGAAACGATTGCATGACGAGCTTCATCATCGATTCATCAACGATTGCATGACGAGCCAGGACATCAGGCTCTAGAGACACAGGCCAAGATAGCATTTTGGACAACAGAGAAGTTATGAGTATCGTGATTTATTGCAGTGTTGGAATTAGCTCATAAATCCTAGTAGGAAATGAAAGTCACAATAGCTCTGAAATATTTATTGGTCTATTTTCTAATTCTTTCTTTAATTATACGGAGGTAGCAAACAACTTTACTCACAATTAAGGGGATTAACTATAGTATTTAAAATTTAACTTGCCTTTCCTTTACTCTTGCAGATTTTAGCTAATGCTATGTGTGTTTTTATGCATGCCTGAAGATTTATCATTTTAATGCTCATTAGTCTGAATAAGGGCTATGTGGATAATTTCCCATGTAATATGTTGAAATCTAACTTTCTTATTAATCTTAAATAGAGTCATAGGGCTCATTGCCAGCGAACGTGCAAGAGATGAAGCCCAGTATGTTGTTTGTAAATGGGTCCTATCTATATCTAAAAAATCTCTAATATTTAAGCATAAAATACATAAATTATTATACTGTAAATTATGGTTGACTTGATCTGTCTGTGATTTATATACCCTTTTATGAAATGTCAGGTTTCTGACATGAATATGTAAAGTGTGTGTAAAAGTTCAGGCACTTTCTGGTGAGATTTCCTTTTTATGATCTTTGCTCACACAGAGATCCTTTCTAGGAAAAGTAATCAAGAAGGGGTGACCTGTCTGATTTCAATACGCCAGTTGGATTCTTAAGCAGTCTGGAATAGGACTGTACTGACCTTTGGAACTTTTCTGCCTGGAGTAGCAGGAAACAACTGATTAAACCATTCAGCATCTTTTACTTAGGCTTCATATTCTACTATTTATTGTGTAAGTGATACTGTTAGCGGAGATTTGGGAGCTGACCTTTGCTCCTGCCTTTTTCTTCATGCTAGCACAGCTCCACGTCACAGATGCTAGAATGCTTTCTATAGAAAGCACAATGATCTGAGACCAATAGGGGAACTTTATTGCTCAGAACTGGAGGGCAGCAAATGCTGATCTGGGGTAACTCTCACCATGTGCCCAGGAAGCAGCTTCAGGGACTGACCTGCTGCCTTTGAGGAAGATCAGATGCATCTTTCATGGCAGGCACAATGGGGGCTGAGGAGGATGCAGGTGGTATAGCATCAAAACATTTTTCTTGCTAGATTCCTTGGCTATAGGAACGTAAGTTGGGATCTCTGGAGTAGAAGAAAGGAAACTGAGGCAGCCACATCTTACTGTAAGTCCTTTTTAGGGACTTGTCTTCCCCTTTCCACGAAGATGATAAATATTAGTTAGAAATCTGAAACTTGAAGTTTTGTGTTCAGAGCTTTGAAGGATGGATGTGTGAATGCTTCCTTATCATTACTCAATACATACTTATACCAATTCAAGGGAGCTATTTGCACATCTTAAAGTATCTTAAGGTGTTGTACTTTGATCTCTTCTCTGAGATACAGTGTTTGATTCAGGGATGCCTTTTTAATTCTATTTTTATAAAAATAAAAATAGTTAATGTTTTACCTGAAGAGACTTACGCATTGCTGTTCTTTCTACACTTGTAATTATCATAGGGTATATATTTAAAAGCATTAATTATCTTTGAAGTCTTTGAAAACTTTTAAATATATAACTCATGCCTCAATGTACAGAGAGAACAGGTGGAAAAAACACTGCCATCATAGATATTTGTTCAGTTCTGCAGTATCCCATTCTCCACTTGTTTTTAATATTTAGATCTTATCAGTTTGAGGACTGTGCAAAAGCTTTCAGTTTAGTGGTGTTGCACCATGGCCTCCATCTCCACTAGTATTCTGAAGTCTGAACAAACATTGCAGTCAGACTGATGATCCTTATGGGTCCCTTCCAACAGGGGATATTCTGACCTCTGATCGATTTTCTTAAACAGCCCAGGTACAGTTAGAGTAGATGATGCAAGAGTAAACACATTTAGAGTGAGTGAATAGCACTACAAGGCAACATGTTTGTAATGAGCTTGAATGTCGTGTATAGCTCTGGTGCTGGTGGTTAATAACAATGAAGAAGGTAGTAATCCTGCAGTCTGCATTAAGACTGACAGATTTTGTCTGGATATTTTATGTCTGTTCTTCAGAATAGGCACAAACTCACTGCATAAAGGTGTTAGCACAAGCTGTCCAGCTGTCCAGTCAGTTCAATGCCAAAGCGGAAAATGCAGGTTTGCAGTTTTACCAAGCAGAGTGGGTGAAAATACAAACCATGCAAAAAATCCACATCTTATATGAGCCTCAACCAATGCAATTTGCCTGTGTGAATGTGATCAAGCCATGTTCTGGAAAGAGGCTTTGAAGACTTTCAAGCATTAAATGAGTGAAGAAAAATATTTCCATAAAATAATAAGTGCTATAGCAACTTGCTAAATTTTGTCTAAGTTAAATATTATTTTAAAAATCTGCCATCTTACTTAAGCCCCCAGTTTTCTGGATGAAATACTAAATACTCATACAGTACTGTTCTTTTCCACTGTGCTTCACAAATGTTTGAATTGATTCAAAATCAACCAAAACGAAAACTTTTTTAATGTTATCTTTAGTCAGATGAGATTTTGGTTGGGCTCAGTATCAGTGGAAAAAACTATCAATTATCCAAGCAGAATGGGGCTCAGACATTTTTCTGGATTATTATAAAAATACAAGACAATCTGTACACAAATGGAAGTTACCATCTCTGAGGTTGGGTTTATCCTGTTTTATTGCTACCGAGAGTTTGGTGTAGAGCTCTGAAAGCCTTGTTATAAGGAGATTTTTAAGATATTTTTCAGAGTCCAAGTCAGACCATGCAGTGTGCTAAGTATCTCAAGTTCAAAAAGGGAGATATAAAATCAAGGGATTTAGAAGAAAAGATGTGGAGTGAGCAAAGTGTAAGAATTGTATTGACATTCAAAACAGGGATGAGAACATCTGTAATGAAGGCAAAGGAAAGAAGTAGAATATTTTAGACAGTTTGTGCTTCTGGTCATTATAGTCTGAAATCCTTGAACGTCCTTCTTGAAATTTTCTGATGTATATTCAAAAATGGACAGCCTATTCTACAGGTTCCCTCTAAAAGTTCTGCAGAATTCACTTATACTTAGAAACACTTGTAACATGCATTTTAAGTAATAACTCTTCAGCTCAAATGAACAAACAGCCTGAAAACACAACATGCAAAAGAACTACTCTCACTCTCAAATTATTTCATAATAGATATAATAATAGGTTATTTATTTATTTCTGTAATAAGTGGATGTTACATATTTTTTTTTATCTCATATAATGAAAATTTCTGTTCTCCCATCTTGTTATTTCTTACTGATAGCTGCTCCTATAAACTCTGGATTCAGTAAATCATTGGCACCTATACTTTTCACTAAGTGTGTGATCATTCCTATTTGGAGAGGAGATGAAGTGGAACAGACAGTTATGTGCTTTAATGTTGTGCTGGACTGGGATCCCAGCAATGCTTTTCATAAAAGGTTTTTTTTAAACCAGGTTTTAGGGATCAGTTTTGTTCTTCCCCAGAGTAATATCTTCAAGGTAAAGTGAGACTACGAAACTATGAAAATGCATCACCTGGAATTTCCTATTATGATAGTACTGCAGAGGGAGGAGCTTGAACAACCTGTAAGTGAGCAGGGTCATCATAAACAAGAATAAGGAAAGAAAGGCACCTTCATGCTAGCCGAGTCACAGTATTGAATCCTTTAATTCTTTGATATTACAGCCACGGAAGGAAGGTATTCATTGGAATTGGATCCCACTGCACATGAACAAAAAGGCAATTTAATTAACTATTTCAGTACAGAAATCTCTGTCTAGAAATGATGCTCTGATTGTGTTGCCTTGCAACTTTCAATGTTTACACCAAGCACGGAACAACCAGTCCTGTTCCATTACACTGATAATTTCCCTGGAACATGTTGCAACCAGTACCTTGAGTAGGAGAGAGGGAAAAAAGTCCTCCTGCTTCTCTGTCTGCCACCCTCCACTTTGCTTTGTTGTTACAGTTAGAATACTAAATCTGCTTACTTCAGTGGCTGACACATGCTGTCATTTTGAAATGTGGAGTCAGGAGCAAGCTCAGCTCTCTCCAGAGAGTGTAAGCCAGAGTTGGCCTCCAGGTAGAGCTGATTCAGCACACAAAGAACCAGTGCTTCCGTCCTATCAGTGTGTATTCCTGGTGCTTAGAGCTACATGGGGTAAATACTCCCGTGCACCATGTCTGAGCACAGAGCTCAACCTGAGTAAGCTTCTTGTTTTACTGAAGTGTTTGGAGGTTGGATGAGAAATGAGAAAATATGTAATTTATTCTCGGAGAGCTTATTTTGAGCTCCAAAGGTGTCAGAATAAAGAACCTTGTCGCTCAGTATCCTGTCTGATGGATGAAGAAAAGTATCAGGACAGGTCTAGAATATACACCCTTCTAATACTTTCATATTTCCAGCTACTCTGTAATCAACAACTGTTTGAGCCTAGTATTGTTTCTATTTATTCATTATCTGCCAGTCAATATAGAAGGGCAACAGCTGCTGTCTGTTCTGAACATCAGTATTGCTGGGTGTATGGGAACTATTGAATCATGGCCAGACCCTCTGATTGATCACTTGAGGCAAGCAGTGAGTTAGCCTCAGGTGAGGGCAATTCAGCTGTGTGACTGGAAAGGGTGGAGCCTGGTTGCACCTCTCCTAGACACCATTTAAGGGCTGACTGCCACTAAGGAAGGATCTCTTCTTGGAGGTTGCTCCCTATGGAATTTTCTGTGAGCCTAGGATACGGGTGAGCATTTACATTTATTTTTGATTATCCCTTTCCACTGTGATAATCTTTTTACCTATACAATCTGTAAATACTAGCCTAAGCACGCCTCTGTATGTTGGTTGATTGTACACTTTATATGCTTGACAGCACGTAACTCTGCAGAAAGGAATGAATGATAAGTCTCAGTCACCCTTCTTTGTGCTTGGTATGGATCTGAGACCTCTGTCATATCCCCTCTAGTCATCTCTTTAGAGGCCAAAGAGTTTGTCATTGCATAGACTGCAATCAAAAAGCCTGTAAGTAGTAGAGAGATACAACATATTTACAGTCATGTGGTGAAATCAAACTACAGTGATTCCGAAAGATGGTAACATGCATTGAGATGACAGGTACTCATACTTAATACTGAAATATCCTAGTTCAATTTATGAAATTGTTTGACTTCAAGTATGTGTTAAAACTACAAATGTCAGATCATTCTGCTAAATGTGGGTATTTTAGCCACAGTCACATTAAGCTCTGTGTCAATTAGGAAAACTGTTGGAATTGCTTACGTTCATAGTAAATGTACAAGAGATGTGAAGTACTATGACTTTTTATAAATTGTCTCTTGGATTTTTCACCTGCCCTCTTAATTGCATAGTACAGGAAAAATGTATCTGTTCAACTGTTGCTATATTCATATATCTTCCTCACAACTGTGCATCATCTTGGATGGCTTTTCTAAAAGCTCTATTCCCAGGATCTTACTAGAAAGAGTCTAAATTTTCATTAAAACAAAACTAAAACTCTATAGATTTTTATGGCAAAGAGAAGTTCTAAGCATGCACATGCTACTTCAAAAGGTTTAAAAATAAGACTAATAGAAAGTCCAATTAAAGTAAATCTTTTTTTATGAGTACTGGCCTGGCAAATTGTTGAAGAGTTAGCAATTTTTCAGAAGTTAACAATTTTAAATAAATTTAAAATACTGCAGTGGGTGCTGACATATAAGGATTGCACTGTCTCACAGCTGGGAATTTGAGTAAACACTAAATGAAACTCTTCACAATTAAACGATCCTACAAGCACCCTCCCTCAGCCTTCTGCCTTTTAGATTTTCACTGTGAAGAAAAATCCTGAATTTCTCTTGAAAAAGAAATAAAGATAGTGTGGGTTGGAGAGTAAAACTAAGATTCAATCTTGACAAATTCTGATAAATAAACGATCAGTCTCTCTTAATCTTAGTAGAAAGGGTATTTAATAAGGTACTAACAATTCAATTCAATTAGGATCAATTTGTGCAATATGCTACAAACACAGACATCAGGCTTACTGTCTTGTAGTTCCCTGAGTCTTCCTTTCTCCCTTTCTTAAAAATGGGAGTGACATTTCCTCCCCTTTCCAGACGCTGGGGACTTCCTCTGAGAGTCACAACTTTTCAAATATGATGTAGAGTGGCTTGGCATCCACATCAGCCTATTCCTTCAGAGCCATGGGATATGTGTTATCCAGTCCTGTATACTTTTACACATCCAGTCTCTTGAGGTGATCTCAGACTTGCTTTGCTCAGATTTTGCTGCCTCAACTCCAATTTAGATGTTGAGGAGCATGAGAGGTATGGGAAGCCTGACTGTCAGCGAAGACTGAGGCAAAGAACTCACTGAGTACTTCAACCTTGTCCATTTCCATTGAAGTTAGTTCTCCCTTCTCATTTATCAGAGAGGGTATGTTCTCTGCCTGTCTCTTCTGACCAGTAAATGTTCACATCTGCTGTATCAGACTAATTTTTCTTCATATCAGCCTATCTACTGAAACAATCATTTTGGGTAAGAAAAGGACACATTCCTATCTATTGCTTTCTTTAATTTGCTGCATACATTCTCGGTAGTGTTTGTGAAATAGCAGATGAGTTACAAGTAAACACTGCTTGGCTATTCTGGGAATTCACATTCAAACTGGTTACTTGCTTCATGGATTTTTAGTGAGCCTGATTTACCCAGCATCAGTAATTGAAAAGGAAGTAGCAGTATCTAGCAGCTTTGTGCAATTTGAGATACTGAATTTATAGTTGAGTTGATGAGAAAGCTGGATGAGAATTCCAGGATCAAGGAATAATGTAATGTCATGGAGTTAACTAGATCAATCTATGTCTGTGACGGGGGGCAGTAGGCTCCTGGGCCCTTCCCGGCCCCACAGAATGGGAAGGGAAAAGGGAGATGGGAACAGGGCTCAAGGAAGGGGAAGGAAAACAACAACAACAACAAAAAACAGCGGCAACAATCTATGGATGAAAACTTATTTTACTATGATATTGGAATGCAAGATAACAAAATATAATCTAATTGAAATTGAGACTAATAAATCAAATAGGATAGGGGAGAGAGAGAGAGTTTCTGAGACTGAGTCAAATCTGAAAAGCTTGGAATGGCTGGGAAAGCACCCTCCAGCACTCACTGCAAGGCAATAAGAGAGACTACCCCACCTGGAAGGGCTGGATCCCATGACTTCTGTAAACATATAGGGGAATAAGTACCTGGAGTTGAGGCATTAACATTTTAACTGCCAGTGTACTACATGATGTTACTATGTGGAATACTGAAAACCAAAAAACATAAAACCGTGATGTGTAATGTATTGAATTGTAGAAATAATTACTGGTTCTAAGATTAGATTCACTTATTCTGTGTTAGCAATTTTGATGTAATGTTATTAAATTATGTGAAATGCAGTAACTTTCTAAATTTTTGAATGCAACTAAGGTAAAGAAAAAATTCTAAATCCATTGCATCTGTGTGTGTGTATGTGTATCCACAATCATTTCAGTCAATAATTCAAATTCCAGAAATGTCTAGAGCCTTGCAGGACTTCAGTAGAGACAAACAGGAGATATTTTTAATTCATAACCATATTCCCTCCATAAAGTAGGTTTACCCTAATCTCTGTGATTAATATCCTGCTGCATTGTGTCTGAGAGAAATAACATTGACATTGATCAGTTTAAAAATGCATGTTGCTTCCTCTGTACTTAATCTTTATGGCAAGCTTTCCTCAGATAAATAAATAAGAAGAAAGTAAAGGCAAAAGAAGGACAGTTACTACACACACTAAGCTGTTTAAAGGCTCACGGTGATTTGAGAGGTATTTTGTTTCTGCCTGTTTATCTGTTTGTTTCTTTGTTTGTTTATCATAACACTTTTGATTAACGAATGAATAGTGTTATGATTTGATCAATGGACAACCTGATCTTTGCGTTCTCAACAATGCCTTATTCTTGCTGTTACTGTTGTCAGACGGTCAGTAGCTACATTTTACTGCACAACATGCACAACTCCTTGACAGTGTATGCAGATTTTTTTTAATATATAGGACCCTAATGCCTCACAAACTGCCTTAAAAGACAAGCTGCGCTGAGCAGCTTGTTCTTATCAACGTATGTCCTATACTAGCAAGTTAAATAATGGCCTCATTTATCTGCTGCAACCTTATTCTTGGTTGTTTGCCTAATCAGTTATTTATAAGGAAGTGGGCTGTAACCTTTTCCTCTTGACCTGTCTATCTCAAAGGTATTTGATCTATCTCCACAGAAAGTCACCTCACTTTCTGAATTCCTCTTGAAACTGAAGGTTGGGAAAAACTGCATATTGATTGTATTCCAAAGTGTTTCTCAACTTTGTGCTTTTTTTTTTTTTTTTTTTCCTCTTCTAATTTTACTTTTTCTTCTCATATTCATGCGAATTTGATCTTCAAAAGCAAGGAGTATCCTCATATATCCACATATGAAAATAAACAAAGTATAACTTATAATTTTCACAACAGGCTATCAATTACAATATTTATGTTTGTGGGTATTATTCTATCTGGGGACCTATTTTGCTTTTGAGCAAGAAATCAAGCTGGACGTAGAGCCCACTTGACAGTACTTTATCAACAGGAAATAAAAAATAACAGCTTCTTAAACTCAGACTTAATATTTGGCACAGATAGGAAAGGGGAAAAAAAAATCAACCAAATAAAAACAAAAAATCAAACCATCTTCCTAAGATTTTTTTTTCAGTGAGACCAACTTCTCAAAACAAAAAACTTCTCGTAAGACTTTCCATTGGGAAATTTTCTTTTAATACAAGGATGGAATTCTAACCATGTATGAGTTGTGAGTGAAAGAACAGGAGCTTGGGTCCTACACTGGCTAAAACAGGAAATGTGAAAATTCAGCACAAGCATTACAGGTGACAGGTCCTGAACTGATACAGCGTGATGGAGAGTGTCAGCCAGAAAAGCATATATGAATGTGGTATGTCTGTGAACATTTTGTGGTTGAACAATCTGTTGTGGAGTATTAAAGGTGATGTACCAGTGGAGTACTAGGCCAAACACCTCTTTTCTGTTCAGCACGAATAGCCCTCGATCTCTGTCTTTCCTCATAAGAGAGTTGCTTCAGACCTTTAATCATCTTTGCAGCCCTTCACATGTCCATACCTATACATAGAAGTATATCTAATTTCTTGTCAGTTATTGTGATTATCTTGACACCATGTTGTATTTTCTGTTGGAAGAGGGCACTCTGAATTTTCTCGGGTCATACAGGAAAACAGAAGGAGGGCATAAGGAGATTTAAAGAATGGAAATGGCAAAGTAGCACTGGTAAAATAAATGAGCTAGGGCTGAAATTAATATGAGTAGCTGTTTCTCTTATCTCTTGAAGGTTGTCACTGATGATAGATCCCTACTAAGTCCTAAAATTAAATCACTCTCATTTGACTCTCCTCCTTTTGTCTGATGTCATGTTAGAGGTTACATTTGTTACATAGGTTGTTTTCTTTTCTTATATGAAAAGAAGTTGGGAGTTGTGACCTTTTCATTTAAATTTCATATTTAATTTGGTGGCTTATTATGAGCTGGCAGAAAGCACCGTGATGATTTCCTAGCATTTTGATCACACCTGGTGACCCTACTTCACAGCAAAATAACCACAAGTCTCTAAAGCAGGGAGAAATACCAGAATTTGTTCAATTCATTTAATATCGTTCTCAAGCATTTACCTTTTTTTCAACTGAGCAATGTTTCCATTTGTATTTTACAAAGAAATGTAGTATCCATAAACTCAGTAGTCCACCAGTGTCTGTTGCTGAACTGATCCGTGTTATTCTACCTGCCTGGTCAGGTAGAATGGTCAATATTTGAGCACCTTTAGCTATGGCTATTCATGCTGACGTTTAAATTTTCAGTTGTAATTGTTTTAGTATGTATTTTTAAAGACTTTCAGATGAGACAAACTCAAATTAAAAAATTGTTTAGCATAGCAAAGATTTAACTATAAGTTTACAAATTAACATGCAGAAAACATGCATCAAACAACAGCCTATATTAACTAAAATACTGAAGTGAGAAAAGAACTTCCCATTTGCCAATTTCACTGTAAGTGATCACTTCTTTTGCCCACTTGGTTTTGTTGCTTTGGCAACTTAGCTCACTACCTGGCACAACTCTGACTCTATTTTATTTTTCATGAAAATTTTTTCAAGATGATTCATGAAACTTCCGTTTTCACTGATTAACTATCAGTTTGAAAGTGTAAATGTAAATTCAAGTGAAGTCTAGCGGGGAAAAAAATACCCTTTCACAGTTGTCTTATAGTTTTTCCCAGTGTGATCCTGATCGTGTCAATTTGTAGCAGAGGCTGCAATGAAATTGCCATATCAAGTAAGCTATAAGTACAACACATTAGGTTGTCAAGCGTCATGCATAAAAGATTTTCAACAGATGCCATACTGCTTAGTCTTCCTGAAAAGAAAATCATGATTTCCTGCTAAAGAAAGAAGACTAGATTAAATCTCTTATGTTTCCCTGGAAAGGCACCATTTTGTGTGTTGAAATATAACCAACTGAGGCTCCTGTATCATCAAAGGCAGATCTGCTGACCATGGGGATGCTATTTTGTGCAGAAGGCTCACATTGAAAACAGTAAGACATGGTACCAGTGGGGTCTCTAAACAGAGTGATTTCATTCTATGAGTAGCCTTTTGGTGGCATTCCTGCACCTCAGAAGGAGACTCTGGAATGCAGTGCTAGTGGGAGAATCTGCAATGAAACTTTACAGAAGAATTTTTCCAAGTGGGGCATCTGCAAGGGAAGCTTTGGACTGGAGTAACTCTGAAAACCTTCAAAGAGTTTATTGAGACTGAGACCTCTGCATTTAAAAGCATGAATATCTACAGCATTAAGTAAAGCTGTCAACTCTGTAAGGACTATAATCTGACCTCTGAAAAGGAGTTGGGCTATGTACTACTTTGTACTCTGATAGTCTAAGTCATGCTGGCATAGAGCAAGCAGAGGACTGCTTCTAAGAAGACCATAAACTGTGCACTAAAATAAATGACAGTAGGCTAGATTTTCACAGCTGCATGTAGAAACAGAGCAACACATCTATGCCAGTTCTGGCTGAGATAAAATCTATTGGGAAAGAGCAGAGTGATAGTACGGGGCATGTTTTTATAGCAACAAATTGCAGTCTGCTAATTAGGGACACCTGAAGATATTCTCCAGGAAGCATCAGCAGGTAGAAAAGGAGAAAGTTTAAAAAGTAATTGTGGAGCAAACATTTTTTGCCAAATGCAGACAAACTAAAGAAAGATGATTGTTGAAAGTCCAAGGATATCTCTGTTGTGTGTTTAAGTTTTCTTCTTTGAAATTTGTCCAACTCTGGGCTGTGACAACATACTTCAAGCATAGAATAAGTAATTGTAGATTATGGCAATGCTGTCTGCTAGCAGTATTGCACCACATAAAGGCTGCTGACAATGACATACTAAATACTTCATTTTCAGCTTGAATCATTTGGGTTAGGTGGATAGGAAGGAAAGTGTTTTGCACTAATTGTCTTGGTAAACTTAACAACCTGCATATAACTAACAAACAGAGGGGAAAAAAATACTGTAGGGAAATAATGAATAACTGAAGTCTCTTTGTCAAAGAAGATATAGGAATTGTCACTCTATCTCCCTCTTGAGAAGAATCAGAGGGAGACTGAGAAAGGTTTTAGCATTCCTTCAGCTTGAATAATTAAATAGAAAATAAAAAGATCTTCTGATCTGTTCAAAGTATTTTCTAGATTCTTCATTTTCAGTAGAGTTAAGTCTGGCATTTTCCTGGGAGAAGAGATCATATCCCATATGTAATATAATAATTCAGTGTGAGGGGAGTCCCCATAATGCCAGTGCTGACAGAAATGCTTCCTCTTCTTTTGACCTATATTTCACTTTAGCGCTATAATAAGCATAGCTTTGGGCCTGAAAATACTTGCATACCTCGTGGGTAGGAGTATGCACAGTGTTTTCACCATCTTCCTTGTGACTGTTCTTTAAAAGTTAAGTTACTCATGCAAATGATTGAAAGTTCAGTGTTTGGGAGTCTGTTCTCACAGTGTAATGAGTAACAAACCCGCTTACTTCACCATCTTCTTCTGATATTTGAATACTTTCTTAGAATTATGACATTGTAAAGGGCATAAGCATATATTACATTGTGTATTAATGAAGAATTTGTTTACTATTTATACAAAACAATCACCTCTCACAAATTTTAATATATAGTAGAATATTCCTGTTGAGGTATGTTGCTACTGTGCTTCAATAAGGATTCCCACGCACTAGCAGTTTTATAGGTCACTGCAAATAAACATCAATAAATCCTTTTACGCTTCCTCACCTATGTTGCATTCTCTGTGGGATGGTGACTGATTTTAAATTGTACAGACCATTGTTGCCCATTCTGAATTTACTCTTTGGTCTTCTGTCTGGCCTAAAATCCTTCTTTTTTTTTTTTTTTTTTTTTTGTATAACATTCTGTTAATTGTTAACTACATAAATATATGTAATATGGAGAGACTGTAAAATAATTTTTGAATGCAGAAAGCAAGTAGCTAATGGTCTTTGGTGTTTTTCCTGTTGGAGTTTCTGTAAGACTAGTCCTCCAAACCTTATGGCTTAAAAATACTTCAGGTCCTCTGCCTAAGAGTGTTTTATGATGAAATAAACTTAGAGCATTCCTTGTTTAGTAGCAGTGTTTATTCCCAAGAGTTTGTTTAAATGTGGAAAGGATATGTGAGGATTTTCTGGGAAGAATAGTGTAGGGGAATACAGCTGGTGAAATGAAGAAATGAAATGGCTAATGTGCTTTGCTATGTTAAAAATTAAATAAAACTCATTTGTCTACCAACATCTGCTATTACATTTTTACTCAAAGTCTTCTGCTGTATGGAGGGGAAAAAAAAAAAAAGTATGTCTAATCCTTTTTATTTTATAATCTCAGATGTTTGGCTTGCTGCATTACCTTGATCTGGGATGCAATTTTATTTTTGTTCTACAGGGTCTTTTGAGTTTTCACAATTCTTACTTGTAAAGGGTTTGATTTAAATGCATGTTCTGGGTAGGATGCCTGAACCCCAGAGTTTTTGTGTTTAACAAGATTCAAAGCAGAGTAAACTGGCATATGTCTTTCTTTCAAAGTGCTCTGTGTAGTTGCTTGTAATCAAGGCCATCTGTCATTTAATGCATGCCAAATACCAGCTGCAATTGTGGCATTGGTTCAGTAGCCTTCAGTTCAGTACCTGCTGTGGATAGCTTTGCAGCTATATCTGAGGTCAGAGTTGGGTTTGGCAGTCATGAAATACAGAAGGGGTGAAATACAGTATCTTTCAGGAAGTACTTTTTTGACTGCTCTGTCATTAGAGAGACACTCAAAAAAAACCCCATGCAATGAAGGGTCAAAATCTTCATCATGAAGGTGTGGAGCTTTGTCTTGGCAACTATCATGCATGTTTAGAGTGTCAGCTTAGCTACAAGTTGTATTGAAATTGTGTCACTCCTTTCTCATGACAAACAATTCAGTCAGCATCACAAATTTTACATTATCTAATAACAAAAAGAAATTACTTCAACTTGCAAAATAAGTTGTAAAGGGTCTTATCACACATCACAAAATATGCAGCCCTTGTGATGTTTTATATGATTTTCTCAGAACAAACGTCTATGTATCCCAGAGAGTTCTCTCTGCTGGAATTGGCAGCAATTTTTGACAGCTAGTTTTCTTTTTATAAATATCCATTTTTCACTAAGCCTTGGGTAAAAGCATTCTAGATATGGAAAAAAAGATACTCTCAACAGATACTCTTGACACGTTCCCTTTGCAAATACAACTGGATTGCTCTGAATTGGTCTTAAATTTGGGCCTGCCCTCCTTTCTCTTTCCCCACCATGACCTTTCTCTTAAATACAGTAGCCTCAAAAGTATTTGCAGATACCCTGTTCATCTTGGAAAGGATTTTGATATTCAGGGTGGGATTTTTAAGAGAGCTGACTGGAGTCATGATCTTAGAGTTGCCCACATCCTATGGGATACTTGAGTTTACATCATTGCTGTATCATTCTTGCATTTCAGACATTGTTACTCCAACCTGTTGACTAAATGGAATATTCTATCTCTTGACTTCTTAAAGATATCTTCACAAGGTTCCACTTTTATCCTGTGTCATAGTGTGAAGGCTTCTTGAAAAGTCAATTTCAAAATTGCTACTCAGCTAGGTCTAGTTCCAGCCTTATGTACTACTATGTGAATTGGCATCAGTAGGCACAAGTTAAATTTACTAATTTATAGGAAGAAACCTTGCAAAACTATCTCTTATGGCAGTTTTAGCTACAGCCTCCTGACCAAGAATGATGATCTATTAAACTGTGTTGAAATACTCCGATCATCATCCTGGCTCACAAAAAGAAAACTCTTATCATGGTGCAAAAGGTTTCATAATATTGGAGACGTTGATCTTTCATGGTGTCATAATCCTAATAATCTCAAGTGAATATTGGACTTGCTCTTTCAGCAGTTTATTTCACAGTGACTCTTTAGGCAGCTCATGCTAAGTTCTCATCTCACAGTAGTCTAAAGACCTAGTTTTGAAACCATTTGGGAAAAAGTCTTGGTTTCACCACTGAAAATCCTTTTCAAAAATCAAATTGAAAGAGTTGAGGGTCATGACTTCTTCTGAAAAGCAAATCTGGAGTTCAGCAGCATCTGAGTGCCAGGTAGACAGGTACGTGTTAGAGAAAAGAAATGATGAGGTGGCTTTTAGATGAAAAAAATCAGAACTGTGAAATTTGTTTTATGAATTCTGATTTATTGCTAATTTTAATGACATTCAGTAGTGACACTCAAAGTTTTCAAGGTTTGCTGGAGTACTTGGAATTAGCTTAGCATCTGAAGGTGTTTGAGTTATGGCATTTTAAGTCCTTAATCTTGCCTTAAAAACTCCAAAGCAGCTGTTTGTATCTATATTTTTATGTGTGCATTACAAACTCAGAAAAATATGTTAAGCACAGTAAGCTGAATTGAGGCACATTGCTATAGAAATGCAGCACTTGCATTAGAAATAAATAATCCTGTAGCATTATTAATAGATGTAGAGTTGTCTGGTTTCCCACTTCGCATTTTTCTCAAACAGTGGTAAAATGCAGGTGAAGGGCTCTTTTTTTAAGGAATGAGTGTTCTTTAAAACTGGGTATATCTTTGTCTAAATGTCTCCGGAATAATGCACATTACATCATATATAAGAGTCTGATTCAAAGCCTATGGAAATAAAGGCTTTATACACAACTTTGTATTCTGTTAGAAGTATATTTGTCTATTTAATCCATCTTTCATTCAAGACTGTGTGGTGCAGAGAGATGAGACAGAAGTCTTAGTTTTCATTTTCCATTTCCTCCTTTTCCTACAGTTACTCTTGCATTTATTGATTAAACAGTATTTGTGATGGAGTAAAATCCTAAGGGGAATTATTTCCCTAAGACTTGAAGAACATCAATTAGATTGCTACGGATAGGGTGACTTCACACCCATTAGTACTGGCCAGTCAATGTGCACATGCTGGTATGGTCAACTGATACAACTTGGTTTGGGGCTATCCCCACAGTAGTTGATGGATATAGATGGAGTTTCTACCAAACAAAAGGTTTATATTTCACTTAATGCCTTTGTTTAGGCATAGGTAAGATACTTTAAGTGTATGTATTTCTCTCCATTGAGAAATACCCCAGATCTATGGGTCCTACCTGTTTTAAAGAATTTTGAGGTAGCTGTTGCATCCTGTCACTAAATGAATTCCAATATCAAGAAGTGTTAAAATGTATTATGACAAAAATAAGTGTCTTTGAAATACATACTGTCAAATGTATTTTAATGCCTTATTAACATGGAGTATTGCAATGAAATAGTTACGCTCAAAACCTACTGCATCAGAACACTTGGATATGGGAAGAAGGGCAGGATGATCTAATGTGTCATCCTGGTCTGTAAACATTATTATAAAAGATAACTGCATAAACACAGCACTGAATGAAATGGAGTTTTAAAGATTAAAGGAGTGCAATGAAGGATGTAGCTACTCTCTCACAGATTATTCATAAACTATTTGAGTCAACTAATTTTTCACCCGTTGAGAGTGTAATATTCGCCACTAATAGCCTGAAATTCTCAATACATGGCAACTAAGTTGTTCCTCTGCAATTTACCACTGTGTATCTCAGTCCTTGTGACAGAACAGTTCTTTCCTCCATACACCTTAGGGTGTAATCATAACATTTCATTAGGTTTTTCTTAACAAAGGAAGATCATGTGGCAGTAAAAGTCTGTTGTAAATAGAGATTATCAGCTTTACTAGACTCAACAGAATCCTAGGACATTTCTGGAGGCTTTGAGCTTCCAAAATGACTTGGATAGCTGCCTTATGTTTTGAGTATGCCATGGTTTCCTCCTTCCAGGGAACAAGGGCAGTCCTGTAGAATTCCTAGTACCTGTGAAACCAGCAATTTTGTATACTCTGATCTCTGAGTTTACAGTGTTTAACTTTCATCAGTTCTGGTACAATTTTTTTTTTTTTTTTTTTTTCCCTCAAATTCCCTCCTGCTCCGTTCCCAAAGGACCTCCTAAAATGCGCTGTTGAAATAAGGTACCATTGGAAATGCTGATGCTTTTTTTACATAAATGATCTGTTATCTTCATTTTAAATAAAGATGATAATATGAAGATTCCAGCTGGTTGGATCACTCAAAAAGCAAAATGGCTGCAATTTAACATGAAAGAAAATGCTTTGGCATTCTTGAATCTAACTACCATGTTATACAGCAAGATATTGTGATGACGCATTACGCTGATAGACAGGTAATCAAGCAGTGAATACATGTGATAATTGAACCTTCCTAAAGCATAGTGCAAAAGCAAGTAGACCTCGTGGTTTTCCTTAAAAACAAAACAAACAAACAAAAAAAACCAACCAAAACCACTGGTATTGAATACTTGACAAACTTACTTTGCTTATTTTGTACAGTAAACTAAAAAAGTTTACATTGATTTTTTTCAAAAGGTTTCAACCAACCTCTGAGCTGAGCTGTTTGGAAGCACATTGCAGAAATTTGATTCTGAAATGTTCACTTCCTCTGGGTGAGACTTTTGTCATATAGGACTTTCCAGGTTTTAAGGCAATAAATATTCCTTTATTTCAGGATAACAACACTGAGAACAAAACCACAGCAGTGTGTGGCTGAAAATATGCAAGTTTCTTAATGTTATAAAACATACTTGAAACTTAATACTGCAACTGCATCTCAGGGCTGCTTTTTCCTAATAAGAATAAGTCTGTGTGAATGTTAGTAGAGTTTAAAGCATAACAAACTGGAGGGAATTACCAGGATTTTATAGCTGTGGCACTCCTAACTTTGTGACTGAGTAATGACATCCCTACATATGAAGTTTTATGGTTAAGAGGGATCTTTTTAGTGTTTTTTCCTGAATTGGAAATTTTGGCTGTTTACAGATTGCTGATAATCGTTTCTCAAATTATTTGAGAAGGCTTTGAACTAAGGTAATTGGATCCATAAACTACAGTTACATCAAAAACCTTTAAATAGATGATTTTAAATGTGCTTGTGGATCTCAGTTTACAGAGGCAGTAGAACTGCAGTGCTGGTGGCAGCAGCAATCTTTCTTGTAGTGAAGGTTTCATCTGCATCACTGGATAGATGCTGAGCTATCAGGGTCCATAATGTTGACCTTGATATATTCTTCAGTGGACTTGTCTGTGATACACTTGTGGAACTGTCTACCATAAGAAAACGTGATCTGTACATCCAATCTAGTGCAAACCTTGAAGAGGATCTTTGTTGATGTAGAGGTCAGAAAAGAGGGAAGAAAGTGTATGTCATCTCTCATTAGAGTCTCTTACTACTAAAATATTGATTCATTATAATTAGCAATACTCAAATGGATTAGGTATGTTGATTTCAGGGGTCTTTCTCAATTTTTCTTCACTACATATGTAAGAAATTAGTCTGATCATAGATAATGACATTTTTTTTCTTGCTAGCATAGGTTTTAAATACTTCTGTATAATAAATATCCATCGCTTACATGCCTTTCCTTACATCCCAAGGGACTGCGTGTTATACCCAAAGGATCACTATCAAAATCTTCTTTCTCACGTTCTTCTCTATTTCTGTTTCTGAATTTTGTTCAATACCTTGCACTTCTTTCATCCTTAGCCTTAGGGATTTTTTCTTTTGTTACAGACAGAACAGGCTCAACGCATGTACATAAATGTCTGATATATGTTCTAATACATGCAAAGGACAAAATATCCTAGGTTTCATGGCCTATCTATGCATCTTGTACACACAGTGTGAATTACTGTCTCAGATGCTGCCTGAGAAAAGAAATTTCGTAGCTAATGAAATAAAATGGATGTTAGGGAGGAAAAGGTATGCCATCATAAAGAGGGAAAATGAGCATTAGATAGGGAGAAAATCTGGATAGGATTTTAGTGCCTTCTGTATGTAGTATTGAACAGACTGCATTTCTTGGAAGCAGATTGTGAATCTCATTCCATGCATGCAGCCCCCAGGGGGTAAGATGCACATACCTGTGGGAGGGGAAAATGGATGAGTCTCAAACTGCAGTCAGAGGATTGAGTACCTTACAACATTTTCTGAACTCAGCTTATAATACCTTTTCAAAGACTGCCGTGTTCTTTCAGTTTTGCCTTTTTTGTTTGTTTTAATGAAGATTTCAGGCTAAGGAATGATGAACAGAGATCAGGCTTATGGCCATGCTGGCAAAAGAAAATGTAGAAAAAATGATAGTTCAGGCTTCTGGAAATGAGCTTATGTTTCCAACTGCATGAGAACTGATCAGAGAATTGTGTATGACAAATTCTGCCAAAAAATATGCAGAATCTTTACTCATTTTTAAAGCTGTGCACTGCAAATGAAAAGAAAGATAAAGCTCATTCAGCTGTAACAGGATGTACTTTACTGAAATTTCTCCTGGAGGAAAAGGAAAAAATGTTTTCATGTAGTTATATTTTTAAAAAATAGCCTCAAATATATTCATATAGATGCTTATAAATCACACAAATGTTATGATTAGTGTAATTCACTTCCAGGTACAAGATATTTGTGAATGTTGGGTCTAGTTATAGATGCACGTTATTCTTTTCCTTTTTATCACACACAAGATCTTTGTGTACTTCCTCCTCAATCATCATTCCACAAGAGCGGAGTTTCCTTTTCAGAAGTAAACTTATTGTGTAATTGGGGAAATATTCATTAAAAATAAATTCTCATACAATTCTGTTTATTTGAAAATAATTTTAAAAAACAAAACAAACTTGAAATTATCATTTGATTTTCCTAGATGTTTTTCAATTTCAATAGGAGATGTCCTTACCTTTTTCCAGTTCAATGTTTTCTGCCCTATAACTTTTTCCATAGTTTCCAATTGTATTAGTTAGTTAATGATCAAGTTAGAATAGAATGAGAAGAAAATAATACAAACAAAAAAAGACAAATATTACTGATGCTGACTGTCTTGTCTCTAAAAGATCAATAATTCTGAATAATCAACACAATACATAACATCCTGTAGAAGAAAGAAGCAATGGAGAAGTCATATCCATTATATCCCACGGTTACAGTGGATGTAAAGAAATCTGTATGGCAATTTTTTGTTTTGTTTGTTTGTTTTTCCAATCCCTCACTGTTAAACATCTTTCTGAGTAGGAAAGACTGCAGTTCTAAAAGATTGGAAGAATTCTGATAAGAGAACCAGCAGAAATATTTATTACAGAGAACTGTAGAAAAGAATGCAAGAATTGAAACCAAGGGGACAAATAAGTATGAGAAAGATGCAGCCACAAAATATTGTTAATTGTGACACAAATGCCTTTACTTTCTACCAACACTCTGAAATGCGCTATAGAAATAACGCTAATAATAACAAAAAGGAATAAATATTCTGGGATGTTTGCAGTATTCCCTCCTTTTCTCTGTCTCCATATATGTCTTCCAAAATAGATTCAAGTTTTTTTTTTTTTTTTTTTTTTTTAAGATATAGAGGTTGTGTCTGAAAGGCAGAGATAAACCTTGCTCTAAAAAAGGTTCAACTGTCCTCTCTTTCCCTTTCTCCTTTGCTAGCATGATATTTGCTGCTCTTGCTGCCCTGTGAATGCGGGGTACAGGTAGTACGTGAGAAGCACAGACTGTAATTTAATTAAAAGAACATGTAGCAATTCACCTACATTGTGTGCAAGCTGCATTGAGATCATAGTCTGACAGTTTACCACAACTTTAAAAACAATCAGCTGTTATTCCAGCAGGCTGAACTGTAAGTATACTTTGTAGGAATGCCATTTTCCTTCTAGTAGATCAACTTAGTTTCCTTAAAGCATTGAAGTATTTATAACACATGAAACCTAAATATATGCAGTGTAATGTTCGTGTACATAGCAGGCAGCCCACCAGACTGGTCACTGAACTGAGGGCAGTACTCAACATGAGATCAGCTACTTGGAACAAGGTGCCAGTAACACCAAATTCCTGATCTCTGTCAATACTGATCTGATAAAATACAACCTAGGCCTCTGTCAGGCTACATCTTGCAATTTCATAATAGCTTACAGTACTTAAAAAAAGGAGAGTAACATGAGTAGGGAGGGGAGAGAAAGCTGTTGCTTCAGTATTTTGCTGGTTGTTTTCCAGGAAATGCTTACTCTGCTCAGGATTGGCATGTTCTGCTCTGACACCATGTGCAGTGCCTTGCTTCACAGCAACCCATGGGGTTTTATGGCATAGATGCTCTTTAACTACAGAGACCACAGTGAAGCATCCCTAGGGGGATCTCCAACTTAAGAAAGAAAATCTCTGAATGATGTAGTAGAAATGTAAGCAGCTAATGCTATTTTTAATCTTTTAAATATGTAGTCAGTATTTCCTGCTGCCACAGCACTATTATTAATTCTGCAATGTGGCCAAACCAGCATGGTTGTATTTGGATATAAGCGCTTATCTTCAAAACACAGAGAGAAATCTCTCTGAGACGTGCAGTGCTTTCAAAAAGCCCACTGCCTGTAGTCATAGCTGAACTTCAGAAGTTGATAGGTAACTTCAGGCAACATATTGACTCAAATGACTGCAATTTGTGCACGTCAAAGTATGAGACAAAAGAGACCATGCTAACATAAACTTTACTTCATTTTACTCCACTATTAATTTCTTTTAAGTCTATCAGAGAACAAAAAAATAGTTGGAACCAAATGTGGCACTGAGCAATAGGGTTTTTGTTAACAGCATCCAGAAATTTTTAAAGCCTATCATTTTTCAGCTAGAATATTATTACTAATCAATGCTAGCTTTAATTAGCAGCTCTGGATTGTTTGTTCAAAAAATAGAAATTGAGTGGTATCTTGCCTAATGTTTTTGTCTTCAAAAAAAATTGTTATTTTTTCCTGCTGTTGAATGAGTAATTGAGGTTGGGACCTTACTGTCACATTGAAAATTTTAAACATCGGTGTCTGACTTGTAACATTCTTCTAAAAAATATATGGCAATATATTTAAATGAGCTCCAATCAAAAGCTTCAGTTACAACTTACGCCCCTTTAGTATGAAGGGTACTCGTTTCAATGTCTTTAAATAATATTCATGCCATTAGGAATTATAAAGGGAATGAACATCCGTATTATTTAAATTGTTGTGTTTTTCTCTGCTGTGCCTCTGTGGGAGTGTTAAGTGCCACACAAGAGCTATAATTGAGAAATCCCCAGCTCTCTGTGACTCTGATTGCTATTATAATTGGAATAATTTGCATTTTTATGAAGATACCATTCTGTCTTCAGGCATCCATGACAGTGCTTGATGTTTTGAAGATCATTTGGAAATATACATAGTAATCATTTGTTTTTAGCAGAATGACTTTTAACTTGCAAGACATAAGCAAATCGTTTGGGGCTAAAGAAAATAAGAGTCTGAAGTACATGAAGAAGGAGCTATTGGTAAATAACATCTCCAGAAATTGACTCCTCCTTGACTGTCTGGCTATGCAAAGACACTTTAACCAAAACCTACTCAGTAACTTAGACACAGTGAGAAGGTTCTTATAAACTTCCAAAAACTAAAATTAAGGTTAGAACATCCTGTAACTGCAGGCCACTCGATCTCTTTATTTTCCCTGCCAATGTCTACTGTAAATCTTGCAGATTTTTTTTCACTTTGGGAGCCTGAGGCTCTGACTGTATGGCCTCTGGCTTGTTTGAATACATGCTTAAATCTCTGGCACACCTGAATCAATGAGTAAGTGGTACCACATTATAACTGCTATTCAGTATTATCAAGAAAATTATGTTTTAAGAACACAGGCTGAAAAGGCTGAGGCTCTGATATGCTGTTCAACCTTCACTGCATTAATAGAGCCATATTTTGTTCTGCAGTTAGACTATGTCGGCTAAACTTGTGCAAAAAATTGTTTGAAATTAAGAGTTTACGGATGGTCTCCCATATCCTGCTAAATGCAAGCATGTGTATATATGTGTAGGAAATTCATGTGTAAATAAAAAATATAGCTCTATTACTAATATTGAGCAGAACTTAATGGAAAGCTTCATGGAATTTTCCTGGTTAGAAGTGGAAAGTACTTACACTCCTGAAGAAATACCAGAGTCCAAACAATCAATGCAGATCAGCTGGCACTTATCTAGCATCTTTCAAGCTACTGCTGGAGGCATAAGGAATGTTCAGAACTGATCTCAGGTTCTCTCTGAGCTGCAGTCATTCAGTACTGAACGGTTTATCAACTAATGGTATTTCAACAATCAGTTAATGGCAGATTCAGAAATACTTACTCAGGTGAAACAATTTTTCATTATAATTCTAGAAATACCACTTGTGCACTTCTTTCTGTACCCTGAGCAAAGAAACTTAAATCTCAGCCCTCTAATAAGACTTTCATTTCTATAACTTAGTCTTCTATAAATGAAACATTTGTGTCCCAAGTGGGCATCTTACTAATGCTACTTTGAATAGTGTAACTTATGAATTAAGTGCATAATTTACCGATGATGAATTAAATTTACCTGCAGTGTCCATATGCTGCTTTCTGATACTTTTATTGTATTAAATGCCTCTTCAGCAGTGTTAAGTTTGTCCTTTTTTTTTTTTTTTTTTTTTCCTTGAAACAAGGAGAGGCTTAAAATACAGTAGTTGATGTCTGATGCTCACTACAATGTTCTGATATAAAGGAGACTTCACTTTCTGAGTGGAGTTTGTGATCATTGGTCTCTTCTGGTATTTAAAAGCAAGCAAATTAGTTGAAGGGAAAGTTTACAATAGACCAACAGTAGCAGATAACAGTAATATTTCTTATTAAAATTTCATTGTTTTTCTATGCGTATATATTAAAGGCTTCCTAAATGAGAACTGACGCAAACTGCTATAAATGTTATGAAGATGCAGTCTGGCTCTTTCACAATTCTTTCTTGCACAATTACTGATTTTGCAATGGCAGATTGTGGAACCTTATAATGATTTGATATAATTTCAGTGGGTCTTTCTAGGCTTCTCTTTTACACTCTTTCACAGTGATATCTAAAACTATTGTGTGAAGGACACAACATATCATTTTTTAAGATCACAGCTAAGCTATAAAATGCCCATTCTGCTATAGAGCATAACATTTTAAAATGCTTCTGATTTTACTAGCTCTTTTCTGTTATCATGTTTATCCTCCCATATCTCAGTGATGCTATAAATTGTGACATTGTTTTATATGGCAACTCCAAGTCATCACTTTTCTTACAGGAATTGAACTGGATCCAAGATAAGGTTATTACTACTCTTCAGAGGCATTGTCAGGAACATTCTAAGTTCACAGCTCTGTGTAGAACTGTTCAGTTACTTGGTGTCAAAACAGTTTTTTTTTTTTTTTTAAATACCTGGATGATTAAAAATCACAAGTGATCACAACTCTGGCCTCCACAACTTTGTACCATTCTCTAGTCCTGCCTGCATTTGTGTCTCTGTGGGTGATCTCACTGCACTGTTCTAACATAATGCTGCTCTGCTGCATAGTATGAAGCATTGCAACAAAGATAGATGTACCAATTTGGGAGAGCTCTTCTTTAGAACAATCCTTATGCTGTTAATTCAGCTGAGCACTTGAGGATGTGTCTGGGTCACCCAGTTCTGGGAGGTTCAGAAATTGCAGTGTAGCACCTGCGAACAGGTTTATGTCAGATGCATTTGGTCATCTGATAGTGGCTGCTGCTCCATATGGATCCTAAACATTACAGGCTTATTACTGGCTTATCTTATTCTATATCTGTTGCAGAACGAAAAGTCTCAGACACATTTTTTTAGCAGAAACACAGAAATGCTGACATCTCTTTCTCCTTTCTTGACTGCTCCATATATTATGTTGCTAATAGATGCTTCTTCTGTATTTCAGACAGTAAACATAATTACCACATTTTCTCTTTTGCCTGTCTGCATTCTCTTCTGACAGCTTCTAAGTCTCTTTGAAGGAAGGCTTGTCTGCATACGCAGTGCTGTGCCTATATACGGAATAGCAGCACGTACATCTCCTGGGTGCAGTAGAAAGGATTAAGAAGAGACTATAAGCACTCATTCTCCTATTCCTCCAGTATGTTCTTCATCTAACTATTCCACTATATGCTCAACATATTTGTGACTCATGTCTCTGTACCAGATGAACGTATTGTAAGCAGATAGAAAGAAAGCAGCTATTAAAATTTAGTTTGAATTACTTTTCTTGCTTGTCAAAAAGCACCCTTCCAAATCTGAAGAGCAACCACAAGTATTTCTAAGTATCACCTATTCCTGAATGAGGACTTTGAAGGCAAAATAGGAAGAACTAAAATTCAGAAACTTCCTTATTTTGTCTTCTCTGAGCGTTTTAAAGGAGGAAAAGAATTCCATATGGGACTTAGAGCTCAGTTGTGCTGATAAAATGCAGTCCTTCCTGTGTGTGTCATCTTTAAGATCTTCAGTTTATGGGACTTAAAACAGCATATAAGGTGCTCCTTTGAAAATTTCACTTCCCTATTGTATTAAGAACTTAATGGGCTTGGGTATGTAAGAAAATTAATTGGCAGATGTGGCACTGTCTAGAAAATATTCATGTCCCCTTCTATTATATTACTCCCACAGTATTTGCAACAGTGATTTGGTTTTAAATACTGATAACTGGAAGACTAGAAAAACACTTTAGCAAGAGCTGTAGATTTAAAATACAAGGAAAAGAACTTCTGTGGGCACTAGGGAAATTGTATAAGCATGAGTTACCTCCTGAGAAACCGAGACATCAGCAGTGAATTCAAAAAGCAATTGTAGACTGTTCCTCTATAGATAAAGAAGTTGTAGGATTAAATAAAAATTTACCTGTGTCTCCATCTAATATGAGTCAGAACAACAATAGAAAAGAGATTAATTTGTTGGTAACAAGCTGAGTAAAATTTCCTGACAGAATAGATATGGTTTTTCTTACATCCTTCTAATTTATTCAATTAATAATTGCAACTGAAAGATAAGTCAAGGCTCATCCTAATACATATTTTCAGGCCTCTTCCTGCTCTTCTCATGTTTCTTAGCATTCCCTTCAGTATTGTCTCCTTACTGTTCCTATTCAGATAAAAAAAAACAAACTGGAAAATGAAGATGTCCACTTTCCAGGGGAGTAGCGAGAGCATGCTGGCAAAGGATAGTCTGTTTTCCTAAAGAAAAAAAGTAGTAGTTGGGCTGACTCCTGTTTTTCTTTGCCTTAATTCTTGAAATACGTCTGCAATTGTCAAATGTGATCTTTGATGATGTAATTGTGAGGAGGACAAGTAGGAAGAAATAGAAGAAACGTATGGCAGCCCTTCCTGCATCTTCTTTCACATTTTGTTGTTTTAGGATACTCAATCCCTCTAAAAATAAGCGGATCTCAGTCGCTAAAATGTTTGTAGTACTTTGAAGTTTGCCTTGAATAACGTGACTGTAATTTCCACCAAAGTAAAGGCTACTGTTGACAATTAAAGCTTGCAATCAGGGAAAGAGGAGATGGTTAGTCTCACCTCGGAGCTTCTTTGGGATATCTTTATTGTTACTCTTAGTCTTTCTAAAAAGCTTTTGGTCACTCCCAAATTACAGACAATTGCTTAATTTCTTGTAAGCTAAATTCTGCCCTGGGCTTTTAAACCATAATAAGGCTTTTCTTATAAATTATCACATTTTATATGTATGGTAAGAGCAGAAAGAGAGCATTATGGTGCCTTGACGTGTTCATGGATTCTGCAGTGTACTTGATTCAGCCATTGCTGTTTGCTACCCTTACTTAAATAAAACTTAGACTTACAATTTAATTGACCAACTCTTTAAAAGCACTAAGGAAACTCAATTTATGCTGATTAACCCAACAAGCTTATAATAATGTTTTGACAATACTGCTTTTTATTTAAACTGCGCTGCAAGGCAGTAGTACCTCTTGGGGAGCAGGCAGCATGCTTGCTGACTGCAGACAGACATTATAGCATTGCACTACAATATGCTAATAGCTGAACTGTCTCCACAGCAGTACAGAAAATAAACTATGATTCAGATATATATCCTTTCTTGCTCCTTGTTGCTTGGTGAAATACTATGTTAGTTCCTCTTTTGTTGTCCTTTGTGAAGTTGATTTTTGACTGTCTTTAGGTGGGCAGCACGGGATGGCAGTGTTTATCACTGCTGCTATAAGCAGATGTTTCTTAGCTGACAAAACATTATTTTTCACCATCATCATCATTAGCTGTGCATTTTCAGCAGTGATGAACAAGAGCTTGTATCTACACTAGCACTGACAACACTGCTGAAACGTATCACCCACTGCCTCACTTGTGTTACATCCACTCTTTGACCTCCATAAATGTTTAACATTCAATGAAGGTCAATGGGTGCTATTTTTTCCACATAGAGGAATTAAATTCCACCCCTTTTCTTCATATGCCCTTGTCAGACACCATTCTTTCAGACTGCCCATGTACTGCCATCTGTCACACAGCAACAACATGTAATGGGATATTGGTGGGAAGGTTCAACCTCTACTGACACACTACCAACATCCACCTCTGACACTGTGGGCCAGCGTAATAAAATAGGAGCCATTTATTTCAGGGCAGCCCTCATAGAGAGGCAGGATTTAGATGTTTAGATATTTATTTAGACGATTATTTTTCACTGGTTTTATAGAAGACTTTTCTCAATCCCTAATCTCTCTCCTTTAAGAAAAGGAGTTGGTTGGAACTGTAAATATGTAAATTCTGTGTCTCTATAAAGAGTTTTTTCAGTAGTTGCTTTATCACTTTTTTTATTTCTTTTGCTTTAGGTGTGTAAAGTGTATATGATAGTCAACCAGACTGATTTGAGTGTAGGTAGTCTAAATCAAAGCTATTTAATATTTGCAGCAGAATACTACGCAGATAGCAGCTTCTGTAAGCTAGCAGCTCTTCCGCTGTGTGTATGTTTCAATGTTAAGTCTCGCACCCTGGGAAGATGAGAACGTGCTCAGTGGCCCAGATCAATCTAAGCGTATTTTATTTTGAAGAGGTGCCACAGTGTCTCCTTTCTCAGCATAACAGAACAGTTGGCAATCTTTCCAGTGACATAAAGAGATCTTTTGAAGCCCAATACACCTACGTAAACTCTTAATGTCTTTGACTTCAAGGAATTATGTTAGAATAGAGAATGGAGTTCATGCAGTTTCATAATCTTTTCCTTCTGATTCCTGTTGCTCTAGAACAATTCTAATACATTTTGTCAACTTGCACACTTGCATGTTATCCTAAACAGAGGGAAAATGGCATTCTTTATGACCACATCTAGAAAACGGCAAGATTTTCTTGCTAGTGATCACATTCCAGTGCTTACTGAAACTCCAGTCAATGCATTCCACTTTTTCCCAGCTTAAAGTTATCAAACTTTAATACAGTGGCATATTTCCCTCAAAGAATATTATGTCCAAATATCTAATTTTAATTAAAAATGGAAGAGCTGGATTCAAAAATTCACATTAAGGAAGCTGCGGGATGATATGATAGTCAATAAGAAAAGTAATTTACTAAAATTAGTTAATGCCTTGTGCATATTCATTTCCAGCGACGGATTCTAAATGTGGCGGAGTGCTCGCAGAAAGGGAATCTTAGGTACAATAGATAATGTCCCATTGAAACTGAGTAAAAGCAGGAGGGCTTTTTCCATTTGGACTTGAAACTGCCATTCAGGGACAATTCTAGCTAACTTCAAAATATTTCACCTCCAAGCAGTGAAAGTCATACCTATACTTATTATATTATTTATTTTTGTGTAGCTGCATCCTGGAGTGCTGTGCAGAGTGGTTGTAAATAATAAATTGGCCAAATTAAAAAGAGAATATTAGAGGGAAAAAGAGAAATTAAGATCTGTAGGCAAAAAAATAAGGCAAGGGAATGTTCAGAAATGAGTTACAGAGTCAATGAGGTGGAAAGAGAGAGGCAAGCCACTTTCAGATAGCACAACAGGCTGAGAAGAAATGAACTACCAGCAGTAAGAGATCGTGTGTGGCAGTGCTGACAAAATGGTGCTGAAAACATGGAATAAAAGGGAGGATACAGGCAAAGCTTAGCGGGGGGGGGGGGGGGGGGGGAGTAAGAGAAACGCTGTAGAGAATTTGTGGGAGAAAAAAAAAAAAGGATGAAATATAAAAGAGGTCAGTATTTTTCTGAGGTTCTCTCTTTCAAGAACTGCTCTTATACAACATCTTAAATAGGCTGTTGACAAATTATGATCTGATTTTCACTTCTCACGTATAATTTCCACAGAAACTCATAGAATTCTATGTTTACAAAATCTAATAAATTGATCTGAAGTTTGTATGAAGCAAATAGAACTAGTTTGAATTTATAAGAATGAAATTGAGGCTGCAGTAATCTACTCATTTATTTATTAAGAAAAAGGAAACAAAGCATCTAAAAAATTTATTGATGCTATAAAGGAAACATATACAAAAGTCAAAAGGTAAGCTCATTCAAATAAGCCTTTCGTTGATTTATATTCATTTGACTTCCATATTCTGTCAGTTCAAAATGATTTTCTAGAAGCTTTTCTGTATGCAGATAATGTTGAGTAGAAATCTCAGTGCGTATGTTATTAAGCAAATACTTGTATTGTCATGATAAGAGTGAGCTCTTTCCAACAAAGTGTTCCTGGTAGTTTAGTTTTTCACCCTTGCATGGAAGGATGGAACCCAGTTGTCTGGAATAAATCATTTGACTTACGTTGTTCTGTTGCTCTCACAAATGCCAGCAACATATAAGGTCAATTCAGGCTTTCCAGCAGTCTTGCTGTCTCACAGAAAAACATGGGTCTTGGTAACTTAGCCAGTTCCTTCTATTAGTAGAAATATGAGCTTTAAACCTACATATTAACTGTATGGCAGCATGCTTTACAATTTTCTTTTAAGTACTGTAATTAACAAAGATGTAGTTCTTAAATCTGACATAACTCATTCAGCAGAGTGTAATGATGCATGCACATCTGTATATTTGCATACTAAAAAAATCTAAAAATACATGTATAAAAGACAAAAAGTGGCTTTTGAATACATGAACCAGTCAGAGCTTCAATTATGTGTTTCAGCATACAGTATTCTGATCTTGCTTTTAGCTACATGTGTGTGACTGCTTAATTACAAAGCAAAGCTTTTAAACAAAGGGCTGATTCTAGCTTACACAATGGGAAAAATTAGGATAATCACTGTTGTACAGAATGGATCTGAGCTGGTACGCAAACTTTTTGAAGTAAGAACTTTATTCAAATTTTGCTTAAATTATGCCTTATTTGTTTCCCTGTAACTGAAAGAAAATATGTTAAAATTAGGGAATGGAAGAACTGAGAACTGACAAAATCAAATTGACTTTTGAGACTTACTCCATTAATTTACTGGTTAGAATATGACTCTTGATTGCAATGAACATATGCTAGCACAGCGGTAAGGCCTTTCAGTCTGTTATGTGAAATGAGACCATCTAAGTCAAAATCTAAATTGTGTGTTGCCATTTATTTAGTTTCTCTGAAGTGAAATTTGTTCTAAAAAGGGGGCAGAACTTTATATTATACTCAGTGCATGGCATATCTCAGTTGTTTGCTGCAAAATTAATACTATGTACAAATAAATATATTTGTAATTCATAGAGCATTAAGAGCATACAAAGAAGGAATGACTGAAGGAAAAAAAATAGCCTCACCATTGGGAGCTCGTAAATTGGAGGATACTCTAATTGAATATAAAATTGGTTTGTGCTTCTCTCAGCTGATGCTGGCTAATAACGTAAGTGAGAGGGAAAAGCAGACTCCTCAGAACTAGTGGGTTTACTTTCCTTCAGTAAGTGCAAAAAATTAACTTTGGTAGAAATCAGCACCCATGCATGGAAGCAGAATTTGGCCCATACTGAAGTTTTTTGGTTTTTTTTCCACTGTTTATTACGCTGCTTTGTACTGCTTTTTCTTCATTGCATCTTGATGCTGCATAAAGTTACAGCATCTATTGATTTGTAAATGCCACAAGGTATGATGTTTTCAGCAATAGGTGGGATGAAGCAGCCCTGGGTTGGTGGGCTGTGGGATTTGGATTTGGGAGGTCCTGTGTGAATGTGGTTGGGTCTGTGATTCTTTTGAATTCCTTTCCAACTCAGGATATTCTATGATTCAGTGACTCTATAAAGGAATTCTAAGGACTATATTCACTTTCTGAGATGCTTTGATGCCGAAGTTTCCCTGTTAATAAAGCAATTAATGATTCTGTTAATCATGGAGTTCTTATGTGGTTGTGTGTACTTTCATCTTGTCTCACTCAAGAAAAGACTATAAAAACTGCATAGTCTGAGAAGGCTGATTAGTGTTCCCTCTGAAAAAAGAACTGCTTCAGTATAAATGGGATTTTACCATAAATTGGCATGATCAGATTTGTACAAAGTTGTTTGATTCATTCCGTAGAGTTTTTGTGTAAATTGAGTTTTTGTGTAAATTGATTGCAAACGAATTATTGAATCTCTACCAGGTAACAGTGTCTGAATGTTATTTTTTTTTTTTTTTATCTCACAAAATCTTATTTAAGCTTGTGTCTGTTGGAATGCACTCACATTGCCTAATCCTGCAGGAGAAGTTTTAAGGATAGCTATAAACGCAAGTCATGTATTTTATTTTTTTTACCTTATAAGCTTACAAAATAAAGCATATCACAAATATTTAAATTATCATTTTTTTTCTTAATGTTTTATCTTTACACTTCCATCTGTTAGGTATTCACTTTTAACTGTACCATCTGAGGTTCTTTCATTATTTATGAACATCAGTGAGCTGAGAATATATCTCAGAAGGAGGGAAGGGAATCAATAGTCTAACATTTGAGGTACATCTTTACATTCAAGGTTACAGTGGGTGACCCACAGCAGGTGAAACACATGATTAATGCCTAGAAGCTTGGAGTGTTTTTATTACCTGATCTGTCATGAGATAGAAGGAGGTAACATTACGAGCTAGGGCCACCCACAACATGTAACATAGATAGTGCTGAACTTTGGCCAGGAAATACTCAAGTTGACCCTTGAAATAGCAGTGACTGAGAAATTTAAGCAAGAGAAAAAATTCTATTCTACAGTTCCCCATGACTTCTGAGGTCAAGATCTCATGGACCTTTAGCCTATGAATTTTCTTTGACAGGAATCAGAATACTGATGCTACATGTGAAACCAGATGAGAGATTTACTGCGAGTAAAAATCTAAGAAGACTCTCTCAGGAACATCCAGAATGGTTCAGTTTACTTGTCTGTCACTTCTGAAAACATCGCTATTTTTATTCTTTGGATTGTCACTGAAAATGTGCAGCCTCACGGATCTACTTAACCATATTACTTAGAGACTTCAAGATAAAAAAATGTGGGCCTATTCCAGTGCCTTTGAAAGTTAGCATGAGTTTTTCCATTAACATCAATGGACTTCAGATCAGGACCTAATGATATTAATATTCCCACTTACTTTGGTTTTTTTTGTGGGTTTTTTTTTGTTTTTTGTTTTTTCCCCCCTCCCCCCCCCCCCCCCCCCTTAGAGAGCCTTTTGAAGCAAACACTTTGGCTTGTGTTTAATTTCAAATATATGAGTCTTTAAGTCCTGCATCTTGAACTCACTGTACTTGCTATAATGTCTATTCATTTTACTGAACCGGTAGAACCAGTAGAATTGTATGTGCAAAAAGAATCTGATGCATCGTTGGATAGCAAGTGCTTAAGCATGCATTTATGCTTATACTAATAGACCTAAAGCAGCACTTGTTGGGGCTGATTTTGAATTTTCTCGGTACCAGAATTACAAATATGTTGACACTTGAGATATATTGACAGAAAAGGGAGACAAAATAAAGTTCAAAAATGACTTAAATAAACACAGTGCCTACAAAGGTGTATCTTGAAATGAATTAAAAACAGGTTTTATTTTAATAAAAAGTAATCATAGAATGTCTATTCCTTACAGTACAGCCTATTATTAGCTGAAACATTAGAAAATGACTTTCTGGTCATCTGAATCAGTATTTTAGGTGTGTGTGTGTGTGTTAACTGTTACCAGACAAGGTCCTTTTCAAAAAGTTGTAAAGTTGTACTTTATCAACGATTTTTGTCAAAATGACAATATCATTCTTTTCTAGATTAACAAATCCTTCTGTGTTTTTGCAGTGTTTCAATAGGAAGTCATGCCTAGATTTTTTTCAAAGTTTGGACAGTTACAGTTTCATTTAACACTATTATATCTTTTTATCTAATGGCAGTTCAACTTCATAATGAGCATTATTTTTTTAGTAGAGAAATTATTAATGAAAATAAGTGGAAATGAAGCTTCCGTACTGAAAGTATGCAGCACTCTTATTATGTTGCTACACTCTTGTTATGTCTTTAATTAAAATAACTGATTATTTAGCAGTCACTGGAAAAGAATACCTTCTTATCTCTATCTTGTGATCTTGTGATACCTCTTCAAAAGACAACAAAACTGATGCACGTATTAGTGATATATATTTGGAAGAAGTTAGAGGCAGGGCTCTTAAAAGCTATCTGAAAATTTTCCAGGGGATCTTATATTTTCTAATAAGAACAGGGAAATATCATTATAGTTCATCTCCACAGTTGAAACAAGTAAACAAAATCTTTAAAATTCTCCAATTTTCTGAAAAATAGCTTTCGGAGTTCTGTTAAAAAAAGTGTTTTCTGATTTAAATAGATGTGCTCATGTAAAACTACATTCCTTCCAATGACTTCTTATGAATTTATCAAACACTTTGAGTAACATCTTTAAAAATAAATCCTTTCTCAGTAATACAACTGGCCACTCCTGAACTTCAAGCTAATAGGACTCTTGCCCAGAAATGGATTGAATAAAAGATACGTATTAATGGCTATTATAAAGTCCAAATTTTAATCTAGTTTCTTTGGATAGCTCACTATAATCTGAACTCTTTAAATCAAAAGCAGATAGTGTTGTAAAAGACATTATAGCTTGACAATTATGAGCACAAAGTAGGAACACCTGGATGATGTTCTTTGGCCTGTGGGAGGCATCAAGTTGGACTAGATGACGGTAATTGCTCCTTTTAGCTGCCACATCTATGAATCTAAAATACCTTTTCCAAAATCCTGAGGGAAGTGAAGAATAGATGGTCATCAAGGAACAGTGATTTCTATTAATGCAGCCTTCTAGCTACTATTCCTGACAGTAGCTCTCTGTACAGAGATCATCATTCTGCTTTTTTTTTCCATCAAGTAAGGAAGTGATTAAAAACTTCTAGCAGTGCTTGTATAAGATGTTATTCAAGATATTGACTTTATTTAAATGAGAGTTAGGGTAAGTTACACCCCAATATCATTCTATCTTTTTATTTTACTACACAGTCTAAAAGTTATTTTGCTAAAGGAAGCAGATCTATTACTAATGGTGATTTATTCAAAGGAGTTCATTCTAGTTCCCTTGTGGCTATCTTCAGGTGCTTAAGGCACATTTCCCTAACCAATTTCATACTCTATGAAATCTTTCTCTCTCTCTCTTTACCGCTCTTATCAGGAAAGGATCAAATTCTCTCACCTTGAAACAAACTCCCTCTACCCTTTTGTGCAGTCACGGAGATAGGCACATCATTTAGATAGTCTCACAAGTAATCAGGAAGGTAATTGCTGGATTAGCTGCCACTGCAGTTTTCTCTTCAAATGTAATCTTCATCCAAAAACAAGCTACTCCTTGACCTCTGCAAAACTAATAATATCCAAAATCCACTTAGAAATTCTCTTGATCTTCATGTAGGTGGTTCTGAGATTTCACTCTTTCTAGAAAAACAAGTAATATTCAAATATTTTCCTCCCACTCATTCTTAAATCCTTCAAGATGTGTGTGAAAGTATCCTGAGATCCTTCCACTTGATTTATGCTCTGTCTCAATAAATTGAGTCACCTTGACAGTTTTCTCACTGGGAACAGCCATTCTGCTCTGACAGTCATAAGAGCAGCCCTTGTATTACAGGTTAGGTTATCTGGATTCCTCTCCCTGTCTTCACTTCTATGATCCTTGCAGGTTCTTGGTGTTTCATTAGATTGGTCTTTATTTGGATAACCCAGTATCAAGCACATTTAATTTATTATTCTAAACAAAGTCTCATAAGGCAACTTTGATGTTAGCAATAATAGTACTAAAGGAAGGGAATAAGCAGTAGGAAAGTAGTGCTAGCTGGGAAGTAGTATTGTAGTTGGAAACTAGTACTTATGTTAGTCTTTATCCCATAGAAACAGGGACAAAGGCAACTGCCAATAGGCATCTGGTGTCCCTTTCTGGCAGCCCAAGCAGAAAGACAAGCCGTTACAGCTTGATTCCTTGCTTCTGGCAGCTGAAAAATGATAAAATGCAACAGTAGTGCTGTGGAAAACAGCCTGATGAAAAGGCATAATTTGACATAATTTACCCATGGCAGACAGGGAAGGTAAGTACTGTAAGTTCTTACCACACTGCATTTCTTTATTAAATCTTTTTAAACTGTTCTTTCTGTGTAGTTTAAATGAAATTGCTATTATCCTGCTTGGGCAGCACAGCAAGGAGACATTTTTATTCTGCAAGTAAGTCAAATGAGTTTGAATAGCTGCTCAGTTGACAGTTTGGAAATGTTGGTGAGTTGGGTGTGTTTAGTTTTTTGCTTCAACAAAACAAGCTTAAACTGTGTATTTTTCAGCTTTTTTTCTAGATGGTAGCTCCCATTCAAAACAGAAGTATCAGTTTTTCAGTAAAATACTGTTTTCTCAGTTTTACATTCATTTCACTTTTTCCCTTTTGGTGATGCACTAATAGCTTGGGCTTTCTTCAAGGAAAGTAGAATGAACCTATCATGTCTGAAAGCTAAATTCTGGAGATTCAGTCCTTGCCTTGTTTCTTCAGCTGGAAAGATAAGAAAAATCCCTTTTACCAGGAGATAAGTGAATCAGTGCAATGGGTGACTGCTCAGTTGACAGGTGAAATTCAGTGGAGATTCTGTTCTGCCAGTAGTAGGAGAAATGGCTGTGGTGTTTTAAGGAGTGTCTTCCCAGTGATTTGTTACTGCCTTCCATTGCATTCTGAGCAGTCGACTGTAGGAGCTCTGTCTGTTACAGTGTAAAACAAGTTAAACCTTACCTTTGACTTTAAATAAAACTGCTTAAATTGATCCCCTTGATTTCACACTGCTGTAACTGAATGACAGTCTCAGTTCTTATTTTCCCCTCAGTAGTCTCTTTATGTTAAGACGAACTGAAAACACATGAATTATAGACTGTTTCTCTTATAGAAAGGAAGGTGGAAGGGAATAAGTTATTTGTATTCATTTTTTGTGTGTGCATAAGACAATTACAGGCCTGACTTTCTACAGTTTAAGGAGCACATGAATCTTGATAGACCCTGCCAGGCAATCAGGTCATACACTGTACCTTATTTGCAACTGCAGAAATATTCCTATCCTAAGTGAGCAGGACTGTGGTTTCACTTCAGAGAAACAATTCCATTCTTTTCTATATTAAAACAGAAAACCATTGATATTAAATGTTCCTGAGCATACATAGGTCACTCTAAAAGTAATGCCTCCTATTTTATTCCTTAGAAACAACAACTACAAAGAGGACAAATACATTGATAGGGCAAACTCTCAGCTACAAAACGCTGTTTTTCAACACAATCACTGCTATCAGCTGTGCATTTTCACTAGTGATGAACAAGGGTCTGCATGCTGTGCCCGTAAAAATCTGCACCACTGCTGAAACACAGCACCCACTGCCTCACCATGCTACATCCACTGCTTGGTCTCCATAAACCTTCATCAAGAAAATTAAAAGACTCTTGGATTCCAGTCATGTGCTTTTGTACAGGTCAGTGCCACATGCTACTCTCTGAAAAGAATATTGCTTTATAGGAAAACTCTGAAACTCATGACTTTCCTTTTCATTTACTTCTTGGAGGACAAAAATGTTGCTGGTTCTTGTGCAGAACAAGGAGTTATACCTGTGAAAGTATTATTAATGTTTAAGTCTAGCAATTGCTGTCTGAGCCACTTGACCAAACAGTGCCAAAAGAAGTGTTGGAATAAGTTGTTCATAATAATATGTACCTGAACTAGAAATGTGCTTTGGCCTCTGACCAAAGGTTTTTTACTGCTTCTGGGTTTTTTGTTTGTTTGTTTGTTTGTTTTTTTAAGGGAGGTGCTGTGTGTGTGCTGCATGTGAGTAATAAAATTGTCAGTGTTTCTATAGCACATGCTACATTAAGAGTTAACAGATCCAGAGTTAAGTTGCCTTAGCTATAAATCACAATGACATGATATGTATAAACTGAAGAGCTGAAGAAGTGAAATCTGCCTTTCCAAGAATACCATATAGCATTTATGCAGTTGGTTCAGCTGGACCTACAGGTTTTTTCCCCTCAACACTGTGGTTGTGATACACTAAGCTAGTATAATGGTCTTTTGGAGATAGGAGTAAAAGCTGTTTTCTCTTTCTGTTCAACAGCCGTCAGCCATACATGAAGCAGAGCACGTATAGGAAAGTCAAATTTAATGACAAGATTTTTACCTTTATACATTGCTGCCACCTTTCAGCAAAACAATTCTGCTAAAGGGGTAACTTCTGCTCTAGTTCAGTGTGCTCTGGCCCTTCAGTCAGAGTAAAGCCCTCTGTGCTTCTTTCTGCTGAGTGACACCAACCTTCATCTGACCCACCATATTCTAGTGGAAGACAAACTCTGTTCTTTGCATTTGTCTGGCCTAAAAATAACAGTCTCTTTGAACTTTTTCTTCTGGAAAATCTGTGGGATTTATGTTCTGTATTGTCTGAGATGACTCACAGTATTTATCATGCCTAAAGAAAACAATGTGATTTATTTATTTAAAGATATATAATTCATTGATCTGCAAAGTTAGAAACAATTTTACCTAAATACATAAGAAAACATTTAGACCTGGTTATTTTTAATCTAAATATAGATTTGAGAATTACCTTTTTTCCTTAACTACTCTGTATCTCAGATATCCTGGTCTATTTTTCTTTTTCTCTTTCCTTCTTACAGTAAAATGACAGCCTAGTGTGGACAGAAGTGTGGATTTGCATACATGGAAGAAAACTGTAATTCTTTAGCTGCCATGTTGCTGATTTCAAAATGCTAAGGAAGCCTGTGGGAGATATTACAATAGCATGCTCTTAATGAGAGTCTCATTTACAAATGGAGGTAGCTAGCTGTAAAAAGTCTCTCTGAGATTCATACCTACTTTTTAGGGGTCTCTACCTCCCTTAATATTCCCTACAAGAAAGTATTAAGCAGTAATATGAGACAACTTTTAAGGGCCGTGTAAGAAAGGCAGAGAAATCAGCAGCTTTCTGTAAACAGTAGGTATGGCAGGAGGCATAACCTCATATGCTGCCTTCTCACTTTTTCCTGGGATTTTAGTCTCCTGTTCACAATTACTGTGAATACTCTCAATCTCACTCAAGCTTTACTGGAGTTACTTGGGGTTTGAGTTAGTCAACAGATGTAAGGAATGCATCCATGCTTTTATGTTATTCTATCTTCTTGATTAAAACATTACTGGTTCTTGAATCTGGAGTACCAAAACCATGTTCATATATCGATAGCTAAAACGTACAGCTGGAGTGTGTGTCCAGCCTTACAGATGGAGCTGAGCAGGTCAAGAGCAAGTGATTCCAACTATGGTTGGTGAATTCACATAACACGTTACAGTATGTAAAACTTTGGGAAATAATCAAATGCTAATTTCATTTTTTTTTTTTCCTTAGGATCTGTTCAGACTTTTCTCTCTTATGCAAAAAGAATAACATTCATAGCACTCTCCTGTAGTAAATTATTATTGATTTCATCAAATCACTCAGCTGAATTTCAGTGTTTAAAAAAAAGTGGGGTCTGTAGTGTATTCGCCATTGATGCAAACTTTGTGCTAAGAATGCCACTGCTAACATTGTGGAAAGAAATGATCTGGACAGCCTGAAAGTGCAGTTAGCACCTAATTGAATAAAAAATTTTCTTCAGTGGTGATTAGCTTATTCCTTTCCACACACTCCAATGTCAGAATTTACTGAAAGGCTTTTTGAACTAGAAAAAAATAAATCTGAAAGTAATAGGCATGCTCTTATTATAAGAAAAAATGATTCCCTTAGAATGGTGTAAAATAATCTATACATGGAAGTTCATACATTTCGCTGTAATACATGTTTTCTAAACTGTCAGTCTATGCCACCTCCTAGTTTAAAGTCTCATCTAAAGCAATTCTGTTTTTCTGTTTATTCGTATGTAAAGTGAATGTTTCTTTTTCCATATTGTAACTATTTGGTTTGTACTTAATGCACTTAGTAGTTATTTAATTCTAATAATCTGAAGCGACAACTATTGTATGGGTTTTATATTGGTATTAATGAGATTAAATCAAAAGTGAGCTATATACCTACAGAGAAAAAAGGAATTAAGGGTCATAAAAACAAGGTTTGAAATTGTTCTTAAATTGATATGAAGTGCAATAAATAAATAAATAAAATACTAGGAAACAATTTAAGCAGTGAAAACAAAGAAAGTGAATTGTTCAGTCGTAAAAGAACTAAGGGAAGTAACTGGTGAAATAAAAATGGCAAAGAGCAATTTTATGAGAACTGTTAATGCAACAAAAAAATGACCTAAAGACTTGATAGAGGCCACAAACATAATAGAAATTCAGAAATCCATTTGTTTAACTTTAGCTATAGGAAAAACTTGCAAAGTCTGTTAAGTGACCAAACATGGAAACAAAAAATTCAGAGAGAATATTCAGTACATGAAATATGTTCCCTTCTCTTCCTCCTCCAGCTTTTCAGACTTTCAGCTAACTTCTTGAATAAAAATAATCTAAAATTGGACTCAATTTTTCCATGGTAATTGGAAAATTTGGTCAGAGGGAAGGAAGAGAATCCATATTTGAAAGGAGTAATTAAGGAAAAAGTGCTGTAAATGAAGAATCTATTCTATTACACTGAGGAAAATAAGCTGAAGGGCAGACAAAACTAATATCTACTGAATCAGAACTATATTAAGACTATAGTAAAATCCTTCTGGCATTCAGGTATTCAGATGTGTTTATCCTCAGAAACTCAAAGCATGATATCTAGGTGAAGAAATAGTTTGCAACTGTAAATTAAGAAGGGATAAATGGACAGCTGTGCACTTATCAGAAGAAAACTGAATTACATCCTTGTGCAGCATAGACTGCAATAGAGTACCTAGGAAACAAAGACATATTCTTATTGGAGGGGTAATGAATAGGGAGAAGATGCAGAGGTTCAGTAGAGAAATGTGGGAGAATTTCACCTTGGAGGGATACAATACTTTTCACTGTAGGAGCACATTTGAATATCTGACATTAGAGACAGCATTTCAGGGTGTGGCATTTGCACAAATTTAGCATCTTTCAGGGTGAGACAGTAGATGCTGCTGTAACCCATGACTACTTCACAGGTCTGGGGTTATCCAGTTTGTGTATTTAATCTCTTCTATTTCTTGACAGGTAAGAGAATAAACCTTATTCAACACTTGAAAAGAAAATAAAACATTGGCAAGAGCAAGAAGCTTGAAACAGAGCTGTGATATTGCATGACCTTTCACTTCATTTTAAAGGAAGCATAATTATTTTATTGAGAATGGAGAAGAATATGATCTTGATCTAGTTTTTGGGAAGATTTTACTCCAGGGAATATAATTCAGACTTCTCTTTACACTTGGTCAGACAAAAGAGGTTTGAATGTCACAATATTTCAGCAAGTTTATAATCCTTATTAAATGTTCTTTCTCATAAAATTTTCCTTAAAAAGTTGTTCTTGAGCATTCTTTAGACAAATAAAAAAAAAAAAAAGATTTCCTATTCATTTTTTATTTGCCCTGTGGATTTATGTATTTCTACTGCAGGCTTTCATTAGCAATTTCAAGAAAACAATTTAAATTTAAATTGATTTAATGAATAATTTTATAAAATTCAGTCACATAGGTAGCGCTTTTATTGTCTTCATCCTGCTAGACTAATACTACAGGGTATGAAATATCCAAATAAAATATTATCATGTTGTGTAGTTTGGGAACGTATATAATAATCTGTTCTCTCTCAAGGAAGATTCATATAAATCAGTGGAGATTGAATGAACTTAAATAGCAGTATCATTCATATGGAGCACATTCATCTAAACACAGAATATACAGAGGCTTGTAGGATGAAAAAGATGCAAAAAGCAGATGGATGCAGATAAAATTTGGAATATGATCAGACAATCTTTTATGTTAGAACATTTTAATAATATCCTGTCGTTTAGCTCAGAAATAGTATCTGATGACAGGGATGGTGTTAATCCTTTGTAATGAAAAGAAAATGGTTTAGCTGTACTGCTTGCTGTGAACATTTGATCATGTTTGTAACATGTTTGAAGCTCTTCCTAGTTCAGTAAGTTCCTAGTAGAAATGCTGAATACCTACAGTTAAAGTTACTTACATTAAAAAGTAGTCCTGTGTTAGTTTTGAAAGCAGGATTGTTTCATCTTCTTGTTTTCCCATTGCGTCAGCAAATGAGAAAGAGCTCACTGATATCAACAGATACTGATTTGGAGTCAGAAACCTGAAAATTCCCCCAGTACATATGACTTCCATTGTTAACCCAGCCGTGCTTGTTTTCTCTCAAAGTGAAAAAGAAGAAGTATATAAACATGGAAAATATCAGTCCAAAACCTCACAGTGGTGCATTTGACTGTATAAGTGTTATGCAAAATAACCAACATAGAACTGGTCCTGTTCTAGTACCCACATTCGTTCCATATTTCATCTGTAAGTAAAGGACATTTGCTGTCATGTGAATATGGATGAAGATTTTCTAGAGACTTGGAAAGAAAAAAAGACCATTTTTAACATGGAGAGAGCTTGCTCTTTATTTCAGTCTATTGTCTTTTTGGAGAAACTTTAAACTGCAGTACTAAATAGTATGTAATCCAGGACTAAATAAAGAAGTATCATTAAATATTTAATTCAAATATTAACATTAGTGTTTGTTCTGTTCATTTCTTAATTTAGACCTGCAACAGTGAGAATTTCCAACCAAAAAAGAAAAAAGTGAAATTAAAAAGCTTTTAATCTTTCTATTAACCAGAAGCGTGAGGTGAAACTAGTCTGAGAAATTTCACTTTGAGACGGTGTTGTAAGTAGCACAGTATTTTTACTTCCTGCCAAAATGTAACTACTTCAAGCACATAAACCTTCCAGCTATAAGCACATCACAAAGCAGAATCTGTCTGTCTGCAACCCCAGAACTGTGATAGGAGCTATGTGCTTAAGTTCCCCTCTATCATTTAATGTGCGTATACAGAAATCAGACCAGCATGAAAGCAGAAACAGGTTTTGCAAGTTATCAAGCTTTATAGTTAATCTTCACACTTTTTAAGAAAATTGCATTAACCAACAGATTTATCGCAGCCTGTCCTGTCAAAACTCCACTTTAAATTTGACAAAATAGGATTTATGTGCCAAAAGTAAGCACCCTGGAGAAAGCATTAAAGTATCCTGATCATGTGAATTTTGATGTTCTTTAGTTATTTTAGCTCACACCTTATTTGCCCAACATCACAAAGTTGCTGTCTGCATGGTTACATGCAAGACATCAATTCTCAAAGAGCTGTATCTCCAATCTTGTCACCTCTGAGCTAGGTCACAGTGTATGCTATTCAAGTTTTCTTAGGTTGAAATTGGGAATATGCAGTGGTTATTTGATATCTTGATATATGCTACGACAGTGTACAGACCTCAGCATCCTGATCCATAAGGGCATGCTTATTAATTAGTTCTCCAATTAAAGGCCTCACTTTCATACCCTGTAGTCTTAAAATTGTCATTAAAGTCTATGAAATATGGAAGCAGATCTCTGACTTGGACAGCAGGCCTTTGTTACCTACCTGTTACAAAGGTATGTAACAAGGCATTTTTTCAATATAGCTCGGGGAATAATGTGAGATTTCATTCAGAGTCCTAGGATTTTACATGCTAAAATTGTTCTGGAATGTTCTGAGGATTATTCTGCAGTTTTAGCACTGCCCTGCTCTGTACTTCAGATCAACTGTGCTCAGTAGTATGCCGGCACCTGTAGTTTCCCTCAGTGGTGAAAGACACAAAAGTACAATTTCTCCTGCTTCCTACTTCAAGCAAGTTTGTGTATGTAATATTTGGCTTCATCCAAAACTCTCTGGACGCAGAGTGAGCAGGGTTATTTTGTTCTTGATAATAGTAGCTTGGATGGCAATGGCAAGAACTTCCATTACTCTTCATATTAGTGAATCTTAGTATGAGTCCCAGTGAGCCTTAGTGCATTCTTAGTCTTAGTATGTCTCATGGTAAGAAGTACCAGAAAACGTGAATGTTCTCCTAGATACTGACAGTAATTTTGCACCAAAATGCAGATATTAAAGGCAGCCAGGGCAAAAAGTTATCATCCATTCATCATTGTTTTAGAGTCAAGCTAACACATCTTCCAATGGCCAAACTATTACAATGCCTGAATTTGTATTTTGGATGGGAAATACTTGCTGCTTCTTGCACAACGATAGTATTTATAATAATCTTATAATTAGGTTTATTCTTTTTTGATCTTTGTACAAGCAATTTACATACAATATAATTTTAAAGTAAAAATGTCTCCAGTATAACCTACAGAGCTTTGATTACATCCAGTGCCACTCTGTATAAGTACTGGACAACATAGATGTTATTAACTTGTATCAAAGGAATCATTTAAAGATTCAACAAAATCCTTGTTATTCAGTTTTTGGTGATTCATCTTGGTAGATGAACCTTTTAAATCGAGTTACTGTAGTTCCAACAAAACACTGGGTTCTGAGATTTTATTTTCTTTGTTTGCTTTCCAAGGACGAGCTAGGACCAAAAGGTTTATAACTGAACAAACAGAGAATAACATGTGCTGTACAGTATAATGTCATTTCTTTATTGAAGGTTACTGGTGACATTGTTCAAATGAGTACAAAATGTGAAGGGCTTGTTTGCACTGCCAGAACTATGAGGTAAAAATAATTCTGGTTGCCATGATAATTATGTTGCAATTGCAAAGGAAGGATTTTAGAGAAATGAATGAGTCTTACAGCTTTAACTGGAGAGCTCCTGGTTGGTTAGCTAGCTCTTCAGAACAGGATGCAGGATATTAAGGATACCCCAGTCTCTGGATTATTCCTGTGCTAATCTTAGTGATTGCTGTTAATTCAAACAGTCTTAACATAGCAGTTGATGACTCCAGAGAATCTTCCAAGTAGCTCTTGAATTTGCAATACGGGTGACCTGAAAGGCAATTCATCTATGTTTATGTTAGTTTCAAGCCCAAAAGATCGTGCATTTGAGATTCAGTATCTTGAGAGTTTTAAAATAAGTTTGTGCACATTGAGCCATCTTTTGAACTTTTTCAGATGTAGCAAATTGGAGACAGAATCACCACAAGTATACCATAGTGTAGAACAGATGGAGATCAATTTATTATTGGAACTTAAACTAAATCAAATTCTGCCTTAATCTGCTTAAATGGTGGTAATGTAGATATTCATAACCTTTGTGGTTATATGTGCTTGGGGTTGTTTTTATTCACAGAATAACAGAGCCACTGAATTTTAGGGGTTGGAAGGGACCTCAGGAGAAAACTGAGTCCAACCTCCTACTAAAGCAGGTTCCCTAGAGTAAGCTGTGCCGGGAAGTGTCCAGGTGAGTTCTGAATATCTCCAGAGAAGGAGATCCACAGCCTCTCTGGGCAGCTTGTTTCAGATTCAATGCTTTCTTCTCATTCCCCAGATTTTTTGTGTATACTCTCTGTGTTATCCTTCATCCCTGTATTTGCAATCGTTATTTGATTTTCTACTGTATGTCTTTGTAGCCTATCTTTTTAATGTAGAATGAGATATTCAAAATTACACAGGAAATTGTGTTTTCCCTATACTATTCCTTACCTTATCTCCATACTTGATCTTGTGCTCTTGCATTAACTAGATAACTTGAGCATGTCAGTGAATGGAAGTCAGAATGTTAAAGGTGTAAAAGATGTGACTAACACAAAAGCTTTACAAGGCAAGTCTTAAAAATCATTTTCATAATAGTGATAGGTATTTATCAAATCAAACTCTAAAAGGACACTATTGAGTTTCAGCGAAGTTACACTTTTTGTGAAAAAAAAGCTACTATCATTAGATATACTTGGGAATTTGATGGAAATACTCACAGATTTTCCAACACCAGAAGCATCTTGGCTAATGCAACGTGTTGCACTATCAAACACAATACACTTCAAAAAATATATATCCAGATATTCCAAAGTCTTGAAGTTTGTGGTCTCTACTATTGTGGAAACATTGGCTTGATTTAAAAAAGAAAAAACGTAGTAAAGACAGGAGATGTTTCTGTACGCATCTACAAGAGCTTCAGGATAAAACTGCTTTTCGTGTCTATTGGAATAGGAAAAGCAGAGCTAAGTCTCAGTTGCAATAAGAAGTTTTGTTTTAGTAAAAAAAAGTTTTTGATTATTAGGGCTAAAATAAGAGACTGGAATTTTCACCTGTGTTCTTTTAAAAAACAGTTTAAACTGTATTTCTTGGAAATTACAATTTCATTGTGCCTCAGGATCAGAGGCCTCAGTCAGGGAACATTTCGAGACTCTTTCAGCTTAATTTCTGCAGATGTCACTATTGCTAGGAAAACTCATAGGTCTTTGTTTGCTTAATGGTTTTCCCAAGCAGTAATCTTAATATTTAGAAAGTTAATTCCCTCATGATAAATAAATAAATAAATAGATCAGTATAATATGTAATTGAATGAGAACTTCATACTTCCCATTGGCAATATTAAATTATTCCTTGCCATGGCTTCAGAAGCGCTGCTTGTGAGCTACTAGTAATTACCACTACATTGCATAGAATCCATTTTCTGCCATACGTATTGTACTAACGTATGTCATATTTGTTCATGCACTGCAGTCAAAGGAGTCATCTTACTCATTGTGCAGGAATAGAAGCTGACGCTGCATATTTCTGAGTTATGTCTGTAGAAGGTGACTGCCTCTGTTTACTAGTCACATTAGAGTGGTTATGACCTTTAAGCTGGCAGGCAAAAACATCTTGTGCTACTGAACTCAAAAAGGGCCATAGTAGAAGTGTGAGAACATACTAAAAAATGAAGAGGAAAGATAAGTTAGGTGCCTAGAACCTACTACTAATTTTAACCAACTGACTTTGAATATTTCATTCAGAGCATAATTCAAATCCACTCAACTTGCCCATTTTCTGCAGCTATACCATAAGAAACTGAGAACTTGCATTCTGTGTTGTCTTCCCATTTCAGCAGTGATCTGATTTAGAATCTTTGTCTTTCTTCGTAAGAATTGAATTTAATAGATATATTTATATTTTTCTGTTTTTATTCTTATATAGAGGAATCCTATTGAATTCATGTCGTTGTGTTAACAAAGAAATTATTTGATTAAAATGACATTTATGATTAACTGCAAGCTTATATTTCTCTTCATTTTCTGTTTTGTTCCGTTGCATATTTTAATAAAGGCAGAAACCGCAACCTGTGAACTGAAAGGTCATAATGTAAATTTACTTCTATTTAAAAGCTGTGGTATTGATTTTATTATATGTGTGAATGCAGATGGCTCTGTTCTTTACCTGCACAAAAATATGTTATTGGGTTGTGCTCATTAGGTAACTATCTGTAGTTAAAAGAAAAAGCTTTTTCCTGGAAAATGTCAGAGTTAGCAAGATGTTCTGCAGTGATTCAGGCTAAATGCGAGTGATTCATTACAGCAAAATGACATAAACCACTTTCTAATTGATTTGAAACAAATGTAAGTTGGATTTTGTTGGTTTATGCATTATGGGGTTATAAGTGAGGACCCTGTATCTGGTATCTTAGGCAGAAATGATGGATTGCTCTAGGTGTATCATAAAAGATACGATCTCACTAAGAAGCCTGGTTTATAGGATGCAATGGGATGTCATGCTCCCTGTCTGGAAATTAACAAAGAGTATTTTTTTTCAGAGTTAGTTTTCTGCAGACTTTTCTCTAATTTTAGAATGAAAGCACATGTTGTACTTAATGTACAGACTGGGGGAAAGTCCAGAACTTATCAAGTCTATTTCTTCACAATTTAAACAGAAAAGATTATGGAAATGAGAGAGAACACGGGCACACATCATGAACTAACATATCTTTATGAAGCTGTTTTCACTTTGCTACAAAATAGGGAATATCTCCTCTCTGTAATGTTGCTCAGTTCATACTTTCTCTCCTGCAATGATGTTGGGCACTGTACTGCTTTCTTTAACATCTCAGTCAGTTTATTCAAGCTGGGGCATATCACTTGTTATGTAGAAAACATGGTGACAGCAAAGTAACTAAATATTTTACAAACACTTTTTTAAAAAATGTGGATTCCTCCTCATATCAATGTAGCCCTAGGAGGAGAGGAGTTGGGAATTACATAGCGATATTCCTCATTGAAAGTAAGCCCTTAGCTCCTGAAACATAACACACTGCATTAGCAGGAGATTGCTGTTTCTACCACTGGCTACAGGGCAGGGCATAAAGCAATTTTTTGTTATTGACATTCTTGAGTATAAAAGATTACACTTGCTAATTTGTAAACCTAGCTGAAAACTCATGCACAATGATTCTCAGAATGTGAAACAGTGTGTAGAAATAATACAACAACAGTTGGAAAAGGAGAGACTAACTAAAGTCTCTGAAAAAAGCAAAAATGCTGCAGTGAGCTTTTGAGACTATCTTTGGAGAAGATGTCCAAGAGATGTTTGTGCATGGTATTCTTACACCTAGATTAAGAACAAGACGAGCACGAAGGCTCCAGATCAGCTTGCTTCTTCAGATTAGGCCCTGAATAATCAGAGTGATATGAGGTGTTGCCAAAACCTCAAGCTATATGACAGAAGATAATGGATCTCAAGTTAAAAACACACATTTGGTTGCCTGCTGCACACAGAGCCATAGGGCAGAAAGCAAAGCAATTATATTAAGATAAATGATGGTGAGATATTTGACATTGCAGCACATATCTGTCTAGAAATAACTATTCAGAGCATGAGTGCAGTACAGATGTTGCTTTTCCTAATAACAAACTTATATTCATCCTAGTGCATTAAACAGGAATATCAGTTAACAGTATTTATGTCCTGAGTTTATATTGGAGATGTGAAAGAGCTTGTGCCTGCTGATGGCTCATGCTTTTAGTCAACGCTTTTCTCTGAACCAGTAGTTGTATATGACTTATCATTGCTATTGTGCCAGGTTTTATGTAGCAGAATTATAAAGATTATCTCTTCTTGATGAGATGGGTCTGTAACCTAAAAAGAACTGTAAATATTTTTCATCTTTGTGTGTGTGCTACGTTCAGGTAACAACCTACGGCAGTTCCATATGAAAGGAAGGTACTTGGCTTTCCTTGATTTTGGGTTTCAGGTTCATTTGTCTCTTGATAGTCTTCTCATCACTTGATGTTGAGGCTCGGCAATAAGTTGCCCATTGTGGATGTCCACCCCTGGAAGTGTTTAAGACAAGGTTAGACGGTACTTCAAGGAGCCTGGTCTAGAGGGATGTGTACCTGCCCGTGGCAGAGGATTTGAAACTGGATGATCTTTACGGTTTCTTCCAACTCAAAATGTTCTCATTTTTTTCCTTTTTAAAATTTCCTTTTATTGTAGGTATATCACATGTTGGCAAGGAGTAACTAGCATAAAGACAAGTAAGCTATCTATGGTTAAATTCAATCAGCTGAAATGTATAAGCATCAATTGATTTTCCCACAGCACACACAAAGATAATTGGAAGTGGGAACATATGAGACAATAAGATTAGGACAGTCTGTCCATATGAAATTTAGCATTGATTTATCCTGTTCTAGAAAAGGTAAAAAATTAATATGAGAGGCATTTTTTTTTTAAATTTTAAAAAAAGGTCAATTCCTTACTACAGTGGTAAAGAACAGAGTGATCTTTTGTAAAATATATTATTGGCAGTGCTTTCTTCCACTTGAGTTTGCCAAGTTTTATGACAGTGTACATAAAACCAACTGTAAAAAAAAAGATCTTTTAATTAGAGTACTCATCGTCTTGCTCTAAAAATTGGTACAAAAATATAAATCCCTTTAGTGGATGCCACTTAACTCCAGTTGCCAGTAGTCGTAATCCTACATGCTTTACTCATAGCTTTAATGCCAGTGACGTCAGTGACTTTTGTGTAAGGCCAGCGGGGTTTGCCCTGAATCATGTTTGCTCAGAGGGAAGACACAAAGCGAACTACCTTTAAGGAGAACTATAATAGAATCTGAGAAAAATCTTTGATTTTCATATTGAAGAAAAATGTTGTTTTTCCTGTAAGTGTGTCATGTGTAAAGATTTTCTTATATTTGTATGCTTAAGGTATGCTGAAATATACTGAATTGTAGCCTCCTGTCCTTGCTTTGAATAGCACTTGGAAGGCGCTCCTACATAAGCATTCTTCCAGCATGCACACTGCCAGCGAAGTGCAGCGCTCTGCACAGCATCCTCAGCTCAGGGGGGAACTCTTTTCTGCGTCATGCTACAGTAATTTATCATATGGAAGAGTCCCTCTGAAATCCTACACATCTACTAGCTGGAGGCATGGTGTGCATGTCGTTTGTGCCAAGAAAAAGCTAAGTAGCCCCAATGGCAATAATCAAAGAAAGGAAGGAAAAGAAGGAAAACATGACAGTGCTTTGTTATACTACCACAGCTTTGGAGTAGCTTTGTTGAAAGAGCTCTTTTGCTGGCCACAGATTATCTCAGGGAAAGAAGACCTATCTGTAGAAATGAATACCCTTGCTGTGGAACACTGTCATGTGCAGATGAAAAGCTCAACAGGGCTCCTGAACGCTGCGATCTGCAGTTTGCTCTGCTCTACTGCGCACCAGAGGCTGCAAACCTCCCCGGTGTGAGTCGCTCCTGCAGGCAGTGTCCCTGCACAGAGCACAGCCAGCTTCCAGCAGGCTGTTTGTCACCTCGCCTGGCATGAATACCCTCCTACATGCTACCTGCCTTAGAACGCCTTGCAGGGAGATTTCAGTGCCTCTCTCCTTTTTGACTTCACCATAAAAATCAGTAAAATGATTGACTCTCACTTATGTACCTTCCAGCACCAGCGTGAGACCTTGCAATGTTATGTATGTTAGTAACACTTCTTTATGCACTTGTGCTCTTAATTGTCTCTAATTTCCCCATGGTTTCCTTTAATACATTTTGCATTCAGTGCAATGTTTTGTGTACCCCTTATTAACCATTTGTTCACTATTTCAATTAAAGCAGAAGAAACACAACTATGACAATTTAAAAAAATGTATTTTTTCTCTAAGAAAATTCTTGTAATTAGTATGTTAATTTCCCACAAATATGACCAAAGCTATATTAGCCATCAGTATTACCATATGCTTCTGGGAAAAAAATAATTACCAAATTGTTTGAGAGTCTTCTGGGAAAGGAGAACAGAAGATCTGATTTAAGACGGTGTGATGTCTTGAGAAAATTACACTGTGTCCCTGTCATATTTTTATCTATTATGGTGCTGTCTGCTTGTGCATTTCCATTTGAGGAGTGTTATAATTTATCATGCAGCTGAAGATCTTCAGAATTATGACTGGTTATGTATTCTTAAGTAGAACGCAGGAATCTCTTGAAGGTGTGGCAGAAAGCTAGCCAGTAGCAGCAAGTGAGGTTTGGTCACATCGGATCTACTTGTTTGTTATTAGGGAACCTTGATATTAAAATGTTTTTTTTGTTTTTTTGTTTTTTTTTTTTTAAATGACTTTGGACACTCCTGGGCTTTTTCTGTAGCCCAGATAACTTTAGATATCTTCTGCTGATTCAGACTCTTGTGATGATTATTCCCATATTTCCATATTTCTTGTCTAAATTATGCAGTGTCAAGACAAGCAATGCAGTGTTAGCATAGGCTAGTGAACCAATGTGAAAGGATTTGGGCAAATTATACATTAGTTTAAAAAGAAGAGACCCCTTCTAGGCATTTAGGCTCTTCCAAGTCCAAGCATTTCTCTTAAAATGTGAAAAATAGGGGAAGGTTTGCCAGTTTGGCTGCATTTATTTTTCACACGTCATAAGAATTGTCCACTGTTTTAAGTCTCTCAGTTCCACCACTTTATTTTTTAGAGCAAGTGCAAAAACATTCATTACCTCCTTCTTAGTCGAATGAACATTCTGACTAAGGAAGCATGAAAGAGCAAGTTAGTCAGAATCTAAATAAATAGAGTATTATTTAGCTATATCAGCAATTCCAGTTCCTCATTTCTTATATAAGAATTTCTGGTGGAATTTAACCAAAAAGAAGGATGAAAATCTGCTCTGAAAGAACATAGACGTTTGAGAAATTACCATAAGCTCATAAAAATAGACTTCAACCTTGCTCCATTTCCCTTGCATGGCTAGTCAAGCAGAAAACTTTTTACCCTTTTTCTTCTGTGAAAATGCGCTAGATATACTGAAAGCCTGGAGATTGACTCTAAATTGGGGTGGGATATATTCCTCCACATGATTCTATATTTTAAAAGAAGAATTTCAAATAATAAGAAAAAAAAAAGGCTGTGCATGATTTGGAGACTAATTTTGTTTTCAACAGGCAATCAATCTATGTAAACCTGTCTTGCACTATGGATGTTTTACCATCTGTGGATTTAGTACTGCTGAGGCAGTTTGCTGCATAGGTTATGAGTGGGGCCACTGAACAGAAGGAACAACAGAGATTTGTAGATGTTTAAAAAACTGAGTTTGGTTTAGAAATCATGAACAAGTTCAGGATTCTGTTAGTAACATTGGATCAATAACATCCATGCTTTTCCAAAGTATATAAAGATGGCATTGTACACTTACACAGAGAAAAATAATTTCTGAATCCTCAGTTTTTCAAAAATCTGATGTAATTCATTTTTATGTGTATTCAAACATAGTGAAGTGTATTACAACTGCATGTATGATTATTCTTCTTTGTTACATGCCATTTCAGGAAAAATTCTAGCTCACAGGATTGATTTCTAGCAGTTCTCTAACATGTTTTCCAGATAAACCATTCTCTGCAAAATATTAAGAGTGAAATTAGGGACCTTGTATATACTTATCATAATAAAACAACGAATATAAAATAAGGCAGCTAATAAAATATTTAACAAGTCATTTAGTTCCTAAATGTAGGAGTAGACAAGGAAAGAGTTGAAAAGACAAACTAGAACAATCAAAGGATCAAAACACAAGGCAGTATTCTGTTTGCAAAATGAAATGGTTAAGAATATTTAGGCCAATGTAATGATTTGATTAGTTTAGCATCAGTGGGTACTTCATCATGGATAATGACAGTGAATGGCCTTAGGTGTCTAATATTTGTTCATATGAATGCATTACATGACAACTGTCATGATAGTGTAATGTGTTGTATGTACCCAAGCTAATAATACAATATATTTCCAAATCACATGTCTAGAATATTGTCTTCAGACTATAAGAAGATAGCATTGAATACTGCTTTTCTAACTGTAAGTACTGGCACTGATTTTGTTTTAATTGCTGAAACAACTAAGTTTGAGTTTCCTAGAAATAAGTGGTTTCTAACAAATTTCTATGTTACACTCAATTATAAATGTTACAGGAAAACTATGCATTCTTTAGAAAGCTGGAGTACACAAAGAAGCATCATGATTCTTTTAATTACAAAGATATTATACTGAATTGAGATAATGGTTTTTCTGTGATTTGCTTAATTTTGTTGATTTTGTATCTTAACACTTTTTCATTTGAGCTCTATTTGTGCTCTTGAAATGCTTTGCAGTAAATAAGTGGAGCTTAGATCTGCTCCTTGAGAATATACGGTGGATATGAGCACTACGATACAGCTGAAACTTACAACCTGACAACAGAGGCTGATTTTAGATACAAACCAAGTGTGCAAATGTGATATGCTGCATTATCCCAATCAGTTTAACTTTATGGTTCAAAATGAATTTATGATAATATACCACAAAATCATTATGCATTTGACCTTATTAAACTGGAGTAGAAGCAAATTGTATACCATTGACCTTAACCTTGGTTCACTGTGTAGATGAAAGAACATAATTGTGCTAGTAAAAATAATAAAGTGACTGTGTGCAGCTCTGCAAATTGAATGGACATTGACTCCATGCTATTATGAATGATTTAACCCATAGAAATGGAATTTTGTTAATCAACAGTAAACAGGGACAGGAAAAAAACTCACTGATTGCCTTTAAGCAAGAGTGGATGAATGCAGTCGTACTAGCAATTAGTTGTTATGGACATTGACATTGGTTTCAAGGACTGGAACAGAAGAAAAGGGTGGCAAGATAGAGATGAAAAGAGGTCTAGAGTGAAGATTTTTGCAATCCAATGGAGATCAGTAACTGAGGAATCCTTAACTAAGGTGGTGAGGCCCTGATACAGGCTGCCCAGATAAATTGTAGATAGTCCATCTCTTGAGGGGTTCATGGCCAGGTTGGATAGGACCCTGGAAAGCCTGATTTAGTGGTTTGCAACATTGCCCATGGCAAAAGGGTTGGAGGTAGGTTATCTTTAATATGCCTTCCAACACAAGCCATTCTGTGATTCTATGAATTAATATTGAGCTAGTGAGACTTACTACATATGTGACTTTAATGGAAATTTGGCCCAGGCACACTGAAAAAAAGGAGACTGGAAAGATGTCTTTGCTGAGGTTAATGAATGTCTTCCATTCTCCATTTTTGGCAAATAACATCTTTGCAATTGATGCTGTTGGGCAGCGGATTAAGTTGTAGATATGTGTATTTGATAGTCACATAGGCAGAAGAATATGCAATCATTCTTACCTAGAACTGATAAACCAGCAGCGCCAAGTCCGAGAAAGACTACTGCAGGAATTGTCATTTAGGTGTCCCCTAAAGTCTCCCAAAGTCACTAGAGATTTGATTTTAAGCCCATTATTCAAAAAATAATATGCTTCATAGTTGTTTTAGTTATTATTTTCCCTCTCCAATTGCTATTTCCAAAGGGATAAATAGTCAAATTCTGCTTTGTTCTACTAATTTAATTAGTACTTGATTGCTGTAGCTAAGAGCTGAATTTGTCCTGTTCTGTTGAGATGAAATGAGAGCTCCGTCAAGCTGATTCTTTTATATTATAGTGCATCTTCATTAAAATATCATTTAATTCCCTCTGTGATTTCAGTCCTTTAGTCCTTGCTCATGAAGTGCATCACTCTGGTAGCAGAAGTCAGATAGGGATTTTACTACTTCCTTCACAGAGTTTGGTTTTTCCCAAATGCAAAAAGAAAATAAGTGTGTGAGGGAGGACCTTGATAAACACTTGGCTCTTTGATTTTATTACTGACGCTGCAGTGTGAATGACTAGATTTCATTACTAACACAAATATGCTAAGAATATTTTTTTTGTGGCAAAGCAGTGCCACAAAATGTTTACAGCCCAGCTGTTAACATGAAAGAGGACCCACTGTCATGATAACTAATACACAGTTGGCTTTCTTTGCTAGAGTAGTTTTATGCCAAACACACGAAGTTTTAATTATAAGCAGTTTAAAATATTTATGCTCTTTTCATTTCCTTATTCCTGTACAGAAACAAGATAAAAGTTCTTTTGAAATTTGATGACAGAAAGTATTTGATACCAACACCATGCAATTGTGGTGCCTAATTAATTAGCCTAAGTGAATATTTATGTGGTTGGTATTTCTATGTTTGCATTTTCTGCTTAGTGATATGTAAAGCCAATAAGTGTCATTACTCAAAAAGACCTGAAATTAATAGTCCTCCCTCCCTCACAGCTTGCCTCGTTTCTTCTCTCCAAAAAAAGTGTTTGGTCCACTAAGGGATTCAAGCGCCAGTGAACAGGGTATTGCAACGCCTTTTACTTGTGTACTTTCTGGAATAAGATTCACAGCTCTAAGTGACTCACTAAACGATCCACTTCAGTGCATATGTTTGAAGGTACATTTAGCATCTAAGGCCCTTTTCTGAATTTGAACACTCACATCAGCTCTTTCAAAGGCTTAGGGAAGCTCACTGCTCTTTTAATACACAGCTGGCACCACAATGAGGTGGTTGCCTTTGTACAGTGCCTTTGTGGTTAGCACAGATGCCCACAAAGAGATAGGAGCAGGGTTTTATGCCCTACTCCATAGCAAAGATACTAAGAATTATTGGGTAGGAAAAGTGAGAACAGGAGAAGGTGATATTCTAGTGCTCGCTAGGAGATGGGTCATGAATTCCACACCAAAATTATTTTGTAGTTTTTGTGTTGGGTTTTTCAGTTTGCTTTGTTTTTCTTTAATTTAGTGGCTGTATAAAATAAGATAACAAAACATTTTCTCACTTCCTGGAGAAACCTATAGCCATTTGACTGATATGTGTGTATGTATGTACAGACATATGCATGTAGCATACATACCATATTTTTCCTGTTTTTTTCAATGTGAAGCTCTTGCTCGTGAGTACCCATCAGACAGAATCTGACTGGTGGATCAAACCTCAGTGGGAAATTAAATAGAAGAAAACTTTAGATGCACAGATCGCTGTAAGTTCAACAGAATTTGTGAGAAGTGCTATTGAAGCTAGAAGCTCAGGCCTTTTCATGTATTTGGGTGCTCATTCATACAACTGCCCCAGTTTTCAGAACAGGCACCATCAGCTGAAAAGTGGTTCCTTAAGATGGGGAAGAAAAATAGTACAGCGTGGAATTGTGGTTTCTGGTAATAGGTGGTAAAAACAGGTTTCCTAAGATAGATGTGAATTATTATATTTTTAAAATAATGTTATGGATATATATATATAAGACACAGTATTGTCTAAATCTGAACTGCAACTTATGCATGATGGAGAATCTGCTATGATAAAATTAACTACATCTTGTAAGTTCAATAGTCATCCTACTTTTTATCCTTCATAAAGTAACATCAGAAAAGTGTCTGTGTTGCAAACTCTAGTGTACTGTAGCCACACTTCAATTTTAAATAAGCTGTCTTGGATTGTGAGAGGCCTTACTGAGATCAAGATAAATTAACTCTGCTGTTTTCTGCTTTGTCATGACTGCAGCTGTCATCACCTATAGCTCCTATAACATTAATGTGGATATCTTCTAGCTACACAGTTCAGATATATCCAAAACCAGTTTGCTTTTTTGTCAACCAAGAACACTCAAATCAGAATGTTTCCTATTCCACTAGTCCCACAACAAGTTTTGCCTACCTTTTTTCCAAAGCTGTGTGCAATGGTAACACTGAGTGTTTATCAGGTCTCCTGAAAGTTGCTGCCTAATTAACTTTCTTTTTTTTCTTTTCCTTTTTCTGACTAGTTTTTCAGCATTACCACACTCTCTGCAGCTGAACTCTTCCTCTGTTTACCTTGTATTTCAGGTCTTCTGTGAATTAGAGAATATGATACTCTCTCTCCCATCCTGCCCTGTGTTTTGTTCAGAGTTCAGGTGTCCAGGCAACTGTCCACTGTCATGACTGGGCTGGGATAAACAGGCTTGACAGCCCACCTAATTAGCATGAATTTGAGTATTTTAATTTGGAAAGGGAAAGAGCAATATTTCCCAATTCACTTCTGGATTTTTTTTTTCCACTGACTGTTGTCCCCAGAGGGTGAAAAACAGAGCTATGAATTGGCAAAATTAAAATCAAATCCACAGTGATATGAAAAAAGATCAAAGAAAGGAAAGGAGAAATGCCAGCAGAAACTGGTAAATGCAGTTTAACATTAATGTATAGCTAAATTATGTGTTTTTACTGCATATATATAGTCTCCTAAGAAACATGGCCACACTAGCCAGCCAATCACAGCTCTTTCTGTCTAAAGAACCTACTTTACTGTGTGGCCTTTTCTGTAGTATGCCTCTACTGCCTCTATAACTGTCTTCGTGAGTGATCAAATCCATCTGTAATTGCTTGATTTTATTATCTTACAAGGCCTTTTCTGGTCCATTCAGTAATGTTTTTCAGTCTTAAGTAATACATTTGTCTAATGCCTTCAAACTTTTTTTTTTACTTACACCACACAAGAAAAAAAGCTTCTTTGTAAAAGAAACCTTATAATCCTCATAATCTTTCCTCATTAAAAAGATTCTGAGGATGAATTAGTGATATACTCCTTTCTAATAAATGCTGCATATGCCTCCTGTACAGTTCCATAGTGCTTCTTCCCAACCCAGAGCTGTAAAGCTCAATTGACTGTTGAGGTCAGGAATTAATCGGAGGCCATTAATGAATATTAATAAGTAGGTGTTGTAATTGGTACTATATGTATGCCCTTGCAAAAGTTCAACATCTGGCTGAAAAAAACTGAACTTCTTGGATAATAACCAGGATGTTTAAGTTTTGGACATATATAAATGCAGCCTTCCTCTTTTTGTTGTTGTTGTTGTTGTTGCTGATTGTCTTTAAAGTAAGTCTCAATCTTTTGATTTGGTTCCAAAGTAGTTATTTAGAGCCCCATAAGGTCTGATAAGATTGATGCTTTGCAGCTAGCAGTCCACGTTCCTTGACTTTGATAGCAAGTTATATTCTGGAGTTAGAGCCTTGCAAATAGGAAGCCCAATTAGAAGGTTTCCTAAAGGGCTTAGATGAGCTTGACTGCTCCACAGTGTAAAAAGTCAGGTAATTGCTGTGTTGCTAAACCCCTCATTGTGCTTTCCTGGGGAAACAAGAGCAGCATATCATGGAAATGATATTGACCTTCTGCCTTGCAGGCAACCTCACAGACAATATACTCTTGAAGAGAAGGGATCTTCAAGGTGAAGAAACAAGGTCCTTATCTAGATTTGAGTTCAGACATTAATAAATGCCCCTTGCAATCGTTATCCATGGACATAACTTTCAGTCTCTTTCTTTTAATTAAATCTCCTTACTGCTAGAAGTAGCTTTTTAAGTCTCTCAGACTGTAATATTTTGTCAAATGCACAGATTCATGACACAAAAATATGTTCGGTAATGCCCTTAATTCAGCTTTTATGTATTTCATGGTGCTGGCACAATAAGTCACAATAAGTGGCTGGTTCTTGTACCATTGATGTGAAAGCAGAATGCAATGAATATAAAAGACAGTATAAGCAAAATTACAGCACAGAAGCCCAAGACTCATCATTTCTTATGGTGTGTCTCTGTAAAGATTCACGAAAGTTTGATTATTAAAAATATCTCGAAGATACAGTTTTTCCTTTTTTTCCCTGAGATTTGTGGGAGTTCTTCCTTTTGAATGATGCCTGATGATCTGTGGTACTTTAGCCTTCCAGGCCATCAGAAAAGCTGTGGGTGAAATACCTTCTGCTTCCCCAGTGAGATCATCATAGAGAACAATTTCTCACATGCTTCAGTCTGTGCTGCAGCATTGCTGTATCTTAGATTTAGTTAGTGTCAGAACAGAAATTTTATCTGTGAATATCTATTAGGTCTATGAGATTTCATATAAAACACTTATACTGTTGGTTCTTTTTTGTTTATTTGTTTTTTGTAATGATCTGCCAAGTAGGACTTGACCTGAAATGGTCACACTGTGACAAAAGCTACTTGTTGCATTCCCAACTGCAATGCAGTGCTGCACAGAATACGATCTCAGGTTGTGTTGTTTTCAAAAGAGGTTACTCAGTACATCTTGTTGCCCCATCTATACTTTGTTTCATAGAGGTGTTTTGGAGTATTCTTTATTAGGCTAATCTTTGGTAAAAGGAATTTTCCATCAGGGGAGAAGTTATTGAAGCCCCGCTTTTGAATGCATCAACATGTATTTGCTTATTTATCTGACACTGCTTATATTTGTAACAGCTTTTGTCTCTTTTCTTCTGGGAGTAGAAGATGTATACTGTGTTCTCAATGCAGGCATTTCACTGTCCATCACTTACGATTTTTGATCCATTTTGGTATGGTTTCCTATTACTATAATGTTAGAATGTTATAATGAAATCCCAAAGCTTTTAGTACTACCTGTTTGGTAGCCTAGTTGGTTAATTTATTATTATTTTTTTTAAATCTGGATGAACAATTGCCACCAAAAGAACAGTTCGTGGAATAAATTGGTAAGAATATAGCTTTGATGAAGACTATTAAACAGTTTAATCTTGGAAATACCTTGCAGCATAGAAAACATAGACAGGGTGGAGCAACACAGAAGAAGGCCACTTGAATCAATTCTAATATATACTCACTGAGATATACTGCTTCTCTTTGAATTCTGTTGAATATCTTCATGAAAATCTACTTATGGTGATTATTATCTTACTCCAGAAAAAAAACATATTAATTTCTGTAGAAGAATTTGAGAGGTTATTACTCAGCTTAAAAAAAATACAAATCCAAAAAACAGCTGCAAAGGTTTTTGAAAGAGGCTTCCCCAGTGTGACTTAAGGCAGCATAGAAATCTTTCAGATACAGAAGACAAATCATTCTGTCATGAAATACATTGATCAGTCAAGCTCTCAGGAAAATCAGTGAGTTATTATTGGTATGCATCTACTACTGAAAAGGTAGATAGAGGATACACAGTTTATTTGGGAGGAAATGCTTTATTACTTGAAAATCAATTACATTTATTTTGCAAGGTTTAGGGTAGCTTAGAGGTGTTTGTGGTTTTTTTTTACTCCATTCTTTAACAAGAACAATGATATATTACTTTTCTGTGATCATAACGATTGAACAATCACTACATATTGTATCAGAATGCATCATATATTTTAAATTCTGCATGTTAGGTTGAATGTGAATTGGATTAAGGTCACCTATTGATGTTATGCAAGATTTACTTTATGTACATATGTAAGATATACTGCACAGTCTCATGTGTGATAAGTCATGGAGTCTCATGCCTGTAACTCATTCACTATTCCCAAAAGAAAATGCCAAACAAACCAAAATAAATCACTCATTTTAAATTTCTCAGTTTTGTAACCTGTACTGTTTTACATTAGTAACATGCAGTAAAGGGTTAGATGTAATCATGTATATAACCAATAACTAGGCATCTTATTTTCATATACCTTCTATAGAAAACCATTATATAGTCATTTGACATAAGTCTGCATTTGTGGTTATGTATTTATGTATATATATGTTTTCAGAAAAGTGGTTGTTTTTCTGAGTATTTTGTCATCCTGTCTTTAGCAGAGTATATATGCTATTTATTTGTAAAATTGGTGGGTATTATTATTATTTGACATACCTAAGAATCTGTCATCTGTACTATGCAAGAGTACACTCAAGGAGACATACTAAACATTTGCTGTTTCCAGACGATAAATATCCCTTATCTATACCTTCCAGATTGTGTAAAAGATATAATTGGTCCCAAATAAAGAAAGTGCCAAGAGCAAGATGAAAGTGCTCCAGAGAACCTCAGCCGGGAATGAAGAAGGGGAGAACTTTGGAGTCTTTATTACTAGGGAAGTTACAGAATCTTAGAGGTTGGAAGGGACCTTTAGAGATCATCAAATCCAACCTCACTGCTATAGCAGATTTCTTTGGGTAGGTTACACAGGAAAGCATAGGGTGGGTCTTGAATAACTCCAGAGAAGGTGACTCCACCACCTCTCTGGGCAGCCTGTTACAGTGCTCAGTCACTCTCACTGTAAGGAAGTTTTCTCTCATGGTCACATGTAGTTTCCAGTTTGTGCTCATTGCCACTTGCCTTGTCATTGAAAAGAGCATGGCTCCATCTTCTTGAAATCTGCCATTTATATTTATTATTTTATTTAGAACTGTTGGTAAGTATTCTCTTCTCCAGGCTAAACAGTCCCAGGTCTCTCAGACTAAATGTATATATATAATTGTAAAGTGTTAATTTTGGAAGTAGCCATAGATAGCTGATACACAAAGAAAATTTTTGCTGAATGGCAAAATGGGTTGTTATGATAGCAGATGCCGTTGGGACCTGAGTTTTGGCTAATTTTGAACAATGAAGCCATGGTTACTTTAAGCTTATCATTCTAGAGCGCAATCCTGCATTTCTCGCATACGCAGCTGCCAAGATCCTGTTGAGATCAGTGAGAGTTTTTTATACATAAAGAACGAAAGATCAGGTTTCTAAGAAATGCTTGGACAGAGCTACTGAAAGACTTTACTTCTTTCATAATGCTTTTTGCCTTGGTTTAAACTTAAAGCTTGAGTTCTCTTCTTCCTTGACGCTCATTGTTTATGAAAAATGAATCAGGATTCATTTTCACTGTTGAACACTTCCAAGGGATGTTATTAAACATTTTTATGTGCAAAGACCATTTTGGAGGATATATGTGCTCTTATGTTCATTGCTCACTCTCGTTTCTCTTTCGGGCAGTTAAGACAATTGCTTACCATAGTCTTCCAGACTGTGCTTAGAAAAGAGGCAATAAAAACACAGGATGAAATTCTGACTCCATTGAAATCAAAAGGATTTCTGTTACTGATTTCAGCCTGCGCCTCTACAGCACACTTTTCTTTGGTTCTTGCTAGAATGAAAACAACTTCATATTTAGTCAGCTCATTCAAAGTCTAATTCCCTTCTGAGGTTCTCATTATTAGAAGTTCAAGTTTATTAAAAATTCAGTTTTTTAAAAACCATGTAAAATACACCCTAAAGTATAGCAGAGAAATCTTATTCATGTTTAACGGCTTTTGAAATACTTTCAACACTGCACATTTCAAGCTGTCCAATAGTAATTTGATACTCACTCCACAGGGAAATTTAACTTATGCTGTCTTGATAAGATCACTTATCCAAAAATTCTTTGTGTCTATTCACATCTATCCTTTGTTTCAAGAAGCTTTCAATTATTTGTTTTTGCTACAAAGCGCATTAAACTACTTTGCACCTCAAAATCACTGACATTAAAGAGCCACCCCGAAAGAACTAATATATGTGATCCCAAGGGCTGTTGATCTCAACTAAGTTAGCAGATACAGCTCTATACGTGTGATTCCTGCAGAACAGTAAACAGCAAAGCCATTTGGCTGAGTGATTCCTGGTCCTTTAGAGAAATAAAGGCAAGAACCCAGATTACAACATATGTGAGACACTGTGGCACCATAAGGAGACAGAGTTTAAGGCTGAACAGATTCAGATTTTAGGTTAGGTCACTCAAACCTTCCCAATAATTGTTTCTCAAAGAATTTGGAATTGATACGGTATTTGGAATATTTTCTCATCTTCTGAAAAAAAAACCCCAAATTTTTCAGGAAGTGCATTCTCCAGTAAAAAAATAATACTGGGATAGAAAAGCACCAGTTCTATCAGCATCTGAAATGAGGTGACTGCCATGACTCAGCAGGTCTATAAAGATGTGCTCTGTTCCTGCAGCTCTTATATTTAATGCAGTCACTCCTTTAGCACTTTGTTCACGAGGGCCCTGATCTGAAACCTACATTAATCAGGGAGAAGTCTTCAACTAAGTAATTTAGGGGTGTTCACACCCCTGAATTTAAGCCATATTATAAACTTTTCTTATTTCACATTTTAATAGCCTTATCCTGCCAGAGTCTTTACAGAGGAACATATACCTACCGTGCAGATTGTGCATTGAACCTTGCCTTTCCTCAGAGATCACCAAGTTGTGGGGAGGTAGTAGTTCCAGGTAATTTCCATTTAATAGTTTGATACTTTATAAAGAACAAAAGAAAGTTGTAATGAATCATAAAAGACATTTTCTCTGAGAATAAACTGAATGCAGTTATTGAATGAGACAGTTCAGTGTTAATGTATCCTGGAAAATTTCACTGAATTGTAGCTAACAATATCTTGTGCCCACAGCTAAGCATGGGTAGGAATGAGATTTGTGAAGCAGAAACAACAATAAACATTCTGACTATAAATTTTCTGCATTTTAAAAATGCAATGAGATCAAAATTGGATTCAGTTTACTAAAATAATTGCAGCCCAAGTGTATTTGAAGGTGTTGTCTCTCTTATACAGAAGAGCAAAAAATGACATAATGAAAGTAACAAGTATGGTATGTCAGGAGTGACCAAATGTATGATTTCTACCCTAGCATTAAAAGTGAATGCAGAACTGTGACATGGGAATTTTATCTCGTCTAAAAGTGGTGATTTATGTAGCTTCCAGGCATATTGTTAAAATTTGGCCTTTTATCACATTCCTCCTTTCCATTTTTTCACTTCCAATCAAAAGGCCCATCGATTTTGCTTGGCTGTGATAGGGAGAGTCCAATAAATAATACGAAAAAAATACTCTCTTAAAAAAATAAATAATCTGCTAGTGCAGTGCAGTGAGATGAATGCTTAAAACGTTAAGTCCATCAATTCTTCAAGGGAGTAGTTCTGCAAATATTATTTGGTCACTGAAGTCAACAGGACCATCCAAATGAATAAAATTTTTGTGTGGATCACAGCTCTGAGCTTGCCATCAAACTTATTTTCTTTCAGGCTTTTAAAAACCTGCACCTCAAGGTTTCCAAGAATCTCGATCAAATTTAATGATTTAAGAAGGTATTCTTTCACCATATCAGTGTTACTTTTAATCATTTTATAAGTGCAAATAAAGTGTTGTGTTTTTTTTTCATTTCAGGCACAGGTACAATGGAAAAGGATCGTTTCACGGCTTTTGTGTATACTACACTTTCCTTTTCATCTTGCCTTGAGGTATTTCATACATGAGACCAAGCTAGTTTTGGAAAACTTCCCAAAAGTTGCAGTCATATCTATCAGTTCCTTCTGCACAGGTACAAATGACTTTACAAAGTGCTGCAGAGTCATACTTTTCATCCTATTTTGAACCTTTGCACATTTTCCTTTGTTCAGCTAAAGACAAAAGTAATATCAGTTTTCTTGTTCTTTCTCCTTCTGCTAAAGATGAAATAAATCTCAAGTATATAAATTCCTTCAATGTGTATGTAAGATCATAACTACAAAATAATATTTTGTTATATGCTCAGGATGACTTATCCTTACCATACGTTATTTTCCTACCTATATAAGTGTTCCTGATGACCTGATAACCAAATTATGATGGCCATGAATAGAAATTGCTTTACTTATGTAGGAAGAATGACATTTAGCTCTGTCATAACAGGTGACCCAGCTCCAGTTCCCTCACAGGAGTGTTATGAAGTCTACTCTGGTAGGAGTACTCAGAAAGATGGCTATATCCTACCAACTCAGAAAGTGTGGAAGAAAAGTGCTCAAACTGAAGCTGTTCTATTCTGGAAAATGATTTCACTCAGTAGCAAGATACCAGAGTGAGATAGAAAACAGGTCTTATCCAGTGCAATGCATTTTACCTTTCTTCACTCTGTTGTATAAAATATTGGACAAGCCAGATAATAAAAGCTACAGAGCTCACAGCCCTGGATTGTTATTTACTCTATGAAGTGCTGTAAGCATGTGACACTAGTATTAGTAAAATGATTCACCAGTAAATGGGCAGCATAATTTTCAAATCATCATAATTCTTAAAAAATCACAGCGATAGAAAACCTAGAATTATATCATCGTTGCAAGGGATGAGTGAGAAAAAATAGATGCTATTCACAAAGCTGTTTAGAACTATATTGGGTTGTTTGACATGGTAGTTACTCTTCCTACTATGAAGGAAACAGCATTTTAATTCATAGGTATCTAATAAGAAAACTGCATAAAATGTCTGAAGGAGTAAGAGAAAAACTTGATCACATTCCTTCTGAAGTATCTTGATGCATTGATTTGGGTTAGATCCTGTCTGATTTTATTGTATGATAATTAAGTTTGTATTTATTCATTCCTATACCTAGCAAAGCATCAGAATTCAAAATCAGGTATGCTTGGCTTTAAGAATATGATCTTCTAGTAAAAAAGGAGCTATGCTAAGACATTTGCTGGAGAGAATTGTTACTAGAGAAGATCCATTACATTGGTATAGATAGAAATCATAAGTATATACTTCACACTTTTGGGAAGGCATTAACAGCAACCCCGATAGGAAATCATTCAAAATGACATGAAGCTGAATGATTATGTGATCACTAGAGAACCTTGAATAGTCTGAGTGTTACACTTGTAAAAATTACAATACAAATACATCCTTTACAAATGTCTTGTAAAAGGAAAGGTTTATTATCTTTGTTGTATTTTGAGCACCTCATATTTCTGGTGGGATTACATGAAAACATTCAAATGATTTTTTAGCAACCTTGCTCCCAGGAAAGCATCTTTTTTATTATTTTTGTGTGTGTGTGTGTTGGAGGAAAATCTAGATGATTCTCACATTATTGACAGGGACACAGGAAAGAATGTGATAATAAAAACTGTAAAATATTTATTGTCAATATACCTTTTATTTACATCCCACTTCCTTTATTCTTTCAGCAACCAATGAAAGCAAGAAAAATGTTTAGATACAGCTATCATCCATTTTTTGTGAAGCTCAACAGCTGTTCAGTGCTACACAGAAATGCTATTCGGACTGGAAATAAATGTTTTGACTGGATTTGACAAACACATTTAGCTAATCAAAATATGAATATCTGAGATTGAGTATGGAAAGCAGAACTGTAACTTCTGTTCATGTTAAAAATTCAGCAAATTGAGTATCAGGAGAGTGGAAATGTATCCTTACATCACAGTCATACACAACTGCAAGACTGATTTGTGGCCAATTTCCATTCTGCCATGGCTCCTAGTTAGTGAGACAGTCACAAGAGAAAGTTGAATATGAAAAGAACAAGACACTTCCAGAGAAAATAGGAAAACAGTTGTATTAATTTACTTGCATGAATATGCACCAATATGTTTCCCATCCATTTCTCTGCAGATTTAAAAATGTTTATTTACATGTCTAAACATAATGTAGGTACTAATTATCTAAGTGCTGGTGTGTTATAATGGAAAGTCTAATGGATTTTAGAAGACATAAAATAAATTTATAGATAGATAAAGCTCATGCTATCACTCTCACATATATATATATATATTTGTAATCTGCTTTTAGGTGACCAATCTACTGATGTAGATTGGATGTGTGGCAGGATTTTTTTCATCGTAGACTAATATATTTGCCCTTATTTCAGCCTCACAGCCACTCTGAATTAGGACTACTGAAGTCAATAGTACTGAAGTCAAAAGTTACAATGAATTGCACTAAGGTCAATACCATTATGCTACTGTAAGATGGACATAATCATGAGAAAGATATGTCTCAAAATCTTTAACTGTCATCTGTCTCTTTCCTTCTGCCTCCTTGAATTAACAATGTCTGTGACACCTGGACTGTCAGGAAAAGCCCTCTAGCACAGAAGGGGACAAAAAACCTGGAAGGATGAATGTTACCATCAGGCTTATAAATCACTGCTAAGACAGGTAAATAAAATGATCGACCATAGAAGCAATCATAAGCCAATTCTGACTTTTTTTTCCAAGGCTAAGTAGACAGAGTGTATTATCTAACTGCTGAAGACACTGTATGATAGAATTTCCAATTGTGGTTTTATAAATACGTCTGTGTTTCCGCACTTCTTTGACCATTATACATCTCTGGGAAACTTACCCCTTAAATTCAAGTGATTCTAAGCTGCAAAAATAAAAATCCATAAAATAGGCATACTCAAATCTAAAGACATACAGGTGATATTATGACAGATTTCAAGCAAGCTGGTTAGGCAAAAGACACTAAAAAGACAATGAAGTTTTAATTATTTATGGAAAGCGCTCAGTTTGAGAAAAGTAATTCTGAGTAATTCTTACTTTGACAGATGTCATATTTCTGCAAAATGGCTGATAAGTATGAGTATCTCCAAGTGATTTAAGGGGATCTGAAGGGGACTGGTTACATTAGAAATATTAATACTTTATTAATACTTTACAACATTAAGGTCATAATGTTTTCTCCATCTCCTTCTACTCACTCTGATATGTTCAACACAGCTATCCAGAGAATGAGGATATGCTGGTAGTCACTCTAAGTTCTAGGAGGGTGCACAGCAAGACTTACAGGGGGCAAGCCACTGTGACAGATTTTTCTTGTGAGGGGTATTATGGTGACTCAACCAACACTTGAAGCGTGTCTCAATGCTGGTATACGGAAAAGGCTTTACTGCCTTTAAGAGAGTGAGACAGACTGAAAGAGTTGATGGTCTGACTTTATTTATCAACAGAAGGTACATCCAGATCATAACCTCTTTAGTTTTCTAGGTCTTTAATAGGCTTTCCTGTTACTGTACATTAGAAACACTGACAATTTTTGTTACATATTATCATTCTGTAACATAAGAGTTAAGCAGGATAGATTTTCACCATGAAAAGTATTGCTCTACTTTGACAATAACTTACATGATTTAAAAAGAAGTATTTATGAAACTTGAAAATTCAATTCTCTGTGTGCAATTAAGTTATTTATTTGGTGTGTATAATTAATACGTTCAGTGACTTAGCTTTTAATCCTCCTTTAAAGATAAGAGATCATAGGAGTGAAATGCAAATTTAAGGTCTTATTTTATGTTTATACAATAATATTAAGCATTTTTCATTGTGGATGAGTTTTTTAAAAAAAAAACAAAACATGAAACCCAGAAATCCCCATAGGCTAATGATTACATTATAAATGCAAATTCTTTAGCACAGTGCTGAAGGAATTAGGCACAGCAGCAGTTCACCACTATCAGAATCTATGGTGTAGCAGATGAGTTGTTTGAAATACCTTGGTTTTCCATAGGTGATTAGGATAGCTAATAAAGAGAGTAACTAAACGTTCCAAATCCGTTTATCTGAGGAAATATATTCCCAGTTTCAAAAACAATGGAATCCCCAAATACTGATGAACAGTTTAATAACATGAGTTTGGAGAGGGTAAGAAACAGAGAGCAGATAGATTCCAGTATCTCCTATGGCCTGTGGCACCACACTTTGCATGCACAGGTGAGATGTCACAACTTTGGCCTGCAAAGTATGTGCATACACTCAGATGAGGGATAAAAAAGGCCAGCACCAGAGCAAATCCTGAAGCCTGAGAGAGATAGGGTCTAACTCATGTATTGCCACTGACAGACAGTATGAAAATTTCAGTGCATTTTCCTGTGAGGTACATATATGTCACTCACTCATTCATGGTGAGCTTCATAGAGTAAATCTATTTGTAGGCAAGCACTCAGTATATTAATTAAACCTATTTTCTTATAGATAAACATACTACAGTCCTCTACTTTCTTTTATCATGCCAATGCAGCTCTCTCGCAAGTTCTTTATAACCACTTATTTTTTCCAATTATTTCCCTTGACAAACATCCTCTCAAACCCCTCTGCCACCATTCTTTGTGCAGGGATATACTGATCACAAGTCAGGCTGGTGCTGAAAGGCACCCTGCTAACTGCAGGCTTCTTGGGGAGGAGAGCAAGCCAAAGAAATAGCTCCTGCTTTACTTAAACAGAAAGTAAATGTGAGTCATGCTTTTCCAGTTAGCAATAGATTTTCATGTAAGAACTTCAGCAATGGGACCTCTGTTTCTCTGTCAAACATAGATGAAACTTAACAACAGATATGAAATTTCTTTGGGTACGACTGACAGACTGATGTGCAAATGAACATCTTGCCAGTGCAAACCTTACTTTCTTAGGAAATAGTTATTAAGATGTCCAAAAGCTTCGACAGCTTTGACTGTCTTTAAAAACAAGACTCTGATTCCCCCAGAAGTCTGATTTAGTCTTGAACATTTTACTGCAATAGCAGGAAAGTCACAGGAAAGGAATCTTTCCAATGAGGCTTACACAGCTCTTCTCCAACACCAAGAAGTTTTGTTCAGGTAACTTCAAGTGATCACTACAATTGCTGTAACTTTGAAGATTGCTTATTTGAAATACTTTCCATCTTTAAATGCAGGTGGCAGTTAACAACTGTATGGGAACTGCTGAATCATGGCCTGAACCTCTGATTGATCACCTGTGGTGAGCAATGAGTCAGCCATGGAGCACAGGTGAAGGCAGTTCTCCTGTGCTGCTGGAAGGGTTGGAGCCTGGCTTCACCTCTTCTAGACCCATTTAAGAGCTGACTAGCAGCAGGGAAGGATCTCTTCTGGAGATCTACTCTGCTGGAGTTTCCTAAGTGAGCCCAGGACATGGGTGAGTGTCCCTGTCTTTTCTGTTTGTTTGTTTGTTTTTGCTTTGGTGTAACAATGATGTAGCCAAGCTCTCTGCTACACTGTAGCATCTGTATATTCATTGATTGTATAACAACTTTATTAGACATATAGGAAGTCTCCGTAACTTAAAAAATTCCATGTGATATAATATGATTTTTTTTTTTTTTTTTTTTTTTTTTTTTTTTTTTTTGTTACTGTGGCAATGCTTAAAATCATTATGTTCTGTGCAAAAATTCCAGACATATTATCAATTCAGCCGACTTCTGAATGGCCTGCTGAACTTACATCATTTGTTTAGTTCTATTATTGGAATCTTCATTTAAATGTCTTTTAGTCTCTATTCCATGAAACTATGAATTGGTTATTCAGTAGCTGTATGCCACTAATTAAGACACAATGGGATAAAGCAAGAATAGCTGAAGCTAATGGGAACAACAAAGATTCATCCCCACGAAAGGATCAGTAGCAGTTTGCATTAAGTTGTACATCATTAATAGTTCTATCTAACAAGATATATTTGCAGTACTAAATTAACTATTGAAAATAATTATAGCATTATAAAAGAATAAAATTGTTGATAACAGCACATCTTTGAATTAGGTGCATAGAGTCCCTACTAACTTTTTATGATCTGAAAATAGCCTGTGCCATAGAAGAATTGTCTTACAGTATATGGATGTAAAGTTACTATGTATATTGGTTTCAGCTGGGATGGAGTTGTCTTTTTTGTCTTCATAGCATCTGGTATGATGCTATGTTTTGGTTCTAAGAGAAAAAACAGTGTTGATAACACACTGATGTTCATCGTTACTGCTGGGCAGCACTGTACAGAATGAAGGCCATTCTCAGTGAAGGGCCTGAGCAGCTGGGAGGGAACAGAATTAGGACAGCAGACTGAAGCTGGCCAAAGGGATATTCCATACTACATGACATTAAATGGAAGGAATTTTGAAGGGGCTGAGAGTTCATTTCTCTCTTTTGCTGCTCAGGAGGCTGGCAGGGCATCAGTAGGGGATGGTGAGCAATTGCTTGTGCATCACTTGCTATATACATACATATACATGTTCATCGCAATTATTATCCTTTCCTTTACCTTACTATATAGTTTTATCTTAACCCCCAAGTTCTATTTTTTTTTTTTTTTAATTCTCTTCCCCATCCCACTGGGAAGGGAAGAGTGAGCGAATGACTGTGTGGTGCTGAGCCACCTGCCAGGCTAAACCACACATGGTTTGTCATTCTAGAGAAAATACCTCCCGAAAGAGCTTGAATGAGAAACAAATGCAAGCAGCTGCTCATATTTTGGCAATATTTGTCTGAAGAGAGTTGGAACTCATTTAGTTTCATTTTAAAAGACTTTACATCCCCTGTGTAAACTTAAAGGTTGATACTCAAGAATACAAAGAAAATCTCAGCACTGGATTAGAAACATTTATTAATTTCAGGACAAAGCAGTGGATTTTATTAGGTCTTTTTGCTCATGTTTGTTGAAATTATTTTTCAGGATCTATCAATTTTCATTAACTTCTACACAGAAAATCTGTCCTTATGAGGTGTCCTTATGATGTCCATATTTCATTATGAGATCTGTTTTATTTCTTCTGTTCTAGAACAACTGACTTAAGAAACAATTCTTGCCTAGGTAAAGGTAGATGTGGAGTGCAAAGCAACAGTGAAAGTAATGAAAATTTTTCTTTTTATTGTAAATTTAATTCAAATATCAAAATTAAGACCCATTTTAAAAACTGATTGCCTGCCAACTCTATAAATTGTACTTGATGGTAGATTTTAAAATGTCTCACATAGCTTTGTCAATATGCTGTACTTTAAAATCATCCTATTAATTTTTGCGTAATCTTGGAATGAATTGAATTGGAAGAGACCTTCCAGTCCCAACCCCTGCTATGGGCTGGTTGCCCCCCACCAGCTCAGGCTGCCCAGGGCCCCATCTCACTTGGCCCTGAGAACCTCCAGGAATGGAGCACCCACAGCTCTCTGGGCAGCTGTGCCCTCTGAGTAAAGACTGTATTTCTAAAATCTAACATAATTCTCCTCTCTTTTACTTGAAAGTCATTCCCCCTTGTCCTATCACTATCTGAACATGTAAGAAGTTGATCTCTCTTCTGCTTTTAAGCTCCCTTTAAAGACTGGAAGGCCACAATAAGGTCATCTCAAGCCTTTTCTCCTCCAAGCTAAATGAGCTCAGCTACTTCAGCTTTTCTTCATAGAAGAGTTGCTCCAACCTTCTGATTTTCCCCACTTTATTGCATCATCTCTCTAATATGTAAAATATTAAGCTGCATTTTAGACACCGTTTTTTGTTTTCTTTTGATGTATGGAGCTCTCCTAGGGCTGCAGAACTGAAATACTGAGATATACCATCTTGTCAGATGTCATCATGTCCATCTGCCTGTGCTGAGGTGCCATTTGTCTAAGATGTAACTTAAGGATTACAGTTCAATAGATTTGATAAAGTGGCTCAGTAACCTCTTTCACTGTTTCACTAATCATCTCATGGATAAGATTTTTCAGTATATACAAAATAGAAACAATTTTTGCAGAAAATGATGAGAAATTAAATAGTTGACAGTCTCTAGATACCGTATCTCCTTATTCTATCTCAAAGTCATTAATGAAGTTCTGTAGTGTAAAGTCAAGGGCAGGTTTCTTTAGGGACCTCCACCTGAATTCCCACTTCACCAATGAACCCATCAAAGCTACTCTAAGCAGATTATTGTTATTGTTATTTAGAAATACACTTAAAGAATGAGTTGTTGGTTATTATTATTATTATTTTTTGCAGAAAATCATTTCTCAATAGTTATTTAAAAATCAGTGATAGGAGAAAAAGAGGATTTATCACATCTACTTATTCCTTCTTATCTAGTATATTGGTTACACTGTCAAGCGAAAGATTGGTTTGACATAATTAGTTCTTCATGTATCTCAGCTGCTGTTATCAACTAATTATTCCCCTGCTATTTTTTTAAAATCAATTATTAAAGATCCATTCTTCCCAGATAGCAAAGATTTTTTATTTTATTAAACAAGTTTTACCATATATATACATATATATATATAAATAAAAATATATATATAAAAGCTCATCAGGGAATTTACATAAAATCTGCACCACGCTTTAGAATACAGCCTTTTGCAAATACATTCTATTTAAAATCAGCACTGTAATCAGCACTGTTATGTGGAACTATATCACTGTATATGCGGAACATTGATAAAATAGTGTAATCATTGTGTCAATTCAACGTGGCTCTTATTTTTTTTCTTTCTAGGAGTAGTATCAGTGCATTTCCTTCTAACATGTGTTAATATACTGGGCTTCGAACAAAACAAATTGGAGTGGAATTTCTGAGTTTTATGGGATTGCTGAATACTTGTTTCTCATTTATGAACTTTCATATTGCCATCTATTAGAGTTATTCATCTACCAGTCTGTTACAAAATAATTCACCGTTGTCATGTCAAGTTAAAAGCTAAGTAAATACATATGAATGGTATGCATGCGAAGTTTCCACCAAGGAGCTGTTTATCAAATTCAGTATCTACTTTCATGTACTTGTGACGGCTCTCAGTTTTGTTTTCCCTGGACTTGATTTGAATGTCACTGACTCCCCAGGTTGTAGGAGCAAGGCCTTAGTGTGTTAGAGCAGATGACTGAATCTCACAGACCACTACTTTACATGCTTAAAAACTACTGGGAGACTTAAACCTCCCTTGCTCCCACTTTGAATTTCTATGAAATATTTTGTGTTTTTTTTTTTTTTTTTTAATAGGACATTTACCCTTCCTGAGGCATTTTCATCACTTGTATTTTGAAAAAGATGCCTTCACTGTACCTAGTAGCATAATATAGATCACAAATAATGGTCAACATTTCCTGATATGTGTAATATGTCTTTCTTGGTACTACATTTTTTTTTTTTAAGATACCTCTGGCTAGGCATCTTAAAAAGGCAGGTAATACAGTATTCACTTCTTTATATGCTTATCTTCTATTTGAGCTCAAGGACATTTTCTCACTGTGTTCAAATACCTTTATGGTGGCTGTTAGTGTTTTCCTATTCCATTTCTGGAAGAGTTTAAGAGCATGCTTTTGCAAGGATAAGTGAAGTTTCAATGAAGTTAAATGAAAAAAAAAATACAAGTTAATGAATTGTTCAGCTTTGTGATCATTCTATTAAGCATTAAGATGCAAATGTTGTCTGGAATATTACAGAACAGCTGAATTAAAAGTATGTAAACAACTCTAGTGGTTTTTCAGGTACAATGCTGAATTATTTTTATCATATCTTTCTGAATTCCTAGCAGTTTTACACTTCCTGAATGGTAACCTACATTGTAAATATGAAATGCAGAGAAGATGTAATAGATTCTTCCAACTCATTATTATATTTCCTTCTCTTGCCAAGCACAAGGGATCTGTTTGATCCAATCTATTGCCAAATTAAAATAGTTGTGATCTTCCTTTGGTTGAATTAAATGTGATTTATCACAGCTTATAATAGGTTTTGGAATTAATGAACATAACGGTTTTCAAGTTTTTCTTGTTTGTTTGATGTGTCTTATTTCCAGATCTTTAAATAATCTACTGTACAAAAACCTAAACAAATATGCCAATCCATAGAATTGCTTGAGTTGGAATGGATTTAAAAATCATTTAGCAGTCCATATTTGTACACCAAAAAGTTCTTGTTTATGTTTAATCTTTGTCTTATCTATTAACTATTACCTTAACTATTCTGTGTGTGTGTGTGTGGTTATATGCAGATAGATAGATCTTCTTTAAATATTTTTCCTATTCTATGAAGATGCCTGGAAATATAGTTTTTAAAAGTGCTAAAATTATCCACCAACTCAAGATTTATCTGAAAACTTGATTAAGAGAGCGTCAATTACATTTTTCATTGATAGAAATCTGTTTCCATATTTCCAAATTTCAGAATCTGAACTAGATTTCTGCTATTGCTAAAAATATTTTGATTTTGTGTAATTTAGTCTTTTTGCATTCTTTTTTCTCTTTCCCTTTTTCTTAAAAAAATAAAATTGCAGATTACTTTTAAGAGTTTTCTTAAGGCATGAGGCTAAAACTTGGAGCACCCATATGGTGGATCTGATTTCAGGCAAGCAGGTCAAGATCTCTTTCCTTCTGAAGTGAGTAACAGTCATCAGGATGGATCAAGAACTAAAATCATATCACGGTCAGCCCATCCATACAGTCAGAAAAACGCTATGGGTTTTCAAGCACTTTCAAAAGGGACAGGGAAATCATTACGTTGAGAAAGTTCTATTTATTTCTGACACTTCTACTCTGGATACAAGCTTTAATAGTGATTCTGTGAGACTTTGCTTAACTCTCTGGAGAGAAAGGCTTTTTACATTTACTTTCCCAACACAAACATGGACAAATGGTAATGTCCTTAGCTGGTTTTAATTACTGCTACTGAAGCTCCATGATTGTACATATTGACTAAAACTACTGATTGCATAAATGAAGGAAAATGGAAACTACTTACTACAGAAATTAAATCCCAAAGTAAAGGGACAAATACATATTGAAATTTCACTATAAAAATAGCAACAGAAAACTAACCTATTCCCTTAAAATACTTGTAGACAACGATTTCTGTAACAACACTGTGGTGCTGTGTTGTGTTTTAATGAAGCATGTGCACAGCTAGGTAACTTTACTTTTTCGTGAGGGAAACAGAACATTATGGCTTAGAAGGGGCTAGCAGGCAGGAAAGCAGTTATTTGCTCAGCAGGGCTGGCAATGGCTATCTTTGTTATTGGTAATTATTTTAGCAAACACTTCAGTGTAGGTTATTGCAACAACGATGATGAAATAAATGTGTTGTAGTGATGTGAGATGTTTTCAGACTACTTTGGAGAGTTCTCATTGAGCTCCAATAGAAGTGGTTTCAGATTTTAATACAAGGACTTATTCATCAGTTTAATACTAACTTTAACTAATATATAAATTGCATTTTGTGTATACACAACACAGTAACACAGATTGGATGTGTACTAATTTAGTGACTGAATTTAGTACATATGGCTTTCTTCATTTCTCTCTTTTGTATCCATTTCTAACACCAATATTGTTTGCTGTATCTCACAGTGCAAGTGATTATTCTGCAGTGAAGCTCCAGGATTTGATCTGTGATAACTGCCTTCGCATGCTAGCATTGTCTGCTACATAATTGCTTCAATTATTGGCATTGTTTTTGAATAGAATGCATTTTTATTTTCAAATATGGGATATTTTATGGAGCTATTTTAACATAATCAAGATCCCTTGCTTTAAAAAAGAGTAGGAAATCTGTGAACAGTAGATAAAGAAACTGGAAATATGGGATCCTGCAAGCACTTAAGTCAGATTAACTCAGACATAATCTCTACCAATGATTACATAAAGGAATGCAATTTTTATTCTTTTAATGAGTTCTGTTTTATTTTTCTTTTTTTCTTAAAAGGATGCATTCATTTATCCAAATTGAAGAGCCCTATCTTACACGTCTAGTTTCCTATGAAGAGTGATTTTTTTTTTTTTTTTTAACCTTTGTTAATATAAAGATTGAAATAAGGTAGTGTTCCTAAGTTCCAGAGGTGATGTTGTTTGGGGATATATAATTTTTTTTAGCACTGAAGATCTAATTTGCCCTGAATGTTACAGACAATCATAAACTGAAGGTCTTGCACTGCCTTCATGTCACAAGGATCACATTTGTTTTACAGGGTAGCAGTAAAGGAGTTCACACTCTTCTACACTGAATTGCACCTTTTTTTTTTATGCTGTAACCTACAGTTTTTCTGAAAGAATCATTGCATGGTACTGGTCACTAGGGAAGTGCTGCATGGAGAACTCGGAGTTCATTTGTGACATAGGGGAAGAGGAAACTTTCATAAGGCATTTGAAAGATGCATAATGTTTGGCTCATATCAGAAATCACTCTGCTGTATCCATTGCACCTCTTTACACTTCCCATTATGCCCAGCCAGCTCAAGATACCCAAAATAGTCAGCCTTAAGCAGCCTCAATGATTTCCGTAGTCAAAGCACCTCTGAGTGCCGCTGCAGTGGGTGCTGACAAGATCTACTACAGAAGATAACATCTGACTCCATATAAAGAGCAAAGCCCCCAGGTAGTATTATAATGAGGTCCATCTAAATGTAATAAGATCACCATGATGGTCATACCACTCAGGCAACAATTTTCAAGCCAACAATTTGAAATCCATCTTCAAGCACCTAAAAAGTGTCATGAATTTCCCCCAGCCTGTGAATGATTTCTTTCAGGATGAATGGAACTGAGTATACACACACCCAGGGGCTACCTTGGCTGCTTTGCTAGTGGAATTTGTAGTCACCATAGAAATCATCACTGTCTGCAGCCTGGACCGTTTTGTCCTATGTAGTCCATCTGAGCTTGTAACCAGAATTCTTTGCAAGGCTGGGTCTGAGGTGGCAATGTTAGAACACAATCACTTCCAAGATGATTATTGCTTAAGCAACAAACCCTAAGCTAGGCTAGTGGATTGGCTCAGATAGCTATATGCACAAGAAAATCGTGACAATTAGTAAGCTTCAAATGCCACATACTAAACAAGAAAAGCCATTTTTAGCCAGGGCATATTTCTATCTTTCAAATCACTTCCCATTACCCCTCATGAGTCAGAATTGCCTTCAAGGTAATTTAACTTACTGTCGTGCCTTCTCTGTTGATTTAAAAAAAAAAAAAAAAAAAAAATCTCTTCCTCTGAGACACCTAATGGATGATCCCCTGAAATACATGCCTAAATAATTCTGTCTAGGAGACTCTTTTACACAGTGAGTCATCATTCACTGTCACTATAAAGGGCTTGTTCTAATTTTGAGACCCTCATTAGAATTAAGATATCAAACAACATATATGCCTATGACAATCCACTAGAATTGCAAGGAGAAAACAAAAAGACTGAAATTATAAAAATATCCTTTGCAACAAGCAAAACCAGAGTTCAATATGAGATTGTACTCCAGACATAATTTGAGAGTTAGGGAGGGGGAAAAAAAAAATCTTGAGGGATTAGAATTTTTGTGGAAGAAAACTTTTGTGTCTAATTTCAGTCATTGCAATGTTTGCTTGGTAGGAGTTGTTTAAACCATACATCAGAACAATTATTTGAAAGAAATCTTGGCTTTTGACTCCAGAATTTCTAGCTGGACATGTAAGCTGAAATGCTTTCAGATCCCAGCTCTCAATCTGTACATGAGAATAGTTGTTCCTTGACAGAGTTAGGCAGTCAGAGCTTTTCCTCAGTGTATGAAGGGAGCAATGCAAAGGAAGGTTGAGGTACCACTGAAGGTGTTAGATGTGTGGGCTTCCTTCCTACACAGCAGTCATATGAAAAAGAGACTATATCACAACAGTTCAGAAAGTTGGTGTGTATCAAAAGTATGCAAACTGTATAACCTAGCTTGTATGTATGTTGCCACTCTCACTGACTGCATTGATTGGTTGTACAGAGCCTTTCTTGAGCACAGCTGCTCCTGACATGGAAGGACTGCTGTGAGCAGACCAGGCCTCCCTGCCACTTTGAGGAGAAAACTGCTCATTCTTTATCAGAATTTGTGGTGTATTCAGGCTCAGCTGTAACTCAGGTGACACCAGCAGCACACAAACAATGTTTTTCTTGCTGCTTCTTATCTGTTGTGTTATGTTAGTGCTATCTGGTAAGAGTTGCTCAGTGTTCTGGCACTTCTTGATAGGAGACCTATGATGAGGGAAAAAAAAAAAAAGAACCCTTACCCTTAAAACTATTGCACTAGTGTCCCTGTCTCATGTCTCTGTGAAGTGCTCTGATGAGAGGCTTGGCAGTTTCTTGCTTCAGTATCTCACAGTGTCTGTCCTTCCACATTACCACTCTGCTTGCTCCCATAATCTCTAGCTGTAACCTCTTCAGTTAAAGAAGTCTAGGAACCACAGAGGAGGAATGTATAGCTTGATTGCTGGAAAATACTTGTCTCTATTTTCTTTGTACCTACATCTAACATCTACCTCTTCCCTTTGCATTTAAGCATTTTGTATGTGACCTCCAAAAACACAGACAACAAAAATACATTAAAGTAAAAGAAAATTTGGGAAAGCCACCATAGATATTAAGCATTGCAATGCATCAGTCTCATCCATGTCTTATTACAGATACTGATATCACCCTACCATGTCTCTGTTTAAAGACCCTTTTTGAACTGTGGGCAGCCTTGGGGGGGCAAAATACATTGTGTTTTGCTTAGACTTCTTTCCTGTGCCAAAGACTGGAGAGATGCCTTGGTAGCTGCTGCTGTCAGCAATAGAAGTTTTGGGGCATGTAGGGAGGTGTTGTTTTTGGGTCTCCCCATCACAGTCCCTCTGAGAGCTGCCACCCTGGAACTCCTACTTCAGAACTTATCCAGCTCATCAACTATGCTGCCTATGTTGTGTCAGCAGCCATCAAGTTCTCATCACGAAGCTAACAATATCCAGCTGAGCCCATCAGACTGACCTGCACTGCTATGGTCATACTGGAGCTCTGAGCATTTTTCCCACCCTAGAGGTCATGGGCTATACTATGAGTGACTCTGCATCAGATTACTTCCTCAACAAAGTCGTTATGTGACACTTCACCCTGGCTGGCAACAATTATCATTCCCCATGTATAATCACTTGAGAACATCTGTTGCATAACCCCTCGTCTCTCTGTGTTGCATGCAGAGCTACCCCTGCTATGTCTGGCACCACTGATGCTCTCTGATGTTGTTTTCTACTCTGCACCTGTTTGCTAATCATAGAGGGTCACTAAACTTTGGCAAGAACAATACCACCTCCTTAGGGCTCACCTTTTTTTTATGTATGTCATATTACGATTGCAATATTGGCTCTGTAGTGGCTATTTTTCTGTGGCAGGCAGTGGACTTTGTTCCATTTCAAACACACACACACCTGTATATCAGTATATCTATTTATAATACACTGAACGGTATTAGCTACATTTTAATGAGGTCCTTTTTTCTTGTTGCAAACAAGTTTATACGTAGATTATCAGTTAACATGATCTGCAACAGACTATGCTATAGCTTTAGAGATAAATACTGTAAAGATGCTTGTAAGTTTGTCTTATGCAGTGTTTAGTTCAACAGGGGCATGATGCCAGAAGAGTCTTTTAGTCATTTTATGATATTTTGTTTGTTGGGCTTCTTTTGAAGGCTTTCTGAATATCTTATATTAAATAAATAAAGAAAAGCTCCTAAAATACTTTGATCACCACCCATAGTAGTATGACATGCAGATGTCTCTGTAGTAAGCTGTGCAAGTTGCCAGTGAGGCTGAAACATTTGTGAAATTTCAGTGACTTCTAAGCAAGCCCATAACATTTGTGGCTTTACATGGCAATTGTTCCCAATCAACAATGAATGTGAACACATGCACAGCTATGGGCAAAATGTGGGTATGTAGATTTGGAGATTTATCTACATTGACATTGAAGGGCAACGTCCAGTTTAGTGTTTTATAAGATGAGCTTGAAGCAGATGAAATACACAGCTATAAAAACGATGAGCAGTTACTTTTTCTCTGAAAAAAATTAAGAATGAAACTATATACTTTTTTATTATTTTTAACTTTCAGTATTCTATGGCTGGATTCGTTTTCTCCCGTTGTATTTCATCTGTAGCCAGTCCTGTCTAGCACAGAAATGGCAAAAAGAGTGCCATCTCGTGGATAAATACAACCTGTACTTCAAATAAAACTGACTTGGCTCTTCTCCACTGGTTTGAGTGAAATCACTGCCAGCCTACAAATTGACCCAGAATAATAGCAAGCTGCAGGTACTTTGATACTTCTCCCCTCTGATCCACGGCTGCAACCTTAATGGAAGTGTTCCAGAGGGCAGGTACCCTAACTTGAGAACCCAAACATGCTGGAGCATATTATTTTGAACTTTACTGGGAATAATACGTCACAGATACTAACTTGGATGGTTTCTTAATAGAGAATAGTTTCCCATAGTGGAAAATGTACCATTTTTATCACAAGATGTTAGTATTTTGGATGCCAGTAAAGATCAGTCACAACTTATATTTAGAGAGTCCAAATGATTAAGAACATTCCTGCAGCTTATGTTTTAATCCAGTTTTGGAATAGACAAAATCAGTAAAGTCTGGCTATTAATAGCCACTAACAAATTTAAGGCATGTTTCTCTGCAGTCTGTTCATAAATTAGGAAAGAAAAAAACCAGTGACTTGCCATAGCATACCATACAGTGTTATGCCATGTCATGCCATACCATTCAGTACCCTCTATCAGTAGAATCATACACACATTTCTCTGTTCACTCTAACTCTTGGCCATTTTCAATACATTTCTGAAATTTGATCTGCTTAGATTTTGTTGTTGTTGTTGTACCATTATTAGTACTGTATTGGTTCCTTATCAGATAACCAAAAAGTACACAAAAATCACTGCAAGTCAGTTGTACATGTAGAGTTGTATGCAGTCCTGTTAAATTATAGCATATGATAAAGGGGTTATGATGGCTCTGAATTTTTATTCTGAGTTTCTACTGGCTGTGGCAACATCTGATAAAGCATAAAGCCAAAGTGGTGAGTGTCTGAGCAGTCAGCATGAGGTTTAGTCTAACAGAAATGTCTTGAACTACACTGCAACTTGAACCAGTAAAGTGGGAACGCTATGCAGAGTGGAAATAGCACTTTGCATCTTGTGGCTGCAGTTTCTTCGATGTGGTTCTTGTCACTGGGAGGCTGTATTGTCAGACCATGGCCCAAGAAGCATCTTAATTTGCCATTTCAGAAATGCATTGTCTTCGAACTCATTTAAGCATCGCAGTTTCTCATAACTCACTTCTGTCCTTTTGCACCTCTGCCAGTTCTGCTAATATGGCTGTTTGCTAACACAACAGTGTGCTCCTGCATGGTAAACTGGAGCAATGGACCCACGCTGAAAGCCTTGATTGCCCTGTGCATGCCTGTCTGTGTGTGTGTGTGTGTGTGTGTGTATGCAATGTGCACTCCTTTGTGTTTGTGCACACATGCCTACAGGCCCAATAATGTTGTCTTACTGCACTCTGAGATGCATCAAGTAGGTACAAGGAAATCATCTGGGCTTCTTTTGACTTAAACTGTTGTTGTGTGAGGGATAAACAAACTGTCTTGTGAGAAATAAGGGCACTGCAGTTTATCTCACTGAATTTTTCAGCTTCTTAATGAAACTTTCAACAAATTCATCTGGCTGCAAAACAAAATGTAGTGTGAACACAGTAGAGCAGGTTGACTTACTAAAACGATCCAGATGTGTTATTCCTAATTTAAAGAGATAAGTGAAAACTGGAGATGTGCCACACAGCTTTTTGTTTTATGCCTTTTACATGAGTTTTTGTGGCAAAACTTTCAGCTAATTTACTGAAAAATGAAACTGCATTCATCCACAATCATGCCAGCTCTTGTCTTGGTTGGTGGCAAGGACAGCCTAGCCATACTAGTATTTGAGAGTTCTATATTCTTACAGGGAGGGTGGAATGATTTTTATGTTCTCCTCTTCCACAGTAAAGACAAGGGCTTGGGTTCAAGAAACCCCATAAAAACCAAAATCCATCTGTCATGTTTCAGAGCTCTTTCACAGATGAGTTTACAACTCACAAGATCTGCAAGGCTTGAGGAAGCTTGGTTTAGGTATCTAGAAACTACTGCTTAAAAATGACTTCAGTGAAATCTGTTTTCTCCTGCTGGTTGTGGCCAGCTCGCAGCCTAGCTGTTTATAACAGGCTTCACTCTCCTCCCCTTTCCTGCTCACCTTCTAACATGGAGTCTCAGCCATGCTGCCTTAGCTCAGTTTCCAGCTCTACCTGGGCTATTTGTTTGCAGAAGGTCCCTGCAATTCAGAGGAGACAAGATGCAGAGCTATCAATCATTGACACAACCAGGTTATTCTTCAGAGCCTAAATCTTGACTAGGATGATCTGCAAGATCCAAACAAATTGAAGATAAGAAGATTCTTATCAGATGGATCACAAGAAGTTACCAAGCAGTAAAAATACACTGTGAGTAATTGTGTTCATGAATGAAACATTACATATAGAGTGAATTGCAAATAGTGGCTTTTCTCTCTTTGTATTAATACGGGGAGATTCTACTTTCATCTACATCATGTGAGTTGTATTGTTTTAGTTGCATATTTACCTATTAAGTAAAAGCAGAATTAGTGTCAACATCTATACTTAAATCAAACACAGAGCTCTTATAATAGTTCCATCTAGCAGCACCAGGGAAATGTTCTGTAGATTTCTGGTTTCTTCAGACCTGTTATGTAGTAATTCTGTATAAGGGACAATATTAATAGTTCCGTGTTGGATTTCAAAAATGTAGCAGACAAAGCCATCTGAAAGTTTGTGGAACCTCTAGACATATGCTGTGTCTAGCTTCTCTTATGCATTTCTGTGAGAAGCACTGAAACAGACAAGATCTGACAAGATCCATCAACAATTATTCATCAAACGCCTGATTTGTTAAATATTGCAAATGGATTGCTTGCTGAATAATAAGAAGCTAGTTCTGGAACTTATTTCAGTATAATTCAAAGCTCCTCCCAATTAGATATTAATATTTGGACTTTCAAGTATATTAAACCAAGCTCTTATTTTAATTTCATTGCTTCCTTCTACAAGCTCCTACCTAATTAACTATGATTGCTATTTGAAAAGCTCTTGATTTTTACCCTATGGAAGAGCTTAGAAGTAATGCTAGCTATTTTAGCAGATAAGCCTTTTGTTTTGATAACTCAAGTGATTGATACATTGAAATGCAGCTACCTTATTCCAGATTCAGAACTGATGAAATGTAATACACAGTACATAAATAAATAAACATAAAATACCTCTTTAGAAAATATCTATGTTTTAAGTATTTCTCAGTTTGGTAGAACAAAAAATGAAAATAACCAAGTGAAACAGAAGAAAACAGTTTTTGCCAAATGAATTGATTCCCTTTCCTTGGGGAAACAAATTATGGATTCGGTCCAATTGCTATTACATGACAGAGCAGGAGCAAAGACTGCAGTGCATATTTATTCACAGGAATTAATGCATAAATTAAATAGTAATATTTTCCAAAGTAGTGAAGTCATATTTTCAAAAAAGATACTGTTAGGAGTCAATGTCTTACTGAAGAGTTTTGAGGCAGAGGTTTTTAATGCCTTCAGTCTTTGTGTAACTACACAGGCAGCTTAGTGTGTTCTAAGACTCTGAACGAGGCTTTATGATCGATCTGTGATCTCTGACTCATTTGGAGTTTGAGTCCAATTGCCTTCGAGCGCTGGCTCAATGTCAGAGGAATGGCCCTGCAGGAAGTGTGCAGTATGCGCTGTTGTGTGAGGAGGCCGAGGCCTAAACCCAAACGGGAACGGTTGGAGAGGGCAGATTCTACCACGCAAAATGTGACATCAGCGTGCTCACTTACTGACTCTGATTTTTAAGTGATCCACATGCACAGCTTCACCTCTAGAGATTTTCTAGACTGCCAGATCCAGGATTTCTGGATGGCAAAAAACGGTGGCTTGGGCTAATAGCAGCCCTTCAGCTGGAAAGTACAAAGATTTGCATTCATTTCACTACAACACCTCCATTTCTCCGAGGTGATAGAATAAAGCACCTGCAAATCATGCTCCTCTTGATGCTCAGCAGTGTGGGATGTTCTGGTTCATTTCTCCCAGGCAGGAAGATGTTTACAAATAGCACAGCTTTGCATTAGCTGAACTTGTGGTCAGCAATAATATTACAGACTCCAATGTCATCAACAAGCTTTTTTATTTCAAACTTGTTCTTGTGCATATAGTTTCTCTCTTCTACTCTTTAAAAATAAAGAAAGAAGCAAACAAAAAACAGGAAGATAATGATTTAAAGTGGAGCTAGAAGATGGGATAGCTAGAGGGATGGGAAATGAGTTGCCAATGTTAAGTACTTCTTGACATCAAGAGGAGCTTAAGGCACAGTAAGGTACAAACCTGGGCTATGAATCAGTGTTGGTTGTTCCTGCATGCCCTGGGGGAGTAAAGCCAGCTATCAGGAAGTACAGGAAGGGCTTTTGTTTTCTCAGAACTAAGAGTGCAGGTTTGGTTCTTCTGTGGTGATCAACTGTCAGGTTAAGGGATGAGGTAGCAGATGCAAAACTGGAGCAGCTCTGGCTATGCGAGGAGCAAAACGTTCTTCTCTTCCCCATCACCTCCTACCCACCTGAGTGCTTTGCACGTGGACTGTATATGAAATTTTCTGTCTGCTCATTGCCTAATTCAGGTCATGGGGAGAGATTCAGAGCAACACCAGTGTGGTGATATGCAGATACCCACTTCACTTTGGACACAAGTACAGTCCTTGAAGGTGTTTTCCAGAATGCTGGAATGATATTTCACAGATACAAGGGCAGGCTATTTTCTTCATTGTGAAAAACATATCATTTTTAAGGAGCCATTATGCAAACAGTAACTCACTAAAGAAATCACTGCTTGCTCTTTCTTAATACTTAATTTTGCTATTCCTCATTGCAGTGAAAATAATGATTTCAAAGGATGCAACACTAGCCTTTGTGTATATTAATATGGGCTTCCTCTGTGCATCCTAATAGAAGTCTGGCAGCTTCACTGGGACTCTATAATTGTCTTTGATTAACCTAGACATAATGATAGGAAGCTGCAAAATTGTAATGGAGATGAGAATTTTACTTAACAAATGGTCTTATCAAGTGTTGGTCTGTGCATCTGTTTGCTGCTTCGCTCCTCAGAAAAGCAGGCTGGAGAGAAAACTGGAGAGATGCTGAAATGAATCTAAGAAATGTGAGCTCCAACCACTTCAGAGAGATGCAGTGAACCATCGTGTTCTTCAAACCACAGGCCATACTCTCTCACTGCAAGTGTGTTTGGATGGTTCTGATTTACAAATTGTTTGGAAAAACAGAGGCTTAAGGTCCCTGTTATTTGTCACTTGAAGTCTTCAAAGCAGTTCTCACAGAAAAGGGATGTGATTTTCTAATCAGAGAGGCCAGCATAAAGGCAGCTGTGTTCAGCCCTGTAAATAGAACTCGGGCTTAAATTAAAGTCAGGAATTCAAGAACTGAAATCCATGATCAGGTTATACAACCATACTCAGGGTTTATTGATAGAAAAAGAAATGAAGGTAAGGAAACATATAACCAGTTCTCATCACTTTGAATGAAATTACACACCTGAATAACAGTTACGTGACTAGAGATGCATACAGATTAGAAACTGTTCCATAGTTTGTTGCATCAAGAGGTTTCTTGCACCTGATTTAGTGAAATTAATGGGCTCAAGCCCTGTTCTGCAATTTTTCTTTCTGAAAATCAGTGAGAGTGAGTTTAAAATCTATAAATATCTAAGGTGTGGGGGGCAGAATGGCGAGGCCGGACTCTTGTCAGTGGTGAGTGGAGACAGGACAAGGGGAAACGGCTGGAAACTGCAGCATAGGAAGTTCCGCACAAACATGCGCAAGAACTTCTTTACAGTGAGGTGACGGAGCACTGGAACAGGATGCCCAGGGAGGTGGTGGAGTCTCCTTCTCTGGAGATGTTCAAGACCTGCCTGGATGCCGACCTGTGCGACCTGCTGTAGGGAACCTGCTTTGGCAGGGGGGTTGGACTCGATGATCTCTGGAGGTCCCTTCCAACCCCTACAATTCTGTGATTCTATGAAAATAATGATTAATTATAGAATGTCCTATAATTAACTTTATCAGATGAGTATTGAGCCATTTGTAATATTTATTTCCACAATGAGTGAAAATGTTTTCTAAATTTTAAATTTTAGCTACACATTTTTGATAAATTTCAAATATTAGCAGTGTGGGAGGAATTCAGTGAAAGATATGAATGTGTTTTCTGATTTGGTTCTCTTGCATGTTCCAACCTATGTTCGCCCATTCGTCGTCTTTTCAGATGCAAAAGTTTGTAAAATGCATAAAGCCATCAAAAGGTTTGGTTTTCCATTCATACATGCTAGCTGTGTTCTGCTTCCATCTAGGAAAAGAATCTGAGAGCATTACCTGTGACAGTATTTATCAAAGAACTGCCCAGAGATGCCACCAGGGTGTAAGAGTTGCAGGATAATTGTTCTGGAGCAGATTTCCCTACTCTGTTCTCCTATACTTTATATCTGACTTTTCTACCTCAGGGATAGCAGCTCTGCTTAGTGTTAAGTATTGCTGAAAATAATGTTTCTTTTTGATATACTTCTTTTAATTAAAAATAGTTTTTTTTTAAAAAAACAGCTCATTGGGGAAATACAAAAAATGATTAAATGTTGCATAGGGATTTTTCATTCGATAGAGATGTCACATCATCTGAAAGAAATCCAAAGCTGATTGTTGACAGAACAAAGGCCACAAAACTCAGCTGTTAGTCACTATGATGCATTTTGAGAATACTGATTCTTAATTACAATGATAATGCGAGGTTTGGTAGATTCAAAGAATGTCTATATTTTAACATCTATTCAGCAAATCTTTAGAATTGAGATAATCTTCTTCCACAATTTAGAAAACAAATATATGAACAAAAAACACAAGCTTAAGATAAGATGTCAGCGAGATATTAGTTCTGTACTAAGCAGAACAATAATGCAGAATAGATAAGTACTTCCAAAAATTGGATAACAATAGAACTGAGCATTCAGAATTTATTTGCCTTTGTTGTTTTGTAGGTTGGATTCTAAATGGCACTTTTTAATGCCCAAATAGACATCAGTGTGGGTAAAGAAATGTTATAAATGCTCATAAGCAACTCCCCAAAAGTTAGATGCCAAGTTGGACCTGAAGGACAGCTTCACCCCCACTCACTGGTAACTTCAGCAGAATCCTGAACTGTTGTATGCATGTATCTGTTGACTTATCCTGCATACCAGTTTTTAAAGGGTAAAAAGAAACAGATAAAGACATTTTCAGATTCTTTTATATTGCACTGTGTACCTGTCAAAACTAACAAGCTACGACTTTAGGAGGGAAACAATACTTGAAAAGCATTTCATGCTATTAGTTAACTTCTGTATGTACTTATAGTAAGAGCAAATCCTGATTTGTGTAGAGAATGAAAGTTTATATTCAAAACAGTCATTACACTACAGAACTTCTGAGTAAAATAGAAAAGCATCAGAAATTCTCACTGTAAATAAAACAGTGTGTGTTGTCATTGGCTTCAGTGAAAGGTGTGTTTTCATTGGCTTCAGTGAAAGATGTGTTACACTTGGACTTAGTCCTTTGTTTAAAGACCTCAATTAAAACCACAGTTACTAATGGGAATGCTAACAAGGGAAACTGTGTTATAGGGATATCCATTGCAACCTCAACAAAAGCTTCTTTCAACAAATACGATCAAGGACAATGATCTTGGAGATAGAAGAAATAGCGCAATATAGCGTAAGAAAAAGGCATGAAGTCAATATCGCATATATTCAGAACAAACTGAAAAGGGAGAAAATGAGATGTCTTAGATCTCTTGGCATCTGTAAACATTGAGAAGACATTACATTTGGGTTAATCTTAAAGCAAAGCAGCCATATAGAGTAAATCTACAGGCTTTCTAAAGTAAATCTACAGGCTTTCTTGGCCTTCTGAAGCATGGAAGATAATAGAAAAGTAATCCTCTTTCTTTTTTGTTGAAGAATGACTTTAAAGTAGGGTGGACTTTTTTTTCCTCTCACTTTGTAGGATCTATTTTAAATGACCTATTTAAATGTTCTGCAATTATGGTGCTTTTGTGTATTTTCTATGCAGACTGAAAAGGGGAATCCCTTGAAGTTATGATATTTTAACCAACCAAAGAATAATCTTTTTTTTTTCTTTCTCTCAAAATTCTTTATACAAGGTGTCTTGAAATAGATATGTTCATTACCGTTGTCATAATTGTCAGCTTCTGTCAGTTCCATTAGTGGATAAAGGTCTCTCTAAATATTACTCATACTCCTAGCCAACCTCCTAAATTCAGTACAAGCTTCTTAAAACTCTCCCTACTGCTGCTTTCTCCAGTCACTTCCATTTGTTCTTCAATTGTTTCATGTGATCTCTGCTAGGGTCTCCCTGTTATGATGTCAGTTTTTTCTTCTTCATCCCATTGCAATGTTTCTAAATTATTTTATTGATATGCTAACGCATTCTATCATTTATTACATTACATATATTTTCACTTATGTTCAGAGCTTGCTGACTTCCAATTTGTCTGACAGGTTATAACTTCATTTATCAGAGAAGAAATGAAATGTTGCATGTCAAAAACATACAGTTAAGCAGACACACTGCATTTGATTCCTTTGGTTATAAAGAGCGTGTCTACAAGCATACTGTCATAAGTGGATTTAAATAAGATTAGAATTCTCCTTTAGTCTATGATGTTTTCAACATTCAGCCATTCATTTAGACCTTACTCATAGATTTCTCTTTGATTCTCTCACTATTTAGTAAATATGTTTAAATATTTCTTCTGAAAATTTGATTTCATGAACACGTGGAAAGAAAATTATAAAATTCATTTTTAAATCTTAGAGGACCTGCATGTGAGAAAATCCAGACTTTTTTCTAGTGAAGCAAAGAAATTATTCTAGAATTTACTTTTCTCCTTTACTTCTCTATACAAACTTTGCTTGAAATTGAATTCTACTGGATTTACATGATTGCGATGTTATAAAAGACAGTGCAAAATGAATTCACAAGTGCTGTTGCTAGTAGTCAGTCCAGTTTATCCTCCCCTCATACCTCCTCCCATCTGTCTCCCACCATGTGGCTGGGCACTCCCATCAGCAATGACACATACTGGAGCTCTGTATAAGCCAATTCAGTTCCCTAACCTGGCTGAAAACTAACATAACCAGGAGAAGAAAAAAAAAGCAATTATTTTGAGGTTAGTGAGCTGGATCAAGGAAGGTCTATTAAATGCCAAATCTGGCACAAATAAGGACTGTCAGTCCCTTTGGCTGCTAGAAGGGACATGAAAAAGAGGAAAAGGAAGGACATGACCATGATTTCTTCCCTCTTTCATGAAACTTCCCCATAAATGTAAACAAACTCCTGCTTTTCCATCATGGCTTTCTAAACACTCATCTTAGTTTTATCTGTGGATGTGAGGCGTACCATGTCGTCAGGCACCCTCAGCAGCACCAGGACTGCAAGGTTTGTGTCACATCATCAGAATTCTCTTTCTTTTGATGTACTTGTAAAATTAAAAAAAAAATAATAAAATTAAAATCATTCAAAAGTCTTCACTTCCCCAAGTAATTATTCTACCCACCTCAAACCTGACTTTAATTTTTTTTAAGATATTCCTGTGTTTTCCATCTTATTTTCAATGATTCAGCTTCTTTTTCCTTCTGTATCCATGTAGTAGAGTGCATAATAGACCTGCCTCTACATATTGCTGTGCTTATGCCTCTGCTAAGACGAGGGAGATTTCTTTCTGTTTGATTTGGGACCTATTTTGAATTAGTTAGTTGCTCAGGCGTTGGAGACAAGTATGTGGAGCAGCCAGCTAATGCAAAGACCCACCAAGAATGGATTGGAATTCTCAAAGATGACACGCCCATGTAAACCACAGTCTCTTTCCTGATAATTTTGATGTTGGCAACACAATGCTTGTTGTTCAAAGCAAACCTCTCTTCTTTGGTTACTTGTTCAGCATTTATTCCCTGAAGCTTGTTTATATCAGACAAGCGTTGGTCTGTAATCATTAGGTTTAAGAAAATGTCACCACACAGTTAATGAAGTAGATGCAGTTTCTGCTCTCTTGAAAGACCACAGTTTTCCTTTCCTTTGCATCAGATGGTAATTGGAAAGCTAGGATATGTCTCTCTTTAAAAAAAAACAATAATAAAAAGTCTGTCAGCTTATGAGCCTTCAGGCCTCATGGAGATCATCATGGAAATTAATAGAAAATGTTAAAGCAAAGGAAATTAGGGCAGCTGCAAAAGAAACCCCAGAAGCAAAAGGAGATTAAAGTAGAGCAACAAGCAAACTCATACAATATCTTAAATTTGCTTCAGATATTTCTTCCCTAGTGTAATTTGTTCCCGAAACCAAGCAACAAGTATAATGCACTAGTTTATTCTGTAGATGTATATTCATTCTGCCACAATTGTCTTTTAGCTGCTGAGAAAAGGAACAGTAATACTTGAAGGGAGTGATCCTCCCTGTGAACAGTGACACTACAGTTAGCAAGTTGCTCTGTATCATTTTCTGCTGCATAATGTCACAGCTTGAAGCTCTCCATCCAAGCTTCAGCACCAGCTTAAACTTCAACAAGAGCAAGGTTGTTTTTTTTCCACTCTAGATCAGATGACAATTACCTTTGTCATACAGCTCTTGAATGAGAAAGTTCTTGAACTTTCTAAGACAAAGAGACTTTTCTGCTTGCAGTTAATTGATAAGAGGGTTATATGATCCACCTTCACTCATGTGAGAAGTTTGTGGAATTCCAGAAGTTGACACAAGATAGTCTCACATGTGAGTAAAACTTGGGGCATTTTGAATTAGAGTATTCCAAATAAGTTATTCTGTTAATGTCAAATGACCTTAACTCATCCAAACCCAACCAGAAGCCTAACAGGTATGGCATTCACATCTTAAAAGATAGCCTCTGCTCCACTGTAGCAGACAAGATAAGTTACTAGAAGCAACCAAAGAAACAAGCCTTGTCACGTGATACATTTTCCCCCTTCTTAGAGCACCTTTTTCTTCCTATTCTACATCATTTCCAACCACAGTCAATTTTTTTTTATTATTTTAAACTTGGTAGTTCTCAACAGTACATGGCTTCAGTTGTACTATTGAGTTTATTTGGGGAATATGGAGTGTTATTTCCCGATTCAGTATATTCAATAATATCAGTGTTATCTACTATGGAATCCTTATTGTAAATACATTACTTTTACTGAGAAATCAGTTTACTGAGCAGTTTCTGCAGCAGAGTTGGGCAGGACAACAGCTGCTTCTACTTTTTATTATTATAGTTCTGTTTTTTTTTATTACAGAACAGTATCTCAGATAACTTCTGCACCCATTAGTTTTTCTTTCTTTTCTTTTGTTTTTTCTTTCTGATTTCACACTTTTCATTGTCTCAGGAGACAGAGGAATAGGCCAAGCTTGGTGGTGGCCTCCAACAGTGAGCTGGAGGTTAAACAATCCCTGCATAAATGAGCACAGAGAAAGGAAATAAGTAAATGTGTACTGATAGCATTGCATCGACATCTTGCAATTTAGTGAATAAATGCCTGTTCACAGTGCCCTGATGGTAAAATCTGGCAAGAGTGCTGTTATGGGGCTGAACATCCCCCTGGCTGAGTTTACAAAAAGAATTAAACAGAAGATCCACTACCAGCAGTATTCCTACTTTTATCAAACTTTCAAGGAACTGACTCATTGCTAATGAGTAGGAAAAGACAGAATGGAAAATCCCTACCAATTCCTGCTGGCAGGATGCATTTATGGCAGCTTTCTCTCAGGTGATGATTTCCTGGTGATCAGTCATTTGTTGCATACTGAACAGGGCTCCCAGATGAACTGAAGTGAGTTAGGTGGAAATAATATGGATCCAAGCAGAGACATGTATTTGACAGCATTTCTTCCACATTATTTAGCACAGTACTCTTTCACAGTCGTTCTGTCTTCAGTGTATTGCACTCACAGTTTCCTATCATGCTGTACCTTTAAAAGGATGCACATGCAGAGACTCGTTCCAGTACGCACAGTTTTCAAGGATGCTCTCCCTCCCCCTCTTCTGACAGTCTGGCTAAATACACAGAAGACGAGGACAATGAATAGTTATCGCCTTTTTTTCTCCTCAAAAGGCGACGTCCTGTCACTTGAATTTTAAGATACTTCTGTAGAGTCATTGTTGTATTTTGCAGTGTTGGGTGTTGTTTGCTGAGTGTGGGAGCTACCAATTTATCTGAGAGCAGAACCATGCTGTAGGATTGTAAAGCAGAGATTGTTTAACTACGGAAACTCCAGAAGCAGACAAATCTCACATTAACCTTTGTTTTCCTGTTCATAGAAGGCTTGCTCACAGCCGGCCAGCACATAAGTCAGCACAGCAACAAGGAAGGCATGCTCCCTGGCTGGTCGTGGAGATGGCTATTTCTTGTCTTGGTCTTCTGATTTCAAGAGCCACAGGTGTCTGGACAATCAGAATCGCTCATTAGCTCAAACTAAATGGGGTCTACCTCTTTTTTCATTCTCAGGATGACAACAGACAAAGAGAACAGAGAGAGAGCAGAGATGCGCCTTTCTGTGCTTGTAGAAAAAGCATTTAGGATGCCCTTACAGCCATAGGCAGTATAAAGGTCGGCCATAAGCACTTCTATCAAACAACCCACACGTGCAGCCCGTGTTCACATAATGTATCTTAAAATATACTGGCAAATCCCCTCAAGAATGAGTAAGCTGTTTGTCTCGTTTCCCATCAGTTCATTTCTCAGAAAATTACCATGGATGAAATGAAGCAATTTATGGACATATGCCCCTGAAGTGAATTCTTCCTTATGCACATCATCATCTTGGATCACAGCTTTCACTTTAAACTTGTGCTCATGTTATACTCATTTTGGTTTTGTTTGTTGTCCTGATGTTGTTCCAAGCCTCAATCTTAGTGAGTCTGACATGATGCAGGTTAGGACAAGTGGCCAAAATCACTTAAATAAGATTTGGAGGAGGAGTTAGTTATTTTTCATGACTACAAATAAGAAGTAAATATTAAAATATGACATACTAAAATCTGAACAATTCAATTCAGTTGTGTAACTAAGTTTTATTTTCAGATAAGTTCTACAACGTCATAAACATATGTCATTGCCAATAACCTCTTACAATAGAGACATCAAAGAATATTTAATTACAGTTTTAGTTCTCTTAGATGCTTATTCCTGGTTTACTTGGTTAAAATATGACCTATGAAGGCTGCTCCAAAAGTAATGCCTCTTATTTTAGTATGTTGGATCATGAGGTCAGAAGTGAATGTTGGTGATCTGGTAGTAAAAGTTGAACCTTCCCACCAACATCCCATGACATTTTGTTGCTGTGTGGCAGCATAGCAGCAGAGGGAGAGTCAGACAAAATGGTGTCTGACATGGAAGTGTGTACGAAGCAAAGGGGTGGCACTGAATTTCTCCATGCAGAAAAAATGGTGCCCACTGTCATTTATTGACACTTGATGAAGGTTTATGGATACCAAAAGTGGATGTGAGCACAGAGAGGTGGTGGCTGCTGCATTTCAGCAGTGGCATCAGTGACAGTGGGTCATCCTTGCTGGTGCAGATTGTTATGAGCGTGGCATGCAGACTCTTGTTCATTACAAGTGAAAATGCACAGCTGATGGTGGCGACTGTGTTGAAAAAAAAAGTTTTGTAGCTGAGAATTTGCTCTATGAAATAGTGCTATTGTTCTCTTTGTATCAGTTGCAGTTTCCACGGAAATAATTAGGAGGCATTACTTTTGGAGTGACCTACATACTGTTGTGCTCCATGTTTGGTTTTTGATTCAGCTTGGAATAGCACTGGGAGTAGTGATGTGCCTCTGAGATTGTCTGCATGCTGTTTAATCTAGTAAATAAGCAAGGCAGTGGTTTAACTCCCACCTTAATATTGCTGGTTAAAGAAAAGTGGACCTTCATCTTTACACCTCTGTTTCTGTGCCTGTGAAAATATATCTACAGACCATATGTTTTCCAAAGGGAGTTTTATGATAAACCTTTGCTCCCTATTTTGTAAGTCTATTCAAATTAAGAATTCGAGAAATTTAGCTTACACTATATGCAAATCCTTGTAAGTAATACATGCATTCCCTTTTATGTGAACAGTACTTTGTTAATGGCTCAAGAATTAAGGGAGTTTACATTTTAAACACTTTAGTTTTTAATTGGCTGAATATTAATCACAGATCACTTTCAGTTCTGTTGTAATATGCAAATTATTGATGTCTCAGATGTATTTGTTTTCAGGTATCAGTCTATCCGCATCATGCAAAGTAACATTCTGCAATTATTTCAATTAGATGCAGCCAGCCTTCAGAGCAAGCTATGTATTTCATTTCTGCCAATGAAGAGAGCAGTTGCTATTTTCCACCCTTCATGTTTACTGCCCAGAACTACCTACCGCTCACAAGCAGTACGAGGGCAATACATAAGCAGTTCTCTACCTGAATTACGTTCGCATTCACAGTAAAGGACAAACAGTTGAACTCCTCTTGCGAGATGTCACTTGGTTAACTGGTCCTTCTGCCTGGGAAGATGTCACCTTCTCTGGGGGTTTTAAAAATCATGTTAGAAAACGTAAATAGGAGTTGTTAATTAGCAGAATCTGCTTTGCACAAGTGCCATAGCTGTAGAGGATTTTTACATCAGACTGCAGCTGTTACCTAAGCAGAAGCGGAATTCCACCTAGCCACAAAGAACGAGGCACACGAATAGCTGCGTTGTCTCAAGACCGGATCGCTCGCGTCTCCTCACAGTGGTTTTGTTCCATAATTGCGATTCACATTAAATGCAGTAAATGTTACCATCCTGCCCACTCAGTTTCCACCTCTACTTTTGTTTCAAGGCGGGGGAGGGGGGCAGCCGCCTGAGAAGCCGGGGAGGGGCGGGGGGGGTTCCTTTCCTTCCCTTCCCTTCCTTTTCCCAGCCGCGGCGCGCACCCCGGCGCTGTGCGGGCGGGATGGCCCCGTGGCGGTTGTGCCCGGGACCACACTTGTAGCTGCGGCCGCCCCATGGCAGCCCCGCGGCGCCCGGCCCGGCAGCGGGGCCCCGCCGCTCTCACCGCCCCGGAGGGCGCCTCCCGCCGCGCCGCTGCCGCGTGAGCTCCGCGGGGTTCTCTCCGGGAAAGGTAACGGCAGCGGAGCTCCTCCCAGCGTGCGGGAGCGGCTGCGGGATCGCTTCCTCGGAGCGGAGTCTCCTTCCTCTCCGAGCAGCGCTCGGTGCGTGCGTGGCGAAGGGGAGGGGGCTCTCTCTGCGTGCAAGGGGTGGGCGAGAGCACTGCGATGGGAGCGGGCGCCTGTGTGCAGAGGGATCCTCTCCCCGTGTGCGTGCGTGGGACCGCGGTGTCGGAGCGGGGTTCGGCGGGGCGATTGCTGCATGCGGCGGAGCCCGCCGAGGTACCGCAGCGCCGGGTTTCGCCTCGTTCCGCGCTTCGGCACCCGACGCGACCAGGGGGCACACCCGGACGGGCTCCCGGCTGCCCCCGGCGCTCGGTGCGTGCGCGGAGCTGCCGGAGAGGAGAGACCTCGCGGGGAGAGCGGCGGAGCGGAGCGGGGCCGCGGGGAGCTCGGCCGCCGAGGTAGGGAAGGTGCCGAGCTCGCCGCGGAGCGCCGCCGGGAGCGTTGCCGGGGGCGGGCGGCAGCCCCGCTGGGCGTGAGTGCGGGCGGGGACGGGGCCGCGGAGGGGTTGTGTTTGTGTCGGCGTTCTAAATGGCTCTGAATTATTCCGAACGTCTTGTTATTACTACTGTTATTTTAAAGGGGGGGAGAAGGGACAAAGCCGAGGCGGCAGTGCTTCCTGCCGGACTCTGTCCGCTCGCCTCTTCTTGGAGCCCCGGGCCAGCGGCTCCGCGCAGCGCTGCCCGCTTCCCTTTCCTTCCGGCGGAGGGGCTGCGGCCGGGATAACGGCTTAACTGCTGGAGGTGGAGATGGACTGGGGGGACGGGATCTGTGCCGTGTGAATGCGCTGCGGGCTGGACTTTGCAAAGGTGCGGGGAAAGGGTGGGGGAAGCGCGGCTGTACCTTGTTGCGAAGGGTTGGAAGGGACGAGGGCTGCATCGCCGCGCTGTGCCCGTTCCAAGCCGGAGTGTGCGCGGTGCATGAGCGCCCGGGTCTCTCCTGTGTTCCCCCGCCGGGAGGCAGAGGGCGACGGGGCTCCCGCGATAGAGGGGAGCCGGCAGTAGCCGAGCCGGCTCCGGCCATCGTGTTGCGGCAAAACATTGCGGTAGTGCCTGCACTCCTGGCCGGGCTCGCGACCCGTCGGCAGCGTCGCGCAGTGCCCCCGCTCGGCACCAGCCGGGCCCCAGGGCAGAGGAAGAGGAGGGGATCGGAGTGTGGGCGAGGCAGGCATACGGAGGAGAGGATGGAGCGGAGGGGTGCGGACGTGGGGCTGCCCCCGGGCATGGAGCTGCCCCGGGGCCGGGAGCCTGCGGGAATTAACAGCAGCTGCTCCGCGCCCTCTGTTCCCTGTGGTTCCTCTTCGGGGCCTCCTTGATCCCTTCAGCCGTCTCTTTCTCTCTCCCTTCCTTGCTCCTTAGTTTTCCCCCTTCCTCTTGTCCTTTTTTTCTTCCCTTCCTTGCTCCCTTGTCCCTCCTCTGCCCTCCCCTCCAGGTTCCTCAGCGCATCCTCTCCTCCCTGTGGTTCCGATTTCCCTTCCTCCCGCTGACTCCTGCTTTCTCCACTTCCATCCTGGCTCCCTCCTTTCAACTCGGTAGCTTCCTACAACGGGAAGTGAGAGGGACGACAAGTTGGGCAGTGGGGAAGGTGGGGGGGGGGGGCAATGCATCGATTATTGACTGATTTGTTAAAGGGACTGGGGGGAACTAGCTTCTGAAATGCTCTGGCTCTAGTTCTGTGTGGAAAAATGGCAGCTCAGCTGGATGGGCTGTATGTGAAGGCTTCTTGAAAGCCACCTCTGTATCAGTGCAGGATGAGAGCAAATTACATAACGTTTTGCACGAGAAAAAAAAAAAGAAAAAAGTTCTTCTCAGGTTTCAGTAGTGTCATACTGGTGAACTGCGACTTACACCCTCCGAATCGGGGTATTGTTATTTCGGGGGATGGGGCTGAACACCTTTGCATGCTTCTTCCATATCTGTGTGCTTCCATTGGTCCCCCACGGCTGATCTTCTCATTTTCTGAATAGTTCATTGTATTTCTGTGATCAATTTCCTACTTATCTATTCAAACGAGGTATGCTGAGCAACAGAAGCACGATGTGTGCATGCCTATGTATCCCTTGCGTGAATTTCACTATTGTAGTGATGATAGTTTGGATGGGTCGATGCTATAGATACCTACACTAAGTACTGGCATTGCTTTCTGTGCCTGCATCTTCATCTTTTCTATATTATGCTTTTCCAACTCAGATACTTGGGTGCGCATAATGTCAGTGTTTGTGTTTAATATCCCTGAAATGCATGGCAATGTATGAGCAGTGCAGGATCGGCGAGAGTATATATGCATAAAATTGGAATCTCCTTTGGTTATTTCACTTTGTTAGTTATGCATGTTTGTCATGTAGGGCAGATAGGAATATTTGACAGACCTTACAGTTATTTGTGTTTATCTACAGCAATTTACATTCTGTATTTGAAATTCTAGCTCTCTTGTGTTTGATTGTTGAAATCTTTCATGTTGTTCTAAATTCAGTGCTTGTAGTTTATCTATAATCCTTGGCAGGTACAGTAGCTCGGTGGAATACCGATGACTTTTTGGAACAATGACAACTGAAAAACATTTTCTCTTTTCTTTCCTTCTTTCTTCTTTAGATACTTTGTCTTTGTTCAGGAGCCTAAGGTTGCTTGCTGATCACAAGAAGATGTTTCTGTGGCTCTTTCTGGTTCTGTCATCTCCAGTTTCTTCTACAACTGCAGATGCTGATATATCTGTGGAAATTTGCAATGTTTGCTCCTGTGTGTCGGTTGAGAATGTACTCTATGTCAACTGTGAGAAGGTTGCAGTCTACAGACCAAATCAGCTTAAGCCACCATGGTCTAATTTTTACCACCTCAACTTTCAAAACAACTTGCTAATTATTCTATATCCAAATACCTTTCTTAACTTTACACACGCAGTATCCCTGCAGTTGGGTAATAATAAGCTGCAGAACATTGAGGGAGGGGCCTTTCTGGGTCTTAGTGCATTAAAACAGTTGCACTTGAACAACAATGAATTAAAGATTCTCCGAGCTGACACTTTCCTGGGCATAGAGAACTTGGAGTATCTCCAAGCTGACTACAATTTAATCAAGTTTATTGAACGGGGAGCCTTCAATAAGCTTCACAAGCTGAAAGTCCTGATCCTTAATGACAATCTGATTTCATTCCTTCCTGATAATATTTTTCGATTTGCTTCTCTCACCCATCTGGACATACGAGGGAATCGAATACAGAAGCTTCCATACATTGGAGTTCTGGAACACATTGGGCGAATTGTCGAATTGCAGCTGGAAGACAACCCCTGGAATTGTACTTGTGATTTGTTGCCTTTGAAAGCATGGCTGGAGAACATGCCCTATAATATCTATATTGGAGAAGCTATCTGTGAAACACCCAGTGACTTGTATGGAAGGCTGCTGAAAGAAACCAATAAGCAAGAGCTGTGCTCTATGGGGACAGGGAGTGATTTTGATGTACGCATTCTCCCTCCCTCTCAGCTGGAGCCTGGTTACAGCACTCCAAATGGTCACACCACTCAAACATCAGTGCACAGATTAGTCACAAAGCCACCGAAGACTACAAATCCTTCGAAGATCTCGGGGATAGTAGCAGGCAAAGCACTGTCTAATCGCAACCTCAGTCAAATTATATCCTATCAGACCAGGGTGCCTCCTTTAAGTCCTTGCCCGGTTCCCTGCGTTTGCAAAACACATCCTTCTGACTTGGGATTAAGTGTAAATTGTCAAGAAAGAAATATAGAGTCAATGGCTGAACTCCTACCAAAACCATTAAATGCCAAGAAATTGCATGTAAATGGCAATTATATTAGGGATGTGGACACTATGGATTTCGTTGAATTTGAGGGGCTGGATTTACTCCATTTAGGCAGCAATCGGATTTCGGCAATCAGAGGAGAAGTTTTCCGCAACCTTACAAATTTACGGAGATTGTATCTCAATGGCAATCAGATAGAGCGCCTGAGCCCAGAAATGTTTGCTGGCCTCCACAACCTGCAATATCTATATTTGGAATACAATGTTATCAAAGAAATCTTAGCAGGCACCTTTGACTTGATGCCAAACTTGCAGTTGCTCTACCTGAACAACAATCTTCTGCGAAGCTTGCCAGCATACATTTTTGCTGGGGCACCACTTGCCAGGCTGAATCTGAGGAACAATCATTTCATGTATTTACCTGTAAGTGGCGTTCTTGATCAGCTGAAATCCCTTACGCAAATTGATTTGGAAGGTAATCCATGGGACTGCACTTGTGATTTAGTTGCTTTGAAACTGTGGCTTGAAAAATTAAACGAAGGTATTGTGGTGAAGGAATTAAAGTGTGAAACGCCTGTACAGTTTGCTAACATTGAACTTAAGTCTCTGAAAAATGAGATCCTCTGTCCTAAACTTTTAAACAAGCCATCTGCTCTGTTCACTAGTCCTGTGCCCGCTGTCTCTTTTACAACACCACTGGGACCGGTCAGGAGTCATCCTGGTGGCCCAGTTCCTTTGTCCATCCTAATCTTAAGCATATTAGTTGTGCTTATTTTAACAGTGTTTGTTGCTTTTTGTCTTCTTGTTTTTGTGCTTCGGCGCAACAAGAAACCAACTGTAAAGCATGAAGGGATTGGAAATCAAGAATGCAGTACTATGCAACTGCAGCTAAGAAAGCACGATCACAAGTCAAACAAAAAGGACGGATTAGGCGCAGAGGCCTTCATTCCTCAAACCATTGAGCAGATGAGCAAAAGTCATACCTGTGGCTTAAAGGAGTCTGAAACGGGCTTCACGTTTGCTGATCCACCAGGGCAAAAAGTCATTCTGAGAAATATGAATGACAAGGAGAAGGATTTATTGCATGTGGATTCCAGAAAAAGACTTAGCACAATTGATGAACTGGATGAGTTATTCCCTGGGAGGGATTCCAATGTATTTATTCAAAATTTTCTCGAAAGTAAAAAAGAGTACAACAGCATAGGGGTGAGTGGCTTTGAAATACGTTACCCAGAGAAACAGCAAGACAAAAAAAACAAGAAATCTCTAATAGGTGGTAATCATAGTAAAATTGTAGTAGAACAAAGGAAAAGTGAATATTTTGAACTAAAAGCTAAACTTCAAGGTTCACCTGACTACCTACAAGTCCTTGAAGAACAAACAGCTTTGAATAAAATATAGGTCATGCAATCTAATTGCCTACAGAGGACATTTATTTAATGATGAAAGTGCCTTTTGTTGACTTCTAACTTCCAAATACTATATTATATCGGTAGGCATAGAGGCAGGTGTATCCGAGGGTGTCTGATTAACTGTAGCTGCATATGATTTGTCAATTAGAGGAGAATTTCCTTAGTAGATTTTACTACATAAAGCTCATGCCCTGTGGAATCCTGTAGGGATACTGCAAACTCTATTGCCAAAGGGATGCTTTATACACGTTACACTGAATTTAACCTCAAGAGGCATATATGTTTTGTACCTTAAATGCAAAACCATCGTCTCCTTGTGATTTGTTAGAGCAAACACAAGAAACTTGGTACTGGTGTTCATACCTCAGCTGGGTCCTTCATCCTGCACGTGGATTTAAGTTGGTGGAACTGGAGTAATCCTTTTGTGGTGTTGTAATGGCACTGTTTAAAGATTATCTGAAAAGTAACAAGCATGCAAAGAGAGAACATTCGATAGTATGTGTAAATTGGTTACATTTATGGCCTGCATCTTGAAACCACTGGAATTATAATGTTAAATTGTGCAAATATTTGTTTAAAATATACCATGAATTACATACCTGTGAAATAAATTTGACCACTTGAAGCATACATGTCTATACATAACATTAAAAAAAAAAAAAAGGAAAGAAAACAGTTCAACTTGACTTCTGCGATATTTGTGGCATCTGAAGAAAATATTTGCTGTTTATGCAGAACCTGTTGTAAGACTCATCTCCAATTAAACCTAGAGTTCCTTCTCAGTTATGTGAAAAACTTGCAACCCTAACAGGTTGTCTGAAATTGTCAAAGTGCTTACTGTGTGAGCGTAGCAGAAATTATTTTTGTAACATAATTCATATTTATGAAATACTTTGTATACTAAATAGGAAAATATGTACTCCTTAATATGTATTTAATATGCCTGACTTGTTTTCCTGATCGCAATGCATTAATCATTCGATATAAATAAAAGCAGAACAATATACCAAACTGAAACCGGGGGATGTAATGTATAGAGTAATCCGGAATTAAGTGATCAGGTATCATAATAATAAAATTGTTCTGTACTATTCTTGTGAAATTAGCATATTATCTTATTTCAGATTTGGTACCAATGGTGCATTTTGAAATAGATTCATTAGTTTTTTAGTATTGTGTCTCAGGCAATTATTTTGCCACTGGTTGTCTTGCTTTTCAGGGTTTTACAGCTTAATCTGAGTAGTTTTCACTACATGTATTTACAGGAATTCATGATAAAGGTAATATTTCCATTGTATATGCATACATTTTCTGTTCTTACCTGTCTGGCTTCTGTCAGTTGGAAAAAAAAAAAAAAAAAAAGATCAGAAGAGTAAACAATATAGCAAATCACTTCTATTTAAAAACACAGTGTAAAATAAATATAGTGGTCTAAGCTCAGAGTATTGTGTATCTCATATCCAGAGAGTAAAACTTGCTTTTGTGAAAGCTGAATGTGAATAGCTAGGAAGAAAGAGTATTCAGGAGAATGGAAAATCCCCACTTATCTCACTAGTAGATGGTACCTTGAGATAAGAGTTGAGATATATTGCTGAAGCATCGTACAGAAAATCTGCACTGTGAGATTAACAAAAGTTCCTTGACATGAACAGGAATTTTTCCATTCATTTCAAAGAGCTTTGGATTAGGCCCTCTATCTCCTTTGCTTCCAGAACTCTTTTTTTTTTTTTTCTTTTTAAATCCTTGTCCACATTTTATAATCAATACATAAATCAATCAAGATTACAAGAATGTAAATACTAATCTTTGTCATGAATGTGAAAGGAGCAAATATTACAGCAAGACCCAACAGTACCACTGTGGAAAAGGCTATGTCAGCTCTTTCTGTTAGAAACTGCTAATTTCAGGGCTTTATGACACTGCTGTAAAATTTTTATTCCGGAATGATACTTGGCAAACAGCCTGCAGTATATTTTTACAAAGATTCCAAAAAAATGAGAAAAAAAAAAAGAAGAAAAATTCCCACATGGCTTCTTTATTCCAGAGAAAGCAAAACAAAAAGGCATTCTACTTTCAGGCTTTCGTTTCTGCTCTTGTAACTTAGAAAGAGGGTTATTTTATTATTTTATCCATGGTATGAAGTATTTAAATGACTGCAGATAATAAAATGATAACAGATTAATGAATGGCTGGATTTCTTTCAAAAAGATGCTGCTGTCCATGCACAATAATTTACTTCTTTCAAGCTGTCACAGGGATTTTCAGGAGATACTATGCACATTGCACTTCTGGCATAAAAAGTTCTTGGCCATTAACACAATACATGGCCAACACTTGAAGGAGAACATTTGAGCTCATTGCGTTGAGATTCTGTGGATCAAGGAGTTGGTAAAGACGCATTGCCTTGAAAGACCATAATGGCTCCATTGGCAGGCTGAGGATAAAGTATCCTGGGACTGCTCTGCGCAGCGCTGGGCGCCTTGGAGGATGTGTCATTGTTCACAGGGATTTGGCAAAGCATGAGGCTTCTGACATGCTTCAGGGCATTGTCAGAGGTTGTAGTGTCCTGTACTCTTTTGTTGAATCAGATGTCAAAAATATGAAAAGTAGCAAATTCACTAGTACTCTGAAATGATGTAAACCTGATACATTTACAGTGAGCATGGCCCTGAGTTAAAAGAACACTTAACAAATTCCTAGGATAAATAAATTAAATTAATGTTTCCTCTCTCGTTCTCTCTCTCTCTCTCTCTCTCTCTCTTTTTTTTTTTTCCTACCTATGATCTTGCTTTCACTAAGGCAGGAAGAACTGAGCCATTATGCTGTACCATTACATTGGGTCAGATTTTCCTACCCTTTGAGGTCCCAATCTGGTAAAGCCTTTAAACAAATTAAATCATGTATGGAGTTGTTATTCTTGAGCTAATAATGTAGCACCTGCCCAAGAGTGGGGCTTGGTTAGGTGGAATTGTGTTGTTGACTTCTAAGAGAGCAGGTGCAGAAGTGTTGTGTATAATGCGTAGATCCCTGCTGTCTAACTAACTACAAGCTGGTGGTTGCTCTTCATCCTCAAGTTGTCCATTGACCATTCTGGGATTATGCAACTGAATGTGGGTTCACCAGCATAAAGATTGCACAATCTGGACCTTCCTGTTGAAATTCTCCATGGTTGTTTTACATTTGTGGTGCAATACGTAGGTATAATACTGTGAGTAAAGAATGCAGAAGTTGGCAAAACACTATTTCTGTGACACTGTTACTTTGAATGACAACTTTATTATCAGTTTATTTCCTCCATGTTTTCAAACAGTGTATGCGTCTGTACAGCAGTTTTAGTGTAACATCCATTCAAATCTACAGTGAGTCGTTCTGGGAAAGTGGCTCTTTGGATGTGGCTTAACAGATGTTTGTTATATTGGTTTGAGTGGCCATGATTGTAAAATGGCTGTTAAGACCCATAGACATCAACTAAATCTATGGTGGTGTTAACATAACCTGTTGTGTTCATTGTATTATAAAGAAGTTTACATTTTTAAACAAAATCAATAAAGTGTGATCATTTCCTTGAAAAAAAAATTGTGCAATTTTATCAGAAAGCAACTATAATGGTACAAGAGTGTGAGGCCGTTTTGTGAGTTATATTTTGCATTTAGTGTTCACGATTGACAGCGATATAGAAGTCTATATAATAACATCTTTTTAAAAATGATTTTTATTTGAAAAAAGCCATAATGACATTATAAATTATAAAAGGCATGGCCTCTTGAAATAATGTTAAGAAATGTGTCAGAATCAACAGAACCCATTCAGAACTTGATGGTAGTATAATGTCTATTATATCTTTTGCATGATTTGTATATTGATATTGTATGAAATGAACACAGTGAGGGGTTTTTTTTTGTTGTTTTTGTTTTGCTTTTGTTGTTGTTGGGTATTTTTGTTTGCTTGTTTTGTGGGATTTCTTTACTGGTTGCATCCAAAGAGTTGGGTAGGAAATATCAAAAGAATGTATTTATAATCACTCTATTTTCAAATAAAATAATAAAAAAAGAAACATATTGGTTTTATCCTGCTTCAGTCATTATTATCCTAGATTAGTTAATAATACCTTATAAAATCTAGTCCAATGTGAAACAGAAAACTGTAGGCTATGACTTTTGCTTGCTTTCCACAATGTCGAAACATCAGCCAGCATTTACGTAGAATTTTTATGAAATATTAATAAAATTGTTTGGTACCAAAGTGGTGTTTCTGAAACTAGACTTTGTTACATGCCTGTAATATTCTCTTTCAAAACATTTGTATATTGGAGAATCTATCATGTAGTTTAACATACACATTTTCTAACTACTTTGGATAGTTTGTGTTTTTTTTTTCTCTTGTCTTAATCAAATCCTGGTTGCTTTTGTAGTATGTATAGAACCTTAGAAAACAGCTGTTTGCTTTAGTAACATGAGCAGTATTTATTTTTTGTTTGGGTTCTGAGATCTTCAACACGGAAATGCTCAGAGAGACAATCTCATAATGCCTTGATTCTGCACCTTTCTCATTAACCATTTTGAATAAAAGGAAGAAAATTTATTTATCTTAAATTCTTTACCTATAAGAAAAAAAAAACCAAAAAACAACTATCTGTATACTATTTAAATTGGCTAGGTTATTTTTTTTTTCAATAAAATCTGAAAATCCATCTTCTGGCAGTTTAGCTTCCAAATTTTGATTTTATAGTAAAAATGTTTATCAAAGTCTGGTAAAAAACTTAGTGGGAGGGGAGAATATGTTTCTAATTACGCTTTACTCATCCTTATGTGTTCTGATTGGTGTTGTGTTGAAAACTAACAGTAGGAATGTTAATACTCAGGGAAAAGCTCATCTCAGAAGTGCACTCTGTAAACATATATTAGTATGTAAGCATGACATATATTAGTATGTAAGCATGGAAATAGAAATCAGACTAACTCAGCAATCTTCAGTGGAATCAAATCAGCTTTACTCTGCTGAAGACTAAAGCGGAACTTTACCGTACTATGTGAGGAGCTGATCCTTATGGCAATGGAATAAAAAAAGCAAACTATACTGTTTTGTTGGGTTTTTTTTACTTGAAAGAAAATGCAGTCTTACTTTTTAATCATGTGTGATACAGCTGTTCTTAATTTCAGATAACAGTGGGACAGAATATAGAGTAAGTGCAGTTCCGTGCCCGTTTGATGTCAGAGGAACTCTATTGATTTAAGAGCTGTGGGCATTCTGTTGTTGTAGTATGGATACAAAACTATTAAAATATGCTATTTTAATACAAAGACTTGGAATACAGACTAGATAAAATAAATACGCTATCTTAATAATGCAAGTTATCTACTAATACAAGTTATTCCCTAAGGTGGAATGCTCCCTGCTCCTCTCACTCAGTAAATAGAATATACTTGGAAGTATCTGTACTTTACTTTTCATTTTATTCATGGTCATTGGTAATACTTGATGTAATTCTTTAATTTCCTGAAAACAGGACATTTTGAGCAGACTGTTATTTCTAAAATACCAATAATTAGTCCCAGACTGATGCTCTACTATATTGATTTTTCTTTGTCTTGCTTACAACAATTGTCTTACAACAATTGCAGAATTGTTGTAGTCTTTTCACACTAACTCGTTTCTTAAAACCACAAATAACAACCAGGACCAAAGAAACAGAACCTATCTGGTGCTTATGCTAAATTTTATGTATGTGTGTGTGTATGTGAGTGTATATATATGCATTTGTGTGCATGCACAAAGATTTAAAGTGTTTCTATGAGTCCTTTTGGGCTTTGTTTAATCAGCAACCAAAATGTAATCTTTGTATCTTTATCTTTAATCGTAATAGCAATTTTGCATATGTGCAATAACAAGTTGTTCTCAGTCTGTTTCCCTTACCTATAAGCATTTCATTTCTTGATCTAATTCAATGTCATTTCATAAAGTCATTAAATCGTAAAGGTTGGAAATGACCACTAAGATCATCTAGTCCAATTCTTGGCTCATCAGCACCATGCCCACATTTCCTAGACATGTGTGTCCTGTGACCAGCTGGGTTGTCCTTTCCATTCATGCTCAACTTCATCTTCCCCAGTCTTCTACAGCAAAATGTTTGTCTGAAGTCTTAAATAACTGTTTCCAAAGAGACAGAGAAATAGAATTTGTCAAAATGTTAAAAATAAAATAAAAATAAAATCAGTAACAATGAAAAAGCAAACTGTAGGAGTCTTTCCTGGATGGTTTCTGAGTCACATCGAATGATATGTGATCCAGAACATGCAATCTTCAGAACATCAGGCGATACATGATCCAGAGAGGAATAGGAAATGGCTTAAGCTTCTGGTAGGGAGATTCTGAAGCTGGACAGTCATAGCTTTTCATGGCTGTAAGCTGTGCAGTGTCGAGGAGATGGGATTCAGTCAACTGAATCCTGGCAGTCTTTGTGAGTTAAATCTTGCAGACATCTGTGAGATCTGCAAGCCACCAAAGAAAGGTTTTGGTGTTACCATTCACTGTCCTGCCTTGGATAGGTTACTCAGATTGAAATGGTGAGGCTTTTACGCTAGCTATGGATATTTTTGTGTGTAAGGGATTGTTTTGTAGGCAGTATACTCCATGCCTGTTTGTTGAATTTATTATTATTATTTTTTTTTTTTTTTTGAGACTTTCTTCATGAGATATATTGGTGCTTTTATCTGAATATGAGCCACTAAGCAGTAAGTACATCTCAAAGAACAGAGTCACAAAGGGTAGAGTGTTTTGACAGATTTTGACTTCTTCACTGCAGGAAACTGCAGGAAACAATGTACCTTACAGCAGATTTCCTTGCTCCCCGGCAGGATTTTGGAGACTCTGTGAGCCCTTCTCAGTGAGACATTCTTCTCATCTGCACACCATAAATAAGATGCCAGATTACCAGTCTGGTGTATGTACTGCTTGTGTTTGTTTGTACCCAAAAATAACGCATGAGGAGAGAAGTGGGAGAATAATCCATTTCTAATATATTTTTTTTTCTGAAAAGGGAAATGGAATGAATTTAAATTTGTTTCACTGTTGAACAAAAAAAAACAACCAACCCCAATCTATTTTAAAGAATGGTCAGCTGGGTAATGTCTGTATTTATATTTTAGTGAAAAGGATGGAAAGCCCATAGTTTGTGTCATATTTTTAGCATGCAGCTTTTCAACTTGTTCCACTGTTGGCTTTGTATATGCCTTAGGAGGCAAGGAACTCATGTGCAGCTCAGGGCACAATTTATCTGCTAAGATGCATCCTAACTGTCTTGCTGCCTTTTGTGCGGTAGAAACTAAACGCAGGGTTCTGAATGCTCCCCTGTTTGCTTCAATGGGTATTAGATCAGGACTGGTCTTAAGCTCCTGGTTTGCAGCCAGAGGTGTGTCTGCAATTTGGTGACATAAACAACAATACTGCAGACGTCACACAAAGAGTGATGCCTTTGGATGGAATTAGTACTGAAATAATTGGAGTTCCTATATTTTCTCTCTTTAATGCTGCTGTGTGGTTGCCCTGCTTTATCCTATGAAGATCCTTACTTTTGCGATCAGTTCAATGTATCAGTACATTTTCAAATGCAATCAGGAGATGGTGTCTAAATGTCCAGAAAAAAAACCTTTTGCCTTTAATTCCCATGGTTTTCTAAGATGTAAATAAAGAGAAGCTGCATCATGAGTATCCTACAGTTAAGATTTCTTTTTTTTTTTTAATTCAGAGCAGAAGATTTTTTCCTTAACTAAGTGGTTTTATCTTTTAAGTATATTTTGGACTGCAGCTGTTGGAGCTATGCCATGAACATGATTTTGTGATTTTGTTAAAAATAGTAATGTACACAGTCAGCAACTAGCAGAAATAATGACCAACAGGAACAGCAGTGTGACACATTCTCTGTGTGGCTTTGTCGAGTAATTTATACCCTTCACCACTTCAGCATGCAACAAAAGGATTACATATTTTAAAACGTGTTGGTAAGGATTTCCTTACATTTGTAATATGCTTTCAAAATGAAAGCAACATGCAAATGATGACTATTATCAACATACAATCCATTTCAAAAGGGGACTACCACTGCACTGTATATAGTACTCTATTGTTCAGGTTGAGGAATATAACTGAAAATGAATAAGCTGGATTTTCCTTTCTGTATACATTTCTCCTTCAGCGGTTGAATAGAGTTGTTTTCTCTATACAGAGCAATACAGCTCTCAGCTATACGCAAGAAAACATAGAAGCTGAAAAAAGATAAGCAAATATATTCCCTCCAAAGAGAGTATTTGCTTTATATAAATAAAATCTTTTTTTTTTTTTTTTTTTTAGCCTAATAATATGTGATTGAAACCTGTGGTAGTTCCAGCTTACGCTGGCCAGCTGTGGGGCTGAGGTGTTGAACTGGAGTCAGCTCCTACTTCTTTTATTCACACAGATATTTCCTTTGACATTAGACATGCATGAGGTCAATGTTCCGTAAGTTGCTCAGGGCCACATGGGCTTGAATGAACCAATGTGTATCTGTATCTACTTATGCAGGTATTTATCAGAAGATGTACCCAGGGGCAACAGAAGCATGGAGATGAATTTTGCTGATGTGTCATCTTTGGTACCCCCCTGCAGCAGACTTCTGTTGCATGGCCCATCATGTACAAGGCCCGGGCAAGGAACAATAAAGAGAATGTCCAGCCCAGTGATCAGAGCTCAGTAAATCCATTGTACTGACATTGCAGGGAAGTAAAGTAAGCCGGACTAGAAGACATGAAGTGTGGGACCAGTCTAGAAAAGCTTTATTGTTCATATGAGGTGTTCTCTACAGTACAGCTAGAGCAGATCCTTTGTCTAATTTCTGTGTGTGTATCCTTTTTCCCTCTGTGTAAATAGCATGCAGTAAAACTTGCATTAATTATGCCTAATGACTCTCTAAAGTACCAACCATAATACATGTGCATGTGCAAAATTATCATTTCCATGCGTTGTTGGTAATTATTACTGACAGTGGACTGGGACAATCATTTTTTATCCCAAAGCCGATTGTGGTGGCCAGACCAATTCTCTTGCCTGATAATTGCTTATACTTCTGTTATTCAGAACATGAATGAATGATTCTCAAAATGCTCTGTTTTTCATCAACAAAGAAAGGTTTTCTCCTGTTTTAATCTTATTCCTTTGTGCAGCAGAAATTCCTTTAGTCCATTTCCAATCCATAAAGAACAATGAAAAATCCTCTACTGGAAAACACCAATTTGTGTAGTGCACTGAAGATGGCACTGTAGTAACAACTTCACACTGTGAATGATAAGGTATACTTATGTTTGCTGCTGAGAATTTGTGATTTTTTATTTATTTAGCTCAGCTAACATAAAGCCAAAGGTCAGATTAATGGAGCATCACCTGACGCTGTTGTAATTAAGGCTGGAGAAGTGTTTCCTTTACTTGGATTTATCTGCAAGGAGATTTTGACCCAGCCCATGCTGGTGGAATAGTTTATAATTCTCTGCGTAGAAAGGTTCTTTAATTACAAAGAAACTGGAAATGTAACAAAGAAGATCCTAGCTGTTAGGTTGTCACTTTTACACATCTGTAAACCTTGGGGGCTGTGTTAAGTCAACAGATCCCTAAAGACATGGCAGACCCCAAGGCAGGGCCTCAAGCTTATTGGTTTCATTATGTAAACCTTCAAAAAATCAGTTTCTTGTAGAGTTTGGAGGGTTTTATTCATGTGAAACAGCATCTTGAAGTTAAATATATAAACAAGCACATACATACAAAGAGTGGTAGCAATAGGGAAGAGTCACAATTTGGTTACTGACGATTTGTAGTAAAAATAAAGAAAATCAAACAGATTTAAGCTGACAGTTCTATAAGTTTACAGTAATCTCTTTATCCATTTCTTTATCCACCCCTATTAAATCTTTCAATCAGGCCAGGTGGGAGTTTTGGTTTGTTTTGAAGTGTGTAAGTAATTGGCCCCCTGTGCAGCAATTATTTCCTCACCGCTATGTCCATCATTCGTACCTAAATGATTCTGAAGGGGATCAAAAATGGAAACTTTTTTCTTAGGATTTCAAGCTTTTTTCTTAGGATTTCAAGCTAGTGGGACTGTTCGTGTGAACTACCACCACAGGGCTTCATTTATTTACGTATTCATTCATTTATTCACTTGTTTATTTATTTAGTATTGAGGGATTTATTTATTTATTTATTTATTTTTGCTTATTTAATGTTGAAGAAATGCAGGGTCCAAAAATTTCCATGATAGACAGCAGTTCCTCCAAATGACCTAATAATCTCTATCAGCAAGTTTAAAGTTCAAAGCCTTCAGAATATGGTGATTAGGCGCTGGGCTGCAGGAAGAGAAATGACTCTCTGATTGGTGTTTGACTTTTTTGTCTGTATCAGGAATGATAAAAAGCCAGCCAGATGCTGCATGTTTTCCTAAAGACACAAATGTGCACAAATCTCAGGTGGTCACATCTGGTTAAAAGTCCTGGCTCCTGAGCATCCCTTTCTGTGGCAGTGTGCTTGTTCGTCCTCCCTGCTGGGATTTTTTGTTGTTGCTTTTTCTCCTTTTAGAAGCCCCAGCCTTAGCCCAAGTGTAGTGGGAGGGAGAGAAAGCAGCACTTTGCTTTGCTTGGCACAGGCTCTTCTGATCGATTAACAACTGTTGTTTGCTTCCTCAGACATCCTTAGCTCATGTTCCTCAGTGGGAAGGATGACAGTCACATGGGGCATGGGGAGAAGTGTTATGTGAGGCATTTCTAGTGGAGGCAGAAAGAAATAGGCACAAAAACGTGTGGCTGTGAAAGTGATTCTGGCTGTGTTGCATGCTGGCACTAAAGTGGAAACCAGTGTGGGGACCATCTTTAGGCCCTGGATGAAAGCTGAGCTGCTAAACCCCGGCTCTGCAGCATCGCCCAAGGAGAGGGCCCAGGAGTTCAGCAGCAAGCAAGAGCTTTTGGGTTAGGGCTTGCAGTCTTTCTTCTCTCACACAATAGGCATTTTGGAAGCCCTTTGTGTGCAGTTCTTCAAAGATTTGGGAGTTAAATAACTAAATATGTTTAGGGCCTTGATCTTGGAATAAATCTGGTAGTAACTCTTTAATTATCTCAGCAGGGTGCCCTTTTCTGCACACACCATTCCCCAGCTGCTTTCACTCTGAACCTTGCTTATGTTTGCCTGCCCAGTTCTTCTGACAAGAAAACTGCAGTTCCCTCTACAGAGAAGGATGGAACACTGGTTTTTGCTCAGGTTTGAATGACAACCAGCAGTTAATCATCTGTTTGTGCCAGCATCCTTCTACCACAGCCTCCAGCTACATTAAAACAACGTGGGATGATAGAGTCACAAATGAAGCAAGTAGTTCATGGTAAGCTAAAGGCATATTTGAGAGACACTGAGGGACGAACTGAAGCAATTTGTTTTGAAGGTCCAGAGATGGATTTTTTGTTAGAGGTGACTTTGGGATCATAGGATTGCTTAGGTGCTTGTGAAGCACTTAGTAAGCAAATCAATGAATTATGTGAAACAGGCTGAGCTGATACAAAAATGTGCACTCTAACTTATATACTCAGGTAAACTTTCGGAGATTCTGTGATGCATTGGGCATTAATAGTTAATGTATCACATATTAAATATTTCATTCTGTATAGTTCTTTAATGGAAAGGTGATGGATTGTGTTGTCTACAAGAATCCATTTATAAAGATCTGGTTTATTTCTCCTTTTGAGAAATATTTATATCCATTTTGCAGGAGGTAAAATGTATTACAAAGAGATTGGTTGTGCAGATGTGTTGTCTTGCTTCAGTTAGAAGAAAAGTCAGTATCAGCAAGCAGTGTCTGTATAGCAAAAAGGCAGTCATGAAACTGTAGTGAAACTGCCACCTCCACCCTCATCATCTCCATGATCACTTTTGAGTTTGAACCATTGCTTCTGCCTCTCATGGCTGATGAAGCAGTGATTACATGAGGACTTGCATTAGCATAGGCTGTAGTGCGAGGAAGATACAGAAACTACACAGCATCCTTGTATTTGTGCTGAGCAGTGCAGCCATTTCTCCGCACCTTTGGGACTTAAGGCCTTTGCTACTATAGTGCTTGTGTCATTGGGACTGGAGCCAGCGAAGCAGACCAAGACAGAAGACAGGAGAGATGAAACATTACCAGAAAGTGGTGTTTTACAATCCTTCTCTTTTGTTTTTTTGTGTAGTGATGTCACTTGAAACCCCCCTGACACAATCTCTCCTGTTTTTGTTATCTCATGTGGCCACCACCTCACCTCACTCTGTCCCATGCACAAATCCTGGTATAAATTGAAAGCCACTCTCTCTTAGTTTGTTTCTCAAGCCTCTCACTATGTGACAGACCATGAACACCTTCCTTTTCCTCTCCAGTAGTTTATGCTCTGGATCCAGCAGAGAGCTTTCTTAGGTCTTTAATAGCAAGCTTAAGGTTAAGCATTTGTTTAAGCACGCTGCTGAACTGCATTTTGCTGAATCTCAGCCAAAAGAAAACAGATGGGCTAATTTACCCTGATGTTCTTCTGTGAGCCTTCAGGAGAGCTGTAAGAGCAGCAGTATTGAAAGGTGTGCTCCAAAGCAAGTGAGAAGCAGTTAAGCAATTCCAGGCCAGGAGGTGGCTTTGAGTTCCCTAGCAGGCTGGAGATTTGGTGATCATACTTGCCCTTATTGCTCCCATTCCAAGGAAGAATACCACCCTCTGTGCAAAGATGTGTCATCCAACCTGTGAAGCTCACTTGTATCTACAAGATCAGAGTCAAGGAACAGCAGTCTTCACTGTTTGTCACCAAGAAATGGCTGTGGCTGGACTGCACTCAGCGAGTAGGACTTTTCTTTATGATGAATCATCCCGTCTCTGCTGGAGCATGTTTGAAATAAATTGTGCTCCTCTTCTAGTAGCACTTCTGAAGATTTCGAAGGAGCACAAACTGTTGATGTATCCTTAAAGCTGTTCCCTTTTACTAAAGAGTAGCTTGTATAATTTGCCATGTCGGGTTTGAAAGATTTTTGAGATTGATGTTAGTCCATTAGAACTCAAGTTTAAAATATTAACCAGTGTCCATCCCTCAAGAAACAATGTGATAAGTTTAAGCCTTTGAAATATGTCGCATACTTGAAGTAAGTATTAAATAGTGGGCTACATAACATATTAGTGGGAAAAAATATTCTTGTCAGCTTAGGAGTAGAGATTTGTGGAGCCACGTTTTTAAAGGAAATAAATAACATTGCTCACAAACAAAAAATGCTGCTAATGCTCATGTTCATTTTCAAATGCTCTGACTGGAGCATGAGGTCTCAAAAGGGTGCAATACAGTTTTAGGGAAAGACAGAAAGTGAACAAGGAATTACAAGCTTTAGCATAATTCAAGAATAGTCTGAATCAGTGCTACAATGGCAGTATTTATTGTTCCACTGGTTTACGTTTGGTGTTTTTTTGTGGGCATGGTTTGGTTTTTGTAATTGATGACATTCCTGCTCTCCGTGGGGAGTCAGCTTGTTACCAAAATGTCTGTTTATAGTTTTAATGCAAAAAAAAAAAAAAGTACACGGAAGAAAGGAAAGGTAGAATTTGATCTTTAAAATGTCTTTCTCATGAATTATTTATACTATTTATACTGCAAGATCAAATGCTGTTTTTTTAAAGAAGTTTGACAGAGGGTTGGATATGAGCAACAAATCTTTGCTAAGAAAGAGAAAACAAAAGCACCTCCAAACCTCAAACAAAAAGTTTTCCTAAGGAATATCAAAGACCTATGTTGGGGGACTGTAAAATGCAGACCCAAATCTATCAGTTTATTTTTACAGCAAGGTGTTGTCAAACTGTTCTCTGATCTAAGACTAAACAGCAATTTGCAGATTGGGGTGGCAGAACACAAATCGCATTCATTTTTAGAACACCACAGGCTGGAAAGAGCCACTGTATGCTTTAGCTTTTGTAAAAGCAGAGAATTTCAGCTCCCTTCCCTTTGTGAATGTTGAAATCCCTTAATCTAATACAGTGAGCAAAGGAGGGTGTATATGAACTTCCAGTCTCACCTATCTTAATTTTGTTGTGACCACCTAGAGGACAGCAGCAGACATCTTTCTAAACATCAGTAGATGTGTACTAGGGATGGGATGCAACAGGGAAAAAAAAACCAAACCACACACAACAGAAAACTTTTAATCAGTTTTCTAAGATTAGGCAATGCTGAATTCGGCTTCCTAGGAATATGTGATCTAAAATACATAGTGAAAGGTGCAGATGATGGCCAGAAAAGTGGTTTTGTGCTGAGTTCATACACCTGAGTGGAAGAGATGGAAAGCTTTGTAATCTGTGTTACTTTCCAGGTTGCCTGGGGCAGGTGTGGTTGATCCTTGCTGTCCGTTTGTATCTACAACTTGTGGGAAGCTCACCCTCCATGAAACCCACGGCTCTCTGCTAGGGGGCTGGGAGCGTGCTCAGTCTTGTCTTCCCTCTGAGAGTGAAAGAGATAGGCTTTGGGTTCATACCCATGGTATTTGCTGCCGCAGCAACACTTGCTGACTTGGAAATTAGAAGAGAAGCAGGATGTAATTCAGGAGATCTTTACATCTATGTAACCATGGGTACCCAGAAGATGCATAACACCACTGTTTACAAAGTTTAGTAAATTGTTTCCAGAAATGGGAAGCACAGATTGCAAGTTTTCCCTGGGACATATGTGCAGGAAAAGTAAAAATAATAATAGTCTTCTACACTTATGAAAGTGTTCTGTGTTCTACTTTAAGCTATTCTGACTACAGTAGACATTGATGGCAGTGGGTTTGTGGCTTTGATGGCTATGGTAGACTTTGATGTCTGAATTTCTTATTTAATGTTGATAGGGGGTAGCAAATCACTAACAAAGAGGCTTCTCTTTGCATAGGATATTGCATCAAGCAACTACTGCTCGTTTGTTTAAAAAAAGTCTCTGAAATGCTTGTTATATTTTAACACAGTTCCCCATATAAGGCAGATTGGGGCATCTCATTTAGCGCTGGTTTGCTAAGAGCCTTTTTTTTTTCCTCCTCAGACAAAATGCAATGCTGGACCTGCTGCTCAACAGCACTATGGAACTGATTGGTGACATCAGGCTGCTTGAGCTGTAGTGCAATGCTGGAGTTCACTCTCTTGAGGGGCATTGATTGGCAAAGAGAAAAATCAGGAAGTTTAATTTTAAGAAAGTCACATTGCAGCTCTTCAGGGAGTTAGTCAACAAAACCCCCTGGGAGTCTGTCCTCAAGGTCATGGGGGTAAATCAGACCCAACAGACCTTAAAGGAGGCTTTCCTCAAGGCACAAGATCTCTCCATCTCCAGGTGCAGGAGTCACAAAAGGAAGACAAGAGACAGGCATGTCTGAACTGGGATCTGCTGGTCAAACTGAAGGGCAAGAATAAAATGCACAAGTAGTGGAAGAAGGAACAGGTAACCTGTGAAGAGTGTGGGAATACTGCTAGACTGCATAGGGATGGGATTAGGAAGCCAAGATCCAACTGGAACTGGATTGGCAAAGGGCACAAAGAAAGATAAGAAAGGTTTCTATCTATACATCAACTGGAAAAGGAAAGTCCAGGAGGACATACTATCCCCTTCTTACTCCCAAAAATGAGCAACACAGGTAACAACAGAAAAAGCTGAGGTATTCTACAACTTTTTTGCCTCAGTCTTCACTAGTGAAGCCCCACACACAGCAACTGAGTGGATTGTTTGAAAGGTGGGAAACGGGGGAACATCACCTCTCCTGTTAGAAGCAAAGGTTTGCAACTGCTTGAGAAACCTAAACAACCATATTTCTATGGGCACTGATGAGGCACATCCCAGATTCCTTAGGGAACTGGCTGACGTAGTTGCCAAGCCACTCTTGATTGCATTTGAAAAGTCATGGTGGTAAGGTGAAGTTCCTGGTGACTGGCAAAGAGGCAACGTCACACCCATTTTTAAGGAGGGTACAAAGGATGACCCCAGGAGGGTCACAGAAATGATCTGAGGGATGGAACACCTCCCCTTTGAGGACAGGCTGAGTGAGCTGGGACTGTGCAGCCTGGAGAAGGGAAGGCTCTTAGGAGATCCAGAGAGGTGGTGGATGCCTCATACTTGGAGACACTCAGGGTCAGGCTGGACTGAGCTCTGAGCACCTGATGGAGCTGTAGGTGTCCCTGCTCATTGCAGGGGAGTTTGACAAGGTGACCTTTAAAGGTCCAACCTACGATTTGATGAAAATAAATAGTTCTAGTATCAGCAATCACCATCTGTTTCTTTCTGTCCTACTTCATAATACAACATACTGTTGCCTCAGTTTCCACTTTGCAGATTAATGTCTTCTCCATTCACTCACTTATTCACTCCTTTTTTTGTATGTTTTAATCATTCAGTTTGAAGCTAGATTTAGAAAGGGTGCCTAGCTAATAATACAAATAACAAGAAGTAAAAACACACAAAAGAACACAACCCTTTCAGGACAAGGCCACCCAAAGCAACATACCCTTCCTGCTGATGCTTTCCCAGAGATTCACAAGTATCATCATGACCTGTTGTTTTTTCAATAGACCTGAATAGGGTAGCAGGAGGCCACAGAGAGGATGAAAAACAGCTCAAGGGGGAAAAAATACAAAACAAAATAAACCCAAAAACCATTAAATATTAAAATGTGTTACTTTACAGTAAAGTTTAAACAATTTTTAAATGTTTACTGCTAAACTGCTCATTTTTCTTGCTGAAAACAAAGTAATCTGTTTCAGGTTGATATGTATGCCAAAGTCCTGCATGATATGTATTGATGTGTGTGCCCTACATGGAAATTTCTGCATGAAATTGAAAATTCCCCAGATTTTTCCAGAGTTAGGGGGAAAAAAAAAAACAAAAAACAAACCAACAACAAAAATCAGTCCTGATAAATTCCAGCAAAGTTCTTATGTCATTGAGTTCAGTAAGAACAGTCATCCTACCTTGCATAGTGCTTCAGGTAAGGTCAACAGAAACATACAGTAAAAGCCCTAACATTAATAACTTGAGCCATTACATTAATAATACTTAAGGCATATTCCTCATGTTCACAGTTTTATGTCATATCCTTTCCTCTGTATTTAAGTCAACATGGAAAAGCATATGAATTAGCAGCCACAGAAGTCAGCTGCGTGGAGACACTGATCAAAGCTAGAATGGCAGTAGCAGGAGGTCACTGCCTGCAGCAGCTGTGGGATGTGGTTCTTGCTCAAGTGCTGTGCATGCTATTTTACAATCTAATGGTGGTCTGAAAAGGAGATGAAAGATGAGGGATTGCTGGACAGTTGCTCTCGAATGAAAGTATAACATTATCATTAAAATATACTTCAATTTAAAGCAGCAGGAGATAAAAATTCCCCCTTTCCTCCACAACACACCCATAGATGTACTCAGAGCTCTTGATAAATGAGGAAGATTTCCTTGAGCTTTACTGTCCTCTCAGATAGCCCCTCTGTTTTTAAACAGAGGTTAAACTTAAACACCGTATAATTAGCAGCTCTTGTTGACTTGGAATTACAGCAGGGTCTCAGGCAATTTGGGAACTCCCTGCCAGCTGACTGCAGCCAGTTGGAAGTGGCAATGCAGATGTTCACTCATGCATTCAAACCCATGCACAAAGGTGAAGCTTTTTTTTTCCTCCCCCTTTCTTTTAACAAAATCACTCTACCATACAAACGTGACAAGTTGCAAAGATTTGTGAAGAAAGCATTTACTTCACAGTTGGTTTTTGTTGTCTTGTGCCATATAAACACTGCAGCATTATGCAGCATGTGCCTACTGCTTGCTTAGGAGCAAAGCAGTCTCCCCAAATTAAACAGATTTATGCACTCAGTGGGAAAACTGACCATAAAGAAAAGACATCATTTGATCCATGCTATTACAGTGGTTTGTTCAATGGCTGAGTGAGGAAGCGTACCACTGATGCCACTTTCCCACACTGGGTTTGTTTCTCAGTTAGCTCTGCTGCCATGACTAGATGTCAGCTCAGCTCCCAGATAGCATCATTTTTATATTTTGTTCTCACTGATTATTTCAGTTTTTACAGTTACACCCACCAACTTGAAGCACCCTGATGCAAGGCAGTATTTAAGGGGTTTGCACTGTAAGCAGCAGTGGGGAATCAGCAATAAAAATGTTCCTCTGCAGTGCTCACTTGTAGCAGGCAGGCAATGCAGGGTTCAGTAAGAAGCATCATTTCAACATGCCTTTTTCTTCCCGTTTTAAACAAGTGTTACTGCGAGACTACAATGTGCCAATTTACAGTACTTTACTATGAATATTATGATAATGACTGTTTATCTTATATCCTCTATATCCTGGATCTGACTTATTTTGTAAGAAGCTTATATGTTATTAATTTAAAGCACCACAACGAGCACCCATCTGGCTTTCCTGCCAACCTCAGAGCAGAAAGAGGCTTAACAGTCTCATAACCTGGAAGGCTGAGTTGTGTGTGAAGATATTCACATTCCACATCTCGAGATTCCTTTACAGCAAATCTTACTTTTTAAAACCTAATTCTCGAATGCTGGAGGTTAACAACCTAGAATAGTTTGAGAATCATGTAAGCCCCGCGGCCAGTTCTTGTCTGCACAGCTCCTGCATTGAGCTGAAGGAGGGACGTTCACTCATCCGAATGTGGCCGGAAGCATCTGTGATAAGTGTGAAGAAGGAAACCTGTGTGGTCAGATGTACGGGGGAGGGATGGGGTGAAGCCAAAGTTTGGCTCGGAGCTTCCGCATGGGCCCTGTTGCTGTGGAAACGACGGCCTTTGTCTGCAGTGCTACCGCATCTCTATACGTTCCGAAGAGCCATCTCTTCTGTGTCATTAGGAGGGGGTCTGAAATGAAGCTGATCAATTCAGCTTCTGTGCTATAGACAGTAACTTAAATTGTGTGCTTAAAAACAAGTAATGAATCACCCTTTTATGCAGTGACATATAGTTCCATCCCAATGCCATGCTGTGCTGCTTGGGGAGAAGAAAAGGAAGGAATAATAAAAATGGAACTGTGCTTTTAAATTCAGTTGCTCACAACCTTTCCCATGTCCTCCTTATCCTCCTGAGCGAGCCAACCATTATATATTCTCCCTCTATTCATCCATTACCTTGTGAATAAGATACTTTTATGTGATTATTTCTTAAATTAAAAAGACTCGAGCTCCAAGAAGTAGATGCTTCCACTTAGAGCACATTTTCTCTGCTATTTGCAGTTTGTTTGTGCAAGTGGCTGTCTGATTGTTGCCCAGGCAACCTGAGCAGGCGTGAATTTGATTAGAGATAGTTTCGCAGATGTGGGCAGTGTTTCAAGCATTGTTTGGTGTTTCTGTGTCCATCCAAGAGAGAACTCTTAACTTTTAAGAGTTGTTTCTGCTTGAAGGACAGGGAAGAAAAAGTCAAGGATCTTGGTCATTTTTAGCTGGAGTTATTTCAGCTTGCTAGTTACTGTTTGTGTTTAGTAAGGGCCGACTTGTTCTTGTACAAAAGTCATATGATTTTTAGAATAGAACAAGGAAAAATGTGGAAAAATTCCAGTACTGACAGCAGGGAGATGCATAAAAGCACAAGCTGTTTTATGATCTCTACTAGAGCAGATTAAATTGTTATTACTCTAGCAGCTAAAAATGTTAAAATGTGGAGACTATTTGGTCATATCGTGATAATAAGAGTAGCAGGAACATATTTTGATATTTAGCTATGCACAGGCTGTCTCGTGAAGAGACAGCATGGTACTTTAACTGACGGCAGTGCTGCTCAGTGTGTTTATTTTTTCCAGTGGATGTGGCAGATGTAAACATCTGCTGGATGCGTAGCTGGAGGACAGCAGTTTGACATTCTGCATGAGGGCTCATGATGAGCAAAGCTTACCTTCTTTTCCCTTTAAAAAAGCCGAAGCAAGAGGCAGAGTTCAGAGATGATAAAGAAAAATGATCCCCACTGCACCTGAGCACCTTGGGCTTCAGGATGCCATTCGGTCTAACAAAGACATAAGCCTTCAAGGGAACGTTCGGCTCAGTTTCCAGATACAAAATCCAAGGGAGTTGAGATTTTCTGTTCTGTTTAAACTCTAGAATAAACAGGATTAACTATTTAGCTGCGAGTACTGGCTTGGGTTTGCACTGACCTGCAAGCAGGGCTGGAAGCAAGCCTTCCCCACAGCATGCCGAGTAACCTTCAGAGCTTTATACACTCTCTACAAACGCACATCAGAATTACTTCTTGTGAGCAAATTAACCCTTCTTTTATGACCCCATTCTCAAAAATGAATGATTTGGCTGCCAGTACACTATAATTGATACCTGGTCTGTGATTTCATAAAATTGGAACCTTCTTCTGGGAACATTTTTATTTGGCTTTTTAAGGAAACATAACTTCTGTGATGACGCTGTCCATCTATATGTGAGTCAGTTATTTGCCTGCATTTGATTTTCTTGGCAAACCACAGCCAGATTTGCAAATATCAACTAATCTGATAGCACAGAAAGATCTAGAAGTTCCTACACACTCTGTTAAAATTGGAAGCTGGGTGAATGAGGAAGAGCCTTTAGTTATAGAAAAAGCACAGAGAACTCTGTTGCTCTCCATTGCATTTAGAGCAGCTGCATATATAAGCAGTCAGCCTTCAGGCAACTCCTGCTAGCACAGCACAAGGCAGAAGTACCATCACAACATAATGCCCAGGGGGTCCAAAAGAAGATGCTCTCAGAGATTCCAGTAATAGTGGTGAGACTGGAAATATGCAGTGCAAAGCCCACTATAGTAGTCTTTAGGAAACAGGAGTTGCAAGAGGTACAAGTCAGAATTTGTCTTTTCTGATGCTCTTGAGATAATTGTTTTTACCACATCTTTGGCTGTGATTTGACCTTTGTAATGCTATAATGTGATGGAAAGTACAGCAATAAGAGTAGGGTAGCAAAGTCCTAGGCTGCAGCAAATGAAGACAAGCCCAAACTCAGCAGTCACGGATACAGAAATAAAGGGGGGAAAAAAAAAAAAAAATTTGCTTACCTTTGGAAGGCCTCAGGTATGCAGAGATCTCCTGCAAGTTACTCTTGATTTTACTGCCAATCCTTAAATAAGGTCTGGGAAAGGGAAAATCCTGGCTCCACCCCTTCTGGTCACTCAGAGACATTGCATGCAGCTGAGCTCCGTTGGGTTGGCCTTGCCTTCCCACCTGGTGCTCAATCACTGCTTCAAGTTGTGACTTAACATTTCTGCTACGTTCCTGGTTCTCTGTAAGGCAGCTGAAAAAAGCTGTACAGATCCAAACCTCGTTACTGGATGACTACTGCTGTCTTGAATGACTGTTGAACAGGGATCTTGTTTTGAAAAAAAAAAAAAAGGCAATAAGGAACCGAAGGAATGAAACAGTAGTTAAGGATAATTGAATATCCATAACCAGAAGTCTAGATTTGTATTGTAGTTCAATCTTGGTTGCTGGTCATTTAAAGGTACAGCCAGTGAGTACAAACAATTCTTAAAGACTGAGATGAGATTTTCAGTGAAAGGCTTAGGAGGTATACTGAAATACATCATTAAAAAAAAATAATGAAAAAAAAAGCTAGTTCTTATTTTGCATGTTGCTGAAAGTAGCAAAGTAACTTATGACTACTTTTTCTAAGAAAATTTACTGTTTCTGAACCCCATCAATAACAAGCTTTGATTTCTGCAGATCTGTTTTTTGTTCATGTTAACTGAGAAAGTGTGAGAATTAATACTATCCTTCCAGCTGATGGCCAGTAAGTGTTAATCCTCTGTACTTTGTAATCAGATGGTATTGTTTCCACACCTATGCTAGATAAGTCAGAACATTTTTATATGACAGCTCCTAGAAGTGCATACTTGTGGGGTGTGCTCCATGCATTACTGAGGAATTTGCATATTCCCGTTTACAGATTTGTGTTTGCTTTTGTTGGTTTGTATTTGAGTAAAGAACAACCATCTTCCAGCACAAGCATGCCCAAAAGCCTGTTTATGTGATTGCTGAGAAGTGGAACAAATACTGGAATCTCCATCCTGCTCTACCCCACAGAGCTGAGCAGCCCTGCTAAGTTCATGTTGTTGTTCTCTATTGGCCTGGCTGTGGGTACTAATTGTGGCTGTTTGACCAATTTTGAACCTATTACAACAGAACCTATTATTTGAAATGAAGGAGAAGGAGAGGCATTGACATAATTCAATACAATTTCATCTTCTATTAAATGAAATGAGAGTGGATTTTGCTTTCTTATTTGAGATCTGACTGCTAAGTCCTTGGCATACAAAGACAATTATTCCAGTTTAAATATCCTTATACTCCCAAAACCAAATAATACCTCCCCTCCTCCCCCCCAGTTTTTATAAATGTGAGGATAGAAATAAATTGATATTTTATTTTTTATTTTTTCTCATTCTCTAGACTGTCAGATGAAGCACCATAGGAGGCTTTAAAAGCCTGTGTATCTAGATGCATTTTATACAGGATAGCTATTAATTTGGCTTCACAGAAATGGACTCGGATAAAGAGTGATAAGTCACATGTTAGTAATGGTTTATGTCCTTTAAGAAAGGAACAAAGAAGCCCTGTCAGGGCTGTAGATCTGGTACGTGCTAATTGTACTGAGCAACAGATCACTGTTATAAATGTAAACATTCATAGACAAAAGCTTGTCAGTCCTTATAAATTGTCAAGCCATATATAGTACCCTGGATGCTTATGTTTAAGATCTTTCAGGAAAGAAATTACATAAATTATTTTTTAACAGTAGTAATAGATACCTGGCTTTTTAAGCACCTTTCTAGAAGAATCTGTTTGACTCACAAGCATATGTAGATGTGGAAACACTAAAAACACTGAAGAATAAAGCAATTGGAGGTTGGAAGCCATGCTTCAGACTTGCTCAACTCTTCAGGCTACAGTATGCTTTCACAGGAAGAAGGTTCACTAGGCTCTTGCATTTAAGTAGCAGTACAAAATACCCAGTGTTTAGTCCTTAGAATGAAGGAGGAGTCACTTTCTCCCTTAGCCACTGATTAAAGCATAGGGATGAGTGGGACTGGCACTACTTACATCAGGTTTTCGTGCTGAGCAGGGATTCTGTGACACCGAATTACCTGTGTGCTCTAGGACTCCCTAATTCCAGATTTGCATACACGCGAAACAAACTACTTTGTTACAGTAAAAATAAATGCAAGCTCTGCAGTCCTGTTATCTCCCCTAGTAGATGACATGGCATTTGGATGCCATAGACTCTAGACTGATAACAGTGCTGTACCACCCAAAAGAGCAGTAATGGCTGCCTCAGGCTACGGAAAGGACAATTTCTGACTCACTGGGGAAAAAAAAATTAAGCTGCTATTACTGGAGCAGAGGAAGTCTCTCTGAAAGTAACAACATACAGGCAATCAGCTGCATTGTGCTTCAGTTGTTGGTTTTTTGTTTTGTTTTGTTTTGTTTTGTTTTTTAATAAAAAAAAGAAACCCTACAGCTACAAATATTTGAAGTTGAAAACCTTGTGTTAATGTATTAAACTCAATGCTACAAACATTACACTTGAGATTCTGGGGTAGACTGGAAATGATAAGCATTTCCAAAAGAAGTTTACAATACATTCTCTGGGGTTGCTGACATCAGCACTCCATTCCACTTCTGAAGTCAGACTTCAGAATCTATCTGCAGTTACTGCAGTTCAGTTACTAAGTTAAACTGAAGCTTTAACATACCATCTTCCCTGTATGCATTGAATTTGTAATTTGATTGGAAAAACCCACAAAAATCTTAACAATAAAAAGACAAAAAAAAAAAAAAAACAACACAAAAAACACAAAAAACCAAACAACAAAACCAACAAATTAATCTGATAGAAGTTCAGGCTGTTCATTTTAATAAAATAATTACTTCTCTACAGTGCCCACAGGAAGGAATTTTTCATGGCTTTGAATTAAGAAATCACAAGTACTTCAGTTTGAGAAGCAGAACTATTCAAGGGACTGACTTTCTCTGGTTCTGCTCCAAAACCAGATCTGTATCAGGCCTTTCCATTTTCAGTTTATTCAAAATGGCAAGTATTTTGATATATAGTTTAAATCGCTATGTTTTATTTGTCCAGCCATTTCCTCTTAAAATAAATTCTCCGCTTATTTACTTTGAGGGATATTTATGTGCTTTGCTGAAAGAAGCAGCAACTATGGGAATTGGCCATAAAGGCATATCAGAAAAAAAAGTTTATAATTTAGATATAAGTGTATTTGGGTGTATGAGATCAAGATCACATTGTGTTAGTAGAAAGTAAAGGGATTCCTCTAGCAATGTTCATACTATGTATAGCAGCAAAGGAAATATATATACCTATATATGTTTCTTAGTTTGCTGATGTCAGTGGAGTCACATTCTGTTTCAGAAGCCATGAATATTGCCTAATTTCTTTATTTGTTTGCCTCTTGCTCTTGTAAAACTCCTCAAAACATAATTAAAAAAAAAGACATTCTAGATATCTAGATCAACATAAATAAAGTGGAAGAGTTATCCAGGAAGGATAATGAAAATTTGTTTAATTTCTGATGCACAGAGAGAGAAGATGAAAGATAGAGTAAAAGTTCATCTGGTCACCATTTGGTGTGATGTAGTTCATCCCTTGATCAATGGATGCTAAACAGTTCTGCAGAATGGAAATCCTGTAGGCAATGGTTCTACGCAGTAGAAGGGAAAGCAGGTTAGCACCCTCAGGCTGCAACCTGTCTCTATTTTAGTATCATTTTCTCCAAATGCTGTTGTCTGTTCCTGTTTGTTTTTTTGTTTTCCTGTATTTTCATAGAGAAGAGCACAATGCATATTCATTGCTTTACTCTTCCATCACTTGAATAGAGAAATCAAGCAAGCTTCTTGTTATGGCTGCAGGCTACCACTTGCAAACTGCTGCTTATCACAGCGTATTGTAACCTCAAGGTACCCAGTGGAGTTCCAGTAGAACTTTGTGTTAAGCCTTTAAATGTGCATGTTGCTGGAAAACTTCTTAAGAACTACTGTAAAAATGTAGATGTAAAAATGTGGGTTTTTTTTTTTTTTTTTTTTTTTTTTTAACATTTAGCATTACGTAAAATACAGCACATGAGCAGCAACCAAGATTAGAGCTCAGTTTTGCTTCATTCTAAATCTCGGCAGTAAAGGTCATCTACTTCCCAAAGAGCTTCTAGTCAAAATGGGGCATCATTGCAGGAGAAAGGAACGGTTATTATGAGGATTTGCTAAGGCTCTGCAATCCAGGCCACTAGGGAAGCCCTACTAGAAGCAGAAGCTTAACAATAATCTCAGGAATTAAAAAAGATGTACTATTCTCCTTACGCTATCTTCATTTAGACTTAATTCAATGCATATTGTCTTATAACAGACATTTAATATGAAAATAGGGTTCCCCAGAACAACGAAGGTGCATCTTTGTGATACACTGTTGCTGGCACAAAGTATCATCTAACCATAGACACAGAAATGCTACGCACCCAACAAATCAGATAATGCTCTTTCCTTCCTGTTCACAGTATAACAAGCAGTGTGTGTTTGTGTGGTGAGGGAATAAGATTATATTGTGTTGAGAATAAGGTAAACATGTAAAAAAAAATTTAAGTCTTATAAGAATGGGATGGATTACTGGCATCTGAACTCCTAAATAAAGGAGGGGCTGAGATCCATGTAGCAATTTACACTTACTCGTTTGATGCTTTTAGTTGCCTCTAAAGGAACCTACTTGTAGATGGCATTGGGTGCTTTATTTAAGATAAGTTTCCTAGAAGATATCTGTCAGGGCCTGAAACTTGCTTTCTTAAATTGAAAAAGGCATTAATGTACTACAGCATAATGCTGTAACACAAAGACACAGTACAGCAACAACTGCAGAGCAGCAAGGTCCTAGGCTACAGCAAGCAAAGACTTCTTCAAATGCAACAACCACAAGCACAGAAACAAAAGAAAGAAACTGCTTACCCTCAAAAGGCCTCGGGTACAAAGGGATCTCCAGAAAGATACACTTGCCTCTATTGTCAACCCTTAAAAGAGGTCTGGGGAGGGGTGGATCGTGGCTCCCATCCCTTCTGATTACTCAGATACATTGTATGCGCTCTAGCTCTCCTGGGTTGCCCCTGCCTTCCTACCAGGTGCTCAGTCACTGGTTCAGGCGGTGATTTAGCATTTCTGCTGCAGTAGCAAACTTGGAATAAAGGTTTTCTTTTCTTTTAAAAAGAGCAGTTAACATATAACAGAAAGTATCTAAGAAAAAGAAAGTCCTGACTTCTTCCATAAAGTGACTGATGTTGTTTTATAGTTGCCAACTGCAGCTTCCATTTTGTTCCTAGATTATAATTTATGAATTTTGATATTCAAATATTTCTTTTGATTTTGTGATACAGTTGACACAATACATGGCCAGTCCCTAGCTAGGCAAAGCTTCTACTTTCTTTATGTAGTTAAAGGCAGAAGATGCCTACTGTTCTGCTGACCTAAGAATTGCTTCTCTTAGGTAAGTACAGGGAAAAGATATGGGAGCAAGTCTCCCGTAACTTACCGCATCCAGCCATACTATCTTAAGGCAGCATCTTTGCTGGTTGATCTCCTCTATTCTTTCTGAGTCACAACTAGGTCTAATCCAGTGACCTGGTGCCTACATTTGTGTGAAGGTAAAACTTCGGAGTACAGTAAAATATCAAAAGCAGTTGATAGTCCAGATGTCCAAATAGTTCAAATTGTCTGTTGCTGTACCTTTTTTTTTTTTTCCTTTTCTTTCCTTTCCTTTTTTTTTTTTTTTATTTCTAAAAGGCCTGAAAAATCACTTAGAGAAAATGCTTTTAAATGAAGTAGAATATTGTGACCAAAAAAAGTGGATGAAGCATACCCATCTTGTGAGCAAGTGCCTGCTGCATTGTCCAAGAATGCAAATGAATTCTGGAGGAAGGGGTTGCATTAGAGCAATAGCTTAGGTCTGTAACCTGCTTCTGAAACTGCTGAGCCCAGCCTTCCTCTCTCCAGACATGGGCAATTCACATTGCTAAAGAAATTATAAAAATACGTAGGAGTAAAAAGGATGTGTGCACAGTACTCAGTTGTTAAGATGAATATCTATTGGATGGCCTGACCTTCAGCCAAGATTTCAAGCAAATCAAATATGGGGAAATGAAACTCTGCAGGGATTTCATGGAAGTAGGAATCAGATCAACTTTGATCCATTTTCCATTGCCTTGGGGCATATACAAATGCAGTTGGACTAGATTAGATCTGCCCAGACAGAGGAGTGCTTTTGTTTGGGACTTGCTAGGGCTGCTTGCTAGAAGATGAATTATACCAAAGGCTGAGCATCTTGAAGGAGTCATCACCTTCACTGTGACTTGTTGTGGCTTTGTTAGTAAAGACTTCTCACCTGTGACAGTCACTGATAAATCTCAGACAGGATTTTCTCATCTAATATAAACAGCTTTCAGTTGCACCCCTGAGAGAGGTGTTTTTTAGAATTTGGCATGTCTTATTGCTTGGATGGCAGTATTAGCAATATGATGTTTTCTCAGTGTTTTCCAAATGCACTTGTCAGGAATATTAACAAAAAGATGGTGGGAGACAACACTCCCTTCTCTGCTCCTCTACCTGTGATCAAGAACAGTCATACAAGTGCCAAAGTCTTCATGTGCTGAAAGTTTCATCTGTAAAATCCACAATAACAACAGCCCCTAATAATAAACCTCCGTCCTCTTTTATACAATTCCTAACCCTCCCTCATCGCCTAGACTCCAGTTCCTTGCAGTGCCTGGGCTCTTGCCAAGTCCCACCGAAGGCAGCAGGATTAGACACAGGTTTAAAGTTAGGCCTGAGCTTCAGCACCTGGGATCCATACTGTAATGACAAGAACAGAGTATTAGAACTAAATTATATGTTTATACAAGCAAATGAAAAAATGCACTGGGTTCCAAAGTTCTCCCATCAAATTTGCTCTCCAAAGTTATGTAAATCCACACTGATGTTTACATTTTAAAAGGTTCATTGCCATTTATGGGTGTACTAATGCAATGCAGTAATTTGCTCCATGGTTAAGACCCTAGGAAGTTATGAGAAGACAATATGAATAATTATGCGTAAGAGGGTTATTTTTTAGCTGAAGCCAGGGTTTTAGAAATGCGGAATACATATTAATGAGTGCTGTGCCTGTGAAAGGTGCTAGATTAACCTTCTTTAGGAGCAGAATCTTCAATTTATTCACCAGAAAAATGCCATGGTAGCAGCAGAGCTTGTAGTGCTGTGTTGGGAGTACTCCCTATCCCTGTTGGGTCTGTACTGCGGCAAACCCTCCGACATCCACCTGCTTTTGCATGCAAACTAGAGCTCCTGAAAGAAAAGGAGTTGGTTCTTCATTGCTTGTGTACCTGAAGAGGTGTGCTGTACCCTGTGTTTGTAATAAGATTGGGGATTGGGAAGACTGCTTGTGCTCTAAACCTGTCCATCCTCTACACATTCAATGCTCATCTCAAACTGTGAACATAAATGCAACATGTGGTAGATTTTTTTAGTGATCAAGAAGATGTCTACACAGAAGCCATGGGAGATGGTAAGAAGGTACATAATGCCTGGTTTGCTGCAAGCACTTTTGCATCAGCTGAGACCACCTTCCAAGCAAAACCTGGGAGGTGGGAAAGTGCTGCTCCTTATCAGTATTCAGCAGCACTGGGTGGAGTTCCTCAGCTTGACAGGAACATCCAGTGCTTACAGTTACAACAGGATTGTCAGAATTTTTTAGTATTACACGTGTCATAGATTTCTTGAGTTTGTGGATGAAGATATATTCTCAGGGCTGTTGGTACACCACAGCATCCTCTGGAGAACTGGGGTTAGTCATTTGCTGATGAAAACTGTTATATTTACAGATGTCAGTGAACCCATCCATGCTGATTTACAGCAGCTGAGGTTGTGGCTTGCACGATTACCCTTTGACAGAGGAAAAAAAATCACAAATTGAATAGAGAAGCAATATTAAAAATTGGCTTTTACAACCTGATGTGGACTTTAATTGATGAGTATAATTCAAATTGTAGTCTCACACTTGACATCTATTTTTGACATTATTATCAATTTCTTTCTAAGAGTATGCATTTCAAGGCATATACTGCTTTCATTATGAGTTTTTCTCCAAATATTTAATTTTTGAAAACTCGTAGATCATTTGAAGCATTTTCCATTTATATTCATATTCATGAAAGTGAGAACTCATAACATTGCATCATTAAATTGAATACCAGTAAAATGATTTGAGATATACAGCGGTAAAATGTAAATACTGAACAAGTTTCAGTTATTCATTTACACTGGAAAAAAAAAAAAAAGAAAAAAGAAAAAACCACCCCGTGATACTAAATCATTAAACATGAAGGAAACTATGTAAATGCATCAGCAAAACAGAATCACAACTGAATAAATCATGGCTGCAAGTTCTGAAGTGTTTTCAAAAGGTATTTCTGAGAAATAAAAATCACTTTAACCACAATCAATTGTAATTCATAGTTCTTCCATTATACTTTTATTGTTGTGGAATAGCTTATTATTCATGGGTAGATAGCAGAAATTAAACATATTTACTGCTTGATATATCTACTTCATTTACAAGACTGAAACTAAAAACTTAATGACAGAACAAATTAGGTGACTCCAAACAGGTAATAAAAAAAGATGAGTACATATTGAGGTTCCTTGGTTTTTCAGCATGGAGGCAACAACAAGCACCTATGTGGTCACTGCTTCGGTCATTCCAACTATGTAGGCAAAAGATTACCTATTATGCCCCAAAAGCAGGAAAGTAAGACACAGGGGTCTTATTTTCTGCAAGTCTAAACTGTGGTCATTGTTCTGTGCCAGATTCTGGATTTAAGTTTCAAATTTTTAATTTTGTACATATGTCTGTTTTTATCAATTATTTATAAAGAATTTACATGGCTGAAGCAAATGATCTGTCTGTCAGAATCAAGGCTATTAGTTGGTACTGGTCATCTGTCAGAGCTAATGAGGCGGGCTGGCTCTGGCATCACTGCTAAGCAGATGTCTGTAAGCAACAAATCCCCCAAATAATTTTCTTATGTGTAAAAAGCACCATGAAGCCACAGATGTTCATTTCCTTCCTCCGTTATGTAACCCTTATACTTCTTAATTTCTCATAAAAAGTAAAGTTGCATGCCTCTGTTTCATTAAATATTTGTGAGCAGAGCAGATCAACATCCTAAATTTAGTTGACAATAATAGAAAAATCTCTTAAAATGTATTCTCTATATCAAATTCCCTGTACTGTGTTGGAGAGGCTATGCCTCCTGTTTTTACTGAGAATTCTGAGTTCTTCACCTTCATTTCTCAGCTTTCTTATTGTTACTGTTGCAGAATCAAGACAGTGCTCCATTCCTGCTTGAGTGTCACCTTGTTGGTCTATCTCCAGAAACAGTGAAGAAAGAGAGAAGCAGAGCATGTTGTTTTCTGACATACTTGGCCATGAATTCTATTTGCAAAGCAGCTGGAGCTGTAAGCGGTTTGCTTCTTAATAAGGTTATCTGTAAAATAACAAATATCTATGACATATATTTAAAAACAAACAAACAAACCTTTCAATGCAGATTTTATATATCTAGTTAAGATTAATCATGATGTTTCACTTGCAGTGAGGTTGTGATTGACAACTCTGCACGATTAGCAGGTAGAAGGAACATGTGTTGAGCTAATGATGTCCAGGAGTTCAGGCTATTTGCTAGCACTTTCTGTGCTGTGTTCTGGGTTTTTCTTCTAGGGCCCCTCTCCTACCTGCACAGGAAGGGACAACATGATGATTTACCAATATTTTGATACTGCTTTGTGTAGTGTCTTGCCTGGTTTGGTTGTGTATTACTATTTCTAAAATGGAAGTTATTATTTCTAGAAGAGAACACCGTATTTTTGCAGAAAGAAGGGGACTTATCTCACCTGATTGCCCCATGTTCCTTCTAAGGTTGTTGTAGAGGTGCATATTCTTGCTGTAGAAGTACATATTGCAGAGCTTATGTGCCAAATGCTGGCAAAATTCCTACAGAAATACAGAAACCCTGCAAACACCAGTTCTCTTAAAGGGAGCGACACCTCTGCATCAAGTCAAGGAAAAGCTCACAATCATTGTCTCAGCAGCTGGGTGAGATAACACTTACCCTGGCTTCTGTCATAATAAATTATATCACAGCAGAGAGAAACTGCCACAAGCAGTTGGCCCTTACTCTCATGTAAGCAAATACAGATTCTCAAACCTGACTTTCTACAGTGGTACTCATCAGACCCTACTGTCTTTCCCTTTGAATCATCTAGGCTAACTCAGCCTACACACTGTGCAATAAACCTCATCAAATGCCACAATCTCTTGCCATTTTTTCTTTGTGTATGAGGAAGAAACAAAGACAGTGGTCAAAACTGAAAGCTTTCCTATTTCTTTGTAAATGGCAATGTTGAGATTTGTGCCAGAGTCCAAAATCTCAGAGAGGCGTGGTTAACTTAACCAGTTTCTCCTATGTGGTTATGCTGAAGGCCCACTCTTAGTACGATGGTACCCAAGACTCTGCAAAGCTCATCAGTGTTGCTTTTTGATGCTCTAGGCATGTTTTTGACACCATCTTTTCTGCAAGGTTCCCATGGTGCACTGTCCATTCTCTCTATGGAATTAGGAAAACAGCTCATTAGAAACTCAGAGCTGCCAAATAGGATGATTTCATCAGGGCTCTCTGCCAACTGAAGTGGCCCATGCATTTGGCAATCCAGCACCTGCTGGCAGAGCACATTGCTTGGAACGGGGAACACATTGCTCCCCCTGTATTCTTCACAAATGGGATGTCTTTCATATTCATCAGAAAGTCTGAGAAATTATCTCTTTTTCTGACCTCTGTGTTACTGCTTCTTGTCATCAGCCATCCTCCTTCAAGAGATACATTTCCACTTCCTGAATCCAAACTCACTAGGATCTCTGTGTCACCATCGCTGTCTGAAATCCCCTATCCAAAGACATCTGGCTAAGATTATGCAGTATTTTGAAAGGAACAGATCTGCCAACAGAAAGAATAGAGAAAAATGATGTTGACAAAAACAAACAAAAAAACCACACATACACACACACACAAACAATCAAACAAAAAAAACCCTCTGCTTTCCATATGTTAATAATGTATATGGAAGCTCCCCCATCCCATTTAACATTTTTCCATTTCTCAAGGGAATTTCCCTAAACAAAATGTAGTAAAACCCACCTTAGTATCTCATTCTCATACCCTAACATTTGTAAGCTTCCTTAGCTACTACATTTTCTGCAGACATTGACCTCACTAATCTTCCGTGCAGTTCCAGTCTGCAGTTTGTTTTCTGCAGATCCTTGATGATAATGGACCCATTCTGGTTCTGAGAATTTCTTGAGTGCTTGAAGCCTTACTTAACTAAGCACAAATAATACAAGTAGCTTCTGAGGGCTATCAGTAATACAGCACTTTCCCCCATCCCCTGTGAATCTCATGGTCACAGCACAACTTGTGCTATCAATGGCCCTTCATTCTTATTTTTATATTTTCTGATGGTTCCACCACTGATTTGTATGACTGTCTTGTCATCCTTTCTGCTTCATGTTTGGCTCATAACTTTCCAACTCAAGCCAGATTAGCTCTGAAACACTCCAGTAGTTCTTTACGGGTGGAAAGACATTTGATCCTGAGCTGATACCTTTATTGCCTTTACTGTGAGAATCTGTATTCCATTCAAGTAGAGCTGGAGACACTGTGAGTCTCTGAGCAGAAAAGAGAAGAATGTGAGGATCTGACTTGTCCATAGCACAAATAGACAAGTCTCTGCTGATGACACTTTTGTTCTAGTGTAAAAAACATGTTTAAATGATGATTGTGTAGTTTTGTTTAAAGCAATACATTCTATGTTTTGGAAGATGATGCTGGAAACATTCCCGCTGCAAAGTTTACTGCAAGGAATAAGCCATTCTGCTTTTCATTTTTATGGTCCCTCTAACGAGCATAAAATGAACAAATGAAATAAATAAAACAGAAAGCCCCAAAACTCAATCTCATCAAAGAAATGCAAGTAGTCTCATATGTATGCAAGTAATTTGGTGTTTACAACCAGAACCACAAATACTTCCCTTTGAAACTATTTCCCTTGGGTATCTTCACAGTATTCTGCTGGAAAATTTCCTTTTTTTTGTCCTGAAGTTGAAGGTAGTAGTTGAAGTCCTTCATTTAGTAGGACAGAGATCCTTGTTATAACACATCTGCGGTTTGTACCACATTAGGAAACAGTACTGGCATATTACATGGATGAATGCTTTTTTTACATGTAAAGCAGTCTATTGAGCTGTGTTTTTAACCAGGAACTAGATCACATTGATAAAAATGGAAAAGGGAAGCAGTATGTATTAAAAAAAAACTAGTGCATTTGGTCACTCTGCATTGACAGAAATAGTTTAAACAGGGTTCTCGGATAGCAAGGGAAGCACAACTTTTCATTCAGCTTTTTGTGCTAGTGACTAGAATGGAAATCACTGAATCAGAAAGGATCAAGGCTAAGATCCTCAACATCTGCCTCTGGGCACTGCAGACCACATGCCCATTCATTCCAGCAGAATTAAGGTGTCCTTTTCCTTCAGTTCAAAAGGTTGTTGTAGAAAATACAATGTGAATTCTCAGTACTTGCTATGTTAGGAAATGTTATCAATTACATAACTTGAATTCATTGTGCATTATACATACCAACATACTTTTAACTTGGCTTTAATGCTATGGTATGCTAGAGTAATTTCATAGGCAGAATTCTTTATCCTCAAATAATCTCTTTTTGCTTCTGGGAGTGAATACTATGTGACAATACTTCAAAATGGGTAATTAGGAATCTTGCCAATAATGCTTAATACTTTTGGTATGCTGACATGTCAGCAGATTGCTCTGAAGGTGATGTTGTGCATTAGTTTAGTTTTTTGCCCATTTGGGATCATCTAGAGTAGTGCAGCTGACCACTGATAACGCCTGTTACATCTCAGCCACAGCAAAGCATTGTAGCCCCTGGCTGGTGGTATGACCCAACTCAACACTCATATCTCAGGATGCAATATAAGAGGACATAAGCCTGCCAGTGGTATGAGAACTAAGAAACGTGAGAGATTTGCATGTGTCACAGCTGTAGCTGCATTTTTTCATACTTTTCTGGAAAAATCTGGACCTGTAATTGCTATCTTAGGTCTAGAAAATTAATAGTTGATGGCAATTCAATGCCATTATTTTGGGATATAGAACTGACCTATGAAAGAAGACCAGTGATAATTCATTTGGCCTATTGCATTAAATATTTTCAGGATAGGGAAATTTCATGACTCTGTGTTCTCTGTGCTTACAACTGGAGTTGTGATCTCTGAACTTCTAGACCTGAGAATGAAATAATAACAGCAGACCTTGTCCAAAACCAGTGGAACACTTTTTAATACTGTTTAGGCATTTCTTTACTTCTTAAATTATAATCAGATTTATTAGCTAGACTGTACCATGATGTAAGATACCACATCAACTGCTGAGTAAGAATTGCAACAGTTTTAGCGGAGTTAAATAGATTTGAATCAGCAAAAAATGTAGTTCTGTGTTTTCATCTAAATTGCAATGAACTGACAACTAGTGTTGCTAACAATTACATAATAAAACCCAAAGAGTTGCATATTGTACATTTTGAAATGTTACTAAAACAAGTGCCGATCCCTAAATGTATTGTATATTGTACAAAAAGGAATGTTCTTCTTCATTATTTATGACTGAGTGATTCATGGATTTTAGATTGCAGTTCAGTGTTGATTTTTTCCATGCTTGCTGTTTTCCCCTGATCTTAATTCAACAGTCCTTCTACTATTGATCTGGAAATGACAAGCAATGCAAATTTTTAGTGTTTTGCATCATGTGGCATACTTCAATTATTGAGATTTATTATCATGAATAATTTATAGCTGTGTTCTTTGATTTTACATTGACTGTGGCTGTCTTTTAAAAAATTGAATCTTCAGGCGACTTGATGAATTTGACAGGCATGGGTAGATGTCTTCTGTAAAACCACATGTGATCAAGATTTTCCCATATTATCTCACTGTCCCTGCAGGTGTTCAAGACGAGGTTGGATGGGACCCTGGGCAACCTGGTCTAGTACCAGATCTGATGGTTGGTGGCCTGCCCTGCGGCTCAGGGGTTAGAACTTGATGATCCTTGGGATCCCTTCCAACCCAAGCCATTCCATGATGATTTTATGACTCTATGCAGTCCAGTCTAGCACCATTCTTTGAATACATCTTAAAGGGAGCATTTTAAACATATGGTCATCCAAGCACTACTTGGTCTGTCGATACTGTAAACATGACAAACTATTCCATAAGCAACAATTTTACACTGAGACCATGAACCTTTATCCCAGCCTCTGGGTATTTTCAGTTCTTATATGCAAACTAGCATCTTAGTGTTACAAAGCATCAATAAGAAATATCTAGTACAGTAATCACCCTTAGAGGCCTAGAGGAAATGAACTTCTATTAGGTGTGGAAAGACATTTCTCACATTTTTAAGCACTGAGAGTGTACTTTTAAATACTCAGAGAGATTGGATGGAACTCTGATGATACGATGGTGGAAAGAGTTATGAAATCTCTTAACCTCAGAGAAAAATTATTTCTTCAGAGAATGGAGCATTGTAAGAGTGAGACTGCCAGGCTTTAAGAGCTGCCACACTGTCTTGAAATGAGAAAGAATCAGGAAAAGAAATGGTCTGCCTTTTCGCAATAGAACAACAATAACAGTTCCTCCTAGCTGTGTTCTATATCAAAGACACTGCATAAAAAAGGTTTCAAAATTATTTCAAAATGACATAGGCAACTTTGATAGAAGGAAGTGAGTGGTTCAAAACTATTGTAGGCAACATTTACTCATTGTCTTCTGATTTCTCTTCAAATGAGAAACAATTATATCCAAACAAGGTCACTGCACACAAGCTTTCCATTTGTCAGATTGAGAAAATTCATGTCCATATTTTGAGGTGACAAAATCTTAATAATAATTGGTACTTACTTATCACCTACCTGAACCTGAATTAAATGTTCTTTCAGATGCTAGTAGTTCAACCTTCTGAGTGCATCATGCAGTATAGTCACTACTCCTTTTTATGGAGCATTATATTGCAGCTGAGCAGATGGGGTTTTCAAAAGCGTCTAGTATCACCCTGTCCTGCTGAAGTTGAGAGTTTTCATATAAATATTTTTGAGCATGAATCAAGAGAACACCAACTCTCCCATTGACCTCAACAACAGGAGAGAGAAATCAAGGCTGATGGCCTTTGAAAAGATTTTCCTAAATGACTTCAGCCAATGTGTCATAACAAGACATGAACTGAAACAGAGAGGTCATTGGGTCACCTCTTCCAACAAACACAATGCACAAAGACGTTTCATTCACCTGCTGAGAATTGAGTGCACAGTGCTTGTGAGAAGTCTGTGAATGCAGTTTCTGTTTTCTCATTGCTAGCGTGGGACAAGAGAAAGGGTGGAGGTATAAATTTTGTATCTCATGATAATTAAAGTTTGTATAACTCCATATGACTAGGCAGATATTTTCCCTGCACTGCTACATGAAGAATAAAAATATCAAAACTTTCAAGTACTTTTGGGATCACAGAATCCAAGTTAAATATTACAACTCATTATATGGTCACAAGCCATTAGTTTTGACTCCAAATTGGCAAGAAAGCAGCAATTTGGAATTCATATGCATGTGGGAAAAATGTACTCAGAAAAATCTAAAAATTAATCAGAAAAAATGTGTTTCATAGCAATTCCCTTTTTTCCATTTTAACACCCTATTGCTTATGATGATGGCTCATTAGCTTCTGTCAAATATTTCATCATTTAATCCTCAGCCTTATTTGAGAATGACTACATTACATTTCTCTTCTGGCTCTAAGGAGGTTTATATTTGTTAGTCTGGACTTAAGATTTGTTTAATGTTATTCCATTTCACCAATTCACAGTTTTTCAAATATGTATTTATTCATTTGTCATTCTTCCACAATGCTAAATCTGTATTTCAGATAATGTAGGAAATTTCTTCATAGCGATACATTTTTTCAAGTTACTGCTTAAAAATGTTCAATGTTAGGTATGGAAATCCACAGAAAGATGTGGTTAGAACAATTAATGACTTCCTTACTGAAGTGCAGTCCATTTTTTCCTCTGTTCCAACAGCCTGTTAAAATAATTGTATTGGCAGCTAGCAAAAATTTGAAATGCTCATTAAAAGAAAAAGATAAATATATATTTTGTTTTCAGACAGTGTATGAAATTACCAATGCCAACAATTTTTACTACAGCTATATACTACCTACTTATATAAGTGGGAAACATTTATCTTGTTTTGGCTTTTGTTTTGAATTGGAGAAACTCTCTTAATCAGTATATCATTCTTCTGCATCTACTAAAGGTTTAAAACATCCACCTGTTGCCCCTATTAAATGGAATTCCATGGAACACAAGTTGTTAATCAAGATGTGTAACTTTTCTTTGTACTGCACAGTTTGCACACTGATGATGTTAAAATACAATGGCATGTGTCATATGGTGAGTGCTCTCCTGGAGAGTCCCAGATCTCAGACAGCTCACCCAACCACTGAGTCTAAATCCTGACAAAATGAAACACTGTTGTTCTCAGTAGGCTGTCAGAACCAAAACATTTTTCTGTGATATTTGAGAAATGCTGAATCACTCATTCTTATGTATGTGACTGTAAGAGCTTGGATTAGACCTCTGAAACGGCACAGAACTGTGAATTATTGTGGCTCCATGTAGGACGGAAATCAGGCTCGGAAACTTGTCTTTCCACCACCCTCACCAATCCGTAATCCTAAGGGTGAGATTTTATCTTTCCTAACGTTGATTACGATGCCTAACACTGAAATGGCTCAGATAGTAGCTTGAGCTTCCCGGGAACCCAAGACTTTCAGGAGATGGTGTGGCTATTAAATCTCAGCATAAGACAAGTATCTAAAATCACTGAAAAGAATCACAGTCTGCTAGTTTTAAACCGTCAACTTTACAGGGAATCCTGGTGATTAACTGTGACTACGTATTTAATTTTTGATTGCTAAAATCACGTGAGATACATTCTATACAAATTACATACATATTTTTGTCACCTGCATGGTTTATAAGCATTAGATTGTGTGTACTTATCAGAAAACAATCAGTCGAAGTTGTTTTAACTATATAATTTTACTCTAATGCAACAAAGTATGGTAGAATAAGATTATACAACTAAAGAATAGTTCTGCATAATTTCTATAATGATGATGAATATCATACTGGTAACAGTTGGGAGAAAGAAAGCAATTGGCAGAAGATGGGAAGAAGTGCAAGCAAATAAACTAAAACAGTGATCTAGTATCACCAGAAAAATAAGTAAAAGAATAAATAAGTAAAACCAGCTTAATTTGACTTGAGGATTGCAGTTACAAACATACTTTAATAGGATTCCTCAGCAGATGCAGAAGAAAATAATTTAAGCTGAAGTGCACTTGAGAAATTAGAGCTGCTTCTCTTTTGTAGCTTTCTGACGTTACAGAGGTCTGGGTAAGTGTTATGTTTTAATGCAAATTACCAAGATTAGTATGTCTGCAATTTGTCTACAGACAGTTTAATTTCCTTCAGTACTGCCACTATCCATCTCATTCTCTTTGAGATGCTCCAAGGAGAGAAGAATTGTTAGAGCACAAGAAATACTTAATTTTTAAAGGTCATTTTGTTTTTGAGACTTTCTTGTAATTGGGCTAACCATCTTGAAGTGTAAATAAAGACTAAAGCAAGGTTGTGCTTCTGTGTTCACAAAATTCCAGGAACTCACAGTGTGCTCTACAAAGAGATTAAAATTATAATATTATAAAGCTATGTTAAAATGACCTCTGCCTCAGTTGCTGGAGAAAGGTGGGAGACATGAGCAAGGTACACAGGTACTGATTTTTCAAGTGCTTGTCTAAGAGCAACTAATTAGAACCACTTCTGTTCAAAGATAGCAGGAGTTACACAGGAAAAGCCTTCAGTATTTTGGCTTAAAAATAAATGGAAGTTTTCATCCAGTTCAGAAGTATTAGAATGATCTTTGGTGTAATTTTGCCAATGCAAAATCTTTCATTACTGCTATTTTAGAAAGAAAATTGAAATCTATTCTAAAATTTAAACCACTCCTTCCACCCCAAACCTGCTTGCATGCAATGCTTTGAGGTCCACTTTGCAAATTTAAATAAATATAACAAGGACATTCCACTTTAAATCTGTCACTTTTGCAGAGCTGAATCTCAGCTTCCACTTCTCTGAAGCTCAAATAACTTTCCTTCCTCTCCACAGACAAAAATATTATATAGTGAAATACAAAATGTTTTCACCATATTATTAATCCCAAAGAGCTGTTTTATTGCTATGCAATTTGTGTGTATATGTGTGCATGCATAGAGGAAAAGGAGGGGAGGCCTAACAGATGGTTATTACAAATATTGTATACATTTCTTTTGCAGATTCTGCTCTTGCACATGAACCTTTTCAACTATCAGACTGTATAGCACAAGGGCTTACACAATATCCAGTAATTTTTGGCAGTTGCTGCTCAGCCTTTCATCGTTGCCAGATCTTTGGCAGTATAAGCTAAATCCCTGTCTAGTATACAGCAAGCACAAGGTCCTCATTATACTGCAATTTAATACTCAGGGCCAGCAGGCTCTACATACAGTGTAAACCCAGAGCCTCTCCCTTGATTTTGATGGAACAACTGTTAAATGTGTAGTGCCTTATAAAGTTGCCATAATTAAAGGGTTAATTATTTATATACACATTCTGATCCAACATAAATAAATAAAAATAAAGAGATTAATGGGGTAAATTTCAGATGTTAGATATACTTAAGTATAAGCATTTATGCCACCAGGGAACAGTGACAATTGGCTCAGTAGAATACATAGAGCATTATGACATATTCAATATCACAGAGAGCATTAAGTTTGTAATACACCTGAGTACTAGAAACAGTATATAGAAACAAAAATATGATTGGACACATACACAAAAATCTTTTTCTGCCTATTCATCAAGGCATTACTTTAAACATTAGCAATAGGTCTGAACCACCAGACAGGTATGTTCCAGCTGAGAAATGAAGAATATTTTACTGAGATTCTTTGCAATACCTCTATGGATAGCTCTCTTCTCAAAAATACCAGTTCAGTGCTCTGCTATTCTGCCAACCTACAAAGCCAGAGAAGTAGTTATAAATAAAGGTTTGACAAAACACCCGCCCTTCAAGAATAGGCTTGCTCAGCCCAAATATTAGAAGTCTATTGTTTTCAATATCACAATTATTCCTGCCATATCAGCCCTATGGAGGATCTAAGCCCACTTTAATTTTTTTTAAATTACTAAATATTATTGCCTGCTGCATGAGAAGCAATTAAATGGAATGTCCTCCCCATGCGCACTGTTAAAAATATTCATGACAACTTCTTATTGGGTTGTAGTCGCTCATCACACATTTCTTTTTACGCTGATGCTTTCTTTCTGTGTTGAGCAATAACAGATATTTTACACAGAGGAAATACTGCTAGTCACAATGATATCCTTGCATGAAGCATGCTAGACATATCAAGAGGAAGGTGTTGGATTTCCTTTGGCTGAGATACTTGCCAAGCAATTTCTGCTATTATATCAGCCTGATATAATTTGGTTTTGATCTTGACTCAGTTCCTACTGCCACTAGCTCTAAATTAAGAACTCTGTTTTTATTTGCTAAGTGGGAATTTGACAGCTGCAAGAAGAGCCAGAATCATTTCTTACATACATGGGTGGACAAAGAGAACCAGAAGGCATTATGAAGAATATTGGAAAACGGTTTTAATTTATCATCTCCTTTTTAGGGGAGAGGAAAAAAAGTGCAACTGGAGGAAATATGAGGAATAGGAACACAAAAAAACCCCATAAAATAAATTGGTCATTTGTTTATGAAAGGGGTCTCTGAATATTCACTGCTGTAGTGCAGTTAGGAGCTTCACAGTCTGTAAGTGGTCTCAGCCCATTGCCTTTCTCCCAGCAGATATCTTTGATAGTAAAGCTGGTGGTCTGAATTCCTCCACTCAATCTTCATTGGCTCTTCAAAATACGTGGAAAAATTTTATTCCATGGGGCAGAAGGGTTACAGAATGTAAGTACATAAATGAAGCATATTCTGGGAGTCATACTGAAAATGGTGAATCAGATGGTTAAGTAAGGAGGGAAAAGGGGTTATTTAGAACGGCCAACTCAACGTTAATGATCAAGGCTGTAAACAGAAATAGATTTTTTTATTAATTCACTTTCAGTGTTGTTTTTCTTTAAAAATGAAATGAGGCATTGTAATTAGTGAGATAGCTATAAAGTGTATAACTGCAGCAGGGGGTTGGAACTAGATGATCTTTGAGGTCCTTCCAACCTAGCCATAGTGTGATGCTATGATTCCATGACTCAGTGTAGAGATTTACTGTGTTTTACACCAGTTCATGAGCATTAGAGGTCACCTCACCATGCCTTGATTTTAAAACAATTCCATGAAATTGAGTATTGGTTGTTGTGAGGCTTCTTGGCACAAGAACCCATAGGGAACTTGATGTTAAGTAAAATCTGAGGTAAACTGTGTGTGTTTCTTTTTATAATAGTATTCTTATGATCTTGGCAGAATTTTCATGAGCTTAGATTTTTGTCACTAAAATTTCCTTTACCAGATCAGATTTATCACAACAAGGCTTCAGTATTTTACTAGCTTCTTAAAAGATGAAATTAGACTCTGGTGCTGGAAAAGGCTATGCTGCTTAGATCAAAGCTGGACAAAATTTAGTTTTTCTTCATGGGAATTTAGGATATTTTGAACAATTTTTTTTTTTTTTTTTTTCTTCCATAGTGGAGATGAAAGTTATCTAAATTGATTAGTTATCTAAATTTCCCAATGAAGCAAAAGAAAAAACAACAGTGATCTTTTGAGGTCATTTTTTGTGAAACTCAACATAATTTGGACACATCTTTCAACAGTGAAAACGAATCAATACTGCATGAGTACCAGTTCATCAGAAGAGTTTCAGAACAACCAAGCAAATTCCCATGAATTAGGAATAATGAGTATAGGTGCAGCAGACAAAGTCGTAGTCAGGTTTACCAATGCTTTCAGGAGCAGCACTTAATGAGGAAGAGCTTGGACTTTCTGAGACCTTCCTATATGTATAGTTTAGTGGGTGTGCATCTGAGCATGTCTTCCAAGTACTATGTTTATTTGCCATTTAGTATCCCCTATAAAACAAATAAATAGTCCTCTCATTTTCAAAATGGAGACAAAAAGAGACAGGAGACATTGCTAAGATGTAAGTTTATCTCTGCAGCACTTAACCTTGGAAAGTCAGTGGCTGGAAACAACCAGGATGTTAAGGAAATATATTGGAAATATATTGGATATGCCTGCAATTTGTATTGGAGGATGATGCATTCCTCATTCAGGATTTGCAACGATGCTTTTCTTCTCAGGTCGGGGAACTCACTCAGTTCTGTATCTTCTAACAGAAAATTCAGGAAAGTAGTCCTGACTGTGCCAGTACACTGAAGTATTTTCCATAACCTTCTCCTTACTAATTTCCAAATTTGTTCCACTTCCTGTAAATCACTAAAATAATTATTTGCTTGGAGGGCCAAAGAGAGAACCACTTTGGAATTGAGTGGGTTGGATGCACTTTTGGAACTCTCACATGCCTGAAGAAATTATGTGGCTCCAGAGTGAGATGACAAGTGGAAGATTTGAAGATCAATATTTCAATCTTAACTATCCAGAGTCTGAAAATGAAAACTGTACTTGAGTCAGCACCTTAATGTTCTTGGAAAAAATATGTCTTTTATGAATGCACAGAAAATACGTTTTCTGTGAATTCTATTCACAGTGTTGTCAGTGACATACCTTTTCTTCATATGCACTTCCATGTCAGATGTCATTCTGTCAGGCCCCTCTGCCCCTCTGCTGCTATCTGTCACACAGCAACAAAATGTGAAAAAAACAAAGTGGGATATTGGTGGGAACGTTCAACTTCTACTGCCATCCCACCAAAATCCATGTCTGATGTCATGGGGCCAACATCATTAAATAGCAGGCATTACTTTCAGAACAGCCCTTGTAGTGACTGTTATTACAATAATTATAAATGTATACTTGAGGTCTGTAAAATAATGAAGTATCATTTAGTGTAAAGCAGTTTTCTAAGAAATCGTTATGGCTTACTGAAATGTTATATAGCTCTGTGAACAGTTTATACTCTGTGAAAGATCTATAATATGAAACACATATTTGTTTCTTCTAGCAGAGCTCCAAAGGAGCTATTAAAGTATAGATGGTGAACAAGCATTAAGTACAAGTCACAAAAGTTAATTAAATCCTAATGCGACTATTGATAGATTATTAAACCCAAAATCATTCTCCTATTTCATCATGTATTAACTGCACTTTGAAAATGTGTATACTTTAATTTTGCAAAAACAGAAAAGAAATAAAAAGGAATGAAATTATTGTACAGGATCATAAAAATGTTTAAGTAATTATGCAATTCTGAAAAATAACCTCTACCTTATTCCAAAACATTAAGGCTATTTCTATAAGACTTTATGATTTCTTATGTGATTGCTGTGCTGAGCCAACTCAGGAATATTCTCACCTAAAACTATATTTTACTGCAAACCATACAACAGATTAATCTGAACAAAAGAATCTGGCAGAAGAGTGAGACATAAAGCCATGCCCTGTGATTTTACACCCTATCAAGTTAAATCTGCAATTCTGACATGGTTTCTAATAGAGGTCTCCTCCTCAGCATGAGCCGTCATTTTCTTGGTGTGCCTCAGCCATCTCCTATGTGTTGCCATCAGCAAGTGTTGTCATGGGATTCAGTACATATGATCAGTACACATGCCCCGGGTGCATAAATCTCAATCAGAAGGAATTTGTGCTATTTCTTCAAAATAATAGCCCAAGGAAGAATATCAGCAGTTAAAATAGATTAGTGACTTAAATACATCATGGATGCATGCAATTTTTGTCTTCCTAAATTTTAGGTGATGGGCAGGAAATGTCTGCATCCAACATCTTGTGACCAAAACACCTATCATGTATTCTGTTTGTACATTCCTGAAAGTTCTTACTGGATGTTAAGCAATGTGATGGAATTCTGACATCCAAAATTTGGTCCTCTGAACTGGGAGAGGTTGAGTCTGAAACTTTGAGCCAGCTCTAAACCTGAATGTTGGTAATTCAGCAGACATTGCACTCACTGTGCTTCCTTGAATCGCTCAAACTACTAATTGAATGCAAATAATGGCATAAGAATAATTTGTGGGTTGAGAGGGTGCTAGATGAAAGGAGTAGAAAGTGTTCAGCAGCTGATCTGCATCTCTGTTTCTGTTTCCCCAGTGTAGCATTTTCAGCGAGAGAAAATCAGGCTGAATTTCAGAGCGAGGGAAAGATCTCCAAACAATGAAATTTTGAATAACACCTTCTTTGGAATCAAACAGCAACGCTGTTTCCTCTGAGAAAACACTTTGAAAATTATGAGTTTTCTTTGAGTTAGCATACACCAAAAGGTGGGCTGAATTGCTGCTGTTTTCAGAGCTCAGCATACACTTTCAACCTGTTTGTGGTTTCCTTCTCTATTAAAAATGTAAGACACTATTTCATAGTGCTTAACACCTAAAAAAATAAAAGCACTAGCTTGTAAAAAATCATATTCTGCAAGGTTTTAAGGATCTGTTTTGTAAAGGGCTTGATTTTGAAAATTTAAGCTTGGCTGCTTCCACAAGTCTTTTGCAGCTCCTACATGGAATATAATCCTGTTTTGGGTTTGAAAAAATTACAAATCTCTTGACAGTGATGCCTCTGGCTTTTAGTAGGACTCCTTCATGGTCACTGCAGGATGGCAAGTTATGTGTCTCTGGTTCCTGCTGAATGAAGACAGTCAGAAGGTATCAGGGATGTGTGCGGGCTCAGCAGACTCAATCATATCACTTCAGAACCCAGACAGTATCAGCACAGTGTGAGCGGGGCTGTTCCTCACTCTTACAGATGGCAGTGGCTTGGATATTTACATTATTTCTTCAAGAAACAAATGCAGTGGCAATGGAGAAATCCCTTCTCGGAGCTGACAAAGCCCCATGGGGCAGCTGTGTTTCACAGGCTAAATGGAAAAAATGAAGGAACAGCTCTGGCGATAGTGACATAAAAGTGGGGCTTGTGTTGTTGTTACTGTGTTGTTTTTTATTGTTTTGTGGGGTAGGTTTTTTTTTCATATTTTTCTTATTTTTTGTTTGAGATGGAAAACATTTCTTTTTAAATACATATAATAATAAATCGTAAATAGCTATGAGATGTACTGTGGTATATGTTGATGTATATGAGTAGGGCAAATATGTCATTTTACGTCTGTGTTGATTAAGCTTTATCATGTGACCAGATGTGGTTGGGGGCATTCTGTTCACCTGTTTGCAAGAACAGGGCTGTTAATATAAACGAACAAACGTTAGCCTGGTAGTTACGTAACGACAACAACAAAAAAGCTCCAAATTGCTCTGCTTTTCATTTGGAGGGGAATCTGAATAACAGGGCAGAAAAACAAGTGCGAGGAGCTGGGGATCAGCCCTGTGCCATCCATGTTTGCTCCACGTTCTGATCTGCTGCGTCCCACTGACGGAGCTGTGAGCAGCTCAGTGATTCATCCCGTAGGTGGCTGCCTGTCACGGGTGGGTGAAGCTCTTCCTATAAATAGACTGTGCATGAGCTCACTGCACATTTGGGGAATGCTTGGAATGGAAGGTGTTCCCAAAAAGCCTCGGGTATATCGTTATGTTTTGTATTACAGCTTGGTGCTAGCAGCTGACGATTTCAATAATTGGATCAACATTCCTACTGCAAATGACAGCAGATTTGACTCAGCTGCTTATCATTCTGTAGTGGATAAATTATGTTCTATGAAAATAACTTTATTTCAGGTGAGATTTCAGGGAGTTGTGAGAAGGAAATCCAGTCTGCCCTTTGCAGAAGTTAGAAATCCCAGTGCTTCTGGCCCGAACGACATGTGTTCTGACATAATATGAGCTGGGCAGAAATGCAGTGGCATTTTCAGTTCATGGCTGTGATGTGGATAAGAAATTCAGTGCTAAAGTATGATGACTCAGTGCTGTATCTGCTCCATGCTCTCTTACAGGCACTGTACAACACATCAGTGCCAAATCCAAACAGGGGCAAGCACACCTTCCCGCCCAACTTGCAATATTTGGGTTTTGGAATGTAAGCTGGAAGTGGTTGGAGTAAATACCTGTATGACAAAGATATAATATAAAATCTCCTCAAAACCATCTAAAGGCAGTAGATTGACTTACATAGATAACAAGGAAATACTGCCACTCTTCTTTGGTGTGAGAAGTTATTCAGAGTCTCAGCAAATCACCACCTGCAGGGTACTGCAGCTGGAACATCCTCTTGAAGGAGAAGCCTTGTCTCCTCTCTAAAATGAAGCACAAACCTTATGGTAAGAGGATGTTTTTCATTTGGCAACCTAAAGCTTAAGCACTTATCTGAAACCCTGCAATGTGGGCACAATTTTTATTTATTTATTGATTTATTTATTTTAATTTTTAAATTATTTTTTAATATACAAAGTCTTCTTTGAAAGTAACAGCTTCTATTTTATGATGTTGGCTCATGACAGCAGAGGTGGATGTTGGTGACATGGCAGTGGAGGTTGAATCTTCCCACCAATACACCTTTAAATTTTGTTTCTGTTTGACAGATGCAACAGAGGAGCAGTCTGACAGAACGGTGTCTGACATGGAGGTCTGGATGAATCACAGAATCACAGGAACCATTTGTGTTGGAAGGGACCTTTAAAAGTCATCAACCCAACCCCCCTTGCAAAAAAGCAGGGACATCTACAGTTCCATCAGGTGCTCAAAGCCCCATCATGGCTGACCTGGAGTGTCTCCAGGGATGGGGCACCATCACCTCTCTAGGCAACCTGTGCCAGTGCCTCACCACACTAATTGTAAAAAACTTTTTCCATATGTAGGTGGTGAACATGTAGAACAAGTTGCCCTGCCTGAAGCACAGGTGCAGAACTGAATTCTTCCACGTGTAAAAAATGGCACCCATTGACATTCATTGATGCTTGCTAAATGTTTTTAAAGACCAAGCAGTGGATGTGAGCACAGGGAGGCAGAGCGTGGTGCGTTTCATCAGTTACAGCACTGGGTCACCTTTTTTGGTGCAGACTGTTGTGAGTGTGGCATGCAGGCTCTTGCTCGTTGCTGGTGAAAATGCACAACTGATGGTGGTGATTATGATGAAAAAGAATCTTTTGTAGCTGATAATTTGCTTTGTCAAATGTTGTTACACTCTTTGTATCAGTTGCAGTTTTCATGGAAATAAATAGGAGGCATTACTTTTGGAGCAGCTTACATACTCAACATACATTTTCTGAAATCCCACGATACCAAGGCAAATCTGGTCATTAAATTCTGTTAAATCTCTTCTGCAGTCACTTCACTCATGACAAAAACTGTGTACTGAAGTAATTAAATTTTGCTTTCCCTCAGTGAATCATAATTGCAGCAATAGCTCCATGAATCCAAAGCAGTGCTTCCCAAGATGATCTAGAATTTATATTTTGGAAAAAAAGTAGTACTGTGAACTTCACAAGTATATTTACTAGGTCCAAACATAGGAAACTTACCCTTGACAGTGTTTACTTACTTTCTCCATCACTGCCTCTCTCTTTCTCTGGCATGAATAATGAATAATGTATCGATGTTGTTTGTTTTTTTTTTTCTTTCTGTTAACACAAAGAAAAATGGAGATGTTAATTTCTTACAGTGGCAGCTAAGACAAGCACAATTAAGCAGTTTACTTTCTAGGGATTGCTCACTGAATTCTTCAAGAGGCTCCTCTGCAGCTGATGTAGTTGAGGGCCACACCATCGATCCTTTGCTGACAGCAAACAGATGGTCTGTCAGCAGAATTGTTCCTACGCTGAGGAGAGTACATCATTAATGAAGCCAAATACAAGCTTATGGCTTCAGCTCCCTGGTACAATATAAGTGGTGCTGTATATTGCAAGAGTAATTTATTAGAACCTGTGTATCATTCACAGAAACAAGTTATGCTGACTCTGTGACATGGAAAAAATCAGCGTTCTTCTCTAACATATGTTAATGGCTCCCTGCATTCTTTCTCACCAATTTTACTTTTCCACAGGTGAATAAGTTCTACAACATTGCTTTGCATCTGCAGGAGTGCATCTTTGTATTTCCTGAGTGGTGTTATGTTAGGTGCTGAGGGATACAGCAAATCCTGGGGCAGCCAGAAATATCAGTCAGTCTTTTTAGATTTATATAGACTTTTTTTTTTTTTTTTTTTTTCCTTACATCTAGAACAATCTATTCATTGTATTCACTGGAGCACAACAGAATTCTAGAGACTTGGTGGAATGCTGTGCGTAAAAATTCACATTTTAAAGCAGACATACATAACTCAAAATGAAATAATAATAAAGATCCCATTTGCTATACATTCCCATTGAAAACATGCCAGCTGTATAATATCTGCTTGTTTCCTAGAACTGAATTTCTGTGGAGCAGTGTCCTATGTGACCAAATTTGTCCATACAAAAAGGTGTGTTGCTTCTCAGTCAGTTAGCAATTCTGCATGTGGCAATGCAATCATAAACTAGTCTAGAATGCTACGCAATGAATTATGATTTTAGGATAAAAAATATATAGTTAACTGCGGTGGTGCTTAATCTTAACAGGTATATATACTGACAGCATTCTTAAACGCTGCATTAGTGTTTGAAAACATACTTTGCTTTTCTTTCAATATATTTGTCTCTGTAATGAATACGCTGCTTATATTTTTAAGTAAATTTATTCATATCCCTGTAGACTTCCTTGTCAATTTTATAATTGTTTGAGAGTTTTGTTCAGCAGAATAATTTAGAAGTGTGTCTTGTGTGCTGTCACCTTTGATTAGTGAAGTTCTCTGTGGGGGGATGGTGATGGCTGAGGGCTAAAGTGGTTACATACAAGGGTTTTGTTTGAGGAGTTGTAGTTCTTAATAAGTGACTGCCATTTAAGAAATCTTTAAGTAGACAGAAAAGTATTGTTCCTAAGGTGTATTACTGTACTTTTTTTTTTCCTTTCATGTTCACCATTTGCTGCTCGTCTATTCTTTCTCTCTCAATTACTATTGACATTCAGAATGCCTGTCAGCTGATGCCTTTTTATAAGCTGTTCTGCAAGTTGAACACAAATAACATGACAGCTTGCAGGCTACTTGTTGTCATGGTGTTCTTACTTTGCTCTGGGCAATGCCATATAAAGAATATTACATCTCGACTCCTATTTGCATCAACCAAATATTTTAACATTAACACAACAATATCAGAATGGCAGGATGTTTATGACATTACCAGCACCAAGAAAGCGGAATAAAATTATGTTCTGTTTCCACCTACACATCTTCACCCACTCCAAAGCTCTGTACCACTGTGGTCACAGAATTGTTGATTTCTGTGGAGGAAAGTTGATCACAGTGTCTGGGCTCAATTTTCAAATTTAATTTCAGTGGTCTTTTTGACTGCAGTTGTGTACATCTGTTAAATGAAATGCAACACGGGGAATGTCACCCTTCATGCTACTCTTTGAACTGGCTTCCAGCAATTTACTCCGAGGTTCAGTTTTGAAGTTTCCACTAGGGATTATACTTTTTTCTATTTTAATTTTTTCTGAGTAAAAACCACTTTTAGTTCCACTTTATACTTACACGTTTGTGTAAAATCTAACATATTTGTGTGTGTTCCATCCCTGAAGGTGCTTAAGACCAGGTTGGGTGTACAGCTTGATCCAGTGGGGGCAGCCAGCCTGTGGCACGGGTTGGGAGTGGATGAGCTTTAAGGTTCCTTCCAACTCAAGCCATGCTATGAGTCTATGATTTGTATAAAATCTATTACTGTGGAAATCTCCATTGTGCTGATAGGTATGCTGATACCTGTGCGACCTGCTGTAGGGAACCTGCTTTGGCAGGGGGGTTGGACTCTATGATCTCTGGAGGTCCCTTCCAACCCCTACAATTCTGTGATTCTGTGATTCTGTATTAACATAAATGTTAGCATAGCTTTCAATTCATACTCAACAATTACTACTGCTTCTATTTTCCTTATACAGATTATCTTCCTAGACAACACTTAAATAACAGGAAAATGATTATGAAAAAATCTTTCTGTGGTCATATTTAGGTTAGGCTCCGGAACCTGCTGCTTTTCCAACAGCCAGACTTGAAGATAAAGATGCACACACATCCTTCTCTCTGAGCAGTATAAAAGAAAGTGAGAGTTCTCTTTCCTACATTCACAGAGATTAAGGTCAGGCAGGACAACTAGATACTCCAGTCCAATATGAACAAGATTATGTACACATGGCCTTTAGATCTGTATGGAAGAAAAAAAAAAAAAAAAAGAGGAAAAAAAGAAAGATTTTTATGAAAAGTATTTAATTAAAAAAAAAAGCAAATTAAAAAATACACACACACAGACACACGCAAAAACCTGCAAAAGTACCAACCACATTCTATTAAAAAAAAACCTGGTGTCAGTTTCAAACGTTAGCATTCTTTCAGGAAAAAAAAGGTTTTAAAATGTGAGTTGAAAATTGTGCAATTTTGAATTGGCAGAAAAAACAAGACAAACACTTCAATCCTGTTAAACCAGCAAACAGTTAAATGAGATCCCAAACCTTAGCTAACATGAAACTTGCTATGAAAAATATTCCTTTTGATTCTGCAGCATTTTTCATTTGGGAAAATCTGAACAGTGTAAGATCCAAAGGAGAAAGAGTGATACTGGGAACCAGTGAAGAATTGGTGTGGTTATATTTCAGAAATGTGTTCTGCAGATATGCAAGGACAGATTTCCCTAATAACATTAGCATGATTGCCTGAGGAAAGTGAACTTAGTAAATTTCACAGCTAAATGGCTGCATTTCCGTAGTGTGGAAAGGGAGAAATTAGAGGTAGCTGCACATGAATTATTCTGGTTTTCTGGTGGTTGTCTTAAAAGACTTTTTGTACATTTCTGAAGTCAAAAGTGGTGATGGGCGTCAGAGTCACTGTGGCTATAAGACAGAATGAAGATAACCAACCATGTTTGCAGTTGTGTTTCTACTAAAAATAAGGGGAAAAAAAAAACCCAAGATGCTATTGTTTCTAGCCATTTACTCCCAAGAATTTTCATATTTTACCCTCCCAAACCACAAACATTCACAGCACATATTAGTGTACACATGAACCCACTTTGCCCTTGTGAAGAGAGCTTAAAGCCTCTTGAAACAAGTATTAGGGGAGGTATATCTGTGTCTTGTCACCTGTATCATTCCCCACTAAAAAAAGGGGGGATGGGATGGGCTTATCTTCACTGCCTTCCACAAGAATAAAACAGTAGGTGAAAGTAATCTGATATCTCTCAGACTGCTGTAACATACTTGTCATGCAACTACTTAACAGTGATGCTCTGCTGCGTTTTTGAACCTATTTTTTTCAATTGAAATTGTGTGCTCTTAGGACTTGACCTACAGATAAGCCTTAGTATCTAAACTCTGAATCAGGACTTAAAAGAGATTTGTGAGTAAGAATGTTTGTACTGGGCCTGTATCAAGATTTTTTTTTTCCTTGAATGTTGGTTTAACACTGTAGTCAACTTGGAAATAAAAGATAAATGAAAAATAAATTTAACTTTCAAGTTGAATATGATTTTAAAATTCCTGGAGAATGGGACAGATTCATCAATGGAGAATTTTGGTCCAACAGAACATACAGTGTTTCAAAATATCCTGAACACTAGAAATGCGTCTTAGGAATGCATGAGCCTGCTTTTTAATGAGTATTGCAAAGGCAAGAGAATGACATAGTATTCAATCAAGGATGCTTCATATCATTTCTTTTTAATAGGTATAATTTAAGGTCAAGTGCATATAGATTTTTTTTGACACTAAATGATGCCATCTAGAATACTATTACTGTACAGACAACAAAAAGATAAGTGATCAGATTAGTGTCTCCCTTTTGTCTTTTTAATAGGAACAGTTGAAGAAAATAATTGTTTTTAGAGAGCTCCTAAGGACAAGTATAGAGCTTGAATTCAACATCAGTTAAAAGATTAGAAGATTTGTTATAATTACTTAAATGTTTTTAACAAAGTCCTTAGCCTAAAAGTAAAACAATTTACTAACGTTTAGTGCTCTACTTTGAGAACATCTTGTTGGCAGAAGCCTCTGTATGAGAGGGCATATTTGCAGTCCATTAGTTTAGCAAAGATGCATAAAATACTTTAATATGTAAGTCTGGGAAATTAAGGAGTTCTGAACATTTCAGCCGGGCACAACTAAGTAAGACTGAGTATTGCATTAAACACTAGGGCAAGTAATTGTCAGGAAGAAGAAAGGAACATTGAAGAACACTGAAAGAAAAAAAGTAAACACAAATTCCATTTCTGTAGCCCGTTCCACTTGAGCAATGGTGCTAAGATACTGCAGAGACAGAACCTCAACACTATAGTGATGCTGCAGCAGTGCAGGTAACCTTAAACTGACCTGAAGCATTCAGTGAACTCAGCCCTCTTACTGTGCTAGTAATATCCTTAGAACTCCTTTGGTTAGTGGGTCTCATTTATATCAACATAGAATGAAGTGAAAATGGGTGATATTTTTAGACACCACTGTAGAAAAGCTTACCTTAAAAAATAAAGGTAGCTATTTTGTTTGGGAAGATTTTTTTGTGTTCGGAATTTCTAGAATCTGGAAATCTGAACATATTTGAGCAACCTGATCTCCTTCTATGACCAGGTGATCCACCTAGTGGATGAAGGAAAGGCTGTGGATGTAGTTTACCTAGACTTTAGTAAAGCCTTTCAGAATATAATGATGGGTCATAGACTTCTTGGACAAGAGAACCAGGAATCAACATGAAGACATCTTCATCTTCCCTGTCATTTAAACCAGACTTGGAATCTCAGATTGATCTATTAACTGAAGCCTGCTTCTTGAATGGTAGGGGGAGATGCTGGAAGACATTATGTAATAGACAATTTAGCTAATGATACAAATGCCAAAAAACCCCAGTAATTAATTGTCAATTTACATACTTTCTCTTTATTTACTTATCTTTGTTTCAATTTTGCAAGCTTCAAGTCCCAAATTGTATCTTCCTCTGTGCTTTTATCAAATAGATTAAAGAAACATGTTTGTGATAATATTAATTATTTCATACAATGGATTCATTAAACATTCACTAAAAAGATACCAAACTCTCACATTTCACTTCTCTGAATCATTTCATCTCTTCTAATACTGACCGATCTTACAGTTAAAAAACTACTAACGATGACTGATCTTTTATACCTTACACAAAGCTCATTCTTAAGATGTCTCAGTAATCACCAAATGATCACCATGGCTCCCTACTCTATGTCTTCAAATATTTTCTAGTTGTCTTTTCCATTCCCAAAAGAACTAAGCATGCCTCCAATGGACCCTTTCTTAATATAATCTCAGATCAGGTTCATCAATTTTGTGCTTACATAAGTCGGTTCATTTCCCATTCCTCTGCATTTTGCCAAAACCATTTTTTTAAATGCATCATCCTGATCATTTAATTAAATTTCCACTGCATTTATTTCCTTTATCTCTTCCTAAAACTAAAATCCTTGAATGTTTAACCTCTTCCTTAACAGCCTTACAAATTCACAGTGCGTCATATACCCCTGATTGATTCCTATCTAAGCAAATATGATCGCAGATGTTCTTCAATACACTCACGTTGTTGTTCGGTTGCACTTCATTCTGTAATATCTGAACATGAATCTGAATATACTGTCTATCATCTTTCATTTTCCTTCTTAGATTTTCTTACAAGACACTTGAACAGTGCAGCACACCACTGAATTAAGCTGAAAGTGATCAGCAGAAGTTTATCAGCATATTCACATTAAAAAAAAACTCAAGATCTGATTTCTTTTATGATGCAGTTGTGAAGAGAATCCAATCTGGATATGTCACAGTCAAAGGACATTTCGTGCCAATGTCTAAGAGTCGTTTCTTTCTCTGTACACAGAGAAAACGTTTTCACAAGAATGTAAACATAAAAACATGACATTTATTTTGGGTTTTGAAAGTTTATGACAGAATCTGCTCATCCAGAGAATAAGCATTAAATGGCTCAGAACTGCTATCAAATAAACAGTAGCATCTTTGCACAGTACTTTCCTCAGGAAAGAGTGAGCACAGTGCTGACATCAAGGAATGAAAAGCTGACCTGCTGGCTCTGACTTTTTTTCTGGTATCTACATAGCGTATGAGGTTCTCTGCTTTATGAATGCCTTTGTGCCTTCCAATTATTAACACAAACCTAGTGTCACATATTAGTCACCTCTCAAAGTTACAAAAGCCCAGGGTTATACCCCTAGCACACTGCAGAAAGGTGTAGTGTCAGCATGGTCTGTGGTGTCATCTGTGTCTCTGATCTTTTTTTCGATCTGAAATCATCATAGTCTCATCTGCAGTGTCACAGGTGGGGTCTGTTCACTCTTCAAATAGCATCAATTACACATTACTTAAGGTCTAATTGTATTGGACTACAAATGATGTAATGCTAGGTAATTTGTTTGGAATGATAAATTTATCAGAAACCTTTTTTGCCACTCAAAAAGAAATTCCCTGGGAGGATTTCCTAGGCTTACACTGACCTTGCTTTCACATTTAATGCTGTTTTGCTAAAAAAAAATAATTTTAAAAAATTGCTGATAAATGTTCAGTAGCGCTCAGTACTCAATGACTGAACATCTGTGAGAAAATGATTAAATGGCTCATCTCAACTTTAATAAAACTTTGTTTGGAATGTTACTGATGTTCAGCTTTCCCGAAACATAAATATTTTCAGTGTTCTTCATCGGTATTATGAAGCTCTGTATGATTTAGAAGGTTGTAAAAGTCCTGGTTTGAATAATTTCCACAAGAACATAAAAATGTGCAGTCCTTCTCTTCAGTTTTTTGCTACATAAGGCTAATAAAATGTCAAATTTTAAAAAACTGGGGTATTTTCTTTCCCTTTACCAAATCTGACTAAACTTAGTTGTTTTATATTTTCATTTTATGCTCACAGGAATGTTTTTAAAAGAAAACACGAGAAATTCCATATAGACAGAAAGGTGCAAATCTTCTCAAAATTATACATTTAAATAACTGTCAAGCTGAAAATGAAGTTCCACATACTAACCCTCCTTCATATTTTTCAGCACAAAGCACTACAAATTTGTTTTAAACTACATTTTAGTGAAATTATGTACATTACTCACTACACAAAAAATTTCATCCAGTTATCCAAGAAATATTGTAGAGTTATATCCATGCTTATGATTCTAGTATCAAGGTGTGCAAGAAAAGACATGGAAGAATTAGAAATACATTTTAAAAGAATTGAGAAGAAATAAAATGATGTCTGAGTAGCACATGTAAGGAGGGGATCCTGAAAGTGGAGCTGAGGTCAAGACACAACAGAACTGGTTCACAAATGATTCATATATCTTTCTAATATTAAAAGACACGAGAAACCCTGCCAATCTTGTTTAGTACCATTCTTTCAATATTAATAGGAATGGCGTTAATTAGAAATAGCATTCTTTGAAGTCCAATCAGCTGGAGTGAGCACTGCTACTCAATAAATAAACAATAAAGGTAAAAGTAGGATGAGCAAATCACCATGGAAGGAAACTGGATGCCAAGAAAAACTTGTTCAAGTTTACCATTAGCAAACCTCTGCCATCCCAAATCTATGTCCTATACTCTAGCCATTAGATGCACTATTGATTATTTAGATGACAGAATAGAAATCACTTTTAGTTTGAATATGGTAACAAGCAGGGAGGGATGGCAGCCAATTTAGAAGACAGTAACAAAATCTGAAGTGATGTTGAGAAATCAGCAAAATAGTAAGTAATTCAGTGGCATTAAATGTGAAGTGACACACAACTACAAAACAGAGGATGGTAACAGAAATGAGTCTACTGATGATAATTGGGGAATTAATGAACCAAAACCTTGAAGTACTGGGACTTGTATAAAGGAGTGCCTATAGACACTTGCAGACTTTAATACTGGTCACTCAGCTGGAGTACTAAGTCAGATTTAGCCATAGTATTGTACCTAGATCAGTTGAGTAAAGTCCAGAAAAGAGCAGCAAACACTGAGACATTTGCAGCAAAACCTGTGATGAAAGCTAGAAAGTATTGGCTTTATTTAGCTGAGAAAAGACCAAGGGGAGAAATGACTTACAGATCATAAAACAAAAGGCTGGCAGGGAGAGGAAAGTACTCATGTATTTTCCAGGACAATGAGAAATGGATTTGAGTTACCACATGGAGATTTAACACAGAACATGCTGAACAGTAAGTCAGTGAAACGCTAAAATGTCATGTCCAAAGAATTGGGATTCTACATCACCAGGGTGTTTTAAAAACACATTAGACAAATGTCTGTCAAATAGTCTTTAGATAAAGCTGAATTTATCTGTGATAGAGGTCACATAATTCCTATTTCTATGGTTCTTCTTCCTGTTTTTCAGATCTTCTAACAAATCTAAAGTACAGATTACTTATCATACACTATATATGTTGAGCTGAACACTGAGCCAAATTACACTGATTTCAACACAACCTGATAAACTGTTATCATCCAACGTTATGGATTCAATACTACAAATCCTTGGTAAAATGTCTGGGCTTTATTCTGAGAGGGAAAAAAAGTGTTGGTCAAAGGACAGATAACCTTATTTTTATTTTATTTAAGAAACAGTCTGGCAATTGTGGCAATTTAGTTCAGTAGCTTTAAATATAACAGATTTGCCATTCTCTTTTGCCTTTCGCTGCATTTAAGAAACGATAAAAGACTGCTAAAAATAATGAGAGTTTGCCTCATAAAAGTTAGGTGTTAAAATAATAAGCTAGAGGCCATAAACACAAATGTCCCTTGGAGATTTTATCCATCTGGACTAGACAAAATATATAGCTACTGCAGTTATTTTGTACACAATGTTAACAACATTACTCTAAAGTTTTCACATTGAATCTTAAAAACCACAACACACATTTCTTCTGTTCCAAAGACTCCCAGACTTCAGATTTATATCTAAAACTCACAGATGGCCTTATATTGTAATGGACCAAACCAAAGCACTGACTCAGGAAAATATTTTAGCAACAGTTAAATTCATCTTTATTCAGCAAAGCCTCATAACATGCTGAACTTTAATACTATTCACATCTAAAACAAAATTCTTTTTGCTCTCATGAGCTTTCACATATGCTCAGTAATATTTCTTTAAATTCTTGTTGTGAATATGAAAGTAGGCCCTAAAAGTGATCAAGCCGTACATACTCTCAAATGTAGTGATACTTGGGAGACAGAATGCAAAGACAAAGGCATGTGTCAAGGCCAGGCTTTGTCATGAAACATTCTGCTACCTCTAACAGTTGCAAGTGCTGGTTTCCTCTTACTCTTCAGTGTAGTGGTCATGTCCATAAAGATGGGAATGGAAGCTTATTATGTAGTTTTTCAAGGAAACAAAGCCTGTATGATTCTATTACTGTGAAAAAAGCTATTCTGGATTATCGTATCCTTTTCAGTTGCACAGAACATAATATTTGAAATTACTCTGTCCTATTTTAATTAATGTGGTTGATCTAATTCCTAAAGCTTTAGTTCAAAGGAGTAATTGACAAGCATCATATAACATTTACAGGTGAAAATTAAAAATCAATGCACCATCCATGAGTTATGCAGCTTTCTCAATGGAAACTATTTGAAATGAACAGCTATTATGTATAAAGAACAAATCAGCTAATTATGAAGAAAGAACTCTCAATTCTGTCTACATAACTATCTTCTTAAACAACTTGGTGTTCTGCAATAGTTAGCAGTGTTCACAAAGCAAGGAAGCTGACAGCATTCTGTACAGTACTTCCTCAGTAGCTAGGAAGCATGTGAAATACCTCCAGAGATGCTGCATCTAGCCACCCTTTGGGCACCTAAAACCTGAAACATTGAATATGTATTTTCTCTGTTCAGCTACTTCTTTGTGCAATAAATCTCTTGGTACCTTTGGCTTAGTGTGTAAAATCTCAAAGGGTCTACATTTCAGCATTTGAGAAAACCTGTAATTTTTAAAACCCTAATGGTGTTGAAAAGCTCTCATTCTACCTTACTTGAAAGCACCAGTGGGTCTCACAAAAAACTTACTTTCCCCTCTAGTGCAACCTCTGACTTGTTTCATGCTTAACTCAGATTCAAACATGGAGCGGCATGTGTTTTCTAAGTTGACTGGACCAGTAGTGCTGGTTTGGGCCAGGGCAGTGTATCCTTTCCCTTTCCTCAGCTATCAAGGTAATGCCCTTAATCTTGAACTAGTAAGTTTCTTGGGATGGATAGTTCTTAACATTTTTTTCCTGTTGAAATTGGTAATTCAACATGAAATAGTATATTCTTTGCTTTGGGACTTAGAATTTTAGTCTACCAAGTCAGCAGCCCAAAGAATTACTCTTACTCATTTTCATCCAAAGAATATTTATGCGATGAATCAAAAGCAGCACAGCAGCTTTTACAGGGAAGGCTGACATAACTCCATCCCTTCAAATCCCATAATGCTATGTCCAGACATTCCCTGAAAGATGGGAATCCTGGACTTAAACTCCTGCTCTTATCAGCTGGACAACAACTAATTGGCAATAATGTAGTCAGTATCTTCCACAACTCATTTAACCCCTAAACTCTTGGATATTAATTGAGGAAAAATATTCAAATGGCTTCTTCTTCACTATAAAGGAAAGACAGGATAAACCTCCTGGTACACATACCCAAGGCAGCTACCAGTGTCTGTCCAGCCTAACACCACTCTGCTTCAATGATGACTAAGTAAGAGAAATAAAAGGCAGAATATTTTAATGTGCAATTGTATGAAGGAGCATGTAGCAGTATGAATGGGTGTTTCTCCTTCACGGCCACAACTATATATGTGAAGTTCTAAGTAAGATATTGTTTTCATAGATGGTTAGTCTTTTATTCTGTTATCAAAGGAGGTTATAAACAGCATGTAAGCAAACAAAGTTATTGTAAAGCCAAATACAAACCAATCTTTAGTCAAGTAAGTTCTAACTGGATTTAAATTCAGTTGCATTTTGTATACCGTTTTATTCATCAGGATCTGATTAGTATAGAATCAAAAATAACAAAATACTTGCTCAGATCATAACTGAACACCTGCCTCATAGTGCAGGTAATAAATCCACAGTTAGGTTATCCTCTGAATTTAGTGATTACTGATTTAAAACATAGAACTTCAATCAAGTGATTAATCTGAAAATATCTTGCATTATATTTTCAAGGTATTCAAGTTATTTGCTGCTGATCCTATCTGCTGCAAAATCTATCACCATTTTGTTGAATTATCTTTCCCAAACCATTCCTAGAGTTCCATAAATGCATTTGCTATCAATAAGTGTTTGCCAGATACTCTGGGTGTATAATTTTCATCCTGCTCTTTTCTTGTCTTTGTCTTTGATTGTTTACATAGGAGTACTCATTTTTCATGATTTCTGACATATTTGGTCACTTAAATCACATAGAGTTATTTCTACTTCTTGACAGTGTGACTGAAACTTTAAAAAAAAAAAAAAAAGAAGAAAAAAATATAAAAATTATATGAGAACTGTAAATGCAGAAAAACCTCCAGGATCATAGAATCTGTCATTCTGCAATAAAAAATCTTGCATATAGTCCAATATTTTGCATCTGACAGTTGTCAGTACTTGATCCCTCAAAAGACAGAACAAATCTGTAAGAGCAGAAGGAAAATAATCACACAACTGATATATCAGTCTTTGCCTGAACTCTGCCAGTCAGAGATTGGTTAACATCTTGAAAGAGAAATCAAAATGCTTTCTAATGCTATCATTAATTCCTGATATTGCTGATGTTTTTATGCACATCAATTTCTTTTGAATTTGATTTTTTATTTGTTTCAAAATAATAAAAAACAAATACAGTGTTTTTTGTTGTTGTTTTTCCTCGCACAAAGTTTTAGTCAAGCAGACATTTACAAAAGTTTCAGGATCAGTAATTTCAGAATGCTGAAAAGCTGTCAGAGTGACTACATGTATGTCTAGGAGAACAGACTCAGCATTTCTATGCATGAAAAAGAAATTTTGGATTCTTTACTACCAGCAACAGCACTGACACACACAAAAAACCACCTAAGATAATGGAAGAATTCCTCAAACTGAAGAGATATTTTCTGTGTTGGGTTGATGTGCTTGCTTGTTTAATAATCTGAGTACAAGTATTTCTGCAAAGATGGACTGTGATTCTTATCTAATTTTAGCCATGAAAAAAAAAATGCATCTAATCAAAACACAGCTACTTAGTGGCAGTGTGCAGAGATGGGCTGATTTTGGAGTTTACACTAAATAAAGTTTTTAAGACTGGGATGAATCACTCATCTTAAGTGGTTATCTCCTGATGACATCAACAGACTTCTGGAATTAACAGATTTTTGTTGGTAAGTATCTCTCTCTGAGAGCATCGAAGTGAGATGAGCCCTACTTTTCACCACCCTTTATCTCAGATGAAATACAGCAGCTGTATGCAAAGAATGAAGGCAGAGAGATGAATTAAAAATACAACATATTCCTCTAGATCATATGGATTTTTTTTAATAAAAGAGGTGGATATAAGCCATAAAGTAAAACAATCTACTTGCACATTTTTCTTTCCTGATGGGCCAAGTTCTGTGATGGATAAGTACCCATTACCTTACCATACAGTAAGAGTGAAGAGTGCACATCTCTACAAGGAGAAGCTCAGTCCCTCTCAGACTCAAGCTTTAAGGAACAGAATTTTCTTTAACTAATAATTTGGCAACAGCTAATAAAAAAGTAGAAACATTGGGAAATAGGTGTTTCTAAATTCCCATTAGTATCACTGATCAAAGATTTAGGAAAGTCAGCATTATGTTCTTTTGAAATCTCATTCCCAGGAGGCACAGTTGAGAAGAATGTCACTCCATCTTATCAGTAAGTTTTAAAATAAGACCATTATTAGATTGCAATTGATTTGCAGAAATCTATCCATTTTTAGTCAAATTAAAACAACTTTTATTGTAGTGCCACAGTTCATGCCGATACAGTTAATGCTGCATGAGAGCATTTCTATTATGAAAATCCTTTTCTCCCCAGCTTGATTTATAGCTCAAGTATAAAGAACTCACATGGCACTGAAACTTGTCATACAAGGGCTCAGCCCAGGGAAGAATGTTATTCTTTGAAATAAATAACAGTAGAAAAAGAATTTGACAATTTCTCCCAAGCAGGAATATAATGAGTTGACTGACAGAAGCAGGGACTCTAGTACTGGGTCTGATCACTTCCCCATAAGAGCTACATTCTCTAATTGTAATTGACTAAGTAATGAACGTGAGAACCAGGAAAATGGGTAAGAGTCTCTGTTTTGCCTTCCCTGTCTACTTGTACCTGATACAATGCTAGATACAAGCTCAAGACATCATCTAACATAGTTCCAATTCCTCTAATGTACTGTATATTTCAAGGAACATGCACATAAAACAGAGAAAGGAAAAAACAGAAATTGCACCCATGTCCCAAAGCTGCACAAACTGTAAGAAAAGAAAGAAAAAAAAAAAAAAAAGAAAGAAAGAAAGAAAGAAAATACTTACCTTGCTCTTTCAGCACAGCCACAAACAATCTGTCCCAGAGGGAGCATCAGTGGAAAGGCAAGAAAAGAAGCTGAGTATGATATAAAGTCAACACAAATAACTGGGAAGTAGTCATGAAACTGCAGGTGTCCAGATGAAGGGAAGAACAAAGCATATCTTTTATTCTCTGCATCTGGTATTTATCCTGGATTCATGCTTTGGACTATGTTTTTAACTCACTGTTAATGGGAGTTGCACAGAGCTCAGTGCTTTGCAGGACGAATGCACTCCTTTATCTTCTTTGTAGGCTTGGAAATGCACACAGTATGCTATGGAGTACTGATTCACGAATACAAGACATATCTTGAGACCAACACGAGGACTGAAGTAGCCATTTCTCCATTTCACCCCTAATTTTAAAACGAACTGCCATCCTGTCCTTGAAAATTGCACTCATGACTCCTTGAGCACTGAAAGCTGTTGTAAGCTGATGTTGCATCTGAAAGCCCTCCACATACCCACAAAACCATCCTTTCACTTCAATCAGAAGAAATTATCCTCTACTGCATCCTTCAACTTGCCCTTTGCCCACAGAACACAACAGTGTGAAAATCAGACAAAGGCTCTCTGGACTCATGCAGCCAAATTTACTGTTAGCATATTTGCACCAGCTAGGAGTTGCAAACTGAGGAACTAGCACGTGATCATCTGATTTGCTTAACAATGTCTTCAAATGGGAAATGAATAGCAATGTAATAAACAATTAGAAAAAGAAATTTCATCCTGCTCATTTACACCAAGGGCATTTCTTACAATGTGCACACTTTCTCTTCTGTATCCTTTACCTTCTTCAATACCAATTCTTAACCTTTATCACACCACCCATTTATCTTAGATAGAAGAGTCTGTAGGATGAGTGGAACAAAAACCAAAATGGGTTATTACTAACACAGGTCAGCTTCCTGGTGATTCAGCATCAGCTCCCATGTGTTACACTTTACATTGGCACCACTGGAGAGATGATGGAGCCAGAAAAGGTTCTTAACTAGAGCTGCCACCAAAAAATATTTGTGTGGACTTCCTTCTGCATGGTATCTCCTTTCTGTGATGATTTCTGTATGCTGCCATAAGACCATTTCAGACTGTCAGCTTCGAATTTGCTCAGTACTCACAGACTTTTCTTTAGGAAATCATCTTCCCCGATACCAGAATTCTAATTAGAAACAATTCCTGATAGAATGCTTGTTTCAGAAGTGAAATTTCATAAAAGAAAGGTGATATTAATATCAAATTTTGATATTGAAAGTCTCAGGAATAGCCTAAAGGTGAGAGATCCCAGCTATTCTGCTGTCCATCATTTCTACTGTAAAATCCATTCTTGAGTAGGACAGTTAAAGGTGTCATTTAAACAGACAAGGTAAATTTAAGTATTAAGCATATTAAACATTAGAGTTTGAGCACTGGACTTCAGTGTCATAGGGTAAGTACAAAGCAACAGGAATTGATTTAATGTGGAAATAGTCTCTATCATCAAAAAGAAAGCCAAGTACCTTTGTGTATTCCTTTGTCAAGCAGTAGTTGATAAAAAATCTGGTAATAAGCTAAATATTTCCTTTAATTCTAACTGGACTTACCTTTCACACAGTGATGCAATTATATTCAAAACTGTCAAAAATCACCTGTACAGGTATGGCTTTTTCAAAAAAAAAGTTTGTATAGAACTTAATACATACATTTGTGAGCAATTTAGAATCCAGTCCAGAGACAATTAGCAATGATGGAAAGGTTGCTATTCATTGGATTATTCTGGGACTAAATTTTATCACAGTTATGACATATCTTGTATCAGGTCTTGTGATGTTTATTCAACTCTGTATCCTAGATGTAAAAGAATTCATGCTATCAAATATGGCTTCCATCTGCAGTGAATAAACTATGGCAAACCTTTACACAACAACAACAGATTTATAATGTAAACAGTAAATACTCTTTGGCCTTGAAAGGGAAGAATAAAGCAATATGAAGAGCATTTATTGTTGTCATATAATGTTAAATCAAATTGATTTTATTACCACCTCATGTTGATTGTTCAGTTGCAACATCTAACCAGAAGCTATTGAAGACAGTTTTCTGTTTTCTCCATCATCTTATTTCTCATAGTGTGGAACAATTATCAATGTAGTGAATCATTTCATCAGCTTTTGTACAGATTTAACTAGCTACCATAGAAAGCATACTGCTCCATTATTAAGCAAAAAATAATAATAATAATAATAATAAAAATCCATTATTAAGCAAAATCTAGGAGTTTTTTTTCCTAATATACAGTTCATTCAATTGAGATTATTTCTAGTCAATATTTTCTGGACACAAACCTCATTACTAACAGTAACTTGAACATTTCCCTTGTGATGGTAGAATCGGTAGGAATGGTTCGTAAAAACTGACAGAAACTTGAAAAGATTTCTAATTATTCACAGAAAACAGTACTAACTATGCAATGTGACTTTAGGGAGAATTCTTTTCCACTGATCTTTTTTTTGACCTTATCTTGACAATTCTAGAGAACTATATGTATCCAAGGACAGGTTTTTTAGTTCATCACTCTCCTCCTTATTAAGATTCAGTTGCAGGCACATATTAGCAGCTGAATGACTGATGAGAACACATGTTGCCATATGCTGAACTAGAATATAGTTGTCCCTATTTCCAGCACCACTGAACCCTCTGACACCAGTGCTGCCATTCTGCTACATGGCAGCAGATGTTCAGAGCCTCAGAGGTTGGCTTCCCAGTGAGGGAGAAAGCAATGGCATAGAAGCTGACTACACTTGAAACACTGATTAAATCTACACATACACAGAGATTCTGAACTTAGCTGTGGAACATGCAGGGCAAAGACAACTACACAGAAAGGGCTGAAAGCACCTTTTAGCATTTCAATAGTAATGTATTACTATTAGCTTTGGCAACAGGAAATAAACTTGTAATTCGGAGAACGTGACTAACTTCAGGAAAACTGACCCAAATTTATCAAGGAGCATTGAGTTATTCTAAAACAAAACAAAACAAAACAACAACAACAACAACAACAAAGAAACAAACCGACAAAACATTTTGTAAGCATAACTCCCCATGACTTCTCAGATGGTGAGTATGCATTCATGATCGTTCTTTGGAACATCAGGAAACAAATGGCGCAGCTGCAGGCAACTTGCAGAAAAGTTAAACAATAGTGGAAACATTTATTGCTGTAAAAGGCAAATGTATATTACTGGTTTATAGCATTCTTCATTTTTTTAATCATCTTGCTGTCTTCACACATAATTGCTAAATCCAGTAGTTTAAGTTAAAATTATCTAAGACGATTGAATTAATTTAATTGACAAAAGCAAAATTTAATGCCTGAAGTTAAAACACAAAAACCATACCTAATCAGGAACACAATTAGGAAGGAACTGGGGCTGTTTAGTCTGGGAAAGTAGAGGCTGAGGGGACACAATATTGCTCTCTTCATATACTTGAAAGGTGATTACAGCGAGAGTGAGATTGGTCTCTTCTCACTGGGGACAGGTGACAGAACGAGGGAAAATGGCTTCAAGTTGCTCCACGGAAGGTTTAGGTTGGATATCAAGAAAAACTTCTTTACAGAAAGGTTGTTAAGCACTGGAATAGGCTCCCCAAGGAGGTGGTTGAGTCACCATCCCTGGGTGTGTTTAAAAAAAGTTTGGATGTGGTGCTCAGGGACATGATTTAGCTGAGGGTTGTTAGACTAGTATGGTTAGGTTGTGGTTCGATTTCATGATCTTTAAGGTTTTTTCCAACCTGAGCAATTCTATGATTCTATTTTAATCAGTCAGTTTTAGATATTTTTTGCATACACTCTTGGACAGATACAATTTGACATATATGTTTAAATATTTTTCAGAAGTGAGCACCTAACCCGGTCTCTAGAAGAAGAATGTGGATCTTTGCCTCTGCTCAAGGAGAGTGATTGCTTATAACATCTGAAAATCAATCATGGTGCATGCCAGACTGTAAATGAGTTTGTCTCAGTAGAAAAGTACACAAGTTTTGGCATTTGTGCTTCTACATGTTATTCTTGTAACTGTTCTCTATTATTTCACTTGTCTTCAGAGCTTATATTGTGCAAACAAGTTGAAGGTGCCTGTAAACGAAACCTTGGGGCTACTGAGGGGTCTTTGTGGGTCTTTGTGTCTCCATGTGTCTCATTATTACTCTCTTTAAAAACAAAACCCATTCATAGTACGTTTTAGAAATAATTAGCAATTGCTTGTGGCACATCGTCTTTGTATGTATGAAATGTCAACATTAAATTTTTCAGTTAGTCACTGATCTTTTGTTCCCATTTGCAATGTAATATATATCTTGTGTAATGTATTACTTTATCCTGATCTCATCATGCATGCTCATAACCCTTTTCTACTGAACCTTTCCCTTTTGCGTTGTTTATGTATATCTTAGAGTAAATAACACAGAAAATAGAAAACTTTTTTACTATCCACATGGCACAGAATAATCATCCTATCAGTCATCTTAGATAATGGTCATACGAGATTAAAATATGTTTGAAACAACTGTCCATTGAATCTCTAAGCTATCAAAGTGTAAAACTGACTTTAAGTAGCTTATTGCAATAAAATTTTGTACAATGTGATTGCAGTCAAAGCTGGACTGCCAGTATAATGCTTTAGATAGGCTTCCTGCTCATTGATCAGATCTAAATCCACTGGGAAAATCTTGGACCTATTTTCTAGGACTAGGAACAGAAAACAAGTCATGCACACTGAAAGAGCAGATACACTGCTGAGCCTCTATTTAGAAAGTGGAAATCTTTATGTTATTTCAAGTTATTAAAAGTCATTTTGTACAAACTATGTGAGGAAGCCACCACAACTGAGATAGTAAATAATTTTTCATATTAAATCTCAGAATTCTTTCAAGAGAAGCAAAAAAATAACAGCTGTTTATGTATTTATAAATATTCCATACAATATTCCATTTGATTTATGTCAATTATTTTCACATCAGTTTTTTGTTTATTTGTTTTTGAGAATTCTAACTTTATTTTGATTATCTTTTTACTCTAAGATAAAGGCAACATCAAATTATTGAAAGTTCTCCTGCAACAGAAATTTCACTTTCTCAGCAGCTCTAGATTTCATACATTTAATATCCATACGCTTCCAATTAGTATAAATTATGAATACAGACTATTTTGAATTCCTTATCTTTTTCCTCTTCAGCCTCTTAATTTTTTTCTGGTAAACAAACCATTTTTGAAAGTATGATGTATCCCAAGTATAACAACAAAAGCCCAACTACAAAATTGACTTAGTAGCATTTAACCAATATAGAAAAGCGAAAGTCTCTTCAGCTGAGGGCATGAAGCAAGTAGGACCTGAATACAGGAGAGGGTATGCAATAGCTATTTGTGCATTTTAACTTCTGTTGAAGGTTAAAAGAGATTTGCCTGTCTTGTATAAAACGGTGTGCTCAATATTTCACTCATTTTTCACAGCGATTACCTTAAGTCACACAGTAATGAAGAAGCAGGTCTTCACTGGCATAGCAACACACTGCATGGCAGTGGGAAAGAATTCATACAATTCTTTATTGAAAGTCCTCTGAGACATTCTTTCTAAAAACAATAGATGGGAAGAATGCAGAGACAAACACAACTGTTCACATTTACTTACTCTACTAACAGTTCTAAAAATAATGCAAAAAGCTCCACTGCCCATTCACCACTCCAGGGCCAACATGGCAAATCTCCTCTGCCTGACACTAAGCCAGCTTTCTGGGGTCAGAAATTATCCCACCACCCCATGCAAATCGCTTCGACAACTTCTTCTTTAAAAGATGCTTCTGCCACTTCAGTAACTATTGTCATTACATTACTGTTACTAGTCATCATTCCTTAGACCGAGAACTCAATTGTGGAAATTATACAGGATTTGTATATGAGCCTCCCACTGTTATCAATCAATTACATTCTTCTGTTTCAAACTACGATTGCCTTTGCCTTAGTGGTTAGATACTGTGCTTTCACAGAAATAGTAAAGCAAAAATCTAAGCTCATGTCACTTTATCTACAGTAGTAATTATACTGTAGGAGCTCAGGCTATTCTGTAATATCCTCTTCTAGAAGGAAGATGGCAATCTGTGTTACAATTATGAAATCTGCTTTATTAATGATATTCTTCTCCACAGCTATGCATCTTGTAGGTCTGTATTCTTAAAGATATTTAATTATGTCTGTGACCAAAAAAGGTATCCAGTTTCCCAATGATAAAAGACTTTCAATCATTGCAATGAAGTTTTCTGTGAGCAAAGGTTAGCACAAACTTTAGGTTATTGCAACCTGTGACTCTTCAGTTCTGTGCTGGTTGTCTTACCAGCGCAACTTCAGAACAATGCTCTGCAAAAATGCAGCTGGTGATGGTTACACCTCCCAGAGTTTGAGCTTAGTTCTATCCTTATGTTCTTATGGAGCTGGATCCCACCTGTGTCTGTGGTTACAGGGAACTGAAAGTTCTAAATCATGTAGTTATCTGTGGATTCACAATTGTGAACTATAAGTCCTAAAATAAGAAGTTATAGCTGCCTCCCTCTAACATTAAGATGTTCTCTGCCACTTGATTTGATCTCTGGAGAGAGATTCCAAGCCGCAGCTAGATAGCTATGAGGCTCCTGCTAGGCCAGTATCACACTGGCCAATTTATCTGGATTGGAGGCCATAGGATGACACGTTTCACAGTCTCTGGAGGTACAATGTCATGTGAAATATATAACTAGTGATGAAATCTTTTTACATTTTATTACATTTTACTGCATTCTGATTCCTATAACATTTTAAGATATTCACAGAATCAATGAATCATAGAATCATTGGCTGAGGTTGGAAGGGTCCTTAAAGCCCAGCCAGCCCCAACCCCTGCCATGGGCTGGCTGCCTCCCACCAGCTCAGGCTGCCCAGGGCCCCCATCCCATCTGGCCTTGAGCACCTCCAGGGATGGGGCACCCACAGCTCACCCACTGGCAGCAGTACCAGAACCTCACCACCTCTGAATAAAGAATTTTCCCCTAACATGTAACCTATATCTCCCCTCTTTTACTTTGAAGTCATTCTCCCTTGTCCTATCACTACCAGACAAATAAAATGTTGATCCCCTTCCTGCCTGTAAGCTCTTTTCAAGTTCTGGAAGGCCACAATAAGCTATCCCAAAAGCCTTTTCTTCTTCAGACTGAACACCCTCCGCTCCCTCAGCCTGTTTTCATAGGCTCCAGCCCTCTGATCATCTTCTGGACCTGCTCCAACAGCTCCACATCTTTGCAGTGCACTTAGTTACTCAAAAGTGTGAAAACTTCATTATGAACTCGTTTGCATGTAAATAGGAAGTGTTTGGAATAAATAAGAGGCATTAATGTGTAGGAAATCTAAATTATATACACTTATTAAGCTGCTGTAGAAGAACAGCGTTTTTTCTTTTTCTTTCCCGCATGTAGAGAGTGATGAACATGATTATTTCACTGAGAATGGGGTAGAAAATGGAAACTAAGAAAACAATTGAAATTCTACTTCATAAATTATATTGATAAGGGAAATGTAGTTTGGTGAGTTTACAATGCTAGAGTTTCAAATTGAATTGATATAAAGAAAAGTGCTTTGTGTGCATTGCAGAGCACTTTCAGGAGGCTGTTTCCTGCCTTTCATGATGCAGTATCTTTTAATGAAATAGTTGTTCGGGCTTTTCAGTAATGATGTGATGTGTTTTATCTAGAGGATCTTACACTGCACAGGAATAGGAAATTAGTAATTGAGCAACATGGTACATTTAGTCAGTTATCCTCACAGTGAAATTTGAAAAATAAAATTACTTTAAAAGCTTTCATAGTTTATCTTTGTTAAGTTTTTCCTTTGCTTTAATTCCTCCCCTGAGGCCCAAGTTGATTGTAAACTACAAGTGTACATCTAAAAGATCCTAGCTAAACTCTACACATCTTAGATCCTTTTCACTCCAGAGCACGATGAAAAAAGCTGACCAGAGAAGATGCAGTTGTGCCTTTTGCACGTGGATGTAAAAAATGCCTATCTCTCATTTGTCTGGGGGAAAAAAAAAAAAAATCATAAACATCCCACTTTTAATTTGAATCTGAATTGTTTTCTGTTTTCTATGACAAACCTACTACACTAGGAACATGCTGTTAATGGCTCTGAGGCCTTTTAACCATAAAATGATTATCAACTTTTAAAATAAGATGTACATTCTGGGAGACAAACTAAAGATGTATGCTTAAAACCAAGACAAATCTTTCAGAGTATCCTTTTGTGAATCATTCAGGTACAGACACTGCATTCTCTTGCATCCACACAGCAGGCTCCCTGCCTTCAGTCATTATTTAACAAATTGCTTGTTTTGACTTGTACATGCCGGATGCTTTCCCTTCCTAAGTGTATGCGAATTGTCCTATTCAATCTCCATTTATTGTCCTGATTTCTCCTTATCCGAGTAAGTTGCAGCACACCACTTATTTCACAAATTGAGATTTCATCTTTTGCACCTGTCCTGGAAGAACTTCTCTGCCTTGCAAGGTAGTGCCGTCCATATGTATTATATGCCAAGAATGTCTTCTTTTAGTCACACAATGGATCTTTTGTGGAAAAACACTGGAGATAATGCAGTGCTACTATACAAGTTTCAGATACTCCTAGCAGGAATCTAGAAGTAGGAAAGTGTCAACAATATTACAAAATCCCTTAACATTAAGAGTAGTAAACTCTCGGCAATTTCAACCATTAGTCATTCTGTATTTTTAAAGATTTTCAACACTGCAGTATATGTTTTAGCACATTTTTAAAATACAAGCAAGATAAAAGAAATAGTAATCCTGATGAGCAATCTTAAATGAAAAGATTTTTAACGTCAAATTTTATTAATGAATTAGCAAATAAACTGTCTTAATATAAAATATTCCAGTATCAACACCCAGTGTAATTCTCATATGAATGGCAGGAAATAGAGCTTTACCTTCAGATTTCAAACTATGTTAAGGTTTGAGAAATGTTTTCTTGGCACAGTCACCAACTGAAGTTTCTTCAGTGGATGTATCTACCAAGAGGACTTTTAATATTTGTTAAGAAAAACTGTAATGTAACTCTGTGTGTTCAGTGCTGTCTTCCTAGTAATTCTGCTAACACTGAGCTTTGTTGTCTTGCATATTTTGAGTGTCAGAGTTCTAGTATGGGGTCTGATTCAAAGACCGCCAAAAGTCCTCCTAAGCGAATGATATTTATTGACTGAATCATTCTCAAAAGTTATCAAATGCTGAGAAACTGATGACAGGTTTTGTATATGTCTCACAAATAAAATATATCTTTAGATGTTTGTAAGAGAAAATATTATTTAAATGTAAAGTTGTAATGAAGAGATAAAATGAATTAATGCTGCACTGAATAAAGACTCTTGAGACATGTCACATTTTCATTATAGTTTACCTTTCCTGTTCATATTATTTAAGACTCAACTTGATTAACTTAATTCCCTAATGCTTGTTCTAAAATATGTATTTTTTACTTAAGTTAAAAATATATATAAATACAGAATACCCACATGCATTGAGATCAAGTAAGGATCTTCCTTTTAAGTATATGGAATTTGGGTAATTTTCCATGTAGCTTTAATAGAGAAACATAGAAACATAGTTTATAAATGCTAACGGTATTTGACTGCTGCCCATGTAGAGGCTTGAAGCCAAATGGACAAAGCATCAGCTCCGATGCCATGAATTCGAGTTTGGCAGAGATGGAGATTTGACTCATGGATGCATTCCTAAGGGAAGAATAAAAACTAAATTGAACGTCACAGTCATCACTGCTATAGCAATGCCTGGTGGGTTGCCTCAGGAAATGTCAATGGGGTAGATTCTTGACTGAGATTCTGTGAGTGGGAAGTAGCTCAGATCATTTGGGACAGGAAGGATATGGGGGAGTATTGGCTCAAAGGCATGTTCTGACTTCCTTTCCAGCATCAGAAAGGTCTTGAATAGGTGCATCACTTAAATAACTCATAGGCAGGACTGCTGCTTCTCTGCAGCTTTTGTGAACTGTATAGCAGGTTGCTTAGATATAAACTGAGGTGAGTTGGACCTCTATCATTACTAAACTGCCATTAATTCAGTGAACTTTTAAAGATTGGAAGAATGAAAAAGTGTTACGCACAGGCACATGAAATACTTACATCACAGAAACTTCCATCACAGAGGATTCAGATTTACCCAGCTGGACACAGATAATGCCTCTGTATCATTTATCTCTCATACAGTCAGCATTTATTTACTCTTGTTAATGAAATTTGTTTTAGAAAGTCATTCCATTTTACAGTCAGAGCAATTCAAGGAATAGACACAATAGATTTTCTGGAGGGGAAAAAAAAAAAAAAAGCTTTTAGTCTAAAATATTTCAAGATTTTTTATGGCAGAAATCTCAGCATGGAAAGCGGTTACACAGCCCTATCAAACAGCCCATTAAGAAAATTGAGGTAAACAATGATGGACTAAGTCTTCCTTTTCTGTAACAGTGACACAAGGATGCAAGGATGTTATGACTATCTGAAGAAAGAAACACTGGAGCAGCTTCTTTTGGAGCAGTATCTTTACTGCTATGAACTACAGTGGAGCAGATGTCTGTGGTTCCTGCGAGACTAAGGCCAGAACGTGGCTCATTCTGTTTAACCCTTTTCATATAACTTTACTGTGTGTGTATAAATGACTTTGACTTGACACGGAAAGAAATAAGTCAGGCTGGTTTTAATTAGATCTAGATTATTAACTGCAACACACATTGTTCTTTTTCATACGCTGAGCACAGCAGAGTAAATTTTAATTGTGGTGCTTAGGGATTTTCATTAGCAGTGAAGCCCCTTGTGTGATGAGATGAGAGTATTCCCTAAAGAGTACAGAAGTGAAAAGGATAGAATATGAAATGAACGGAGCTCAACAAAATGAAGGACTGAGCCAACGCTCTTGCAGAAAAGAGGTCACCTTAGGAAGATGCATGATTAAATACAACCTAGAATATACACACCTTGACAAGTAGCAGGGAGAAATCACTATTTAGTCTAGCCATAATGAAATGATAAAATGTAGACAGATTTGCAGTGGTTTTGAAAGCCAAAATACATCTTAAGGAACAAGAATTTCACTGACTAGCAAAGCCAGATTCGTGGCTTTTACAACTGCAGTGCACCAATTTATACGGCCTTTAAATTGAAAAAGCATTTCTTTAAAAAAAATGCACACCATTTGTAAATGATTTTCTTTTCTCACCCGTCAAATGGAACTCAGTAGTACTACTCCTACAGGAAGGAAAATTTCAGCTTTACATTGTAACAAAGCAAGAAACAGAAACAGATGTAAAATGTAAGTGAAACACATCTTGGGAATGAAGTTAAGAAAAAAAAAAAAGAGAAAAATCTCCCTAGAAAAACTTTAAAATGTGGACAAACCTGAACAGAAACAAACTATGGATGAAGAATACCAATCAGCACCATGCAAATTAAAACTCTAAACAGCATGAGTGCTGAGAGCTGTGAGCAGAAGAAAGCAGGCAAATCATCAAAGAGAAATGACTGACAGAGGGCCCTGCGATTACCAGTGAGCAACAGCATGCCTTATACAATTCAGCAGCAAGTTGAGTGAGATGACAAAAGTTTAATAATTGTCTGAGCTCTTGTGAGTCAGTAAAGGGGCCCATTAAGCTCTCACAGGTATTCGATGTTCAACACTGAACAGCTATTTATTTCCTAATTTGTCTGGGATGCCCATAAGAGAAGGCTTTATCCTGGTGTTATCCTCTTCAACAAAACTCTTCTAGAACAATGGTCATTGATTACTATTTGATTTTTTTTTCCTTTAAGTAGTACTTCCTTTTAAGCAATTTTTTCTTCACATTTGGATATCCCAAAGTATTTTCAAGTTTCACTGTGTAATCTGATGAAAAAAAAAAAAAGGCCTTTCAAACAGTTTTTAATAGTGGCTGCTCTCCCTTTCTGTTCTAAAAACAATTTACACAATTCTGCAGTTGAACCTACTCATCAGAGAGATTTATTAGCGCTGTCAGTCACAGTAAAGATTGTAGTTACTACTTCACAGGACTGCTAAAAATACAATGGTTAAGGTAACAAATTTGATTCTGGTGCCACTGTGTATTTTCTGTTTGTTGTCTTTTTTGTTTTTGTTTTTAAAACTGTCTGGATTAAAAAAGAGAAAAGAAAAAAAGGAAGAAAAGAAATAAATGTTGAAAGTAGAAACATGGCACAAGAACTCACTTACATGGAAAAACTTTGTTTTCTCATTTTTGCCTATTCTCACCCATACTTGTATCAAAAGTAACTCAAATGATACTGATATTCTCCCTTCAAGGTGGAGAAACTAAATAGAATATGGCTGTCTACTCACTCTACTCACATCTATGACTGATGGAGAGATGTCATGCCCAAGAATTAATTATATGACATGGCCTTGGCCTGGCATGCAGTCTCGTTTGCAAAATGAAAAGAATGGTGAGACAAACAGTCCTTCCTCTGTGACAAGCTTTACAGATTTCACTGCTGTGTTAATAGACAGATGAACATGTTTTGCATATTTAATATTTACTCCAAATATTTACTATTTGGAGTAAAAAAGAAAGTGAGTCAATACTACAAAGGACAACACACTCAGACACACAGTCTGTTTGTGTGGTCTTGTGTGTAGCCAGGAGCTGGACTCAATGTTCCTTATGGTTCCCTTCTAACTCAGGATATTCTCTGATTCTGTGATTCAGTGATTCCACTGTGTCTAGAAGTTTACCCCCCAAAGTACATTATCTTCTCAAGTAATTCTGAACACATTCTCTATGTACACTGAGCAGATGTACTGTGCTTCTTCTCTCAGCTGACCAGAAGCAATAGGTCTGCATTACCACAACTCTGAACATGAGTTAATGTCCTTGCTTCCCAGATGAGCTTATTAGACTGGGTTGAATGCCTCATCAACTCTATGAATGTGGCTTCTAGTTGGTTCGGAGTTCACATAGCATCTTTGGGGTGCCTACAAAAGACAGGTGAAACTGCACTATGTTGTATTTTAAAACCAAACCAGCAGAGAGATTTTAATATAATTCTTTAAATACAGACCTTTGTAAATAAGTATAGGAGAAAAATAATCACAAGTGTACCAGAGGAAGAGCTAAAGAAACTTTTCCTTTCACTGACTGTTTCAGGAGAGCGAGATAGGAATTTATCACCTGCTGTAAAGTGTGCTCAGGCAGGATGGAAAGAATGGTTTGCTGACCTTGTAACAACATAGTTGTTAATCTCATGCATGCACCCTAGTGCCTTGTTTCAGAAATCTGGCTTGTGCTGAATCAAATGTATAAGGATCATGACATAACGGTAGTGCTAAGATGCTCAAAACCTACATAAGCCAGATGTAAAAAACTGGCAAGGGACAAAAGAAGAATCTCAACTACACATGATTCCTGGAAGAGCTAATTGTGTAAAGAAGCTCTGGAAAAAACTAGTAGACTTTCATTTATATACATTCAATGAAATAGTTATTTCCTTCATAAATTAATTCCCATTTCACAAACTTCCCATTCTATTTGTATCTCTAGAATCTCTGTCTATTTGCTTTTTTTTTTTTTTCCAATTAATAATGTATTAATGAGGGGTATGGTTCAGTGGGCATGGTGGTGGAGGGTTGATGGTTGGACTAGATGATCTCAGTGGTCTTTTCCAACTGTAATGATTCTATGATTCTGTGATTCAATATATATACAGAGTTCTATAAAATACATGGCATTATCATAAAGAACAAGCATATTTAGTGCTTTTCTTTTTTGGTTGTTTTTTTTCTCCTGTTTTCGGTTTTGCTTTTGTTTGCTGTTTTTTGAGGAGAAAATATTAAGTGGTTACTAGCAGGAAATACAGACAAGGCTGCTTTTACAATTTGGGATTGTGTAGGAACCTCGAAAACATGCTGGCATAGAGAAAAGTTCATAGCTTCTCCATTTATGAGTATCTGTTTATATTTTATATGGTCTTACAGTAATGGAGAGAACATTCATTTCCAGTGGGTACAATGAAAATGTGCTAGGCTTTATAAAGGAGCACCAAGGTTTGTGAATTCAGTAGGGTTTGAGATCTCAACAAAACCTCAGTGGTTCTGATGGTCATCGACCCTTCTGCATTCAGTTTTCCAGCACAGAGCCATTCTTTTTGCAACAGCGCTGTCTCCTGCAGCTGACAGTTATTTGACACACTTAAATGGCCACAGTAGGTATTAAAAGCCATCCGCCACTAATAACCTTCATTGTTAAACAGAAGCAGGTGGTCCATCTCGACTCCTTAGTAAAACATGGAAAATGGTCATTTTTTCACTGCTGGAATTAACACTAATTGACACAGATTAACATTCTGGTAGTGCCATACACTGGCACTAGTAGAAATGTATAGGTGCAAAAGGAGGGAAGTTTTCCAATGTACATTAATATCTTTCCCAAGAAGAAAATTCTGCCTAGGCTTTGAAAAATAAAATTGCGTTACTAAAGGAAATGTCCTCAGTGCTGTGCATGAGTCCAACTCCCCTTCTGTGTGTTAAAAATCAAGACCCAAACTCTGTAGACAAGACTGTTCAATTAAAAAAAACCACATAATTAGATCGTAGTTTTAGACGAAGGAACTGGTAATTCTGCAATTACCCTTCTGCTGTAGGAATATCCTGCTCCAGTAAAAGTCCCACTGAATTAAATAAGGACACTTGAGAAGCAAGATAATATTCAATGCAAATATTAGCTTCAGAGCTTTAGATGCTGATGTAAATGATTTCATCAAAAGTACCACAAAACATGTGCTTGATCTGAAGGATAAAGACCACCATAGTTTTACATTAAATACTGACAGGTAAATGCTGCCAAATTAACACGAATATGAACTTAAAAAGGGAAGTTAATTTATGTTTGCATTTTTATTTTGCATATTAAAACTTCAAGTTTCAGCATTAAAAAAAATCTATTATCATTTTCTGTTTCCTAAGTATTTCTTCATTTAGATCATTTTGTCCTCATTTGTCAGTTGAACCAAAAATCCTTAATTGCTTTCAAAGTCTGTGTAACCATTTAACTATATAGATCTCTGTATATCAGTCACCATGAATGGTTGCAATGTCCACGTTACAAAGAACAACATGGTGCTTTACATTCCAACGCATCAGCTCTTTCCTTTAGAACTGTAAACACCTGACCTATTTTTATGGTTCAACAAAATATTGTTTTTATAATCTCTGTATCTAGAGAGTAAATAAAAATTTTTTGCTTCCACCTTGTAAACTGAAAAACATTTCTAGGTCCATTTTAAACAACAAATTTTAGAGGATAATAGATTGAAAAAATACTAAGAAAACAGATATGTTGTGTAGCCTGGGGCAAGTTCCTAATGAACGCACAGAAACATCTCTATTGCTATGTTACACATTTTCCAAATCATCAGTAGAAATGAAATCACTGAGTGTTTTCTCCTGATCAACATTGTCTAAGGAATAAATTTGAAGACTAAAACATTATGGTCATGTGAAATAATTATGAAATTTATAGAGAGAAAAACCTGGAATTTAAACATTCAGAGCAATGAAAATGCACTAAAACCAGCACAGGCATACTGATTTATGTTATTTAAGGTATGGCCATAATGTCACTACATATATTAACTGGGTGTATGCAACTGTATCCAGCTGTTCAGATGTCTATTTCTGTTACACTTTTCTTTCCTTGAAAGAAAAGTTTAGCAATTATAGAAGTCTCACCCAAACGCAGCTCCAAGAGAAAGACAACAAAGTTGTTCTCTCTAGCTTAAAAAAAAAATATAAAATAGTCACTTCCCTTACCCATCCACAAGAACTAATTCCTCCACCAACACTTTGCATTGACAGAATCACCTGAAACTGCCTACTGATCAGATTAGACACAAGTTAATTTCTAACTAAATTGCCTCATGACATATCACAAGCCATCACACATTGCACAGTGTGGTGCTTCCATTATGTGCAGTGACATTACTAGGAGATACGTCATGTTCAGAAAGCACCGTCTCTTTAATTGCCTGTCACTACAAAACACTTCTGTTTTAAATAACAACAAATCCCAGCAACTTTCTTTTCGTGACTGAATTTATACTGCTCTGTATTGAGTCTTAGAGGCAAGGCAGAAGAATGGGTCAGTAGCAAGAAAGGATAGCTGCCAATCAGCTGCACGGAGCAGAGCTAATGGAATGGTCTCACCTTCCACAATCATCTGTCTCCAGGAATGTTATCATCTCTAGAAGCTCCTTCAAAAGCACAGTTAACAAGCTGGACTTTTAGTAGAGCTTCTGGTAAGGAAGATTTGCTTGTGAAGTCCCTTTGGGCTTTTCCCCTCATCTCTGAGAGGGCTACACCTTTGCAAACCTTAATTGGGGTGAGATGACATGGGCAATGGTCTAAAAAACTTGCAGCAGATTTTGGAATGGGGTTAAACACAAAGAGTTTTGTATTTCTAGGATTCTCAGGCACAGTGTAGACGAAGGAACAACCATTGAGGTTACCCCTAATTCTTACCTTACTGATGAACACGTAGGACCATCTCCCTCCACATTCTGTTCAGCACTGCCCCTTTCTCAATGGTGTGCGCTCATCATCAGTCTCCTGGGAAAACTGAGCACAGTTCTGTTGATTTACACACATCAACATGAATGCAAAGGAGTACTAGACCTGAAATGAGACAAAGTTACTTCTGAAATGGATGGTAAAATAAAACTAAAGATAAAAATCAGATTTAGGGGTTGTTGGGTTGTTTTTTGTTGTTGTTGTTGCTTTGCGTTTGTTTGTTTTCAAATGTACTAATACTCCCATCCTAATTATTCAAGGTATTTCTATGGTTTTCCACTCTCTTCAGGCTATATGCCATGTCATGTCACCATCTCATCTTGAATTTCATTTTGCATGTACATCATGAGGAATGAGACTGTCCCACCTTTCTCAAACCTCAGTTTTCCATTGTGTCCAAATGATTCTCATGGAGCAGAAGAGGTGAACATAGCTATCTGTGCAGATATTGAAAGGTAGAGAAACAACTGTGTTCTTTTGACTATAGACATTTTTTAGGCTTAATGGGAGAAACAACACTAGCAGCAAGACACAAGGATACAACAGATAACTTTTGTTCTCACCATCAAATTTATAAACAGCAACAAAAATCATCTCCCATCAGCAGCAAAAACAACTGGGCACTACATACTGCTGCAACAGCATAGTGCTCATACAGCATTTGTGCTTAGTGCAGTTAGATTTTGACACAAGTTATCATCTAAAAGAATTTGATGCCACCAGCTTTATGTCCAAGGCCTGTTCATTTCACACAACAAAAGCATCAAACAGCTTGCCAAAATTGGCAACTGTAGCTAAAAAGAGGACAAAGCATTAAATCAAAGCAGCATTAAAAAATGTCAGAGTACAAAATCTTCTACGAAAGAGGCTGGCAGGGGAAGTGCAGGAGGTGGACTATTTGAAAAACAACATCTGTACAGCCGATATGTCTTGATGTTGCCTGTAGCCTCTCCAATACTTCAGCCACAGTTTATTCAAAGTAAACTAGGAAGCAAGTGCTTCCCCTTCTCCTTCAATATTTTTTACCTAACCCCATTTTTTCTATTATTTTTCAAATCACCATATTTTATCATAAACACTTCTTAAAATCATTTTATGGACTCAGAAATCCTAAGTTCATTCAACTGGGCATACCAAAACTAATCTAAAAGCACTGACCTGGTTTTTGAAATTTATAATTTTTTAGGGTTTTTTGTTTGTTTGTTTGTTTGTTTGTTTGTTTTTTAACCTGAAGAAAACAGGAACCATAGGATCTCATCTTGAGCACATTCCAAGGAAGTCATATAAGCAAACAAGCAGCCCTTTCCTTCACCCTGGGTAATGGATTTTTCTAACAGGCTCAGCCTTGCTCATCTTGCTATTCCAGTCTAGTTGATTTTGATGATGTGAAGCTAAAACAAGAGTTCTGGAAAATCCCATGTCACTTATAATTTAAACAGGAAGAATCACTTGTCCATACAAAAACAAAAGCCTGTAAATGAAAACTGAACAAGCTTTGTAAATTTTGTTTCTGCTTTGTAAAACTTGGGCTTTTTACTTGGCTGTTAAGGTGGTGGTGGTGGTATCTACTGCAAACAGACTCGATGGGGATTTAATATAAGCCAGGTTCATTTCATACTGATACTCAGCTTTGTTACTTATGATAAGCTTCCCTGACCATGGAACAATAACAAGACTTGAAAACAAATAATGCTTCAGTCAATTAGACTTTATTTTGAAAAGGATTCATAGCAATTCAGTGATTGAAAATTGCATGGCTTTCTCCCTCCTTCAGTAATTATTTTGATTTATTCCTTGTAGTTGATTCAAAGCTGTCTAGTGGGATGTTTTCCCCACTGGAAAATGGAGTTTGAGAGTCTTTATAACCTTTATTCTCATCACAACCATAACTAACAGCTAAAGGAAGGCAGTGATAAGAATATTTTTCAAGTGATCCAGGCTTCGCATGGGAAGCTGTATGGAGGGACATTTTTACTACCCATGTAACTTGAGATTTTGCCCCAGCTGCCAAGGATTTAATTGTTTGGTTTTTGTGTTTTTTTTCAGCACATTCAGACATTAACATTTGACTTTGAGGGCCTCCAATTTTATTACCTGGAATTAGTTAAACACTGATAAGTTGTGAACCTCTTCCAAGAGCAGGATAATCAGGAAATATCACATTTTATTTAGTACTCTACTCACAAATAAAAATACTAAAACCTTTGCTTTTTTAAATATCAGAGGAATCTTGTTCAGTTTCTGAGTTCTCTATTTTCTCTGCAATTAAATTAGACTACGAAAGATGTTCCAGGCAGTTCAGAGCTGGCATCTCTGACCAAAAACTGTACATTAGACTTTCAAGAGGCTCAAAAAGCTTTAAGAGAAAATAGTAAGTCAAAGCATGTGAAGTATTTACTTGTATACCAATGCTTTTTGAAAGCTTTATTTTCTAAATGACTTATCTGTACTAAAATAGACTACAATATCATAACAATCCCGTAATACTTCTACCTTAATATCTGTTAATTTTTTTTTTCTTTTACAGATTGTACAATAAGCATTTATAGGACACTGAAACCTACTACTTAGTTCTAAAAAGACAGAATCAGAAGTCTTAGATTCTATTTCTGGTTTTATCCCTGATTTGCTGTGCAAAGATAGAGAAATCAGTTCAGTTTATAGATCTATCTGAAAATGTATAGACATATAAATTCAGTTTACAACAGCTTGGGATTCTTAATTCAGAGCAATCTCAATCTATTGTATTAGGAAATTGATAAAATGACTAGGGGGCTGGAGGGTGGAATAGGTTGGTAATAGAGGTAATTCCTTTTATTTGGGCAACACTGGCAAGAAGGTGTTTCTGCTTGATACTTTATTATATACAGTGGTAGAGGTGAACTAAATAACAGTAAATAACAAATAGTTAAAAACAAATGTGAGTGTTAGAACATGTCTGCCTTTCTTCAAGTCCAAATTCAGGTATTCACATGACATTTAGATATTATCCAAAAATAGTACACTGTATGAGCATTAATGCTCAGTAAGCACAGTATTTCATAAGGGTTGAACACAACAAACTTCAGGGGATTCACACTAATACTGTTAATATTGTTTAGCATTTATCTGTCTCCAGGTGTTTGGAGACTCATATGAAAAGTTATAAATATGCACTAAGTGCAGCACTGTTTCTCCTTGATATCTAAAACTTTCCTTCAGATAAAAGACAGAAGCAATCACATACCTACAAAACCACTCAACAGTGTGCTTGCTGGGTATTTGACATTCCTTTTTAATTTACACCTATCAGAAAATACAGAGGCTTAATCATTCCCTGCATGATCAGTAAATCAAAGAATTAGAATAACTTCCTGCATTTTGGGCATGGAGGGGATAGACTTTCATAAGCATCAATTGAAAAACCCATTCCCAGGATACAGATCTAATGAAAGTGTGCTTCTCTACCTGTTTTCTTCATTTTTAACTGAGCTATAATTGGTAACAGGTATCTCAGACACTCTACTAGACTTCCAAACCGGTCAAGAAACATTGTCACCAAAAATACCCAGATTCTTATTTTATGCTTGTCTCCTTCCCCTTCCATTCCAGTGACTGTTTCATGTACTGATTTTGGTAATGGGGGAAAAAAAAAAAGGCAAAAAAAAAAAGTTAATAATCTGTTGGCAATATCATAACTACGGGACTTGTCTAGATGATGCAGCACAGAGCAGGCAAGGAGTGTTTATACCGCATCAGAACTTGAAGCCAGTTTTTCTTCACAACTCACCAAACACAGTGATACCATTTCTAGTTTCACCCAGACTTTCTAAGGCTCCTTGAGTACCTTTTCTCCTGTGATGATAAAGTCTGAGCACTAATACAACAGCTAAACATTTATTAGGATTTACAAAGCTGGCCCTCAGTTAGTTCCATGACCTCCACTCACCTTCTCAAATACCTGTAAATCCAGCTGTATGTTACTCCTGGTGTGTATCCCATTCGGTTGTGTGTGAGCTGTCGATCTTACAGAAAATATTTTGGCAGAGCAGTTTTGTATCCACACCTTTAAACCTGCTAGAAATAGTAAATTTCTTTAAAAACTGATCAGTAAAATCAAAATGCATAATTCCTGTCTTGTTTTATCTCCCTGTGATACAGATTACAGCATAATTCTTTATAGTTTGTTGAGAATGAAGTATCTTTCTATTTTTTCTTCTCTTATTATTTATTTACGTGTTCTATGAGATCTCTATTTTTCCATTCTTAGGGGAACATAAAATGTGTTAGAAGAGAGCAGTAGAAAAGCATCTTGCTGCTCTCTTGCAGAGACCAACGGGGCCACACCTAAGAGGCCACAAAATGCTGCAGAAGCTCAGGGAGACTTTCTCTGAGCCATTTATTTCCAGACTTCTAGATTGGAAGATGGAGAATCAACACTTTGTATGCCTTAGTCCCATATCACTTAAAATACCTTTGGAAATCTGAGCTCTTATAACTGAAATTTTGAAAATACATCAAGAATAAAGCTGGAATTACCTTCAAACTTCCATCTAGACCCCAAAGGATTAATAATTTCCTATTAAAATTGATATACTTTCTTGAACTGACACTTCTATCAAGATCTGGGTAAAGAAACTAGCAACACTAATATTTTTCAGGAAAAGCCTTCTATGAAGCTGTATATTTTACAGTTACACCATCTCATGTAGGTTACTCAATAGCTCTGAAGGCAGGCAAATAAAGTCATCTATTTTGCTGTTATAAATTGATCTTGTGGTGGATTTTGATAAATCATCCCTTTTGCTATCTTACAGAATAAGTGAACACTGCAAATGTTTGAGCTACTATACAGCAAACTCAAATATATCTTCTGTGTTAATGCTGATGTGCATTTTATGTTGTCTTTGACCTCAAAATAATTATTTTTTTTCATTTCCCTGTGAACTGCCTTTGCAGAATGACTTATTATTAAAGCAAACTCTGCAAATATAAGATTATGACAGAAAGCATGGTTCCTTTCTGCAACAGACCAAAAATAACTTAAAAATTTACGATTAATATTTAACATATCTAACAATTAACAGGTAATCAAGCACAAATAAGGAAATTAAATGCTGTTTTTTAAACAGCTGAGTCATTGTTGAATATTTATGTCTGTCTATACTGGTGATAAGTATGAAAATCATTTCAAGATGATGCAAAGACATTCATATGATAATGACTTTGCACTCATGAATGGCACTATTTCCATTGTTAAATTTCCAGGTACGTTCACTGCCTCAAGCCAAAATATATTACAGCAGAAGAAAGCTGGAAGAGAGAGGGAAAGCCCTAACACTGTGGCACCATCGGTCAATAAAGCTCTAAAAACCATTATGACCATAATATGCTTTTTTAAAAACATCAAATTTAAGAAGAAATAAAAATGAAAATGAATGGAATTGAAAGGCACCCCATGCTGCTGAAAATCTTATTCCTGTTCTTCTAGGAGCATTACAAAGTTACATTGCACAAGGGAAAGATTTTCAAAGACACAGAAGGACAAATAAGTATCCCATTCCCGTTAAAAGTTATTTCTACTGTTTCAAATAAATCCAGTAGAAACAAACATAGAGTCTTAATTTATGGAGAAATTGGAAACAAATTGTTTTACTCATAGCATTATGAATTGCATTGCTAAACCAAGGAGGAGAACAATTTAGATAACCCTATCACTCAGACAGCAGAAATTTTTTTATATTGAACAAGTGAATGATGGTAATGAGAAAGTCATCAAAATGACAGTACAGAGACATTTCACTGAGATAAACCTACCCATAAGGAAGGCATCCACAACATCGTGATGACGATTTTTCAGCAAGTTCATGACATGCAACTGTTTGACACTCTTTATGGAGAAATTCCTCAGAACAGCACTGAGCTCTTAGCAGTACTGAGTACTCTGTCTTTATCTAACAAACCCCAGAAAACACGTGGAACAATAATTTAAAAAATATTCTTCAAGTTGAAGTTCTGTTTGATTTGATACATAGTGGATCCTTGTGCCTGTGCAGATTTTAATGAAAATGAGCTTCAATTATTACTAGCATATCTTGTTAGCTTTTGTACCTGGTAATTAAGTGCCTGGAGTATATGAGGACATAAACAAAGCATCATAGGCATTTTTCATATTCAGAATACTCTTTTGCTCTATTTTAACTAAATGGCAGCAACAGGTAAACAAGTAATTTCCATCACTTCTCCCCTTCCACCACAGAAGGGGAAGAACAATTCACCGCTTCCAGGAAGTGTGAATTGTTAAGTGTACCTTTATGCAAAACATGAAACCCCGTTGAGCTCTCTAAAATACAGAAAAAGAATCATACTGCAGCTTCATGCAAAATTCTTATGCACAAGAACATGCTCTTGTTTCAGCATATGCTGGAACAGTCCAGCTCGGTGGCCGCATTGCAAAGTTGCAGATCACAGGTTGCACAGGGGCTTAGAGGCAATCCTGCCTTGCAGTGACCTTCTGTATCAGATAACATACAGTTCTGAAAGTCTGGGAGAGTTCATAAAATTCTGCAATTCCAATATAAACACTAAAAAATTAAAAAGTAATGAAAATAAGAATTTGAAATTTCTTCTTGTTTCACCACTTTTTAACTTCAGAGATGCAGTAAAAAGTGTGCTCAGTTAACTGAAAGTTGCAAGGTGATTTAGCATCTTCAGATGAAAATAGCCATATAAAAAGCAAGTCACAATAGATCGGTATTTGTTATTTCCTGGCATACACACAACTTGTTCCCATTTATGTGGCAACAAACTGAAGAAATTTCAGTATGGTTTATGGATAGGGAAGGAAACAATCATTTCCTAAGTGCCATGTGTACAAGGGGAGGGTGTGTTAAACCAGAAGGATTGCAGCAGTTAAAATAGGGAGAGAGTGGATCTGTTTGAACAGCAGAGCGTAACTCTTCATTTACCTTGAACGTCAGAGCTGGCTCAAATCTTCTCAGTAAGACAAAAAATTCAAAACAGAAGCTCCCAGAGTGAAGACACAGCAAGTGTGGCATTACTGCTGCATAGCACCTGGCAGCTTGTCCTGGGTGGCTGGCCACGTAGCTTGTGCCTACAACTTGCTTTGCTGCATCTTGTTGCATCTCTTTCACTTCTGGCAAACTTGAAACTGTCCAGCACTGCCCTACAATTAATGGTGTCAATGTTAATATTTCTACTGCCGTAATGGTGTAGGATTTCGTGGTGAAGAATAAGGAAGGACATACTAATTCCTGTGACACAAAGCGGAAGTTCTATCATTCACCTGAGGTTGGAAAAATCTTTTATTACATGCTTCTCAGGGTACATATCCAAACCAAACCACAGGGAGTGGGTCTGCTGGAGTGGAGCCACGTGGGCAGTGGAAACAACAAGACAGTGGGATCACTAGTGACCTGACTGTGTCATTCTCTCTCAGCACTGAAAATCAGAGCTGTATGGGTGCTAAATCACCACAGAGCATGTAAGCCCGCAGCTACTGTGGGCCAAAATGTTTGCTACTCTTGTTTCTGCTGCGTCATCTGAGTATTTTAATTCCAGTATGCAAGTACACAGTACTGCTTTCTTTTTTTTTTTTTTTTTTTTTTTTCCGTATGGCCATCTGCAGTGCTGAACCTTTAGCCTAGATGAGCAGACTTCTCATTAATTTTATTTTCCATTAAGGAAAATGAGATCATAAATAAGAATAGGAGCAGGTATCTGGAATGCTTTTGAGGATTTATCACAAGCCACTTCATGTTGAAGAGTTATTTATATCTGAAGATCTTCAGGGTATACTATGAAATTACAGTCAGAAGGCTTTTTCCAGGTAGTTCAGGAGATACAAATATGGAAGATTTTTCTTCCCCAGTCTTTCAGATTTGCACCAAAAACTTAGAAGTCTGTGGGTTGATTTTAACCAAAATATGATTAAAGACAGCAATTTTAGAGAACATAATGCAAGTTTCAGGAGTATTAGTCACTATATACAGGACACATGATATAAAAGAAAAGGATCAGTGCAGACCTTGTATCATTCAAAGATGCTAGAGGGCCCAACCCCAAGACATACATACCAAGACAAGTTTGCTCACAGACTCACATTTACCAGAATTAATATTTATCTGTTACTTATACTAAAAAGCTGCAATTACTCAAATAATAATCATTATCAGTACTTCTTACTAATAAGTCACTATTATTCAGCAGCCACTAATCTGTGCCTCAATGGGCTCAGATAGCTGAAGTATGTTACAGAATGGAGCTCAACATCATATTCCTCAAGTGGATAGTTAACAAGTTGGCAGCTTGGAGTGGTCAACACCAGCAAGGAGTAAATTCCCTGAACTGAAAATAAGTGGAAGTGCATTTTCATGAAAAAGAGTATGTTCTACCCAGAAGCTACAAAATAGAAAACATTTTTCCATTATTTTTTGAATGATCATACATTTAATGAGAAAAATACTAAAACTAAATATGATAATCCCTTGCTGGTGTTTATTTCCTTTTTAATGACTAGAAACATTTCATATTTTCATTCTCAAGAAAATAAACTCCAGGCATGAGATTTTTAAATTTCAAGGTATACATTATAATCCTCTCAAGACAACAGCAATGATCTGGAATTTAAGCATAAGCAGTGTTGGCGACGCATTACCATTCCATATGATATTGCCTCAGGCAGGTTGTAAGCTATTAATTTTCCAGCTATTTTGTTAATGATGCTTTGTAAGGACTTTTAACTAATGTTTTTGTCAGATCACATCCCAGAAGGAATCACATGTCACTCTTAACACTATGTTACAAATCAAAATTCAGTCTTTAGGATGTTTCATGAAGTAGAAATAATAATAAAAATGGGTTTCATGAATCAAAAGGCGATGAAGCCATTTGTGAATTCCACAACAGAATCATTTCATTCCCTCAGTTGGAAAAATACCTCTGTGTGTACCAGACAGACAAAGGAATTTTTTTCAAGTCAACACAAACAGAAGGCAGCTGCTATGCTCAAAGTTCCATGGAAATCATATATATTTCATCAAAGATTATTTTTATACACTGAGTCTCTGAATTGGTGATCTATTGGTGAACTTCCAGGAGCATACAGACAACTATGAAAATCCAGGATCAATATTAATATGATCCATATTAAAAACTGAACACATGCAGAACAGGACAACTATATCAAACCTCCAAGATTTTTCCAAAAGATTTAGTTTAGAGAAGACATATCGAGTTAGAAGAGTAAAAGGAGGGAGAGAGAACAGTCTGCTTCGTGAACATTCTATTTCTGTTGACAAGTGATTGCTTCAGTAATTCACTGATTACTAGATAGTAAAGGACAAACAAGATTTAATCATGATACAGTTTTTATCAAGGTCAGACAGGCTCTTGTCAAGTTCCATGAGCTTCTGACATCAAGAAGTCCACAAGGCAGGAGGAAAATCCATCTTTCACAAAAGAATTTTCTGATAAATCATAATCCTTCTCAAGCACATGAAGAAACAGGTGAATATTTCTAGTCAAATCACAAAAACTATGCATCAAATAAATCTGAAATCAATAGCATTGTCATTTCAATGAGAGATCTAATCTATTTTAGTTACTTGCTATTATAGTTCTGTTCTAGACTGCAGTTTGTGTAGCTAGGGAAAAATTTAAATTATGTTATTTTTATTTTCTGCTTTGGAAAGAAACAACAGCAAAAACCAGATTTATTTATTTCTTACAAATCAAAGGACCCGAGCATTCCTATTCTGCTGGAAGGCTAAGGGGAAAATAAAGAAAAAAAAAGACTAAAAATATTAGTTTACCTTCACTTTATGTTTTCCTCTACAATACTGCTACTGAAGTTGACAAGGCAAAGCCTGACCCCTTTTGCAGATGTTTAAGAGTATGAAACAGGATATCTTGAAAGCATGACATGTTTGATAAAGACTAAGTCAATTCATTACAAGCTTCATTGCAGCTTGACCACTAATCTTTACCCTTCTGTTTTTCTCATACTATAAGTTTTCTAAAACAGGATAAATCTCAAACACTAGATAATTAGCTGTTAGCACAATTGTATCAACTTATAGTTTAAGAATATAGCGAACAAAAGCACCATTCTTTACTATAAAGACAGCATTTATAATGATTAATTTTTAAAAATGGTCCATGTACAATAAAAATGATCTGGAATTCTTATTATACACAAATCAGAACCTCAAATGTTCTCAAATCCAAAGGTTAAGGACTTAATTCTGGCAAAATGATGAAAATGGAACACAAAACATCCATATAATTTACTGAGTTTAAAGAGTTGGTGACAATACTCAGGAGCCAGTTTGGTATGTCTGTATTATGAACAAAAATGATACCAACAAAACACCAGATCTCAACTATTTCAGCATGCTTCCTCTCTTATTAAAGAAGTAATCCTTACTACTCTGAAGCTTGGGAGATTTTCTCATTGCCTACATTTAAAGGACTGAACCATCACTAAACACCAAGTATTCAAGAATCACTGACTGCAATGAGATCCAAGGGAGAAACAGTATATTCACAAGCTCTTAATAGATCTTAATCAGAAAGTTGTTACTGTCTTCTGCAGCAACGGATTCCTAAGTGCCATAGCTGCACTCCAGAAACTTTATAGGTAATAGATGTTTCTTGATAAGAGAGATTTGAGATTCACAGATAGTTCAGAGTTACTGCTCTTTAAATTCCATTTCCATATGCTTTACATCCCTCTGCCTTGCTCCACACTCTGTTCCTTTCATGGCTAAGTATTCTTTCATGTTCTAAGTATTTTTCTTCCCCTTTGTAAGTAGAAGATTAACCTAAAACATGGGAGATTCATCAGCAATCCACTAACCCTTCTCTTCTGTAAGCCCTAAAATATCAGACTCTATGAATTGATTTTCTTTCATTCTCTACTGCAGGCATAACTGTTAATGAAGTTGCCAGGTCTGCTGAGATTCTAAAGATTTATTTGTTATACTGAACATAATGTCAAGTCAAAGAGTTATTGGTTGCTTTACTCTGACAGTTTTATTCATGAAGCAGAATACTGGAATTTACGGAAGCGTAGCTTATTCAATATATCATTCCTGAAACTTAGTTAAAAGCTTAATAGAAAGTGAGTTTAAAGGAGAACAATTGAATTTAGCATGCAAATATTTTATAAATAAATTGCCATAAAATATGTAAGTGAATTATTCTGTCATATAATCACTTTGAAGAAAGTTGTGGGATGACTTCTTTGTTCTAGCCCTTCAATTCAATCCAAACAATAGAACTCAGTATTAGAAATGTCCTATACTGTTTAGTGTCCATATTGCCTGTCTTCCTGATGTTTCTGTTCAGCTACATCAAGGCAAATTTAAGACTCAGATTTGGATCTGGGATGTAAAAATTAGATTTGAGGGAACAGATCAAATTGCTACCTCTGGCAGTAAGTAAAAGCTCTCAATATTGTTATTTGTATAATAGCAGTACTAAAATTCACTTGGCAAGAGAAGGATTTTTCCATGAAAGGTGATGTTCAGTTTCAACCATAGCCCAGTGTCAAAGATTCATACTGGTTCTCTCTTCTGGCTCCCTGGCTCTGATCAGCAGAATTACAGATCCCAGCACTTGCCAAGCTTGGCTGTGAGCAACTGCAAGAGAGTGAGTTGTCTGTATTTGCAGAACTTGATTTTTCATTGGACCGAGTGGGCATATGAACATTAAAAAGTCCTTTAACTTTTAAATATTATCTATTTTGATAACACTGACTCAAGAAAAATATTTCAATGTGCGGCATTTTGTTAGGCTTTAAGTAAATAAAAGAAAATATGGTCTATTTAGTCATTTAATCAAAAGTATGTATCTGTGAATCTTGAAATACAAAAACTGGGACAAAATCAATACAACGTGTTTACTGTTACAACTATGTTTATATAGTTACACAGTTACAACTAACTATATACAACTATGTTTACTAATGTGCATTTGCCAGAATATAAATGTATGGAAGTCAACATTTACTGCCCTACAGAAGCAAGATACATAGCACTGCAGTGAGGCAGGAAGGCTTTTATGATTTTGGGATGGATGTCTTACTCAGGGAAGAACTAAATTCCAATAAAAATCTTTACATCATTGCAATCACTGTGTGTTCTGTGTACATTTTCTTTTGTAGAAAATAACATTTTACAGTTGTTGTTTTTTCTTAAATCTATTATTTTTGTCTTTTACAAAGCAAGAAACCTTTACATAGAATGAGTCAAAAACAGTAGGAAAAGAATATGACATGAAATATATTGAGGAAATAGAAAGGGAAGACAGTGAATAAAAAGCACTGTGCTGCTCTCTCAGTATTCTCTATATAAATGCTCTTTATCCAACCAGACCTTCACTGAAAATAGGAAACTACTTAATTGAAATGTGGGACATTCCCTCCACCCATCTAGTCCTCTGATCTTGAATTAAAATTCACTCAGTAAGAATCCGGGAGCCTTCCAGTTCCAAACAAGTGCTTTTTGCTTAGTGTTTGCCCATTACTCTTCTCTTGTAATCTTCACAGAAGCTCAGCATTATTATTGCAATCCCAATTATCAAATCATATTCATACTTTCATTGTTTTTGAATCATGTTTAAAATACATGAGCTTCACTTACATACTATACATCATCTTCTCTTCCAAGAAAAATACAAAAACAACAACCAAAACAACGAATAAAGAACGATTCAGGTTCAGGCAATCTGAATGTTTCTGTTTTTCCCTTCCCTTTTCCTTTGTTCACTTACTAGACTGAGTATTGCAGATAACCCTGACTAGAGATAAAGGACAGTGCACATTTATCACACAATTCTACATATTATCCCAGGGATGTCACTTACAAACATATGACGCATCGTTTTCTGTAAAAGCTCTTTGCTCAGCAGTCTCTAAGGCCTGGATTTGTCATTTGGCAGACAAAGGTGAAGAACTAGAAAAATGATGTTTTTTCTATTAGGTGATGACAGGTTTCTGCAGGATGACTTCCCCTCAGCAAACTGCAGACAATGGCAGAGATGTTCTACACAAGTCAAACTGGCCCCTAACTACATAATTATTGCAAGAATTCATGGAATACTTCATTTCTATCTCCTGCCATAGTAACTACTTTTAATAGGCAATATAAGATAAATGGGAGATCAGTGAAATACAGCAGAAGTCCACAAAACCAGGGAAAAATTCTTGTTCAAGGTCATGGACCTTGTTTGAAATGCTGTTAAATTAAGCTACCTTTTTGAGATGCATAAATTATCTGTGTCATGTGGATTCGGATCATTGACAGCTGATGAGAAAATTACTTCTATACTACCTCAGGGGAATTCCCTTACCTATTAGACTTCAGTAGAAATAAGTTTGCTTTAAGCTCCTTCTGGGCTACATGCCAAGGTTTGGCAGAGTGTGCAAAGGAAACAGAATTCCCAGGCCAGCCATCACTTAGGTTTCAATTTGGTGTTTGACAAGGAATACCAAAATGAGGAAGTGGGAAAAAACAAACAAATAAACAAACAAATAAATACATAAATAGGGAGAGAGAAGGGAAGGGGAGAAGGAGAATGCCATGTTTTGATTAGGTGAATCAGAGAGTACAATGTCTTTCAAAAGAGATAATTTAAAGTGATGAACATCTCCTTATTTCCAGATAAGAATTGGTGGGTAAGAGGGTAAGACTGGCTGTGCAAATAAAGCTGAGTCATTAAAAAACCCAAGGTTATCTGTTTAGCAGCCACAGGTTACAAAATATTCCATAGAACAGTTATAGATCCTGATGTGCAATTTCTCAGATGCACATGACAGATTCATAATAAATAATAAAGCAATGCACAAATGTAGCTTATATCTTGGGGGATAATGCCACGTTCTTTTCACTTGTAGGTCATCAACTGTCATTTTAATTCTTAGCATTAAGGTCTTCTAAATCCCTCCGCACTGGCAGTCCACTTCTACATAAATAATGCTGGACTGTAGCTAGCTGAGTTTTAAGGCAATACTTGAGTATAACAGCAGAATATCTTTTCTTAATTGCCACAAAAGCAGAGAAAGTGTAATTTTATCTTAACATTTGACAAGGAGCAATTGTTCATGATGGCATTCTGTCTCTCCCCATTTTAAAGCAAAGTTTTCTTTAAGAACTTCTGCAAGAGAATGTGAATCCTTTAAATGCTGCTAGCTTGCATAGACAACATTGCAAAAAGATCCAGCAGATAAATGCCTACTTGCTTTAAACCTCTATGATTTCGATTGAACAACAATGGGTGAAAATATTAAACCTTCATACTTTCTTTTTCTGAATATTTTGGGTACCAGATGGAGCTGCTCCAGTTTAGCATTTCTCAGAACTAAGCTTTTAGGCAGAAGGGATGATCTCCTAAATTCCTATCAGGTTCTCAGAATTGCTAACTTTTTGTCATGACAGGAATGGCATGGCTCCAAGAAAAAGAATTCACAAGGTATTCCTAGAGTCCCTTGAATGATCCTACCCTTGTTTCATTTCCTTTTCACATCCTACTGGCTAAGTAGGTTTCCATGGTGCCTTACCTACTTTTATTAAAACCCCTGAATTCTCTTTGCATGGAAATCTATAGTCTCTGAACACTGTCATTAATTCCAATAGGGTTCTAAAAATTGAGTATGAGAAGTAGAAGATCCTGTATGAATATACTTGTCACCGTCCTGGCAGGGCTTTGAACTATTCGCTCCATAGGACTTAGATGGTCCTTTTCTGGAGTAGTGTCAGTCAGACAGCCCTGCCAAGACTTCTAAAGCTATTCAGCTAAAGCTTACTATATTATTTATTAGAGCTATAATAATAATAGTCTTGTATTATTGCTATATTTTTTTTCATCTAGGCTGAACTAGATATCTTTCTTCAGAGTTTTCTGTTGAGACCGGGTTCATTAAAGCTCTACAGTAAGATTTCTTCTTTAGTTCAGATCATTAAAATTTGGTGCACTGTTAATGTTTGCCTTACAATTATCTTTTATTAAAAAGAAGCAAGCTGTGGAAAGACACTACATAAGCGGTACAAGCTCTTGGCTCACAGGGTCTCAGCTACCAGATTTCAAGAAAACAAACAACATAAATTGAAAATAACATGTCATTTCTCCTCTCACTCATCCCATCTTTGGCAAGTGGAATTGCCAGTTAAAAAGAAAAATCAAGGTAATTTTCTTTCACACGACAGCAGGAACTAAAAGCACATCAACATTGCTATCATCACCTGTATCTTAAATTCCCCCTCTAGTGATGCTTTAGAGGGATACTTGGAGAACTATAGGGTGACAGAGACAGTCAAGTTCAGAGACCAAGTGGGCATTGCTTGAACTTTCAGCAAGTTTCTGATTTTAAACTTAGGAAGAGATAAAAGCTCAGGAAAATGAACCCATTTCCTGATACTGCAGCTGACACTCATCAATGTCAGTAACACTGTATTTTCTCCATTAACCAGCTACAAACATATGTGGGCAATATCATCTTGTGTAACATTTGTATAAACGTTTGTATAAAACACAGAGAAAGATGTGATTGTATAACTGATTAATCCCCCAGATCAAATATGTTCCTACGTCCTTCTAATTTGAGAAAATTCATTTCCACATTTCCAGCTTTTGCCATCAGCTCTCAGAGCTGCCTACAGACAGTGTAGATGAAAAAGAGTCACTAAATAGCTAAGTTTTGTCAGAATCATCTATGATCAGGTCTATACTTGTATCTATGACACTTCTATGTCATCAACCATCTATTGTACTGTGTTTCCATCCTGTTTCTCTCAACATTCATCTTAAACTGCTTAAACACAAGGCAGGATCAAAATCAAAATAAGTCAAGCGTAATTTAAATCTAGGTTTCCTACAGCTCAGCAAGAAGTAGGAAAAACTGCTTAATATTACAGGTTTGTGTTCTGCCTAAGCTCAGTCAGACTCCTAAATCTTAGTTTCTCTATCCATATTTCAGTGATACTCACATCAAGAATTCCTATAAGAGTGGTTGAAATTTCAAAACAGTGCTAGGCTCTATTCATCTTTTCTATCTATCTATCTTGTTCACTCCTAGTTGAACTGTTTGTTAGTATGTTGTTTACCTTTGACACTCTCTCTGTTCTTCCCTCCCTCTAATTTCATCAATATGTTGGATTACAGGATATAATCATGGATAAAAGAGATTGTATGGATCCTTAATAGGTCTTTGCTCCAATCTCCTGGTAAATCAGGGTGAGCTATGAGGTTAGATCACATCATGCAGAGCTGCATGCAGTCTTGTGTTGATAAACTCCAACAATGGAGACTGCACAATCACTTTGGGCAACCTGTTCACTGTGTTTGTGGCAAAAAAGTTTCTCCTTACATCTGATCAGCAATTCATTTAGCTTCAAGCATAACTCCCACTGCACCTTACCATCAAATTCTTTGAAGGAGGTTCCTGTTTCTCCATGACTGATCATACACAGACTCCTACAGTATCCATTTAGAAATTAATGGAAAGTTTACATTCAGTTTTTATGCTCTACTATTTAATATTTAATACCTGACATATGAATAATGTCATTGGTTTATGAATCATTAGTTTATTTATATGATTGGTTTATTAATCTCTGCAGAAAGAGTTCAGAAAGAAAAAAAAAAATTGTTTGCAAGAAAACAAAGTGGTACTACAGCTTTTCACTTTTTTTTCATTATTTCTTCCAGAATGTACATAGACCTCCAAATAACATGATGTTGTTTTTTAACTGAAATTTTGAATGTTTTGAAGTACACTGAAAAAGAAATGGTCTCCACAATGTTACTATTTACACAGCTTGACCAGCCTGTCAAAAAGCAGAATGAAAAGTCACTGTATCCTTGCCTTCAGCTCCAGGCCAAGCTGGAAGTGCATTAGAGTACTCTAAATTTTATCAGCTGCCATCATCTCCTCTGGCATTACTTGTACCAGGAGTTCCAGAGGAAGAGATATATAAAACAGTCTCTTCTGTTTCTGGTTATGTGGGATTTCTCTGCTTTAAAAGAAACCTCAGTTGAAAATATCAAAAATGCAAAAATCCACCCACGAGACCTGCAAGAGTATTTTGGCATAAAGAATCTGATCTGGTGCCAGCCATTATTCTAACTGCCCTTTACATACGACTGATAAAACAGAAAAAAAAGGAATCTCTGAAGACTGCCTGCAGAATATGTAGAAAATGTTATGTGAATATTCATTTTCTGCGTTTTTATTTTTTGCTTGTTTTTCCTTTTCCTCCAGGATAGTAAAACGGACAAAGAACTTATGCTTACTTGCTGATCCTCAGCTTCATTGCACACCAGTCAAAAGCTAGAAATAAATCACAGTCAGGCACATTCTGCTTTAACCCTGCCCATACCCCCAAGTTAATTAACCTAAAGTGAAAGAGTCTGCAGAGCCTCTCAGTCTAACTTGCATGAGAAATTCTTCCCTATCCACCAAAACCTGCCAATAGTATTGCAGAAGCACAAGTGCAAAAACCGTAAAAGAATGATTACTGTTTACTGCAAGAGATTTCCCTATGGAGGTTATGAGGAGACAGCCATCAAGACCCACCCCTTGCAAAGCATAGGCAAAAACCATCAGCCTCTCTTTTTTATGCTTATGATTCCTGTGCTAAAGTACAAAGAAGGAAGATTGTAACGTAAAGCATCTCCAGGCCAAAGCTGGAAAAAGGAAAGAATTGTTGATGAAGTATCCATGAGAAACTTACTGTGCCCAGCTGCCTTGTTCAGCTGGCCAGGAATAAGTTGCAGATTTGCAAAGCAGCTACTGCAAGGAGTCCATATGAAGGAAAAGATCAGGATCTAAGAGTCTAAAATAGAGTCCCTGATTGTAGACACCCTCAAATTATAGACTGTGTTGGAAATGAATGACATTTTAAAGCCAAGTTGCTATAGTGAACCTGGAGGGATGTGTATGTGAGAGAGAGTGAGTGTGAAATAAAGCTTCCTGCTTGATTCACTGCTGGTAAATGCAAATTATTGATGTTGTTTTGTTGGTATATCTCTTGCATGCTATCAATGTCATCATTAGACACTCATGAACTGTGACTCACAACATATCTGACAGTTTTCTGGTTCTTTTTCCCCCTGAGATCTAGCTTTGGGTTTTTCTTGTTGTTCTACATGTTCCTAAAGGGACAAATTCTGAAATGTTTTAATCAGGGAGCTCATCTGCTATAATCTGCAGAGGCCAGGCATTTACAACTGAGAGATTGCTTTGACCCCAGAAGAGTGATTGAGAGATGGATAAATGAATTGTGACTTTAAATTTGGCTTGCATGAAAAAGAAAGCAAAGGAGAATGCTGTTTTGGGGTGAAAACTTAATTTCACTAGAGACTTGAGGCTTAATAGAGTCTGGAGCCTTGGCCTGCCCTACAGAAAAGAATATGTCCATTGGAACAGAGTTGAGCTTAGTGAACATGAGGCCTCTCTGAGAAAAAACCTGAGAGTCTGCATTGATTTTCTACAGCAAGAGACTGCAGCATTCCCTCAAGTTAAAGTTAATTCTGTTTGATAGTGTTTATCTCGGTAAGACATATTGACATGGAACATTTTTCAATATAAGAAGATTAAGATTCCTATTTGTGACCACTGTCAGAGAGGATTCCAGCATTGCTTGGCTGACAGCAGGCAGGTAAAGCAGCAGCTGGTGAGAATTGCCTACCATTAATAATGTGGTATGTTTCCAGGTGTTGTCACTGAATGTCACTCTGACATATTCCCTGAAGAACCCTCACTATCTATCTGACAAAAGCACAGGTGAGATTTGTAATAATGTGCTCAGGAGTCTCACAGAAGGGTTTCTCACTCAGTTTCCCAGTTCTGCATCTGCTTCCGCAGAGAGAAGCATTTTGACAGACCTCAGAAGTGTCATGTAAGATGTATCTTGTATCTTTCACATTTTCAGTGTTTTTCCTTGCTTGCAGCATCACGCTCAACTATACCCAGCTGCTACTACTGTTTTAGAGAGCTGTTTCATAACCAACTCCTCTTAAAGAGTATGTTATAATAGAGATGAAATCATGGGAGACAGACACAAAGACCACGAGCCTTGGTAAGTAGAGAACAGAGCCCTGAACATTTCTGTTCTTAAACTCAGTACAGAATGAAGAGATGAAAAACACAGTGCTTACTGTTCTCTCCCTCCTGTACTCCCTCTTACAAAAACCATTTGTGTTTCTTTCTATTCTAGAAAATCACACTTCCATCTTCATCCTGGTGAAGGGCATTGATGTGTTATTGTTTCAGGATGGCAGTGCACATATCTTTAATATTCATTTCCATAAACTCTGCATACTTAAGTATGTGCATCTACTCTTATACCTGGATCTTGGTGAATAATGACGAATGTCCAGAATTTCTTCTGTCCTACCTTCTAACACTAAGGACAAGGACTCAGACATCCTGTTACAATAGGTTAAACAGCATTTTTGTTACAATCCAAAATACACAAAGCATTTTTTTTTTAAGTTTGTATCTGGATGTCACATCAACGAGAACCAGTTAGTATACTTCCCAAATTTTTTTAATACTAGAAGAAATGTGGGTTCTTAGGTCCTTCAGAGTACAGGAGATCTTTCACGTGGCTGTAAACAATGCTAATTCTGTATTTAACAGATAAAAATGTAGTAGTGCTGTCATTGCATATAACTTTATTGGTGTTTTAGCCTAAAACACTCATGGCCTAAATTTCTGCTTAGTGGTTCACAATGAAACTTCTACTGATACAACAGTAAGCATCATTCACTTCATAAACCATTCATATCATATAAGCACACCAGATCAGATCCAAAAGGAACTCCTTACTGGAACTGTGGATACAAATCAAAATTTCCACCAATGAAGCTCACTCAGCATTTTCTTAACTCATAGCAGGTCATTGGGGCACTCTGAAAGTTAAATACTTTAATCACAGACTGCACTGCATTTCACTAATAAGCAAGCACTCATGGAATGTGCTGCTGTGCAATAAGACACAATTGCTCATGATGTGAGTGGGAAGGTAACAGACACTTTACATAGCACAAATTAACTTGACGGTAATAAGTAAGCCTCTCTATCAGTGATGTCACAAATTATCTGCTGTCTCAGCAGTGATGAGCAACAAACAAGAAAACTACAGGATTGCTTACAAAAAAAAAAAACAAAAACAAAAACCACCAAAACAACAACAACAACAACAACAACAACAACAACAACAACAACAAGGACGAGATCAGCCTGAAGATTCTGAATCCTTGTGGCCTAGCAGCACTCCCTTAACTATGATACCATTTGTTTGTAGGTAAACTGGATCTTCAGCATTATCTTAATTAAGCTTTTAAAATTTAATTCCTTTTTTCAAAGGAGAGTATCTTGGGCACTACACAGCATGTTTCCATTAACAATGTAGCAGCTTCAACAGACTACTTTCAAGATGAACAGAAAACAACAACAAAAACAATTCTATCAGGCGTGACCCCATAGGGAAAGGTAGGAGACCTGTGCAACACAAATATCTTGATAGCCATCATAAAACACAATAGATTTCCCAAGGGAAGTCTGCCACTAAGCAATTAAGCTGCAAACCATGCTTTAAGGCCATGCAGTTTCTTTCATTTAACATTTACTTACCAACTCAAAGTTTAAGGCAACAAATACTTTGTTAAGAGGTCTCCTTTTTTTTTGGGGGGGGGTGGAGGAGAGGGGTTGTTTTGGGCGTTTTTATTTCACATATTAAGGTTTAATTGATATTAGATTCCTTTGTATCAAAACGACTTTGAAAATAATTGAGGACACTAGTAGATTATTTTTCTGAAATGAGTTACAGCAGAACAGGTTTGCCAACTGTTATAGCTGTAACAAAACTCAAAGAGATTCCAAGACAGTTTAATAATTAATCACATTAACTGCAGATGCAGTACCCTTACTTGGCACTTTTTAAAATTGCAAAATCTAAAAGACCCGAGACTGCAAATGATCCAAATTGTTAAAATACAATTAATTTTTAAAATCTTATAAAGTCCAGTGAATCTTTGCTGTCAACAAAGACAGTAAAATAAAGAAAAGTGATTGATGATGTTTTTACTCTCCTTACCTTTCACATGGTTTCTGCACTTCCCACTTAAGTGCGGACTGTATAATATGCTTCAAGTCATGGCTGGGAGATAAAGAAGAACCTGCAGCATTTGAGCATAAAATTTCACAGCTCTAATAATACAACACTGATGTACTCTGTGAACAATGGAGGGTAAGGTTTGTGTTTATCATGTGCTGGTGTTTTAGCTGAAACAGTTTAATAACACTTAGCATATTATGCAGCCTTTTGCAGTTAACGTGCTGTTGTAACCAAGCATGTAAATGCAATACAGGCAATTGAGCAGCCTTTTGGCAAGTAGGGAAAACAAAAACATTGCTAGTGATCTGTCAACACTGCTAAAACAAGTGATGTTAGAATACAGATTTAAAATAGTGCATTATCTGAGCTGAGTCAACAGGTAAGCCTAAAACCAGCAGTAGAGCAAAAAGCAGAAATACACTCTCCTCTGTTAGGATTTTCAAGATTATAATGTTTTAGCAGTCCTAGTCATCAGGAGCATAAAAATAAATGCATATACATGTCCAGTCATTGAGCATTCTGATGCTAACTTCTTTTATAAAATGAAAACTCAACAACAAAAACCCCAGCTAACACATAGCTGACAGTGTCACCTGGTATAAAAAGACTTTACCAAACAACAATAATTTCACCCAGACGTGTCGGACAAACCTGTTTGGCTGTAATTTAGGGAAGATTAGTGTCCTTTTAGACACACCAGAAAATAGAAGTATGGACTATCCTTACAAACCGTTCATATTTTTATTTCCCTGCTTAGTACAAAGACCAAGTTTCCTTGATATTACGGAGCCTAGTTTCTTTGCATTTATGATGGTGAGTAGCAAGAGATCTTCTTTTAAATAATGAATAGTTGTAAGATGTTTATTTGTTCTTGTTTGTTTAAAAAGGGACAACAAAACTATTCACAGATTGCCTCTGCTGGAAAGAATAGCTATTCTGCAATAACTATTTTGTAAAATAATGAAACTAGGTGAACACTGAAAAGAAATGAAAATTATTGAGTCCTGACTGGAAGATTTTGAAAATCTTAGTAAAAATATTTTACAAAATCAATTAAATTAACATTAAACTATACTCAGATATCATCTACTAAAATTGAAACAGTTATAATTTTCCAGTCAGGGGATGAATTAAAATATTGCATTCTATAGTAATGCTACCTAAGATTGAAGAAGATCATACAGACAAAGCATGACGAAAAGCGAAAGTATATATTTAACCAAACTATTTTGAATTTGTAAAAATATCCCCAAAAATCACAAGTAGAAATAAAAGTTCCAAATATTCAGATGATTCTGAAAGTGGTTTTAAATTCATTCAGAAGTAGTTTGAACTTTGTCATGTACAATGATGTTTACAGCCTAACATGTAGTAAGCACCCAATGATGAATGTAGTATAGTAAGTTTATGAAGATTGTATTCTGTGAGTTCACTTAAACCATCTACTTACGACACGCCATTTTTCTGTAGTTATATTTATTAAAGGTAAATACAGTTCCAAACTGTTCATTCATTCTTTCAATCAAAAGAAATTTCCATATTCTGTGATACTGTTTCTATCACATCAAAGTGCTTTCATTAATTTATGCAACTACAGAGCTGCTATCTACTAGATCTGATTTCAGTCACATTCATAAATGTCATCTGGACAGCTGCAACAGAACGCTAAACCAGTAATTGATAAAATTTTGTCCAAAGACTTAGCAATGCTGAGAGTTGATTGTTGGATTATCTCAATAATATTTACACTTTTCTGTATCTTGTAGGAAATGGCCATCACAGACTGTGACATGTAACTGGGAAGACGACTGTTCTCACTCATACATTTAAGAAACAGCTTAACAACCCAAACAGCATTTGAAATAAGGAAGGAAAAGAGAGGGAAGAGACATAGGACTTAAAAGTGAACCCAAAAATACTTTTTCAGAAGTACCATTTGTAACATAATTGAATGAATCCTCAAGCAGGAGAGGTCAGGGATGTAAAACTGTCAGAACTATCTCATTTTATTTTCAAGGTGAACGTTGGGGGGAAATTACTTAATGAAAAAAAAACTGCTGAATAAACATGAACAAGTATAAACGGAGTATCAAAAAGCTACACTGAAAAACAAGGCTGAAATTCCATCAGTTCAAAAGCTGTTAGCACAAACCTCTTCATTCCCTTCACATGTTATGAAAATTTTCAGCTCTGGTTCTATGGTAAAGCTGTTTTATATAGCAGTCCTATGGATTTAAAATATAGGTTCTAAATTTGCCTAGAAATTAAAAGGAACAAGGAAGAAATATTACAACATGCTACTTAGAAAAAGTTTCTCATAGATAAAAAGTCTTATTGATTCCATAGACCCTCTTCCCTTGCTGAAGTCTGAAACACATTCTGCTCCCACTTGTAGTTGTTGCGTTTTGTCTTTAATTTCAGTGTAGATTCGGCCAAGTATTGTGCAGGTTCTCTGAACAAATTAAAAAGTTCTTTGGATTTGTTTTTCCCTTTATTTAGAATAAGTAAACTGACAGCACAAACTCAGTCTGTTTCAGAAAAAAGAAATTGCATGAGGACAGTGGAAGCAATGTTGCTCAACACTTAATCTCCAGGCACCTAAAGCACAGTCAGGTTACGTATGAATTACTACTGCTGTTCTTTTTAGTACAACGAGGATCAGGAAAATTACATTATATATTTCAGAAGTTACTCACACTGTACGTGCCTGTGTAGCACTGTCTCTGGAACTGTGTCCTCACTCTACCATGGATGTGCTGGAGAGTTATTGCTCCTGAAAAGTTCCAAGACCCTTGGTGGCAACAACTGTTAAGGCTCTCAAGGGCAGCCAAGGTTTCCCTTGATGTAACTGGAGGTAGCAAAAACCAGAGATACTTTCAGTAGCTCTGGAGCCATCTCATGGACCTTGAAATGTGACTGAGTCCCATCAGAGCTGGGTATGCCAAACCACTGTTCCCAAGGCCAGAACACGAGGGAATGGCTCAGACTGGACATTACTAAAAATTTCTTTATTGTGTGGGGAGTGAAACACTGGAATAATCTTCTTAGAGTGGTGGTTGATGCCCCATGCCTATCAGGAGGCATTTGGACAATGTTCTCTCATTAATGTGCTGTAACTTTTGGTTATTCCTGAAGATGTCAGGCAGTTGGACTGGATGATCTTTGAAGGTTTCTTCCATCTGAACTATCTATTCTATTCTCTCAGAGATCTGAAACCAGCTTGCCATTATGGACAAACAAAGCTCTTACCTACCATTCCTTAGTATTCCAGGATACTGAGAAAAGACAGGTACAGCCTAGACTTTCTTGTAAATAGATGCACAAGACACGTTGTTAGCATTCCTGATACATTCAGTAAGCTCTTCTGTTTTTTTGTAGATGACTACCTATAATAATTGCTTTTACTTTCTAGCACAGTATTCTCATAGGCTACACTGCCAAATCTGGTGTCACTCCTAGAATCTTATGGGCAATAAGCTCACAGGAGAAAGCATCAATGTTATATCTCACTTTGCAGAGCAAGGCAAGGAAAATAAATTGTAAATCTATATATCCATCCATATTCTAGTTCCCCATGTTTTATTGTTAAAGATTTATTGGATATGCAGGTTTAGATTGGATATAAGGAAAAAGTTTTTTACAGTCAGAGTGGTGAGGCACTGGCAAGGGCTGCCCAGAGAGTCAGTGAGTGCCTTATCCTTGGAGACACTCAAGGTCAGGCTGGACCAGGCTCTGAGCACCTGGTCGAGCTGTAGGTACCACTGTTTATTGTAGGGAAGTTGGACTAGATGATCTTTAGGAGTGCTTTCCAACTGAAATGATTCTTCGATTCTATGAGAAGTATAGACTCATTTTTTCAGTTTTTAGGTTTAAATGTAATCTCATTCCAGTTATATAATTTGACATAGCAAGGTAAAAGTATTTATTTATGTAAATTATCTATCACCTTGTTCCTATTTAAAGAAATGAAGATAGACCACAGGATACAAACGTATCTTCAATTTCTGCCTAACTCCTATTACTCCCATCTACACACATGCAATTTACAACTACTACTGTTTATTTCCCTCAGAAGTGATCTGATAAGACACAACGTATCTCACCTTGGTGACCCACTGTTATTCAAACACAAGCTAATAAGATGAGTTCACACCAGCACCATCTCTTCCCAAACAAATAGTTATAATTTGCCAAAAACCTTTAGCAGCCACACAATTATGCAGGCATTTTGAGTCTGCAACAATTTTTAATATTTGTTAGGCAAACCAGCAAAATAAAAAACCCTGCTGCTATATTGAAGAGCAGTTAAGTATAGGCCAAGAACAAAGCATTGTGCTTTCAAGGCTCTGCATAGTCCCCTTGTGAGAACTGATTGCTCTAGCCTGTCATCTCCTGTTGATATGAGAAAAAGACTGCATGGTGAAGAAAATGATGCAGGCCAGCTAAAAAACACAGATTTTCACCTGCTAGACAATGATGTGCTATTTATACTAGTATGGATGATGACAATAAGAATGCATGCACATCCATTAAGTTCATAAATCTTATTGATAATTAAACATACTTCAAAATGTCAGAAAACTATGCATTCACGATGGATGGCTACTACCATCTTAGGTTTTCTTACTTCATTAGTACAAGTCAAACAGCTGCACTTTAAAAGATTTTTTCCATATTTTTAGAAAGTTTTTACTCCAGCACACTTCTGAATTACAGATTGATTTATAATAAACCCTTGTAATCCATTCTGTCACTTCACTATTTTACAATGTTGCCAGATTACTTGATTGCAACATGACCAATAGTAACTAGCCTTACAGTTTAAATGAAAGTTGACTGCTTTCCTTAAGAGAGTGCTAATAGCCTTCAGTCTTTTTCTTTCATTACTCAAATCCATGCTAAACTCAAGATTAATCCTTGATGGTTTTTCTCATAACAAAACAGAAAGCTGCACTCAGCTTGAGTCCACAGTAGACAACTGAAGGCTTTCTTTACTGAGTAAATTAGCAATATAAATTCCACCCAGATGAATATATTTAGGTGCATGGTGAGATCATTAACCTTATTATGCCACCCCATCTTATTTTCAAGCTTTCTACTAGTCTGCTGCTAATAGATATTTGTGCCAAAATTTTTGCCCACAAATGCATTTTCCTATAATGGAAATAGTTGCTCGTGCTGCTATCATTTATCATTCATGTTTCTAAGGTGCCTCTTATGCTAACATGTGGAAGACATTACAAACATTTTGTAACTCCACGGAAGGAAGTGCTAGTGCTTCTGGCTGTCTGCTTGTTCCCATCTGTGTACTTGCAGCCAGCCAGGTCCTGCTGGCTCACTTCAGAACGTTGTTGTTAAGGGACTATCTTATGATACAAAAGAAGTTCCTGAATGCTACAAAACCGTAGTTCAGTTTGCTGTCTCATGACCTTCTCCAGCGGAAATTCTCTTTTCTTCATGCTATCTTGTCAGCGCTATATGTAGACTCCAACCTTACACCTGGTAGGAAAGGCCCTAAAGCACGGTTGCACCTGAAGGGACATGATGAAATTATGCTGCAGGGAGACCGATGAGGATATCAGCCTGGAATGATACGGCTTTGAGTTCTGGCAGATAATTGCACAACTGGAACTTCCTGGGATCCTGCTGTCTCTGATGGATTTGAACATCAATCACTTGCAAAACTCCACTATTCCACGTTTTTTTCCTCTGTCACAAGATAAGGTTTCTAAAACTTGTCCCCTGTCTAAGGCACTCTCTGAGGGGAGCACCTTACTCTTTTCTCTCCTCACAACCCTGTACTATCTCAATAAGACTGGTTACCTGACGTGGCCTTGTAACTCACTATAAACCACTTTAATTAATTTGTTATTTTCATGTCCTTGATGCTTTTGGTACAAGTAGACAGTATTCTCTGGAAACATGTATTTCCTCAAGTCCTGCCACACATGTCTGTTAGCTACTTCTTTGTATTACTAATGAGTCTAAACAACACCTTGAGGCGAATCTTGATTAGCATGTTAATTATGAAATTTCTAGCAGGCACTTTGGGTGACAGCTTACTCCCGAACATCAGCAATAAAACATGCTCAGATTGAGACATCAGGCTGAATTATAAAGATGGACACATGGAAATGCTTGTCAAAAAAATCAATGCCTCTCCCTATTCCATGTCCCTTTCCGTAATTTCTCCTGTAGTGCTAGCACTTTAGAAAGCAAATGCTGGCATGAAAGTAGCCAGGCACTGGCTTCTCAAGCTGCCTCCAGTGACTGTTGGTCTTTCTCTCTTCTCTTTACTGTGTACACAAATGCGGACACAGGATTGGGAGCTTTGAAAAGCAGACTTCAAGCAACTCCTTTATATCTGAGACCTGGTCAGTCTACACTCCATTAAAAACTATGGGAATATTTCCAAGGATCACAGGCTATAAGTAATGCACAAAATGTGTAAAGTCAGATTATGAAACAGTCTGTTCTTCTGTTTTACAAGACAAGATCCTCTCTGCATGCAGTTCTCAGCTGATGTAAAGCCTCTGCCATTTTCCTTTCCCCTTATCTCACTGCATGGAAAGATATCAGGAATAAATTGGTACAAAGCACTGAAATTTAAATGAGTAAGGTTATCATGTCTCACTTCAAACTAAGATATACTGCTTTCCTCCCCCTTCCCCTCCTTCTTCCTAGACAGACTTAGGGCCAAAAATAAAACTGGGCCCATAATGGTTTAAGTACTAATTTATTTGTCCTTAAAAAAAACCTGCCTTTAAAGTTTCTTGCTTTGCTGTGCTGGAGCTGAGGCTCATTCAGCACACATCCAGTACACAAGCAACAGTGATGAGACATAGTTGCAATAAGAACTAATCCCTAGCTGAATGAAGAATGCTAATTTTTTATTGTATGTCAGTTAGTGAGGAAGAGAAAATGCTCATTATTGGTCTCAGTTGAATTATTCTTCTTTTCAATAAGATTTTTTTTATTATGGATGGATTCTCAAAGTGTCCCAGTTCTCTCACATAATTTCTTACTGAGCAGTACTTTAATCTGGTATTAGTCTCAGTATTTTCAAGGGTGTTACACAAAGTACAAGGACTTTGCAGATAACTGTGCAGTAAGATTACACAAAGTCTGAGTGTGACACTATCCCAGATGTCTAACCCTGGAAACCCTGCCACGTTTGTCAATGGTGTATTATAAAAATATTTAATTGAACTAGAGCTGAAGGTTTCTTACACAACGTAATGAACTGTGTACTGTGGCATCTGAAAACAGAAACAGAACTCATCCTACAACTTCCATTCCAAGGATGGTAATCTTCAATAAGTAGTAACTCTACAAACATAACCAAAATCAGAGTTTGCCCATCAGAGCTGCAATACATTGCTCCCCATCAAATCGAAATTTACCTTCATTTATCTATCCCATTAAGCCACCTTGATTATGGCTATCCCTGGCCCCTTTCTGTCCCCATTTACCTCCATAAAAGACCTCTTAGACAGACAGCTTCAACTAGACAGATAACAATTAGGAGGATAATATTTGTCAAAATCTTGGTGTCCAAATCTAGCCAGTTTTAGGAGAGAATGGATGAAACCACAAAAACCTGAGGTCTTCTACTGTGGTTGGGAAGCATTATTTTTACCTTCTTTTATCACTTTTCATTAACCTCATTGTGGTCATCAACACGAAACTTATTTTGACAACCGTAACTCACCACCGTATAACAAAGAAGCATATTTGGACCTAGAAAAATCTTGCAGTAAAATGCTGACACAAAAGAGTATTTTTTGCTGATGCCTAGCTCAGTCAGTAATTCATTCTAGAGGCAATAAGATACTTGGCACACAGGTTGAGGGGCATATACAGATAGAAAAGATTTGTGTTCAGACAAAAGAGGTTACTGAAGAAAACACAAATAAATTCTAATTTTTCAGTTTGAACATTCGAGATTCTAATTCTGTCATCAGTTCAAGTGGGTAACCTTGACATTAAATAAAGTACTTATGTTATTAATCTCACTTCTATTGATCTTTTTTTCTCTTAATTTTGGAATAATGACAAATACGCCTGATATCTGAGATAGAGAGGTTCCACACATTAAATGTCTACATTTGCCTGTAGACATTTCTAAGGTAAGAAAAAATAAAAGAGCAGAAATACAAAACTTCAATATTATTGACTTTTCTGCACAAAGGTATTTGCATACTACCTCTGAGCCCTACCCCACCCCATATGAAAAGAAAAATAGCAACTTAATGCTGATGTAAAAGAAAAACATGTTTTCTGGAGGCAAAAACTGGAAAATGAACATGACATTCCTACATAATCATTTGAAATGTAGCTCCAGGGAATATAAATATACATAAAATATAGGCATTGGAACAGTATAATGGCACTAACTTGAAATAAAATCACTTCATTTGAAATCCTAATTAATTTCAGAATGCATCTGGAAGAATTGAAGTGTAGAGTTAATATAATTTTTTACGCTGAGGATTCTTTCAGTATTCTTTCAAAATATTTCACAAAAAAATATTTTTCCTCTCTCAGGAGCTGTCCAGATTTTCCTTATTTTTCCTCAGGGAAAAAAATAAAACAAACAAAACCAGAAAAAAAAGACACTTGGAGGAGAAGGAAGCCCAACACACAAAGCGAAACAAGAAATGTGGGTTTTGCCCTAAAAGACACTTATGGCATTCTTGACCTCAGCAATCTTTAGAAGATGTGAGCAATGAGGAGTGTAAATTATTAAATTAGCTGTTTTCTTGCTCTTCATAGACTTGATGGGAAACTATGAAGAAATGGAAGGTGGAATAATTGCTTTCCTAAAGAAAATTGACCCTAAGTTTCAACCAGGCTACTTATTCACTGATTTATAGCAATTCTTAACAAAGTGAGGTTTTTTTGGTTTTGTTTGCTTTTTTTTTTTTTTTTTTTTTTTTTTTTTAATTATGCTTCACATTTTATACGTAAGAACACTCTATTAGTGTTGAACTGTAATTGCGTCAAGTTATGCGAAGTGAGCATTCCAGCCATGAAACCAACTGTTTTTGCATTAAGGCAAAAATGCATGTGTGGAATGAATTGTGCAATCACAATGCATGTTGGTATTCACAGTTTTATTTGTTCTGTTGTTCAGTTTCACTACGGTGAGGAAGAAATGGTAAAGTGCTAATATGTATGACACAGAATCAGAAAAAATTCAGGTGACCACAGCCTAGTCAATGTGTTTGTCAATGCAGAAACAGTTAAAGTAAGGAGACTGGATACTGGTTTGATTGCTCCTAAGGCATACAGTACATTTTTGTTTCAGACTACTTGGGCCTAATCCAAAATCCACTAAAGTCTCCTCCTGATTTCAATAGGCTTTGGTGAAGGATAGTGTGGCCTCAAGCCTGACTGCCTGTTGAGAGGGCAGTAGTGGATTATCCAGTAGTTTAGGTGTACTGAAAATTTCACCTTTTTTAAGTATTAAATTTATAAATACGTGGATAAGAACACTGCTATCACCCACTCAGAGTTGCAATTACTACTCCTTACATCTTAAGACTCTTAAATACAGTCTCCTGTTGCCAACAGGGTTAATAAATACTCATGTTCTACAAATTTCATGCTTAACAATTGCAAGTGAAAAGATTATGACAACACTTTTCTTGCATAGAGTATACCATGGAGCTGTAGCATGTTTAGACACAAGACCTTCATTTGATTTTAATCAGCAGAGGGGAAAGGGAAAAACTATGTTGTCCTGACAGGATTGGATTATTATAACCACAACATGTATTTATCAAATTATATTTTAATTCGCAGCCAGTAACTTGCAGTTATTTGAATATACCCCTAATTAATATACAATACCAAATAACCGTCTTTTGGCATGAGTGATACAGTGTTACTGTGCTGAAATTCCTCACCAAAAATTTTGGGGTTGGATTAAAAAAATGCAAATTTAAGAACATGCTTGTTTTTATGAAATGGTACCCAGTGTACAGACAGACTTGCTGAAATTCTGTAATAAAGAATATTATTTAATTATCATTACTGCCATTAGTAGTACTCTATAATGAAATATTGTCTGTCCTTGACTTTGTTCTACAGATAGGAATTATGCTTTATGTTGGAGCAGACCAACTACAAAAGCCTACTGAAGTTCTCCTCGTTGTTGGCATACGTTCTTTGTTCTATTCTCTATAATTACTGTGTCCCTGGTATACACTCCAATACACTAGAGACAAGAATGGAAAGAAAATATTTAATACTAAACCCTCAAGGTGAGTGCACACACATGGATATGCATAAATCTCCTACTACTTCATAGAAACCTATGCCTATGCTGTTGGTTGGTTTGTCTGTTGTTTGGTTTTTTTCACTGATAATCATACAGGTTTCCATATATGGTAGGAATGCTACAGGGACCACAGCAAACAAAACAAAACAAACAGACAATGACCACATAACAAAACCTACAACTGAAACCCGTGGAAACAAACAAACCTTAAAGTTACTTTCTAATTTCAACATCATTCAGAACAGATGGAGCAGAAAACCACTTCCCATGTGGGGAGATCTTGACTGTCGTTGAAAGGCAGCAAAATATTCTAGCAATCTTCAGATAGCATTTGTCTCTTAGGATACTTTAATCCACTAACACTGATTAAGAAGCCCTTAAATACCTATAAAATCAATGCCAAGGTTGACACTAAACCAGCTGTTCATTCACAGCCAAAAGTGGTGGTTTTGAGGCCCAGCAGATACTAAAAGAACAGCTATTAATTACAGCACATATTTATGCCAGTGTTTCTCCCAGCTGGAATACAATTCAGTGCATTTTTCTTTGCACATAACACAACAGTTTTTAATAGTCTACAGGGAAAGATAATACACTTACCATTCTCTTCCTCCTGCACTCTCATTTGAAAAACATTCTCCAAGAGAAAACCACACAGGATGTATAGCCCTGTGGACTTATGATGGACACCTTCAGTATTATCAACACAGAGGTATAAAGAAGCTGTCCTATTAACAATACCCATGCAAATTCAATGACTTTGAGACTCCTATAAATACTAATCCTTTGTTTTCCTTCCAGTCTGCCCCTTTTCCACTTCAATGAATATTTAAACTCAAGCCAAAAAAGAAAAAATGACTCAGGACTTTTCCACGAGGAACTTCCATGTTCTTTTGTGACAAAGTTCTTTTTTTGTTTGTTTGTTTGTTTTTTTGTTTTGTTCAGCTTATTTCACTATCATTTTTTCTGTTCATTTGAACAAGCAAACACCTATAGGCTGCCCCAGTATGAATATTCATCAAACATCACTGGATCCCAAATATTCAAATATCCCTTTCCTTCATGATGCTGTTTTATGTAAACGCTTGTTTTATCTGATACCAAACTATTTTGCTGTGGGGGTTTTTTTGTGTTTTGTTTTTATCATAAAAACATTGTCTTCCTCTCAGCCAAAATTCAAATCCCGTATCTCCAGCTGCCACTCAAGTTCCTACACTCTGAAACTCATGACTCCTGTCATTCAAGCAACCTAGGGGGGCAGAACATCCTCACTGCTGCTATCTTGACCCTTGTAATGCCAGCAGCAGTGTTCTCAGCACAACAGATTAACCTGCTACTCATGCTCCTTTCTGCCTCTGGCTGCATCTGACTTCTTGTCTCCACTATGTAATAAGTAAATCTTTAGTCACTGCAAAACCATACCAGCCAGCAGCTAGATTTCACCCTCTCCATACACAGAAAGATGGTTTGGATCTGGATTCATTCTTACATCAGTTACTGAAGTTGAAGGGGAAAAACTTGAATATACAACTTCTTTCCCACTTAGGTATTCATTGCAATAAGCTCAGTTTCCAAATCAATGACCTTGGCACTCATAGGGAATGAAATGAAGATGTCACTGTCACTGTCTAAGCCAAGTGTCCAGTGACAGTCTGTCCAACAATGTGGAATACAGTTTCATCTGCCTAGTAAATTGGGATAGTCTTCTGAAAATATAAGCAACACTGTAATGAAAATGTCAGTAAATCTATTCCCTAAATTACAGCAGTCTTAAGTAATAGGGATGTGGTAGTACAGAAATTGCTAATTAAAGAAGTATCAGAGACACCTTTTCCTGCCTCCCACAGTAATGCTTCATTAAGGAACTTCTGAAATTGCTCTTAGACTGGAATAATCACCACATGAATAGGTTCTAGAGAACATAAATGACAATAAGAAGTACAGAACAGTACAAAACACAGGCTTAAATACTATTCAGTCTTAAACATACTCTAAAAGATTGTATTTTGTCTTCAAAATATAAACATTGAGAAGGAAAAATCCATATTTTCTCAATAAAAACAAGCTACAGCCTTAGGTGGAGAGTTGTGCTTTTTTTATCTCAGACCCCCCAGAGGCAAGTCAAATGGAGTAAGACACGTGAATGACAGTTTTGCTTCCTTATGATTTTCAAGCACACAAATTGACAGTAGGGCTATACACATGCCTGACATCTTACCAATGTTTGTCATGCTCTCCAGTAACAAATCTCTGACAAACAGCAACCGAAGTAGCAGTGTTTTCAAAAAAGATGACATGTTCATCACAGTATGATGAAAGTTTTCCATAATCATGTTAAAGAATGAAACTTGAGTAAACACAGTTGGGCTGTACCAGACCAGGAAACATATTCCATGAAACTGTTCTCTTCTGCATTTGTATGAGTTGAGAGACTTGTGTCCCATTTGTTTGCAGGCCACTGAACATTTACAGCTTCTCAAAGCAAGGTGACAGCTTTGAGTATAGAGGTTAACACTGTAGGGTAAGATAGATCACACAGATCGTAAGTAGATGGACACTTTCAACCTAACACCAAATTCTGTGCTTTCTTAGACAATGAATAAACTCCTTTTATGCCTGCAACACATTTGGAGCCCCAAGTGCATCCAAATAAAAACTGGATTCCATGGATTTTGCATGCATAAATCAACTCTATTCTGCATGGAAATATTTCTTGCAAACTCTTAGTCAAAACTGGATGTACAAGTTCCACTTTCATTTAAAACTCCCTCACATTAGATAACACTTTATGTTAATTATATGCAGTGGAAAAAAAGAAAAAAAAAAAAAAAAACACAAGAAAACTAACATCAATCTATAAAAACTACTTAAATATTTTGATTAGATTCTGAAAGCCAGCATACACTTGTATAAAATACTAACAGACCACACAGATTTTCTTTAAACAGATCTGCTTGTTCCATTGAGGGCAGGTAAGAAAGGTTATGAAGGCTAAAGCTTTAATGCCTTGACTTTTTTTTAATATTCATTAAAAATAATGTAGATACATGCCTGCTAAATCCCATACCTAGGCAGTATGACAGCATGCACAATCTCCTGGTCACAAGATTAGCATTTAAAATGACACAAGACTAACCTCTGAAAATTCTTGGGAAACAGAAGAAAAATGAATATCCCAGTCAGCTCCTGTTAAGGCATGATAAATACTCACAGAATGGAAAGCTTTTCAAGGCAATAACACAACTATGTATTTATACATTTAATAAACACGTTTGGAGGTTAGGAATGTTTGGGAAAATATTTAAATGAATGACACCTCTGAACACGTCTTATTTTTGGAGATACTTAATGAAGGTGCTGGGGGGCTGCCAAGTCCAGAATCTCTGTACTCATGTTTGACACCTTCTGCACTGCGAAGATGAGCTCTATCTGCAGACAGCTGCTGTTCAGTCCTTCTAGTGTTTCAGAGGAGGGGGTTTTACTGGGACATATTTTCCTACGGATACATGTCATGGCAGAGGATGTGGTCTGAAAGCTTTCAATAAAAGCAGATATACATTCCTGAAGCTTGCATGCTACTTGGACAGACACACCAGTAAGTACATAGGCAGAAAAAGCCAATTTAATTTCTCCTCTAATTATAAGGTAGGTCTCAGCAAACATGTTCAGCTTTCACCCATTACATTCTTAATGTCACATCTAAACTTCAAGATAATCATTATATAATACATACTGAGAAACATGGGTCTCAGTTCCACCTATTCAGGCTAGTCTTGTATTTGTCAGGAAGGCCCGAGCAGGTCACACAGTGCACACCATGCTGGTGATGAGGTGATTCATCCCTCAAAAAATCACTTGGAGGGTTCATATATGACACTGTATTTTTCATTATTTCAAACAACAGATAGTAATCCTTGGTGAAATGAACTACAATCATATATTTGTTTCTTTTTCACTGTGCTAACCAGAACAGCGCACACATGGGAAATATAGGTATGTGTTTTCTACATGTTCATACCTAGAAAATGTAGGTAGGATTAAAATCCCCTCCAAACCCTGGGGGAAACAGGGCATTTTATATATATATATATATATCAGATAATTAATGGGTAAAACATCTTACAATTTGGCCTTTCCTTGTTCATTCTTTTTATAAGAAAACATATACAAAATCAACATTTAAAATGGCTTTCCTTTTTCTATAATACGAAGGACATTTGACAACACAAATATGAAGCAGTTTTCTCAATAATGTCTACTCCCCATATCATTATATGACTGAAGCAGGTCTTTAAAACTTAATGACTGTGAATGATTCACTTAAAGCACTGCTGAGCCAAAAGTAACGAAGAAAGTGATTTCACTTTCCATCCAATATGGCACAACCCAATTGCTTGAGGAACTGAAACCAGCAGGAATACTGCTAGGACAGAAAGGGTAGCAGCTTCATCCCTCCAAGTTCAGCCCTCCTGAAGTCAGGGAGATGGATATTACTTTTGTTCTGTTCTCTGTGAAACCAAATTAATGCCCTCTGGGGCTGAACATGCTAGAAAAGGGGAGACTATTCACTAAATGACATACAGGACCTGAACTGATGCTGGTGCCGTGTTACGCAGGAGCTCAAAAGAAAAGAACTCTGAATCTCATTAGAACATAAACAAAGCAAACTTCTGATATAGGAAAAGCTCTGACCTGACAGCTCAAACAGAAAAAGATACAACTAGGCCCTCTGCATACATCCTCACTGGGCAGAACCTCTTCAGGACTGCTTTTAGATCAAGCAGCTTTCAATGCCACCTTTGGAGACAACAGCTTCCTGCAGCTGGGTCCCTATAACAGGTCTCTTTCTTTTCTACATTCAGCGGCTTGGCTGCATGTCTACTTCTTACTCGCTAATAGTACCCTATTTTGTCTTACTGCTGCAGGGTCTGAGCTGTGTGAATCAGTCACACACAAGCTGTGCTTGCACACTATAATATTTCCTACTGGGAAGTATGTTTGGGGAAGGCATCATCTCTTCCCCTTGATAAGGTTTGAACCAGAGTGCTGGATGAGCCTAGATGAGGCATACAGACAATGCCTGCGGTCTTCTGGACTTAAAAAAAAAAAAAAGGCAAAACCAGCCAACTAAAAACCAAACAACAACAAAAACCCACAGAACCAGAAACAAACAGAATGGATGTGTCTGCCAGATCTGCTTATATCAATACTAAGGGCCATTCAGGACCTTGAGATTCTTGGTATTCTATTCTGGCTGTTTTCCTCTCCTGCCAGCACAGTAAGTTTAATTGGCATGCTATTACATGCCAGGGGCCTTGTTGCTAATCCATAAGAATGTGACAAAGACAACAGAGTTAAGTTCTAACACTACAAGCAGCAGCCCTTACTCATTAGATGCTTTACAGCCAATGTTGCCTGAGAGAAGGCTCATTCCTCACAGAGCTGCAGCACAGCTCTACAGCAGCACAAGGTTACCCTACTGGATATAGCCATATACCATCTTAGCAGCATGTGACTTAGTACAGATGTATACAGAGATTTATATACCAGACAGATCTGCAATACTGGGCAATAACATTACCCAGTCGTCTCCCGTCTCTGTAGTGAAATTTGTCTGTGAAGACAGAGTCCCCATGGAAGTGGAAATCATGCCACACAGATGCTGCTCTATGCTTTTTCAATCCTTTCGTTGGTCTTTAATGTGCTTTTGTTCCTCTGCATGGTGCAGAAGAGAAACGAACAGCTGGTGATTGTCTCCAAGTTTATACCTGGCTTTTATTTAAAAATTTCACAGTGCCTCCAATCTTCCCAGCAGACTAAAACAGAATGAAAAGCCTGACTTACAATGCATATTCCTCCTGCGCTTCTGTACCTGGAATTTTGAGTGCAGGTTGCTGGATTTTCCCCTCTCTAGCTTTACTCCCCAGTGCCCTTGCTTGCTTGCTAGATACATTTAGCAAGCATCCAACTGGACCACTAACAGATGGCCTGCTGTGACTTCAGGCACCTGTTGAGCCAGGTGTTTCCATATTGAAGCTATTACAGACAATTCAATCCGTGCTATGATGCTTTTTGAGATGCTAATGATTTCTCTGATTTAAAGTACAGCAGCATGAAGGTTTTAAAAGCCATATGCCATCACTACTATACAGATAAAGCCAACTACTCGGTGTAAGTAAGTGTACCTCATAGCAAACCAGTAGAATAAGATGATTTGCATCTGTATAACCCATATTTTGTAAGAAGATATTTTACAATGCAATTTATTTCTAACAACTAGAAAATTATTAGCCTGTGGAAATGGCAGCTCTGACCCCTGAAATTTCATCTGGCTGTAAGGGGAGCCCCCAGCTATCAGACGACTCTTTTTAAACCTGCTATGAACAATCTCTGAGGTTGAATCCACCAGAAGGCATTACAACAGACTGCCCAAACATCTCATAATCCACTGCCATTTCTTAGTGACCCACGAAATACCAAATTTATTCACTATGAATTGCACGATAAAACAAACAGTCCAGTGAAGGTAGTGAAATTCCAGTTTTCTAAATGTATGTACTGGGACAAGCCTTCACGTGCAGCGTTATCAGCAGCTACCAACAAGCAAATTGCAGCATTTAACAGATTAGCTAGGAAGAAAGAGGACTGGGGAAGAAACCCTGTTGCCTTTCCCTTCAGTCCTGCTCTCTTAATTTCCACAAAAAGTTTCTGGAATTTTCCAGTCCCAGAATTCTGCAAGTTGCAAGGGAATCAAAAGAATGTAATCTCCATTGGGTTTAAACAGTAGCAAGCAGAGTGAGGGTCCACAATCAAACACCACTGAACAAGAAATAAAACAGTCTCTGTACATTTATTTGCCATTTGGACATGAGTAAGTTTGCCTATAAACTGAAGTATATATTGTAAGGTTTCAGAATTGCATGAGATTTATAACAGCAGCTCTGTTAAGAATAAAATACCATGCTGCACTGCAGACTGTATAGCACGGTTTTAGTTTCCTAAACAGCATATTCAGCATGCAGATTCCCAGCATCATTTGGGGAAGAATGTGGAAACCAAGAGAGGTGCCTGGGGCTAGCAGCAATGACAGCAGGTGGTTTAGCTAGGAGCCAGTGCGACTCACTCTATTGTGCCTGCACCACAGCTTGCAGTGGCTCTGTGCCAATGCATCAAACCAGCTCATTACAATGCAGAGGGGAGACACTGGTCTAGCTGAGAAGACAAGGTGTTTCATGTATTTCAGTTAGTAGTCCCATTCTTGTTGTTGCTAAATATTTTGATTATTCCACCGCAGTGTAGAAGACCAGTAGTGGGAAAGCAAAACTATTCTTAAAATGTATAATGAACTTATGAAATTACTCAAAGCATTCCATTTCCTTAGGGTCAGTGGAATTCACATCTGCTTTTGCTGCAGCAATTTGCTCACCAGTCCTGCCTCCTACTCACAGTTGATCAGGCTTATGTTTGATACTTGTGGGGAACATGAGGGAGCAGCTTTTCCCAAGCAAGGCCCTCCTCAAACAGCTCTGGTTTGACAGACTTCAGCATATTACCAGGATGGCCAGATTATCATTGCTGCCTGAGAGCAGGACTAGAGGGCAGTGTTCCACACCACCTCTCCTTTGCTTCTGCTTTGTGGTGATGTGAACTGAAAATCTCTATTCGCTCTCCCCTGCTTCTATCTCTACCTCACTGCTCTTGTTTGCTGCTAGTTGAACCTTATGTTTCACTGAAACCTTGGCACATTCTCCCAGTATGAACGATTTTTAGGCATAGAATACACTGAATCTATAGAATCTGACAACACATCCATGTCCCATTCCTCCCCATTACGAGAATCCAGGTCAGCTCCTTTTTAGCCCCACAACTCCCCTGTCCAGAAATGCTGAAATCATATCAGCCAAGCAGAGTCTGAACTGAAAAACTGGACCTGTAAAAGTATTAATTTGGTTAGAGAAAGGTAATTTTACAGAAAAATATTCCCAATTGTTAATTTTTGCTATAGCTGTGTTATGTTATCTCATTGAAATTTAATAGCTAAAGGGTTATAAGAGCCTAGAAACAGACCTAGCATCTGTGTTTTTTTAATGTCTCAATTATCACCACAGTAATTTAATGGTGCTGTGTTAGAGAATCATCATTGACATGCTAATGAATGGCACCATGTTCACTTACATTAGCTCTATTTTTAAGAGGTTAAAGGGTGAAGACAGACATTTTATGCTTCAGATATCACTGAGGCAAGCTGTATTGCATTCATCTCATTTCACTTTTGCAACACAAATTACTTATCTTAAAAACGTTCACTGAACAGTGAACTACAAATGGGTTAAACTGTGGTCAATTACAATTACATACTTTCTTCTTTAGATCAAGATAAGTAACACGAGTCCTTTCAAACCATTTATTACTTAATTTATCTGTCAGCATTTACTGTTGAAATTGTGTTCAGTTTGTTTTGTGTTGGGTTTTTTTTTTTTTCCACAAACAGATACATCCCTTACTATTAGCTTTTTAATTGAACTGCTGTGCTTTATTATGAAAGCTTTACTGTTTCTCTCATTTCACTGAGCCAAGTTTACCTATCAATATTTTTCTTTCATTTATTCTGCAGAAACTCCGTTGCTAACTAAGAAATCCCAAATCTATTATATCTAACTGATGACAGCAATTTCTATAGTAAGAGATGCAATACTGTACACGTAGCTATTCATCTGCAGGCTTTTCAACACACTGTATATGAATTTCTATAGACAAGCAATAAGGAACTGACTTCACAAACATAATGGAACAGCCTTCTGAGATCAGCTAAATGCTAGTGTTATCATCAGAATTAATTTTGCATGAAAAGCTGCATCCTGACAATAATATGAAGGGATTTTTACTTCAGCAAAATTAGCACAAGAGGGGAGAATATAAATAAGAATAATAATCCTTTTAAATTTAATATGAACGTATACTTGAGAACCTTTTAAAAATCATTTTATTTTATCAACACACATCTTTTCAGCAGTTCCACCACAAAGCTCTGTTCTGCCATGAACAACTGCAAGGCTGCAGCAGACTTGGGTGTGGGAATCAGCTCCTATGTCTCAGTGCCTCCCCTGGCTTTTCAGTCTCACATTGCCATATATGCAGAGGAGTACACTTGAAGTTGTATAATAAAAAATTAAGCTTTCTAAGTGTATTGTTGGCAACACAGTCATTACAGAGAGTGTTTTGTTACAATACATCCCCCAGGATAATATCTCCTCTCTTTAACCCACGTATGGAGGATTGCACCCTTGGAGTCCTCAGCTCTCCAGACAGTGGTCGTTGCACCCCCTGGTGTCCATATCTCCCATAGCACCATATAAAAATAAAAAATTGATCATTTTCCTAATGCAGCTTCAGCCTTGCTTCAGGGTAAAAAAAAAAAAAAAAAAAAAAAGGCTCCCAAAAAAGGTTCCCACAAGCTAAATGCCAATATGGCTTTTAGACTTTCTCCCATTTGATGCTTACTGCTTTTGTGTTGGGATTGTTACCTCCTCCTGTGAGGGAAAAAGATAGTGTGAGGGAAAAAGATAGAAACTGGACCTGTGCTTTAAGCCTAGCCAGTCTGGGATAGTGAGGCAAACACTACACTCAATCTCTCTGCCTGCCATCACCTCTCACAGGAAAATGTCACAATATGTGGCACTGATCTTGTTACTGAGACATTTCCATGGCCAAGCACCAAGCTGTTCCTCCATGGCTGGGCTGCAGCCTTGTAGGAAGCTGCCATTAATTACGCTTGTATCATATTGAGGGAAGCAATGAGGGTGGTGGAGAAAAAAAACGGTCATTCTATTCACCAAGCATCAGGAGCTTATAAATCGCATCACAGACATAATTATCATCTGCTGAGTTCCAGATGTCTTGGAAGTTTTACTCTGAGAAATCCCTTCCAGTTGTTTGTCACTTAAGTAAACTGCTGTATTCGTTCTCTTTGATAAAGAAGTAACCCCTCCCATAAAGCCATCAGCCTTCATTTATTATGAAAAATGGAAGACCTTCCAAGCCAGATCATGCCACAGCTTTGTCATATAACAACATCCTGAAAATGAAAAAGTAAATTAAATTCCATCAGGTTACTTGAAGTGTCTCTTTCAGTGGAAATCCTACGGATGCTTAGTACACAAAAACTGTTCATAACTGGAGTAAAAAAAAAAAAGAAAAGGAAAAACTATTTATTGCAGGAGTCCAGCCTATTGGTAAGTAATTGTAACTGGAGACCTTGGGATATATGGCAGAGAACAGAAATGAATTGTGATCAGTGTAATGTTGATCTAAAAATGGTGGATGATGCATTCAAAAGCAACTTGTTGAAAAGTCTTCTCACTTGAATTTTTCAGGGTTAGGTTTATAGCAGTACGCAAGAAAATTCAATTTGTTAATTTTTGAGTGTAGAAAATTACTCACCTAATCTTATAATTTAATTCTGTGACCTGGTAAAAGGTCCTTAGCTCAATTCATTGTTTTCAATATGTGATTTTTAATTAGATAAGGAGCCTTTCACCTCAGGTGACTGCTTGGGTCAAGAGGCATTGAAAATCAACAAGAGCATTTCTAATTTGGATCAATAATCTCATGAGTTACAATAAATAAATCACAATTAGAAGGCTGAACAGTATTGGGTTAAATAAAGTTCACAGTTTCATCTTGCTCCAGGGATTATGTGTATGCAAGTGACTAGTTAGGACATATCTAAACAAAACTGTGGTCCAAACTCAGATAATAGTTCTTCCCTTTCTTATTTTTTTTTTCTTCCAATTATGAACAGTTTTTGTGAAACAAATGGGAAGTATGATCAGAATTACCACAGGAATTATTTCTTGTAACCACAATGCCTGTAGGATCCTTATGAGGTTTGTATGAGAAAGTACCTAGAGGGACTGTCCGAGTCTGTGCATAAGCAGTCTCATGTTTCATGGGGAGCAAACACTTTAGGCAACCGATCTGACTGAAGCCAAATGCACATAACTGAAGGTTCAGAGGTAGATGGATGGATGATTGCTGAACCAGACAATACATTGAGAGGTCTCAACGCCCAAGGATATCCAGGCAAAGGTAACCAACTTTCAGTCCCTCCAACAGAAAAGGTTTCAAAAGCTGCAGTGATTTGGGGGTATAATCTTTTGTACATCAAGGGCTTCCATCAATTTCACTGATAAATTTTTATAAAGAATTTAAATTTCTATAAACAGAGATCATAATTTCATAATGGTATTTTCCTGCCTTGTTGAAATGACTTCTGTAATTTAAAAGAGAATTTAGATCACGTAAAAAGCAGAATGCAAATATATGTAATGAAGAGCACTAGAAAGGAGAAACAATTATGTATGATAAACGCTCTCATGTTTTGAGTTGAAGTTCTGGAAACTTGGAAGATTAGATTAAATCCAACTCATTTAGTCCAGTAACTTAGGAAGAGTAGAATTAAATTATAAGAATAGGTGGGTAATTTTCTACACTTATTTTGTGTAGTGATGAATGAATTCAATATAAGCACGTTGAAAACACTTCAATTAAAACTTATTTGCAGACAATCTGTTTGTGGGCAGAGAAAGCTTTCGGACTGCCTTGAAGAAAACTATAGCCAACCTGTTTGTCCAGTGAGCTTTGGAAGAGAGAGTAAAGCCTGAAGGTTGCCAGTGCTTGTATCTGAGAAATTCAATTTTATCTGACAGATACATAAATGATAAAGAAAGAACAAAACACAACAAACGTAGCTAGCTTCAGTGGTTAATTTTTGTTTTCCTCTCTGTTGCAACTACTCTATTATATTCAGTGAAGTTCTTCCTGAGCTTTTCAAACATGAGCTTTGATGAAACAAACAGGGGAAAAAGCAAGGTATAAGGAAGGCTTCACCTAAACAAGTTAGTGAGAAACATGTAAAAAAATCCCACCATACACAAGTCCATGCACAGCAACAATCACACAGAAAAGCCTACATTGTTCTAGTTAGATGGTGTTTCTCCTGCAGTCCATCTGGTAGAACACTATATTCAGGTCCCTCGGGCTTCCACCACATGATATTTTCTGTGAGGCATTTCATTCATTGCTTTCATAATGTGTTCATTCCATGGGGTGTGTGGCAGCCCCTGTTGGTACATTTGCGAATGCCGCAGCATCCCTTATTCAACAAAGGCTTTACATTACAGCCATGCTACGAAGCTAAGCATTCTGCTCCAGAACTGAAGTCATCAATTATTCCTTGTAAACTCAAATTATAGGCATTTTACAGCTATATTGGAGGTTTCATGTTCCACATGAAAACTCTGTAACAATCAGACTCCTGGCAGTGTGACCATAATAATGCATTCTTCCCATGAAAAATGGAATGCCCTGAGAAAACATCTCCATGGTAATTTCTTACAGATCAACAGTCTATTTTTCTATCCATACTTTTAATGGCGATCTGTGTTCGCAAAATAGTTCACCCACATATATTCTGTGTGAGGAGGACTTGTGAGAGACATGCATATTTTCTAACAGCCATGTATTAAGAAAAAAAATAATATGACTTAAGCATTCTGTGATTCAAATCACAGACGTAAGTAACTATGGCTCAGATCTTACAGTGTTCGTATTTGTTGAAAACATCATATAAATCAGTGGACTTAAATAGGGTTGAACTTATCCCAGTGAAATCTAGATCAACTAAACATTGGGGACATTGCTTTTTGACAGATGGTTTAGCTTACACTAATCCAATAGGTAAGTGGCACCATAGAGAATATTACCCTATCAGTTCTGTCTCATTACACATCTTTCCATCCACAGAAAGTCATATAGTGACGTACGATCACTGGCTGTCATTAGTAAGCTTCACTCTTGCCATCAAAACTAATGTCAGAGGTGGGCGCAGAAGAAAACAAGCATGTAGACTCAGTTCACATAAGTGATGCACTATATCTCTATCCAGAGTGGGTGCAAATGTAGGAGCTTAAGTTTAACTCGTTTTTGAAAACTTCTGTAAAATACAGATACATTTACACATGCTGCACACTGGCATTCAGATACTAAGACAAGAGATGGAGGCTATTCATCAAATCCTGATGCTGGGATTTGAAAATACTAAAGGATACTGTGATTCAATCTTGGGCCAGTTGACACACAGAAATACAGGTATGTTTTAGGCACATGAATTGTTAGTAAGTCTGAAATAGAAACAGCAATCCAAACTGATGAACGGCTAATGTGCCAAACACAGCATCTTTTTCATCAACATTGCATGTTAATTAATACCTATATTTGCACCCCATTTGTACCCTTAGATTATCATAAACAACACTCCTGTAATAACAATTAACCTAAATTTGGCATCTCGAACAACTCATGGTTAAACAGCAGACTGCTTGATGCAGTTACACAAGTGTTCGAGATTACACAGAACCTTATACTTATTTCTTTTGAAAATGGGTGGCAGAGGAAATCATCATTTCGAAGGCATCTCAGTTAAAAGGAGAACCTTCCAAATGTGAACCAAGCATTACCAATCCAGTACAGTTTTCCTCAGTTTGCCAAGCAAGATGAATGGTTGCAAACAATCGCATTAGCTCTAACAGCGCTCATTCTGGTGGATCACAACCTAGTTTCAGAGTGAAAGCCATGTAGACACATCAGTTTGTGTCTCTGCCTGCTGAATTTAGCATGGCTTATTAATTCAGACATAGCACTGCATTGTGCCATAAACACTAGTTGGCACCCAGATCAATGTTAATAGATAGCAAAAAGATGTAGCCATCTAAAACCAACTCTGTAGTCAAACCTGGAACTCAAGAATGTAACTGAGTGCAGCAGTGCTCTGTCAGGCCACAACTTCATCTAGCTCAATACCTGCCTTTGACCATGGCTGAGATTGCCAGAAGAGAGGAAGTCCATATATAATGTTTCCTTCATGAACTCTCATGCTGGCAGAGGCATAAACTCTTCACTAATGCCTGCTAATCCACCCACTAGAGATATTTGAAAGGAATAATTTGTTATCCATATTTACAGGTTTTATGCAGCAACATATACAAGCTGGTTTTACTTTGGAATACTGAATATTCTTAAGCAGTCATAAGTGTATGAAGATATGAAATTTACTAAAGATAAATACAACATATTTTATGACAAAGAGATAAAGCTTGAAATAATTACAGCTAAATCTCACTTCCTGGCTATGCATTGGTTTCAGACTTCTGCATGCATACTCTGAAGGGAGGAAAAGGTCTTCATAATATGTCCTGGCACCCTGGTCTTTGTTACAACATATACACTCTTTCTAAAGGGCAGCACATGTCTGAGAATTTCAAAGCATTTAATCAGTCAGCTCTGAGACAGGTGCTCTCTGTAGTTTCATCTCTATCTAAACTAAATCCTTCCACCTTATACACAGAAAAATCAGTCTAGACGCTAAAGTGATGTACACAAACAAAAAGGAGAAAAAATGTTGAAGTTATAAAAGGCAGATTATAATTTTACATGTTAGTCATCAGAAATAATAATAAAAAAAAAAGTTTATGAAAAGAAGAAAAACATTTAGTTTAAAATTTACAAAGCATTGTATGATTGCCACCTTCCCAACATAAATCATTTCTACCTGCTTTTCTAAGCTATCCAAAAGATTGGCATGTGCAAACTAACACAAGGAGGGGAAACGAGCTCTTACCTAAGGTCACCACACATACTGGAGACAGAGCTCTGAACAGAATTCAGATTTTTCCCCTCCACCCAATCTGGTAATCTTTCCACAAAGTTATATTTTACGTTGCCCGTTACACTTTAACAGACAACACTGCAGCAGTTCCCAGAAAATCATCAACATGTCTTTCCACTAAAAACATATTTCAAAATGGTAAAACATTGTATGCAGCTCAGTGTAGCTGCCTTTGACTTCCACATCACTGTAACAGGATGCACCTGTTCAGCTCTACACCCACCTCTTCTAACACGCTGCTTACATGGAGAGAAGAATGCTTTGTAAATAACAGCAAGGTCAATCTCTTGAATCTCTCTAATTAGTGCTCATTTCTGCATAGTAATTGGGTGAATGCCAGTAAAGAAACAGCAAACCTAATCCAGTAGGGATTCAGTAAAAATAATTCAGATGAACACAACCTATAAAATCAGTTATGAATATACATACATATATATATATATATATATATATTTACTTTTCATTTTACTCAGTAGAATAGTAATAGAATAGTAAGTAAGGTGGTAAATGGTATCTTAATTTATATTCACAGAAGTCTGCATCCTTTGAAATACTCTAAGTCTCCACGGCAATTGTGGAACCTCTCAGAGTGTGGGCCCTGATGACCTGGAGCCCACATGCTCATCAACCTTATTGCTCCTGAAGTCAGGCATCTGACTAGAGTCACTGTTCTCATCACTGTCATGATGTATGTTTCATCAGCTGTATCATTCATAATTCACAATTGGAGGAAATGGCTGCGCAGCTTTTAAAGAAACGGAATCGCCAGAGGCTGTGGTAAACCAACTGAATTACCAGAGGCTAGAAAACATGACAGATCACTTGACTAAGCTAGAGTTAGCAGGGTGGAACCTCTGTTACTTAGTACCCCTTCCAGGCTGGTAACTTTTTGACTTTAATTATGGTAAAAATCCAGCCTCTTAACCTAAATAACCATAAAATTTATACCTACAAATTGTCACAAACTTTTCCTTTCATTTTCTCAAATCACCCCTAGAGCACCAAATGTTGAAATTGAACTAATGCAGGCACTAAAATAGCAGCTCTGCATTTAATTCTCTTCAGGTCAAACGGTCCCATTGTGTGTGCTTCTGAAGAGAGAGAAAGAGAAAGCAAGAGCATGCCTATCTGTACACAAAACATACATACAAGGGCAGATTTACAGACACAGTGTATTAAAGGTTAAAATGATATCTCTATTTTACTGAGAGATAGATTAATTTTCAATCTAAAAATATCTTTTCATATATGTACAGCGATATATCACAAAAAGAAATAAGTGGTTCATTCGTTGTGAAATACAATAATGTTCAGAAATTATAAGTTTGGCAAGAAAATATTCTATACCCAAATGTGTTTTGTATAACATTTCCTACGATGTGCCTATCTGAAAATTACCTTTTGTCTTCTGTACCTCAGCATGATTGCTTAGATTTCAGCAGAGGACGACTGGAGGACAGCACAGCAAAAATTCTTCTGTTATTCCAGCTGCTAAAAGAAATGGAAACACAGAATTACAGTATACATTACTAAGTAGGAACATTTTAAAAGCATGGATTGATCTAATAAAATACAGTGAATGTCAAATCTTTAGCTACAAGGACGCTCGAGACATAAAGGAATTAAACAGATGTTTTACGTGCTGAGAAGTGAAATGTGCTAATACTGTATTCTTAGCTGTTCCTTAAATAAAATGCCTTTCCAAAATCTCAGAAAAAGCAAATACTTTACAGTGTAAAATGGCCTAGCGTCTGGCTAAACTTCACATCAACCCAACAGATGAGTAAACATTAAAACTTCTTGATTTTGCATAAAAAACTTGAAATTCTTAGAGATTCTACCTCAGACCCATGCCACTGCATTAGCCACTATAGAAGTCCTAAATACTCCTCCATGTAGAACAAAGAAATCATGCTTGTATGTGTTCAGGGGAATTACTGCTAAGAATTTGCCCTTTCTTTATGCCAACTTCCATTTTCACAGTCACGAACACATGAATTCACACAAACATATATGGTGTATTGGGCTAGCTCCTAGCATTAGTATCCTAACAGACCTTTCAGCAGTATGTGATTGGCACACCACAAAGGGCACAGCGTTCAAGTTTCCCCACAAATGACAATAGAATCATCCTGGAACGACTAATTTGAGGCAAATTCTTCCTCAGGCTTTGAAGGGTCAATTTCCTTCCTTTGAGAAGAGGGGCTGTTTTCATTTCTTCAGGCAAAAGTACAATAATATTTAATTATATTTGTAGTATCTCATCCAAAGATTCTGAAGGTATATTAAGTGGTGTTCCAAAATTCTTATGTTGTAATGAATCACAAACTGAGATAATATAACATTTTTCCAGATTTAAATTATACCTTGAGTTCTACAGAAGTATGGTCATTAAGACATCCTGTCCAATTAGTCAGAAAGAGATAAGTGGCACCTAACAAACTCAAACCTTGATGAAGGGGAAACATATCCTAAAACATACCCTATCTGATCAAAAACGATCAAATAGGAGATTTCACTACCTGACAAGGAACAGAAATTTGAGGTGTAGCTTGTAGTTTTCAGCAAGTGATGAAACAGTTATAAATACAAAATGCCACAGAACGCAGACATTTGAAAATGCTTCTTACTTAATGGAGGCTAGCTACGAGGAAAGCCTGTCTGCACAGCATATTTTAAGCAGACAACAGCAAACACTATCCATGTATCAAAAAGCCTATAGTTCCATTAACCAACACTGAGACAGTACACTCTACATCTCAGGAGGAATGGGATGGCTTGAAGGTAAGTACCTGCATGTAAAAATGCAAGCATATATCAAGGGAATTAAAATTCAGGCAAAGATATATCTGATGTCTTTTTACACATTCATTTTGCTATTAGATTCTCAACAGGAGCTTCCAGATTCGAGAATTTTTACAAATTTCTAAGGCATTCTGAATCCTGTGATCATACAGATTTCCATGACTGTGGTACACTGAAGCTCCACCACACAGCAAATACCTGATAACTTGGTACTGCTACACATAGCTTCCAAGCTTATAAGAGGCTTATTCATCCTTTCTAACAGTCAGTAATGCAGTCCAGTTATAAATCTCTAGTCATCAAGAAGCTTTTTTGAGACAACAGCTAGTAAAGACACATCCTCTGGGATTTAGATTCTCTTGGCATGCATTTATCCATGTCACACAAAACAAATTATGCGTCTGAGATGGACAGCTGGATGCCTGATAGTCATGAAAGGACAAGATAACTCTTTTACTTTATATTAGAGGGCACAGGTATAGAGCAAGAACAAAGATTTGTTCTGTAATTTCCAGCATTCATTTCATCAAATCAACTGGAGGAAATGGGGCAGAGACTTATCACACACACACATATCTTAGTTCCTGTGAGCATAGGGATCTGTACCAGATACCTAGCAATGTAACACTTTTCTAAGAAAATTCCTTCCTTATTAGTTGCTGCAGATGATTTTTAATAATAGATTCCAGTCACCTGAGCTTGTCACAGCTCTACATCCATTGTAGAAGCTTTAACTCGGGTACAGAAAGTTCAGCCGGGCACTGAGGCAAGGCATCCTGTATACGAAGAATTAAACTCCCTGCAAAAAGATCCAAATTCAAAAATTGGAAGCTGCTGGAATGTAAAAAAAAAAAAAGGAAGATTCTTGACAGAAGGGATTGCACATGTAGTGAGAGACAGGAGAATAAAGCCTTGACTCTGCTGAAAGAAACTGTACCTATCCTTGGAAGCTCTACCCATCCAGAAGGAGCATAATTTTTTCTTTCAAAATACCAAACAGACCTCACTAAATTATTTCTGTCTGCAAAAGCTGCAGTTTAAATACCACTTGCAGGCAGAAAAAAAAAATCCAAACCCCTTCTTTCCTGGAGAAATGATCTAACCACTATACTAGCATATGAAAGGAGGGTAGCACTTCTTCCTTTGGCTGCAAATTAAAGTCTGAGCAATTGGAGCGCAAGTCTGTAATCCTTTACTAGATGTATTCTGAAAGCCCCCACCGGGAATCCTCCATGAGGATTCAAGCAGAGGAATATAGATTTATAGAATCTGTGTTCGCTTCCAGTTAATCATCCCAATAAATGTGAAGTAGATATGAGTGTGAATCTAGACACAAGAACTTTACAGGAGGGTGCTTTCACCTATAGATTCAATCATGCCATAGTGTAGGACACGATGTTTTTGAAAATAAATACTCTGAATCTGCTAAAGTCTCTTCTTATATCAGACTTAGTTTTGAGTTGACCTTTGATGACATAGGCTACCTGTTGCCATAGCTCTAGTTTGGCCAGAGGACTGAAGTGGGACTTACATTATAACTGCTAGCCCTCATATTCACTAATTCTCAATATGGTAGCATGCAATAAAGCTGAATTGAAAATATATATATAGTTAATACCACTGGGTTGAATGCAATAATTTAAATAATTAGCATATTATTTACAATATCTGATTTTAAACTTAATTATTTTCCACACCCATATCAAACTTTCAGTTGCCCATGAGACACAGACAGGTAGGCTAATTTGACATCTTTGCTGCTTTGTTTCAATTATAGTAATTAACCTCAACATCTTTAGCTGTTTCCTCGTATGTAGTTAATGTCCATTCATAGCGTGAGCAACATAAACTACTTCCCCAAAGTGCTGTTACTTCAACTTGGCCACAAACCAACCAAAGGAAGCAAGCAAATCCATCTGGGAGAAAAACAAAGAAACAAGATACAAACAAACAAACAACCAAAAAATGCACAGACCACTTACACATATTGACAAAAGAGGAAAAAATAACAGAGATCTGACAATTGTCCATGGAATATCTGTCCCAGCAAAAACTCTGAAAAAGTCATTTGAGATTCTCCAGCAATTGCTTTTATATTAGTTCTTACTCCATGGGGTAAAAAAAAAAAAAGGGTAGTCTATTCATCACATTAAGTACTTTATTTCTCAAAAAAAAAAAAGGGCCCAATCCAAAACCCAGTGAAATTAAAGGAAGCATTTTTAATTGCTTCAGTAGCCTTTAGGTCAAACTCACCTGCTTTCAGGAGGATGCTAAAGTTTTGCTGATTGGTTAGGTTACATGAGGATGAAGCACAGCATGATAACTGATTACTATAACAGTCTAGGAGTGAAATATGCAGTGCTAGCCAGATTAAGTAGTGAGTTTTTTATTGCTTCTTTTTTCACATGAAGGAAAAAGATTTCTCTGCAAAATTATATCTAGTTAGATTTTGCAAATTATGGTGACAAACATTTTCAGTGACCTGGAATGCCTTAATCATTTCCTGATAAGCCAGAGAATATTTATTTTAAATAAAATAATGTAACAATAAAAGAAATCAGCCTTCTATTCCTCTCAGAACTTGTACCTCATAGCATGCCAGCTTTGCTCTTGTGAAACTCTTTCTATCTTCACTTTCAGAAGAGAATGGAAAGGTCTGCTGATTCTTCTAAACACTCAAGGGCTTTCCTGTTTCAAACTTTGAGAAAAGGACTCATGGAGTTATTACTGAAGTGATTGTAAAGCAAAGCAGTTTTTAAATGCTTCATCTGCAATTTAATATTCTATTCAGAGGTTTCACTGAACAGAATCTCCTTCTTCTCCCTATGTGTATCAGAGCATCACACGCTCTTCAAAGGTTGACGCAAATTTGACAGGCATCTCCATGAAGTCTTTCCTAGATCAGTTCACTGTGATGTGAGAAATTTCTCTGCAATATGCAGTTGAAAGTAGAGACCTCAAAAAGTCAGAGCAAGTCTCCCATATCAAGATTTTTATGTAGATTGCTCTGAAAGTAATGCCTTCTGTTTATTTCCATGAAAACTACAACAGATAAAAAGAGCACAATAACACTATTTGATAAAAGCAAATTCTCAGCTACAGAACAGTACTTTTCAACATGGTCACCACCATTAGTTGATCAATGCGGATGAGCTCATCCAGACATTCTTCATTTTGTGAATGAACTGTGCATGGTTGTCAGGAGTGTGGCTCGATTCTCACGTTGCTTTTGCCACTGAAAGGTGCCACCCACTGCCTCACTGTGCTACATTCACTACTTGGTCTCCCTAAACATTCAACAACCATCAGTGGGTGCAATTTTTTTCTCTACATAGAGGAATTCAATTCTTCTCCTTTGCATCATATCCATGTCAGACGCCATTCTGCCAGACTGCTCCTCTGCTGCCATCTATCACACAGCAACAAAACATACTGGAATACTGGTAAGAAGGTTCAACCTCTCCTGCCATAACACCAACATGCACCTCTGACATTGTGGTCATTACTTTCAGAGCAGTCATCTTATACCAACATATACCATCATGTACCAACATGCCACCAGTATGGGAAGGCTGAACCAGTGATCAAGCACTGGTGAAGGAATACAGACAGTCCTGGGAGCAGGTAGAAGCAGTTCAACTGTGTGACCAGAATAACCTGGTGTAAACTTACTTAGGGGTTGGCTACTACAGGGGAAGTATCTCTCCTTGGAGATTCTCTCCTTTGGAGTGTTTGGTGAGCCCTGATCCTCAGAAGGGGGTAGGCAATTTTCTATTTACCGGATTGTGATCCTTACCTTTCTCGGGCAATTTAAGACGGTCTTGAAACTATCGCCTTTCTCTACACCAAGGGATGAGAAGGTTCCTCAGTTTTCAACGTGGTTTCAGGGCAGGAACAGATTAAGCATTAAATTTGAGAGGAAAATCTGTAAGCCTACCCTAGAGCAAAGGTGAAGTACAACCTCATGTTCCATTATATAGTGAAGAAAAGAAATAGCAAAGCTTAATCCCACAGCAAAATGTAATGCAGGGATATAACATACTACAGTTCTCAGAAGCAATTTCAAATAAACCTACATTTGTTTTTTTTAGGCTTGGTTAATGAATTATTTGGCACTATTTCTAATTGCTGTGGAAAAGCTGCACCAAAGTTGCTTTCCCTCCTTCTTTGTCCTTCTCTTTCTCTAAGAGAATTTCAGGTGTTAAATCAAAACTCAGACCAGAACTAGCTCCTTTCAGAACTGCCAACCTGCTATACCCTCATGAACATAGCTACATATCCTTCAACATGTCACAAAACATAAATTTGAATAACTGAAAATCGGGTTGCCTGGTTGCATGAAAGAATTAAATGAGCAGTGCATTTTTGTTGCCCGTGCACATGTGGATACGTATGCATACATATATAAATATAAAATATATAGGTATACAGCCAAGATAGTTCCAGGCACAAGAACTCCCTCTCTCAGAAGGGATAAGTTTGAGGATGATGTTTCATTTGACCTTTCAGAAGACATGATTAAAGTCTTATCTGTTGGCATAGTAATTGATTTTCCTCAAAGGACCATTTATCAGAGAATAAACTGGTTGTGGACCTTGAAGTGTGTATTTTGTGGCTTTTACATATCAATGGGACTCTTAAAGAAAAAGACTTCCTTCCCAGAAGTACTTCTGAGAATACCAGAAAAAAAGCAAAAATACTTCAGGCAGACTGCCTGGCTTTTGGTCAATGCATAATTCCAGCACAGACTGTCAGTCAAAAGATGAAATTTTTAGGAAGAGAGAGTTTCAATGAACAGAACCAAATACAATTAAAAAATGGTGTTGAAAAAGTGAATGTTCTTCTTGGACTTTGTTTTAATCAGTTCAGGTAAAGTATGAGCTTGTATGGGTACAAATTCTCTTTCTCTGTCAGAAAGTATAAAACATTTGACAGTTTCTTCCTCTGATGCACAGAAACCTTTCCTTCAGTACCATGACACAGAAGCAAACACAGCCATATTTCAGTTCAAAGACTCTAATATCATAAACATCAAAAGTTTGACTTTAATGTCTGGGGATTACTGTGCACACTAGCACTTTTTTTTTTAATGCTTTCTCTTATTGTGAGTTTCAGTGTGAGTAACTCCCAAAACTCCTTGGGATTCCTTGTATTTACAGTTCTGAATTCTTTACCATCATTAAGAGATCTCCAGTAATTATTTCATTCAGATTTTGTCAGCTTTTCCAACAGGTTTTTAGGGCACTGGTTGTTCTCCTTCTAAAGACCCTATTTTCTGGAATGTTTATCACTGGATGTTATTAAGAAAAGAAAATGTAAATATAATTGACCAGGGAAATCTAAACAGAGAACTGTGACCTCTTGAGCTCCTCTGTGACATCTCACCCAGGCTGTTTCCATCTTATCTGTTCTTGGGCTCAGAAATTTTAGCACATTCTTAACCACTTCATTCCGCAAAAGAAAAACAAATAAACCAAAAATAAAACACACAAAAAACAACACTCAAAATACAATCCAACCAACATTTTTAGAATTTTCAATTTTGAATCAATGTACTGAATGTCAACTATTTAAATGTGTATATTTGTAACACTAATCTACAGAATGCACATATTAATATGCTTGAACAACCCCTGGGTGACCTGATGTAATCAGTGGCAATCCTCCCCATGGCTGTGGCTTGGAACTAGATCTTTACATCCCTTCCAACCCAAGCCATCCTATGACTGTGATTCTACCCACAGCTCTACATTTCTTTCATTCACAATTTTCTCTTTCAACTCTGAAGACCAAAGTGTCTGTATCTGCTTTCATATTCTACTAAACACAACTCTGACATCTTGTGCAACCAACAGTCTATGCCCATTATTTGAATAGTTGTTTAGAATGGATTTCACATAATCTGAATTATCCAAGTCTCTTCCCCATGAGGAAAAAAATGTTTAAAAAATAATACCTGCAATTGAAATACTTCTCTCAGTGTTTATGCTCAGTATGTTTATATGAAAACAACTGCTTTGGAGAAAAACAAAACAAACAAAAAGAAAAATGCATAATTAGCAAATCATAGAATTCTTTTTTGAGGAAATATTTTTCAGTTGTTTGTATTCTACAGATATAGACTTCTAGAGGCTGTTTCTCATGTAATACCAGATGTTCATTAGCTTTAAAAAACTAAATTCTGATGCAGTTAAATACTTCTGCATAATCTCAAACCCAGTGAATTCTATCTAACAGTGAACACATTGTCCTGAAATAGAATACCTAAGCTTTATATTTGGGGACAGCCAAAATATTTTTAGATTCCAAACTTTCTTTAAATCTTTAACTCATGCATTTTAACACACTGTTCTTAAACAGAGTACAGGCAGAAGAGAATCACATTTTCATAATCAGTCTGAGACAAAAATGTGCAGGGTCAGATCCAGGATTTACTTGTCCCAGAAACAAGAGGTAGTACTCTAGATGTACCATGAATATCTTCATTGTTTGCAGCTAGAAAGGAATTTAAGTTAACCAGAAAGTAATTACCTGCATGGTGCAGCAGAGGTAAACTGATACCTAGGTTTAACATTTATGTTAATTGAATTATACATCTGTTGTGGGGAAAAATAACTCCCTTAAATTCAAATTATATTCCCCCAAATGTGATTATGCATAATACACTTGCTTATTCTCAGACAATTATAAAGCAAATATTATTTCACCAGGAGGTAGAATTAGTAGGAATTTTTCCTGTAAGAAATACAAAAACATACAGATAAACAAAGAGTAGAGGACAAATGCTAACCCTCTGTAGAGGCCTTTAATTGATTCTAAGATTAACAACAGGACTTGGAAATGATCCAGTGCAGCATTTGAGCCCATGCTTAGCCCTAAGCTTGTGAGTTGTCTCAGTGTCATCATTATAGATGCATTATAGATGCTGTAGATTTTCCTTTGGAGATATGTGATATCAAAGTGGCAGCTCTATAAAATCATTACTCTGACAATTCTTCAGAGCAATAATTAACACCTTTGGTATCTGATTCTCTCTTTTGAAGGGAGCTACTTATGTCCATTGACTTGTAGGGAATACAGGAACCAGGACTCCAGATCAGCACTGAAGGCTGCCTGCCAGAAGCCATTCATAGCTTCTTGCAATCCTCTTAGCCACTGTCATGCACAAAATCAGTAGGCAGGTTGGATATCAGGAAAACTTTTTTCTCCAAAAGAGTGGTCAGACATTGTAACAGGCTGTCCAGAGAGGCTGTGGAGTCATCGTTCCTGGAGATGTGGCACTGAGGGGCATGTTTGAGTGGGCATGGTGGGGACAGTTGATGTTTGCACTGGATATCTTAATGATTCCAACCATCTTTTCCAATGTTAATGATTCTGTAATTTACACAGATTTACAGAGTCTTCTACAGCACCAGATTAGAGAATGCTCTATTAACAAATAAAGTTTCTATTTTCTCTGGGAGATCTTACATCAGTGTCAGCTATGGTACTCTCATTTAGAGAAGGGAAAGCTGAGTTGCTGAGTACAAGTGACCTGCTGATGACTTGAGGCAAAACTTAGAAAAAGCCCTTGTAGTAATTGGTACTGAATCTCTGAAAAGCCCACCACAGTAGGAGGTTTATAACCTGAGGAGAAAAATCTCAAAAGACTTTGCTTATGGAACAGTGCTAAAGATAATTTTAAAACCATTAAAACCAAGATGAAAAATGCACTTTAAAACTTGCCTTGCTTTCTAAATGAATGATAGGTATAATTTACTGTTCAAATGCACATGGGAAGGGATTACTTTATTGGCTATGCTGGCTTGTTGCTGTATGCACTTGTAGAAGCCCTTAGGCACTGTTCAGAGTGTGATTTAGCAGTCACCAACTGGCAATAGGGACAGCTGCACTGGGGCTGATTCTCAAGCACAAATGCTTGTGCTGATTAAGCTAATTGAGGCTAACTTCTTCTAACTCAATATGCAGAAAGATCTGTCCTGTCATTGGCTTCAACCAGGGGATATAATGACAACAGCTACTCCAGTAACTGCCCAATATCCTAGGAAAGCTGTCATTAGGATAAAATGAGAGAAATGAATTGGAGGGAAGACTGGATGACAAGATGATGTGATCTCTAGAGATGTGCAAATAAATTTAAGTGAACGTTAAAAAATACCGACTTTAAGGGAATGTGTTTAAGGAGCCCATTGCTCCAATAAATTCAAACCTTTACGCTGTTCTTCCATCTGGCACAGTAATTTACAGGGCGATTTGAGAATTAATGTACAGATTTTAGAGTATTTGTAAAAGTCAACATTTTGTCATGAGTATCTCTCAACTTTAAATACAGTGAAACTGGTTCTATACTACAAATCCTAACCCTAATATCTCTCATCAAAGGAAAACATAAAACATCTTCAGACAAATAAATACATAATCAACAATGTGAATTATACCTTTCTAGTTTGGATGAGACCAGCAGCTTTGTCTAAGCACTTTTTGCATTGTCTTAATTAGTGTAAGCATTATCTGGCATCAATTATTTCTCCAAATTAGGAAGTGTCTTCAAAGCATGCCTTCAGAGACGTCATATCAGAGTTCTGACTATGCATGCTCACCATGCTCAAATGAAAAACTGCTACAGAAATATGACAAAGGCAGGATATAACAGTGAGTCTCACACTTGCAGTGCATTAAGGAACCCCCAAAACAGAAAATAGCCAATGACAATTCTACACTGCGATTGGATTATGAATTCACTGAGGCTGTTCATTTTAATGAGTGCACTAAATTCAGTGAATACAAACCTGCCAAACTATATCACCTCTCAGAGAAAAGCTTGACCAAATTACAAGAGAACTAAAAAAATTGGTTTTAACAGGTCCTTACTAACCCAAACCAATTTATGCACTGACATAAACCACGTAAATTACTAAAACCCTAAAACCTTGAGAGTTGGCTAAAACTGGTTTTAGGACATAGACAAGAAAAAAAAAAAAAAAAAAAAACACCAAGTGCTGCGTATGCAAAATGACTCATTGTAAAAAAACAAAGGTATAAATAGAAATCACAGCCCCTGCAAGAACAAGAGTGAAGTACTCCAGTGTTGTCCCTCAGGGTTAAGGACACTTCACAGATCAATGCTGCTGCTTATTTACAGAAGGTCCATCTACAGCTTCGATGAAGTAAGTGGTGTTTTTTGATTTGCCACTTTCCATATTTTGCTACTTCAACTTACATAAAATGTATCGTATTTATTATGTAACTGAGTACAGCAAATTACAACTGTACAGAGTTGTGTGCATGCAAGATTTCTCTTTAAATTTATCAAAGGATAAGGTGATTAATATCACATCAAGTCAAAATAAACTTTGTAAATATTTAATTTAATCCTTAGAAGTGTATTAATAAGGTAGTAATAATAGGTGTAAAAATGCTGAAACGTTCCATGTCTCTACAGATCTTAATTTTCGTGTTTTCTTTTTAGATCACATATTGAATTTTTAGCACATGGTATGAAGAAGTTAAGTAGTAAGTACAATCAGAGAAAATGCAGAGCAATTGGTACTAAACTCATCATCTTGCATCATTCCCCTGTGCCAATGGGCAGGAAACTGGACTCGCTAATCTCTGAAGGTCTCTTCATGCTGACAATAGTTTACAAACTTTGACAATAGTTTATGAACTTTGAATTCTAGTTTAAAGTTCTGCTTTCCAATCCTCCACAGACATGCATTTGTATTCATAATCAGTACTTTGACACGTGATCTAGGATGTCAAACCAGTGGGCTAAGGCTAAGATCGCTACTGACAGAAGGACCCTGGATCACAGTAACAAATATGTTTATGTACTCTAAGTGTAAAGATGCACAACAAACACCTTCAAATGAATTCTGAGTTCTGCTTCTAAACACCTTTTGTGTATCTGGGCCCTTCAATGGGAGCTGCACCAAAATCCCTCCTTCAGTCTGGAATGAAGGGTGCAGGTACAGATACCACAGATCAGGGAGCTGTAAATGAAACAACCTGTAAAACATGACCCAAAGACAAACTTAAGGAAAAGTCTTATTTCAGTTTTCTTCATAGGTGTGCATTGCAGTCATTCAGTATATAAGAAAACCTACCCACTCAAACTTAAAAGCATCCTACCTTATGCTAGCCTACTATTATTTGGCATATGTTGCACTTCAGTGAAATTGGCTCAGTCCTACAGAAGGCAATGGGATATAACCAGCCTGTTGGTTACAATAACAACATACTGATGACAGCAATACAAATACAAATATCCCTGAAAGTTCTCTGGTGCTTGTGATAGACATCAGCAAGCTGTGCAAATTAGCTGTTCACTGCAGCATTTCAGCATTTGAATTTTTTTAATAGGAAAAACACATTTTTATCTATTCCACATCAGGCACTTTTCTCTTAGCTGCAACAGACAAGGGAAAAAACAAGTTCAAAGTTTGATATTAAGAAGATCAGGGAATGCCTAGTTGTTCATATCACTTGGTCAGTTACTCATTTTTGTTCTTGCCACCAAAGACAGATGCTCTTCTGTATCAGAGGACTTGATACACTGTTCTGCATTGCTGTGCTCTGGAAAGGGAGGAACACTTTAAAACTATTGACTAATGTCTATAGGCATCTGGGGAGCCATCCTTCCCTTTACAGGATCTTTGCACACACATCCCATTTGGGGAAGATGTGTGGCATAACCCTCAAGGCTGTCAGTACACATAACCTTCCTGAAACATATAGTCAAAGTACCAGTGTCCCTCAGCAAACATTATACACTGTTTTAGTGTTCCAGGCTCTGAAACGCAGCTTTAGCTCTAACACTGAGTCTCCCCTGAGCTGGCTTGATGCAATGCTTGAGTCGCACAGAGGCATACAAAACGACCTTGTGAACAAGAATCCACTATGCAAACTTTCTAGTTAGAAAATCCCCGTGCTAGTGCCGTTTTCCTTCCAACCCAAATATTACTCAGTGATTTCTCACTGCAGTTGAACTAGAGGTCACAGCTCTTACGCAGGAGTCAGACTGATCTGCAGAAAGTTAGTGGGATGTTCCCATGTGGAGCTGAGATGAGAGCTGCCTTCAGCTGTTGGTCATTCCTCTGGGGTGATAATGCAGCAGAAGAGGAGATTCTCCCTTTGGCCTCAAGAAATGTATTTCTGTATCTTGTATGTTCCACCCTTATTCTGCCTGCCATAAAATGACTATCCTCACTATTGTGCTGACCCAAAAAGTAACTGTAGTAGGTAGAGTGCCTATATTATCATTCTGCAAAATAAGAATTAAATACATTGATCCTAGTAAGCATATGCATTTGATATTCTGTCAAAAGTAAGCAGTCAATACTTAAAGCATTACATTCAAGAGTATTTTTAGAAGACTGTCTATACTTCAGGTATATTGTCACACAGGACTGTTATTCTTAAACGGAAATAAATGGGGGCGGGGGAAGGAAGAAAATCCAGTGCCTTAATTTTTTCTTATCTATTCTATAAATACAACATCCTTCATATTCAGTGAAAAAAGTAAAATATTTCAATACAATATATCCGGCACTTGATTTGAGATATTTATATTACTGGTGTATCACTGTGGATTTAACAGATCATAAGAAATCAATCTTGTTTCAAAAATCAAAAGACTAAAATCCTGTGCATGTATGGCACCTATATGAACAAGGTTTAGATTTGTACAGTGGAATGACTGCTTAAGTTGATATTTATGTCTAGAAACCAAAGATATTGGGACATTGTCTGACTCTATTATCCTTGAAAAATATGGTGTAAAACATAACAGATATGAGTTAAGAAGATGAAGGATAATTTTGTAGATGTGAATCTTTTTCTTTCAAGATCCCTTCTGCGCGTCCAAAATATTTTGGTGAAAAATTCTGTGTAACTGAACTTTGTGGCACTGCAGTGGCACTATCATTGGAACTGTCTTCAGCATCACTATGAGTCATAACTTGCCCCAGCTGTTCTACAATACCAAGAATAGGCAGAGAAACAATTCAGTTTCTGATCACATAGTAGGTAGGCCCAGATCTACGGAGCAACAATCAGTTAAATCAAGAGGACATGCTGCTTGTTGTTTGAGAAAAAAATTACAATAGAATTGCTGTCAGAACCCCATCATTTTCCAAAAACTTGCTAAGTCAACACATTTGAAAAATTGCATAGGGTTAACCTGATTATTTTTTAAAAGTTCTCTTAATGCATTTTTCTTTTTGCCTTTTTTTTTTTCTTTCTGTCAGAACACAAATAAAAGGGGTGCAAAAGTTTGGGAATAGCACAGATTTTCTGATATCCCTAGTACAGCAGTTGACAAAGAAGATATGCTGAGAAAGCTTGGGCTGTACAGTCTGAAGAAGAGAAGGCTCCAAGGAGACCTGAGTATCTGAAGGGAGCTGTGAGAAAGAAGGGGACAGACTCTTTAGCAGATAGGACAAGGGGAAATGGCTTCAAACTAGAACAGAGATTTCAATTGGTTATAAGGAAAAAGTTTCTTTTTTTTACAGTCAGGATGGTGAGGCACTAGCACAGGTTGTCCAGAGAGTTGGTGGTGCCCCGTCCCTGGAGACACAAGGTCAGGCTGCATGGGGCTCGAGCACCTAATGGAGCTGGAAGTGTCTCTGTTCATTGCAGGGGGGTGGCTTGATGGCCTTTAAGGGTCCTTTCCAACTCAATTGATTCTATGATTCTATTATTTTATACATCAACTTCGTTAAAACAGGAAAATGATAGTTTTCTCCAGGCCTTAGGGACAGCCAAACAATGCATAAAGAGAAAGAAAACTGAGATTATAGATATCTTGTGCAATTTTTTTAAACTAAATCTTAATGCGGTGTTTTATACAAAATCCTTTAGAAAAAAAAAAAAGCTTTTTTTTCCTGAAACTTTCAGTGACCAAGAGCACAAGTTGTTTCGAAGACATGGCAATAACTATTTTGAATGACATTTTGTTAGTCATGAGCCAAGTGATTCTAACTGAATGGATTTACATTAATAGAGGATAACTGGCACCAGATGAAGATGCAAATCAAAAATATGAGATTCAGTCAATGAAGAAATCAAACTGGAAACTACTATCATCTTAGCAACAGCGCTTAAGATCTTCTCACATATGCCAAACAGCAATCCAGTTTTCAGAGATTGTATTTCTTGGACCTCTGTACTCTAGGAATATTATGAAGGCAACACCTTCCGCCACATATGGGAACAGCCTCCAACAAGAGACTGTCATCACCACAAACTAAACCCCTCCCTACCCAGACAGGCATGGAACTTTTAAAAGGGTACCTGCATGTCACCTCACTATTACACAGTGTATCTGTGATCTGCACACCATTCTACAATCTAAAAATACTGCCTAAGGCATTTGTTTGCTTTTCTAGTCTCATAATTGCAGCCTATTTCTGCAGTGGATTCTGACATTCTCTTGTTTGCTAGCTGAACTCATTCTGTCATGAAAGGTCAGAAAGCAAACTGCTCCAGAATGTCAATAGGTGTTTAACATATTCCACCTCTGCCTGAATTTCTCATGTGCTAACCCATCAAAAGTTGATTAACTTGAAGGCAGACAACTGGAGCCCGCAAAGGCGAAACCTTTTTATTTACATCCTTCAGTGAAAATCTGAGCCCAGGTCATACTGGCCATTCACAGATACTCAAAGTAAAATGAAGAATATTGCTCTCCTTTAATCCTCTACAACAGGTCGATGATGTATGCTTATTGCCAACGATATTTAAAGCTTTCATGTTTCAGGATAGCTTTTTTGTTTAAAAAACGAAAACGCTGCACTACAGATCTATTTAACCTGACTTTCCTCCGGTTTTCCACAGTGGTGAAATTATTTGAGTCAAAATAAATCATACCTGATGCTATATTACATTTTTCATCTGTGTATTTCAAATACAATTTATAAAGGTAACTCCAGATTATTTCTAGTGAGAAAGTAGAAAATTGTTGAAGGCTGGACAGTGTGCCAGTACTGAAGCCAGAAACATAACATAGGTTCAGTGCATAGGATCAAACAACCTCATTTGCTCAGAAGCAACTCAGGCCAAAACAGTGAGTTTATAATTGTAACATGGGAAAACACCAATGAATTTGTGAAGAAATCACCCGACAATGAAACTAGAAATTCTTTGTAGATGAAGATTTCTTAACATTTCCTTTGTTTTACATTAGATTTCCTTTCTCTTTAAAAAGAACAGAATAATTATAAACTATATTCTTTTTTTCACAACTTTAGACTGGTTATAATGCTGTGCTTAACTCTTCTTTGACATACAACCAGCTTTGTTGCAGTTGAGTTTTGAGAGCTCATTTAAAATCCAGCAAACTAATCATAATAGCTGAAAACTATATATATATGTGTGACAGATAACTTATAAACTCCACGCGTTTTAAAATTTAGCTTGCAAAACCAGACCTATCAGAAGAAAATTGCACTGAGAATATTACGAGAGACTGGAGTGGGGGAGGAGCTGAATACATGTTATGTTAAAGCTAGTGAGCTTATTTTCCCTGAAAATACTGGACTCTCTACACTGTTGTCCCACCCCTTCCTGTCCACAGAGAGGACTTCTTGTTTGCAAAGCAGAGAGAAACAGGAAATGGAGTTTACAGTGAAGCTGCATTTCCAGCACAACTTTCTATTTTACACATAAATTGTAACTCTGCAGCAGTTTAATTGAAAACAACAACAAAAACTAGCTAGCCCCTAAAAAACAAAATGTATACTAAATAATGGAGTAAGCTCTGAGCACTGACTCCATGCAGCCTGTCGCTGTTATCCAGCAGCAGTCAATTCAAACATTTTTGTTCATTTCCTAATTTTCTCTTTCTCTTTACAAGAACAGATAGACAGTACTTGCTATCAGCCTCCTTCAATACTAGTATATGCCATGCACATGCTGTGCTTCAGATGTCATGTTAAAAATGCATAAGGCTAAATTAAAAAATGCTGAAAAACTTCTGGTGATAATCAGATAAGTGTCCATGTAAAATGTGATTTAAAATGGTAATATTTTGCACACATTTTGTATCAGTAATGTAGCGGAATGATAGAAGATGACTATTTTATAATTACCCTTTATGGACACTTTGTCATACTATTTCTCAAAAGTATTCAGAAATGCAAGTATTGCATCATAGCTTCAGCTGGTACAAACTGTCCAAAAGCAAATAGGGTTTCCAAAAGAGGGAAGATGAATCTTACAGCTGCAGTGCAAAAAGAGTCTCATACATGCATTGCCCATCAGAGAAATGAAGTTTAACTGGTTTAGTCGCAGTCTTGCCTGCTGTTTTGTCCACAGCTGGAACACAAGAAAAGGAGTATGTCACTGCTGTTGGAAACTTTTTTCTTATCACCCCAGTGCCTATCAGCGGCACACATGGTTGCCTCACTTTCTGCATATGGTCGTCTTAGAAGCATTCCAACACTGCTTTCCAATTTCAGTAGGATGTTCAGTGTTAATGTGCCAGCAGCAGTGATAGTGACACTGGAAATAATTCTTTTCAGGTGATATAATGCTAGAAGCCACATTTGTCTTCAACATTCAGTCATCCAAGTTTTCAAACAAGCTCTATGTCACAGTGCTTCAAAAGCAAAGAACAGCAGTCAGAAGCAAACCCCAAGCAATCAGACCCCCCGCTGGCTGCTTCATCTCTTTGAGCTTCAATTCTACTGACTGTATTTGCTTTGGCTTTGCTTATAAGTGTTGATAAGATTGATTTAATACATGGCAATAAGTTCAAAAGTCTTGCGCTGAGACTTCTGTGACAATATAGATTGAATTTATCATGTATGGAATAGGTACCTGACACACCTGAGGAAGGCAGGTTGTGTACTGTGGAACTGCACAGCACGTGCCTTTCAGTTAAAGTTCTGAGACTTTTCAAAAATCACTGGCAGCAACAAATTATTTCTCTTTATGGCTAAATAACTAAACATGGTGGTTTAATGAATCTAATAAAATAGAAGAGTGGCATTTCATATTAAAGATAAAGCAATTGAATTTGCCTTGCAAGAAATATATGGGAGTATTTGGGACAAAAAATTCATACTTCTCCATAATATTACCTCTATTGATCAGGACAAACAGAGCAGCAACAAATGAAAAACTTGAAAAACTGATATTCAGACAACCTCTTGTTTCGTACATTAGTTAAACTAACCTCACTGAGTTGTTTGGAGGGATCGTTGTGTGTCTATCATGTAGAGCAATCTCACTTTTAAATTAAGCTAATTTCATTGTGTAATTTCACAGTGTAATTTCATTGACATAATCAACTGGCAGCTTTTTTCTGGGGAAAGACCAATTCAGGGAAGTTTCCTTGGCAAAGGAACACAGCTGCTTTTTGCAAACGCAGCTCAGATGGAACGGGAACATCATCAATTCTACACACAAAACCTGTCCCTTCCACATCACTGACCGATGTGCCAATTTCGAGGTGTCAAGAGACTGTACAGTTTGCTCCCTGGTAGTCTGTTTGTTGTTGTTCATGTTGTTGTTTTTGACATTTCACCAGAAGAGGAAATTACTTGCTGCAATAATTTGCTTCTCATTCTCTCTTCACTGAGTCCACCCTCAGGTTTCTTTCAGCAACATGCCCCAGAATTACCCTATTATTATTCTTCTAAAGGAAGGTTTGCTTTCTTATTTATCTACATAATAATATCATATGCTAAAACTCACATTCCTCAGGACAACATAGCCACCTGCACCGTTCACAATTTACACACTAAATTAGCTTTCTGTTGTGTCTAAAGCAGCCCAATCCAGGAAATTTGCCCTGCTACTTAGCCAGACCTACATAGCCTCTCATCTCTTCTTCTCACATGGGAATGAAGCTCCTACCAGTTCTTCAGCATCCGTCAATGTGTCTTGCCTCCTTTCATTGTAAAGAAGGGAGAACCTGGGGATTTTAAAACAACGTTCCGTTTTTCCTCTTCACTCAGGAATCTGGAGTGATTTGGAAAGATTACAAGAGCTGGCAGGTGCTGAATACTTCCTTGGTGGATGGTCAAGGCATCACCACAGAAAGGAGTGGCTAGAAATTCAAAGTGCCTTCCTTACAGAAGGCAAGAGGAAATTACCATAAATCAAAATATCAGCAAAAGCAGAAACTTCAGAATGAATCAAGAAAATGAACGATAACAAATTGCTTTTACTTATTCAACATACCTATTTCCTAAACTGTCTTGAACTCACTTATATTTGATATGTCTATCTTATTTTACTTCCCCTTCTACATCCACGAGCTCCTTCTAACACAAGCTGTTCTATCCTGCCTCCTATTATTTTCCCCCATGCTATCGTTTTGCTCTTGCAACTTGTTTTATTCGGTTTGTCATTTTAAGCATAAGTTAGTAGTGGAGCAACCATTTTATTTGTTTTACTTGAAAAGACAAAATTACAGTATATAATGATGCTGATTTATCTCAATTTAATTAAAAATAAGAAACATGGCTAAACTAAAATGTGCCTAGCTATACTAGTACAGCACTGAAATATGTAGGTAATTTTATTTTTCCTTTTGTTTGTTCTGTTGCTACAGAACTATTCCTTCCAGCCATCAGATCTCATACCTAAATTCTATTTCCAATGATATAATTAGGAGCCACAAACATGCAGTTGAATTATAGAATGCCGTTGAATTATAGAATCTCTAGGAAAACATAAGTAATATTATTACATTCTATGCATGTATATTTCATTATTAAGCAAATAGTTGTCTGGTGTAAGACCACAAAGCAGAAAATTAACCAAGGTATCTCATCACACAGTATAATTTCTCCAGATGTGTGAGTTAAAGTCTTAACAGTATTATCCATTTTTCTAGTTATTAGACTATTTTAATACAGAATATTAATTTATTAATAATTGAATTAAAAATTTTAGCTGTGTTACACCATCACAGTCCTTTCAGTTTTGTATGCAAACATGAGCGCATTCCCTTCAGTTCTATTTTTAAAAATTCTGATTCAGTGAATGAAAGTGCAATTACAGACTTTCATATCTCACTTTTTGCAGCACATCATAGGATAGCAAGTAAATCAGCAGCTCTATTACTTTTTTAAAAGTTTGGACAGAACAGAGAAATATGATCTTTGAATTCAAGAGTTGTGTGACATTGATTCTAAATAAAAAAAAAACCCTCATTTTTACCTTAGCAAAAAATAAGTTTTAAAAACTGATCATTGCGGACACATATTTCTTGTTCCCAAGAGATCTTTATTGCATGGAATTCAACTACAAGACTCCAAATGATGTTACAGTAAAGGAGAACTAGCCCCAGACTTCTACATTATGGATATTGCTATTGCTTCCATGCCCTGGGAAACACTACATCCATTTTACATACTTAACCACATTTCGGTGCCTCCATGATTTTAGAAAGACTTTCAAAGCAGTAAGACATAAAAAAGAATTCATGGAAGGCATGAAGCAAGCATAAAATGTAACTTTCTTCTCTTTCAGTAAGATCTTCAAAAAAAGGAAAATAAACATTTCTTTTGGAAAGTGGAAACTTCACTATACCTAATCTCCCCAGCAGTGCTTTTCACATGCACCAAATTCAATTTAAGCTTCTACTTGTTTCCGCTAATCTGTATGTTACAGTCGTGACACCCCTATGTAAAATACAGTCTGTATAAATAAGTTATGACAGTCAGATTCCAAAAGAAACAAAAATATTTCATTGTTGAATATAAAGAAACAAAAAGGTCAATAGTTTGTGAAAAATGGAAAAACTATCCCAGAGAATGTGCAATGCCCATTCTCCTCTTCTTCACCCTTATTCTACCAAATCCAAAGCCCAAAAACTCAGTCTGGAGGTATTTCAAGATATTAACATCTAATATTAATCTGTGTATCCTGGGTAATTTCACGCTGTTGCATAGTTGTTTCTGTGCTACTAATTTAAAAGCACTATCCTACTTTCAGCTATGATACAGTTCATTTCTTCTTAGTATCCGTTTGGGTTTTTTTTCAGTTTCTCATATTACCCTGTTAGCAAGGGAGCTGAGGGAGCCAAAGGGATATTCCACACCATATGACATCACGCTGAACAACAAAACTGGGGGGAGTTGGATAGGGAGTGGTTGGGCATCAATGTAGTGGATGAGGAGCAATTGCATTATGCATCACTTGTATTGTCTATTCTTTTATCATCAGCATTATTATATTCCCTTCATTTTCTGTCCTAATCAACTGTATCAATCTCAGCACAGAAGTTTTACTTTTTTCCTATTCTCTCACCCAGCCCAATGGGGAGAAGGGAGGGAACAGTTGTGTGTGCTTTGCTGTCTGCTACTGACAAAATGTTTAAATATTCAAATCTCTTCAACAAATCAAATCACCTAAAGTATTAGTTCCTTTCATAGCATTTACAATCTTTTCCCATCAATATGCTATTTTATTTACCATAAGACGTTATCATGATATTATATAGCTTCCTGTTAGCTTATTCCCCTTTTGCATGGTATTTCCTGAAATTACATTGGTAATGTTACATTGTTTTCTTGTAAAAATATTATATGCCAATTGAGTATTTACACAGAAACTACCCATTAATGTGCACTTACAGGATCTCTTACGAAAAATTAACATTCAAATGGATATGGAGATGAGTTATTTCAAACAGGTAATCAAACACAGAAACATTTATCACATTCTCTAACAATTAAATAGGGAATCATAGGGTAGGGACAGAATTTTGTGAACACACTAACTGGAATTTCTTTCTTGCAGAAATTAGGAACTGCAAAAGAATAAGAAAGACTTTAAAATCTGCTTAACCTTTGTGTTCAATCGGGACAAACTTTGGTCATACTTGTAAATTCCAGCAGCACTGAAAGAAAAGCACAAACCTTTTCTCATAGGAGAAGTAAAATATTTCTACACTTTCGCATCACACTTCAGAAAGTGTATAAAAAAGTATTCCCTGCTGTTCCAAGTCAGCAAACCTGGACAATGAAAAGCCAAATGAAAACACACACACTCAGTGTGAACTTGGAAAGCCCCTTTGAAGAAAACCATCCTCAGCAACTTCAGTAGAACTTGGTGAAATACAGCTCTGAAAGATCTGACTGACATTGCTTTATTCAAGAACTCCCTCAAAAAGTTATATCTGACTAACAAAAATAATAGGAGACAGTAAAATCACTGCACAGGCAGCAAAGAAGGAAAGTAGAATGTACCCTATATAGATTACAATGGAAACAATGACAAGAAAAGAAATATTTTGTCATATTTCACAAACCCTCCAGTTATGCAGAATTTTGTGTTATTAAATCCATATAAAATGAGAAATACTATGTTCAATTATTTAACAAATAACTTTTATAGCAAGTGGGGGATTTAACAGGAAAAAAAAAGAAAATAGACAAATTAAATGCAAGCAGTTTCATCAAGCCTAATACATTATAGTATCAGAGCCTTCTTCCTAAGTTAGGGAATGTTTCTGGCTCTTTTAGCTCATGTAAAAGAATGGCTTCAAAATAGAGTAATGCATATACTTTGGGATCAAGTACTGAATCCTTGGTTTTAGTAAACCAGATCTCTTTCCACTAGGTTAAATCAATCACATACATTAAAAAACACAAGGCTATAACCTCTGTCATAAAAACCACAACATAACCCATTTCCAAACAGAAGACTAGATGACAAACAAATGTATATAGATCTTATATAGGCTTATCACATTGTCAAAATGATAAGTAGTTGACTAAACTGTTATTAATGATGTGACATTCTCTTTGATAGTTGATACCTCGTTTTTGAAAAAAACATTCAAAAGAGAAATCTTCTACGGATATATTATATTCTTGCTTCATTTTAGAGAGTTGCATTGGGAATAGCATGATAGTTTATAAATAAAAAAGGCTATTTTAAAAATAATCTTTTAATCAAATGCATCCGACGTGGCACAAAGTTTTTGTCATGAGTTTCCATTTTATGAGATACTACTTTTTGTAATGGCAGAACTATAGGGCAGGTTGTGAAGTATTTGAGTACTTGTGCTTCACAAACCCAAAAAGATGTTGTGAAACTGAATGCAATCTTGCACACATCAATATATGAAATACTTTTGGGCATATCTAGTTTTCAAGATTGTGCTAGCTAACTTTGTTAGTAGTGAGTTACATTTATCACAATGAATGTATCTTCTAAATTAATCATTTGGGCAAAGACTTGTTTTTTAAACTGAGGAACTTAGTAGTTCTGAAATGAAGGTAACTCAGACAAAATACAGAAAGAAAATCAAGCAACTAGAACGCATAAATAAATATTGGGAGAATATTCATTTTTCTAGGATGCTTGAGTTACAGACTCAGTGCTCAGTATGTGATGCTGAAATATGAGATTAAACTATTCACTGTGATAAAAGGAAAACTTGCCATTTCCTGAATTACCTATATCACAAAACACAGCAATTCTCTTTATTTGTGAATATAATCCCTCCTTAAGGTTTGTTACCTTACACGATAGATATTTATGCCTTCCTGTAGATAGATAATACTCATCTGACAAAAGGGTGAAGTATCACTGAGAGCTTCCTCATAAACAGCTATAATTCTAGTAAATGAGTCTTCCGGGTGTTGTGGAGAGCTCAATAATTCTAACAATTTTCTTATTACCAGCTGCCTTCACACTAGCTGGATCACAACGTTCCTTTTCAATCTACAGAAATGACAAAAAAGAGGAACAACATATTGACAGCCAGCAGAAATGAACATTATAATAAAGGTAAATGAACATATTAGCCAAAATAAAAACTTCTTTTATCAAAATGATAAATTGTTCTACTTTAAATAATAATACATCGTTCTGAGAGTACTGACGATTCAGAATATTAAGAAAGACAGGAAGTTGCAGGGTTCTGATGTTTTATTTATAATCATGTTTCATGGACTGACATTAGGATTTGGTTACACTCATTCAGAATCTTATTGGAAAACAGTTCTATTTATAAAAAAAAAAAAAAAACATGCAGAATAATCTATAAGACAGAAATAGAAAATGGGGGGATGTGGGGTTTGGACTGATCTTGAATATACCTTGTTATGTCAGAAATAACAGTTACCTTGACCTACTCATTGCTAAACCTAAAGTTGATAAAGCAGGCCTTGAAGTCAAGTGTAACATGCACAACTCCTTTCCCATTTGAAACCCTAAGAATAAAGAGCACAAACAGCCACAGCTGGTTTGTACACTTTTCATTCCACTGATAGCAAAAATTTCAACTGCTGAGGGATCTACTCCCTTGCTCATGTCATGCTACTACATAGGGCACATGCATAATATTTTCTTTTATTTTTGGTAATGCTTATTACTAATGTATGTAACATGTGGCAGTCTGTTATAAATTCAATTAAATGTTAATATAAACATCTGCTCTGCTTCATTTGTATACTGATATACTAGGCCAAGAAATTAAGTTGTTACCTTCTATTATTTTTATGTTATTCTCCTCTTCAAGGAGAAGGAAACAAGGAAAAGGAATCTGTTAACATTGACACTGGGCAGCTACAAACTATTTTAAATTATTGACATCTTAAAAGAGAACTGTATAAAAGCAACTGAGCGTAAAGGCGAAACAAAACATGCATTATATGGCTTAATAATACTGTTATAATAACTGTTAACAGAATAAAATATAACCTCAAAGAGAATACGGTGGGAAGTACCACAGTATGTGGGAACAAGAGCGTGAAGCCACAAGTATGAGAAGGAATGGTCGTACTAACTGGACATGTGTCAAATGTGTCAAAAAAAAAAGTCATAACTCCCAGACACAATCACAGGTCATTCAGAAAAGAGTGACCCTCAGGCAGCATTATCTGATAAACGCACATAAATAACAGCTGTTGCTGCTGGGACAGCCAAAGAAGCAAAGACAATTTGGAACTGCAAAAAAAAAAAAATTTAATATGTCTCTCAATTCAAGATAAGGTAGGAATCATTAAAGAAATCCCGCCATTACTCTTTGGTATGGTGGGAAAGCAAGAAGGATTTCAACAACACAGCGAGGTATTTGATAGCACCATCACTGTAGTTCTACAGTTCTAATGGAAATACCACTCTCCTGTTAAGTAAGCTTCTGTAGGACAAACATACATTGTTCTTTACACTGCACAAAGCAATACCACCTCTGGGAACTTCAAGCTAGCTCAGAGGCAGCTGAATACCTACATGGCTTTGTAAAGAGTCAATAACATCTTCTGGAAGTGTTATATTCCACATATACTGCAATACTATAGAATCACAGAATCACAACTTTGGAAAGAACCTACAAGATCATCTAGTCCAACTGTCCTCTCATCACCATTACTACCACAATCTACTAAACCATATCTCATAGCAGACACCTCCTGAACACTGCCAGGGACAGTGACTCCACCACCTCCCTGGGCAGCCATTCCAGTGCCTGACCACTCTCTGAGAGAAAAAATTCTTCCTTACATCTAACCTAAACCTCCTCTGATACAACTTCTGGCCATTTCCTCAGGTCCTGTTTGTTTTCTGCGAGAAGAGGCCAAACCCTTCCTCATCACAACCTCCCTTCAGGAAGTTGTAGAGTGCTGTGAGGTCTCTCCTAAGCCTCATCTTTTCCAGATTAAACAATCCCAGCTCCCTCAGCTGCTCCTCATAAGACCTGTGCTCCAGACCCCTCACCAGTTTCAGTTTCCTTTCTCTGGACACGTTCCATGCCTCAACGTCTTTCCTGTAGTGAGGGACCCAAAACTGAACACAATATTCGAGGTACGGCCTCACCAGTGCTGAGTACAGGGGGATGATCACCTCCCTGCTCCTGCTGGCCACACTATTTCTAATGCAGGCCAGGATGCCATTGGCCCTCTTGGCCACCTTGGCACACTGTCAGCTCACATTTAGCCGAGCACCAACCAACATCCCCAGGTCCCTTTCCTCTTCACAGTCATCCAACCATTCCGTCCCAAGCCTATAGCACTGCATGGGGTTATTGTTGCCAAAATGCAGGACCTGGCACTTGGCCTTGTTGAACCTCATCCTATTCACTTCAGTCCAGTGATCCAGCTTATCTAGATCCCTTTGAAGGGCCTCCCTACCCTGGGCAGATCAGCACCACCTCCCAGCTTGGTGTCATCTGCAAACTCACTGAAGTTGCTATACCAGCAACCTATCATCCCTGGCAACAGCCTAATCCACCTGAATTGTTTCAAGTTGCCAGTGGTGACAGAAAAAAACAGACAAAAATTACAATCGGAAATGAAAACATTAAATGAAAAACTGCCTGGCCAAATTAAGATTGGAGAGAAGTTCACTAATCTAAAGAATTTATAGGCTGTCTTGGTACTTGCTGAGCTATTCACACAGTAGTATGTAGACTAAGTAGTTTGAATAGGTCAGGATAAGTGGGAAACTAACAGGAATGGGTAGCAAACTAAAATAAGCAATTTAAGGTTTCATAAAGAAAAACATTTACAACACTGTCACAACTATACTAACTGTCCCACTTTTGGGAAGCTCAAACGGAGCATTAATGGTCTCTAATGGCAACGATGTGGTTGTTGGTGAAAATGTTGGTGGAATGTCTTGAGGACTTCTAAACTAATTGGATTACTGCTTATATAATTAATAGGATTACTGTGACTCTGCAAATTAATAAGATTTTTCCTTATCAATTCCAAGCTTAAATGTTCTGAAACTGCATGTTTCTAAATAGTTCCCGCAAGAATCGTGTGAATCACAACTGTACTCCAACTCATAACTGCAAAGTGGTTTCTCTGAAAGTTCCCTTCTGAGTATATTTACCTGATGCTTTGCAACATCCTCCAAATATACCACTCAAAAACACCAGTGTTTTCCAGTGCCTTATTTACACCTATACTCATTCTCAACTGAATTTTTCAACACAGATATCTTTTACTAAAAAAGGCTTTCACTGAATACAAAACACATTATCTCCAAGATTAAAGTTTGCATATAGGATTACAAGGATTATTCTTTTCTCTTTTCCTCCTTTTAACCAATTTCCAACGTATAAGCCGTTATACCTTTCTTTTCTGCACCTATTTAATTTAGACATTAACATTTATGGCTGGCCACTGTCCCTTAAATGCATTTATTTGCAATGTGCTTTCCTAAATTGTCAGAAACATTTTTCTTTGACAATATGGAGAGCAAACTAAGGAGCTCATTACAGCATCATTACTTCATTTTCAGTTTTGGATTTCCCATGAAGCGATTACATGAAAACTCAGATAAAATAAAAAAAATAAACCTACATTAGAAAACATACATAATTAAAACAATTTAAAGAAATTGTCAGAACTATATTTATAACATCTATTTAGATGGTAATGTATATGGACCAAGCAGACCAATGCACATATAGTTGACATAGTATGTTATTTCAGTAACTCTGTGAGAGGAGAGGGAGAGAAGGAGAGGAGGGGACTGATGCTATACTGGGAGCATTATCAACCAAACACAAGCAATGAAAACTCCAACTTATGTAAAACATTTAATCTCCAGTCTACTAAAGTGTTTCAGCCAGTTTACCTTACAGTTTCTACTGACTGCAAACTTGACATCCACAGTTTCAGTAATCTTGAAATTTAACCACCAGCGGTCAAATGTAAATATCATAAACAAGGATGCTTCAGTTTCTTTCAAATTCAGAAGAAGAAATTGCACTAACATTTATAATCTTCAATTTTAACAGTGAAAACTTGTGCATATGCTGAATTGCAAGCGAGAATTTCTTTGTGATCACCGAGACTGTTTCTGTGAACCTGATTCACTTCTGTTCCCAGTTAGAACTGACTGTTATAAAATTCAATATAGAATTCAAATTAGAATAAAAATTCAAATTGTAATCATATTACTGGTGACACATGCTTAGATATTTAATCAAATTAATTTTGAATATCTAATATCACCTAAGAGTCTGAAATGTAAGAACTGTCAAACTAGTTCTACAAAGCTCAAGATGATGACAAGAAATAGTTCAGACTGATTTATACCATCTTCCCTTGCATGATTTGTTTGAAAAACTTTGCCAGATTCCTAAGAAAATAGAAAAAAGTCAATAAGCCCATACCTATCACTTCAGGTCCACCTCATGCAGCCTAAAAAATGCAGTGCCAAGGAAGTTCAGTCAATTCATCTAACTCATGTAGAATATTTCCTGTTAATCAAGTAGAAGAGCCTGTAGTATCACCAATAGTTCTTCCAGAATTTTAAAAGCATTGGTGTGAGATACTCACAGGGAGAGCTTACATACAGTAACTCTTCCTTGCTTCCGCTAAGAGTATGCTTTCTTCTTTAACCTGACCTTTGCACCTTACAGATTGCTCTTTGATGGCTGAATACATTTTTTTTCTGAAAAGGGGAAGGAATGGAAATAATTTCTTAAAGGCTTTTTGACCTTAGCAACAAGACCATAGTAGAAATTAAAGTTATCTTCCTGGAAAAACTGAGTGGCATAGGTCAATATTTGCTATGCTTTTGCTGAGGCCTTAAAAGCAAAAAGAAACCAATCATTCAAACTACATTAAGAACAACTGAAGTTTGTTTGATAGTTTCTTACTTGGCATAATTAGGCTCCAAAGCTCATAATTTATGCTGCAGTTAAAACCCACATGAACATATGATGTGAAATTAATGAATGAATAGTCAAAATCCCTACCCTAAGATCTCAACACTGCACACTCCCTGGAGTTTTTCTTTGTTAAGCACCAATGAAGCATAAATCTCAACTCCAGTTTTTTTTCCTTTGCTTTTCATGTTCCTTGGATCTCTCCAAAGTATAATTTAAGACTTGAGTAAACATCAGGTGGTGAAGTTTAGAGGCTGCTGAGTGCTGCTGCTGCTCAAGTTGGCAAAGTTTGAGCAGATGCCCAAATTCAATTCTGCAGAGTGATTATATGCCTTACAGTACGTGGGTGTTGTTTTCTTCATTAGAGTACCTAGGTAAGCCATAAGAATTACTTGTTGGAAAAACACCCTCATAGAAATGGGTAGATCTAAAGGGAAATACTTCATCTCGGTCCAGAAAGATGAGAACACTACTGAAAAAATCCAAAAGACCAAAAAAAATTTAAAAAAAATAATAATAACAATAGGGGGAGGTTTTAAAACTTGCTCATTGCAAACTATGCTTCCAAGTAGCTACTACATTTTTAAAAATTAAGATGTTAACATTCTTATTTTCTTGGGTAGCAGGAAACACACTGAGAGTTGATAATTAGTGACTCTTAATTGGCTTTTGTATTAGCTCAGAGTTTGAGTTTGCTTCTCCACTTCCTGAACAATTCATATTAACTGAATATAATCACATGCAAGGCAACACAATCTCTCCAGTTATAAAGCTAAGGCTCAATAACACACTCTTACCTCCAAAATTTCACTGCTATTTGTTGACATGGACACATGGTTTCCACATATTGGCTCTGGGAATACCAACCAGAAGCTGAACACAGCTACTCAAGGCATTATAGTAAAAGTCTCTATGAGAGAAAGCATGGTCAGGACTCAGAGCTGACAAGCCTGTCTGTCAGATCTCTCAGAAACAAGTTTTCAATTCAAACAGCATATCCCACCATCTTACCAACTCCTGTTGAGAAAAAGTCTTGATCTGCTCCAGCTCTGACTGTTCAGTATTTAGAGATGTAACAATCCACTTGTGTCTTGGGAACAACATTCCCAGATGGGCAGGTTTTCCAAGTATAGACAATGCAAAGAAGCAAACAATTGAGTCACATCTCTTGCCACTTAAACACTGCCCAGGGAAATCAATGGACAGTTGAGCTTGAACAGTAACAGGTACCACTCAGTGGCAGGGCAAAGCCCTTTTTAGAGGCTTCTACAGTTTTGAGGTCAGTTCACCATTTTCAGTGAGTGAAAATGGACACATATTAACAAAGCAAAAGGGTTTGCAAGCACGTCAAACTATAAGTTTCAGAGTATACAGCAAAAGGCTTAACACTTCCTATGATCCAGTTATTAAATTATCAATCTATATTATCAAGGTAAAATCATCTTTTTTGGCAACACTGTATAAAAGGGGTATATTATTCAAAAGATGTATACAAAGGCAGGCATGAAGAATATACTCTCATTCATAAGAAAATGCAAAAAGAGTAGCATACGCCTTCCCTGCATTTACCCTATATATTTTTTATTTACTCGATGTGTACTTTAAATCTGTCTCTTTGGTACTTTGTGGCCATTAATAAAATCTACCCTGTTTGCATGTTCTTGGTACTAAATACTTAAAGCCTAATGTATTACTAACACTTCCAAGTCTCTCCTCTTCATGCATATTTTATTATGCCTTTGTAAATATAGGCATTTTAAAATTCAGTAATTATCCTTCTCATGTTTCTGATTGAAAAATTGAATTTTCCAGTTTATCTGTAAGGAGGTACAAAGCAAATCAACACTGTTTCATGCATTTTTCTTGCTGAGAAACTGTTTCAACTTGAGCAGAAACACATTAAAAAGCAATGTGAGAAGAATATAGGAAAAGAGGAAAAATAGTGTAATAATTACCACAAATATATATTGACAATATATATAAATATTTGATGTTACTCACAAATTTAAGCAGCAAGCTTTTTAGTAAAAACAATCTTATTTTTATTTAGAACAGTTATTTTGCGCTCACTTGCAGTAAAAGGATGACAAAGTAATATGGATTTCGTACATCTGTCTTACGATTTGGGTGATGAAATACTAGGAAGGCACCAAGTACAGATGGATTATGAATAGTTATTCAAAAAAAATATTTGATCCTGCATTGAAGTGGAAGTTCTAAAATATGAAGATTAAGAGCTACTTATATATTTCATCTCACTACTAGACATTGCCTAGAAAAAATCCATAACTTCTAAGTTCCTATAACATTGCGTTTTCATTTCTATTACTTCTGGTGTTGCATCATTCATAGGGGTTATAAAGTTTATTGAAGGTAGTAATACATTTAGAAAAATCTATCCCAAGAATCATACCTCTATTTATTTCCCCTTGTTCCCCTATCCTGGCAGAATGCAATGATGTAATTAATTTTGAAAAGGACAGCTTCTGCAGTGTTTATTGACCAAGTTTCCTCAGGAGCACTGAACCATTCAGAAGCACAAACCACTTGAGAATCCCAAAAAGTAACAGACCTGATCAGCAAGAGAAAGTTATCCATGAAATCCAAGACAGAGCTTGCTTGTTTCAAACAGTTCCTTGGGCGCTCCCTAACAGAAATCCAGCATACAGTTCAAACAACAGCTTAACTACTGACTTCTATAGAGATGTAAACAGACATCTTGTAAATAGTACAGCTCACAGAGACAATTTCTACTTTAAATAATCAAAGTAAATCCTACTGCTTAGATTGACAAGTTCAGTAAACTTGTCCTATCTCGAGGTATAAGAGGTTCATAGATCCATGTTACTGATTATCCCCAAAGATAGGTGTGAAAATCTCACAGCTGAATCACAAGCAAACAGATGACTCTTTTCAATTGACAACAACATATTTTTAGACTCATAGGCTACAGTAAATAAATCTGCTTGAACAGGATTGAAATTCCTAGGAACATCACTTGTGATACTTACTTGCTACCGAGACAAAAAGAAATTGTACGCCTTATTAACTTAATTTTAGTTTTCTGTATTTGTGGAGAGTCACTCAAAATCTCTATGAATCCACCTCTCTGAGTTTCTCTATTACATAGCAGAGTTCCTGATTCTATGTCTGTGTAGTAGGGAATGATGTTATGTTATTGGGAATCATTTTAATGTGTTTTAAGGCTGCAAATTGGCCTAAGAATGATAGATAACAAAGCCATGGAAATAAATGAGTCCAATAAAATATAAAATGCATAAAGATATAGATTGCAACATCTTCATTTCTGAAGAAATCAGGCACTTTAACTCTCTGAATTAGGATTTGAAGTGGAAACCTCTTTAAATCTTGACTTCTATAAAAATAACAAAGATGGCCCACAACATATTGTCTTAATTTTTCTTCTTGAGATTCTCAACAACAGCAAATCATCAGTATAGTCCTATCATTTTAAATCAAACACATTATATGAAGACTTAATGCTTTTAAAACCATTTCTAAGAGAGCACAAATGAAAAGATTCCACTTCTGTTCCGTACATATGAAAAGATTTCAAAGTACAGAGGAGCATGGTCAAAAGCAACAAAAGGATGCTTCTCAAGCTACAAGCAATAACAAGATGTGAGTATTACCATCATGTAGACAAATAGTTTACAACATCAGAGAGGAAAGATGCCAGGAAATTCCTCTAATATTCATGGCTACTTTTCTTAACCATCACTCACCTGGGTTTGATCATGTTCAAACACTCATCCTTGGCATGGAGTAGCAGGTCATAATTTGAAACTGTCATACAAAATAAATTCACCATAATACAACTTTAATTGGTCCTTTTTCATTTTTAATTATCAATCTTCCCAATCTTCCCCTCAGGCCTCCAGGACCACTTTTTTTTCCTCTAAAATTCATAAACATTTAAAACACAGTCTCACATTAATTCTTTTACTTTGATTAAACTCAAGAGCATTTTTGTTCACTTCCAAGAATATAACTTTTTTTAAAGTGCTACATACTTTCCTAGTCATTCGTACTTCAGTAATGTCCAACAGCAGGTGTGATAGATATATTTTTGGTAACTTTATTTACTTTAATCTTTTCTTTCATAATTAGAATGCCTTTGAAATAGCAATTGCTATTTTAAGTGCACTTCTAGAAATATCGATGTAAATTTTGTTTAATGCCGAGGATATTTCCCATGACTACAGAAAATTCAAACATTCAAAATTCAAAACTTTTCAAATAGGAAAACAAATAGAACATACAGATTTTTGTCTTTCTCCTATCCTGGCAAAATATAGTGACTGACTTCATTTATAGAGTAAATGCAAGTTTCTATAGCATTTATGAACCAAGTTCCCTCTGGAGCACTAAAGGCCAGTTATGAACACGATTCCATATAATGTAATCAACGCGTAATGTATGATATAGCAGGGGACAAGATTCCAGCTTCTTGGTGTGGGGTTTGATTTCATACCCTTATATGGAAGATTTCTCTCCTTATGGCCATAATTTGCCATGCGCTAAGAAACTCAGTTTTCACCTTCAGTAGATATCATCATGTCTGAAGAAGGAAAATAGCCAGTTTCTTCTCCAAATCTCAATGATGAAAACTGAAAAATTTTTATTTTCATGATGAAAGTCAACCCTAAACACTTGAAATTCAGTTGATGTGATGAATATAAATTTAGCACAGAGTACTCAGGATGTGCTGTATCCCAAGGAATCTATTAGTAGAGAATGTAAGATAAAATACATTACTGTGATGTATGAACAGCTCTGGGAAGTTTTCTCTTTTAAAAAATCATAACACACTCTGAGCTTCGACAGCTATAACTGCTGAGAAACCAAGAGGATTCCTTCTACCTAGATCACAATGCTATAGTTCAGCCTTCAGAAGAGAAGTGATGTGGCTGCTGTTTTGAATTTTGACCTGTTCTGAATTTGATGCCACAGCTGAAGCTAAAATACCTTAATTTCAACTTCTATAGCCTGCAAACTCAGAAGATGTGATCAAATTTCATTTAAAATGTCATATGTGACAGTTACACTATTCATCTCTGTAATGGCTTGAAGATTTTTAACAACACACTAGTTACCATGAAATCCAGATATGTTTCATATAGAACTGTGTTATTTTGTGAACTACAGGACACATGCTAGGTCAGATCATAAAGATCCTCTTCCAGCTGAAGTTTAGTCAAAAATTTTGCGTGACAAATCATTGCAGAACTGCTGCTTCCTTTTCTAGATCAAAATGGAATGTAAAGGGAAAGACAGATTAATCCCTCCATAGAGGAGCTGGTTGGCATTTGTTGTTCATCTCGTAAATATACTTATTTCCATTAACTATGCTTTTTCTCTTGCTAATGCAACACAACTATAACTTTGATTTATGTATTATGCTTAATAAGCTCAAAATATCTTTGTAGGTCACTGTGAAGGTTAATTCCCCACTCACACAGATCAAGATGTATTTAGATGTAATACAATGTACAGTAGATTCTGAAGTTACCTTCTTTTTCAAAAGGAAAATCTCATACTTGATTGATGACTCCATATTTGCATTTGGGATAATTATAACTTTTCTATTTATAATCTAACTTTCTGTGGCCTGTCAGTTACTGGACCATGTACTTCCACTTTGCTTTTATTGGACAAGGAAACAATTTCAGCTTCCTTCCCTAAGACTTAAGATCATAATCAAGAAAATGTATTCACTGCTGCCCACATTCATATCCCAGTGCTGCAGACTATAACTTTGGAACATTAGAACAAATGCAGCATTATGAAACACATAAAACACATCAGTGTTTCCACTGAACAATGTGAGATTTATTTTTCTTTACTGAGTCTGGCAGGTAGAAAATTTACTTAGAAGGAACAATCTTTGATGTTGCCACAGAGGCCAAAGCAATGGCACACTTCACTTAATTCAAAATCATTATGGAAAAATAGATTACTATATAAGAGGTATATAACTGAGTTTATTTAAAGTTTGAGGCATAAAAATTTAGAGTCTAGTTCCAGAAAAGCTGAGAATAAGAATACTCAGATCTTATGACTTATTCTGCAATTTTCTGGAAAAGGTAGGAAAAGAATGAGTTCTCGTATGTTCCTTTAATTTTCTGCATATAATTCTCTCAGCTTTCAAATCTTCCTACCAGACATTGACTTCCTTAACAAAGCCTCATGCTATCTAATAATAAAAACTGTTCATTAGAACAACTTTTTATTGTTAAGAATTTCCTAATACAACAACAGCTTATTTCTTACACAAATTAATACATATTGGAGAGGATATAAGGGGGGAGAAGAAGATGACATGCAAATTATACAATGCAAAAAAAGGGGACAAAAGAATTTTGCAAATAATATATACCATTTGGTTACAAAACCAACATTACTCTTGTTTGTTGCTATCTTTCCTGATTTGCACCTGGTGGAAAATTGTTGTTTCTCAAAACAGGCATTTCTCATAACAGTGGTTTGATGGTATGTTGAATCTCTTATAGAGCCCACACTTCACTAAGTGTCTGATGAAAAAAAATAGAGAGGAAGAAATAAATCTTGGCTGCAGTACTCACTTGGTTGTGTTTGATCCACTCTGAATAGTTAGTAAAGTGCTTAATTTTACACACTACGGTTCCCTGGTACTTACAGTCACCTGCTGTGCTCAGCAGGAATAAAGACAGGTTAGACATGCACCCTGTTCTCTAGGCCCTAGGGATTGTTCTTGCTTATCTGTATCTACAAACCAGTTCTGCTGCTGCAAGTGGAAAACAGTAGGAATGCACAGCTGTTCCTATTCTTTCCTCTGAAGTTGGTCTGTTGCAGTCCTAGTGGTGACCAAGGGATTTCACTAAGATGAGAGCTCTATGACTGCTATGCTACACCTCTATTATGCAAATAGAGTATTGGAGAGTCACGTACAAAGCAATGAGGTGTAAAAATGTAAATATCACATGATATAAATAAATTATAGCAAGATTTGCCACATCCTTACCTTGCATGAGCATTTTGTCTGTTCAGTTCTTCAGTGAACATCACCTACCCAAACCCTAAGGAGAATAGGATGCAGTGTCTGAAATGGAACTAAAAATCTTGGCTAAAAAGTGCGAGTTTCTGCAGTTTTGTATAAGTTTTCAAGTTTGCACTTATTATCCATCTATATATTCTCTATTCACAGGATAAATTTTTCCTCTTCAGAGGTGATAAGGATATAAGAGGAAGTCTATAAATCAAGGAGGTACAACGCTTTTCTCAATCTATCATGTATGAATTAAATAGGACTACTCAAACAAACACTGCCTAATTTTCAAGGTTGTCTTCTCTTACAGTAAATCTAAGCAAGCATGAATTGGATTTCCACAAAGTAAAGCTGAAGAGATATGCTTTCCCACTCTCTTTGTTCCTTTAAAGCATACCTGTATTGTATTATTTAACAGAGTATTCAAGACAACCCAATAAAAAGTTAATTTAATTCATTTCCCTTGCCTTATCCTTTGTGGCAAAGCTTCTGATCTACATTTTGTTGCATGCATTCCTAAATTCTTTTAAAAGATGCAGTATGTAATTACCATGACAAAAGATACTAAAGTCTCAATTACAATTATCACCTCTGCTATGAGTAATCTGGCAAAACAAAATCATGCAAAGCAGCCTTAGCTGTCCTGCCTAAATTGCTCCTAATGGACAAGTAGTACTGAGTCACACTCTGCAGGTATTCTTTAGTACTGAATTCAGATAAAGGTAGGACAACACATCTGGATGGCACCTAAGAAACAAAACAAAACAAAAAACACAGCAGTGGACTCTTACTATCTAGTTCATTTCTCCCGATAGCCCATTTTTTTCCAACTACCTTGCCAAATTAGCAGACCTATTTAAACTTTATGGATTGATGGAAATATTATAATTACAAGTGTCTTCTGCTTACACCACTGTGACTCTTCAAGGTACAAAGTTCTGCATCTTAGAACCAAGAGCAAAGGTTGCTTGAGATGAATGGAAAGATAGCCACAGATATCAGCATGTTTCATATCAGGCTGCTGGTAAAGCCTTCTTTTTGAGGAAGTGAAAAAAATATATCCTTTTTCTTCTGCATTTTTACGCAGTAATAACTAAAGACTAAGGTGATCTTGCAGAAAGATAAAAATTCTTGTAAAATTTCATTCATTCATAAAATATTCATTAAAAAAAAATTTTTTTTAACTCCATTACATAAGTTATCTTAAGGACAAAAACGGACCTTCTTTTAAAAAAGAAAAGTCAACAGCACATTAAAGCAACCAATCACTACCAAAGAAACATAAACAGCAAAAACAACACCAACAGCAAAAGACGTTATTAAAATATGATTAGATTATCAGCAGTGATACCTCAGGCTTTATTTCTTCCCTCTAGGGCAGATGGTATAAAATAAAATGCCTTCATAAGTCACCAGACAGCAATAGTAATGATTAAGCAAATGATGTTCAGAGAATATGAAAGACTATTTCTCTCTACATCTGTTTCTTTATCATTCATTCCTTTGGCAGTTCTCATATTGCCCTGTTCACAGCTTCAACTTCACCTTCCCTCTCATTACATAAACCTTGCAAACATCTTGCCTTATATGCACTGCAAAATAAAGACCGAAAACATGACTAGTTTCTGGACTCATGTTATCCTCTGTATTTCTTTAGAACAAGATGCATTTCTGAAACAGTGAAGGAAACCTTTTAGGAATACCGTGGACATTTAATCACAAACTGCCATGTTACTATGTTCTAGTAACATTGTATGTTAGCCAAATGTTAGCAAGTATCACATAGGATGTTGATTACCTAAATATAAAGAAGTATATAGCTTTATAGCCTCTATCAACTCAAAACTCTTACCTTTAGTTTTAAATACAGTTTCACTAATACCATGAATTACACAGTGCCTGAGCAGGTAGGTGTGAATGTTGTGGAGTTCTACTGAAACCCTGCTACCAGGGCAATATAGTAGCTGATGAAAAGCAAATATCCTACTCATTTTGCTCAGGTTGCACATTACAAGGGAGTTGTGCACACTTTTCAAATGATGAGCTATTATCGAGACAAAAATGAGTCAGGATTTGGCTTTCTCACTGCTTTCTCTCAGTAATTTTTTATTGTTAACTACAGGTTCTTTCAACATTTAATCCCACTGGTAGAACATTTTCTACCAGAATGGGTGGTTGCTCATTAGCACTATATAGTAATTAATAAGGAAGGAAATGTTGGCAGTTGATTTCCACAAGAGGCTACATATTATTTTGCTTATAAATTTTATAAATTACATATTATATTGCTTATAAATTTTCTAAACATCAACCTTTTTACAGCTCGAAGAATATTTCACCAACATAGCAGATATTCTGAAATACTCTGACAAGATTGATCAGATATCCCTCCCAAAAACAAAGCACAATTTTATAACTGCTTCTACAGTGTTGTGCTATCATTTCTGTTAAAGTATTCCATTCTGTTTGAATACTCTAATGCTCAAAAGAGACATATTTCATCAGTCCTCAAAATGCAGGAAACCATCCACAGAACAGTTCTCTTCAGCTAACAATTTGCATCAATAATGCACATTTAAGCATAAATTAAACACTTCAACAGAAAAGATTATCTTCCTATTACTCAAGAAGAAATATGCTCTAGTAGTGCAAACTCATGACTCAGCCTTGAGCAAAGGTCTAACATTTTACGACCAGGATACATTCTTGGCTAAGAAAAGGAAGGAGAAAGGATTGGACTAAAAAGATTCTTGATGGGATACGATGCGAAACATCTGCCTCTCTTAAAAAGAAAAATGTCAGTCCACATTTAAACACAGATATCTGGTTAGAGACAAGTGTTTCCTTTGAGGGTTGTTAAATGGATACTTCATTTTTTGCTGTTCCCATAACACGGACATAATCTGCTTCCAAATTTAAAATGGAAATGTAACAAATTTTCTTAAAAAATTCAACCAGGTAATTGTCATCCAAGTTACTAGGTAACAAAGACAGAGTAAAGGCAAAATCAGCCTTATAATGTTGAATCAGCCACATCCAACACACGGCCTGGCACCGCTAGCAAAGTGTCACATTGGTGTGCTATTAATACCCTCCAGGTTGAAAACTGAGCACTGTGAGGGTGCAGTGCAGCACTAACTCAAGTTATAGCAAATAAACGTATGGATTTTGAAACACTGCCTAAACACAGCCCTGTGAACAGTGAAAAACATGCAGCATTGTTTTCAATTTTGATAAAAGAATTTGCGAATGAGTTTCAAGATTGCCCAAAAAATCAGATTCTTTGGTTTATTTGTGACTCCATTTTCAGTTGACATAAATAAATTACTTGTGGATTTTCAAATGGAACATATTGAGTTGTAATCAAAAATTGGATCATGCCTCTTTACCAGACTTTCAGAAGCCCCCTCTTACCAGAGAGATTTTTATGGGTGCAGCAGGCAGGCTCTTGCTTATCAGTGGTGAAAACCTATAACTAATGATGGTGACTCTGCTGGAAAAGAATGTTTTGTAGCTCAGAATTTTCTCTATTAAACAGTGCTAATGTGCTGTTTGTATTGATTGTAGTATCCATGGAAACAATTAGGAGACATTATTTTCAGAGCAACCTTTGTAGATGCAGCCCAAGGCAATTCCTCTTCACTCAATGCAACCCAGGCAAGTCAAAAGGTTGGACAACCATGCATTAAAATGTAACCCCCAAGCCTGTGCACTCTGTCTGCCTGTTTACTTTTTGGAAAAATAACAGATGCACTGTGCCACTAGTGTATAGAACATATGGCTTAATGATTGATATTCCACAGTACGCAGCTGTTAAAAGATATGCACTGTTCTCTGTTGAAGAGGGAAGCACTTCCACAGGAGAACAGCAATATATAACTTGCCTGTTTGATTTTGTGAGAAGACTTCAGTTTTACTAACTTCATACAGAACTGTAAAAAAGTATCAGCAACCATGAGAAGCATGTTTCCAAACCTTGAAAAAGTATAATCGAACAACGTTCACCTGAATTTTTGGAAAATTATTGTTCCTCCTCTCAGACTTTCAGGTTATTAGATGCTACTGCCACCTTTGTTGGTGTAATGGAAGCACACTAAATTTGATAAGATGGGGAAAAAAAAAAAAAAAAAAAAAAAAGAAGAGTGAAAAGGTCCTAACTGCAGAAGAGTCTGCAGTAGATCAAAACTACTTCAATTATCTTGATACAGTGAAATCAACCAAGATATCTCCATTAACTTCAAAAAGCTTTATCTTCAGGACTCCAACAGTACGTTCAGTTTCACACATCTTTAGGGAAGAATTTAGGGAAAAATTCATAGTGAAATATAGCAAGTCATTTTGACTTCTCTAACATGTTCTATTATCATTCTTCTTGCACTTCACCAATAAAATTTCTTTTCGTGTTCTAAAATTCATCACTCAGATGGTCACAGATATTTGAGATGCAGTAGTGAAGAAAACATAGCTTGTACCTGCTACATCCTGCAAGAAAACTATTTGTTTACAGGAATAATAGGCATCAGAGTATTTGCTTTTCAGATACCATACTTCAATAGAAGACATAAATGGATATTTATATATTTTACAATATATATTCTACTATGGAATATCTCAATGTTCAATGCAAACAAGAAGTGTTTATTGTTTATAGGCATGTGATTGTATCCTTTGATTTCAGATGTAATCAGTCTCACTACAAACATGCAGTACATTTTATTAAGAAGTTTTGAAGAACATAATTCTCACAGGAGAGAGAAGTATAAATAAATATTCTTGCAAGTGATCAGGAGCATATCAGTCAGGGCTGATTAGATTCTTTACGATGCTGCCTGACACAAAGAAAAATCTTGCTCAAATTGAGTCTAAATATGGACTTTTTTATGACCACCATTCGTAGTGCTCTGGGGATCCGTGAACCTTTTGTCAAGATCTGAAACAAAGTTTTTATTGAAGGATAGGGAACATTTTTTTGGAAAGTTAAGACGCTGACTGAAATCAGCTCTCCTTGTAACAAGTGCTGTATTTATATATATCAAGAGATAAACAATCGAATTACCTTATTAGCAGGATTTCCCAGACAACAGAGGGATGAAAGGAGATAAATGGCAGTTAACATCATGTGCTACTCCAGGCTCAGATGTTGATATGACACCTGACTGTCATCTCTTCCTATGTTGTGCTCCTCCCTCTGACAAGAAAAAAATGTACACCCTAGCAGCAAGATAAACTACACGTGATCTTCAAAGTATAAAATAGCAAAGAAAAAAACATTTCCAGTTCTTATCAAAGTATACTTAAAAGTAAAGTGAAACACAGTTGTAATTAACACCTACACACTGTAAGAATGTTATCTCTTGAATCATTCCCCTCTCTCCCATTCAGTTATGAAGAATTATTCTTTGCAATTTATTCAAATAGAGGAAGTGAAGGACGGCCGCTGTCTAAAACAAAGCAAAACAAAAAAGGAGCAAAGTCTTTATGCTCAATGGTTTGTATGTAATATAAGATATAAGATGGTCTTTGAAATGACTATTATATAGAAAGTCTTGTAAATGTACTTTTTTTTTTTTTAATGAAATAAGCTTTTATTTACATAACCTGATATTTAATAGAACTTCACATCATAAAGGAATAAGTCTTAGACCACACTCAGTGGTGTACTACCAACCAAGAAAAACAAGAGAGCTCTTGTTTTACAAATTCTTGGTCACCTAGAAAAATAAAGCTTTTCTGGGAGGGGGGAGGGGGAAAGTTGTGGAAAGTTGTATGTTAATGTGTATGCAGTGGAAGCCTTTCAGGAAACCTTTCAAATTGACCGAGTTCACTGTCTTAGATGAAATTCTGGCATAAGCAATACCAGTAAGAGAGTTGGTGAATCTTTTAGCAGAGCCAGAATTTTACATTCTCATTCCTGACACATTATGTCAGGATTACGACAGAGTTTATGGGAAAAGTTAAATCCTTGCTTTTTATCTGTCTTAAAGAAACAGACAACATTGTATATTATTTTCAGTCAAAATCAAGAATCTGGATGCTTAGAAAAAGATTCTTGGAAAACTTTGCTTGCAGTTATCACAGTTTTAATCCAGAGTAATTTAAATGGTACCCACAGAGCTGTTCAGGTTTACACAGAAGCCACTAAGAATTTGATTTTGTGTTCCACATAAACTGATTTAGCAATTATTATAGTTTTCCTTTATAAAGCACAGTATTGACAATTACAGCTTTCAGAAACATTCTAGTATTCTATATGGCAGATTCATTTAACTTGAAAGAAATTAAAAGCGGCCTAGCATGTTGCTGCAAAATTGATTACCACTTTCTTTTAAATATCCATCCAAGATGAATGTGCTTCTTCTAGAAACAGGTAATTTCCAGACTCGTGGGTAAATTTCTATCCCTTAAAAATTAATAGAGTTCAGTCTACTTTTGTATCAACTTAAATCTTCACAAACAGAAATGAAATGCTTTGCTTTTTTTCTCTGCCCACTGCTTCTGCACTTTGGTGAAGAGAAGGAAAGGAGGGAGAGCGAGAGGAAGAAAAGGAATGTAATGAACAAATTCTGTTGTCACTACTGTGGGAAAAGTAGTTTATAAAGTTTCTAGTTGGTATTGTAAACCCCAGTGCTACAATTGTATTAAAATAAATAATGAATCAAAGCTTACTGTATAATGAGATGCTACTTTATTTTTTTTCTTTTTTTTCTTTCTTTTTTTTTTTTTTTTTTTTGAATTGGAGTATCAAGCAAGTTACTTTCTTTGCTCTGTTCTATCTCTGTTCTGATCCTTTAAAGATTAATTTCAAAAGCTTTCTTCCAAGAATTGTATGGGTTAGAACCTTTACATATACATCTCTATCTCTCTCACATACACTTGTTTCATTAATCACGTCCACTATTTATGTATACTTCACCACTCTCTCCTCCCTCCAATGTGAGATGCGTTTTGAGAGCTTGATAGGAGTAGCATTCCCTAAAGTTGGCTCAATGAAACAATTTTCCAGGGACATTAGCAATACTGAGTAAGAATGCAGGTCTTACTGAGACCTGCTTACAAGTCTTAAGCATTATTTTCTATTCGACTTCACCATAAGTAAAGACTACCTACTCAGATCTGTTTTTCATTAACTGGTAAGAAGCAATTCCCTTTTTAAATCTCTCTTTTTTCCCCTATTACTTAGGCTGTGGAGTACCATGGAAACTCAGCTGCAATGTGGTGCAGCATTTGCAAGATTATACAGACTGAACAGGAAAATTTGACAATTAAAGAGAACCAGTGAACCTTGCTGTGTTTCTCTGTTATGTGTGTTTTATTAACTTATTATTTCTCAATCATTAAGCAATTAAACTATTCTTCCTGTTCTAACTGAGAAAATAATTAACGATTTCTCTAGTTTCAAGAGACAGAAAGAAGATTAAAAAGCTATTTTTAATGGCTGACGTAAATCGACAACTGGGAATCAATAAGGAAATGACAAAAAGCTCAGATGGCTCTGGTAGTTCACCAGCACAATAAGGTAAAACTTCCCCAGTCCCTAAAGCTAATCAGATGAGCGGCAGTGAGATGTAACATATTTAGCTCTCTAGTCTTGATGGCCAATGCCCTTATGGATGTAGCTGAAATGAAAACCAGCACAAGAACACTTCTGAACTTAAGTGACTCTAAAGCAGTTGATGTTCCATATTACATGGAACACTTGTTTTGTAATGACTGGCCATGCAAGTCTGGATGGATGTCCACAATGTGCCACAAAAGTGACTTCAGCATATCTTTGGTAAAATGGAGAGAAAAAAGAGCACTTGTACAGGGGAAACAGCACAGAATCTATTCTAAAGAGCACTTGTATAGGGAAACAGGACAGAATATCCAAGTCAAAACAGCTATTTCAAGATACTGCTTTGCACAAAATTCCCTAACATTCTGACCTGAATGTTCTCCAATGTATATGATTAGAGGCTTGAATGTCAGATAAAGCAACAGAGAAACAAGATTCACTCACTGAAAAAAAAAAACAACAGCAGCCAAATAATTGTATGGTATGACAGAAATGTTGGGTCTTAGTAACATGATGTTCGTATTAAGTATGACTTTAAAAAAAAAAAAATCATACTTTTAAGAAATTGCTGATACTCTCATACTGGTTAGTATAAATTTTGAGAGTGCATCAGTTATATGGCAGAAGGACCAGAAGTTGCTTTCCAGGCTATTTTCATCTCCGCTTTGCTGTCCATAGAAAAGTTACAATTCTTACATATAGATCACTGCACTATTATCATTTAGCATAGACAAAGTTAACGCCATCTCCTACTGTTTCTTAGTGGGAAAGTGCTCTGAATGTAATTTGCACCATCTCCAGGAAATAATTGTTTATTACAATTGTGAAGTAAGTGAGGTCAGCTTACATAGCTGGGAAGAAAAAAAAAAAAAAAAGGAAACATATTGTTAATGACGTAGCACAGAACTGATGAGTTCTTTCCTTGACTGTTGTTTCGGTTATTTTCTTTCTTCATTTTTTTTTTTTTTTTAAAGAAAAAGTCTTTAAATGGAAAATTGGTTTAATTAAACACATGCTATGAGTTATGGGAAAAAATGAGGAAAGAAGCATGGTCCTTTATTTTTCCTTCTTTCCATATAAAACATCAATATCAAAGATCTTCAGAAAACAGACAGAGGTTTCCTAATCAGAAAAGTGTTTCCTCCATCATCAATCAAAAGTAAATCTAACTCCAGACATCTTTATTTAGGCCATCTATCCAAGCTCTGTGAAAACATAACCTCAGTGCAACAAGAGATGAGTTGAACCTTTGACATTTCCACAGATATACATCAGAGCCTCAGAGATTTATGCGATCACTACAATTCCAATAAGCACATTGTTCTTATTGAATTTAACTTACATAAACAAAAACTGAGAACATCAACACTTCATTATATCTAGCTTAATGGTTAGCTGGATGATCTTACGAAATACACTAACAGTCCCAGCAATAAACATCTTCTAAAACACAACTTAATAGCAGCACCAATGCAAATATTCCCTTCCTCAGCAAACTTCTGCAAGCACAGATTTCAGAAACAGCACTAACGTGAACCACAGAAGAGACTATGCAAAAGTATGCTGGTTTCTTTTGACCATTCTCCTGAATTTTTATGTTATAAAAAATGTGATGAGAAAGTAAACCACAGGGATTCATGGATGGCTGAAAAAAAATCAAAGCTCACAAAGGCAAAACCAATATATTCCACATTGCAAAATAGGATATAGATTCCAGTATGCTTACAAATGATCTGTAATTTGAGTTTCACTTCTTTTTAACTTATTGAGAATTTTTAAGAACAGTAAGGCATGGAGTGATCTGACAGAGACAATCAATACTCTCAGAAGTTCAATACTTGAAAGGAATGCTCACTGAGAGAAAAAGTTAATGCGGTCAAGATCTTTCCCATGCAGTGTTATTCCCAGTGGAAGGCATGCAAAATAGCAGCAACAAACAATTCATCCTAATAAACTTTCAGTGAGATGGATGGCTGGCAGTTTGTAAGTAGCTTGGATTGCAATTAAGTTTTTCAGGCAAATTTCCTATGAGGATGTTCTGTAATGCCTGAGGCATAATGTCACGATGAGTTCTTCCCCGATTTCCTTCTGGAACTACATCTACTTTTAGGCACCTACTAGACAGTTAAAAAAGAGCACTGTTTTTCTTCAAACCTTATTTAGACAAGAGAGAGAAACAATGGACTATGAAAAGCAATTCAAATCTTTTCAGATTCAGACACTGCAGAGTGCCTTTTTCACCTCCTTCCTAAAGCACAGACAGGTCAGTACTTTTGTCTGACATTATGAGCACTTAATGTGAACACACACCTTGACATCAGATGAAAATGAGTTAAATACTAGACACTCACTGGAAACTCTTTCCCTTTTATATACCGACATAGTGTCAAAAGTGAACTTAAGCCTTTAGAAAACTCACTCCAGCTATGCCAGCGGTAACAATAAAGAAATGCCTTTCTCTCTCTTGTCAGCCACACAGTCCTATGTCATTGCATTGCTTATTTACTGTAAGGGCCAAAGGGACAAGACTTAAATACTGCTTTAAAAAACTTTAGGTATGCTCCTAGCTACATAATCACCAGCTTTCACATCACTGAAGAGAGTGATAATGGCAAACACGCTTGATTCCTGAGCCAAAGGGCCAACACATCCATAAGGGCGCTCATTTACAAGAGAGAGTTTGGTAGCAGAGTCCATTAGGTCTACAGACAGTGATCAACAAGGACATGATCTTGATCCCACTGCAGCCACTGTGAATGTTCCCATTTGCTTCAGCAGGTGTTGAACCAGAGAATGCTCTGCTGGAGAAATGCTAACTATAAAAGCATTCAACTGACAGCAATCACAGTATGGCTGGAAAGCTTTGTGAATGAACTCAGATTCCTGTGATTCCCTTGCCTGGGCTGTAATAAAAATCAGAAGAAAAAATTAAGTGTTACTGACTATCTTAACCACCAAAGTTTCATACGTAAGAACAGTATGACAAATTACTGCTTTCTCCACACAGGGAATCTGGCATAGAAAGTAACTGATGGAAGTTGCTGCTGTTTTTATAGCAATCACTTGTGCAGAATCCAAAAAATTCAGCAGGAGGCAACTATGTTGCATTCTTTTGGTTTTTTTGGGCTGTTTTTTTTTTTGTTGGCTTGTTTGCTTCTTTGTTTTTTGTTGATGTTGTTGTTTTGTTGTTTTTTGGTTGGTTTTTTTTTTGTTTGTTTGTTTGTTTTCCCCAACAGGGATCTCTTGCAGAGTAAGCTACTAAGCTACTCATTTTAGAGAAATCACACCATCTACAACTGAGATGGAGTGACTCCAACAATCCTGTCCAAATACAACTCCACTTTGACTTACATGAGATAGATGTTCAAATTAGGTAGACTTCTACTTGAGATCCTGGAATGCAAAATCATCCGTTCAGGAATTGGCAAGTTCTCCTTGGCTTGTAGTTTTCTGTTTTTTGGGTGTGTTTTTTTTTTTTTTTTTTTGTTGTTGTTGTTGCTGTGGTTATTTTTCTTCTCTTCCATATTTCACAAAAGAGCAAAGTCCTTAACTTGGCAGCCAGGAACACAGCAATGAGAGAACAATATTCTAAAATTACTTCAGAGAGAACAGGGAAGATTGCTGCCCTGCGTGTCTTTGACATCTAGTCAGAAAGCTTAGACATAGAAATAGCATTCTCTATTTATAAGAGGGAATAGAGTACAAAACAGCTGAATGCACTGGGAACTGGAGAAGTAAACTAAGAAAACTAGGGAAACTAATAACAGCATCAACATTGTCCATATCATAACACAGGGAAATTCTCCATTATACATAAGGAAATGTTAGCCAAGTACAAAAAAAAAGTAAATATCACATATGAATAATAAAAAAAATGAGTTTCTATGTAGAAATCACTCTTGGCAATAGGAATTTACACAAGATGAATATAAAACATCTTCATGGACAGTTGCAAAAAAAATTACAAACAGGTGCCGCAGTGAAATCTACCACTCATTTGTCATTTAAGGATTCAGATATCTTGGTTTTGTACGTGAGACTTTTTGCAGGACATCAAAGTTGAATGTATTCTGAAATGCAGAGGACAAAATGCTATCAAGCACATTTCACCACTGAAATGTTGTATTCGTAGTGGTAAGTTGGTAGGTGAATTAAACGAAAGGAGAAAAAAGGATGTATTACGCAGGAAAGAGAATGATAAATTGGTTCCCAATTCCCATCTTTATTACACTGCAGCATGATTATAGCAAGACATAGTAGGGGTAAACACAAGACTCTTTTTATTAAATTATATTTAACTGAAGAAAACACATGTAGAAGTAATAAGAAATACTACAGAGGAAAGCACGTTAGTCTCATATCCTATTTCCAATCAGAGCCATGCCATATGCTTCAGAAGGAATTAGAAAAAGTACTAATATGGAAAGGGAACATGAGTAAGAAAAGCTTTTTCAGCTTCAGATGTTGGTTTATGCCTTTGAGTACGAGAGTTTTGATTTCCTACCCTTTCTGAAATTGGTTAATCTTTCCTAAAATAACTGTAAATGTTTGTTAGACACAGAAAAATATTATAGGAAATCACCAGGCTTGCTGTGTCAGAATACAGAATGACTGTAAGTCAGCAAAGAATTGAAGATTAAGCAAAAATGTGATTTATTCAATGTGGTTATCTTGCATGGGACTTGAACAACAGCAAGAGTTGACAAACTTGCTTCTCTGGCCTACGTACCAGACAGACACAGATGTGCAACTGATCACCTTGCCTATAGCCTGGCAACTACAGCAAGAGAATGACAGCTGGGATGGGAGGCCTCACAGCCCAGTGTTGTTTCAGTAAATTCAGAAGAGCATCTTCACCTCAGTATCAAACATAGGGCTCAGTATCAACCCCCTCACATAATTAACAGCAAGCCTTGCTAAGATGCCTACCAGCGTGCACAACCCAGCTTCACCATAATAGAGAGTATAAACCTGTCCCTCTGTCACCACTTTGTTGACAGAAGACACTCTAGATCTTTCTCATCCTCCTTTCCCCATTAGCAGCCACGCCTCCTAGAGTATGATACTGTGCCTCTGTTACTTTGCAAATCACATCCAGTGAATTGCTAATTAATTACCAGTAAGCCTTGAGACATTAGCACTAAAGCAGATAGTGAATTTATCAATGGCAATCCAGCAGTGATCCTTCTGGATTTCCTGGAACCCAGCAAACCATCAACTCTGACTGCTACACCATGATGCTGACTAAGCTGAAGTCTCAAACTTCCAGAGAGAGGTCAGAGAAGACAAACCTTTTTCATGCAGACCCCATACCAAATAGTAAACTGTGGAGCACATTACCATTCTTGAACAGATTGTCCTACCACCACCACTGTATATAAATATATATATACACTATATGTATATATGTATAAAAACAAACCTTATCCTAGTAATGATATTGTCATAGTAGTTGTAGAGACCCATAGAAACAATGGGGCATTCCATTGGTACAGATTTATGAGTGTGACATGAAAGCTCTTACTCATCACCGGCAAAACTGCATAGCTAATGGTGGTGACTGCACTGAAAAATAACCAAATAGTGCTATTATGCTCTTTGTACCTGTTGTATTTTTCCAGGAAATAAATCTGAGGTATTACTTTCAGAGTGACCTAACATGTATGTTCATACAGATATATACTTCATAAAAAAAATTCTAGGATTCTTTATTCCATTGTGTAAGAATGATTGGCCAGATACAAGAAAATTTCTTTGCCTTGATTCCAGAAAGTGATACATAATTGATTACTCAAAATTCTTTGTGAGTATGTTATAGTAATTAAGGCCAAAGAAAATGTGATCAATTTGACAAAGAGAAGCAGTCTCATTTAAGCAAAATAAACAGGGATAACATAATTTAGTCTTGTCATAATTCAGACAAATGTACGACAATTTAGAAATAAGCACCCATAAGTTACTATGATGATATTCTAATGAAAACGTAACTAGATTTTAAATTTTAGAAAGTGGATATCCCTAATGTGGGACATAAAAACACAAGAGAAAACAATACTATAATTAGAAAAAATGTTAGAACTAATATACTGGAAAAGTCTGCAAACCTACTGCCTCCCTCCTAGTTACTGCATACATTCCTTATGCTGGTATATTGCCTTAAACAGTAATCTACTGCCTACTTTGTATTTCTGTAAAGAGTGGTTTTCTAAACTGTAGATAAGCACACTGTAGCTTTCATTGCACAAACTCCAGCTTCTAAAAGATCTTCACACAATTTCACCAGCTTCCTCACTTCTACATTCCTCTCAGTTATTAGCTCCTTCATTCTGCTTCCTATAAACAAATCTGACTCCTTCCACACAGTGGTAAACTCAAGTGACAAGGATGCTTACATGAATTTGCTTGTCATAAGACGTTTTATAACCTAACTCTGAACATCCTTGTAACATCAAGAAAGAAGAAGTAGAAGAGAAGCTACTAGCATACATAACATTCAATATAGTATCAAGCAGTAAAAACCAGATGTTGCACATTCTGTGATTCTCTATGGAACTAATCCCTATGCTTTCCAGGTGCATCCTGGTCCTCTCAATATTAAGCTGAAACTTCAGATCTCTTTGAAAACCATTAAAAAAAAATCAGAACAGGTTTTCCAGATTCTTTAATCAGTTTTTCTTTCCACTCCATCAGAAACTTGTTCCAAGTCAGTGAATATTTGAAGCTGAAGAAATAGTTTATTTGTTGAACAGTAATGATGGACACCATCACTTACACCTTTTCATTATATTGTCTATTCTATACAATACCAAATTATTCTTTGCTTGTCTTAACATCAGCAGCTGCTCATGTTAATCTTGCATCTTTAGAATAAGGCTCTTCTCTGTACTAGCCTCTCCAGTTACATTCATTTAATAGTCCCTCATGGGTATATCCTTTAAACCTCTTGTCTGTTGCAAGATGTATTTGGCATGGCAAGCAGACTGCATCCTGCTGTGCTTTGTATCATATTATATCCCAGCAATATCTTTCTGTAGAATCTCTGCAGCACAGCAACTGTAGAGGATTGTAAGCAAAAGGGATAAAAGGTCATTTCCTTTCCATGTTTCAAAGCAGTTGTTTTCTTTTTAGACTAGCTACTTAATTTTTAATAACACAGTATAGAAATACAGTGCAATGTTGAAATTAAATGAATAGAGACAAGCAAAATAGAATTTCTAATGAAAACCAGGTAAACATTAGCTTGCCACACTAACAAGTCTATCTTAGAACAAAAAAAAGTACTGTCATTATAGCAACAATTTCTCAGAATGCCAGATGAGATGCATGCAGAAACTTTATTGCTCAGTACATCCAGAAATGACCACAGGACAAATGGATCAGACAGACTGCTGACAGAAGCTCAGAAATTATAGCTACGTTCAGGATCTCAACCATATCATTGCCAGAGAACTTCATGCAGCCCAGCCACCCCCTCACACACAGCCCTACTCTCTATGTCACATGCCCTGCCTGTGCCTTCTGCAGAGCCTAGAACCATCCACTGCGAACACCAGACACAGGACTCTTCCATCAGGTTTCACTTGCCAGTGATGTTGTAGCTCTGGTACTAAGCCATGATTTCTAGCTCTTGCTTGTTTGTTATTGCATTGGTTTGCATCATAGTTTTACCTAGTTGCAATCTAAGCCACATTGTAATAACAATTTTTTACTTTTTATTTCTTAACTCTAGCATTAGAATTCTCAATTAAACAACACTTAAGTATTTCAGGCAATTAAACATAAACCTCATTTTTAATAGCAGTCAATAGATAGACAGATGTGATGCTGAAACAACTTCAATGTCTAGTATATACTAAGCAAGTGAGACTCAATCTGCCATAACTAACTTTATTGCTGCCTAAAGGCTACTGAGACCTTAAGATAAAGCAGATGTTGAAAACAGAGGAAGTTTCATATTTTGTCTAGAAAAAAAGATGCTTTCTTTTTTTAAATCAAAGTACCTTACTTGATATGAAAGTTATCAGTATTCTAGAGGAAAATAATGCATAGGAAATGGCTTCTGAACTTTGTAGCCACGCTACTGCTGTTATCTCATTAAAAGAAATTTTTGCTGATTTTAATGTGTTCAGACCTCAAAAAAGGTTGTAAAATCAGATGAAGTAATGCTCTCCTTTCTAGATGCCTGGCACTCATAAGACATCAGCAGATAGAGGCATGCTCTGACTGCTTAATTACATCAATCAATTAATTGCCAGCACTTTAACAAGAACATGGCATGGAATTCCCTTTACCGCTATTGATAATAAGGGATAACAAATGCTTATACTTGCCAGGGGGAAAAGAAGATTGAGGTGTTCATTTATCTCCATTTAAAGCATTGTCACAGCCATTGATCTATAAGCTTTTTTTTAGAAACAATATCATAATGTTTTTAAATTTATGTAGTTTATAGTTATTTTTAGCTAGTGCAAACAAGTAGAGCTAACAGATTGTTAAACAGACCAATATGTCCAGATGTAAGATTAACTTACCAAACCAAACCTCATTTGATCTTCACACGCTGCAGCCTTTGTTTTCGTAAGTTAAAAAGCATTTGGGCCTCAATAGCAGATATTTAAAAAAACTTTGATTAATTTCTTCTATCATATATATACATATTTAGACACGTTTTCCAAATATGTTCAAGGTGAAGGAAGAGATCTGTAGCTTTAAAATTTCAATTTGAGCCAGAATTTAATAAAACAGTTATCTTTATTATCTGCAAACTCATTAATTGTTCATTGGTGAATAACACTGTATATAAAGCATGGTAATATTTAATGGCAAGCAACTGCCCACCATCCAACAGCACTTTCAATGATTCCAAAGAAACACTGAAACCAACTCATGTTTGATAGATATCACAAGAAATGAATAGTAGGGTAATCTAGCAGGAAGATAACGTTCATTACAGATTTAGTACCTATGATGTAATTCTTTGGAGAAAAAAAAAAAAGCTGTAATAAAAATCCTACTTAAAAATACTGATGGCTAGTGTCACCTCTAATTTTCTGCTACAACATTGTGAGACATCATCATCTTGTAATTGAACACATGAAAATCTGTCCTGTTTCTGAAAACTTCAAATCAACGATTTACTGCAGCACTATGTGTTAGAGCCAGTGACCAGGCTAAACCTGTATCCAACAAGGATCTCTTAAATGAAGAAATATATTGGTATTTCACTTACTTGGACTTATGTATTTCTTGACCCTGAAGGCCTTTGCTGGCAACCCTACCAGTACTGCAGTCATCCCTTTCTGCAAACCAATCCAGAACTGTGTTTTTTTTCCTTTATTTTCTTTATTCCCAACTCCATGATGAAACAACAAATAAAAAGCACCCTTTCATCAAATTCAGTAGTATTATTTTTAGCTTAATATGATACTTCAGGGTGACTTCTTGTAAACCTCTTTAAAAGAGCAACACATAGGTAATGTAATAGCTTCAGACTGCTGTCTCAGTGTACATAAAGTTCAGTTCCTCATAATGCTGGTTAACAAGTTGCTTAGTTTAATCGTTTAAAGAAAATACCTGCAGCAACCAGTTGTTCCCTTTAAAGGTTATTTGTACCATTATGCTCTGCTTCTGCAACCAGTTACAGCTGTTATCACATGTCGTAATGTCATGTTCCTTCACATCCTCCTTCATCCACTTCCATGAGAGAATCTGGGGAACCAGTGATTTATCCTGCTAGTTACCATATCACTTTCAAACTTTCTCTCTTGTAGCTTAAAAGAACACCGATGCTTTCAGTATGCAGCTATTTTAAATTGCCCAAGGACTTTTCTCTGAATGTTGTGCTCTTCTGTGCACCTCTCTTCATCCAGAATAAAGCATTAAAAAAAAATTTTAAGCGTGCATGCCTGTTTCGTCCTAACAAGTTCTGCTTTTCTTTACAAGCAAACACAGAAAGAGATCTAATGCAAGTTATTGGCTAAGAACTATACAATTGTAGGAAGTCACAGGTATATCTGCAACCAAACAGAATTTTTCTCCTACTGGCTTTTCTCCACGCACATTCACTACTTCAAGAGGAAAAACAAGTTTTCAAAAAGCTTATTACTTGTTTGTGTCTTTCCTTGCAGGCAGTTGTAGAGAGCAATGACGTAGGTCTCCCTGGATAATATTCCCGACTAAATACCATTCTCTCAGTCAGACCTCAGAACTCTTATTTTCTAGCCCCTTCACTCTTCCCTGCACGTACTGAAGCTGCTCAATACTCTTCTTGTAGTGAACTACCCCAAACTGAACACAGTACTTGAGGTGTTGTCTCACCAGTGCTGAACACGGAGGGAAAAAAATCAATTCCCTAGGCACATTATATTATTCCCTGGGCACATTATTTGTGATTTCTATGATTCTATGCAGACCAGAATGCTACTGGCTGTTTGCCACTTAGGCACACTGCTAGCTCATATTCAACAAGCTATCAACCAGCACAACATCTGGGTCCTTACCTGGTGGGTAACTTTCTAGCCTCTCTTTCCCAAGCTTATTAGGTTGCTATGACCTAAGTGCCAAATCCAGTACTGAGTCACGTTGAATATCAGGCTGTCAGACTTGGCCTGCTTATCTGGACTGCCAACATCCCTTTGCAAAGCCTTTATACCCTCAAGCAGATCAACACTTTCACCTAATTTGGTATCGACCATAAACTTAGTGAAGGTACACATAAAAATGTTAAAACTATCACTGATACTGAACTCTGGGGAATGCCACTAGTGACTGGCAGGAGTGAACTCCATTCACTTTGAGCCCCACCATCCAGATAGTTCTTCACCCAGAGAATGGTATGCCTATCCAAGCCACGAGCAGTCAGTTTCTCCAGGAGAATACTACAGGAAACAGCATCAAATAACTGTTAAATTTTGGGTAGGCAACATCCATAGCCTTTTCCTCATTTACTTATCAGGTCATTTTGTGATAGGAGGAGATTGGATTGGTGAGGCAATCTCTGCTTTTCATAAACATGTGCTCACACACGTGTTCCACACAATTATCCTATACATGAAAGAAGGTGACAGACGCCAGATAGAAAAGGGTGAAATTCATTGGCTCCTTTCTCTCCTCCTCGTAGATTGGAGTCACATTTCCTAACCTACAGTAAACTGGGACCTCCCCAGTTAGCCAAAACGCCAGAAAAATTATTAATAGTGGCTTGGTGAACACTTTCTCCAATTCCTTCAGTACCCTCACATAAATCCTGTCCATCTTCATGGACTTATTCAAATGACACAGTAGGTCATGTGCAGTTTCCCATTGATTATCAGTTCTTCATCTTGTTTTCTGTTACCATCTTCCAACTCAGGAGCCTGAGTTGGAAGATACTGATATTTTAATCGCTCTTAAAACAGTCTTTTAAGAACAGGCATTCACTACTTATCACCTCCGAAACAATTGATTACATCAATATAGCAAAAATTTAGCCTTTATCATTGTAATGTAAATTCTTTAGTATACAAAATAAACATTTCTCAGTTCTCCTATTATCTGTAATTTTAGTTTGTTTTTGTTTTATAAAATTGTTCTTAAGAGTGTTTTTATTGCACTGAATGTCATATCTGTTACAATAATTTTCAGTTGATTTTAACTTTCATATGCATAAACTCATTGCAGTAAATTATCTGTCAGCGCTTCTACATTTGCATTTGAACTTGTTAATAAGTAGCTCAATGAAGATGTACATGCTTACCATATTATTTATATTTACAGTAAACAAATTATCTCTATTTGAATTCTGGTCTTTCACTTGAATTGTATTCATCTGTGTAGGAAAGGTCATTCACTATTCTTGAATAAATAACTGACAGCAGACTTCAGTCTTTACAAGAATTTTTTGCCACATCTGAAAATAATTCAATAATTTAATTGATTCTTGATTAAATATAGCACAGAGATACCTTCTTTGCAAAAATACAGAAATATCAATAACTTATGGAATCACATTCACAAAATCAAAATGTTCATAAGAGAGAAAGATTTATGAGTACTAACATTATTGGCTAGTTCTGTGCAAAATATAGATGGAGTAAAATCTGCAACTGCTCTGAAAAAACCATTAGTGGATGTCCATCAAAAGTAATCTCTCACATTTGGTGCTTAACAAAATGTAGGTAGGCAGATGAATTTTGTAGCTATGTGGATATTCAAATCTCCGCTGAGGGGGCTTACTGTCCAGTTAACATAGCATACAGTACTCAACATTCATAGAGACCTGAAATAAATGTTTGTTCTGAATTACATAGAAAATCTTTATAATTTCTTAGCCAGAGCTACTGCTGAAATAGCACTTCTGACAAATGTCACAATCTTATATTTGAGATCCAGCTCAAATCATCCTCACGTCACCAGAAACATCAGGAAAAGAAAAATCTGCTTATCCAACTCCGAAGAATCACCAAGCTACCAAGAAGAGAAGATCCATCCTTGTAAGCCACAAACTATTGCATAAGTAGCATTACCTTAAGATCACCAGTTAGATTAACTCTGTTTTGATGTTTACTTTTGTGAGATTCGCGTTTGAAAAGCAAGGAAAAAAAAGGGTCTGTTACACTATTCATATTGAAAAAATATTACCTATTAAATAAGTCACATCATTTTATATTACTGGTTTCTGCAATAACATAGGCCATATACTTCTTTATATTGATGTTTATTGTTAGTTTTATTTGCTGTTTTATGAGTATAGCTTCAAATACTAGGTACATTCCTATGTTTTTCAACACAGTTTTTATGTGATGGTGCATTTGCAGAAACAATTCCTATTCCAAAAATGGGGATTCATTCTATTTGATGCATGTCAGTCAGATGTGACTGAAGAAGGCTCTAATGACAGGTAATACTTCATGTGATGATGTGCATTTCTTATAAACACAGCACACATTGCCTATGCATTACATACTGTCAAAAGTACAAAATGAAATCTTCTAGACTTGTCAGTGCAGAATGAAATAAAATTCCTCAGTGATGGCAGCTCAAATACTCTATTTAAGTAGTAAGCACTACTAATTTTTTGGAGCTATTCAGCCACATTTGTTTGCAATATCAAGCAGAAATCAAGAAACTTTGAAGCCATTCGTTAGCTTCACAGTCACATACACAAAGGAAGATGAAACCAGAAGGCCTAATCAGAAAAGCCATATGGGCAGTAAATAGCTAAGTATCCTCCAGCATTCTGGCTGTAGCATTTCCATCTTCACTGATCAGTAACTATTCTCCATATACAGCAGTAGTTAAGAATTGGCAACTAGAACTGCATTTGTAAGTGCCTCACAGTTCTTCATTATGCAGCTAATGAATCAAGTGAGAATCGAGAACTTTGAGAATACAATCCTAAATACTTGATTTGATCTTCAGAAAATATTGGCCAATGTTATATAACCACACTACGCTTGAACAAGAGAGAATTATTGCCGAGTAGATAATAAGCTTTGACAAAAGATACAGCTTTTTTCCCACTCCACAAGAAATCTTTCAGCAGTATTTAGTTATTGAGACTATATTTACTACCTTAATTTGCTGTGCTTTGAAAATTATATCTGCAACAGCACTATAATAAAGCACAGATTTTAGTCATTAATTTTATGAAATGAGTAAACAATGGTTACAGCTGAACATCAAGAATTTAAGAGAAAGTTGTTTGAGCAAATGACGTTTTGCAGTTCCTACTCATTTAAGCCATTAGCTTCCCCAGTAATAACTATCAGTTGCATTCATCAGTCCACAAAGGTTATCTGAACACTGTCTTACATTAACACATTCCAATAGTCAATGAAAACCAAACATTACCTTCTTAAATCTTTATCCTATTTAGAGGTAATGGGCATTCTAATTGGGATTCAATGAAAGAAGAGTTGGTATCTGAATAATCTTTGGCTGTATTTTCCCTTTTTTCAGCATAGCATACTTGCTCTGCACAATGGATAACAAAAATATCTGACATATCTAAGTGATAAAGTGCCCTCTGTTAGCTACAACTCCCTTCCCTCTTTTAAATGTGAGAGGGAAATCCTTTCACTTTTATAGTAATGACAATTAAATGCGTAATATGGTGAAAGCAACCTTCTCAGCATTTACCACCTGTATTATTTACTATTCAAAAGCCAAGTAGGTACCACTGAAATATTATAGTAGATTATAGAACTGCAATTATTGGAACACATTAAGTTTCCTTATGGCAACCTCGTTTACTTACAATATGAAGGTATTTTACTTACCTCAAAGGCTACTTTTATAGTTTAACTTTTTATGTTGCTGTTTATTCTGATGAACTACTTGGGTTAGACGCCACAATGGTTTTGTGGGTGTTGACAAAAGATGACACACAGCATGACCACTATTCTACCACATAATAGGATAGATCTCAAAAATGCAATGAAATGGAAACTGGAAAAAATGGGTTGTTCATTCATTTTCATCTTTAGTTTAAACTTAATTTGGAAAGTCTCCATCAAGAAGAACACAAATCTTAAAAAAAACTAAAAAAACCTTAATCATCTGTCAATAATGCCCATTAAATAAGATACAACCTAAACAACTTTCTTCCACAGAAAATAGAATCTCCAGCCTAAGCAGAAACAGATAGGTTGTTTATCAAGTACATTGCCCTGTATTTGTTTTCAGTCCAAGCTGAATAATACATCTTTGTATCTAAAACTGAAGATTTCTATCTTATACACCTTTCTGTACTTTATGTTCTAGCATCCTCACTTTGTCTGATTCATTTACTGTCCAAGAAATCAAATCTCTGGAATAGATGACAGCACAGTGTGTTTCATCCCTTACTTTCTACGTACTCAAACAACTATCTCATCAGCAGTCTCAATATTCCTGATAATGTAACAAAATATACCACCATGATCCAGATGGCATGTCTTATACATACCTATATTCCAAATGTAAGGGTAGTTTGCTTTTTTGGTTGTGGCCTTGTGTTAATCTGATACACTTGATATGCAGAGATATTCATTACACCTAGCTTTCCTCAATTGGCATTTTAATAGTCACAAATCATAAAGATTAGAAAATTCTGTTTAAGCATGACTTCTACCTTAGATTTAACAATATTCACTTCGAATAGCTCATCTAGTGAAATTAATAATTTCTCCTCTTTCCACAGATTACCTGTTTGTAGTCATGCATTAGTAACTTCCATATGACAGTTTAGTATCCTAGATAATCTGGGAAGCAAGCAGCAGACACTTTTACATCTCCTCAAGCTTGGGTCACTCTCAGAAACATTGAATTAAGTTGATCTTTGATTTAATCCAGCACAAGTAGTCCTATAGTCAATTTTAAGTTTTACATAGCCTGTGCAGCTAATGCCTTTTCATAACAAGCAAGCCACCCCCTCCCACACACTTTATCTTCTTCAAGGATAAAAATCTCAATCTGCACCACATCAAAAGAAAGGTGGGGGGAGAGGGACAGGGCAGGAGAATATAGTCGTTACTTTCCTTAAAGCCACTTTGCAGTTAAAATATTCCAGAGTATCCCTGTAATTGCTTTTACTGTTAACATTATATTCCCCTTCTCATACTCCTTTGTATTTAAATCTCCTTTGAAACCCTTCTGTACCTGTTATGGGCTGTGAAACTGTACCAGATAATCCACATAAGGTAATTCAATTTGTTTTGCATATTTAAGAGTATGGTCAGGAGACTGAAGTCAGAGGGTGATACTCTTTTAAAGTGTGAAATATAAAAGCAGAAGATTAATCAGTGCTGTGACACGAGTCCTGATGAACATCCATTAGTAAAATTGGCAGACACTTCAGAAATATCATTTTCAGCCTAAACTGAGCACAGCAGACAACACAAAGAATGCGAAGAGTCTATGGGGCTGTCATTTAAGGGTTCTGCATGCTATATCTCACTACACTAAATCATCACAAAACCAAAATGATGTGAATTTGCTTTACACTGGCTCTTGCAGGTACCCACATGATGTAGGAACAGAAACTCAAGTTCTATAGCTTTTTTCAGAAGGCAACATTTGAATATTTTTCTACAGTTTTTTAAAAATACACATGCCTAGATACTGTAGACAGTGGAGCAATCAGTACCCTTACATGGATTTTCCTAATGAGCGAGATAAGGCAGTGAAATTACCCAATGGCATAGATAATCTTCACAATGGAGCCACAAATTCCAGTGATCTGCAACAAGTCCAAATGCACGTACTTACTGAAATCAGTCTCGTTCATGTAAAAGAAAAAAGTATCTTTACATCTTCCTGGAAAGGACAACAATGCAAAGCAGTTCTCTTCTGATGTAAAGCATTGTTCAGTATAATTTGTAGAAGGCTAAAATACCTTTCTAGTCTGCATTTTTGTATACAGTAAATAGGGAATTTTCCTGACCTGTGTATAAATAGGCTGTTATTATAGGTAAGAGGCTGTCACTGTAATTGTTAGAGCAAAGAATATTAGCATACAGTATCTTTTAAAGTGGAAATATATATACATAAGCTTATTTCTAAGAATCCACATATATAACAGCCTACTTTAAAGCTAAATATTCAATTTAAAATGCACTAAAATTTTATTCTGTTTAGGATATTCAAGTTCCATCAATGCCAAAAGCACTTCCTTGTGGTGAATTTTCTTTTTATGAAAAAATAGTTAAGACAGCTGTTCTCTTCTGTGCACATCTGTATACAAAACATGTACAGTCAGAAGCATTTGGATATCTGGGCATAGACTGTACTATTAATCTGTAGTTCATACAGTGAATTTATTATTACAAAAGGAATGATGTACTTTCATGCTGTAAGGATGCAGCTGTGACACAGAGAGCCATAACCACTAGATAACTGTAGACTTTCATTTCTCTAGCGTAAGTAATGTACTCCTAAATTCCCAGGTTTTTAATTAAAAGGAAGGAGATCATTCATTATAAATTTCAGGAAGGTAGTTTTATATGCAGATGACATACCTAGAGAAACATTTGTTTCCTCTGCCCAATCCAAGCAACGCCATCAACATAGACCATTTCTTTGTCACCTTCTTCACTGGGTGCAAGACTAAGTATAGTGATTTCTCTAGTTTGCACTGCTGAGCAGCTAGCACTTGTGCCGTGCCATTAACAACATAAGAGCTCCCTACCTGGAAGTCACTGTATCGTGAACTTTAGAAGGGAAAACAGTGCTTTGCTTTGTGTTCATCGTCACATATACATGAGAGAGAAGTTTGGACAATTAAACTTTGCAGAGGAGACACACACAAGCCTAACACTGTAGGTTTCATTACTGCTGTCATAAGGCAAAACTGTTCTCCATGTCAGCTGCTAACAAGTTCTGCTGCAAGCCTTCAAGCGATGCATCATTAGTCTCCCTCTGCATCTTCCTATTTCCAAGCTGATGAGGCCCTAATTCATTGAGTCCTCAAGAGAGGGAGTCACTGGTGCAGAAAGAGACTAAATTGTGGTCCTTCCTTGGCAGTACCAATCTTGTGAGAGTACACTACTGGAGAAAGATAAAGGAAACAGAAACAGTCAAGGAATATAAACTATAAGTATCCTCATACTAGAATCTAAATTTTGGGTATTCTAAAATATGCAATGCATTTTTGCAGTTTGTCCAAAGTGAGAACTTGCAACAACCCTTTCTTAATATGGGTTACAACTTGTAAGTAATAATCAGTCCTATGCATGTACCTCCTCAGGAAGTCAGTACAAGACATATTTCAAGTTCAAGCTGTTTTAATGATAGACACCCAAAACTGATGTTTCCAAGTACCTGTACTTTTACATCAATCTTCCAATTTTGTTGCTTAGGGGTAATAAAAGCTTATTCTTCATTATGCCTTTTTTGCATATATTTTAAATATCAATAGAATTTACATTAATAACTATGTAAGTTACAGAGAGGTACTTATGTGGAATTCTGCACAGTTACTCACTGTATCTGATTTGGAGAATGCAAGTACAGTACCGAAGCTGTGAGTATGAGATTATTACTGCTGTCAATGAGAAGACTGCCATATTCTACAATTTATAAATCTTTCCTGTGAAGTCTATGTTGATACTGTGTTTGCTTCCTTCAACATTTTTGAGGGAACATTTACACGCAACCATCTTTGTATAAGATAACATATCAAAATCATACTCTATTCTACTTTTACTGGATAAGAAACATTCAGCTATAGGAGATAGTGAGGAGAAATATCAAGATATCTGGAGGAATCTGGAGTATTCAAATTCAGAAGTCTCATCCTAAAGCAGCATTGCAATTATCACTGTACTTTGAGTTTCCACTGAAACACTATTAATGACAATAATATTGTCAGAAGGATATTATGTGTGTTTCATTAGAAATTCCATTTGTCTGCACTACAGAGATCATGGCAGTTTGTGTTAAAAATGTGCCTTAATCTCTTCATCACAACAAGGAGTCTCTCTTATATACTGTCACTTGTTTAAAATGGCCCTTTTCTGCTCGGCTTTTAGATACTCTGTGATATAAAATTGTTCCTCGTTTTCATTAAGTGCAAACATAATATTCTCTTTTGGTAAACTATTACTATGATTGAAACAATTTTTTAATCAGTTGGCGCATTTGATTTACCAAAGATTGTGTGCTTAGAATTACTTTACATTTTAATTAGATCTGTAGCAATTTGTTAGCTAGCGCTGAACTCCGACAAACACGAGTCTCTAGGCATGTTTGGAAAAGCTCATGAATTCTCTGCCATTTGCCTAATGAACTATCGGAAAGGTTCCATCAATAGCGTCAAAAAATTTGTTTAAGGACCCTCCAGACGTGCTCAAGAAGCTTGAATGAAAGAGAGCTCATACAAGATGAATGCCACTGGGCTAAATATTTCTGGAATGGTCCTTTGCTGTTGACAGAAGAAAAATTAAAGGTCAGATTGAATGCGTGCTATTGAGGGAGTGTTTTTGAAGCGTGGATTGTAAAACATAACTATTAATAGCTTCAACATTAGCTAGAGAAAAAGACACTATGCAGGTATATATATCTAACTATCATTTTCCCAGCCGTAATGCAAAGATCTGTTTTTTTCTACTCCTAGTTGTATTCTAACTGCCAACTGCCTTGTTAACTCACATGTAAAAATCAGATGAGGGAGGAGTGTCTCAGGACTCTGGGAAGTGTCATATCAACTGAGACAGAACTTCCAGATGGAAAAAAATAGAAGGGTTGCAAAGATGCAGAAAATTAACATTGTTCCTTGCTGTTGAAAGCAATTAGAAACCTCAGCTAAGATCTGTGCCACCCTAAAAAAGCAACAGTCACCTAACTGAACTTTGCACAGCAAAGTTTCATCTCCATACTAGAAAGGAAGATTCCAGCATGAAAAACTGGTGGTCATTTTCTTCAGAACATGCAAGTCAAGTAAAAGCTGTTGTTTCCACATTCTTAGTCAGAAGCACAGAAAAGATTGAATTTTGTCAAGTCATGAGAGAAAAAAAATCATGAAAGATAAAGTGAGAAATGTTAGGTTTCAAGATCTGATGGGATGAACTCCTGCATCCAGAAGCAATTCAGAGTTCTATTCTAATCTTCCATCACTTAGACTGCTCCCTTTGTATTAAAACACAAACCTGTTTTGCACACCTCCTACCCTAATGAGACCTCACTGCACAGGAACATCCATTTTAGAGAAACATCACAACTGACTCTTAACATCATACATCAACATAGTATGTGACCAGTGGTCTGTCCAGGCCCTAACTGCTGGCATTGACTTTCAAGGATGGCAATACCCTCTACCTGTGTTCTATTTTAAAACAAGAGCAATTGCTTCTCATAAAAACTAAAATCATCTTTAATTTTTCTGACAGCGTTAACAACCACTCCTTTTTAAGACTTCCTATGCAAGTGCAAACCAACAAATAATTGCGGATTCTGAAAACATGCTCCACTAGGTGTTAAACTATCCTACCTTTGCAGCTCTGTAACTGGGTGACTCGTCAGCATATTCTTTCAGTGTTGAACTCAGTGATGTTGCTTAGTTCAGCAAATATTTTATTTTCCACCAACGTCAGAAAAAAAGGATGCGTGACAAGTTCAAAAGATTTTTGGCATGAATGGCTTTTTTTTCCCCTTCAGTTCTTTCCTAATATTTTTTCAAACATTCTATTTAATCAGGAGACAAAGTCTTATTGCTCCCAACTAATAAATCTGCATTTATTTTTCTGAAGATTGCTTTTCAGGTTTCCACATTTTTTCTGTCTGTGTCTGTCAACTAGTTTCTGTGAATGCTAAGAGAATTTGAAACTAGCATTTTCAATGTTTGTATCATCCTCCACTTAAGGGATTTCCTACATTCACAGAGAACGGAGGGGTACAAAAAGGATAAAATTTCTTTAGGTACAGCAATGGAGAAGGGCTGATAACTTGCACAACATGGAAATAGCTGCATCTTCTCTGCACATCTCTCCCTTCTGCCACACCAGTCTCAAAAGCTCTTCCCACATCGCTCTTATGTAATGCGTGGCTTTCCTTGCTGACATGTTTTATTAGTATTCTTTGGAGAACGACTGGGACAGCATTAGGGACTCAGATTGAGATGCATTTGTTCCATCTACCAGATAAAATTCTCCTTTACTATACAAAGGCTTTATTAGCAGCTCATGTGTATAAGACATGAGAGATAATTTCAGCACGTGCCACAGAAAACAAATACTCAGGTTCCGAGAGAAACCAAAAGTCCTCTCTAGGTGAATTTAAGAAACAGGTTGGAAAGTACACAGAAGATCCAGAACTGGACTTCGTGAATGCTGCCAGGGCCTCATCTGAGGACTTGCCTTACACATTCTTTGTATTTGGGATCACAGGCTTTCCTGAAGCTGCTTCATACCAGACCAAGAAGCAGCACAGCATATGTTCTTTGCTTCTATACCCTTACAGGCATGAAGGAAAGTTAAAACTTAGATCTGCAAACATTAAATAAAGTTACAATTTGAAGTAGTAAGAGACTAATTTCTCAACCTTTATTTGCTATTCAGCCTGATATCCTGAAATCAATTAAGGCAGTATCATTTTACTCTTTTTATGAATAAAAAATGAAAAAATAAACTACTCAGTTCTCCTTTGAATGCCTTGGAAAGAATCCTTTTTAGATTCTCATTGCACTGCCTTCACCATCCATTACAGGATAGAGCAAATGACTGAAACTACTTGATAATTCCCCACTGGCACAGAGTGCCAGTTAACTTCTACTCTTTAGAGTAGTCTCCAGGTGTGTCTAACCTCACTTTAGGGGGAAAGCTAGGGCAGGAAATCCAGTAAACTGCCTGTGGTAGAGTACGTGGCCCCTGAAGCTACAAATGCTCTCATTTCTTTTCTTCCTTCCTTTTATTTTTAAAAAGTTCACAGGAACATTTATTCCATCCTCTGAACATAATCACTGCATTTCATAAAGAACAAGATTCCCACAAGGCCTCATAAAAGTTATTCTCAGTGTTATAGCTCTACTTCAAAGGGCAAAAAAAGCCATTTTACAATAACCTTGCTGTCATAGAGTGCTTACAGCCAGGGCATACATTGGGAATAATCTGTAATAGAAAGGAATCCTTTGGGACTATCTGTCCTACTGCCATGTGTAAAACAAAGCAGAAAAAGTGCTGTATACTTATCTGCACATTAAGGTACCGACACCTGCAGCATCAAAAACTAAAGGAGTAAAAAGGATAGGCTAATTAAATGGCTATTTCTGAAGTGCTTTTCTTTGAGGGCTTTATTTTGCTTTACATCATGTCTTTTAGTTCCAATTGCTTTTCTTCCTTTTTAGTTCAAGCTATCATTATTTTCAAGGCACTCTGCACAACCTTGTGCTGATGAAGTTCCTTTGAACTCCAAGCAGAATAAAATTCGGCAAGTGCAAATGCTGGGTTAAGGGTTGTGTGTGTTAAACACTGAAGTGATGGGGCACAAATCAAACCATACAGTTCTGACCTTCTCAAACATAATGGCTGTTATGCCCCAGGAAAAAGAGATTGTGCAGCTTTACTTTGATTATGCGCTTTTTTAAAGTACATATCGATAGAACTGAGGGGCTGGTATACATCTTCAAAAGCCAAATCCATAGGGAGTACCAAAGTAAAAAGTAAAGTAAAAATTCATAAAGCAACATTATTTTTCCTTACAACCATTAGAAATTTCAGCCTAGATCTATTTCCCCTTGACAGTGCACTACCCTCTTAAAATCAGGTACTTTGTTAATTGACATAATTGGAAACCTCCATCCTTCTGCTACAGGATATCTGCTCTATCTGTACAGTACAATGCTTACATGAAAAACATTTTGGAATGCTTCCATTGCGATTACACAATTACTGTGTTTCAAAGTTAGAGCCACAAATAATCTTGCATTGTTGTAATTTTGCAATTTTTTCCAAGTAGTTTCAATTAGGTAAGATACATTTTTGCTTCTGCTTTTACTTAAAATTAATATTGAAGACTGATAATATCTCCTGGCACATCTATAAAGGGATAAAAATTCACAAAAGAAACAAACATGTCAAAAAGAGAGAACTTCTGATCAAAGTCACATACCGCAGATGAGTTTTATGAGTAGTCCTGACCAAAACAGAACTCCTTCAAGAACTTCTGTTCTACTCTTTCATCTACACTCTTTCATCATTTTTTTTTGTGTGTGGGGCGATCCTTAACAGAATAAAGATTCTTCCCACTTCATTAAATATTTAATTTCTATGGATTATTAAGAATTCCTTAATGCCTTCTATTCTCTCCTCCTTCTACACAGAAAATAGAATGCTTCTGCTTGTTTTACCTTTGTTGGCAAATAAGATTTTTAAAATGAAACCCAGTTCAGCAAAATCGATGTGGCAAGGATTTTCATCACACAGATTACATTAAGTACCACCTACTAACCATAACATCCAAAGCCTAAATACATGGAATGCTCAGCCTCCAGCACAGATGCGTAAGCACTTCATTTTCGTAAACACACTGAAGGACTTCACTTCTAATCTCAAGCCAAACACACAATTCAGTAATTTCACTGAGCACAGAAAAGTTACACAACAATTGCATTCAGGTGCTTGCTCTGTCCTTACTGCAGTTATTACTCAAATACTATTGCAAGAAGAAAAAAATTATTGGTTAAAATCTTTTGCTATCTCTTATTTTTAAGAGATGCGAAAGATCTCATGGACCACTGGCTACTGTCAAATGCTTTAAGAAAGAGTATCAATTTGCTGGAGCCTCTTTTGCCTTCAAAGTGTTGGGTTTTGTTGTTTTGTTTTGTTGTTTTGTTTTTCTTTTCATAGAGTCTACAGTTAATCTTCCTTGTGGTTGTTTTAAAAACCTCCACCAGGCACAACCTTATTGTAACACAGGTCAGTATGAAGTTGACACAAGTTATTCAACCAAGTAAGAAGGAAAATTCACTGATGTTTCCTATGGTTAACTTGAGGTTCTACCTGAAGAAGGACAGAACTAATAGCTATTTCAAATAGAGGGAGGAAATCAAGCTTTGTTGTAAACATCTGAAAAATGTTTTGAAAACATCAGCAAAAGAAAGGGCACAGGAGATTCACTGTTCCTTAAATCAAATGGAAGATGATTGAATTTTCAAACAATTCTGAGGGGCAGAATCCAGCCCAGAATGCAAAATGAAGGAAGATGCAAGAACTCAGAACAGTTTGTTAGATCTATTAGCACCTGGACCAGTGAACCAAACGGAAGACTCAGGAGCCAGAAAGGGAAGTCACAACAGAAGAGAACATTTTGAATATAATCAAGAAAGGAACAGAAAACAGACAGGAATGAAATAAACCAAAGTGATTTAATAAACTTTGTTTGAAATGTCTGAATGTGAGGCATTTTCTCTTACAAAATGAGCAAAACAATGAAACAGATACCTCAGACATTCCAAATCAAAACCTATAGGCTCTGTTTAAGTTATTGACAAAAGGTGAATGGGATTTTTCTGAGCTCTACAGAGAAATTGCTTACTTCTTGAACACTCCAAGAGAGGAACAGTGAGGTGCTTTTAATCAAGTGTTCACTCACTTCCACATTCAGAATTCCAAAGGAAAAAAAGCAGCTGTCCCTAATACAGAAGCCATGAAACAGGTAAAGAAGTTTTACATTACAATGCTGCCAGTGTTCTGCCCTCTGGCAGACGGTCAGAGAAAAATAGCATTTAAAGCATTTCTTTGTTACACCCATCATAAACATACCTCCACAAATCTATGTTTCTCACCAATTGCTGTGGTGATGGCATCTGACAGTTACCAGCTGCAGACACACACATCCATGTGACTACTGGACAAAATATAGGTCCTCTTATAACCAAAGCATATTAAAACCAACTCAGAGAGAGATTTGAAATGAGAAAAAAGTTCCCTAATTTGGCAATGTCATCCTTATCTGATAAGAGTAAATGATGAGCTACAAGCCTCTACACACTGAACAATCATGTCTCAATGCGCAACACTACTCTGCACCTCCAAAAAGAGCACACTTTCCACTAAGTTTCCAGATCTCTGTGGCAATTAGAACAGTTACTTGTAATACAGGCTTTTTAAACAATAAATATTTACTGCTCCACCAAAAGCTTTTATCTCAGAGAAGTCTCCCCGTGTAATTTCCACTTATGGAAGAGTTAATTCTAACAGTCAGAAAGAGTGCAGTTTTTAAAGGAGAACACAGACTTGACCAGAATGATCTGAAAAACAGAACAAGGTGTGTTTAATGATCTGAGCTACTGTTTTATACTATATTCATTTTAATATTACTAGGTGAATACAATAAAAAGTCAAAAGATAACAAGAAATTGTTACAGTCTCCTAGATTTACCCTTGGGAAATAAAAAAATAAGTACACTTTTGTGGAAGAAAGTATTATCAAAAACCACGAGACAGAAATACGTAGATACGTAGGGTGTGATTGTGTTCCTTTTGTCACTGTCATTGACTTTTTACACTGTACATAACTTTTATTTCTGTCTTGTTTATAACAGTAGCGAGCCAAAGGACAGCTTTATTCTTTGAAAGAATTTTTGCTGAATGCAAAAACCATATTTCAAAGACTTGGCAGATAAAATAGTCCATACCAGAAGTTTACACTGATACTTTTTTTCTATTTCCATAAGAATTAATTTCCACAGCAAATAATACTTCTGCATACTTTTAATGTTTATCATTTTATAACACCTCTGAGATTGCTTACTAGAAGTCAAGATTTGGCTCTGGAACTTCTTAAAGAAGCGTTTTGAAATGTCTCATCCCGCAAAGGTGAGCTGCAGATATGGAAGATTTCCCTTATAGCAAAGACATAACATTATGACACAAGCCTTGGGACTTAAGCATATAAAAACCTAAGTATTTAACAGTAAAAATGTAAGAAGAAACATTTTGCTAGCCTTAGAGATATGACTTTTTAAAACACATACAATTTTTCATGAGAATTCAAAATGCTTTAAAGTTAATGTCATGTTATACTTAGAGAAATGAGGTACAATGAAGAAGGAATTAGTATCACTAAGAACAAAGAAAAACACGTAGAATAGGCTTATATTGTCAGATTCCAGGTTTTTTTCCTTGAGCACTTTGTCCTAAAACCAGATTGCAATTTTACTCAGTTTCTTAGGATTCTCTTTCCTTTGCCCTCTCTGGGTTCATAAGTCAGTATATCAGTTCTAGTACAACTATTTGAAACTTATTGTCTGCACATAGAAGACATTTATCAAACAAGTTTGTAGCAGAGGAAGATGGGAAGTGCAGAAGGCTGATAAAGTCAGGAAAGTTAAACACTCAGTCACTATAAAAATAGATACAAACGAGGGATAGAGGTGCAGGAAAAACTGCCTGGCATTCTCATGCATACAATAACTTTGCTTACATAAACTTCTACACATTTTCTAGTTGAACTTACATAATATAGATCCCACTTGCAGTACAGCAGTAAGAAAAAATTATTTGTAATGTAGAAGTTCATCACTATTCATATGTAGATCTTTTTAGATACTTGTCTGTTATTAACTATGTAACTTGGCATTTTATTGTTCTTAGGCCTGTCTAATTCTTATTAATACTGAGAAACTACAAAAATTTAACTCTTAAGTCTCGACAGACTTAAATGTTATCTTCTGGTTAATTCAGAAATGTCTGTCCTAGAGAGCGATGATTCTTTGCATGTGTACGACTCTCATTCTTATCTTGCTTTATTTCTCTTTTTACAGTTCCCTGATCTCTATGAAGGCAATAGCAGTTTTTATCCACAGTTCTCAATTAGCTGTATCATCTATCTTCACGTTTTTCAATCCAAACGTTAATCTAAAGGGTGATGAAAGTGCTTACTTAACTAGTTGAATAAAACAATATTCAGACCTTGTTGGAAGCAAAATACTAAAGAAGTACCAATCCATTATGCCTACATTTTAAATTTGAGAAGAGGATGCAAAACATAACACCGGCTGTTCCCTACTAAATGACTGCTCACATCATAGACATTTCTGTTGCAAGATACGTGAGGACAGTGAGGAAAACCTCTGAAAATAAGGAAAAAAAAAATCAAATGATGTCAAAATATAAGCAGAAGATTGCATTCTGTATAAGTACAAAAGGAATAAGGAATGATCCCTGCCCCACTTTATGCCGATACACCCAAGAATCTTCTATTTGGATGTGACTTGAAAGCACCTTTCTAGTGTTTGTCACTGTAAAACACTGTCCTCTTCAAGTAAGAACAGAACACAAAAGGTTTTTTTCCCCACATACTGACAGGTAGGTAAGCCTGCTTGCTGTTCTTGGGCTGTTAGCTTTACTTTGGGAGTTAAGCACAAGAGGCCAACAGAATGCCTCCAGACTTGTGCACTGCTGTGGACTTCTCCACCTGGAAGACAGAATCCTGCTCAGGGAGGTTTCCCTTTTCATAACACATCATTGTTCTTTTCTTCCTCTTTCAAAAGGAGTTAAAAATGCTTAGCACCATTCCAAGCTGCCTGCAGAATCTTTCTTCCCTAATTTTATTATTGCAGCCAGCAGGAGCCAAGAAAACATACAATAACAATGATTCTGTTGCCCTGCATATATACACCGAAAACTGAAAGATCAGAATACCAACAGTGTCCTTAAAACAGTCTGCAGCAGTATCTCTAGCACAATTCAGTATATCTGTTTAGGAACTGTTGCTGTAGACTTCAATTGATAGTGGTAAAATTAAAATCCAGAATTTGCAGAGGTGAGAACACAGATGCAGAGAGAAAAGGCAAGTAAGCAGAAATAATTTGCCCAGTTTTTGACTAAAGGCTTCCTGGTATCTAGCTAATTAACATAATTCAGCAATGTAACTAACTTACGGGTAGAAACTATACAACAAAGCACCACGTTTTGACTTCAGACATCTAGCTTAATGAACATCCTTCTCCAGTTCTGAACCAGGATTGAACCTAGGCAAAATGAAGTGATTTTGTATACAATTAAGTTGTCATGGTGGTAAGGAAGAACTCCAAGTCTAAACTAATAATTCATTTACAAAACATCAGAATTTAACATCAATGACTGAACAGGGATCAGAAGAACACAGTACAGGGAGAAGGACCCTGCCTTTGACTTGGACTACTCACAGATTTATCCCAATATCTTCAAAATAGTTTATATCTAACTCCTAGACTCTTACAGAGCTGATCAAAACTTCAGAGCTTCATCTTGCCTTTTTACAGTGTTGATACATTATTAAATAGACAATAAGAAAATATATAACTTTTAAATTGTTTTCCCATTTGCACATAGGTAACAAAAATACCTTTGAAGTTGAAGAAAATAGGCAAAATTCCTTCTCTTCTGTCCACCACTTATTCCTCATTAGAACATTTTTTACTTATTTTACAAAAAAAGTTTCCTTCAAGTTAAAGGATTAAACTCTGCCCACAGCAGGGGGTTGGAGCTAGATGATATTTAAGGTCTCTAACCTAAGCTATTCTATGATTCTATGATTAAGATAGAAGATCTCTAGACAGAGGATATTTAATCTTGTAATTAATGCAAATAAACTCATGGTGATGCTTTGTCTGATGGTAAGTCAAGTAAACTCCTTTGATTCCAGCTGTTTGTTATTATTTATGATGTTGTGGCTTCAGCGATCATACCGAAGAGTGACAATTATTCTTAAAATGTTCCCCATACAGTAAAAAAAAAAAAAAAAAAAATTTTTAAAAAAACATTTTAAAATGTATCCTGGTATTTCCTTACTTTTTAACTGTTTTATATTTTCACACCCAGAGGCTTTGCCTTTATTCTCGCAGCATTTGCCAGCCTTTGTTCACAACTGCAAAGCAGCCTGATCATTTCCCAGTTACAGCTATGACACTGAATCATCATCATGTCATAGCAGATTGTGAAAATGAGCCCATAGTTGTAGCATACCATGCTTTCCATTACACTACATCAGTGATCTCATTCGAATCACACACAGTTGAGGTTTTCTTTACATTGACACTATCTAGAATGCTTCCCCCCAGTTTCACAGCACAATATTTCTGTTGGCCAAACCCAGCAACCATTCAACACAATACCAAGGTTTCTGCCTCGGACACAAGTGGTGTCTTTATCCCTCTTCTCAAAGAATGAAAGAAAATTCTGTCTATGCAGTCTGTCACCACAAGGTGATTGCAACTGACTTACAAGAGATCATGCTGGAAATACAATATATTACTTTCCTTGAAAAAAGCAATTAGATGATCCCCAGGAAATGACTTGCACTGTAACACAAACATCTTAGAATCCTACATCCACAGCTGGACTACTGACTTGCTAAGGGTCTCTTTTTACTTTTTTTATTCATTTAACGGTATGATGAGAGATGACTCACAAAAATACTTTTGGAAAGTTGGGAGTCTGAATCAAACAGCACTTCCACATGAAAAGAGATTAAACGCTACTCTGACCACCTATGTTTTTTTACATTAGTATCACAGTTTTGAAATCTAAATAATAGGAGAGACTCAGCTCCATCAGAGTATGCAAAACAGGGTCATCATGCCACAGTGCCAAGTAGGATAACAGAGAACATTAAAGTTAAACCAACTTGTCTTACACTTCCACTCAAGTTGTGAACTTCCCCTGGGAAGTCTGGATCTGGGAATATAGAACAAGTAATACAACATTTCATCTATGAATAAGCAGATGAAGAACAGAAAATAAACAAGCTTTAGAAATTCAAGTGACCAAAAGAAAAAACATTAAAAAAACCTGACATCAAGTTACTACTCTCCTATCTTGAGGATCAGTGAGAAAGCGGAATAAGAACTTCATAAAAACAAAAAAATGGTGATCTTCATTTTTAATCATGAAAAAAAATCATGGCATGTATCTTACTGCTGGAGAAGCCTATTGAGATGGTGATATGATTTAAAAGCACTCAGACCTAGACTTTGAGTCTTACAGAAGAATCAGATTCATTATCAGAGTCCACATTTTCCAACACAGGATGCAAGTGTACAAATACAAGGCAAAGAAATATCCTTGATCAAAAGCAAATTAACTATGCGAGTGCTCATAGTTCATACACATGCATCTTTCCCTTTTGGGGTACAGTCTACATAATAACACCCATTAAAGCACAGGTGCATTCTACATATTAGAAAGAATGTATTAACAACAACTTTCACCTACGAGTCAATTCAACTGCCAGATATAGCAGGACCTTCCTTTTGGTAGAGATAAGGGCACACCTGGCATAGTTAATCAGCATGCAGCTGCTTACAAGCCTTTCCTCTCTGAAGAGAAACACACCAAGAGAAGCCTACATAAAAATGAAGACAAACAGCTGCACGTCCCAGCTGGCACATAGTTTTAACCAGTAGGTTTTCAGCCTGTTTCTAGATTAAGTGGAGCTTTAAAAAAAAAAAAAAAGTATTCTTAAAATTCAGTAATTCTAAAAGGAACTTGAGTATTGATTCACTGCTACTAACCTCTCCGACACTAGCCTGGCCAAACCAAGGTTTAATACTAATTTTCCACTGAAGAGAGAAGTAGGTGACAATAGCATCACAGTAGAGTACTGGAGTATCAAAGGCTTTCACAAGAAGGTCCTTTGAGACTGTAAAACAAAGGTGTGTGTACAAGATTCAAGTGAAGTCAGAAAAAAAATTTCCTCCACACCACTGTAAGCCGATTGAATCTCCATGTACCTCTTGAAGACTGAACTTGCAATTATCTTTTCTCCTGCTTTGTTAATCTGCATAAATATACTTCATTACTATTTCCTGAATACTACAAGAATTATTTCATTTACATATTGTAGAACTTTTAAAACAGGAGGAACTGTCTTTCCTTTGCACTGAAACTCACAAAATCAGTTTCTGCCTGGGACGGAAAGGTTCAGTGCATTCTTTGAAATGTAAATAAATTAGATGATAATCAAAGCAGCATCACCTTACTAAATATATCATGAGCTATTGTTCAGTGATTTATTGTATCATTCCTCAGTTTACTGTGCATTCTAAAGAACTCTCAATTGTTCTTAGATGCAATATGCAGGAATTGCCTCCAAGTATTTTTATGAATTGCAGTTTGAAATTATTTATGCAGATATTAAAATATTATCAAACTGTAAAACATTGAAGAAGATGATAAAACTGAGAACTAAGAAGCCATTTAAAATGTAAGGATTGATCTCTAGTCTACAGATTTTCATGGTGTAACATTTTTTTGTGTTCCTGATGTTAAAATGTATCTGAGAAAACAGGAATGTGAGGAAATGGATGAAAAAAATATCGCTTGAATAATAAGGCCAGTCAAGGAACTGTGTTTGCAATACTAAAAGGAGCAATTGTACTGGAGCATGGAGAAGTACTTAAGAAGATTAAAAGAAAGTTTAGGAAGATACGGAATAACAGCGTTCCTATGTTCTGCATTGCTGACATTACAACAGCTCTGTTGCGCTACAGCATACCTTTCACCTAGCGTTGTATGCAATATTCCCCCATGTGCAAGAATCCTAGACTGGAGCACTAACCACTGAACCCCCCCAAGTTCTCAATTTCACCTCTCCATGCATTCGTTTTTACCCCTATCTAACAAAGGTGTGAACTTCATTTCATAATTATCTAACAATAATCTAAAAGAAGGCCAGAAGTGACTTTAAAATATTGAGCCAACTCAAAGGTATGTTTTTGAAAAGCAAACCTCATATTCTCCTTTAGCTACATCACAGTTGCCTGCATCCTCTCTCTGATATTTCTGTTGTCTTTTTTTTATATATAAATCCATACATTGCCAAAGGAATTAAAATATACAACTGCAGCTTCACTGACGTTAGAGTTATAGAAGAATTTTTGTAGCATTACATTTGTGTGATCGCTTCCAAGTCCATTGACCCAGGAATTCTCTGCTCCCATTTTTTCTGCTTATCTACTTTCCAAAGTACAGATTAAGCCAAGCTCTCCATCTTCTGTGACCACAGTGCAATAAAAAGCAACAACTGAATTTAAAATATTTATTAGAAGTGTAGAGAATGAGAAGAGAAAAGCAACCAAGGGAAAAGCAGCAGCAAAAGAGCATTGGACAAGGTTACTTTAACTGCCAATTAATGTTCAAAAATAACCTCAACAACAAGCACAAACATGACAGTCATGAAAAAGAATAAGGCTGCAGCATTAATAAATACTTGATATAAAGTGCAGCTGCCAGAAAGTAGGTTTTCCCCAGGAATTCCTATATCAAACCATGCACTTCCCTCTCTTCTTCTGAACAGACACTAAACATCCCAGGCAAGAGTCTGAAGCTCAAAGGACTGATCAGTTTTGAATTCCCAAGCAGCACAGTCAGAGCACGGCCTGTACCAGGCAGCCTGTCAGCATGCAAGTAAAATAAATGAAGCAGTTATGTATCAGTTGCCAAAATAACTGATGTGAGGATCTACAGTCGGAAGTTTACAACTTCCTTGGCTGCTGTTCTGATCCATTACCTAGCCAGGGTAGCCTTGTGCCCCTTTAACCTCTTGGCCACTTAAATGGGGTACTCTTTGAGCATTTTGTAACTGCAGTAAAAAGTACTTAGCTCAGAAAGGTCCATGGGTCCTAAGGCAGAAAAACTATAAAAACACCACAAACATCAACTCTTCTGTGACAGTGTTCTTTACTATTACCATGTTGAAGTATTTTGAAGTATTACTCCTGCATCCTGTGATTTTCACATGCTGACCTCCTCTCAAAAGAGAACATGAACTAGCCAGTTCTTCCACTGCCAAGTTTTTACACATTTCACTTTAAAAATGGACTTCTCCTTTAATTGCCTTCCTTCTTCTACATAACCTCATTACATGCTTCCTCCCTCCCCCATCAGCCTCATGTGTAGAATTGTGACTTTATCTAATGAGCCATAAATACTGTCTTTTATAATATATCAACTTCTGCCTTTGGGCTTCTGTTACCTAACACAAACTTGCCTCATTGATATTCCTGCAAAGTCCTTCACAGTTGATACTGTTTTTTCAACATTATGTCAGTAACACCTTCCTATTTTAAATAGCTGACTTTCCTAACAGTCATATTCATAATTAAAATCATATTATAAATAAGAAGTCTCAAATGCTACTGTTGAAATCTTTGTTACTTAAAAAGTGAAAATATTTAAATGGCAAAATGAGCCAATTAGTAGATATCATGCTTCATATCAAAAGAATGAACGTTCAAATACTAGAAAGAAAACAGTATTTCAAAAAAGTACTAAGTGATTTAGGAACTCCATACTATCTTCGAGAAATACATTTGCATTAGTTAATGTTCCCCAAGTTCTCACTTACAGATATACCCACATTTTCAAACACCTTGTAGACTTCTCTTTCTGAAATTGCTATTGGAAAATTCTTGGCCAAGGGCTCATTCTGGAAATGGGACAGTACTGCAAAGGATAAAGATCATTTATTAGAGAGCTTGAAATTGGATAATGTGTAAAGAGCTGCAATTAAAGACAAGGCTAGTAACATTTTATTTGTTTTTATGAGGTTATTGCTTGGCAAAATATTTCTTGCCTAAGGATCCTACTAATAATACATCTGTAAGCAGATAGAGGAGATGGGAAACAAAGTGTTTAGTTTAAAACAACTTTGGGCATATGAACCTCTCCCCTTACAGAGAAATACATCAAAGAGTCACTTTGGCTATACTAGCACTCAGCTTGGGCAGTAGTCCTTACTTCCTCACAAATACAAGGCTTTCAAGATGGTTATGTAGAAGAAACACTGTAGAAAACCTGGTGAACCCAGAAACTGTTTGCTTTCCAACCAAATAAGAACATCATTCACATTTTCTGGAAGGAATGGGAATTTCCCATACCTCCATATCCTCAACATAAGGTTTGTGAATTATTATCTTACTGAAATATTCATTATGTAGCAAATATTAAAAGTTAACAGTTAATATTTATTAAGTGTTAAATCCAGGTATTTCAATACAAAAAAAGCCTGTATTTATAAAATGCATTGAAAAGTCACAGTACTTTAACTAGAAATTATGTTGTGTATAATAATTAGCTTACTATAGAAGTTCCTACTCTATTAACCCTTCCAAAAAGTCACAGCAGCCCTGTCACCTGACATCTTACTCAACAATTCTCTACATAATCAGCATGGCAGAATGAGTACAACACTCAAGTCACTCATGTTACATATCCCTGAATGAGCTTCTAACTAGTTGAGAAAAGTGAACACTCCCTTTGTCTCAGCAGAGCACAAACTTTCCATGAAATACAGTTCTCTTCTTATATGAGGGTAGAAAAGAGATCACTTTTTTGAACAAAGTAATTTAGTATTTAACATTTGAGACAAATTAGCAAAAATAACAAATGAATCTCACAATAGTCAATAAAGTATATAGCACCTAAAATTATAACCCTCATACCTAATTTAACATTTCCTACTAGATTATAAAATGAAATCATACTTAAAATATCAATATTTAAATAAAGTAATAGTTTAGTAGGCTAAAAGATTTTTCATAAGAAACTCAGATACTCAGTTTCACCTTCTGCAAGCACATCCACAAACATTCGTTATTCTCAATATTTTAATTCATGACATTTAAGAATTAGCTGCAAAATTTTTCAGGAAAATGTGAGTGAAAATAGAGTACAGTATCTGTCCTATAAAGACTGTAATATCCCCTAGCTGATCAGTGCTTCTGTAGCTAGGATTCTACCCGGAATAGAGAACTATGGCCAAATAAAGAGGAAATACTGACAGAACCATCTCTGTCAAAATGAAATTCCACTGAAGCCAAAATATTTGTTTCATAGCACATATGGATTGCTGGGCAAAAATGCAAGAAAGACGCTGTACAAGATGAAACACAGCCTTGACTGGGTGAAAGTGAAGCTCAAGTTGATTATGTAGAATTATATCGATGAAATACTCTGCTGTATTTCAGCCAGAGTATCCTATTCCAGATCTTTAAAGTCAGGCCTGAAATCTGCTCTCACATCTATAGCCATTTGGCGCCCATAGCTTTTTTCAGCCAGCCATGGTTTTAATACCAAAAACGTTCAGAAGCTCCAGCGTGGTTTTGCCAATAGAAACAAAACTGTTAAGCTCCAGAAGATGCGGCACAACAGAATTTCATTTTTTTAGTATGGTCACATCCTAGCATAACCAGTTAACAACCTAAAAATGTAATAAAGGAGATAAATGGCTTTGGATGCCATTTACTTAGAGTACAGAGGGTTCACAGAATCACAGAATGGCCAGGGTTGAAAAAAAGGGACCTCAAAGATCATGAATCTTCAACCCTCTGCCACATGCAGGGCCACCAACCTCCCCATTTAATACCAGACCAGGCTGCCCAGGGCCCCATTCAATCTGGCCTTGAACACCTCCAGGGATGGGGCATCCAAAACCTCTCTGGGCAGCTGCTCCAGCACCTCACCACTCTCTCTGTGAAGAATTTCCCCCTCACCTCCAACCTCTCTCCTCCCTCAACTTAAAACCATTTCCCCTTCTCCTGCAGTTGTCAACCCTTTCAAAGAGTTGATTCCTGTCCTTTTTGTAGGCACCTTTTAGGTACTGAAAGGCTGCAATAAGGTCATCCCCCAGCCTTCTTTTCTCCAGGCTGAACAAGCCCAGCTCCCTCAGCCTGTCTTTATAGGGGAGGTGCTCCAGTCCCTATTATCTTCGTTCAGGCTAAGCTATGGCCTTTGTTTTATCCACCTACAGCACACAAAAGTTGCAGTGAAAAAAAAATCATAAGGCATGTATTCACAGTTTTAGGTATGTATTCTAGGAAATATAATCATTAGAGATAGTCAAGAGCAACGGTCCATATCATTATTTACATCTAATTAAATGCTAGTCCCATATATGGCCTTCAAAGACTCAAGAGAATTTGCCTACTAAAAATATTTAACTGCAGCATCGCTGTGAGTAGAACTAATTTATCTGCAGTGTGGGCAGGATAGTGCTGCTCAGTTTTCTACCACTCAGAGACAAAAATGCAGCAAGAGAAGAGATGGTTGCATTGATTTCTCTTCACATGGACTTTTCTGAGCTGTATTAAACTCTTCTTTTTCCAACTCCTCAAGTACTCCATAATCAAAGAGAGCAAGAACCTCTTTCATCTCTAAACACACAGATACAGAAGCCATACTTTTAAATTGTTGTCAAAGTAACTAAAACTCATGCATGAATTCTGCATTCTAGGCCATGTACCTGTTTTGAAAATCTGATAATACCTCAAAAACAAAAGTGTTTTCCTTGAACTGTGGTGTATTTACAAACCATTATACAAGCAAACATACTCAGAACATGCAGTGATTACGTATATTTTTTTTAAAAAAAGGCATTGAACTTCACTGACTCAGTATCAGCTGCACACAAATTATCCTTGTGGACTTTGTTTTGCAAAGCATCTCTGCAACTGATAACACTGCATATTCTACTTACTACCATTAAATGAATGGATGTATTGCATAATGAATGAAAAAATACTGAAAAATTGGCTAAGCTTGAGAGGTGATTCTCAAACAAGACTAGAAAATTGAACAATCTGAACAATAAATCAACAATTTATTTAAACTGAGTAATATAAAAAGGCATCTGACAAAGACGCACACAATGATAGAAATCCCTTATGCATATAGAAAAAGCAAAACACAAAAGAATGCATTACAGTATATTCACAGCTTATTTACTCTTCAAATAAAAAGCATACCAAAACTTTAAAATCATCATAAATTCTGCCTGAGGGAAAAAAGAAAAGGGGGGGGGGGAAAAAAAAAAAAAAAAAAAAAAAAAAAAAATCAAATTTTCAAAGAAAATCCATCCTTACCATGAACAGAGAAAGATTTAGACCTAAAAGCTATTTGTTTGGGAATTTCATTAGAAAAGATCAATGTGGGAGATTAAATTTGCTTCATGTTTATTCATGAAAAAGCTTTGGGAAAAGTATATCATCTTTCTACTTGCAGCTAATACTGGATCACACATGAATTTCAGGAACTGAAATTTCACCAGTAATATACTTATTTGTTCCAGAGCATAACTGTAAGATTTGAAATACACCCAACTGTCTTGTAAAGATGTTTAACATAAGCTCACCTGGAGAGTTGAAGTGGGATATATAGCAGGATGCTTATAATACATGCATGTAAACCTCTAAAAGAGTTTATCAGTCATTTGGTTAAAGAGTTGTGCGTTAGAGCAGAATGGATTATGATTAGACCCCAGTGCTGGAATAAAAGGGGAAAAAAGAAATGGTAAGAAAAAACATTTGGATAAATTAGATGCATCCAAGTTGACAGGACCCGATTCAATTCACCCCAGGGTATTAAATACATTCTAGCCAATTAAATCTGTGAATCAGTAATGACTACCCTTTAGAGCCTAACTTGTAAAGAGAAGTTCTAAAGGTCTGGTAAAGGGCAGACTTTATGAATATCTCCAAAATGAGGAAAAGGTCCTGGAAAGTTATAGATCAGCCAGTCTACCTTCAGTGTTCAAAAAGATACTGGAACAAATCACTTAAGAGTCAATTTAAAAGTACCTACAGGATAATAAAGGTGATAAAAAGCAGCCAACATGGATCTGTCAAGAACAAATCACATCAAAATGATCCAATTGCCTTCCGTGACAGGATAATAGGCCTAGCAGATAAGGAGGAGGCATTAGAGACAATCTGTCTTAACTGCAGTAATGCACTTGGTGCTGTCCCTCAGGATACTCATGAGTAAACTAGGAAAGTTGGTTTCAGTGAAGACAACAGAAGATGGGGCACAAAACTTTATAAGTTATAACCAAGAGTTATAACCAACAGTTTGCTGCCAACTGAAAACAAACTTTGAATTCTAGAGAAATCTATTCTGAATCCAGTTCTACACACATTCAATAATGAGAATGACACAGTAGAGAACACAGTTAAAATGTTAACATACAAATACTACAATTTACTGAGTCCAAATGGACTAAAGAGGTGTTAGGAACTTCAGAAGGCAATATGGTTAGGAAGATGTTGAAACATGCTGCAGCAAAACAGCAGTGTAGAGTAATTGCTAATGGTTGAGTTTACTTCATGCCCTCAAGCAAAATCTCAGTAAAACTTTTGCTTTTCCTTACTTAGTTACATGATATCATCCTTTCTCATTTAACGTTTATCAAGTGCTCCTACAGTCCTGAAGTAGCAGTCACAGAAAATGAACTCAGAGGAAGCTAGTATTATTTTAGAACCCATCATACACCCTACCCTTCCTTCCACTTTGAGATATCTTCCAACATCCTAGATTGAAATATTTTTCTAAAGCATAATTCACTATTTGATTTTATTTTAAATTTTGCAGTAGTGGCTGTGAAAACTTTTCCATATAAAAATGTCAGAAAATTGAATTAAATGATAATATATGCAAATTACTGATGTTACAATTAGTGTTAGAACAATTTGACTTTCCCTCACATCACATTTCTGGTTTGTAAGGTATCTTTTTGAAGCACTGAGTACTGACAGATTTTACTAGAAGAGACTTTTGATTTTTACTGATGGTAAAGTGACACTGTTGCTTTAAGGACAAATACATTTACTGAAATCTACCTTTATATATTTGTTTGAATATATTATGTCTTGGAAGACATAAGCACATTTCTCAGAAAAAAAATAAAAGTAGGTTGAAGACCTGCATATTATACCAACATGCTACAGAGCTTGAGTGAGTTGCTCTAGTTCTCACTCTACTTAAAAGACAAATGATAATTCTTCCTCCATTTGCCTCCCTGTGCAATCATTTCAAGCTGCACAGAAATGCTAAATGTTATTATTAGCATAACTCAATTGAATAAGATACAGAAAAAAATTCTGTTGCATATATCCTATAATATTGATTTGTCACGCCTTGCAGTAAAAGAAACACATTGGCTAGTTTAAAGTGAGATAAAACAGTGAGCAGGAGAAACTGACCACATTCTGAAAAAAAAAAGAAAAAAAGAAAAGAAATCAAAAAGAGAACACAGATATCAACACAAAACTGACAGCTTGTCAGGACAGAGGAAAAATACACATGACCCAGTCAGCAAGACAACCAGACCTCCAAGCCAACAACAGCTCAGCTGGAAACAGATCAAAATCTTTAACAAATGTTCAGCACAATCCTAGTCATTCAAAATCCACAAGTTCCCAATCTTAACAGGTTGTAGCAAGTGAGAATTTTATTAAAAGTTTGGAATTTGCAGAATCGCAGAGATTCCTCTGAAACTGCAGTAGGGTCAGACAATGGGTCTACAGAGACCTAAGCAAAAACCCATATTCCACAGCTTAAGGAAAAAAAAAATTTCTGTAGGCTGATATCATTCTTTGTAACACCCATAATGTTTCAGTATTGTCTAACATTCTTTCCTCTTCCTTCACAATCAGTAAAATTCTAGTTCTTGTTATCTTTTTCTCCACTCTAGTTAAGCTAAATTTAAGGTATTTGATAATAATGCACATTCAAAATTTCTACAGAGACTTTGTAGATCTTTTACTGTCTGAATTGTCAATTTGACAACTTGCACAGGAAAAAAAAAAAATCAGTAAGGTTGGAAAAAAAAAAATCCTCTTCTCCAAGGACAAACCTAGGTGACAGCAGTGAAGATATTATGAAACAAAACCAAACCAAAAATACAGCTGAAAAAGGGCCTGTGGGTAACCCAAGAATGGATCAAACACCAGAGAGTTTATTTAGATTTAGGTTCACTCCAAGCTAGGGCTCCAATGGGGAGCAACCAAAGATGAAGAACATTTAAACATAGATTTGGGTTTTGAACATCTCCAGAAAGGAGTTTCGCACTGCTGCTTTTTGTTTGTCTGATAAGAAACTTCGTCTTTTTCACCCATTCGTCACATAAAGAGGTATTGAGAAGTGCAATAACTGGACCAATCTTTAGCAGTTCCAGCATGTGAGAAGAAACAGATTTATCCTTTGTACTCAAATGGAAGATCACCTTCCCAGATAAGAAAATCTGTGTAAGAAATTGAGGTTAGTACAGACCACAGGTATAAATTACTACCTTTCTGTACCCATAGCATAAGCTATACATTCAAATCCCAATACATTCTATCTGTAGCATCCCCCACATTGAACAAAAGCTCAGCATTCTTCTTGCTATCTGACTGCACCCTGCAAGAATGTTCATTATCACTTCTGTTAACCTGTCCTGTTTTATTTAGCACACAGTTGCCATGGTTTTAACTCTTCAGATCATACCATTTCTAACTAGTTTCTGGGCTAAACAACAAAACAGATTTTGGAAAGAAAAATCTCCATTGACCAAAATCATGATGCTTTCTTTCACACACACAAAAAAAAAAAAAAGGTCTTTTTTCTCAGGTCTGACTGAAAGGAGTCGAGGGGTCACCTCATTCCTGTATGCTGTCACTGGATAAGTCACTGCAGCAAGGATAGAATGCTGATTCATGCTAGATGCTCTTCAGGAGTCAGGAGAAAACAAAACGGGGCAAAACTTTTTCTCCCCTCTTCAGCTGCAACATGCTAAACTCTATGCAGTTCCACAAGGCTGCTCTTGCTATCTCTTGGAAATTCACTTCAGAAAAAGAAGAGCCTAACTGGAATTAATTCCCACCCAAATTAGGAAAAGAAAGTAACTGATTTCTGTGCCTTTAACAGGAATTAATAGTTAATTAGTACTGAGGAGCACTCAGGATGAACAAAGCAATATCTGTTGACAACAAAAGCAATATTTCTGCTCTCAGTAAAATAAAAGGCAGAGTATATAGCTTAATTGGTGCAAGAAGTTTCATTAATTGACCATATTTACAACCACAGAAACTGAACTCCTTGCCTTCAAAAATCTTGACAAACATTGCTAATCTCCACAAGTACAGATAAAAATTAGAGAACCACTGTACAAAAAGGTACACTGAAGGCAGCAGTAGTTCTGAAAACAGAAAGACAAATCTATGAAGAAAATTTTACTTTCTCTCATTCTCTTAAGAGATTCAATTTGAAGGCATTTTCAAGCAGCATCATAAATATGCCTTGAAAGAAAAGAAATGGAGTTTGGACTACATCTCTTTACAGAAACTATCAATTTAAGTGCATATGTCAGAAAAGCATCAGTACCATCACTTGTGCAAAACTGACATATGCAGAATTTAGGATTTAATTTTCCATTCCTGCAAACTTAACTGAAATCTGTATTACCCTCCTCATAAGGGTATTTAAGTCTCCTGAGTGGAAAAAAAAAAACAACCAAACACCCATGTAGAAAAGACCTATGTTGAGGAAAAACTCTTCTTTCCACCTCTTTGGCCTCACCAGGTTTATGCAGCACATTGCTTTGTGCTGTTCAGCTCCTCAGAACTGGAGTACCAGCAGACAACTGCAGAAATCAAGCTGCAGTCAAGACAACACTGAAAGCCTGTGTTTGACTGCCTTTGTTCTGCTCTCCTTCTGATATGCAGGGCCTTCCCCCTCTCTCTACCTTTTCAAACATCACCTTTTGAACAAGTATTTCTTCACCCCAGGGATATAAGGTTAAGTCCTGCTTTTGTGCGACAGGCAATTCACTTTCCACCTCTTCCTTACATGAAGAGGGGGGAGAAGGAACAGCTAACAACAGTGGAGAAATTGAGAGGGATTTTTAAATACTTTTTAAACAGAACATAATTGTCTCATTCTCTGATCCACAGAAAACATGTGTCCTCACCTGGAGCATTTCCCATTACATAGTACAACACTCAAATCCCCGTATAACTGAAACTGTGAGGAAAAAAAAACAAGTCCTGATTGAACATTTATGGGGGCTAAGGACATTGGAAATCAGCGTAAGGTCAACCACACATTTCAAGAGTCTCTTAAAGCAAGAGATTTCTGTAACATAAATGGGAGGGGAAAAAAGCTCTTTACTGTCACTACTCTTTAATCTTAATTATTTAAATTAATATTTTTGGGGTTGCAAATGCAAGGGGTTATACGCTCAGCAAGTTCAGTGTAATCAAGTTTCCTTCAATATTAGCTGATTAATCTCTCCTTTCTCTTTTCAATGATTTCATTTGTTCCAAGTTGGAGTTCAGCTCAAAACAAGACACTGATAATAACCTACTGAAAAAGCTAATCCTTGTGGGTAATTCGCTTATAATGACTTGTAAAGTGAAAAAAGCAGCAGCAAGAGAAAAACAAGTATGATTTTTCTCCACAATATTGTCTTTAAGAAATACTGCAGTAATGCCAGAAGTCATCAGCTCATTTATTAAATTGCAAGTGCTGTCTTGTTAATTAGCAAGTCATAATGTGGCTACATTTAAATTTCTGAAGTTTACTCATTGTTCCGCGCACTACATTTATTCTCCATATCTTTCTGAAACAAACACATACAAGTGTATGAATCTGCATGTCTTTAACTCAATCCCAAAGGAACTGTAGAGTAACAGAGGAAAAAGCACAGGAAATAGGTAACACGATATTTTCCCATTGCTATCATCTAATCTCTATTAATTTTCCACATACTGCACAAATCTGTCTGCCTTAGTTAGCAAGGTTCCCTGTGGAAGGGACAAAAATTGTTTCAGAAACAGTAGTTTCAAGCACATCATCAGGATAGAGGAAAGAATAACTCAGATTTCACACTGAGAAAGGCACACAGATGATTATTTTTCCTTCCTTCAGTCCTCTGGGACACTTTGTGTAACTCAGGGTAAATGGTTGCCATACCCAAAGTACTTACAAAGGTATTGGATTGTTTAGCATGAAGACGCTCCTCAAAAGCGGAAACGAAGAACTTCCAGGAAGATGGAGTAATGGCAAATAAGGAATAAAGCAGATTCTTCATCCATTTGATAGATGTGCACAATAGGGAAAAAAAGAAGGATAGAGCTTAGTGCAATGAGAACTGCAGAACTAACTATGGAGAATGGTAAAATAGGCTTGTTTGAAAGAAAATCTCTCCTCATTCTCCTTCTTCCTTTCTAGTTCACAATGAAGGTCCTTTGAGCAAGAAGTGAAATAGAATCCAAAGACACCAACATAAAAAACTGATAGAAAGGCCAGGGCCGGAACGACAGCTTGAAAAGGATCAGAGGATAAAGGAAAAGTAATGGCAAGGTATCAGTGGAACAGCAAAATAAAGGAAGATCAAATAGGATGTGTATGGTTTGTAATTAGAACAGGACATTTTCTGGAAGTGTTGGTGCTAAAAGCAAGGAAAATATTTAGTGCTGCTTTTAGCATCATTAATATCCTCTGAAACAGCATAAGACAAACTTCCAGCAGTCTCACATTCAGAGAGAATACAGTAGTTTTCAGCTGATTTTAAAACTCGTTTGATGAATTGCATCTCAGAGCATATTCATAGGCTGTCTTTTGATACTTTTGATGAGTGATTCTCATTGCATAACAGGCTTACATTTAAGTGAAATACTCCACATATTTTAATAAAATCCTTGCAGATAAAACAGGTGACCAATGTACATTGAAATAAACCAAAGAGTTCTTGTAATTTATCAAAGCAGAATGTTTAAATACAGATGTAAATCATTGTTACTGCATTTTTCAGATTATTTTTGTAAACAGTTCCAGACATTTATGTTTCCATAGTATTTCACTATAGAAAATGCTTACAACCAATCAAAAATAAGAAAAAAAAAAAGTACTTCTCCCCCCAGTACAGAATAATATTTATAGGAGAAGGAGTAATGGCTAACAAAAAAGGAAGTGTAAAAAAGTCAGCAAGAATCTTAAGAAAAATATCAGTAATCCATATGATGAAGGTCAGAATGTAAAATCAGCTTTGATGTTCAGATCTCACCTCTGTCAATTATAGAGGGGGCGTGGGCAAATATCTATATGATAAACAATACTGATTTAATTTCAGTACACAGCATCAATCAGAAAAAAAAACAAGAAGAAATGCACTGAACCTCTACCAGCTATTTCAAAGCAGTTTCAGAGCTGATTAGATATTCCTTTTGTGTTCTCATTGACAGGAAGATGTAAAAGCTACTTGCTGGCACTGAAGTCACACCATACTCCTTAGATCTCTCATGAATATTTCGTAATAATCTTAGTTACTCTGTGCTTTAGAACAAATCACTTTCGTGCAATTTATTTGTTTATTTCTTAAGTGGACAATAAAACTCAAAATACTGAATTGTTACAATCATAGGAAAAAGCCAACTACTGACATAATATACACAAGTTGTATTAGCTGTTTTCTTGAGTATATAGATTCTTATTCTAGAGTTCTAAATGGTCAGCAAGTACTCATTTCTTCATCATCTCAACTGAAATAGAACTTGAAAACTTTGCTACTAATGAAACTGTAAATGAAGACAAGTTTTAAACCAGTTCTATAAAGCAGAACAATTAAAACACACAGAGAATGTTAAAATATCAAAGGAATAAAACAAACCATAATTCCTCACAACAGTCTTGCATTCATTTTTCACAGAGACTACCTAAGTCTTAACTCCTCTTACTTATCCTTCTATGGTGGCTATCAATGGGGAATGCATTAAGAATCTGAGGTCCCTCTGTGGTTCATAGGCTGGAGGGAGAAATTTTTCATCCCCCTCAACAGGGAGTCCTGCACCCTCAATCACAGTGTAGCCCAGAGCACCGATCATCAGAAAGTCAAGTTACTGGATCAAAAGAAAATAACCAATTAGACTCCATAGATAATGAGCAAGCTAAATAGTATTTAGCTGTCCACAAGACAGATAAATTTTAAGACCTATTCTCTCAGATCAATATAAGATATCAGAGGTCTCAGCCCTTTTGCACATAGTTCATGCACAACAATCTAAACTGGAAATGCCATATTCCTTCATGGCACTGCTAATGTATCCCTTTCCTCTCTCAAATATCACAGTGAGGGCAGAGAAGTCCAGCCTGTATTTTTAACTTCTGTTCTTGCAGATCTCTACAAAAGATTCACTCCTTTTGTGATTGTCACCTTTCATATCAAAAGCTTATTTCTTCATAAAATGATAAGTTATATTCATGGTACCTTTGAGAATAGAAAAGAAAACACCTTTGAAAGAGCACAAGAGACTGGCCTAACTTCTATTAGTTCACCAAGACAAATTTACTGTCGTTAGACAAGTTACATTTCAGACCTTGGGTCAAGAAAATGAGTTGATTTTTTAAATGTATATCCCACATCCAAAGAACATCTAAATATGTAACAAAACATTTAGGAAAAAAAAAACTTCATACAGAGCATTAATTTCATGTCTTCTATGAAAATAGCCTTTCTGGACGGTTTTCCTAATGAAGATTCAACTTGTACTTGAGACTCTGGACACACAGAAACAAAACAATGGAATATTGATAGGAAGGTTCAACACCTACCCCAACATCACAGACCAACATAATAAAACAGGAGACATTACTTTCAGGATACTCTTGCTAACTATATTTCAGTTACAGTAAGCATTCTCCTGAGTCACAATTAACTGATAAGGTCATTTCAAAGTGTTTGTAAAACAGCTATCATATAGACGTTTAGAGACTTAGATTTAATATTTCCCTTTTTCCTATCCTGAGAAATGAAGCAGCTTCAAAAAAATATTTAAAGACAATACCGAATATGAAATTTGGTCTTTTGTTTGTTTTTTTGAACTACGATCAAAAAGGAAGCACTGAGACAAGAGTTATTTTTTCCTAAGGAATTTTTATATGAAGTTACTTGAAGACTACCTGCAATGTTAAGAATGAAGACTGAACAGCTACTGTTACACCAAATAACTCAAGGGAATGCACACAGGATAGCCAAAGCAAAAATATATGGGCAGTAATTAGAGAAGGAAACAAGAGATACAATAAACATGACTGTACACACATCTGTTCCAGCAGGAATAACACTTTCTCAGTGCCTTAAACAGCAGATGGTGTGGGACTGCAAGGATTCCCTCAAATATTCAAGTTCTAGCCAGCTCTGTTTATAGACCAAAAAGCTTTTACCTAATTTGCCTTTCAGCTTCTTGAAAGCAACAGGCAGCAAAAAGTCCCTCAAAAAAATACTCAGGTTTCTAGCTCGATCCCAGTTCTTCAACCATTTAGACTTCTGGCAGAGTATATAGCATGTTGTATAATGACATCTGGAAAACATAATTGGGACTTCTTTTTTCCATATGTTATCATTGTCTTCGTTGGCTTCCACTTACACTTGGTACAAAATTCATTAATAAATGATACTGTACTAAAGTTTGGTGATGAATCATCAAAATGATGGCCATACTACTTCCCATTATTTTCACCATAAACTTTTGTTTCTCATATTTTGTTTGTTCTTCACTTCAGAATTTTCTTCTTTTCAGTCATTCTGATTCAGTCACTCCATGAATTACCGAGTTTCTCATTTACTGAGCAACATCTATCATCTTTTACAGCCAGAATTCCCATTGTTCACAATGCAGACATGCTGTTACTCGAGTTGCTATGCCCCGATTCCCGTGGATCACAGTGAAAGTACAGAAGCGAAGCAGTAATGATATGAAGAATTTGCGTAATCGTGTTATTGCAGCAATATTATCTATATCTCCTAAACTGTGCTGCAAACTTTTGTCTCAGTATTGCTTTTTATGCCTTCCTGTTTTCACATAAAATTGGTTCATGTTATTCAAGATCTCCTGTTTCAAAGCAGAAATCAGCCTAAAACAGTAACATGCTGGGGGCAATCTGTCAGGCTACTTCTGCTCATCTTTAATAGATTTGGTTCTGGACATTGCTTGAAAAAGAACGCTACAGTGCATAAGGCATTACATTTGACCAAGCAGACATTCTTGTATCTGTAGTAAAAACACAGATTACAGCATATTAACAGGCTTGTAAGACAGAAGGAAGATTTAGAACCCCATCAAGTCTCACGAGAACAAGAATTCCTCCTCCTCTGGTTTCATTGCAGAAATATAAGAGTTTGCAGCAAGTCCTCATTATCTTCTATTTATCCCTTATGACATTGAAGTCTGTTTTTTGTGCTTTGAGTTCTCACTTCCTACTACACAGATTTTAACTCATAGAAATACAGAAGCCTAGGAAAGCACTTGAAAGAACAGTATCCAGACAGTGACAGATCAACAATGCACTTTTAATGATGGCAGAGAACCTGTCTTACAAAGACAAATTTCTAGAAGTATGAACAATTTTAGGAACAGCAGCAACAAAAGACAAAGATCCATGACCCTGTATCTTGTCAAGACTGTACAATAGGACTGAGGGGCAAAACAAAGCTATGCAATTGTTTATTCTCCTGCAAAATTGTTTGTCTTGTCTTGTACAATAGACAGAACTTTACTATAAGTAGATGTATTGTCCCATACATTAACATATTAGTATAGAGATCCTTAGAAAATACCTCAGTAGAACTTCAAAATCCATGAATGACCACACCTACAGGATACAGATGACAACACTGCAATGAAAATGAACAGAACAACATGGACAGGATAAAAAAAATATTTTTTGTGGGAATTGCTTAATGATAACTTGACCATTTACAGATCTAGCAACAAAAAGGAAATTCCTTCCAGAACAATAGCTGGTCAAAATGTCAACGTTTACTGGAATTTCTCTATACTGAAAGACTAACAAGAAATATCTACATGTCCATAATGGCATTCTTGTCTTTCAGGCTTATCCTGCAGCTTATGTCATGGCATAGCTATTTCTCAAAGGTTCATAGCATATTATGAATAAAGAAAATTGTATGTGACGAGTCCCTTTAGAGTACTTAGTAAGTCTATTTTCTTTTTTTCCTAAAAACATTTAGTGATACGTAGAGGGTCTTTCACTTCTTACTTGAAGAAAAAGATCCTACCTCTCCTTAATGGTCTTGCATCCCTGAAATCACAGCAGTTTCCCATGAAAATTATTATACGAATCCAACAGCCTAAGAGATACATAACTCCTAACCACCTTAAGCACATCCACTTGTGAAGCTGTCCTAAACTCCTGCTGAGAAATGCATGGTCCCTATTAATTTTTTACATCCACACATCATAGTCTAATCTTTGGAAGGTTTTCTTGCATAAATTTAATGTACATTAGGCAGATATTTCAATAAACAGGTGAGGAAAACTGGATGACAGCAAAAATTTCTTGCCCAAACAATATTATTGTAGCATTTCAGTGAAACTTACAAACAAGCTAATTAAACAGATTGGTCTAACTTCTAAATATATGTGCTAATTTTTGAAATAAAAGATTCCCTCTCTATTAAAGCACTAAAAACAATGTCCATAAGGAATCTAAAGCATGCTGCAGAGCCAGTAATACAGAACCCATGCATCAATCAACAACTGGGGATACTGTATTATTGAAAGAATAGCTTACATAACTTAAAAACAGTAATCCCACATGTAAAAAGATTTCATTCCCCATCACTTCGAAAGTTAACAGTATCTCTGTTCCTGTCCCTCTCTAATACAGAGAAAATGAACACAATGCCAGACTACCACAAACAGGTATTTTCAAGTTTGCATAGCTTCTTCTTTCAAAATCAATTGCTTCAAACAAGGCAGAGTGCAGATTACTCATGCCTCCTACTGAGCCTAATGCTTTAAAAGAGAGGCTTTTAGACTTATGTAATACACACACCCAACATTTTCTGAATAGCAGAAAACGCTCTTCTCACATTCTTATGCTGTAAGTCGTGGATCTAGCTGGGTGTTTGTGATGGAACTTTCCCAAACAAATTTGAGTTCAGATGTAGCACATGAAAACTCCGGAAAAATCAATATTCTGTAAAAATAGAGGGTTTAGAAACAAACATCTTAGAAACTGAGCATTTACATTACTAATCAGGCACTTTTGAGTATCTTGATACTGCACTAAATAACCAGCCTGAACGCATAAAGCTTTACACGGCACAGAGAACAGAATGTGGTTTTCCTACCAGTACCACAGTCTACAAGAAAGGAGTTCAGTGGCATCAAAAAGGACTACCCAAATTAACACATGCACAGACAGCCTTCAGACTAAGATTGGATGTTTTATGGATGTTCCATATCCATAAAATACAGACCAAAAATGGAAAGGCCAAATGAGCCCCAAATGCACAACAGATTATTTTCTTAAATTAGACGCCAGAAATTATGTTAAAAGTTGGAGAACACACATACTTCTTAAAATTAAGTAACAGTGAGTGTGTCCAGTTAAAGGTGGTTTTTTTTTAATCTCACTGTCATAACACTATTCAGATACTTAAAGCAGCAATCACACACACTGAGCATTCTGCATTCCATTTAGCTTCAATAGTTGATCAAGTTGTTCTCAGACTTTGACTTTAGAGCATCTACTTCAGTTTCTAATAGCCCATTTTGTGCAACCAATGGCTTTAGGTGAAGTCATTAAGCATGCCATTTAAATGATTAATGAATATATTGCTGCTATACTGGAGTAGTTAAAAAGCATTTTTTAAACAGACGTTCCAAATTACAACAGTTGCACAAAAATCTCCATCTGCTGGCCTTCTTCAGTTACTTGACCAGAAATAACAAAGAATCATTCTACTTCTTACTTCAGTTATACAGTTCTGGTCTTTGTTCATTTTATCAGCTGGGTGTGCTATCTAGAAAAGCAAGAAACCTAAGTCTGAAACTACTTTGTTGGAATCTAAATAGCCATCCTTTCACAGTTCAGTCATACAAAATGCAATCTGGACCGTATGAATTATTAACTAGTGTACCTGTATTCAGCCAGTTAATGTTAAAATTGCTATTTTCATGCAATGAAGTCAGCATGATTGGAAGTACGCAGTTGTGCTGCACATTATGAACACAAAGCCACTAAAATAAACATACAGTGAAATTATGCTTAATAGCTAACTTTGAATCATGCCCACAACTCCATCAGCAAGGCAAAAACAAAGAGGAATGAAGGATGATTTGACATCACTACCAACACAGCTGTAGTGAGACAGAACATCTGATTTGCAGGTTCCCCTAAGTAATTAACACATTCAGCTACTTCGTAAAGGCAGGGTATAGTAATTTGCAATAAAAACCTCAAGTATTATGCAAACAAGATTATTCAGTTTTATAAGAGCAATGTACATACCTCTCTCATGAACATTTCCAACTTCTTCAGTTATGCTTATGTTTTCTCCACCAATTGGCTATAAAACCAAAGTGACCATAGGTCAGCATAGTCTCACCTTAGGGGAACTAGTTTTAGATAAAAAGAGTAGTGCACTTGCTCGGTAATTACCATATCACAAAAACATAAGGGAAAAAAATGAAGTCTCCAAGCAGAATCTAAGCAAAGCACTGATGGGGCAGCTATGCAAAAATCCTTTCTTAGACTGGATAAACTCTGCAGAAATTGTACCCTGGACATGGAAAATCCACATCTGCACCCATACCTTAGATTAGCAATCTTTCCCATACAACCTTTTCTTAAACCCCATTCTTGGGGGATTTCAGTTACATTTATACTATATACAGCCATGCACAGACAATATATAAATATAATTATCTCTTCTTTAGACAACTTCAAAAAACCCAAAAAATATCCACATCTTTTCAAACTCCTGGGAAAACAAATCTCAAAAACAAAAAAACACAACAGCAGAACATGAAACCTGCATCAACATGTCAGGTTTAGGAAGATAATCACTTATGTGTTTCCTTCACAGAGCCTGGTAGATGAAGCTCATTATTTCTCTTTCAGCATCTGGGATAAATAAGGATTAGTAGGAGCTAAAATCATCCAAAAATATGTCCAACGACTGCCCAGAAAGCATAGATACATTCTAGACAATAAAATGGTTTATTCAGGAAAAGATTTATGAATCAATGTCAAGGAATAACAAAATAATGTTATCCTACTAAAATAAACAGAAGTTGCACCTTAAGGATTCTCATGAATTGGACAAGACTAATATCAGTGTCCTTTCACTGATTTACAAGGTTTCAGGTAAAAAAAAAAAAAAAAAAGCAATACTTGTACCAAAATACTTTGGTGTATGACACAGTTAAGAGATTTTGATGCTGAATCTTCAGTTGCATAAGCCAGAACTGCCTATATGGCAACTGTCCAAACAGAGGTATTTCTCCATGATCTGGAAGAACTAGACATGCTTCTAGCTTAGCTCCCAGCCCCTTCTCCCCTCAAAGCAAAATCCAAGCACAAACACCATAATCTTTTCTCTTTCCTATCTGTAGTCATTCCTTTACTTGGCTGACAGATTATAGCCTGGCATGATGGAAGAGCTGTATCTTCTTAATTGACTTGGCAATACAGAAGTACAGAAGCTGGGACTGCTTTGTCATCTAAATCATGCTGTTTAGGCAGAACCTCAATTGCTACTTTGAAACATCTGGCCCTATTAAAGCAGGACAGTGTCCTAACTCATCTGAATGGCAGAGAAAGGTTAATGCCACATGCCCCAAAGGCAAAAATCTGTTACATGCAGTACCCAGACTTTTCTTACCTATTACAGAAATTTTGACAGTTTGAAGGAAGTTTGTCAAGCTAGGCAAGAAATCAAGAAAGAAGGGGGATGGAGGGAGGGAAAAGGGGTGCCAGGTCAGCACAAATATATGCACACATCATCCTCTGCCAGCATTGGCAGCACCACAGGCACAGCGCCTTGGGACTCAGGATTGAGTCCCATTTTCTTGGTTATTTCTAAGCTGCACATAAATGCAGTTTCTGCACATGAAAAATGGATGTCAGATTAAAACCACTGAAAATATCTAAGAAGAGGCATAGCAAGAAGAGGTGGAGCTTCCTGCACTTTTCCTGAAAACTATTCATGCCTATAATGGCCAATATGAATCTTCAGCTATGGGTCCAGTATAGTCTTCAGGAGGAGATCATTAAGCTTGCTTTATGTGTTTCAAACAACAGTATTTCAATTATTCACATCTTATTCACAATAGTAACAATGTGATCTGTTTAAGAGATAGAAATTAAAACAATTTATTGTATTAGTTAGCACCTTCCCTCTCTCTCTGTGATACTCATTCCAAGTAATCTGATAATTTAATTGAGCAGATCATTGATTTAATTACTTTCTTTTCATATGAGAACAGCTGGTACTATTGGACGAAGCTGGAAATTAAGAGTAGGAAAAAATACAGATAAACCCAGGAAAAAATAGCAGCAAAAAATATTTTATTCCCTCACACAGTTGATGTGATTTGCCACCTTTTCCCTGGTTAGCCTGTATGACACTGATACATCAACAGTACAGGTGGAGCAGCACTAAGAAATTCTAACATTGCAGAATATCCCATTAATTAATCTGTGTTCAGACTCAGATAAACTATTATTTCCTTTCAATGATCACCAAATTACTTTTCTTCCAATGATTAATTTTCAATAGATTTTCAAAATCTGATATGAGCTTAACTATTACATTGAAATGATTTCTTACTCCAAACCATCTGCTTAATGTAATAAAAAGATTAGTGCCTTAACAAGATTATTTAAAATAATAGGATATGGATTGTTACATTTTTTTCCCCAATTTAAGAGAGCATTCAACAATCTTTTTTTTAGTAAAAGCCTTTAGCTCTGAAAGCAGAGATACACTTATAGATGTAAACATTTGTAATTGAAGGGGCAGGAAGCCACTTTCTGGTCTCATAACAAAACAATATAGTCACCAAATCCAAGATAACAAGAACAGGCCCCTCAACAAATTCTCTTTCATTCTTTGACACATGCCTCCAATTTTTCTAAGGTTGAAAAATAATGCCAATGCATCCCTGTGCAGATACAACATTCTGGAAAGGCAAAACAACATTTTTAAAGGCACTAAAATGTTTTAAAAGCAGAGCAGAATAACTCAATTGCTGTTTGTCAAGCTCAAAGAGCAATAGCACTTCAAAGGAGAGGGAAAAACATGACTAGATGAATAAGAACCATCTCACTGAACACTTCATAGGAAAGCATCAGGGTTGTTTTTTTTGTGTATTTTATTTTTTTTTAAACTATTCATTACAAACTAGAGAGATGACAGACACTCAAAAGATACAATCTTCACATATGTCATTTCTGTGGCTTTTGCACAGAGGCATCTAAAAGTATTCAGGAAGGACAATTAGAAAGATCTAAATTGCTTTAATTCAATGTAAGCACGTACTTCAGTTATCTGTTCATCTGCATTATTCACATACAGTCATAGCTATGTATCATTTTACATACAACAAACAAATTACTTACAACTAATTTGTTCCAAGCAGATTTTGTCCCTGCTTACAGGGGGAGAAACACAGCTCCAATTAGTTATAAATATTCAGTACTTATTCCTGTCCAAAAATAACCAACTCTTTTTTGGTTTGTTATTTGCAGGAATGATTATTAATGTAATTAGCAAGCTCCCGTGTATGTCACCCAAAGCAGGCTTACTGCCCTCTGGCTATTTTTATCTGTCTTTGTAAATGAAAGATATCAAGTTAAAGATTTGTTTTTCCTGAGAAGGGTGAGGAAATGAAAGGCCATGTTAGCATTTGGGATTTCAGGTGGCATGCATCCTCATTCCAGTGACTGTGCAGAGAAAGATGGACTAAAGCTGGATGCATCCAAAACGATACTCTCCCACTTTCTCCTTCAACCAAACTGAAGAAGTCTGAAAGATTTCCTTTCACTTTCATCAAACCCTCAAGAGAGAGATCTTTACTATCCTTGCCTTTAAGATATCAGATGCAAGACATAGCACTCATTGTTCCAACCTTACTGTTATTTTGCTTTTAGCTCAGACAGGTTATGTCTCCCATTAAACAATACTTTCAAGAAATCCAACTTTGGGCCATTCCATCTTAAACACACACAAATGTAAGAGCACAGGAAGCCTCAGACTGTTTAGACACTGGAAGATATAAAACAGTTAAGCACTTTTCTCAACTCCTTTTACAACACTGTGAAAATTTATTCAAGTATTAAGAAGCTAATAAGATTTTAAAACTTTTCCAAAGAGTCTGGATGCAGCATGGTGGTTCTGAAACACAAATACTTCATGGTCCAAAACGTAAGATTTCATTAACCACAAGGTGACATTGTACTGACTATAATTGCTTTATCTGAACAGAATGCTTAGTGATCAGAACACTAGCAATCTCTCATAACTCGTCAGCAAGTTTAGGATGCTACACATGAGTGCACATACATAACAGAAACCTTCCTGAAGAACTAGAACAGTGTTTGTTTTTCTTTAAACAAACGTGCTTGATCACAATGATTCCAATAAAGACATTCGAAGAGAACATAGGCAGTAAAACACTTCTCACCTCTACTCCCTACAGCTGTGAAAATAACTCTTGCTCAGTTGCTTTTAATTTTAGTTCACATATTGCCACTTCAAACAAAGCAACATATGGTAATAAGCTGCAGAAGAAGCAGATCCAGAATTCCACATTCCCTTTGCTGGAATACAAAGCAGAGAACATGACACAGCAAAATTTTCCACTGGTTGTTAACAACGTATACAGAAGTCTTTACTCAGCCTGAAATGAGAAATACACATAAGATCCAAGTTTGGCCTGAGAGATGTGGTCTTGGATAAATCAATTCAAGCATTTAAACTCAAGAGGCAGTGACCCTTTCAGAGCACAGAAGGGTAAGTAAAAATTCACTAGTAGGTGAACTTTCTCACTTGCACTAGTTAAATTGGTTGTCTTCAGTAATAGAGAAAACACCTGTACTTAATGCACAGTGCAAGTATGCAAATAGGCACTCATCTCTAACTGATGGCTGTACAGCTGTGTTGCCATAGTACAGTTCCTTCTACAACATCTCCATTCAAAGAGGTGCTATCCAGATAATTTATCAGTTGTTTGTCTTCCAGGCTGCTTGTCTTGGCATATGTTACTATGCCCTTAGCTCCGTAAGACTGTTTCCATATGAGCCTGTTAATTATTCCAATTCCAGACTGCACAGAATCACTTTGTAGAGGGATTGATGAAGTAGAAGCAACTATTTTACTAACAGTAATTGAGAGATTATGGGACAAAAAGGGATCTCAAAACAAGTTTACCCTTTAGCGAACTCTGACACTGAATTGCTGAATTGCAGCCAAGTATGCAGTGATACTGTGAAAATCTAATTTCTGTTTCAAAAGAACAGTTGAAGTTTTTTTTTAAAAAAAGTCTTTGTGAACATTTAACTAATTGCAACTCTATCCTGAGGTAAGAACAAGGATGAACTTGGCAAAATACAAGGTCCAATAATGTCAACAGACTTGCATATACACATATGTAAGAGGTGCACATTAATAAACTTGTTTAAAAAGTGTAATTGCTGTGGGAATCACTCTCCTTATCCATTTACCATTTCTGCTATAAAATGAAGGGAAGCAATATAAGGAGCAAACTGTGGGACAGATAAATAGCATTTGTGGAAAGCTGGTCCCCATTGAAATGTATGTTGCATGTTCAGGATCATCAACTCTCTTCAAGAGAAAAATTTACATATTGTTTTCAAAGTCAGAGATCAGAAACCACCCTGTGAGGCTCCATACAAAGAATTCAGAAGTTTCTGGTTAATTCCAGGCAACTGTCAGTCCTATGACTAATTCTGTTACAGTGAGAACTGGAATTATTGATATCTCATGCAAGAATTCATATGTTACAGCAGCTAATTTAAAAGAAACATTTTCCAAGATGCAGGTGAAAGCCAGCTCCAGTACAACCACCCAAGCCAGCAGCAAGCTATAATACAATTCAACACAGCCAAAAATTCCACAGCAGGGCTTTACATTTTTCAGTTACATCAACATTGTGATTCAGGCTCCTGAAGGGATTCCCTCTTCCTCCACAGGCAGACATACCACAAAACAGCAATGGCAAACTGCCATCTGCCTCTCCTCTGAGACACATTCCTGAAGCTGGAATACCCTCAACGAGGTTTTGCTAAACAGTTCTGAAAAGAGCATTCACACAAAGTTTAGCAATCTTGCACATTTGATTTGATGCACCACAGGAATCATTTAGCTGGACAATAAACCTTGAGGGGAACTGTCTGAAAAAATGAGGGAAGGAGATTTGGAAGCCTGCATCCTGGAGGTGACGCTCTCTGGGATTAAGCAATGAAGCAAGTCAGGCTGACCATGAATTCCAATGAGCTGTAATACTACCACTACTTTGGGTGGGAAACAGGTTATGTTCTCCAGCAAACTGTTTTAATTTGGCTTTCTGAGAGGTGATTTGGAAATACGTCATAACCAAGTTGCACCAACCAGCAGGATATTAAAAAAGCTAGATCTCAAGATTGGTTCACTAGGACCATTAACATTGTGTAGTTCTAAAGAAGCTTCTCAAGCTTCATAATTTCACCTGTAAAATGGAGATAGCTTATTTTTTTGGTCTATCTTTTCCACTAAATTTGCAAGCATCTTTAAAAATGAATTTTCTCATTCTTTGTCTGCTACAGTATAGTTCAGAACTTGTCTGTAAGGCACATTTTCTTGTTTTTGCTGCTGCTCTGTATCTCCTGTTAACAAATTTACTTTGAATCATTAATTATGAGTAGAAATCTGTATTCAAAGTACTCTCCATAATAATTTCCCAGATGTAGCTGTTGCTACAAGAGATTTTCTTCACTAAATTTCTAGTCACCTCAGACATCCTGGC